>NC_080421.1:42163119-44579369 GCF_029873635.1 Malania oleifera | reverse complement strand
CTTTTCATCCACTCGGGTTGTTCAAGCCGATAAGATGCATGTCCCACCTTTTCGATTACTTTGATTGGACCTTCGTAACGACGTAACAGCCTTTTATCCTTGCCACGAAGAAAGCGAAATGTCTCCGGCGGCACTTTTACAAGAACCAGATCTCCAGCTTCAAATTGTTGTGGTCGTCTCCCTTTGTCAGCCCATTTCTTCATGCGCTTTGATGCTTTTTCTAACTGAGCTCGGGTGACTTCGATGTTTTGCAACCAATTTTTCGTGAATTGGTAGGCTTTCGGGCAATTTCCTTTGTATGGACCATCCAGAGTGTGTGGGAGAGTCGGTTGTTGACCTGTCACAATCTCAAAAGGGCTTTTATTAGTTGCAGAAGATTTCATAGAGTTAAAACAAAATTGTGCCGTGTCCAATAAAGTAACCCAATTCTTCTGATTGGAGTGAACAAAATGTCGTAAGTATTCTTCCAGCATCCCATTAAAACGTTCAGTTTGACCATCTGTTTGTGGGTGATAGCTCGTGGAAAGATTAAGGTTTGAACCCATCAAGCGAAAGAGTTCACCCCAAAATCCCCTCGTGAATCTAACATCCCTATCACTAATTAAGTTTTTTGGAACACCCCAATATTTCACCACATGCTTGAAGAATAACTGCGCTGTCTACTCTACTGAACACGGCTTCGAGACTGGCACGAAAGTTGCATACTTTGAGAACCGGTCAATCACCACCAAAATTGTGTCAAACTCCTCTACTTTTGGCAACGAGGAAATGAAATCCAAAGAGACATTCTCCCATGGCCTAGCAAGAACTAACAATGGTTCCAATAAACTTGAGGTCTTCTTTCTTTCTACCTTGTCTTGTTGACAGATCAAGCACGTTTTAGTATAACTCATCATATCATCTTGCATATTCGACCAATAGTACCCCTGTGTAATCAAAGCATGAGTTCTTCGCCATCCCGGATGACCAGCCCACAACGTATCATGGCACTCTTTTAGTAAGGTTTTCCTCAAGTTTGCAGCTTTAGGCACATAGACTCTCCTGCCTTTAGTCATTATCAATCCATCTTCTACCCAGAATTGTCGTGTCTTCCCTTCGTCTATTAATTTGCTTAGTGACTGCGCCTGCTGGTCTGTACTTAAATGTTCCTTGATAAGATTCTTCAAAGGTAGTGCCACCCTGCTAGTTGATAGATGACTGATGATTTTCAATGTTGCCAATTCAGTTTTTCTACTTAAAGCGTCGGTCACTTCATTTGTCTTCCCCACTTTATATTCAAAAGCAAAATCAAATTCAGCTAGCTTCTCCTGCCAACGGGCTTGTTTTGACGTTAGTCCAGGTTGTGACAAAAAATGAGTAATTGCTACATTATCGGTTTTTACCACAAATTTGGACCCCAAGAGATAGTGCCTCCACACCCAAAGACAGTGTACCACTGCGAGAAGCTCCTTTTCTTGTGCTGTATAGTTCCGTTCGGCACCCGACAATTTTCTACTTTCAAAAGCAATTGGATGCCCTTCCTGCAAGAGAACTCCCCCTAATGCAAAGTCTGAGGCATCTACTTGCACTTCAAACGGTTTTGTCACATCAGGAAAGATTAGCACAGGATCTCCTACAATCTTTTCCTTTAATTCAACAAATGCTAATTGGCACTCTTCTGACCACCCCCATGGTACCCCCTTCCTCAGTAAATTCGTTAACAATACAACTCTTCTAGAGTACCCCTCTATAAACTTTTGGTAGTAGTTGGCTAGACCCAAGAAAGATCGCAGTTCTCTAACGGATGTAGGTGCTCGCCACTCCTTGATAGTTTTTACTTTAGCTGAATCCATTCGAATCTGGCCCTCCTCAATGATATGCCCCAAGAATTTAATACGTTTTTGAGCGAAAGCACACTTCTCCCTTTTTACATATAACTGATTTTCTTTGAGTTTTTGAAAAACCTTTCTAAGATGATCTTTATGTTCTTCTAAGGATGAGCTGAAAACCAGTATGTCATCAAGGTAAACAACAACAAACTGATCAAGGTAGTCCCGAAAAACCTGATTCATTAGAGAACAAAAGGTAGCGGGTGCATTTGTTAGCCCAAAAGGCATGACAAGGAATTCAAATGCTCCATACCGGGTGACACAAGTGGTTTTCGGTTCATTTCCCTTAACAATGCGCACTTGATGATATCCCGACCTCAAGTCCAGTTTCGTGAAATATCTAGCTGTACTTAACTGGTCAAAAATATCAGCAATCAGTGGAATGGGATACTTGTTGCGCACGGTCACCTTATTAAGAGCCCGATAATCTACACACAAGCGCAAACTACCATCTTGTTTCTTCTGAAATAACACTGGGGCCCCAAAAGGTGCTTTTGAAGGACGGATGAACCCTGCTGCAATAAGATCATTCAGTTGTCTTCTAAGTTCAGCTAACTCTGGTGGCGCCATTCGATATGGGGCACGTGCTGGTGGCTTTACTCCTGGCAAAAGTTCAATTTCGTGGTCAATCTGCCGTCGAGGTGGTAAAACCCTCGGTAGCTGTTCCGGGATCACCTCCTTGAACTCTTCTAAAACTTCCTCAATCTCAAGTGGATATTTCCCTACCTTTGCATCTTCTGAAACTATCGGTAGAACCACGAAAGAAGATTCTCCCCTTTTTATTCCCTTTTTGAATTGGCTGGCTGAAAGCAACTTCCTCTCATCGAAATTGTTGTAAGCTGCGGGGACCGCACAAGGTGTACTTCCCATAATCACAAGACAATCCGCAGCTGGGATAGGCATTGAGCGTGTCACTTTAAGAAAATCCATCCCCAATACCACATCAAAGTCGTCAAGGGGTACCACTGTGAAATCAATTGTTCCAGACCATGATCCCATCTGGCATGCCACTTTAGGTACCACCCCCACCATGGTTAACGCTGGAGAATTCACTGCTTTTATCTTGCCCACATCCTTATCTACTTGCAATTCTAACCGTCAAGCTTCAGAATCAGCAATGAAATTATGGGTAGCTCCTGTATCAATCATGGCCTTGATTTTCTTTCCATTCAAAAGTAGATCAACATACATTAGTCCCTTCTCCTGAGACTTGTTAATTACTTGACGCTCTAATGCTTCCAAAAATCTCAATGCTCCCACCATATTCGGTTGTTCTTTTGGGGTTGCTGTCGGGATTTCAGTTTCCTCTCGAAGGGTCTTTATAGCATTCAAAGCCTTACGATCAGGGCATTCCGCCACTCGATGTGGTCCCATGCAAAGAAAACAGGATATCGGTCGACGCTCTCCACCCCCTGTTCGTCCGCCCCTCCACTCCTTAACCATGGGCGCTCTTTTATCTTTCCAAGAATTATTTGTCTCCCTATCCCTTCCCCCATTTGTGGACTTATACACTTTACTGGGCCTGGAATCATTATTGGCAGACGTAGGGAAATTTCGCTTCCCATAATTATTTGAACAATCATCCAACCGTTCGGCCGCAGCGAGAGCAGAAGAGAGATCACTAGCATCCTGCCGACGCAGTTCATTCCTTGGCCATGTCTTCAAGCCCTGAAGAAAATGAATTAGTTTGTCTGATTCGGTCATGTCTATAATGTCTAACATCAAGGCTTGGTATTCTCGTACATAGCTTCTTATTGAGCCAGTCTGTTGCAATTCCATTACTTTGCACTTTGCTATGTACTTCACATTTTCGGGATAGAATTGAGTCTTCAAGGCCTGTTTCAACCCCTCCCATGTGTTGATAATACATCTATTGTGCTGGATGTCATTCCATTTAGTTCTCCACCACACTTTTGCATCCCCTACCAGGTATATCGTTGCCAGATTTACCCGATCCACCTCTCGATCCACTCCTGAGCACGTGAAGTAGTGCTTTATATCAAAGAAGAAATTATCCAGCTCCTTGGCATCTCGCGTACCCCCAAAACTTTTAGGTTATGGTACCTTAGATCGAAAACTCTCAATGGGATCTACAACTGGCCTTCGGGCTAACTGTGCCACTACATCCACTTTCACAGTGATCTCTTGTAAATCCCTCTGGACTTGGACCACTGCACTTCGTACATTGCCTATCTCTTTCAAATCTTCCTTCAAAACAGTAATGGACTCCTTAACATCTTCTGCAAGGAAATTAAAATTAT
Organism: Malania oleifera; assembly: GCF_029873635.1. NCBI lineage: Eukaryota > Viridiplantae > Streptophyta > Magnoliopsida > Santalales > Ximeniaceae > Malania > Malania oleifera. Next base: position 44,575,240 of record NC_080421.1, on the reverse strand, counting down.
CCGTTAGCTCCCGTAAGGAGGCCTCAAGCTCTATTGGCTCTCCCCGTTGGGACGAAAGAGATGGCAATATGCCCTCAATATGTTGCAGCCTACTCTCAAAGGCTTCCAACTGCTCGATACTCTTCTGGAAGGCCTCAAGCTCTCTTGGCCGTTTCTCTAGGGATTTCCCACATGGAATGAATTTTTCAAGTTCCTCCAGTCTCTCCACAACTTTTGATACCCCATAGAGAGATTCTATAGGGTTTTCTTCAGCGGCCTCAAGCTCTGTTGGCACGCTTTTCTCTTTTATCAATGTTGCCACCAACCCTTGGAGTTCATCACACGTTCTCTCCAGGGTCATAAGTTGTGTCTCAAGCGCCTCAATGCGCTCCACTTTTCCTGACTTGTTTCTCATATTACCACTCATGGTGCTTGCACAAACTGTGCTCTGATACCAACTGTCACGGACCCCCAAAATGGGACTCAAGTAAGGGCCGTGTGGCACTCGTTGAGAGCTCTCCCTCGACAAGTCAGCCAAGTCTCACACGTTCAAGCCTGCAATCACGAGCACCTGGTGAGTTTCAATACTCAAGAACACCAAGGAACAATAGGATATCACATGAGCAATATATTCTTATACACCGAATAAGACTATAACAATCAGAGACATCACAATCCAAGGCAACAAAACACCACAATAAAAGGGACTACTTATATTATTCAACAATAGGAGAATAATCATACAAACGATAACATAGATAATCATATATTCATTCCAAATCCTTGAAGAATACAATTCTAGCAGTATCTCACTCCCCCTTTTCTCCATTACATTGTCACACCCTAACACTGTGCAGTTGCTGTTGCACTTTCATGGACTGGACAGCAAAGTTTTGACTTGTCTAGACAAACTATCTTGTGTTTGTTATTGTAAACAATGCTTAATACCTTAAGGGGACATTTGATTCATGGAATCCTTAAGAATTGTCAAGAGTGGGCTTTGGAGTCCTAGATTCCCACGTATGGTTTGCCTTGGGAATCGGAATCCTAATGGCTGGGATTGTCCCTCACATTCCCATAGATACGCCCATCTTGAACCCACCCTTCTCTTTTGAATCTTGATTATTTTCTTTTGACTGATTTGCCCTTATTATTTAGAAGGTGGGATGAAAGTGTGAAATCCAGATCTTAATATGAGATGAATAATAAAATATAGTTAAATCATTAAATACTGAACATCAAATAAATAATGAACAATAAAATAAATAATAATATAATAACTAAATAATTTGCCTAAAAAAATGTGAAGTCAATATATAATAAAAAAATAATAATATGGTAATGATAACTGTACCTAGTATAAAGTAGGTGGCATTTCCTTTATAAGAGCTTGAGGATGAAGCCTCCTCAGATAAAGATGTCTCTGACAATACTCTCCCATAAAAAAAACTTTTCTATTTTTGATGTGTTTAAACTTATTGTTCATGCTTTAGGGGTAATGTTGTTAAAACTGAACGAAACCTACTTTGAATTAACTGTAGGAATTGTATTCCTGGATATTTTGATGGGCAAACAATAAAAATATTGCCATGGGATTGGCTTCCCATTCCCAGACAATGATTCCTGTGCAAAAGTGATCCAGAAGAGTGTCAAGGATCACTTAAACCAAGTGCCCTCTAAATAGCAAGTGTCTGTATGTTCTGTTTCTGTTCATGTTGTAATGAGGCTGATGGAGTAGCATTATGAAGTTAGAGCAGGTGAGATACTGCTCTTTGATGTTAAAAATGTAGTCCGTTTCATTTAATTTATGGAATTTTGATTTGCATATCATATCATTTATTTCTTGCTTTTACTTTATTGTTCATCTATGTATCCTGGAACTCTAGATTTTTTTGGTTTTGCAAGAAAGTAAAAAATTGTCTTGCCCTTGGCTTCTCAAATGAATAGTCAGTTGAAGGGGTCCTCAACAAGAAAAAGAAAAAGAAGTATCTTTTCATTTGCTTGGATTGGTAGCACTTTAATATCTTTTCACTTTTGTATTTGATAAACTGTATTTAGTAAGCTAGGTAGGGATGATACCAATAACCTATCTTTCTGTTATTGTTTATTTTGTTTTCAAATGTTCTAGATAACTACGGACAATATTAATAACCTTGAGACTCTGTTCAGGTAGCACCTTGATATCTTATTTATTCTTGTTTTTGATGAACTGGTCAAATTTTAGAACTAATTAGGTGTTATATTAGATACAATGGCCATTTTTCTGGGTGTGTTTATTTTTCTTTAATATTGTATATGGTGCTTATTATTATACATTGTCTTGAGACAGATATGGTTTTTGTGCCTTCTATTATCAATCAGGGAGAAAGTATGGAATGAGCGTGGGGTATTACTCTGAACTGATCCATATGCTTTTCTAAATAAATTAATAATGTTTTATCAGGTAGGATGTGTCCTCTCAGAAGTTTCAGATGTTGATCTGGAGATGTTGAAGGCAGCTGTTCTGATTGCTTACAGGAGAGGCATTCAGGTTAGTTCTTTTTTGATGAATTCTTTGTCCTTCAAATGACTTTCATTGTAGCTGAATTATGCTAAAAACACTTATTAGCTGATGTGGTAAGGATCCTTTTAAACCTACCTTCTAGGTGAAAAAATGATCTTTCTCCTGAATGCGAAGAGAAGTGAAAATCCACATCAGCCAGTAAAAACTTTTGGTTTATTTATTTGGTTTCAATTATATTTTTCTTTCCATCAATTTTGCCTTGGATACAATATGTTCAGTGATTCCCTGCAGTTTATCTTCATGGTGTCTAGCAAAATGCCAAGTATAAACAGGGCTCTAGAATCTTTTCAAGAAGAACTCAAGGTACAAACTTTGCCTGTTCTTGTCTTTTTCATCAGCACTGTATACAAGAAATTTTTAGTGCTCACCATGCATTCAAGATAAAGATGTTGAGGCAACAAAAGGTGCTGCTCTTTTATGCAAAATTTATTCTGCTTGCATTTTATTTTGAAACCAAGCAGGTTAAGCTGTAAGCACAGTTCCTGCTTTTCAATGTGGTATGCCATTTTTTTTGTCAAACGAAGCATTTTCTGTGAAATATTTATGGAATTCAAATGTTTTTTCAGTCATCAATAGATGTTTAATGGTCAGGCTTTATGCTTGCAATAAATATTAGGATTCATTTGATTTGGTTCAACTTACTGGCATCTTACATGCTGTAATGGGTACTCTTCCATGTCTGCAGGATGAAAGTGCCAGATTTATAAACAAATACGATGAGGTTTTATCACATTTAATCTTTGCAGGATCAGACATTATCTTGTGTCCATCTTTTCATGACCCAGTGCTCCAAGTTCCGGTATGTCAAGTAGAAGTATAACTAATGTGAAAAGACTAAAATTAACATCCTTCTATCAATCAACTCAGCTCAAAAGAGTTCTTTCTTACCTGTTTGGGATTTGCAGCATGAATCCCTTTATGTGCTGTTTGGACCTGAAGATCTGAGATGCGCTTCCAAAATATAAGTTCCTGGGAATCTAGGCGTGTAAAATATATGGATGTTGGGGATGATGAATATTATTAGATTCTGGGAACACATGGATACTACAATCATTGTTTCTCAGAGTTGGTGTGTTATTGTCTTTATTTGTTATAAAGCACATTCAACGAGATGGGAATGTGGATATGCTCCCATAAAGATGAGCATCTAGACTCCATCCAAAATTGATTTTTTTGTGAGAATTTGGATTCCCATGGGAACCTACATTTCTGTAAATTTATCTAGATGTTCATGATTACCTTCCCAGAATGTTTTGAGGAAAACCCTGACCCATTATTCCACCATAAACCAGGAAAGGAAAAAACAGTCATGCACCCAATTTCTTTTCGATAAATGAGGGCGCCCATTGGGTCTGAGCTGCTAAAAGCAGAGCATTCCATAATCACTCCCCCCCAATCCCTAATCCCTTACCACCCCTTGCCAAGATTAGAACCTAACATCTCCAATATTAGCCCCTTTTCACTTGTGTAAAACAGTTTTATTTCCATTTCTAGCTTTTCAAATGATTTCCAAAAATGCCACCTTGTTTTCCAGTTCTCTAAATTTGTAGAGGAAAGTGGGAATTTCTAGCTTTTGTATTTAAATATTAGAAAATTGGAAAATAAGTTGGCATTTTTTTGTAAATATATTTAGGAATTTTGGAGATGGAAAATAAAAAAACTATTTTCCGCAATTAAACATGCCCTTAAAGTCCCAAGCTCTACCCATTGACCCACTCAATTTAGATATTAAAGTCCCAAGCTCTAACCATTCACCCACCTGATTTAGCCGTCAGTTGTGGAAATTCGTTTTCATATTTTCATTTTTCAATTTTTTTCAAATAATTACAAAAATGGCACCATATTTTCCACTTTTACTACATTTATTCAGGAAAGCTGGAAAATAATAAAAGAAATGTTTTCTAGTTTTTTTTATACAGCTGCTAGAAAGTTGGGAAATAAGGTGGCATTCTATGCAATTATTTGGAGAATTGAAAATGAAAAATGGAAACTTTTTTCCACAACTGAGCAGCCCTTAACCTTGTCATTGATTAGCCATTGCACTATAAATCACATTCTTTATCACCTTTTTTTGGCACACTTGTGCCATTTGTCACCATGCTTTTAATCAAATCATATTCCCATATTAGTGCAGTCATTGATCTTCAATATCCAATAGGCAAGCAATTTAAGAAGAAAAAGAATCCCCTTTCTTGTCATGACCTGGTGCTACATAACTTCTTGCAAATTCACATATTTCACCATTTTCACTTCCCTTGTATCATAACCCCATATATATGCACAAAAAATTAAATGTAATTTTCATAGTTGATTTTCTTTTTTTGCCACTGAAAATGTAGCTGAAGGCTATAAAATATGGAGCAGTGCCAATTGCAGTAATATACAATGACAACAGATTTGGGTAACTATTAATATTTGATTATTTGAAGTAACAAAATAGAGTAATAAAATGTTTTTCCTTTTGTTATTTACTCTTTTTACAGAGAGTAATGTTCACGTCATTTTGTACTTCTTCACAGGCACAGTGGAGATTGTGAATTTGACAGCACCAAGGTATCGCACTACATTGGCAGTACCTTTGCAAATATGTCCCTGAGCCAAGCCCTTGATGAAATGGTTAGCTTTTCTTTTTTTCCCCCTGTTGGTCATTAATTTTTCTTCCCCTTCAATTGTTAAGATTTTCTCCACTCACAGGAAGAAATTATTATAATAATTTATTATTATTACTACTGATGTTGTTGCTGTTATTATTATTCAGAGTTTGTGTGTGTTAGGGAAATAAATCTATTTGAATCTTCATTGTTTTGTTGTTTGCAGAAGAACAATCCATTGCAGTGGAGTCGAAGGATCCTGGATGCAAAGGAAAAGGACTTCTCATGGGATGCAGGATGCAGTGACATACATATTGCCGCTTATGCATTCCTAAAAAACCTGTGAAGCTGGTGGAATTTCAAATGTGCATATGTATATGCAAATGTATCGTATGTGTAGCTTTATGGGCACTGCAGAGACGAGGCATTTTTTTCTATGTTGATGTATTTGTTAATAGACTTCACGGAGGGCGTGGTGGAATTAATTCAAGTTTGTGGTCTTTTAGCGTTGAATGCAGCAGCAGTAACAAACTTCATTTGAGAAAACGGCGTGATTCGTGAAGACATATGCCAGCTGCTGGTTGAAGAGAGCAATATTGGGGGCCCACTGGTCTACAAAATGGGGGTACTTCATCCCCTATTCTACCCTTACCAATGTTAGAAAAATTGAGATCCCCAATACAGAAGTCTTTCCATTGTGATGTCTTGGGGAACAATAAATGTTTCAAAATTTGTTTATGCATAAAGAAAAATGATTTTCGTTGATTTTTGTGGGGATTAGTTATTAATGCGTGCCCTAAAGGTACTTGTCAATATTACTATCTTAAGAACACATATTTTTTGGATCATAGCTCCAGTTTGAATTTTAATGTAATGAAGTAAACAGGGCAGTGTTTGTTGGAAAGATTTGGTAGATTGAATTTATATATATATATATGTATTCATCTCTTTTTATTTATTATTTATTTTCTAGTTTATAGATCCATTGTGATCCGCCCTTCCTTGGACCCCGCATGTGCAGGAGCTTTGTGCACTGATCTGTCCTTTTTTATTTTTATTTTTGGTTTATATTAGGAGGATTTTTATTTTTTTTATTTTTTTAAATCTTCCTTGTATATACTTTCTTTTAGCTAACTTCACCTAGTGGGGCTTAAGGCTTGATTTGCTGCCGCAGTTGTATATTTCTTCTTTTCTTAATAATGTTTCTATTTCTACATAAAAAAGGAATTTCTTGGATTATGAGACCTGTTGTACTGTATAACCAGTTGATGTTTTAGTATTATCATTCAATAATTAGCAATGTACTCTGCAACATCTGCAGGCCTCAGGACCTATGCTTCTCAATTATGGAAAAGAGTGACCATTTTCACAGCTAGTGTATGTGCCTCAACTAATTGAAAACTGTTGCAGCCAATGTTATGTCGACCTGTAATACTTTTGGGGAGCTTAAGTTATTTTCTTGGAGCTTGATGGAAAGCTGATTGCACTTTTCACTGGTGTAATTTTAATGTATGCTCAAAATATTATGTTTTCCTGAAGCTGAAATGTTGAATTTGTATGCATACAAGGTTTCACATTCACTTTTGCTGAGCTGGCATGGGTGAAAAAGAAAATTTCCATTTTCCAATTTCTAGTTTTGGCATAATACAAATAACTAAATATTTTTTATTTGCAGGTTACCCACAATATTTTATGTAGTTAATATGTTCTGTTATTTGGATTGAGGATCAACAGCTAGCAATGGTGTGAGTTGGAGTGATAGGACATGCACTGAGATTGTGGGATATGCACTTCAGCTAGCGAAATTCAGTAAGATTTGCTGATATTTTTTGTTTGATAGTAACAGTTGACTTTTGCTCACATCGATTCCTGAATATTACATCGAAAATTTCATGTTCATAATTTATAATCTGTAAATAGATTGATATTATCATCTTGTGGTTGTGTTAATCTTGTACAGTTTCACGTTGCAAACAATCTAGACACTGACTACGAATCAGGCATGCTCTTTTCTCTCCCTTCCTCTCACTGTGAATCAAGCATGTTCTTCTGTGCGTGTGTTAAGAAAATTGGAACATCAGTGGGCACAAGCATGTTCTCTCATACAGTGTTCGTGTGTCCTATGGAAAATGAGACTGCACAACAGATCCTTTTTCTTTAGCTGATATCAGAACAGCTATTTTACTTTTGGGCCAGTGGCTTAAGCAGCTGGATTATCCGGCATTTTAAAGTAAATTTATTGGTTATTATTTTCTTAACATGTTATGATTCCTTGCAGGGGGGGATTTTAACTCGTATAGTTTTCAAGATGGTGTTCTATCATTGGTATTCATGGCTGGTTTGTGGCTTCTCCGATATATGCATCCTTGCAAAGTGGTAATGCTGCATAATGTTTGTTAATTGCTCACTTATTTACGATTTAAAGATTTGACAGTTGTATGAATATAACATAGCTTCTCCACAGGTAATGATCCTGAGTTAAAGCTTAATGAAACATGATTCAATAATTAAGTAAACTCTTAAAGAGTAGTTGAATCAAGCTACATGGTCAAAGTTGGTTCATTGAATTTTAGGCTGATTGCTGATATACTTACTGGAAATGGCAAACTAAATAATGGTACTCAAGGGAATAAGATTGGGTGAGAACTCACGTGTGCTAATTTTGAGTTTTCCCATGCATAAACTTTGAGGAAAGTGAAACACATATTATGCCCCAATTATGATGTGGCCAATACCATCCCTAATAAATTTGAATATTGCTTGTATCATATCAAATTAAAATGTCAGATTTCAACTGAAAAGATCTAATAGCCAGGAAGGAGCTTGTTTTAACCCTCAAATTTTTTTAGTCTTTCTTTTCTTTTAACATTTGAGTTGTGATTGCGAAGCTCAATTGAGTTTTTGGTGCATTGCCTCATCTCTTACTCTTCACAAATATCTTTTTTGACAGCAAAAGAAATTTGTTGAGGAAAATGGAAAGACTTACAATCTTAGATGGGGAAAAAGTCTTCAGAGAAAACTTAAAAAATAAAAATCCAATAAAAAAAGCACAAAAATATCTCCTACTAAACTAATTTGAAAAAAAACCTGTTTTCAAACCCTTCCCATCATAATTAATAGAATATTTTAAATTGGCTAACTTGCATAGTCCCTCTTTTCATCCTAGATTTGCTAACCACGGGCCATCTTACTCTTAATGAATATTGCTTAATCTCTTTTCATTTAGGATTTGCTAAGCTTTTTAATAGCTGCATTTTCTTGGAGCACCATTATCATTTCTTTAAATTTAATATTGGAGGTTGGTTCCCAAAATGGCGGAATTCACCATCTTCCTATGGTTATGGATTGAAAGTCCTAGATTTTATAATTGTAATCTTGAAAGGGCTTTGACATATGCAATTGATTTGTGGACGAAGAGCAAAAGCAAGAATGAGAGTGAGAATTTGCCTATTTTTTGATACCTTGGATCTATCATGTAAGTTGAGGAGAAATCAAAGAAAATGTAATATAGAGTGAACAAGTTGGGTAAAATGTAAGTACCTAACATGTGTTGTGTGATCATGGAATGCCTTTAAAACTAAAATGAAAATATTATAAGGTGGCTAGAGAATCAGCTACGTTATACGGATTAAAATGTTGGGCAAAGAAACAATATATCCAAAAAGTAGGAGTTGCCAAAATAAGAATGTTAAGGTAGATGAGTGGTATAACATTAAAAGATAAATTGAGGAATGAATATATTCATGGTAAAGATTAGATAAGGAGGGACGACTTATGGTTTTGGCATCTCGGGCTAAATAGTATATCAATGAGGAATAGCAAGCTAGTTACTCTTATTGATTGGAGAAATGGGTAGGTACAGACATGAAATAACTTGGATTGAGATTGTGATAAGAATTTAATAGCTATTAAATTGTCGGAGGAAATTGCCCATGATTGTGTAAATTGGTGGAAAAGGATCCATGTAGCCGACTTCACTTAGTGAGACTTATGGTTTGGTTTGATGTTGTTGTTATTAAATTGATGCACATTTCATAAATTGTTAAATAATTGGGTAAAATGGAAGACCTAACATCAATGATAGGTCTCTCCCTCTATTTATAATATATGTCAAGTACAATCCGAATGACCATAATACCCTTACTAACTCACACTTATTAACACATAATAATAATAATAATAATAATAATAATAATAATAATAATAATAATAATGCTAAATGACTAAATACCACTAACACTCCCCCTCGGCACAAAGGAATGCAATAAAGTTGGCTAAAAGAGAGGGTATTAACACATTTTTGTGGTATAGAAATGATCTTACTGTAATTCAAGTGGAAGGAGTGACTAAGTAATAAAAGGACTAAATTATCCCTTGTGAGATGAGAGATGGGTTATATATATATATATATATTTAATATTAATTTATAATCGAGTCGAGTTCGAGTTTAACAATTATGAAATCGATAGAGTTCAAGTTGAGTTGAATTTGAGTATATTTATTGTCTTGACTCAACTCGAATATACCCCTAATTACACCAAAGGATTATTGTTTACTAACAATATCAATAATTAACGAATGAGGTTCTCAAATGATAAGTGCGTGCACCTCATTGTAATGCAAAAAATTAAGTCTTTTCAAAGGACCCTTTAGTCAACACACTCGATATGATTACATATAATATAATTCAATGGAACCCATTTTTAAGAGTAACTTTTTCCTTTATTTTTATTTTTTATTTTTTTTTAAAAGATTAATAGAGAGGCGTCTTGATTTCATTTCTGAAGCGTTTGGATTGTTTGGTCGATTCAATGGAAGTAAATTTAATTTAATTATTTAAATTTTAAATTTTAGAATTAATTTTCAATTATTATTAGTGACTTTTTTTCTTTGTCCAACGGAGGCCCATATGTTTTATTAGAGTGCCTACTTACTATTCGAGAATTCCATATTATAAATATCAGGTTCAAATTCTTAGAATCCGTTCTTTCAAGTATAAAAATAAAGCATTTTAATGACAATATATATATATATATATATATATATATATATATATATTATTAAGTCATTTGGATGGGTGAATGCACATTCAAACTAAATAGCTTTAAATTACTTACTTCGACTAGAGTCTTAAATTTTCTCTCACACAACATCGGTTTGCCTCCAAAATAATCCTCCAAAGCTTTCTTCGGAACTCGCACAAGTTTGGTAGGCGCAAGAGAAAAATTTAGCTCATTATCTCAAGACCATGTCAACTCTACACAACAATACCCATCACGACCAATTCTAGCCCACAAAAAAGCTATCAAAGGAGGCTAAGGGGAAGAGAGCCCTTTGTCCTATGCCGATGCCCTTCAATACCTTCATTTGATTGTTTATGAAGAAAAACTAGTTTATGAGCAGGTCACCAACCTTTCAAAGTAGTTTTGATGAATAGGCCACCTCTCATGCAAGCCCACCTTCTGAGGGGATCACCTTAGCGAATAACCCGAAGCAAGCAACCTCCTTTCCTCGGTTACTTACTCAGGCATTCTTTTTTCTATCCCTCTCTGGAATCTTTTCCACTCCCTCTTTAATTTAAATACCAATGGCAATTGAAAGACTCTAAACATCAAATGGATCGTGGAAAATAAAACGAGACCGAGAGGGAGCTTTAGAGAAAATTAAAAAAATTCAACCAAATCCACCACCCTTGGACCAAAATTAAGATGTTTAATCTCAATCTACAAAAGATGACGTGATGGCTGCTAAAAAGACTCAAAGAAGTTTAGAGTACAGCAGGCTAAAACTGGACAAATGTTCTAAAATGCACTTCCAATATTTATAAAAAGAAAACCCAAGTTTAATATCTAAAAATTCAATTGTAATCGAGGGGGGTAATGTAATGTATTGTGTTAAAAAGAAGTTTCTTGAGAGTGTAAAGCATTCGTGTATGTTTTTATGTACTTGGAACTCCAATGACAATTTCCATAGGTCTTGCACATCCGCAACTCCACACAATCTGCAGTTTCACCAGAAGTTCATTCAGCATTCAGTAACGATTCCATGTACAGGTACAAATGAAAACAATACAGTTTGATAGTCCAAGAGCATGAACATGACTATATTCCAACATCCATTGATGATTGATTTTTCTCATTAATATAGATATCAACAAAAATACCCCATACACGTGAGTATACGTGTGCGCGCGTGCACCCACCCCTATACAAGATTAAACTAATCACAAAAGATGCAATAACAAAGCAGTCCTTGCTGCATGATAACATTTATTAAGAAAATTTACTATTTCCAGAACATCGAAGTTAAATAAACACTGACTTGGCCTATCTGGTAAAAGAGGGCATCTCATAAAAAGGCATATAAGGGTTCCAATATTCCATGCATTTGAGGTAGATCAAGGGTTGGTTTGAATGTCATGCCAAAAAGTAGAAAGGGAGCAACAATAGGACATGCGCTCTTAGTTCCTAAAACCAAACGAAGAACAATTTCTCCCCCATGCTCCAACAAGTTGCATTCATGTATCAGTCAAGAAAATTAAAAGAAATTTGATCTCTCTGACCATTCAATCAAGAGGCTAAAAGAGTAAAGGAAAACAAATTGAACCATTCCTGATGCAGTACGATCAACTAGTGCAACATTCCATGCAGTAGGCAACCTGGATACGCCTAAACTCATAAAAGCTCCATTTTGTAGGGAAACACACTAGAATTTCAGAATAATGGAGATCACAAACAGTCAGCCAAAGGGTGTCTTCTGGGAAAATAGAAAGAACTCTTCGATACAGATGATTCCCTTGGGGGGGGGGGGGGGGGAGTTTCCTCATTACATCAATTAGTAAACCCTATATTGCATAAAAACCTAATAAAAAGATCCATCACCTTTAAAATAGGTTTTATTTCAACGGTCCAAGATAACTTAAAGGGTAAAAGACAATGAACTCTCCTAAGGTTTGACAAAAACACAAAGACCTCCTTAGAGGTTTCAAAAATCTCATGGACCTCGCCCTAAGATTTCAAAAATAACAGAGACTTTTTTTAAAGTTTGCCAATAAGACACAAATCGCTCCTTATATTCAGCAAAAAGACAACCTTTTTAGGGTCTATGTGTCCCAAAAATCAAAAGGTAGGAGAGGTCTATAATATTTCTAGAACCTCAGGGGAGGTGTCTTTTGCCTCAAACCATAAAAGAAAAAGAAAATTCAAATGTCTGCTCCTCCATCACAAACACACCACTAGACGAACTAATAAACTAAGGGGTGATTTGGTATCATAGTCAAAAATGAGTAAAATGAAAACCAAAAACGAAAACTAAAAAATCAAAAATTAAAATTAAAAATCAAAAACCAGCAACCTATTTGGTTAATATTTCTAAAACTAAAAGAAAATATAAACTTGATTGCACAAATGCTCATTTTTGTCTTTAAATCAAATAACAGTAAAAAAAATATAATTAAATATTAAATACAAAAAGAATACAAAGTAAAAATGTTATAATAAAAAGAGAAATTATTATAATTAATTGACCTAATTATTATATGTCAAAGCTCATTGTTTAGTGCTATAAAAATACATGACACTTGAAGAAGTCAAAAAATATTTTTTGATGGACTTTTTTTTTTTTTTTTCAAAACTTTTGAAATTTTATGGATATTTTTATTTTAATCATATTTTAAATTCACATGGCTGTTTCACTTTAATGTTATTAAAAATTTATATATAATGAATAATTTACTTTACAAATAGTTAATTCTGCATATTAAACCATTTTCAGACTAGGTTCCCAAAATAACTAAAAACAATAAGATCTAGTTTTCAGCTTTTCCAAAAATAGATAAAAGAAGAAATATAAAAATGGTAATACAAACAAACGCATTGTCATAATCTATTTCTTCATTGTACAAAAACAAAATCAGGAAATGGAAAATAGAAAACAAAAGTGATACCGAACAGACTAGAAGCTACCTTCCTATAGAATGTTTACAACGTTATCAACAAGCAATGAGTTGTTTCTTCCATAAGAACTGACTAGAGTACACCTAAAGAATGAATTAAGTAGAGGTTCACAAATCAGAATCATAGAGAAACTAGGAGTTGTGCTCTCTCTTAGGCTTGTTGGATTCTTTCAAGTATTCTTATTCTAGAGAGATTAGAGTATGGTGTTTGAATAATTCTAGTGTTTTTTTCTTATAAATCTTTTTATTCTCATCTAAACCAAGTCATCCCATTCTTTTCTTCTTGCTAATCAATTGTGGAGGGGTAAGAGCCCTTCAAAGGGAAACACTTTTGTGTGGATTGTCATTCTCATAATTATCAGAAAATGCTAATCCCTAGCGAACCACAAATTGGTACAAACATTCCAAAACATGGAACATTTTCATTTCACAATGCTAAATCTAATGATCCAGAGTTGTAATTCTATATTTTTCACATAATATAACTTTTTGTTAGTTAAACGTGGGGAATCATGACAATTTAATTCTATTTTTATAAGTATTAATGTATTTCTCAACAGAATCTCTTCAACATTTAGAAACACCTAACATCCTCTCCTAAATATACAAGTGTCATCATACCTTTTTCATCAATATATCTACTTATGTATACCCCTAACATTCCACATTTTAGAGCATGTGCCGCACCAAGATCCTGCTCTCCTTCCACAAACCAAAACCTTCCACGTTCTTGTTAACATTGATCATTCCTAACAGAACTAACACCAACATTATGTGTGTTGTGTTACAGTAGCAGTGAGGATCAAGGTTTTAAATAAAGGCAGCGACCGTTACATAACGCTGTTACATAACGATTTTTTGGGTTACCAACACCATTATACACTGCGAAATCGGTGAGAAGAAAAATCACGGCCGAAGCTCCCGTTACGGACCGCGACCGTTACGTAAAGGCCGTTATGGCCGTTACGTAACTACTACAAGACTGTTACACCAAAAAAATTATTTTATTTTGTACTTTTTCCTCACTTTTTCCCTCTCTTTCATAAATCATTCTCAATATACCATGTGACGAGAGAGGGAAAAGATTATAATGAGGATGACAATGATACAAAATTCACTATTTCTTTAAATACTCACAATAGATGCATTACTTAACAATTTCAAAATACTAGTTAGGAAAATATTTTAATTTGATAATATTAGCAATGTGATATTTATGTGTTATATTTTTCAACTTCAACCACCTTTCTTTTCTAGTATTTTATAATAGTATTATTTGTATGTCTTATGTGTCTAATATATTAATGGAGTGTATAATGTATTTTGTTTTATTAATTAATTTAACACATATAAGAATTTATCACAGGTAAGAACAATGAGAAGTATAAATACACACACACACGTAATTTTTCTATCAATGGTGACAAATGTAAACTTGTTATCCTTACCCAATAATTTAGTTACTCGAACTAAAGGATCCAAAATACACTAAACTCTTTCTAAGGACTAAAAGCTTAAAACATACAAGTACACTAATATGCACAAGATTGTGCGCGATTCAAAAAAATTCACGGTCGTTACACCCGCTTCCCGTTATGTAACATCCGCTACTGCCACTTCCCGTTACACCTGTTACCATTACATTACGCTACCCGAAGCCGATATTCAAAACCATGGTGAGGATCATGCTTATTTATTTCTTCATCCAATGTAATTGAGATGCGTATGCAACAAGCCTTTTTGTTTGTTGGGATGGCATCGGGTTCGTCCTTAGCATTTGGATGATTTAATCATTTTATTGGTTCTAGGAGACAAAAGAAGGGGAAGGTTTTGTGGTGGTGAGCAATTTTTGCAGCTATATAGACAATTTGGCAAGGGAGGAATGCTTGAATTTTCAAGATTGTGCTTCATCTATAGATCTGATTTGGAGTAGGATATTTTCTTTTGGCTTCCTTGTGGGCATTCTCTATAATGTGTTTTGACAGTATGCCTTTCATTTATTCTTATAGAAGTGACTATGCTGCATCACGTTATAATGACTACATTATTATTCTTATAATACATAATACTAGAATTATATTTTTGAAATAAAATTTTAGAGGATTAATCATTGTTAACCTAAATGTAAACAAATAAAATTTAATTCTTATTGTTACCTAAACTTCAAATATAGTTATCTAACGTCAATTTTTATATATAATAAACAAATTGATACTAAAATTGACTGTATAGACAAAGAAATCATGAGTTAATCCTTCTCAACATGAAAGCGACACAAAGAAATTGGATGTCAAGCGATTGTGTGATGCCATGTTTAAATAGACAAGTTTATTATTCATTTGAATAACTCTAGGCACTTTGCAAAATTTCTACAAGGCTTGATCTATTCTATATTTTGTTGAAGATACACTCCTTATTTAACTTTTATGATACTTTAATTCACTTTATAAAAGTTTTAGAAAAAGCAGAATCATATTACCTATTCTACGTTTATTTCAACACATTCTTTATTTAGCTGTTGAGATATTGTTATTTTCATTTTATTTTTGAACCAATGGACTTTCTTTTCTTTTGTAACAAACACTTTGATGGAAGTACAAATATTTGCTAATTTAGATATTTATGAAGCTAAAATAGAAACCAAATTCTTCAAGTTCAAACATTAACCTAAAATTTAACCTTATAAATTCTACCTTTTAAATTAATATAATAATATATATTAATATACTCTATATATAAAATAAACAAATCCTTCTTGAAGAATCAGGAAGGATTGAAATTCAATCCTACAGCAGAAACAGAAACCCCCCAGCCACACTTGACCCATTATATACAACGTATTCTATGTATATATAAGCCTCCTCGGTGGTTTCCCCCTGAAACCCAAACATATTAACGTCCAAATATTCAAAATTCAAAATCTGTGTAGGATGTCTCAAGCCAAATCGTCAACGGTTTTAGGTAGTATGTAAATTGCACTGCTGCATTGCACTATTGCACCTTGATTTCCTTCATACTTTCCCTTAGAATGTGAGCCACAATTCACAATACCAATAAAAAGGGATTTAAAGTATTACCTATTGTGGTCACAAAAGTATTCTAGAACCTAATTTCATTTCAAAATTTTTTCCTTTATTTTTCCTTTTTAAAACTAATCAAAGTGGCAACTCTGTTTTTCTAAAATAAATAAGCATGTTAGGGAACTAATGGTTTGGTTATCTATACTTGTTTAATTTGTAATCAATCACTGAAATATTAGCAACCTAAATGGGTCTTCAAAACTCAATGTCAACGCCACAAATGAAATCCCTAATTTTCTCCATTAATACCTCAAATACACTTAAAATCACCACATAAATATCCAAATATACAAAATGATTTTTGAAATAATAAGAATCGCAACACAAGCTATAACAAAGTTGAACAAGTATTCAGACTTGGATTAACCCCCAGGGTGTGGTTCAGGTGGTAGTGTGAGCTGGGGGAGTACCTCTCATGAGTTTAGGTGTTCAAACCCTCATGGGCTCATTTACGCCCCTAAACTCCTGAATTTACCCTCCTTTTGGAGTTGTGGGGTCAATTTCAAGGGGCGCGAGATTAGTCATGTGGATCGTAAAACGGACACGTGGATACCCGGTGCGTAATCCAAAAAAAAAAAAAAAGTATTCAGACTTGGATGGATGGGGGAAAAAATACATTATAATGTGCTTATATAGTTGAGATTCTACATCTCAATGGCTAAGTTTGTCGCATTCACTTGTAAGGCCATTAGGAAAGTTTTGGCCATGCATTAAAATTTCAGAAAATAACTTAAATCGAATGCTATTAAAATAATTTTCAATTAAAATAATACTATTTATGAAAAAAAATCATAGTCGAATTGAGCTTGAATTTAATTTTATTATTGACCAAGTTGGAGTTGAGTTCTAAACATTTTCAAGTTGGGTTGAGTTTGAGTACCCCACTGTGTTGACTTGACTCGATTTGAATGCACCCTTAATTTTGCCATAAAGTGATAGTCGTATGTAATTTAAGCACATATAATCTTACAATTGAAAGATTTATAAATACAAAAAAAAAAAAGAAACATACTTAAGTTATTCAAATTCTCTCAATTTTCTAACTCTAATGACTTGAAAACCTATTCAAACCCTACTCAAATTTGAAGTCATTAGCCTAAAGAGTTTGTTATCATTAAAACTCTACTAATGAAACCCTAAGGCTGAAACAAGTTTAGGAGGTAACATGTAACTAAAGAAGCTTTAAGGACCACTTCTTTATTTTAATATAGGTTAAATCTTCAACCTAATCAAGAAATATTTATTGAAAAAAATAGAAAATTTATTACAGATAGCCTTAGTCATTTGACTTATAAATAAGGAAGTTTCTTGTGATTTTATCCTCAAAATCTCTCGTGCTTTTGAAAACTATATAAATTACAACCTCAGTAATCTTGAATGACAAAACATACTAAAAAGATCAAAATATTCACATAGTGTTAATTAACTTAAGACTTTATTTAATTTAATTAGTATAAACGCTATTTTCAAATCTTATGCTCATCCTCGTCAATAAAAAACACATCAAATCAATGGCGTGCGTATCCATCTAGGAGCTCATTAGTGACGTTGTCAATGACAATATATGAGTTCATAAGGAGTGGTGTAACAACAAAAGAATTAGTGGAAAAGTGAGCAGTTAAAAGAGATTGCCAATGGTCCAATCTAGGGTGATGAGAATGCATGCGAAGGTGAGTATATGTTGAGTCTCAAATCTATCTAATTATTAATCCAATTAATTAATGTTTTAACTGGATTAATTGTTTTTTTAGATATTTTAGTAATTTAGCATTTGTTGTTAATAAAAAACAATGGTCATAAGGAGATTTATTGACCTTATAAAACTACTAGATGTCTCCACATTTAATTTTTTCTTAATTTTCAATTATATCACCAATTTTTTTTTTTTTTTTTAACAATATTGATAATTAAAGAGAAAAATATTTCCATTTTGTTTCCCTTCTTTTTCTTGTCTTTCCTTCATTTAGTCAAAATTCTTAAAACTCCAAAATATTAGAGAAACAAAAGAAAAATATGGAAAAATAAAATTTTATTTTTAATAATGGCTAGTATAGAGTGAAAATACGTTTGTACCCTTATAATCGAAAGGTACCCTAAACTCGAAAGGCACCCCAAAGCGTTCTTTCCCTTGCGCTCTGTTTCCTGCTCCCAAACACGGCGTTCACGATAAACCCTCTTCTGAACCCTCACGGCCTCCTTCTTTTGAGCCCTTACGGCCTCCCCCACTCTGCTCGGTCTCTCTCTCTCTCTCTCTTCAATGGCGTCACGAAGAGGGGGAGTGAGTCTACCGGAGAGGCGAGAGAGAAGGATCAACAAGAGCCAACAAGGGGTGCTCTCTAAGGTTTCCGCAACATTCTCTCAATCTCCAATTGTGTACCAGGGTAAGCGTGTGGCGTCCGACGCCGCCTTCGTGACGAAGAAGCTCCTAAAGAGCACCGGGAAGGCCGCCTGGATCGCCGGCACCACCTTCCTCATCCTGGTTGTGCCGCTCATCATCGAGATGGACCGCGAGCAGCAGTTGAATGACCTGGAGCTCCAGCAGGCCAGCCTGCTAGGCACCCCTCCCGTTGTCTCGCACAAGTAACTCTCTCTTCTCTCTTTCTATCTCTCGGGCATTTCATCACAACCCTTCTGTATTCCGACTTCCGGGGGTTTGTTGGGTTTTACTGCATCACGATGATCTGTATTTTTAGGAGATGGAGTCATAGAAAATTGTAGGGTTATAGAGGGTTTTTCAATTGGAGAGTTGCTATTGGTAATGTTAGTTTTATTCCCCAACGGCCAGGGGAGATTTGGGGACTTAATATTGTATTTTTGAATTTCTATAAATTCTGTATTTTTAGTGAGCTCTGTTTAAAATCATTTAATGGTTTAATAAATCCTACAACATTTTGCTAATGGAATTTTTGTTTTTTGAGGTGTAAAGATCTTTGAACTGAAAACGAAGTTCAAATAGTATGGTTGAAGATTTTAATGTGGTAGGAGTACTGACCAGGGAGGGCATTTTCAGTCCATGTAGAGAGTTTCGAAAATCATTCTTGCCCCAAAGTTCACAGTGGGAAACCTGTATAGACATTCCAATTCAGGTCCCATTTAATCTTTACCATTCAACGTGTTTGCAAATGATCACATGTCTTGGGACAAGTCAGTTGCCTATGCTTGCTGATTTTTGTGTTTTGGAACTAGTATAGTTCCACATGATAAAAATGCTTATCTTCCTGCATGGGGCAGTAGGAAAATCATTTCTTCCTTCCATTTGTTTGGCCTTTCTTGGAATGAGGGGAGTGCCTTCTTTTGCCAGCAATCTAATCAGTAAAATAACTTTTGGTTGTTACACTTTGGGATGATCAATAAACCTTTCCTTCATTTATTTTCTTGAAAGGACGTGGTATAGTCAGTTATAAATTTGCTTTAGAAAGGAAGCATTTAGGTTCGTTTGGAACTTGGAAAACATTAAGATTCAATTCAGTCAGATTTCAGTGCCCAAATAAACTCGAAATTGAGATGCCATGCGCATTACATTCTCAGGCATGTTGAAAGATGTGGTGAATGTTAGGAATAAAGAACAAATTCCCGAAACCTGTGAGAAACAAAATAGAGAAAAATAACGCCAAAGAAAAATCAATCACACGCACAAGATAATATTTACGTGGTTCGGTAATTTTGCCTACGTCCACGGAGTTGTAGGGATTTCAATATTATCAGGAAGAAAACACAGAGAGTGCGGCGATACAATGCTCTCCCTCTCGCTCTTTCGCAAGTACAACCACCCAAATCCTAATCATCCGAAAGCAATCCTTTTTATATGTTGCGCCTAGGGTTCCGTTCTGAATGGGCTCCAAAATTTTCCCGAGGGCGTTGCCCTTGGACCCCCCACAAGTACGGCTTGTACCGCTTAGTCCATGAGCGCTGCGGCTCAGGCCTTACGGCCCAAGCTTTCGCTCCATGGACTAAGCCTTAGGATAGAAATCTCTAATTAAATAGGGGTCGGGTCGGCATTCAAATTAAAACACAACTAGGCTCCCCAAAAGCCCAACAGTGAAGCTAACGCTCCCCTATATGGCTTGCCTATTCTTAGATCCCATCTGCAATCATGTTGTTGTTGATATAGTAAATTCTCAAGAAGTTTTTTGAGGTCCAAGTGCTCGCTTAACCTTTTGGGAAGGTCGATTGCCAGAGAGTGATTTTAGCCGCTCTTGAAGTTCTATGATGTACTGGACACTGGCAAAGGGAGAAGTTGCGACTCTTAAAAAGTAATTTTTTTTCTTTCTTTAAAACACAATACGAAGAACTGTCATGCTAATAATCTGTGGGACTGGCAGAATACTGGCCTAGCATACAAGAATGCTCAGCATTTTCTTTGTTGTCTCTGTTTCTCATGTTAATGTTCCATGTTTCCAGGAGTTAAAATTTAAAAAATAAAAAAAAGGAATTCTTGGAACAACTTTCAGCTGCTCTATTATATACCCTCTTCATCTCTTTTATTTCATTTTTTTTTTTAATGAAGTGCGAACATTGGTTAATGCTATCGGTAGTATTTTTGTTTGTAGCACTCAACCCCAGTTGGTCAACTCATATGTGATGGGAGCATGAAATTGAGACCTTGGATTGCATTTGTGTAGATTTGACAAAACTTACTACAAAATTATATTTACTTTCTTCTAAATTCACATACACCCAAATTCAAGTCCTGAAATCCTTGCTCCCAAACATTATCTTAGTATGGTTGTATGAGTCAACTGATGGATTTCATATGCTTTTGGAGATTAAATTGCTGCCCTGTTATTTGAACAATATGAAGTTTTTGTTTGCATTTCAAATTTACATTCATGTAATGAGTTTTGTAAGGATTCAATCATCATGATTCATGCCAATAGATGAGGACATGGAAATCTGATTGCACCTGGTTAGCACTTGAGGAACCCATAGGTGGGCTTGATACACATGGGTGAACACCAACCTGACTAAAAAACTTAAGCCTATTGGGTCTTGAATCCAACCATGTATATAAGCACCCATCATCTACTCAAATTTTCCAATATAGGCCCCTTCACTTGTGAGTTTCAAGCTGCTCTCCTTTGAATGGAAATCGTCTCCTTTATGAGAGTAAGTCTAATTTCCCGACAGTTGCTCAAGTGGGGGCTTTACCACTGGCGTCTTACACGCATTGGCTTGCATTTCACGTGCCTCCGAATCAATCCTACCCCCCACGTCTTGATCGTAGTCGAATCCATCCCAGACCCAAATGATCCTTATTAGTCTTAGTCACACACTTGGTCCTCCAACTATTTGCACGTTAGGAGAATTAGCTCCATGTTTCGACTTTTACGATGTTGCTCACCCAAAATTACAGACCGTCGGTTCTGATACCACTTATTAGCACCGAAGGAGTCCATGGTGGGCTTGATATACATGGGTGAATACCAACTTAATTCAAAAGTTTAAGCCTATTGGATCTTGGGTCTAACCATATATATAACCCATCATTCACTCAAATTTTCCAATATAAGACAAATTCACAAGTGGAATTCTCAACCCACCGAAGCATGGACCAAGAGAGCTTTCTTAGTAATTGTCTTTCATGCTGCTTTCGCTTTGCTCATCCTGCTATTTTGCCACAAAAATAAATAAAAAATCAAGTTGTTTGTATAAGATGGGTGTGTATGATCAGTTGCTTTATTCCGTTTGGTTCTCACTGTTTGAATCGCGGGCATTGGAAAATCAAATTCAACAAAAGAAAATCATAAATTGTGTGGGAAGGGACGATAATACAAAGGGCAGGGACTGAAATTTGAAGTTGAAGATTCAATAATGCATGCTATATTTTTGTTGTTAACCTTGATGTACATGGTTTGTAATGGATTTTGTGGTTACATTCATTTATCATTGGATGGAACAAGTGGCACGCCTACAGCCCATCTCACCTTTCCCTCTTTTCTTTTGATCATTTTGTTTCCTAAAATACTAATTCAAAAGTCTAAATCCTAAGGAACTAATTATTCATTTCTACATATTATTATTTATAGTTGTAGAAAATTTTATTTCCTAAAAAAAACTAATTTAAAGATCAAAAACCCTAATTCAATCTTTGAAATTGTATTGGATTTGGATATGATGTGATATAAAATTGTACTGAAATTTATTTAAATTCACTCAAATCAAAATTTAAGATTTGAAATCCATGCACATGAACGCAATATAGAAAACAAATATTTATTCAAATATCTTTTGTCTCTCCATCACAACTCCTCCCGCCCCAGTTGTTTCGTCGTCTTCTCTAATCATCTTTCAAATGTTCACCTTGGTCTGATTCAAAAATAGAAAATCCGATTCTACATTATTAATCTATTCTTTGATCTGATATGTTTTGGAGATAATTTAATAAATTAACTTGCTTAGTATTGATATGTTAAAAAATAATTTAATACTATATCAATTGATTTGTGAATATTTAAATGGATTAATTAATCTTTTGACTTTAAAATAGAAACAATTTGTGACTACATTTGGAAAAATATTATTAGTAAGTTAACTTGCATGGAAGACCAAAATAAGCTGAATTTAAAATAAATTATTTGTAAATCAATATGCATTCAAAAATTAAATTAAATTTAAAATAAATACTATTTGACATTATTGACCTATCCATTGATTTGAGGATAATGTAATAGGTCAATTGATTTGGTGTTAATTAATTTAATTATATATTACTTTATTTATGATAATTTAATAGGTCAACTTATTTAATGTCATGCTAAAATCATTAATCTATTAGGCCATTAATTAAAAATAATTTAATAATCTATTAAATATGCCCATTTAAGTTTTGAATGTAACAAAATTATAAAAATTTTACTCATCAATGGAAAATGATTTAACAATATGTAACCTATGTAGTGTATCATTATTACATATTTTATAAGATCTAATCATATTAAATGTAAGGATTTTGAAGCATGAATTTAATGCTTTAAATTATTTGGGAATAATCTAATGCTCTATCCCTTAATTTTCAGGAATAATAATTGATATTAGAATACATTAATCATCTATACAATTTGACTTTATTAATCTATCTCTTAAATTTGGGAAAAATTTATTAAGTTTTCAATAGAATTAGAGATAATTTAATACATATATCTTGAATTGATAATAATTTCATAGGTCAACTACTCTTTTGATATTGAAATTTAAATGATTTGCGATTATAATTTCATAAGTATGTTTTTGGTAAGTTAACTTGGACATATGAAAGATAATCTAAATTTAACTTTTCTTGGTAAGTTAAAACTTAGATTCTTATATTTTTAAATTATTGTATTTTTAAATATAAATTATTTTTGCTAAATTAATGGATAAATTATTAAATTAATCCTCAATAATTCGAAACATAAAATCCGTGCTTCGAAGTCATTACATTTAATGTGATTTGATTTTAACAAATTAGAGACGATATGTTATTAAATTATTTCCTACTTAAGGGATAGATTATGTGTCAAATTTGATAATTTTTCTATGTTCAAAGCATTAATGGTCAATTTTAATAGATAAGCATTAATGGTCAATTTTAATAGATTATTAAATTATTTTTAAATTAATTAACGATAGATTAAAAGTTTAGCATGAATGGTCAAATAAATTGACCTACTAAATTATTCCTCGTTCAAGAAAGAGATTATTAAATTAATTGATTCTTGACCAATTAAATTATCATCAAATTAAGGGATATATTAATAATGTCAAATTGTATTTGGTATATCTTCATAAGTTAACTTACTAATTGGCATACTCGTGACATTATATATCACAAATTATTTAGAATTTAAATTTAAAAGATTAATTAACATATTAAAATACTCATAAATCAAGAAATACACTATTAAATTATTTTTAAAGCTATTGAGAACTTAGTAAATTATTTTGAATTGAAGGAATATATTATTAAATTAATATTACATAAATTGACTTATTAAATTGTTTTCAAAATATATCAAGTCAAGAGGTGGATTAATAATGTCTAATTGATTTTATGTTTTTGAAATTTAATTTTTTTTTTAAATTTTATCTTTCAAATTTTAAGAAATATTTGAAACTAATTTTTTTAAAAAATGTTAATTTGAAAATTCTATCTTAAATTTTTAGAAGAAGTACATAAGAAAATGCATATTAATTGATTTTTGAAAAAAAAATGAAAATATAAAAAATTAAAAAAATGTTCAACTTTTCTCTCACCCACCTATTTGATAAATAATTACTTCACAACCTCTAATTTGTTTGAAAAATGATTTTTATTTTTTGGAATTTGATCAGTAATTTGTTTCTTAGGATTTTTGACTTTTGAATTAGTTTTAGGAATATAATTTTTTATATCTACAAATAATATGTAAGAATGAATTATTTGTTCTTGAGTTATGATTTTTTTAATTAGTTTTTTGAGTAAAAGATACTTATTTCAGTATTTCTCTTAGGCTGTTTGGAAATTGGAAAATATTAATGAAAGAAAAGGAAAATATTAATGAATTTATATTTTTATGTTTGATTATCAAAGAAAATAAAAAATATAATAAATTTATAAAAAAGATTTTGATTTTACGCATCATTAATATTTAGTTTTTCTTAATTTTTAGTCATATTAAAATAACTTTTTACTTTTGGTAATATTTAATAGAGAAAGAAAATATAAGTGAAAATGAGAGTCTATTTGGTATGTTATTTTTTGTTTTCTATTTCTGTTTTTCCATAGTGAAAAAACAAAATATAAAAATATTTTTGTTTATGTTGTCAGTTTTCTATTTCTGTTATCGGTTTTTAATTGTTTGTCAAAAAATTGAAAGTGAAAATCATAAAATATGGTTTTCAGTTGTTTTGTCGACTTATTGCCAAAAATTTTAATATTCAGAAATAGGTTTTTTAGATTATATTATTCATTTTATACACTTAAATTAAAATTAAAATTAAATGATCATATGAATTTAAATATAAATATAATAAAAATATCCATAATTTTTTTTTAAAATATAATAAAGTCAATTACAAAATACTTTCACTATTTTTACAATTGTCATGTCCAATAAAATGTTTATCCTAACTAAAATTTGAAAGTAGAACAATTAAGTATAATAATTATAATAAATTTTATTTTTATAATAATAATTTTAATGCATATTATTTGTAATTTTATTATTTTAATCATATTTCTATAATATTATTTGATTTAAAGATGAAAATAACTTTTAAATTTTATTAATTATATAAATGTTAACCAAACATGTTGCTAATTTTTAGTTTTTAATTTCTATTTCTTGTTTTTAGTTTTTGTTTCTAGCTTTCTTTTCTCTAATTTTTGATAGTGATACTAAACACATCCTAATATCTTCCTTATTTTCTTTTCTTTTCCTTTCATTTTCTCAAGTAAAATCTTTAATCCAAACAAGTCTTTTAGGTTTGGTAAAAAATAAAATAAAAATAGAGATCTCTTCTTAGATTTGAAACCCCAAGATCTGCCCTAAGATGTTAAAATTTTTATGGATTTTGTTAGAGATTTGTTAAAAAAAAAGAAAAATTTTTTTCTTATATTTGATAAAAAAGATAATTTTTTTAGGGGTATTAAAATTTTAAAAATTAAATATCACAAGAAGTATGTGGAACTTGAAATTTTAGAAAAGATTATTATATTTTTTGTTAAATCTCAAAAAAGATAAATATTTTTTACGTGAATAAAATGTATTATTATAAGAAAGAGAAGGCATGCCACATATAAAAAAGAGAATGATAGCTTTAAATAAGGGGGCAAGATCAAAATTTAGAAATCAGTAATGAAAAATATTTTTATATTATATATGCATATTGTTTTTATTTTTTATTTATTTTGTGGGGGAGGTGGAATTTTTGTTTTATTAAAGAATTTTGGGCCAGGGGCTGTCATGTCAAGAGAGTTATTTTTAAATCACAAGGAAGATTTTTATCAAAGCATTTGATTCCCAATTCCCACTTAGCTACCCTTTCATTTTTTATTTTTTATTTTTTAACTTTTGGAAGATATGTTACTTTTTGGCTTTTGATTAGTATTTGGTTGGAAGGTAGTAGCCACAGCCTTCCTAGTTAAGATACCTGCTTTTTAAGTTTTGGAGTATTGGAGTGAAGATGGAAGGGTGGTTTTGTTTCTTCGTTTGAGAGAACTCAACTTGTAATCGTAGGGTTAGGTTTTTTTGTTTTTGTTTTTGTTTTTGTTTTGGCAGTGATATAATGGCTTCTATATGTCCTAGGACATGTGCTTGTGATGATGGTTGGGTGAGTTTTGAGAGAGAGTTTTGGCTGTTGGTGGACGCAGGGTGGTTAAGTTTCTCAACTTGTAATTGCTAGGTTAGAGGTTTTTTGACAATAATATGATGGTTTGCAATTGACTTGTCATCAGTGTTGGGCGGTTGATCAAGTTTTCTCACAAATTAGGATTTGCAAGGATTGATCATTGGATGGTGAATGGGACGACAAGAAAGCGATTATTTTATTTATTTATAGAGAATTAGGATTGGAATTGAATTTAAAAAGGTTTTTTGTCTTTGTCTTAGGAGGTGCTCATGATAATGGTTGGATGAGTTTTAAGAGAGTTTTGGCTATTGGTGGAGGATTAAGGAGAGGAATTTCCTTGTATGATGAATGCCATTGATGTCACACCCTGAACCAGGTAATTGGACCCAGGGGTGAAATAGTAACCTAACCTGTCCCTGTATCGCACCGAAATCAAGATACAGTACAATGAATGAAGGTCTAATCCTGTAGGATTCCCAAGCACCCTAAACACATCCAAACATATTACAAATACACAGCGGAAGACAAGTCTTTTTATACACATTTTGTACCATACCAGAGTCTATACAAGGAGTCAAACTCCACAAAACACAATATAAATCCGGATGGTAGTCAAACTCCCAAAAGACCACCTAGCATAAGCTTAGGACTTACCTAGGTACTTCCCGCGGTACACCCACCACTATGCGCTTACACTAGGAAGCTAGCTCCGGTTACCCGAAGGATCTGAAAAATATGTACGTACAGTAGAGGTGAGACACCTTTCAGTAAGGAAGAATCAGGTTATATCGGTGTGTGACATATACGTGTTATCATGACATACTAACATGCATAGTTCAACAGTCAAAACAATTAAACCAGTTTCAGTATTTTCACAAAACAAGCACTACAATCCGGTGTCGTCACACCCTTCGGCTCGAAGCCAGACTGTTTGGCGGTATTTCACAACCTTCGGTAAAAATTGGCAATCTGGCGATATCTTACACCCTTCGGCAAACGCCGGCAGTCTGGTGATATTTCACACCCTTCGGCGTAAGTTGGTGCCCCCGGTAACCTGCCATAGCATCAGCGTTGAACCGATGCAGATCTAGTGCTCACACACCCTTCGGCAAAAATTGGCCTATCTAGTGGTATTGTGCACTCTTTGGCAAAAGCCGGATTTCAAAACCTGGAACTATTCGGAATCCTGTTCCTATTTCATCAAAACACAACTCATGCATGCTCATATAACCAAACAAACCACACCCATTTGGTAATCTAAAATAATGATTTTCCAAACTCAAACAGTTTAAACAAGTCAAGACACGACTATCCCTATAACACAATATATATCACAATATATTTACAATTTTCCAACAAAACCAGGAATGCAGCCCGTCGCCCCCTTTTCCCAAAATGTAACATGAAAAACTCATAATTTTTACCCATTAGATTTCCTCAAATGAGTAACCAAAACACACACAGAGGACCATGGATCACAGTTCCACCAAATCCGATTTAAAAAATAACCGACATAAACATAATTCCCCTTACCTTTCCCCAAATGGCAAATCCCGAACTCTACGGCCCCTAAACGGCGACCCGAGTTCCCAAAACCTATAAAACACAATACAAAAGCTACTCACAATCCTATTCCCTACATAACTAACGGATCAGAATTGAAAACTGAGCCTTACCTCAATTTCGAGCTAAAACCTGAAGATACCCAAAACGACGATCTAATTCGTAGAATTTGTAGAGAATCCTTCCCTGATTCTCGTGGTAACGTTGGATCAACGATTCCCGCAACGTATAACTAAGAAATCTAAAGAGAGAGAGAGAGAGTATGTTGATTTTCTAGAGAGATAGAGAGATGATTTGAGTTTTCTTAGCTGAGAAGTAATGAAAATAGATATTTATAGCCCTTTGACTCGGTCGTCCTCATTGATGAGATGGTGTCTTCGTCGACAAGGCACTGAAGACACTTCGTCGACGAGATAGTGACCTCGTTGATGAGCGTGAGATTTCTAGATTCCCGAAACGCCTCGGCTTCTCCTCATCAACGAGCCCCTGCATTTCATCGTTAAGAAACATAAGACCTTCGTCGATGAACTCTGGCTTCGTCGATGAATCCTACTCAATTACCATTTTACCCTTCTCTTAATTAATTATGTCTATATATCATTGTTCGGGTTCTTACAACCTCCCCTCTTTACAAAAATTTCATCCTTGAAATTTGCAATCTCTCATTTACAAAATTAAACACACATGCAACTTTAGAAAGAAAACTAGCGACTACTATAACGTAGCCCCATCACCTTAAATACATACCCTCACTTATGGTGGAGGAATACCGTGGTTACATACACAAACAATCTCAACAGTTTACAAATACATACTCCCAATGACTAACCACCTATTCCCATATAAAGTAGGGCAATGTACATATACTCAGAACAACTGTGGATACCTCCAGTGTATTTATGCTTCCAGCTCCCAAGAAGCTTCCTTAACCTCGTGATTTTGCCACAGTACCTTCACTAACGGTATATTCTTGGTACTTAGCTTTTGAACTTTACGATCCAGAATCTGAATAGGTACCTCCTTGTACGCTAAAGTATCCTAATCTCCAAGTCCTCGTAACTCACAACATGCGACGGATCCAACACGTACCTTCTCAACATGGATATGTGAAACACATCATTGATCTTCGAGAGTGCTGGGGGTAGTGCAATCTTGTAGGCTACCGGACCCACTCACTCAAGAACCTCGAATGTTCGGATATACCTTGAGCTCAACTTGCCCTTCCTACCGAATCTCATCACCCCTTTCATCGGAGTGATCCTAAAAAATACCTTACCCCCATTTCGAACTCTAACTCACGGTGGCGAACATCTGCATAAATCTTCTGCCGACTCTGAGATGATTTAATCTTTTCTTGGATCAAGCCTATCTTCTCATACGCTTTTTGCATGAGTTCAGGTTCTAACACCTGATGTTCACCAACCTCACTCCAATATAAAGGAGATCGACACCTCTGACCATACAGAGTCTCGAACAATGCCATCCCGATACTAGCTTGGAAGCTATTGTTTTAGGCAAACTCTACCAGTGGCATAAACTGTAACCAGCTACCACCGAAGTCTAATACACAAGACTACAACATATCTTCCAAGATCTGTATAGTCCTCTCCGACTGTCCATCCGTCTGGGGGTGGAACACTGTGCTGAAGGTAAGCTTCGTCCCTAGTGCTTCCTGCAAGCTTGTCCAGAATCGAGAAGTAAACCTCGGGTCTCGATCTGACACAATGGACACTGGTACTCTATGCATCCTAACTATCTCATGCACGTACATGTTTGTTAGCCTACTCAAAGGGTAGCTAACCTTCATCAGTAAGAAGTGAGCAGATTTCGTCAACCTATCCATAATCACCCAGATAGCATTCTACCTGTGAACTGCTGGCGGCAATCCGGTCACAAAATCCATGGAAATATGCTCCTATTTCCACTCTGGAATAGCTAAGAGCTGTAACGGCTCTGCCGGCCTCTAATGTTTAGCCTTCACTTGCTGACACGTCAGACACTGCTCCATGAATTAAGCAATCTGCCTTTTCATACCACTCCACCAGAAGGTCTCGCACAAATCTCGATACATCTTCGTACTACTTGGATGTACCTTATACAATGAACGATGCGCTTCCTCTAGAATTGTCCTTCTGATCTCGTCATCGTTTGGAATACATAATATGGTCCCAAACCTCAACACACCTCCCTCATAGAGGTTAAATTCTCTAGCCAATCCTTGTTGTACCTTTTCCACAACCTTTATCAACTCTGCATCACTAGCCTGCGCGACTTTAATATGCTCAAACAAAGTCAGCTAAACCACCAAGCTAGTAAGGAAATCCTGATGATCACCATACACTAACTCTATACCTGAGCTCCCCAAATTCTGTCTGATGTGATGCTGAGCTACAACTGCAGATACAGCCGCATGTTTCGACTTCAAACTCAATGCATCGACTACCATGTTAGCTTTCCCTGGGTGATAACTGATGGTGCAATTGTAGTCCTTAATCAACTCAAGCCACCGTCTCTGCCTCACATTCAACTCTTTCTGCGTGAAAAATTACCTGAGACATTTGTGATTAGTGAAAATCTCGCATTGTACACCATACAAGTAGTGTCGCCAGATCTTCAGAGCATAAACAATAGCAGCTAACTCCAAATCATGTGTAGGGTAATTCCTCTCATACTCTTTCAGTTGCCGAGAAGCATACGCTACTACCTTACCCTACTGTATAAGCACACATCCCAAACCCTTCTAAGACGCGTCGCTGTAAATCACAAACCCGCCATCCCCTGAAAGAATGGTCAAAATCGAAGCAGTAACTAGCCGGTGCTTCAACTCCTGAAAAAACTACTCACAATCACTGGTCCACTCAAACTTTACCCCATTTCTAGTTAATTGAGTCAGAGACCCAGACAATTTAGAGACCTTCCACAAATCGATGATAATAACTCATCAGTTCTAGAAAATTCTAAACCTTCTGCATACTCTTTAGCCTCACCCAGTCGACCACAACTTCGATCTTTCTAGGATCAACTGATATACCATCCTTAGACACCACATGACCTAAGAATGCAACCTGATTCAATCAAAATTCACACTTCTTCAGTTTAGCATACAACTTCTTCTCCCGCAGAATCTGTAATACTAACCTCAAATGACTCTCATGCTCTTTTGAACTCCTTGAGTATACCAGAATATCATCAATAAACACCACTACAAATCGGTCCAGGTACTCATGGTAGACCCTGTTCATAAAATCCATGAATAATGCAGGAGCATTCGTCAACCCAAACGGCATGACTAGAAACTCGTAGTGGCCGTATTTGGTTGAGAAAGTAGTCTTCGCAACATCCTCAGATCTAACCCTCACCTGATGATACCCTGACTATAGATCAATCTTCGAAAAGACCCGCGTCTCTTGCAACTAGTCAAAGAGATCATCAATACAAGGCAAAGGGTAGCAGTGTTTCAAAGTCACCTTGTTAATCTCACGGTAATCAATGCACATGAGCGTTGACCTGGCCTTCTTCTTCACAAACAAAACTGGAGCTCCCTAGGGTGAAACACTAGGTTGGATGAAGCCCCTATCCAATAATTCCTGCAACTACTCCTTCAACTCCTGAAGTTCCACTGGAGCAATCCAGTACGGAGCTTTAGAGATTAGTGTCTTACCATGCAATAACTCTATCACAAACTCCACCTTACGATCTGGAGGTAAATCGGGTAAATCTTCTGGAAACACATCCAGGAATTCGTTGACTACCCAAATATCCTTGAGCCTCAACTCATCCCGCGGTGGTTCCCTCACGTAAGCCAAGTACCCCTGACATCCGTCAAAGAGTAACCTTCTCGCTTGTAGTGCTGATAGTACCTGTGGCGTCAAATGCACACACGATCCTACGAATTCATATTCCTGCTCTCTAGGAGGTTTGAACACTCTCACCTTCCTACGACAATCAATCACAGCATAACTGGAGAATGACCAGTACATCCCCAGAATGACATCAAATCCTAACATATCATAGACCACAAGATTCGCCGGTAGCAACTTCCCTTGGATTACCACTGGACAATCTTTTAACATCCTCTTACAGAATGATACACTCCCAGATGGTGTAGCTACAGACAATACTTCATCCATGACTTGGGTCTCCACCCCACACAGTTTCACAAAATTAATAGATATAAAGGAGTTAGCACTCGAATTAAATAAAACCACAGCTCTAAAGCAACATCATAATACCTGTCACCACATTCCCTGCATGCTTAGCATCCACTGGAGTAAGCGAGTACACCCTTGCCGGAGCTGTGTTCGCTTGATAAGTCCCATGGGATACCTAATTACTTCCCCGATTCTGACTCAAAGGAGGCGTACCCCTCTTTGGTGTGTAACAATCCAGAGCCACGTGACTTGACTGGCCACAGTTGTAGCAGTTACCCCAAAATGGTTGGCATGCACTGTCATACCACTTAAGGCATCTAACACAACGATCGCGCGACTGATCCACCTGAGAACCCTAACTCTCAGTATTCTGGCGGTAACCTAAGCCCCCGTTTCTCTTCTTTCATGATCCCTGGTGAGACCCAGACTGAGAACCAGAAGGTACTGGCCTCTTCTTTAGCTCCTGATCCACCTCACCCTCTCAGATATCAGTCTCGATCACAATGGCCTTATCTACCAATACCGAAAACTCACGGATCTAAAGCATACTCACTAATTTGCGGATGTCCTTCCTCAGGCCCTTATCGAACCTCCGAGTCTTCTCGTACTCATTCGAGATCAAACACAACGCGAAACGGGATAACTCTATATACCGAGCAACATACCCCTGCACCGTCATATTCCCCTGAGTCAAAGATGAAAACTCATCTGCCTTAGCGTCATGTGTGGAAGTTGAAAAGTATCTTACAAAGAACACCTCCTTGAAATAGCTCCACGTCATCTCTACTGGACTAGCTTTCTACTTCTCCAGTAGACTCACCGCAGTCCACCATCGCCCTGCCTCCCCAAACAGTTGGAAGGTAGCATAGAGGAATCTTTGCCTATCAGTGCAGTGTAAAACCTTTAGAATCCTCTCAGTCTTCTCCACCCAGTCCTTAGCTATCATCAGATCAGGTCCCCCTTGTAAGAACCCAAACCGTGATAGGTGGGTTTAAATAATTAAAAGAGGGGCAAATTGGGAATTGAGTAGGCTTCGTCGACAAAGCCAGAGTTTGTCGACGAAGTCCATGTGTTGCTCATTGATTAAATTTAAAGGCTCGTCGATGAGGAGAATCCGAGGGGTTTCGGGAAACCAGTAATATTAGGTTCGTCGACGAGGTCCTCGTCTCATTGATGAGCTATCAATATGGCCTCGTTGACGAGGACGCTATTCGTCGACAAGGGCGGCCGAGTCAAAGGTGCTATAAATATTAGTTTTCTTACTTCCAAGCTAAGAAATCTCATTTTCTCTCTATATCTCTCTAGAAACTCTTCCTACTCTCCATCTCTCTAGATTTCTTCGTTGTACATCACGAGAATCATTAATCCAAAGTTACCACGAGGATCGTGGAAGGATTCTCTACAAGTTCTAAGAATCGGATTTTCAGTTCGGGCATTTTCGGGTTTTGGCGTAAAATCGAGGTAAGGCTTGATTTTCATTTCTGTTCCTGTAGTTTCGTAGAGAACATTGTTGTGAGTATTTTTTGTACTGTACATTTTAGGTTTTGGAACTCAGTTCACTGTTTAGGGGCCTTGGAGTTCGGGATTTGCCATTTAGGGAAAGGTAAGAGGATTCAGTTTATGTCAGTTATTTTCAAAATTGGATTCAGTGGAATTGTGGTCCACAGTCTTGTGTGCGTTTTGGTTACTCATTTGGGGGGATCTAACGAGTAAAACTATGAGTTTTTCATGATTACAGTTTTGGGAAAAAAAAAGGTATTGGGTTGCATCCCTAGTTTTTTTGGAAAACCGTATGTATATATGATGTTTATATTGTGTAGTAGGGATGACCGTGCCTTGACTTTATTTAAACTGTATATGTTTGGAAAACCATGATTTTAGATTACCAAATGGGTGTGGTATGTTTGGTTATATGAACATGCATAATTGTGTTTTGTGGAATATAATTGGAACTGGGTTTTGAGTTGTTTCAGGTACTGAGAGTGTCCAGCTCTATATTCGTGGGCGTATGAAATCGCTAGACCATGTTTGGCAAGAGTGTCTGACTCTATATCAGAGGGCGTGAGCCTTACCGGTTGATCACCGAAAGGCGTGGATCCACCAATTTGTACTGGTATGATGCCATGGGAGTTTGGGACTAGCCATGTGCCGGGGACGCCGTGTACTGAGGGTCGGCTATGGGCTGACGCCGAGTATCGCGGGCCAGCTTCGGTCCGAAGGGTGTGACGACATCAGGTTGCTTGATCATGTGTGTGTGCGCTTGTATGCACTGTTGTGAAACTAGTACTGGAACTGCATTTAACTGTGTATGTGTTGTGTATCATGATAACACTCGAATGCCACACACTAATATAACCTGTATTCTTCCTTACTGAGAGGTGTCTCACCCCTGCTATATGTACATATTTTCAGGTCCTTCGAGTAACCGGAGCTAGCTTCTTGGTGTAGGGGCGTAGTGGTCGGTGTACCGTGGACGGTACTTGGGTAAGTACTAGGACCGTGTCGGGTTGTCTTTTGTGGTTTTGGGTAGACAATCGGGTTGTGTTTTGTTCTATGGACCTGGATTTCCTTTTTGTATAGACTTTGGTATGGTACCATGTATGTATAGGATGACCTTTTTTCGCTGCATATTTTCTATTGTGTATGGATGTGTTTAGGGTGCCTGTGAACTCCACGGGATTGGACCCTTATCCATTGTACTGTATTGATTGTATTTTATATGATATATGGACAAGTTAGGTTACTAATTCACCCCTGGGTCCCATTTCTGGGTTTGAGACATGACAGCTTGGTATCAGAGTTAACCAAGTTGTTAGGTCTTGTAGACTTGGTTAGGCTTAGCTGTGAGTACATACCAAAGTATAGAATGTTGGATGTGGGTAGAGTTGGTTGAGGGTTGTTCTGTTGCTAGACCGGGATTTATCGGTGGTATTCCATGTTTTTCCTGAAATGACGATTTTAGTAAAAGTAGGGCTGACCATTGATGACTTTCGTGTCGGTGTGATAGGACAAACCTGGACCTGGCAGGGAGTGGTTAACACGATTAGTTGTAGATATTTGTGTTAACTGTACGTGTTATAGGAGTCTAATAGAACTCTACCGTGTTTTCAGAATGGAGCCCAAGTACAATGACTTGGGAAGTGGCACCGAGGAAACTACGAGTGATGAGTCTCCGTCTGTGCCTCGAGTTTTGACGAGGCCGATTTTTTGGGAGATCAGGCGGAGTGTGAGGAGATTCGAACGCTCTCCTACTATTGCAGGGTGCACCATCGAGAGGTTCACATGCGTGCATCATTCGACGTTCTCTGGGGGACATGACCTAACTATAGCAGAGGACTGGGTGGAGAAGAATGAGAGGATCTTGGAGGTCCTGCACTACATGAATAGGCAGCGAGTCCTTTATGCTACCTTCCAACTATCTAGGGAGGCGGGTCGATGGTGAAATGCGATGAGTCCGCTGGAGAAGTAGAGAGCCGGTCTAGTGGAGATGACGTGGAGCCGTTTCATGGAGGTGTTCTTTGATAGATACTTCTTGGCTTCCACACGCGACGCTAAGGTAGATGAGTTTTCTGCTTTGACTCAGGGAAGTATGACGGTGCAAGGGTATGTGGCTCAGTATATAGAGCTATCCCGGTTCACGCTGTGTTTGATCTCGAACAAGTATGAGAAGACTCGAAGATTTGAGAAGGGCATAAGGAAGGACATCCGCAGATTGGTGGGTATGCTTCAGATCCGCGAGTTCTCGATTTTGGTGGATAAAACCACTGTGATTGAGACTGGTATCTAAGAGGACGAGGTGGATCACGAGCCGAAGAAGAGGCCAGTACCTTTTGGTTCTCAGTCTGGATCTTGTTAGGGATCGTGGAGGAGGAGGAATAGGGGCTCGGGTTATTGTCAGAATATCGAGCGCCACAGTTCTCAGGCAAGCCAGTTAGGTGATCATTGTACCATGTGCCGCAAATGGCATAGCAGTGAGTGCCAGTCGTTTGAAGGTAACTGCTACAGCTGTGGCTAGTCAGGTCACATGGCTCAAGATTGTCCCACGCCAAAGAGGGGTACATCTTCTTCGAGTTAGAATCGGGGAAGTAATTAGGTATCCTAGAGGACTTATCAAGCGAACACAGCTCCGGCACGAGTGTATTTGCTTACTCTAGCGGATGCCAAGCATGCAGGGAATGTGGTGACAGGTACTTTGATGTTGCTTTTAAATAAAGCGGTAGTTTTATTTGATTCGGGTGCGACCCACTCCTTTCTCTCTGTTAATTTTATGAAACTGTGTGGGGTGGAGACCCAAGTCATGGATGAAGTATTGTCTGTAGCCACACCATCTGGGAGTGTATCATCCTGTACGAGGATGTTGGAAGACTGCCCAGTGGTAATTCATGGGAAACTACTACTAGCGAATCTTGTGGTATATGACGTGTCGGGGTTTGATGTCATACTGGGGATGGATTGGTTATTCTCTAGTTATGTTGTGATCGATTGTCGTAGAAAGGTGATAGTGTTCAGACCTTCTAGGGAGCAAGAGTATGAGTTTGTAAGATTGTGTGTGCTTTTGATGCCACAGATTCTATCGGCACTATAGGCGAGGAGGCTACTCTTGGACGGATGTCATGGGTACCTAGCTTGTAAGAAGGAACCGCTGCGGGATGAGTTGAGACTATAGGATATTCAGGTAGTCAGCGAGTTCCCGGATGTATTTGTAGAAGATCTACCCGGTTTACCTCCGGATCGTGAGGTGGAGTTTGCTATAGAGTTGTTGCCTAGCAGGGCACCGATCTCTAAAGCTCTATACTAGATGGCTCTAGCAGAACTTCATAATTTGAAGGAGCAGTTGCAGGAATTACTGGACAGGGGTTTCATTCGACCTAGTGTTTCGCCCTAGGGAGCTTCAGTATTGTTTGTGAAGAAGAAGGACGAGTTGATGCGCATGTGCATTGATTACCATGAGATTAATAAGGTGACTGTGAAGAATCGCTACCCTTTGCCTCGTATAGATGATCTCTTTGACCAACTGTAGGGTACACAGGTCTTTTTGAAGATTGACCTACGGTCAGGGTATCATTAGGTGAGGGTTCAATCTGAAGATGTTGCGAAGATTGCTTTCCAAACCAGATACGAGTTTTTAGTCATGCCGTTTGGTTTAACGAATGCTCCAGCAGCATTTATGGATCTTATGAACATGGTTTTCCATGAGTACCTGGACCGGTTTGTAGTGGTGTTCATTGATGATATTTTGGTATACTCGAGGAGTTCGGAAGAGCATGAAGGCCATTTGACGTTAGTATTATAGATTTTGCGGGAGAAGAAGCTGTATGCTAAACTGAAGAAGTGTGAATTCTAGTTGAATCAAGTGGCATTCTTAGGTCATGTAGTGACTGGTGACGGTATATCAGTTGATCTTAGCAAGATTGAAGCTGTGGTTGATTGTGTAAGGCCGAGGAATGTACAGGAGGTTTAGAGTTTTCTGAGACTGGCAGGTTATTATCGTCGGTTCATGGAAGGTTTCTCTAAATTGTCTGGGCCTCTGACTCAATTGACCAGGAAGGGCGTGAAGTTTGAATGGACCAGTGATTGCAAGCAGTGCTTTCATAAGTTAAAGCACTAGCTAGTTACTGCTTCAGTTTTAACCATTCCTTCGGGGGATGGCGGGTTTGTGATGTGTCTCTGAAAGGTTTGGGATGTGTGCTTATGCAGCAGGGTAAGGTAGTAGCATATGCTTCTCGACAACTGAAAGAATATGAGAAAAATTATCCTACGCATGATCTGGAATTAGCTGCTGTGGTATATGCACTGAAGATTTGGCGACACTATTTATATGGTGTACAATGCGAGATCTTTACTGACCACAAAAGCCTCAGGTATTTCTTCACGTAGAAGGAGTTGAATATTAGGCAGAGATTGTGGCTTTAGTTGATCAAGGACTATGATTGTACCATCAGCTATCACCCGAGAAAAGCTAATGTGGTGGCTGATGCGTTGAGTTGGAAGTCAGAACCTATGGCTGTATCTGCAGTTGTAACTCAGCGTCACATTAGATAGGATCTGGAGAGCTCGGGTATAGAGTTGGTATCTGGGGATCATTAGGCTTTCATTGCTAGCTTGGTAATCCAGCCGACTTTGTTTGAGGTTATTAAAGCCGCGCAAGCTAGTGATGCGGAGTTGGTGGAGGTAATGGAAAAGGTACAGCAGGGATTAGCTACAGAGTTCAACATATCTGAGGGAGGTGTGTTGAGGTTTGGGACCAGACTATGTGTTTCGAACGACGACGGGATCAGGAGGACGATTTTGGAAGAAGCGCATCGTTCGTTATATACGGTACATCCTGGTAGTACAAAGATGTATCAGGACTTGTGTGAGACCTTCTGGTGGAGTGGTATAAAGAGACAAATTGCTCAGTTCGTGGAGCAGTGTCTGATGTGTCAGCAGGTGAAAGTTGAACATCAGAGGCCGGCAGGTCCGTTGCAGCCCTTAGTTATTCCGGAATGGAAATGGGAGAACATTTCTATGGATTTTGTGACCGGATTGCCGCCAGCACTTCACGGGCAGAATGCTATCTGGATGATTGTGGACAGGTTGAAAAAATTTGCTCATTTTATACCGATGAAGGTTAGCTTTCCTTTAAGTAGGCTAGCGGAGTTATATGTGCATGAGATTGTGAGAATGCATGGAGTACCAGTGTCCATAGTATCAGATCGAGACCCGAGGTTTACTTCTCGATTCTGGTTGAGCTTGTAGGAGGCATTGGGGACGAAGCTTACTTTCAGTATAGCGTTCCACCCCCAGATTGATGGACAGTCGGAGAGGACGATATAGATCTTGCAATATATGTTGCGAGCTTGTGTGTTAGACTTTGGTGGTAGCTAGATACAGTTTATGCCACTACTAGAGTTCGCTTATAATAACAGCTTCTAGGCTAGTATCGAGGTTGCACTGTTCGAGGCTTTGTATGGTCGGAGGTGTCAATCTCCTCTGTATTGGAATGATGTTGGTGAACGTCAGGTGTTAGGACTTGAACTTGTGTAGCAAGAGTCTAAGAAGGTGGGTTTGATCCGAGAGAGGATTAAATCGGCTTAGAGTCGACAGAAGAGTTACACAGATGTTCGCGTTAGTGAGTTAGAGTTCGAGGTGGGGGTAAGGTATTTTTGAGAATTGCTTCGATGAAAGGGGTGATGAGATTTGGGAAGAAGGGCAAGCTGAGCCCGAGGTATATCAGACCATTCGAGGTTCTTGAGTGAGTCGGTCCGGTAGCCTACAGGATTACACTACCCCCAAAACTCTTGAGCATCCACGATGTGTTTCACGTATCCGTGATGAGAAGGTACGTGTTGGATCCTTCACATGTTGTTAGCTACAAGGATGTGGAGATTGGGGATACGTTA
This sequence comes from Malania oleifera, assembly GCF_029873635.1. Taxonomy (NCBI): domain Eukaryota; kingdom Viridiplantae; phylum Streptophyta; class Magnoliopsida; order Santalales; family Ximeniaceae; genus Malania; species Malania oleifera. Next base: position 44,535,669 of record NC_080421.1, on the reverse strand, counting down.
GCGTATGAGGAAATACCTATTCAGGATTTGGATCGTAAAGTTCAGAAGCTTTGCACCAAGGATATACCATTAGTGAAGGTGAATCATGAGGTTGAGGTAGCTGCTTGGGAACTGGAAATGAAAATACACCAAAAGTATCCACAGTTGTTCTGAGTATGTGTGCTATATCCTAGTTTGGGTTGGGATAGGTGGTTAGTCATTGGGAGTGTGTGTTGTGAACTCCTGAGACGGTTTATGTATGTAACCACAGTATTCCTCCGCCATAAGTGAGGGTATGTATATATTATGATGGGGCTGCGTTGTAGTAGTCGCCAGTTTCTTTCTAGAATTGCGTGTATATATGTGCTTGTATGTTGAGTTTGTGAATGAGAGATGGCAAATTTCGAGGACAAAATTTTTTAAAGGAGGGTAGGTTGTAAGAACCCGAACCGTGATAAGTGGGTTTAAATAATTAAGAGAGGGGCAAATTGGGAATTGAGTAGGCTTTGTCGACGAAGCCAGAGTTCTGTGACGCCCCGATTTTCGTAAATTTTTTTTCATAAACAATAATAAATAATTTACACGTCATTGACAACATTCATAAATCGGCCACGTCAACAACCCTACTACCTTTCATACAACCCGACCCGCATTGGGTACCGGGTAAAAAGTCATTTTATTTATAAAACCTAACAGCGGAAGATAATGCATGCTTAACAACCAAAATACAATACCCAGAGTATCAACATACATACACAAACATATCACCATCCCATACTAAAGAAACAACTCAACTCTAGGGGAATTACACCTCCCCTAGTCCAAAACTCACCCTGTGTGTCAGGGTCTCAGCTCCCTAAGGTTTCGGAGCTTTATCGCCTGGCCTATCTCCGTCCCCTAAAAAAATTTAGATAATTTGGGTGAGACACATCTCAGTAACAAGGAATAAATTATTTACAGTGTGTGGTCATATGAGTTCAGTTATAACACACTTTACTTATCAAATCAACATTTCATCTAAGAAAATACACTGATAAACATATTCTCATAATCATATAGATATACAACACAAGCTTTTATAAGCTTTAAAACCATTTCTCAAGTTTATTCATTTCCAACACACATATTTACTTGCGAAGTTCCTGAGAATAATGAAGATTGCCTGCCCATATAGGTAGCTTCCCTCTGCTTTAACACGTTATGCTGCCAAGCATGGCCACATCTGATACCTATCAGGGCACTCACCTTACTCAGTAAGCCCTCAGGTGGAGAGTTTCACTTCGCCTCAATTATTTATTTAATAAAACACACACTCTTTCATTTCTCATAATCATTTCCCATTCTAACTCATTACATATTTATGTATACATAAATTCATATTTATGTACTTTACATAACACAATAGATCACATAATTTCAATTCTCAACACATTCACGATTACCATACTGAGCATACCTCCCCAACGGCATCAGTAGGAACCTTACAACACAATTTCCATACTGAGCATACCTCCCCAACGACATCAGTAGGAACCTCACAACACAATTTCCATATTGAGCATAACTCTCCAACGGCATCAGTAAGAACCTCACAACACAATTTCCATACTGAGCATACCTCCCCAACAGCATCAGTAGGAAATTCATCACACAATTTCCATACTGAGCATACCTCCCCAACGACATCAGTAGGAACTTCACCACACAATTTCCATACTGGGCATACCTCCTCGACGGCATTAGTAGGAACTTTACACACACACAATATCCCTACTGAGCATACCTCCCCAACGACATCAGTAGGAACTTCACACACACAGTTTCCATATTGAGCATACCTCCCTAACGACATCAGTAGGAAAGGAATACCACCTACATGCAATTATTATACTATATTGGCATATCATCAATCATATATCAGTATATCTCAATTCAATTCAAGATAAATATTCTCATAGTTTTCTATGCACATTTCATCATCTCGTAATAATATATATCGAATTTCACGTATTTCAACATTTCTCAAAATACTTATATCAGTAATTCGCAAAATCTCATTTTTCATGCAAATCATTTCTACTCCCATATAAATACCAAATTCCATTATTTTCCACTAATCACAACGTCACAACGATAATTCTCATATCAATATTTTCTTAGAAATTATTTATCGTTATATTTCACATTTTTCAATATAACTCATATACCACACAGTTTTCATTTAATACACAATTTAATAATGCTCACATGCCACAATTTATCTAATATTTATATCATAATCATTTTCAGGCAAAATACCATATACTCATTTTCACATATTAATTTAAACAGTAATTCTAAAAATGCTGCTATAATTTATTCCCCTTACCTGGATTACTGAGAGTCTCGTTAACACCCAAATCCTACACCCTTGGCGCCCGAAACTCAACTCCTGCAATTTGCATTTTCCCTAGATTAATTAATTAATTTTCCTAAACTAATACCTATCTAACCTTCCCTAGGCTCCATATACCCCAAATCAACATTTAAACTAACATTTAACAGTCCCACTTAATTTCCTGAATTATGTCTGCGGGTCTTGAAATTACACTCGCGGAGCTCACCCGGGCCCTAAATTTCAGAAATTCTACTTCAACCCTAGATGCTCAATATTTTAGAATTTCTAAATTAATACTAATTAATTAAAAATAAGCCCCTTAATAACCCCCATATCTCAAATTTGGGGTTTTGCCCACGACGATCCCACGAGAATTCTGTCCCGCTAAACTTGTAGAGAATAATCCCTAGATTCTCGTGGTGGTGTTCGTTCATCAATCAGACTTAAAATTTACAAGAAATGAGGTAAAAAGGAAGATTTGGCTTATCCCAAGAGATACATCTACGCCGCTCTACCACCAATCCGCTCCGATAGAAATGATGGCAGCGGAGAATGGAGTCCAGCGGTATCTTTCGATTTTCGATCGGACGAGACTCCGTCACGGAACTGAGGAGAGAGGGAGAGGGAACGAGAGGAGGGAGAGAGAGTACAGTTGGGGGGGGGGTTCTTGCGTAGAGATCCTCTTTGGGTTTTTTTTTTTTTTTGTTCTCTTTTGAAATCTTCCTAAACTTTCAAGAGGATTGTGGATTGTAAACATATAATAATAATAATAATAATAATAATAATAATAATAATATATTTTTTTTAATAAAAATAAAAATTAAAATAAATTTGAATTATTATTATTTTTTTTTATAAATTTAATTAATTAATTAATTTTTTTTTGGGAAATCACCCCACTAATCTTGTATAGCCCTTTTGGGGTTATTACATTCTCCCCTCATAAAAATTTCGTCCTCGAAATTTGCTATTCATCACTTTCCATTCTTAAAGAGAAACATCCCAATTTTATTAATTACCTTCACTTATGGTAGAGGAACACCGTGGTTACAAAGAGGGTTCTGAGAGATTACAACTATTCAAAATTCTCCCAAAACCATTCACGTCCAAAACTAAAAACTCTATCTATCCTACGTTACACTTGACAAATAAAAATGCACAATATTACCTTTTATTTTGATTGACTCAACTCTAAACTCCACTGAATAAGTGTGTATATCTCTGGCGCATCTAATCCTCTAGTTCTCAGGAAGCCTCCTCAATGGCATGGTTGTGCCATAAAACTTCCACTAGTGGAATCTTCTTCGTGCGTAGCTCTTGTCCCTTCCAGTCAAGAATCTGCACTGACACTTCCTCATAAGCTATAGTATCACTCAACTCCAGTGCTTCATAGTTGATCACATGGGAGGGGTCTGGGATGTATTTCCTCAGCATAGAAACATGGAATACGTCATGGATCCTAGACAGGACCGGTAGTAATGCCAATCGATAGGCAACTAGACCCACTCTTTCAAGAATCTCGAATGGTCCAATATACCTAGGGCTCTGCTTACCCTTCCTCCCAAACCTCATAACTCCCTTCATCAATGCCACCTTCAGGAATACGTGATCTCCTACATCAAACTCCAATTCTCGCTGGCGAGTATCTGCATAACTAATCTGTCGGCTCTGTGCTATTTTGATCTTGTCCCTGATGAGTTTGACTTTATCTTGAGTCTGCTGTATCAGCTCTGGCCCCAATATCTGTCTCTCCCCGATCTCATCCCAGTACAACAGGGATTGACACCTCCTGTCATACAACCCATTATATGGTGCCATCCCAATGCTGGCCTGATAGCTGTTGTTATATGCAAACTCAACCATTGGCAAATACTGCATCCAACGACCTCCAAAGTCCAGCACACATGCTTGCAGCATAGTCTTTAGAATCTGTATTGTCCTCTCCGTCTGCCCATCTGTCTAAGGATGAAAAGATGCAATGAACGACAACTGAGAACCCATGGCCTCTTACAGACTCTTCCAAAAATAAGATGTGAACTGTGGGTCTCTGTCTGAAACTATAGACACTGGGATGCCGTGGAGCCTAACTATCTCCTAGATATATAATTTTGTCAATCTGTCTATGGAGTAGCTAACTCTGATCGGAAAAAAGTGGGCAGTCTTCGTCAGTCGATCCCCCTCTACCCAGATAGCGTCCTGTCCATGCAATGCCGGCGGCAATCCCATGATGAAATCCATCGATATATGCTCCCACTTTTACTCAGGAATGTGGAGTGGTTGCAATGATCCCGCTGATCTCTGATGCTCAGCCTTCACTTGCTGGCACGTCAAACATTGATCCACATACTGGGCTATCTCCCTCTTCATGTTGCTCCACTAGAAGGACTCTCGAAGATCCTTGTACATTTTAGTGCAACCTGGATGTATAGTATACAGGGACCGATGTGCTTCCTCCAGAATAACCGTCTTGATCTCAGGATCGGCAGGAACGCATAACCTAGTACGGAACCTCAAGGCTCCATCATCTGAGATGCTGAACTCTGTTTCTTGACCATCTTGTACCTTCCCCATAAGCTCTACTAGTTCTGTATCATTCATCTAAGCTACTTTAATTCTCTCTTATAGAGTCGGTTGCAAAACCAAATCAGCAATAAATGCCTGGTGATCACCCTCCACTAGCTCCACACCGAGCCTCTTTAGATCCATCTGGATCGGATGCTGAATCTCCACTGCAGATATAGATGCATCCACTGATTTTCGGTTCAAACCATCAGCGACCACATTAGCCTTTCCCAGGTGGTAGCAGATAGTGCAGTCGTAATCCTTTATTAGTTTCAGCCATCTCTCCTTTGCCTCATATTTAATTCCTTCTGTGTGAAGAAATATTTTAAACTCATATGGTCAATAAATATCTCATACCTACCCCCATATAGATAGTGCCTCCAAATCTTCAGCGCGTAAACCACCGCTGCCAATTTTAGATCATGGGTAGGGTAGTTCTTCTCATATTCTTTCAACTGTCGTGAGGCATAAGCTATCACTCTCCCTCGCTGCATCAACACATATCCAAGCCCCTTATGGGATGCATCACTGTAAATTATGAACCCCTCTTTCCCTGAAGGAACCGTAAACACAGGCGCAGTGATGAGTCGCTGTTTCAATTCTTGAAAGCTCTGTTCACATTCATCCATCCACTTAAACTTCACTCCCTTCCTGCTCAATCTGGTCAATGGGCCTGACAATTTAGAAAAGCCCTCGACAAACCTACGGTAGTACCCAGCCAATCCCAGGAAACTCCTGATCTCGTGCACATTCTTTGGTCATGCCCAGTCTATTACCGCCTTAATCTTACTCGGATAAATATAAATACTACCCCTAGATATAACGTGTCCAAGGAAGGTAACCTGTTCCATGCAGAACTCACACTTTTTGAGCTTCGCCTAAAGCTTCTTCTTTCGCAATACCTGAAGCACTATACTCAGATGCTCCTCATGCTCCTCTGGGCTCTTTGAATACACCAGTATATCATCAATAAATACCACCACAAATTGATCCAAATACTGGTGAAAGACCTTGTTCATAAAATCCATAAACACTGTAGGAGCATTCGTTAATCCAAATGACATAACCAAAAATTCATAGTGTCCATACAGTGTTCTAAATGCCGTCTTCAGAACATCTTCCGCTCTAACTTTCACCTGATGGTACCTAGAGCGTAAGTCTATCTTTGAAAAGATCTGTGTCCCCTGTAACTGATCAAACAAATCATCAATACGTGAGAGCGGGTATTTATTCTTGATAGTTACTTTGTTTATTTCTCGGTAGTCGATGCACAACCTCATCGACCCATCCTTCTTTCTCACAAAAAAAATCGGTGCTCCCCAGGGTGACACACTAGGCGGAATAAACCCCTTATCTAATAGTTCCTGCAATTGCTCTTTCAATTCTTTTAGCTCTAGAAGTGCCATTCTATACGGTGCCTTTGAAATCGACGTTGTCCTCGGAACTAGATCAATAACAAACTCTACCTCACGATCAGGAGGTAGTCCCGAAAAATCCTCGGGGAATACATCAGGAAAATCCCTCACCACTAGGATATCCTCCACCCTCAGCTCCCCTTCTGATACTGCCTTCACACATGCTAAGTATCCCTGACAGCCTTTTGATAGCAATCTACGTGCCTGAATAGCATATAGTAACTGAGGTGGGGTGCGCACACGTGATCCCACGAATCTGTACTCCTATCCCTCCGGAGGTCTAAACACCACCTCTCTCTGATGGCAATCAATGCTAGCATAGTGGGTAGCTAGCCAGTTCATACCCAAGATTATCTCAAACCCATGCATGTCTAAAACCACCAGATTAGCTAGCAAAGACCTCCCCTGAATACCCATTGGATAGTCTTTGAGTACCTTTCTACATATCCCTATAGCCCCAGTCAATGTAGCAACAGACAAACTAATATCTAATTGCTGAGGCTCAAATCCACACAACTTCACATATTTTTGGGCGATAAAAGAATGAGTCGCCCCAGAATCAAACAAGAGAGTAGCTTTAAATGACAGTATTAAAATAGTACCTGTTATCACATCTCCTGCCGCCTCAGCATCACCCGGCGTCAGTGCATAAACTCGCGCCGGCGCAGTATTCCTTGTTAATCTTATTGGTCACGCCTGATTTTGATTATGACAAATACTCATTGTATCTAATGAGTGTTTGAGGTTTTGTGTAGGAATTAAGAGTGTTAAGATCAAGATGTGCACAAAGCAAACAAAACTTGAAGACCAATTTATAATTCAGCATTGTAATATATTTAATTGGTTTGTAATAGTAAGTAGGTATTTGGTTTGTAATAAGCTCACACACATCACATGTATGATTTACTACGAAAGCTCAAATAAACCATGAATGAGAAAGGACCTTAGAAAGACCTTAGGGTGTAGTCGACCGACGCCGAACTTTTTCGGTGTCTTCAAATTGGACCCTAAGTAACCTTAGGACACACACATTTACACATATATTTGTTAGGCACTTAAATAGGGCTTGCTTGTTTCAAAACGGGGTCGAAATGCACACATGGTGCACTTTCGGTCGACTAGCCAAACCAGTTCATTTTGGATTGGTCGACCAAAACCAGGCCTGGGTCAACAGTTGACCAAGGCCTTGGTTGACCGAACCAGGTAGTTCAAAAGGCCCTGGTCGACCGAAACCCCCTGAGGTCAAAAGTTTGACCATCTGGTTGACCGACCACTTTTGTACTCTAACTATCTGGTCGACCGGAGGGTCCTCGGGAGAAATCCCAGCGGTATGGTCGACCGAACCAGGTAGTTCAAAATGTCCTAGTCGACCGAACCTCAGAAATTTGGGAAATTGCCCTCTCCTGGTCGACCGAGCCCTCAGTTGAAAATTCCCCTAGTCGACCGAACCATATGAGACTTGGTCGACCGAACTTGTTCTAGTCGACCGGACCTCTCGGGTTGTCTTGATTTTTTTTATCGTAGTTAATATTTTAAATAGGGTTAAAATGTTTTAAACATCATTAAACTTTCCTAGGAATACCCAATAGGTCCCCAACGGTCATATTTTCTCCTATGCTTATATATATGAGTTCATTTGAGAAAATTAGGTGTGATTAGCCACTTTGATTAGGGAAGAATTGTCTGAAAAATAAAAACCCTATACTACTCATTTTCTTACTCAAATCACTCATACTTGCCTTCTATTATTGCCTACATCACTTGTAAGTTGATTGAGTGTTTTGCTTAAATAGGTTTGCTCTCCTTATGCTACTTGTTTGACATGATTTTCTTGAGAGCCAAACCTAAGGATTCTTAGGGTGCTTTTGCTAATAAGCCTGTCCTAAGAAGACTTTGTTTGATGTTCTAAACTTGCACCTTTATTGCAAGATCTTAAGAAGATTGTATTTGTTTTTTGGTTGCAAAAACTTTTCAAACACTTCCAAATATCTATTGTACTTTAATCTTGTAAAATATTTGAAGAGATATTTATTTGTGTGATAGTGGTCTTTGTTGCAATATTCTTTCACTCATATATTATTTGCTGAATACAAAGATTACATATCTTTTGCAAACCAAGCATATACATCATTTAATACTTACATGCTCGAGTTATTTTACTGATTGAAATACTGGAGACTTGACATCTTTGTGTGAACTTATTTGTTGAATATTGTGTGATACAAAGATTGCTTGTTTGCCACTCTCACGTATGCATTACACATATAGAAAATACTTTTGAGAGTTGAACCATTTAGACCACATTGAGCTTACATATTGAATCATATTGTGGTGTATGTTATTGTGCCCATTTGGGTACATATATGCTTTACACGAAAGCACAATCACTGTACCATCTGATTATACACACATTTGTTGTATATCTAGGCACGGGCTTGAAGAGGGAGACTAGCCCTGGAATAGTCCCGGATTGGCTTAGACCCGGTTAGGAAAGCTAGGTGTGTCGTCTTGTTAAGGCGTGTAGGTTGAGGTCAGCGCCACTAATTGACCTGGTTAAGGTTGGGGTCAGCCCTGTGTTAATTTGACCTAGTTGTAAACGGTGCCGCTCCACCCTTGAATGAGCTATTAGTGGAATCCTCTGGCTTGCGAGCTAGAGGCGGGGACGTAGGCACAGTTGGTCGAACCCCTATAACATATCGTGTGTTTGCTTATATTTCCGCACTTTATATTTACCGCACGTGTATGTTAGTATGTGAGTGATGCGCTTGATTTAAATTTCCATATATTATATTTATCAGCGTATTTGGAACTGTGTAGAAAGATCCTAGGTTACCAAAACATATTGACTTCTGACTTAACCTAGGAGAAAAGTTAAAATTTCCAATTCACCCCCCTATTGGGAATACACCTTTTATAACATTCCTTTACTATCCACCTCGAGGTGCCTGATAGTCTCCTCTGTATGGTCAAGGATTAGCTGCCACTGCTAGCGGTGCCTGACAATTCCTTGCGATATGCCCAGGCTGGTGGCACTGATAGCAGACAACTTCCCTCACTCGGCTCTCTCCTGGGTGCCTTCTCAAACATCTAGGACAAGGAGGGGGAACCTGTCTGCCTTGTACTGCTCGATCTTGCAACTCCGCTTCCCCGAGCTCCTGGCCATCTCAGCCATCACCTGCTGAGTGATGCTATGCAACACTGCGTCAGGGTTTGCACCACGCATACTATAAGGTCCTACTCCATCACCTCCTGCATTCGTGCTATTGTTCCTCAAATCCATCTCGCTAAGGGAGCAACTAATCTCAGCATACAATTACTATTACACAACTAATACACTGCTATAATTCATAAAGTACCCTTCTACGACCATCTATCTCCACATCCATAATCCCCATTTAAGATTCGTCCTACCACTCAGAAATAAGACCCAATGATAGTATCCATGGTTTTCCTGAAATTGTCACCCAGGAAAAACACAGAAACAACCCTGGTACTCCTGCATCTAGGCCACAAGATAGAATCCAAAATTCTCACATCATCCTGAAACAACCACTAACTTACATTTCAATTTATCTATCTCCTATTTTCCTCAAAATTCATTTCTATACTCTGGTATTGTATTTCGTTGTCTACTAAAGTCTATAGAACCTAGCAACCTAAGCTCTGATACCAAACTGTGACGCCCCGATTTTCGTAAAATTTTTTTTTCATAAACAATAATAAATAATTTACACGTCATTGACAACATCCGTAAATCGGCAACGTCAACAACCCTACTACCTTTCATACAACCTAACCCGCATTGGGTACCGGGTAAAAAGTCATTTTATTTATAAAACCTAACAGTGGAAGATGGAAGATAATACATGCTTAACAACCTAAATACAATACCCAGAGTATCAACATACATACACAAATACATCACCATCCCATACTAAAAAAATAACTTGACTCTAGGGGAATTACACCTCCCCTAGTTCAAAACTCACCCTGTGTGTCAGGGTCTCAGCTCCCTAAGGTTTTGGAGCTTTATTGCCTGGCCTATCTTTGTCCCTTGAAAAAATTTAGATAATTTGGGTGAGACACATTTCAGTAAGAAGGAATAAATTATTTACAATATGTGGCCATATGAGTTCAGTTATAACACACTTTACTTATCAAATCAACATTTCATCTAAGAAAATACACTGATAAACATATTCTCATAATCATATAGATATACAACACAAGCTTTTATAAGCTTTAAAACTATTTCTCAAGTTTATTAATTTCCAACACACATATTTACTCTCGAAGTTCTTGAAAATAGGGAAAATTGCTTGTCTATACAGGTAGCTCCCCTCTGTTCTAACACGTTATGCTGCCAGGAATGACCACATTTGATACCTATTAGGGCACTCACCTTACTCAATAAGCCCTCAGGTGGAGAGTTTCACTTCGCCTCAATTATTTATTTAATAAAACACACACTCTTTCATTTCTCATAATCATTTCCCATTCTAACTCATTACATATCTATGTATACATAAATTCATATTTATGTACTATACATAATACAATAGATCACATAATTCTAATTCTCAACACATTCACGATTACCATACTGAGCATACCTCCCCAATGACATCAATAGGAACCTCACAACACAATTTCCATACTGAGCATACCTCCCCAACTGCATAAGTAGGAACCTCACAATATAATTTCCATACTGAGCATACCTCTCCAACGGCATCAGTAGGAACCTCACAACACAATTTCCATACTGAGCATACCTCCCTAACGACATCAGTAGGAACTTCCCTACACAATTTCCATACTGAGCATACCTCCCCAACGACATCAGTAGGAACTTTACACACATACAATCTCTCTACTGAGCATACCTCCCCAACGACATTAGTAGGAACTTCACACACATAGTCTCCATACTGAGTATACCTCCCCAACGGCATCAGTAGGAAATGAATACCACCTACTCGCAATTATTATATGGTATTGGCATATCATCAATCATATATCAGTATAGTTTAATATAAATATTCTCATCATTTTTTGTGCACATTTCATCATCTCATAATAATATATATTGAGATTCATGTATTTCAATATTTCTCAAAATACTTATATCAATAATTCAAAAAATCTCATTTTTCATGCAAATCATTTCTACTCCCATATAAATATCACATTCCATTATTTTCCACTATTCACAACGATAATTCTCATATCAATATTTTTTCAGAAATTACTTATCGTTATATTTCACATTTTTCAATATAACTCATATACCACACAGTTTTCATTTAATATTCACAATTTAATATTGCTCACATGCCACACAATTTATCTAATATTTATATCATAATCATTTTCAGGAAAAATACCATATACTCATTTTCACATATTAATTTAAACAGTAATTCTACAAATGCTGCTATAATTTATTCCCCTTACCTGACTTACCGAGAGTCTCGTTAACACCTAGATCCTACGCCCTTGGTGCCCGAAACTCAACTCCTGCAATTTACATTTTTTCCAGATTAATTAATTAATTTTCTTAAAATAATACCCATCTAACATTCCCTAGGCTCCATATACCCCAAATCAACATTTAAATTAACATTTAACAGTCCCACTTAATTTCTTGGATTATGTCTACAGGTCTCGAAATTACACCCGTGGAGCTCACCCGGGCCCTAAATTTTAGAAATCCTACTTTAACTCTAGATGCTCAATATTTTAGCATTTCTAAATTAATACTAATTAATTAAAAATACGCCCCTGAATAACCCCATATCCCAAATTTGGGGTTTTGCCCACGATGACCCCACGAGAATTCTGTCTTGTTAGACTTGTAAAGAATCATCCCTAGATTCTCGTGGTGGTATCCATTCGTCAATCGGGCTTATAATTTATAAGAAATGAGGTAAAAAGGGAGATTTGGCTTACCCTAGGAGATACATCTACGCCGCTCCTACCACCAATACGCTCCGATAGAAATGACGGCAGCAGAGAAAGGAGTCCACTGGTATCTTTCGATTTCCGATCGGGCGAGAATCGGTCATGGAATTGAGGAGAGAGGGAGAGGGAACGAGAGGAGAGAGAGTACAATTGGGGGGGGGGGGGTTCCTGCGCAGAGACCCTCTCTGGGTCTTTTTTTTTTGTTTCCTTTCGAAATGCTCCTAAACTTTCAGGAGGGTTGTGGATTGTAAACATATAATAATAATAATAATAATATAAAAATAAATATTAATAATAATATATATATTTTAATAAAAATAAATGTTAATTATTATTATTTTTTATTTTATTTTTTTTATAAATTTAATTAATTAATTAATTATTTTTTTTGAGAAAATCACCCCACTAATATTGTATAACCATTTTTGGGGTTATTACATCGTTGATCAAGTCCATGTGCTGCCCGTCGATGAAATTCAGAGGCTCGTCGACGAGGAGAAGCCGAGGAGTTTCGAGAAATCGGTAATATCAAGTTCGTCGACGAGATCCTCGTCTCGTCAACGAGCTATCTATATGGCCTCGTCGATGAGGATGCCATTCGTCGACCAGGGCAGCCAAGTCAAAGGTGTTATAAATATCAATTTCCTTACTTCCAAGTTAAGAAATCTCATTTTCTCTCTCTATCTCTTTGGAAACTCTTCCTACTCTCCATCTATCTAGATTTCTTCGTTGTACGTCGCGAGAATTGTTAATCCAAAGTTACCACGAGGATCGTGGAAGGATTCTCTACAAGTTCTATAGATCGAATATTTAGTTTGGGCATTTTTTCGAGTTTTGGCATAAAATTAAGGTAATGCTCGGTTTTCATTTCTGTTCCAATAGTTTTCTAGAGAACAGTGTTGTGAGTATTTTCTGTACTGTGCGTTGTAGGTTTTGGAAATCGGTTTGTTGTTTAGGGGCCTTGGAGTTCGGGATTTGCCATTTGGGGAAAGGTAAGGGGATTCAGTTTATGTCGGTTATTTTCAAAATCGGATTTGATGGAACTGTGGTCCACGGTCCTGTGTGCATTTTGGTTACTCATTTAGGGGATCTAATGGGTAAAACTATGAGTTTTTCATGATTATAGTTTTGGGAAAAAGGGGGTATTGGGTTGCATCCCTGGTTTTGTTAGAAAACCGTATGTATATGATAATTAATACTATGTAGTAGGGATGACCGTGCCTTGACTTTATTTAAACTGTATATGTTTGGAAAACCATAATTTTAGATTACCAAATGGGTATGGTATGTTTGGTTATATGAGCATGCATAGTTGTGTTTTGTGGAATGCAATTGGAACTAGGTTTTGAGTTGTTTCAGGTACTGAGAGTGTCCGGCTCTATATCCGTGGGCGTATGAAATCGCTAGGCCATGTTTGGAAAAAGTGTTCGACTCTATATCAAAGGGCGTGAGCCTTACTGGTTGATCACCGAAGGGTGTGGATCTACTAGTTTGTACCAATACGATGCCATGGGAGTCTGGGACTAGCCATGTGTCGGGGATGCCGTGTACTGAGGGTTGGCTACGGGCTTAAGCCGGGTATCACGGGCTAGCTTTAAGCCGAAGGGTGTGACGACACCGGGTTGCTTGATCATGTGTGTGTGTGTGTGCTTGTATGCATTGTTGTGAAACTAGTACTGAAATTGCATTTAACTGTGTATGTGTTGTGTATGATGATAACACTCAAATGCCACACACCAATATAACCTGTATTCTTCCTTAATGAGAGGTGTCTCACCCCTGCTGTACGTACTTATTTTCAGGTCCTTCGGGTAACCGGAGCTAGCTTCTTGGTGTAAGAGCGCAGTGGTCGGTGTACCGCAGACGGTACTTGGGTAAGTACTGGGACTGTGCCGGATTGTATTTTGTGGTTTTGAGTAGACACTTAGGTTGTGTTTTGTTCTATGGACCTGGATTTCCTTTTTGTATAGACTCTGGCATGGTACTATGTATGCATAGGATGACCTTTTTCCACTGCATATTTTCTGTTGTGCATGGATGTGTTTAGGGTGCCTGGGAACCCCACGGGGTCGGACCCTCATCCATTGTACTGTATCAATTGTATTTTGTGTGATACAGGGACATGTTAGGTTACCAATTCACCCTTGGGTCCCATTTCTGGGTTTGGGGTGTGACACCCCTGAGAACATTAGAGGGTGCATGCGCGTGAACCTCTTAATGGTGCACCCCGCAGACATAGGAGAGCGTTCGTGTCTCCTGACACTCCACTTAATCTCCCACAGAACCTGCCTCGTCAAACCTCAAGGCACAGAAGGAGACTCATCGCTCGCAGTCTCCTTGGAGCCACTCCCAGGTTCTTATCCTTGGGCTCCATTTTGAAAACACAATAGGAATCTATTAACACTCCTACAACACGTACAATTAACACAATTATCTAATACTAATCATGTTAACTACCACCTGAGAGGTCTAGGTCTGTCCTATCACATCAACATGAATATCATCAATGGTTTGCCGTGATTTTACTGAAATTGTCATTCCAGGAAAAACACAGAACACCGCCAATGAGTCCCTGTCTAGCAACAAAACAACCCTCGATCAACTCTACCCATATCCAACCTCCTAGGCTCTGGTATGTGTACACACAACTATGCCTAACCAAGTCAACAAGACCTAACAAATTGGTTAGCTCTGATACCAAGCTGTCATGCCCCGAACTAGGTAATGGGACCCAGGGGTTAAATAGTAACCTAACCTATCCCTGCATCGCACCGAAATCAAGATACAATACAATGAATGAGGGTCCAATCCCATGGGATTCCTAGGCACCCTAAACACATCCAAACATATTACAAATACATAGCGGAAGACAAGTCTTTTTATACACATTTTGTACCATGCCAGAGTCTATACAAAGGAGTCAAACTCCACAAAACACAATACAAATCCGGGTGGCAGTCAAAACTCCCAAAAGACCACCCAGCATAAGCTTAGGAACTACCTAGGTACTTCCCGCGGTACACCGACCACTACGCGCTTACACCATAAGTTAGCTCCGGTTACCTAAAGAACCTGAAAAATATGTACGTACAACAGGGGTGAGACACCTCTTAGTAAGGAAGAATCAGGTTATATTGGTATGTGGCATATGAGTGTTGTCATGACATACTAACATGCATAGTTCAACAGTTAAAACAATTTAAACCAGTTCCAGTATTTTCACAAAACAAGCAATACAATCCGGTGTCGTCACACCCTTCAGCTCAAAGCTGTACTATCTGATGGTATTTCAAACCCTTCTATAAAAATCAGAAATCCGGTGATATCTCACACCCTTTGGCAAATGCCGACAGTCTGGTGATATTTCACACCCTTCGGCATAAGCCGGTGCCCCCAGTAACCTAACATAGCATCAACGTTGAACCGGTGCAGATCTGGTGCTCACACACCCTTCGAAAAAAGCTGGCCAATCTAGTGGTATTACGCACTCTTCGGTAAAAGCCAGATTTCAAAACCTGGAACAATTCGGAACCCCGTTCCTATTTCACCAAAACACAACTAATGCATGCTCATATAACCAAATAAACCACACCCATTTGGTAATCTAAAATCATGATTTTCCAAACTCAAACAGTTTAAACAAGTCAAGGCATGGCTATCCCTATAACATAATATATATCACGATATATTTATGATTTTCCAACAAAACTAGGGATGCAACTCGTCGCCCCCTTTTCCCAAAAACTATAACATGAAAAACCTATAATTTTTACCCGTTAGATTTCCCCAAATGAGAAACCAAAACACACACACAGGACTATGGACCACAGTTCCACCGAGTCCGATTTAAAAAAATAACTAACATAAATATAATTCCCCTTATCTTTCCCCAAATGGCAAATCCCAAACTCTATGGCCCTTAAACAGCGACCCGAGTTCCCAAAACCTATAAAGCACAGTACAAAAGCTACTCACAATCCTATTCCCTACATAACTTCTGGATCAGAACTGAAAACCAAGCCTTACCTCGACTTTGAGCTAAAACCCGAAGATACCCCAAAACAACAACTGATCCGTAGAACTTGTAGAGAATCCTTCCCTGATCCTCGTGGTAATGTTGGATCGGCAATTCCCGCAATATATGAGGAAGTAATCTAGAGAGAGAGAGAGAGTATGTTGAGTTTCTAGAAAGATAGAGAGAGGATTTGAGTTTTCTTAGCTAAGAAGTAATGAAAATAGATATTTATAGCCCTTTGACTTGGCCATCCTCGTCGATGAGAAGGTGTCTTCGTCGACGAGGCACTGAAGACACTTCGTCTACAAGACTGTGACCTTGTCGACAAGCCTATGATTTTCAAATTCTCGAAACCCCTCAACTTCTGCTCGTCGATGAGTTCTTGCATTTTATCGCTGAGAAACATAAGGCCTTCGTCAACGAACTCTGGCTTCGTCGATGATTTAACAAAGCCTGCTCAATTACCATTTTACCCTTCTCTTAATTAAATAATTCCATATATCATGGTTCGGGTTCTTACAATTGATGTGAGCAAATGAATCTAATTGTGGAAGGATTATCTAAATAATGGTGAGAATCTCAGTCATGGACCAAGTTGTGTTGCAACCTTACAGGTGAATAATCATCTTTATGCAAAGTGTTCCAAGATTTCATTATGGAAGATAACTTGGAGATTTTTTGTACAGTCAAAATGATGACTTGTAGAGGAAGGCAAATGGTTTATAGTGGAGATCACTAGGTGGCTAAGGTTTTGTAAAAGTCTATCCAGAGATTAATAATGAAGTGGTCTATGTCAAAGACACTCACTATTGTATTAAAATGGTCCTATTAATGGGTAAGTTGGGTTCTCCTTGGTGAAAGACAGTGTGAATCATGTAGGGAAAATTTAGTTAAAGGACATTAGCGATTCAATTAGTCTTGGCATTTTGATTGATGCTCATATGCATTTGGTTTGAGAGTGCTTTTGTTAGAAAATGGGTTTGACCAAGAAGTTTTTGGCAATGGTTAAAGGGTTTGAGGAGGGGAGGGTTCACTAAGGTCCCTAGGAGGGGTGTGTATAATGTCCAAACGAACATTGATGATGTGGTGGACAAGTATATAGGTTTATGATGGAAATGCAAGTTGGGTGGATAAACAAGGTAATTTTGTGGGTATAAAAAACAAAGAGGGCAAAAGACACTAACCTCCCCAGAGGTTTGGCAAAAACACAATGACATCCCTTGAGGTTTAAAAAATTCTAATTACCTCCCCTGAGGTTTTAAGAATTCTAAGGACCTCCCCTAAGGTTTGTAAAAAGGACACAAATCTCTCATTGGGTTTACCAAAATGACAAGTTTTTTTAGGGAAAGTCTATGTCTTTTGGAAAATCTCAAGGAATGTCTGTGGTATTTTTGAAATCTCAGAGGAGGTATGTGGCATTTTTAAAATCTCAAAAAAAGGTTTTTATCTTTTGGTTAAACCTCAGGGATTTGAGTGTATTTTGCCTTATAATGAGTTTTAAGAAACAATGTTGAATGTACTATTTATCATATGGAGTCTCCAAACATTCAAAAATGGGTATATATATATATGGAAAAAAAATCCTTCCAAAACCAAACCCTAGAACTATCGCCTATTTTGTATTTGATTTAAGAAGAAAAGAAAGGAGATACTTGCAGAATGAACCATTGGCTTCCATCAGTAACTCTTGCTATGGAATTAGCATCATACCCTATATTTTTTCCACCAAAATAGTGTTTTTAGACATAAGCTTACAATGAACCTAATCCAAAACCCTCCATAGTCCTTCTTAGACCTACAAACAACCTTTGAACTGATCCCTCCTCTCACTAACCCCTAACTAAAGAAAATATCTCATAATCCTCTATAACCTACTAGCAAGCCATACTTGATTCTCAAACAAGGATACAAAGTACAAGGGAGTTGAAGAAAGGCATGCTTGGATTAAATTAATGCCACTATCTAATAAAAAACAAACATACTCTTCCACTCATCAAGGCACTTAGAGACCTTAGCAAAGGATTATCACCTAAAAGACCTCCTAAATATGTCAAAAGCCATTACTAAATGCCACAACCTACAAGAGTAGCTAACTTAGAAGTCGCCTTTGGACTTAGATTAATTGTATCCAAAACACACTTAATTAAATTAATATTTAGATCAAAGACTAACTCAAAACTTGTAAAATGATGAGAATATTACAAAAAGGCTTACTATTACCTTACAAGAATAAAATGGAAACATCAACAAGTACAGATAAGAAACAAGCACATCATCCCCACCTACAAAAAAAAAAACATTTTACAATTCCTTACCAATGGCCCTATCAATCATCCTACTCCACAAATAAACTACTTAGACAAATAGAAACGGTGACAATGGATCCCCTTGCCTTATCCCCTAGTGCCAGTAAACTAGGACCTAGGCTAACCTTTAATAATAAAGAAAAAAAAAAAAATGAAGAAAGACAACCTCTAATCCCTTAACACTTAGCCCCACAACCCCTTTTCTCACACACCCTATCCAAAAATGTCTAACTAAACATAGAATAGGCCCTTTTAAAGTACAATCTAAAAAAGAAAACCCTTCTTATCAGTTGATTTTATAGTTTTTGGGAATCATCTCATTAGAGCAAAAATTGTAAAACACCTTTGTTGAATCTCATTTAACTACCTCGCATTTAACTACCTCCCAACAACTTTGAAAAGAAAAAACCAATTTAAAACCATTTGGTATTAACACCGGAGGAGTACATGGGTGGGCTTGATACATATAGATGAGCACCAACTTGACCCAAAAGCTTAAAACCTATTGGGTCTTGGGCCCAACCATGTGTATAAACACCCATCATCCACTTAATTTTTCTAATGTGGGACAAACTCACAAGTAGAATTATCAACAATCTCCCCCTTACTTGTAACTGCTCATCCTTCAATATGCAGACTCAGAAACAGATCATTCCAATTACAATTTTTGTAATTATAAGATTCCCAGAGAGCTCAGGGGCAAGATTAATTAGTGTTGTATAGGTAAGTTCTGGTGAGACACTGATATGTGTATGTAGATATGTTTTTGACTGTCTGGGATGTAAATAATCAGGATTTTGGAGGTATATGTATAATGGTGGTGGTATTAGAACTCTAGCATAGTTATTGTGGTATTTATGTTTTCCGTTGCATGTTTGATAAGGAGTTATAGACAGGTATATCCGGTACCCTACTTCGGGTTTAGGTTGTCATAGATATGGTATCAACAACATATGTTATGAGGAATAGCACTCTAGGCCCCATCGGGTTCAGGTCTTTATAGTTGTGGTATCAGAGCAATAGAATTTTCAGGTCTTTACAACAAGGAACATCAGCATCTACAACTGGAAGTGCATAGGCCACCATGTTAGTATACCGAACAGGTTTTCAAATTTCTCGTCGTGGCCTCTAAGAAACAATTGATTCTTGTTACTGTGAAGATTCTTGGATTGAAATCCCATTGTATCTGGAAAGTCACATCATGTAGTCTCATTTCTCACTGGGTTTCCCAAAATTGTCTCAACCTCCACTTGTTGTTGAGTACCACTGGTCTTTTCTTCAACTGGTGACTCGTTGCGTATTATTTTCTTTATCATATCAAATTCATCAAAAGTCACATCCCTACTTAAAATCATTTTTTTCGTCTCTAGATACCAAAGACGGTATCCTTTGACTCCTGCACTAATCCCCAAGAATATTGCTTTCTTGGCTCTAGGATCCAACTTAGATTATTTAACATTAAGCAAAAGTACTAAATACATGTAAAGAATCATAATCATTAGCACGTTCTCCAGACCATACCTCATAGGGTGTTTTTCTCCCAATAGTAGATGATTGTAGGTGATTAACAAGATGACACGCATACCTAATAGTCTCAGCCCAAAACCTTTTGTCCAACCCATCATTAGACAACATATATCAAACTTTCTCCAGTAAAGTCCGATTCATGCGCTCTACCACCCTATTTGGTTGTGGTGTATTTCTAACTATAAAGTGTCATGCAATGCCTTCATCTTGACATAACTTCACAAACGGATTACTCGTGTATTCACCACCATTATTTGATCTAAGCCATTTGATATTTCTGGCCAATTTGAGTTTCAACTAATTTTTTTCCACTTAAGGGAAATATCACACACTTTATTTTTATTCTTCATAGCATACACTCAAACTCTTCTGAAAAAATCATCAACAAAAGTAATAAAATAATGCATACCACCCTATGAAGCATTTTTGGTAGGCCCCTATACATCTGTGTGGATGTAATATAAGATACCTTCAGTCCGGTGAGTTGTAGTGCCAAATTTCACTCTTGCTTGTTTTCCTAGAATACAATGTTCACAAAACTCAAAGCTTACATACCTTTGCACCCCTTAACAAGCCTCGCTTAGCCAATTGTTATAAAGATTTTTCACTTGGCATATGCCATAACCTGGTTGTTTCTAAACCTGCATCTTTCTCATAAATAACAACTACTGAGCCAATAATTGCATTACGTTGTAAATAATACAAGTTTTTCCTAATACCTTTCATCACCACAAGCGCACCTGATTTAATCTTTAAGCTTCCATCTTTCAAAGTGATAGTAAATCATTTAGATTCTAAGGCACCCAATGAAATCATATTTTTCTTTAGACTTGGAACATACCTAACATCAGTCAAGGTTTTAATACTTCCATATTGACATTTCAACTATATTGAACCTATTCTAGTTGTTTACAGGCATTATCATTTCTCATAAAAACAACCCCATCATCTAATTCTTCAAAATTAGAAAATCATTCTTTATTGAGACACATGTGATAGGAACAACCAAAATCCAAAATCCACTCACCAAACTAATGTGTTGAAGATGTTCCAACAAGAGAAAAATCCGACTCACTTCCATCACGCTTAGTTATATTGGCATTAGAATATGCTTTGCCTTTATTCTTTTGCTGCAATTTAAGGCAATCATTCTTCCAATTTTTTTTCCTATGACAAAACGCACATTCATCTTTAGCAAGTCTCTCTCCCATAAGATTTACTCCTCCTTCCAAGTTTACAACTCTGAGAATGTCCCCTTATTGTTAGTGCTTCTGTTGTTTCCTTATGGATCCTCTAATCCTTCTTTCTGCATTCAATATTAATTAATGTAGTACAAACAACATCAAAAGTAATTTTATCTTTCCCATACAACAAAGTGGTGGTCAGATGTTCATAATCATCAGAGAGAGAATGTAGTAACAATAAGGTTTTATCCTCATCTTTCACCTTTTCATCCAAATTTAACAAATCAGCCAAAATTTTATTTAAAGTATTTATGTGATCATTTATTGAAATACCTGGTTGATATTGAAAGTGAAACAATTAATTTTTCAAATAGAGTTGATTTTCCAAACTCTTAGTCATAAATATATCTTCCAATGTCTTCCACAATTTCTTTGCAGATGTTTCCCTCATAACACAATATTTTTGATTTTTAGCAAGATACAAACGAATTATAGCACATGCCTGATGATTGATCTTTTCTCAATTTCTGCCGCCTATATCCTCTGGTTTATCATCCAAAGCAATATCTAATTCCTGTTGGTACATGATGTCCATCACCTCACATTAACACATACCAAAATTATTGGCACCATCAAATTTCTCCACCTCAAACCGAGCATTAGCTATCGTCTTTGACGATGATGTTGAAGTTGTTGGGGTTGGAGTTCATGTGGACAAAGTTTCTTCTACTGCTTCACGCATAGTTTCTGTTATTTTCTATATATTCAATAGCAAACAGCAAAACAAAAAGGCCTAGGATGAATAGTACCGCACTTATCCCAACCGTGTCTATTTTGTATATCCTATGAAATTTCACTTTGACCAGACCGACTTCTAGAGAGCGACTAAACCGCAATGGTTTTTGAGCACTCGCTTAAATAAGGTCTTTCTTAGACATAAAAAATGGAATCAAGAATCCTAACAGAGAAATACCTCTGCAGGTGCGATGGTAAGGTCCATTTGAGCAACTGTTGGAGAATTAGTCCCATGAGGGAGAAGATGACTTCCGTTCAAGGGGGAGCAGTTGGAACTCACAAGTGGGGAGTAGTTGGAACTCACAAGTGGGGGAGCTTTCGTTCAAGGGGGAATAATTGAAACTCACAAGTGAGGGAGAGATTGTTGAGAATTTCACTTGTGAGTGTGTTCCACACTAGAAAAAAAGTGAGTAGATGATTGATGTTTATATACATGATTGGACTCAAGACTTAATAGACTTAACCTTTTGGGTCAAGTTGGTGCTCACTCATATGTATCAAACACACATATGGACTCTTCCAGTGTTAACAAATGTAAGTATAAAAAGTATATATAATATGCAATATTATGCATATATTTAAAATATATAATATTCCACTTATAAAATATTAAAAAAATAATAAAATAAAAATAACTTGATTGAGCTCATGTTCAATTCTGGATCCATGGGTCATTTACAAAAATCCAAAACTCAATTCGTGAAGTTACCAAATAGTTTACTTAATTTATCTCAAGTTCTAATAGAGTTAAAGCTGAGTTATTAACATATAAAATTCAAGTAGTTCATAAGAAAACTTGTCTTACCCTCTTGTTATAATACTATACCACATAAAAAGCTAAAAAGCCAATTAATATAAAATAAAGTTAGTCAATAAAAGAGATAAGAGAGAATATAATTAAGGAGCTAAAGAGCCTCCTATCCAATATTGAAGGACCCATATCCTAATAATAGATAATATATCCCAATGATAAATAATGAGAGGTTCGACAACAAAATCAAATATGTCAAATGAAGTAATGGAAAAAAAAACGATTCTCATAACAAGCCTCATCCCTCTTATTAATTTTAAAAGCCCGTTCGAATCAAGATTTAATTTGAAGGCAAAAAAGTGAAAGAAAATAAGAAAGAATTTACTTTTTATTGTATTTTTTATTTTAAATATTATTAAAAAATAAAATATTACTAGCATATAATTTAAATTTAAAAATTAAAATATTACTAACATATAAAATCAAAATTTTATTTATTAATTTAATATTTTTATTATAAAAAAACAAATTCTTATTTTTTATTTTTTATTTTTCTACCACATGCACTCCAAAAGAATTGCCACTGTAAAAATTCATGATCAATGTACCATGAGAAGCAAAAGGTGAGCAAGAAGACATGCCAATGCATGCTTTCCACCGCATCACTTTTTAATTCAAATTTGGCGATTGAGTTGGAACTTGCTTGAGAGCGTCTTCCGTGCACAGTACAATAAAAAGCATAAACAGATAAAGCAAATTCAATCACTCATCTGATGATTACATTCCATACGGCACCAAAGAGTAGAAAAAAAAATAAAAAATGAAAGGAAATCTTTTCCTCCTCACCCAATCCGCCAATCTCAATGATAGGCAAATAGAAGTGATTCAAAACTACAGCCCAATGTGAAATGGAAGACTTTTTTAAAGTAAAGCAGTGTACTTTAATTCATATTATCAATTTTTAATCTGTTCATGTGCATCCAATATGTACAGTAAATACACAAACACAAGCTATTTGATTCTTAAAAACAACAGCAGAATCAAAAGGAGCATGCAGGAACTTTAAAAATGAAAAACTCAAAAAGAAAGCCTATTGTTTATTGTTTTCTTCCTTCTTTCTCTTCACACTTCCCGATGAATATTCGCTGATCCAAAAACTCCCACCGCGGAAAACTGTTTAAACTTCTAAAACCCTAAACCCTAAGCTTCATCATTCAATGCACTGTGCAGAATTATACAGGTGTAGAGAAACTGCAGCATGAGAAAAAATTTGCATACCATTAAAGAAGTGTTAGTAATAAGAAAAGCCATATCTTAAAACATAGAATAAAATTCAATATTTTTCCAAATGAACTTACCTTTATTTTTTCTTCAGCGCCGTTCTAGCAAACATCAAACAAGAAACCACAAATCCCACAGCTGCAGCCACTCCCACCACAATTGCTGCTATTTTCTCTGTGCTCTGCTTATTTTCTACACCAATCACACACACTATACATCAGGCATTAATTCAAACTTTAACGAAAAAGTGCAACCAAAATGACCCACAAATCTCAACTATAGGGCCATTCTTGTCTCTACACCACACCCATTTGTTCTCTGAAATCAAGAAGAGCTCTACAAAAAAGTTCTCTCTCTCTCTCTCTCTCTAAATTTACCTGATGGGCCTTTGGTGGCCACCCCATTTGGGTAATAGCTGTAGCTAATATAGCACTTGTGAAGGTAAACCTGCCCTGAGATTGAGCTTCCACACTCCACCTTTGCTCTGTCCAAAGCACTCCTCACGCAATCCCCACAATCCCCACTCCCCAAGTCTCCCTCGCACTGCCCTAAAGCATAAACCCACTCGTAACTCGCAGTGTAAAACCCCTTGCTGTCTCCCTCTACGCCCTTCTCCACCATCTGAAACGCCGAGTCCCTCCTTTCCTCGAACTCAGACCCGCCCGCCCGACTCGACCCGCACACCTTGTAGAGCAACTCAGTCCCCCCAATCTGCTTGAAACCCGCAATCTCGTACCTCACGTAGCACCCATTGAGCTGAACCCTCGCAGCAATGGCTTTGCCGCACAGATTCTCGGACAGCTCCGGAAGCTTACTCAAACAGTTGCGGCAATCGCCATTGCCGAGGTCTCCCCTGCACTGATAGAGCCCGAAGATGGCGTATTGGCCTTCCCCTGCGGTTGTGGAGTAGAAACTGGTTCTGGAAGACTGGGAAAGTAGAGAATCGAAGAGGGTTTTGAGGTTTTGCGAGGAAACCCCGGATGGGTCTTGAAATTTCTGCACTGCACAGCCTCTGTACACCAGATTTGCATAATCTGAAGCTGTTCTGGCGGATGGGAGGGAGTGGAGAATGACAAGCAGAGTTGAGAACAGAGAGAGGAAGGAGAAGGAGAAGGAGAAGGAGAAGGAGAAAGGGGCTGTGGGCAAACCCATGTAGACATGCGGATGGGAGCTTTGTTCAAAGCATGGAGAATTTGGACTTGGGAAGGTGCTTGGCGGTTTGGGTTCGGATGGTGGGGAACTGGGAAGATTTGGTTTTGGAGGGTTCTGGAAATGAGTTTTGGCCGAAAGCTAAAGATAGGAGTGTTGAGTTGGACCTTTTCTTTGGTCGGTTCTGCGTTTACAGGTGTCTTTGCCTTTACGTGGCTTGCTTAGTTGCTTTGTCCAATTACATGGCTCCAGGACATTTAAAGCTCGCAAATGAAATTGGTGCTAATGGTCGCAAGTAATTGAATGAAAAATACATGCATCTACATGAGATTTGGGCTTTCAAAGCAGCTCAGTAATTGTCCATTTAAACTCTGTTTACTTGAATAAATGAGTCAGTATGAAATTTGAATATGAAATACTACAACTAACCACTTCACATTTGAATTATAAATACTAAGTTCATTAAGTGCATAAATAAATTCGTCTAAATAATTTGTAGTTTTATTCATTTATAAGTTCAACAATAAAGTAAGTTAGTTTAACAACTTATGAATTAATTTATAATGTAAGTTCTTGACATTTATTTATTTTTTGTATAAGCTGTAAACTTATTTTATTTCTTAATTTTTTCTTAAGAAACTCGTTTATGAACTTGGTTTAGAATACATTTTCAATCACATATATTTATTTATTTTTAATTATTTTGTTATATTATCTTTGATCTATTCAATATAATATATAATGTGACGTCGTTGCCTCTTAAGCCTCCAAACTCTCAACTCTTAAATTTGTAATTTTTTAAATTTTTGAAAACTTTTAGCTAAATTCTAATTGTGTTGGTAAAAAATAAATGAAAAATAATAACATTTAACTTGACTTCAGTTGGCTCATTAAGTTTAAGGTGGCAAAAAAAATTGAGTAATAATAATATATTTCTCTAAACTTTTTTTTTTTTTTTTAAGAAAATCCATCAAATTATATAAATTTATGCCGTCCATATTAAAAAAGCTAACGGGTTGATAAGAGGTCATTACCAATTTTGAAGCGTAATATTATATCTAACAAAAAAATTTCACCATTTTATTTTGCTAACTTTTGTGACAAATTCCTTTTATATTATGAAATAAATGCTTCAAATTTTAAAAGAATTAATTATAAATAAAAAAAATGTCAACTAAACCTCAAAGTGGATCCATCAAATTTCACTAAACGTAGGAGATTATCTTATGTTTTGAAGAGTACTTTAGATCTAAATTTATATACATTTAAAAAAAAAAAAAATATAAATTCATTTAGGTCTTGTTTGAAACTTGAAAAATATAAAAGAAATGAAAGGAAAATATAAAGGAATCCAATTTCTCATGTTTGATTATCAATTTTTTTTTAAAAAAAAAAAATATATATATATATGAATAAAATTTTAATTTTATATGCGTTTTATTGTATTAAAATAAAAATTTATTTTTAATAATAAAAAAGAAATTTCTTTCAAATTATACTTTCATTCAAACTCGAAATCGGTTATTCGACTTTTTAAACAAATCGACCTCCCTCCGTCGCTCGCTCACCTCGCTTTTGGTCTTCTTCTAACGACCCATGAAACGAGCCCTCCAAGCAGAAACCAAATGCTGAAAGCGGGAAACAAACAGTAAAAAACAGAAGAAACCTCTCTCTCTCTCTCTCTCTCTCTCTCTCTCTCTCTCTCAAAATCTCAAGAGAGATAAGCAGCCATTAGAGACAGGCCGAAGCTCTCTCTGGATCTACTGTCCAAGACCAGAATCGTTCACTCAAAGGTGAATCCCTCAATATTCACCGATCTTTGCGGCGCCTCGCTGTTCTTGAATGTGAAATGTGGCTCTTATCACTCTCCTTTCCTTCAAACTATCCTTCTTGAATGTGAAATGTAGCTTTTATCACTCTCTTTTCCTTCAAACTATCTCCGTGGAATTGATTCTTGATTCTTTTAAGCACAACGTAATTTGATTATTTGATTCTGTACTGGGAAAGTTGATGCACCTGACGGATTTGACGTTTGGGGTTCTTTTTAAAGTCCAATTTCAATGTCGATCATCAATAAAACTGAGTTTCTCGTGGATGGGGTAGGGTTTAGTCGTTTTTATTTTATTTTATTTTTCATTTCGATTCAGTGGAGGTTTACGTTTTCTTGTAGTCGTTAGTCTAGAAAAGGCAGTTTAGCTTTGGAAATCATTTAATAGATTTAGCCGTCTTCAATGTGAGATGATTTAATTCGTATTTGCCCTTGTTGTTCGTTTAAATAATTTGAGAAGTTTTGTTTTTGAGATGCATATGAGCAGCTCGGCTCCGAACATTTCTTGATCTTCCTGTTCTTTGATTTATTCTTTTAAAGAAAAGTTTAAATGGTGCTTGTCGATGTTTTCGTTAAAAACTTATACAATAGAAATTACGGATTTCATATATTTATACTTGGTGCTGCATTTCTTATATTTCTGAATTTTTTTATTTAGCTTTTCTTTATTTGTTCTAAAAATAAGAAAGGGAAATGGTAAATCTAATTCAGAGAGCCCTTACGTCGGAAATTGTTTGAAATACCATTTGTGCATGCATGTAGGTATGAATGTACTCATGCATGTGTATGCATGCAGGCACGCATGCATAGTTTTCCTGCAAACTTGATTCTTTGAAGCCTAATGGCACATATTTTGTTGTCATGTTTGGAAATGTCAGTCTTTACTTTTATGACTTGGAAACAACATGTAAGCAAGAAATGGAACCTCCTGGCTCCTACCCGCTAGGATGCTTCTCATATTCCTCATTAAATGCCTTTTTTTTTTTTAACATATTTGTCCTCTCTATTTGTGCTCCATAGGTCCTGAAAAAGCAGCAAGAAACAAGCTGTTGGATTTGTACTGCTGACAGAAAAAAGATCCGAATGGAACGAAACCTGGTAAAATAGCCTTTATTGTGTTTATCAATCAGATGTTACAGTGTTACTGACCTAGTTGCTTCCACTTAGTAATTAAAAACATGAAATAGCCCAATCTACTCACCTAATTATCAAGAGAGCTTAGAACGAATAGATAAAGCACAAGATGATGTTCGTTAAGACAAGATGGTTCACTCAACCTAGGAATGCACAATATTAAATGAGTTTGTTTGCTTGAGTAATTATTGAGACTTGCATCCTCTAATCTCCTACACATTAAGAGACCCTAAACCTATTTTGGATATCTAATTTCAACCATCCTACATGTGGCCTCTGCTAAAAGCAAGTTAGAAGCAAACAACTCCTGTATATTTGCACATGAATAATAAATTTTATTCAAGTAAAATTAAGCAACTGAGAAAATTTGAAGTGTAGATTTAATATTTGTTTCTTTGCATGATTGGTTAACTGAAAAATAAAGAAAAGGGTGTGCATTATGATCCCAATGAGTGACGGTTTTGTTGACTTGAATTGATTGGATCCTACTCAGTTTGACATTTCAAGAGATTCATGTCACTGCAAATAAACAATACACTCCGTACATTTATGGTAATTTGATAGAACATCATAAACCTCTGCATACTGTTTTAACCTTTGTATTATAACCACCAGTAACCCCAGCCAAATCTCAAGGTGAAGCCTAAATAAACTGCAAAAATGCAGTTTTTTGAATCATGGTTTTTGGATTAGGCAGTTAAGAATTAAATAACAAGTGATATCTCTGCTGCCAGATAAAAGGAAAGATCAGTGCAGCTACAGCTGTGTTGACTAAAGAAACTGCTCTGCATGTGATCATTTTTGCCTTTTGAAGTATAACCACTAGGCATTCATTAATTCTTATGCTTTCATGTGTTTTCATTTTTACCAATTAATGTATTAGAAATGCTCCTCTTGCAGAGCTACTATGTACAAGATAAGAATAGAACTGATGCTTACATGAAACAGAGCCAGACTACCTACTTGGAGGATTTGAACAAATAAATTACATATAATTCTAGGTCATGGGTCAATTATCTACTCTTAAGTGACTACTATTGCTGTATTCCCCAAGTTATGTGCTTAAATGGATGGGTCCCATTCACTTTCCATGGACAACTATTTGCAAAGGGACTTGCCCTTATCCATGAAGTCCAGCAATACTCTAAGCATCAATGGCTGAAAATATTAGTGATAGTTCAATGCTCCATGAAAACAACAAAAATAAAATCACTTATGACTTTAAGCCACAGTGCAATTATCTAATTTTTGTAACTAGTACTCCAGCTGTACCCCTAAAAATGCCTTGTCCTTGTTGGCAGGGAGCAGGACCATCTAACATAAATAATTCTTTGGATCCTGGTACATCACCAGACCAGGAAATTCAAGACACACCAGAAGCATCAATGGCTATAGATTTCATCGACAGCACCGAGATTGCTGCTAGTTTCTTTCTAGAACTACAAGCGGCGAAAAACATCTGTAATGCAGCATATAAGGAGCTTTTGACAAAGGCAGTGGAAGCAAATACTTGGATTCTTAGCACTCCAGCAATAGGTAATTTTGATGAGATCTTCAAGATATTTCGCGCTCCAGCTCCATCTGGAATGAGAGTTGAATGTTCCATTGAAAAAACAGTTATTCCAATTCTTGTGGAGGATCTGCTTTCTATCATGATGGATGTGGTATGGTTTATTAACCCTGACATACATTATATGTTTTCTATGTAAATTGTATTCACTGAATGATCAGTTAAGAGTGATCAGTGGTGGTTCTTGTTTAGCATGGATGGATTAGTCATATTTTGTTGACTATGCAGGTTCATTTTCTAGATTTCTATGTCTGTCTACTCTTTCTAGCGTGACCGCATTTTTGTGCTTAATCATGCTAATGATTGTATTAAAAGACTTATAAATTGTAATACACAAGAATGTTTTGTTGGGTCCCTCCTCACATGTAGGGACATACCTGCATGTGAGCAACAATAAAAAAATTAGAAAAGGGGGAAGCATGTGAACATCATCACACACACCCCCCAACCAAACAAAATTTATAGCTGGCTTCTCAATGCATACAAAAAGGATTGGCAATAAGATTAGCTGGAATAGAAGCAAGAGTAGCTGGAGAAGAAGGGGATATTTGCATTTAAAAGGAGGAGAGGCGCGCTAGATATTGCAGAGAAGTGAGCGCAATACAGAAGAGTGAGCACAAGTGAGTGCGTCCATACTCTTGAAACAGAGAAGTGGGAAGGTAGCAGCTGCTATTCATCATCCGATAGATGATCAAATGGTTTTTGATCGGCCTGATTTTTCAGTATGTTGTAGATGATACTGTGGGCTACTACTTTCTACTTCAACATTTCCGATCATTGTGTATTTCTCTCTGTTTGTGTAGATTTGGTGAGATCCTTCCTGTACCCTTATCTTGTTGCATTTTCACCACTTGGGTAAAAGGGGTAGATTGGGTTGTTGTACTCCTTAATACATAGTAGATTTTTCCTGGACCAGAGATCCCATGGTTTTTACCCATTTTGGGGTTTTCCATGTAAAAATTTAGTGTCTTCTTTAAAGTTTGTTGCTATCAATTTTTCACCATCATTTACTGTGTGGTAAAATTTTGCCACTGATACTTATTACCGCCTAATTGGTTAATACTAGTAATTTAATTGCTCCATTTATTGCATTAGGAGGGAAAATATTCATACAGTTTTTCCCCAACATTCTGGTATCAGAGCCTGGTTACATTAATTATGTAATTCTTGTGCAATTAAAATGGAGGAAACCAGTAGTACTATGTTTAAATTGACAGCAACAAATTATTCAATTTGGAAGCCAAGAATGGAAGACATTTTATTTTGCAAAGACCTATATGATCTAGTTGAGGGGGATAAGGCAAAACCAGCAGAGAAAATAGATAGAGAATGGGAAAGGGCAAACAGAAAAAACAGTTGGCCTCATTAGACAATGGATTGACAATAGTGTGTTTCATCACGTGGCTAATGAAACAAATGCATATGAATTGTGGAAGAAACTAGACACCTTATATGCTAGGAAAATCTCTCAAAACAAGGCCTTTCTTGTTAAAAGATTGGTAAATTTGAGATATAAAGAAGGCAGCAGCATATGAGAGCATCTAAATATTTTTCACGATATTATTAATCTGCTCACCAATATGAAAATTAATTTAGATGATGAGTTGCAGGCATGTTTGCTCTTGGGAGCCTTGCCAGATAGCTGGGATGCACTGATTGTGGCCTTAAATAATTCAGCAGGTCAGATCGACATGTACACTGTAAAGGAGAGTTTTTTCAATGAAGAGACTAGAAGGAAGGACTAGAATATCACCTCAAAGCTCGAGGCATTTGTATTCGAAAGCCAAGGGAGAAGCACAAGCCGAAATTTTTCAAAATCTTGACCGACAGAGCCACTGAAGGGGGAGATCCAAATCCAAATTCAAATAGGACATTTAAGTGCTATCATTGCAGCATCATAGGGCACATCAAGAAGAATTGTAGAAAATTTAAAAGGGAAAAATCCAAAGAACGAAGCACAAACAAAGGTGAAAATAAAGATGAAATGGCACCGCAGCTACCAATATTGAGGATGATGTTTTAATTATTTGTGATGATATGCCTGTAGTGCTTACCAGAATTGCACTTGGGTTGTTGATTCGGGTGCTTCATTCCACATCACTTCACGACGTGATCTGTTTACCTCCTATACTTGCAATGTTATGGCTATGTAAGGATGGGATATCACAAGGTATCAAAGATTACCGGCATTGGAGACGTCTGGCTAGAGACAAATATTGGTTATAAGATTCTTCTGAAAAGGGTTAGGTATGTCCCTAACATCAGACTTCAGTTAATTTCTATTGGTGCTCTAGATGATGATGGGTACCATAACCACTTTGGTCATGGAAAATGGAAACTTAGCAAGGGATCACTTGTGGTAGCTAGAGGTAAGAAACTAAATTCTTTATACACCACACAAGTCAAATTGTGCAAAGGAGAGGTAAATCTAGCCGAGGACACCTTAATGGAACTTTGGCACAAGCAGCTTGGACACTTGAGTGAGAAAGGGCTGGAGACACTTACTAGGAAGAAAATTCTTCCAATTGAAGGCATGAGGTTAAAGACTTGCACTCACTGTCTAGTTGGTAAGCAAAATCGTGTTGCATTTCACAGGTGTTCACAACACAGAAAATCAAACATTCTTGATTTGGTGCACACTGATTTTTGTTCAATGGGTGACAGTACTCTAGGAGGTGCATTATATTTGTTACATTTATTGATGACTGTTCTAGAAAACTGTGGGCCTATGTTTTGAAAACAAAAGATGAGGTGTTTGAGAAATTCAAGCAATTCCATGTTAGTGTTGAAAGAGAAACAGGAAGAAAATTGAAATGCGTCAAGGCTGATATTGAAGGTGAATACAAAGGGCCATTTGAAGCCTATTGCAGGGAACATGGCATCATGCTTCAAAAAAGTGTTCCAAAGACTCCTCAATACAACGGCGTGGCTGAAATAATGAATAGAACCATTATAGATAGAATCAAATGCATGCTTTCTCATGCAAAATTGCCATGCACATTTTAGGGGGAAGCAATGCATACTGCTGTGGGTCTGATCAACTTGTCACCATTAGTTCCTCTCCTAGAGGATGTACCAAAAAAGGTATAGATAGGAAAAGATGTTTCATATGATCATTTAAAAGTATTTGGATGCGGCGCATTTGTTCACATTCCAAAGGATAAAAGATCCAAATTAGATGGAAAATCAAAGCAGTGCATTTTCCTAGGCTATGGGCGTGAAGATTTTGGCTACAGATTGTGGGATCCTATTAACAAGAAGTTGGTTAGAAGCAGGGACGTTATATTTCTTGAAGATCAAACCATTGAGGACTTTGATAAAAATAGTGTTGTGTAAAAACCCCCAAATATGTACAGCGGAATATATATAATTTGTATGTAAAGGATCAAACACACACACACACACACACTGTAGCAATCTAATGGCGAATATATAGAATGGTGAGCAAGTAAATTAGAACAATAACAATCTCAAAGACACAGAGAATTACGTGGTTCGGCAATGCCTACATCCACGGGAGCAAATGACAAGGATTCAATATCTTCTTGTGTAAATTACAAGAGTAATACAAGAATCCTCTCAATTCTCTCTCAACCACACTTTGCTCACCATATACATCATATACTATGTATATATAAGCCTCCTCGGAGGTTTCCCCCCGAAACCCAACCATATTAACGTCCAAATATTTAAAATTCAAAATCTGCGCTGGGTGTCCCGAGCCAAACAATCGAATGATTGGGCCAATCAATCAACTGTTTCAGACGTAATGTAAATGTCTAAATTCTGGATCAAACCGTTGACTGATTTGGCCAAACAATCGACGGTTTGCTTTTGCTTCTTAGCACAAGTGACTTTCAACTATATTTTCTTCCTTGTTTATGCATTCCATCAAGTATATGAGCCACAAAAACACAACAATCTCCACCTTGGCGAGTATACGCTCCTTAAGAGAAACCAAAAAACATTTACCATTAGGTTGGGACCGTCTCTCGTCTAGCAATTGGAGACAAACATTAAGTCCAAACAATGCTGCTTGAACTTGCCGATGGTAGCTTCAGCTTCTACCATCAACCCCGATTCAGTTGTAGACGCAACAATCTGAGACTTCGCCCTAGGCTTCCAACAAGGCCTTCCTACAACAGTAAATACAAATGCTGCTGCAAACCTTCTATTACCAAAGCCCCCTACATAGTCCTCAACAAATCTCACAATTGACGATCCACTCTGTTGTCTGTCAAAACACCCCATTACATCATCATGAGGGACCTTTGGCATATCCTAGACATCACGGCCCATTCTTGGGTACCGAGCGGTAGACATTTCACATCGATTCTTCACAGAATCCCCTTAAGACAGCAAACGAAGTCTCCCTGCGATTCCATCCACAAAGCCACACTAAGATAACACCAATCTCCCCACAGCTCTATCCATACGAATCAGCAAACCAGGATCCATCTTGGTCGTACCCAACACATTCATGTCAAAAACTTTCAACAGAATTCCCAACTGATTAGCCTCAGTTAAAGCCTTTCTAGCCAATCATTTATACAAAACAGATACATCACTCCATTGTATCCTATCACCCTCTTCCACACTGGAAGCCTCACCAACTCACACACTGGTACATATGCAATACCTCCATTCCCTTCACCATAACACTTGTCCTTCTATTTTTCCCTTTGCTGTGCACAGCAATTTGAAAAATAGTAGGAACCTTGCTGCTAGTAGTAATGAATGCATAAAACTCCAGCTGCCAAATTTATAACTGAGTGGTGGTCTAATAGTGCACATGGGCCCATTGTGTTCCTGCTGGTCTCCCGAGTTGAAACTCCCTGCAACATAAACAATGTCATCTTTGCCCTAAGTCTGTTGCTCCACTAGCATCACATGCCCATTAAACTGTGATACTGTTGACCCGAGATAGAACTCCTTGCATTTCTGCCCTGAGTATCTAACTTCACTTGAATTACATGATT
The DNA here is from genome assembly GCF_029873635.1 of Malania oleifera. Taxonomy (NCBI): domain Eukaryota; kingdom Viridiplantae; phylum Streptophyta; class Magnoliopsida; order Santalales; family Ximeniaceae; genus Malania; species Malania oleifera. The sequence goes on along the minus strand of NC_080421.1, from coordinate 44,500,853 downwards.
GCTGCTGCCGCAGTTTTCTGGCATTTGTTTTTCTTCCTTTACCTGAGCACGCTGCCCCACGACTTTCTCACCAAAAGTCATATCCTTGATCACCCATTTATTTGCCAAAGGATCACCCAACTTGCACCCACCTTTCTTATATCCCAGAAATATGTATTGTCCGGACATAACACCAAACCTAAATCTTCCATCACTATAATAATGCACTAGTGGGCATTCTCTCACAATCGAGTAGTCTACCGCAGAACCTGCCCACAATGTACTTGCAACTCTCCCATCTAGTGATACCTTTGGTGATCGGTCACATGAGATACGCATCATATTGACTGACTTCACCAAGAAGTACCCTATAAGCCTTGCAAATAACTTCTTGAACAAAACTAGCGTACTCTATCTCAATGTTTGACCTGAGGATCTCTCTCCCGGTCTGGTTCTCCACCTTAACCACAAGTTTAACCTGGTAAACACATCAACATCAGGCTTGTGCCATATGAGATAAACCAAGACCTTTCTTGATACACCCTCAAAAAACATATGTCTGCCCCTTGATTCTATCCTCACTAGTCCCCAAACATCTGAATACATTTAGTCATCCATATGCTTTAACCGCATATGCCACAGAACATCTGACTCAGATTCTATAGTTGTAGCTCCACCTACAACTGTAACACCCTACAGTGCATAGATATTTCCCGCTACCTTTTCTCCTTTCATCACTATTGAGTTGCCTTCACACACTTTCATTTCCCACTTTCAGACTTGTAACAATATCCGTTATAGTCTAAAGTGCCTAATGAAATAAAATTCTTCCTTATGCCCGGTACATGCCTTACATCACATACAGTTCTCACAACACCATCATACATTTTGATTTTGACATTTCCAATACCAAGTATTTTGCATGAAATATCATTTCCTATCAAAATACAACCAATATTAATTGACCTATAGGTGTCGAACCATTTTCTATTTGCTGTCATATGATGAGAGCATCTAGCATTTAGGATTCAAGAATCATCTGTGAGGCACTCCGAACCTGATGAAACACATAGCATATCACCATCACTGCTTTCCGTGTCTCCTTCCACTACATTTGTAGATTTTGACGGACCCTGTTGATTTTCAGCATTCCCATTCTTCCACTCCAGACATTCCGGTTTTATGTGCCCAATTTTACCGCACCTAAAACACTTCACCTCCTTCTTCTTTCCGTACTGCAACCGAAATCCACTCTGAGACTTACGTCTCCCATATTCTTGGTTACTTTTCACCACAAGCCCTTCAAAATGTGAAACATCATCTTTGGCCATTTTTCTTCGATGAAAACCAAGCAATACGCTTGTCATCTCTTCCAAATTCAAACTTTCCTTGCCCCATATATGAGTGGTAACCAAGTTCTCATAAGCTTGAGACGCAGGTAGGGAATTTAATAGCATCAATGCCTTGTCTTCCTCCTCGAACTTTACATCAACATGCACTAAATCACTCACAATCTGATTGAAAGTGTTGATATGTTGGTTCAAATCCGAACCCTCCACCATCTTAAGCCAATACAACATTTGCTTAAGAAAGAGTTTGTTCGATAAAGACTTAGACATATACCGGCTTTCTAGTTTACGCTAAACTACTACCGGAGAATCCTCATCCATGACGTGATACAACACGTCATCAGCCAAACACAAATGGATGGTTGATACTGCTTTTGCCTCCAATTCATTCCATGTTGCTTCATCCATTCTTTTCGGTTGAATTCCATACAATGCCTTCATCATCCTTTGCTGCACCAAGAGATCCTTCACCCTTCTTTGCCACAAACCGAAATTCCCGATTCCATCAAACTTGACGACGTCAAATTTCGCAAATAAAGATCCAAAGGCCATTACAACAATGCTCTGATACCAATTTTTGTGTAAAAACCATGGTTTTAAATCATGGTAACGGGTAGCGTAACATAACGGGAAGCGGGATTAGCGGATGTTACATAACGGGACGTGGGTGTAATGGCCGTGAATTTTTTTTAAGCACACACAATCTTGTGCATATTAGAATACTTGCATGTTTTAAGCTTTTAGCCCTTCTTAAAAAGAGTTTTAGTGTATTTTGGATCCTTTAGTTCGTGTAACTAAGTTATTTGGTTAGGGCAACAAGTTTACATTTGTTTTAAACCACCATTGATAGAAAAATTACATGTGTGTGCGTATTTATACTTCTCATTGTTCTTATATGTGATAAATTCTTGTGTGCTAAATTAATTAATAAAACAAAATACATTATACACTCCATTAATATATTAGACACATAAGACATACGAATAATACAAATATAAAATAACTAGAAAAGAAAGAAGGTTGAAGTTGAAAAATATAGAACATAAATATCACATTACTAGTATTATCAAAATAAAATATTTTCCTAACAAGTTAGTTTTTTCAAATTGTTAATTAATGCATCTATTGTTAGTAGGTAAAGAAATAGTAAATTTTGTATCATTGTTATCCTCATTATAATCTTTTCCCCCTCTTGCCACTAGGTATATTGAGAATGATATATGAAAGAGAGGGAAAGAGTGAGAAGAAAAAGTAAAAAATAAAATAATTTTTTTGTGTAATAGTCTTGTAGGAGTTACGTAACAGACGTAGTAGCCTTTACGTAACGGTCGCGGTCCATAATGGCCGCTACGGCTGTGATTTTTCTTCCCACGGATTCTGCGGTGTGTAACAGTATCGGTAACCCAAAAAATCTTTACGTAACGGCGTTATGTAATGGTCGCGGCCTTTATTTAAAACCATGGTAAAGGATCAAACACACACTCCAGCAATCTAATGGTGAATATATAGAATAATCCACCACCACAACAAGTAAATTAAAACAATAACAATCTCAAAGACACAAAAAATTACGTGGTTCAACAATGCCTACATCCACGGGAGTAAACGGCAAGGATTCACTATCTTCTTGTGTAAATTACAAGAGTAATACAAGAATCCTCTCAATTCTCTCTCAACCACACTTGGCTCACCATATACAACGTATACTGTGTATATATAAGCCGCCTTGGAGGTTTCCCCTTGAAACCCAACCATATTAACGTCCAAATATTCAAAATTCAAAATCTACCCTGTTTGTCCCGAGCCAGACAGAATGTAATTGTTTGAATTTTGGATTGAATCGTCGACTGATTTGGCCAAATAGTTGATGGTTTGCTGCTGCTCCTTAGCACAAGTGACTTTCAACTATGTTTTCTTCCTTGTTTATGCACTCCATCAAGTATATGAGTCACAAAAACACAACAAAGAGTGAGACATCAAAGCCAACACTAGTAAAAGTTGTTGATCCTGTTCCAAAATTCCCTTCCGTGGTGAATGATAATTATGGGGGAGACTAGCAAGAAGAGGATGAAAATGAATCTAGTCAACAAACGTAGGATGATGACTATTGAAGAATAGGTGGAGCAAACCCCTCCAGATCCACCAGTTCAACCTGAGGTTAGAAGATCTTCTAGGGAGCATCGTTGCAATCCAAGGTATTACTCTGATGATTTTGTGAACTTGACGGAAGCTGGAGAATTTGAGTGCTTTAATGAAGTTATAACCAGTATTCATAGGGCAGAATGGCTGCAAACTATGCAAGAAGAAATGCACTCACTACAAGAAAATAGAGCTTATGAGCTGATACAGATACCAAAGGGTAAGAAAACACTTAAGAACAAATGTGTGTACAGATTGAAGAAGGATGGGAACATTTCTCAACCCAAATAAAAAGCCAGATTGGTCATCAAAGGATTCAATCAAAATAAAGGTATGGATTTTGACGAGATATTTTCACCTGTTGTAAAAATGTCTTCTATCAGAGTTGTTCTTGGTATAACTACAAGTTTGAACTTGGAGACTAAACAACTTGATGCAAATACTGCTTTTCTTCATGGTGACCTGGAGAAGGAAATTTACATGGAGCAGCCGGAAGGTTTTAAAGTGAAAAGTAAGGACAACCTTGTGTGCAAACTAAATAAAACCCTTTACGGCCTGAAGCAAGCCCCTAGACAACGGTACAAGAAATTTGAATCCTTCATGACAGAGAATGGGTACAATAAGACTACTTCTGATCACCGTGTGTTTGTTAAGAAATTTTCAAGTGATGATTTTATTTTGGACATGATACTAAGAGAATAACTAGCTTGGAGGCAAAATTGAGTAAGTCCTTTGCAATGAAGGACTTGGGGACCACAAAGCATATTCTTGGCATGAGGATATCTCGAGACTGAAAGAACAAGATATTGTGGCTCTCACAAGAAAAATACATTGAAAAGGTGTTGGAGAGATTCAATATGAGTAATGCCAAGACAGTAAGTTCTCCACTTGTAGGTCACTTCAAGGTGAGTTCAAAACAGTCTGCAACAACTTCAGGGGAGAAAGATGACATGAAGAAGTTCCTTATGCATCAGCAGTAGGCAGCCTAATGTATGCTATGGTTTGCACAAGACTAGACGTTGAGCATTCAGTTGGAGTGGTAAGCCGGTTTCTGTCAAATCTAGGAAATTAGCATTGGGAAGCAGTAAAATGGATTCTTCAGTATCTCAGGGGTATGTCTAAATTCTGTTTATGTTTTGGGAACTGCAAGGCAGAGTTGGTTGGCTATACAGAAGCTGACATGGCTGGTGATCCAGATTCTAGAAAATCCACATTGAGATATTTATAAACTTGGCTGGGGGTGCAGTATCTTGGCAATCTAAATTACAGTGCTTTGTCAACCACAGAAGCAGAATATATTGTCATCACTGAGGCATCAATGGAACTGTTGTGGATGAAGAAATTTCTGAAAGAGCTGGGACTTGAGCAGGACAAATATAAAGTACACTGTGACAGTCAAAGTGCAATTCATCTCAGTAAAAATCTGTCATTTCACTCTAGATCCAAGCATATATAAAGTACACTGTGACAGTCAAAGTGCAATTCATCTCAGTAAAAATCTGTCATTTCACTCTAGATCCAAGCATATTGAGATAAGATATCATTGGATTCGGGATGTGTTAGGATGAATTTTTTACAGCTTGAAAAGATCCACACAAATGACAGTGGAGCAGACATGATGACAAAGACTTTACCTTTGAGAAAGTTCGAGTTTTGCAAAGGGGTAGCAGGTCTGCTGGACCTCTCCTTGTGAGTCGGGAGGGGGAGAATTGTCGGGCATACCCACATGTGAGCAACAATGAAGAAAAAGAAAAATAAAAAAGGAAGCATGTGAACATCATCACACCCACCCCAACCAAACAAAATTTATAGCTGGCTTCTCAATGCATACAGAAAGGATTGGCAGTAAGATTAGCTGGAATAGAAGCAAGATTAGCTGGAGAATAAGGGGATATTTGCATTTAAAAAGAGGAGAGGCGTGCTGGAGATTGCAGAGAAGTGAGCGGAATACAGAAGAGTGAGCACAAGTGAGTGTGTCCATACTCTTGAAACAGAGAAGTGGGAAGGTAGCAGCTTCTAGTCATTGACCGATCGGCGGTCAAACGGTTTCTGATCGGCCTGATTTTTCAGTATGTTGTAGACGATATATGGGCTACTACTTCAATGATTCCAGTTGTTGTGTATTTATCTCTGTTTGTGTAGATCTGGTGAGATCCTTCCTGTACCCTTATCTTGCTGCATTTTCATCACTTGGGTAAGAGTGGTAGATTGGGTTGTTGTACTCCTTAATACATAATGAATTTTGCCTGGACCAGAGGTCCTGTGGTTTTTACCCATTTTGGGGTTTTCCATGTAAAAATTTGGTGTCGTCTTTAAACTTAGTTACTATCAATTTTTCACCATCATTTACAGTGCGGTAAAATTTTGCCACTGATATTTGCTAACGTCTAATTGGTTAATACTGGTAATTTAATTGCTCCATTTATTGCATGAAGGAAAATTTTTTTACAGCAGTTTTCCCAACATGTATGTCCTGCACAAGCGCACTGCGTTACTTTTACAAATAAACTGCTTTCCATTAAGAGGGACATGAAAGAGGAAGAAGATATAAATCATCTGTTTTCCTTCATTCTCCAGTTTTTTGCTTCAGAATCATATCGCCAAAAGCCCCCGAAGAAGCCATCATCTTACCCAAGTTTTCAGGGTCCAAAAGAGAACAAATAACTATTATGAAAACACCTCCAGCACACCACCGAGCCTACGAAAGAGGAACTGGATAAAACCTCCCAGTAGCATTCAATCCAAGATTTTACAATTTCCTTTCTTTTCTTTGACACCATGTCTCCCCCTGCATTAAGGAACTGGACCAAGAATAAAATTTGGTATTGACTTGCCCATGCCCATCACTGAAGGAGACAGAATCGGAGTTCTTTGTGGTTCTCTCTCCTGAAATCTGTGCATAACTAATTTCAATGCACTGCATCATCCAGAGAGAATATTGAAGAGCATCAGTTTTGTTCTGATGAAATCGGGCTAGCCTACACCTGCTCACGCTATCCATAGGGGAAAATACTAGGAAACATCCTCCAGCTCTACCTTGCACAGTTCACCCAGTTCTCATCCACTAAAAGGTGGTTCTGTCACTGAAAAGCATGTGATTTGATAGAACTTTTGTTTAAATGATTGGCATGCTAGAAAATAACTTGACAATTGTAAACTTTAATGAACTGTTAAACAAGGTCCAGAAGTGAAAAAAAAAAAGCTCGCCATACAAGTCTAGTAAATCATGGTTTTGCAACTTTTGTGATATTTAATTTTATTAATCTTGTATCAGATTAATATTTTGAATTTGTTATTCATTTCCACCGGCTTGTTCTATATTTCAATTGCTTTGTTTTCATTTTAGAGAAAATGGGCTTCATCATTCTGCCACATTGTTTATCGTGGATCTAGCCATGCCCCAAGTGGTATTTTGCGGAAATTGAGTAGAAATGATCCCAGAATCCAGAATATACAAATGGTATACTTTCCTGCCTCTCACTTGGAGATCGCCTTGCCTGAGTTTTGCAAACTATGGTACAAGGAATTTAGATGGTTCTCATCAATATCATTGACCTGCTCCAACTTATCCTTCTTGTCCTATTTAACAGGTGAATGCAGAATTTCAATTACCGACAACATTCATGCAAAGCCGGAAATTATGCTTTTTGAGATTCCAAAGAGAGATCATACCAAAAATATGGGCCATTTTTGATGTTTCAGAAGATTATTTCAATGATGAACTTCCCAAATGTGCATTGGAACAGAATTGTCTAAGGAGGCCATCAGGGGTGATAATCAGGGAACATGAGAGTGGCTCTGAGGTTAGTATTGTGGTAAACTTTTCTATATGAACGTGAAAAAATCATCTCAGTAACAGAAGTTTTTCAATTTGTATAGACTGATGATGGCTGTATAAGGATCCTTTCCCCAAGGTTGATTTTATGCAATCATCCTACTTATTTTTGAGCTATTTATGACTGTCTGATGCCCATATCTTTCTTATTGTGCAGATCATATGGATTGAGAACATGCTAGCATCTATGAATCCAACTAAAAACAATATCTACTCCAATATAATCTGTTCAAATTTGGCATTTTGTGCGAAGAACTGGGTTAGCACCTTGTTGTGGAAGTTGAAGCGCAGTAGAAGCCTATTTAGAGAAATTAAGACTAATATTCAACCAAACACAAAAGGTGAGCAAATTTTTAATGTTCAAAATAAGAGCATAAAAGGGGGAAGATAAGGGCCTTAATCAAAAACCATGGCATGCATTGCTAAAATGCATTTAGAGTATTAACATCTGAACAGTATCTAGGCACCGTCAACCTATAAAAAATAAACTTTTGGTAATATACTTGGCAAAATCTTGAATGAAACTAACCTGCTGGAACTTGCAGTCATGAAGTTCTTTTTTTGATTTATTTTTTTTCCCTGTCACCTATTTTGCCAACAGATTAGTTTGAAATAAACATAATTCCTCACAGTTCTTCATGGTTTCTGAACTCTAGTGGTGCAAAACAAACTGAACAGCAACAAATTGCGTTTTGTAGAGGAGTATGCATATTGTATTACAATCACCAAATGCCCAAGATTTAGTTCCTATAGAAAGAACGAACATGTGTAGATCATGTTCTTTTCAGGGACAAAAATTGATAGTTTGAGGTGAAGGGACTAAACCAGTTGTAGATCAAGAATGTATATAGATGGGTCATAACTAGGATGGCTGATGAGCTGCTGTTAAGTTGTCTCCGCATTCCATAGGCATTTTTCAGGAACAGGAAAATGTAATCCAACTCTAGCAGCCAACATCTAATGCTTTGTCTCATCCTGCAGAGCAGTTATAGAAGCTATTATAATCAAAATTTTAAGCTTACTGCCTGGATTTGGAATTCCATCATTGTGAGAGTGCTTTATTCATGGACTCAGAGTCAAAAAATGACCAGCCTGAGGCAGTTCTTGTCACGTATATCATTTCTATTTTCTAAATCCCTTAAAGTGGCTGTTGAATTTAATGGTAGCTGGAATTATATAATTGCTTTAACAGCAAATTTTTAGCCTAGGATGAGCTCTGACTCTTCAATCTGACCTTCATTTGAATGTGAAATGTGTAGTACACACTGCTCTCCTTGAATTGACTCAATCCATGAAGATGGCCTTTTTGAGCTATGTCAATGAAGCTCTGTATGGAAGTACATGGGTGGTTACTCTTCCTAACATAGTAGTAAGATTGTTAAGGGCTGTAACAGTGGATGCATTGGGCTTAGAGAATTACGTTGGCTTGACTAGCTTTCGTGTTCTGGCAAAACCCCTTAAAGTTTTTGAGTTTCTTGTCAGAAAGAATTTTGACTTCCTGGTAAATTGAAGCCTCAACGTCTTTGATTTACTGCTCTTATAGGTGTGTAATGTAAATTCTGTAATTTATAAATATATTTAAGTGGCTAGACAGTCTTTTCAGGGGGTGAATAAGGCTAATAAAGTGGTTGAGTTTTCGACGTACGACAATAGTAACTGCATCACCATAGATGAGGAAGAAATTTTTCAAAATGAGTTTATAAAGGTATCAATTGTCCAAGAAGTCTCTTAACGTTATTCTTTGATGGATGTTAACCTTGCAACCCTGTCTTTGTTGACATTGAATGATGTTCTAATGTTACAGCTCCATGCATATGTGTTACGGGAGACTTCAAGGGATGAATTTTGCTCTTTTGTCATATCATCCCCAGTGAGAAAAAGATATTAACGCTCTTCCAGGAGGAGGGGAAGATGTCTGCTTACTACCTTCTGGTTTTGCCATACTGCCTGATGGTTCTGAAGGCCTCCAATCCAAAGCCTCTCTAGTGACCATTGCGAAGCTTCTGCCTTTTTATGGTGGACGGTCTGGTCATGCTGCTAAAAGCGTAAGCCACGTCATCGAGAACAGCATCAACGAGATACTTAATGAATGTAAGTTCCCCATTCACCTTCCATTGGGAAAATTATTTAAAACCTCAACACGCATGCAAGAAAACAGGTACTCCTGGGTGGTCCTGACTCTTTCAAAATCTTACCTGCTTCAGTCTAACTCTTTACTTGGTCATATAATGGTATCTTTACCTGTCTTTGAAAGAATGAAAAGAAAACTATGTTTTAGGGGATTATTCCATGTCCTGTCATTGGCCTTGACAAATTTTAGTCATCAACTTGCAAACCTTTTTTCAAGACAACTTAAGATTTCCTTTATTTAAATTAATGCTCATTACTATTTTGGTGGTGCAGCCCTATGTGTTCAATTTTCCATTTAAAAATTAGGTTTTTTCTCTCTTTTTTAATACTATCTGCACCTTCCTCTTCTTCTTCTTCTTCTTCTTCTTCTTCTTCTTTTGAAAGTACTATTTTTTTATTTTTCATAAAACCAAGTAACATGTGACTTCCTCAAATTATATAAATGAGGAATGTTTGATTCTCTTCCTTTCCTTTGTTTTTTTCACCCCCACCCATAGACTTTTTTTGAAGAGCAATATTTCATAAAGCCCAAAAAGAAAAAAAGGAAAAAAACATTTTTCTTGCTTATGGCAACAATAATATTTCTTTGTTTTGATCTTTGAACCCGCCTTCTCTTCTTTCTCCTGCAGTCCAAGATGGGAGTGACGAATGAAAGCTTTCAGATTAGACAAATTCCATAATACAAGTGCACCCAAAACTTTCTGGGCTTTCTCCTCTCTTCATGAATGTCAGTTTAGTAGTCATGTCCATTAGATACTATTATGGGCTTTCAAATGTAAATTGATTGATAAAAAAATAGTGGATTCCAGTTTCCCTGCATGTGGCTTATTAAAGGTTGATATTTCCATACCAAACAATGGTTAGTTCCTCAGATCAGAGTAGCATCGTGTTTATGGGCTTCTGTAAATAAACCAATTAGTTCCATGAACAGAGTTTTGCATGCTTTCAAATCACATCTAAAACCATCGTGTTGAATGCAGTGAGTCTGGCTTTTGGGTTAAGTTCAAAATTTTGAATAAACAATTATTTTAAAAAAAATGAACCCATACTGGAAACCTGTTAATGAACATCACTAATGATCGTCCCTGCTTAAGTTATATTTAGTACAATATTTAATACTCTTCTCATCCTCATGCAGTCCTCAAGCTTTTTGCAAAGATGGAAAACGGGTGATCGGAGTATAGCTCTTGATAACTTATTTTCTATTTTTAAGGTGGAAGATCAAACTTTCTATAAGTAAAGTTGCTTTATGTTATGAAAGAAAAAAATTTCTAAAGAATTGATTAGACTTATGAGATTATAATTATCGAGCATTAAAGAAAATATCAATATAAACATAACAACCACATAAGCCATCCGAAACTACGAGTAATTTTCCGTGGTTAGCAACAAAATAATAAATGATAGTACATGGCTAATCAATCTAGTTTAGCATGCTCTTGAATTTCTGGCATAACCCAAAGAGTATCCAACAGATGACGAAATTTTGGACAAGGCAGAGAAACAGATAAGCTCCTATCTTCAAGATGAAACACATACAGGTTCTTGTCTCCTCGTCCATCAATGTAGTAAATAGCATTTCCCTCAATTCTTGATGCTGCAGAGGAGCAAGAAACAGAGTTTCCCCAATTTCCATCGACGAAAAATGCTCGGTCACCTAAACTTTCCACCTCCAACCAAGTTAAACTTGGGAAGTCCATTTTAAACACTTCCACATCCCGAAGCTTAGCGGCTTCGCCGACAAGCGCTGTGACGACAAGATAAAGCTCCCCACCTGATTCAACTAGATGTGCTCCTGACTGTGTAATTCCTGCCAAGGATGGCCAAGGACGTTTCTCCATTACTAATTTCCTGACAGATACATTGGAGCCAACAAACTCTAAGGTTGCAAGACTTCCTTTGACTTTAGTAAGTCCATAAATTTTGCCATTACAGGTAGTAGGAAACCTCAGCAATTCAAGTAGTGATCCCAGTTCACAATCAGTCCATCTGCAATCACCTGGTCGGCAAAATCTGATATAAGGTTCGCCTAAACTCACAGCAAAAACAACAACAATGCAGTTGGGATTGCTAGGAGGCAGCGACAAAACACAAGACTCCAACGTAAATGAATTCCATGGTGGCAGCTTTATTTTTTCCATTGAAACAGGATTAAGTAAAAAAAAGTCATCGGAGTTGATATCCATAATCACCAGCCATCCGTGACAACAAGCACATATGTATTTTTGGCACAAATCAGGTACGCTTTTCACATAATAGCAATCTTCAGCTACGTTGTAGAATGTCTGTGTGGACTTGTGCTTCCCATGAGAAAACACAAGCCATGGGCACTTCAGAGGTGCAGGTGGACGAGTTAAGCATGATCGGCTGCTAGGAGTTGACATGCCTGTATAAAACTAAAAAAAAAATCACTAGTCAGCCCCCTTACGGGAAATTCAACAATGTCATGAGGATCAAGAAAGGTGACTTTGGACCTGATATTGATGTTAATTGCAAAAAGAGAAAGCAAAAAGAGGAGGAAGATGGATGGGAGTCAGTACCAGAGGAGGAGTTGGAGCCGGGGATCGATCGGTGACGAATGAGTTGGAGATCGAGGGACGGCCCTTCCGGTCCTCGTAACTTTGCTTCCGTTTGAATGACTTCGCGGTCGGTGGGAATACAAGCGCGAAACCTTTTATAGAATAGGAAATCACATTTTTGGAAATACGCAGAAAATACAAAAACGCCGTTAGGCAAACGGGTATCTTTCGGTCAATGATTTTATTTTTTAGAAACTAATAATTTCTCAGTATATTAACCATTATTTAGAAATTTAATTTTAACATAATTTAAAATATTAGCGATAGAAAAGGAAAGAACAAATTTTTGTAATATCCAAAATGAAAAAATATATATATATATATATATATTTTGTATTTTCCTCTTTCCTTTCTCCAATACTTTCCCAGGCTGGAAAATAATTTTAGTCTTCCATTTTTAAAATTTCCCGAACAACTACGAAAAAAAAAAAGCTAAATTTTTTTATATAAATAATGCATTGAGTTTTTTCCAAATCCAAATTCAAACCTTAAAACCTATAATCACAAATATTACCTTCTATAATTTTTAAAAATTTTAAAAATAACTTGCCCTTTTTTAATTATTTTGAAATCCATTCCCAAACGCATAATACATGTTGATCTTCTTTCATTAAATTTCTCCTGGGGAGTTTCTTCCACCATGGAAGGGTAGAACCTGGAGTTTTCAAGGACACATCCTTCTGATCAAAACTTAACCAACATATGACAATTGATGAGTCCACTGTGGAAACAAATGCAGAAGAGAAAGCAAAAAGAGGAAGAAGATGGATGCGAGTCAGTACCAGAGGAGGAGTTGGAGCCGTGGATCGATCGGTGACGAATGAGTTGGAGATCGAGGGACGGCCCTTCCGGTCCTCGTGACTTTGCTTCCGTTTGAATGACTTCGCGGTCGGTTGGAATACAAGCGCGAAACCTTTTATAGAATAGGAAATCACATTTTTGGAAATACGCAGAAAAAACAAAAACGCCGTGAGGCAAACGGGTATCTTTCGGTCAATGATTTTATATTTTAAGAAACTAATAATTTCTCAGTATATTAACCATTATTTAAAAAATTAATTTTAACATATTTAAAAATATTAGCGATAGAAAAGGAAAGAACAAATTTTTGTAATATTGAAAATATATATATATATATATTTTGTATTTTCCTCTTTCCTTTCTCCAATTCTTTCCAATGGAAAATAATTTTAGACTTCCATTTTTAAAATTTCCCGAACAACTATGAAAAAAAAAAGCTAATTTTTTTAATATAAATAATGCATTGAGTTTTTCCCAAATCCAAATTCAAACGTTAAAACCTATAATCACAAATATTATCTTATATAATTTTTAAAAATTTTAAAAATAACTTGCCCTTTTTTAATTATTTTGAAATCTACAAATGAAAACTAAAAAAATTTGTTTGGAGAATGAAAATTAAGAAAATAAAAATAAGAAGGTAATTAATTTTCTATCATATTTCCTCTCTAATGTCAAATACTATTAAAATTAAATTTTTTTTAAATATAATTAGAAATTAAGAAAAAATATATATTAATGATGTATAAAATTAAATTTTTATTCAATGATATGTTATTTTTTTATCATTTTAACAAATGATAAAAAAAATATTTTTTATTTTTTATATTTTTTTCCAAATTTCAAATGAGATCATAATATTTTTTAAGTTTTAAATAAAGTTTAATGCTGCATTTACGAGTATAAATTTCGAACCTTAAATTTGGATTTAAATAGATTTGAACAAACTTCAATGTAATTTTATATTACATCTCATCAAAATTCAATACAACTCTAAATCTAAGATGTCTCTAAATATGAGATAAATATTTTTCAAGCCCTAAACGAGACTTAAATATATAATTATGGACAACTACGGGATGAGCTTTGAATTGTGATTAAATTAATTAGATGGCCAAAAAGTTTGATGCCACAAATCCTCTTCAAAATTCTCAATCACATCAGCAGAGTGCATACTGCGTGGATTCATCGGAAGCAATGGGATTATGAGCTAAGCAAAGAAAGAAAATGAAAATACAACACTCCATCACAATCCTAAGCAACAAAACTCAATGCATTATTTATATAAATCAAAGTCGAAGATGCAAATTCCACACTCTCATACACGAAATAAGAAATTAGAAATTTAGAAAATAATAAAAAAATATTCTCTAATTTTTTTAATTTATAAAAACTTAGAAAATTGGAAAACAATGTGATATGTTTGTAATGATTTGAAAAATTAGAAATTGAAAATAAAACTACTTTTACAAGTGAGCTTGCAAAAAAAAAGGTGTTATATAACTTTTCTTTTATACAAATGTCAAAAAATTTAAAAACAAGGAAGCATTTTTTTAATTATAGAAAAAACTATCATAGACATTTTGTTTGGCCTAGTCATTATATAGTAAAATTGGGGCGTTCTGTTACCTTTTTTAATTTCAATTTTAGGCATACTTAGGTTGTTTTTGTTAGTATGTGCATCACTCTTGCATTGATGGTATGCAAATGCTTATCATTTCTATTCCGTGTATTTCTAGGTTTAGGCTTTGTTGCACCATTTTTAACCATTGTTGGAAGGGGTATATCCATTTAGCATAATATCCCATATTTCAAAATTAAAAGATTGAAGGTATATACTCATCCTAGCTAGTTTTTCAAAAGTAAAATCAATTCTTTTAAAGAATGGCAGTCCAATGGTGGAAGGTCTCTCAAAGACAAAAGAAAAGGTGTTGGTTTCCATGGATCCTCTAAGATGGTTAAGTTAAAAATTAGAGATGTTCTCATACCAATTGTTGGCCCAAGTGGCAATCCAAGGGAGCAGGGGTGAATTAAGTTTAATAAGCAATTACCAAATTTAAAGCAAATTAAACAAAACAAGTAAATACACAAATATTGAAGCAATTCAAGTAAAGGAAAGTAGGGATAGAGAAATGCAAACTCTTTTCATACTGGTTTGTTAGTCAGCCAATGTCCACTCTCTTAAGGTAAACCACCTTGAGGTTTCACTATTTCCTTTGTTTTTTAGAGACCAAGGAAATCAATTACAACCACCCTTGCTTTAACATAGGCAAGGAAGCCAAATAAAAGAATGTTTAGAAACCAAATTTCCTCTCACCAAATGATTTACAAATTGAAATAACACAAATAACTATTAAAATATGTGCAAGATTGTGGCACAAGATTTTTATGTTTCTCTCAAAAGTGAGCAATTTAAGGCACAAGAGAGATTAAGAGAGATTAAAGACTTTGGGTGCTTCAAAATTTAATACAGATATATTCTCCTATATTCCTTTGGCTTTAGAGGTCATATATATAGAGTTAAGATCAAAACTAGTCATTTTCCTACTTATTAGAGTTAGTCTACTATAGAAATCAGTCAACTTGGGTTACAGGTCAATCGACTGGACACTAGTCATTTGAGAAAATTAGACCATTGTAGCCAACTCTAAGTGGATCAAATGATTGTCCCCGGCTACTACCTGAATTGGTCGACTGCCCTCTGAGGATGGGTTAACCACCCCGCCTTGGTAGGGCAGCTGAGAAGAATTTCTTCATTTTGTGCGTTTTTTCATGTTTTAGTGCCTTAATGCCTATCGATAGTCAAATTTTGACCAAACAAACTTTGACCTAAATAGAGATGCAAAAATAAAGAATAAATAAAGAGAAATTCCAAACTTTTCACTAGCTAGACAATCGACCCTCCCCCATTTCTAGCTGTTGGCGCCATCTCGTAGGCGGTCGATCCACCCCTTAAGGTATTGATTGACCTGCGAAAATTTTGAATTTTTTGACATGTCCTCACGCGATTGGCTAGAGATTTTTGGATTAACAATGTGTTCCACTAGTGTCACACGTCAACCTCCTACATAGGCAGTTAATGGTTGGCTGTTATTAGTAGTGATTTTTCAATTCAAGTTTTGAAATTCAAATTTGAAAATGATCTTCCCTCCCTCCATTGAAGGTTTATAAAAGGAAATTCTCAAAGAGAGTTTAGGAGGGATCGAGGTCAAAGTGAGGGTTTTCAATGGGAATTTTTGAGTTTCAAGAGAATCTTCATATGAAGGAAAGAAAGGAGAGAACTCACATTTCTATTCTATTGAAGGAGACTTTAGGGGTGTAATTCGAAGTGAAGGGTCTTCCACTTGATCTACAGAGGGTCCTTCTTCAAAAAGGTCAGTGCCAAACCCTTTACTTCATTCATTTCCATGCATATGATTGAATTGTGGCACGCGATTTGTGCTTAATGATTTCTCTACTTTCATATGTCAAAATTGGGATCATAGGACATGTTTCTTTCATGATTGCATAGGAGAAAGTATGTTAAGAGTATCAAAATCATGCATATGCATTGAAGATAATTTTCAGTCAGTTAATTAGCCACTCTAGACGGTTGATTGGCCACTCCCTCTTTTTGAAAATGTAGTCGTTGGCTACAAACAATTAACCAACCCCAACATATAGTCGACTGCCAATTCCTAAGAGTGCATATTTTGCATTCTCTCTTGATTTCTTTAGTGATTCCAAGTATGTTATTGTCTCTACACATGGTAGAGTACTTGTGATTAATGTTGGGAGATCTTTTCTTCAAAGTTTTCATGGTTTCTTTAAAAAAAATCAACTTTTTTTTTATGAACAACCAATGGATGGAATGTGTTTTCTAAAAAAATATCAATGTTTTGGCATGAGTTTTATTGTACATCCATGAAGCAGCATTTAGGTGTTCTCCAATATTTTCAAATAGATGGTCTAGGTGGGTTTGTGGTTCTCCTCCTAAAAATCCATACTTTTTCAAATTATTTGGGGTCATACACCCAAAAAGTAGTGTGTGGATTTTCTCCAATCTTTTCTAACGGACAGGGTGGGTCTATGGTTCTCCTTACAAAAAACACACACTTTTCAATGGTTTTTTTTTTTCTTTCAAAATAAACCAAATATAATTTTTTTTTTATAGAAAATATAACTTTTTAATGGACCATTCATGATGCGGTTGTTGAGTGGATTAAAAAGCCAATTCAATGTTGAGATTGCTATAGACCGAATGAGTCTTCAGAATATAGAGAAGAACAATTTAGAAACTTTCAAGGAATATGTTCAAAGATGGAGGAAGGTTGCTGCTCAAGTAAATCCACCACTATTGTATATCGAAATGGTTATATTGAAAGGTGTTTACTTTGACCAGTTGATTCCACAAAGTCTATCCAACTTTGCAGCAGTTGTAGTTGTTGGGGAAAGAATTAAAACGCAGGCCAAAATCAAGGAAACTCACTGACTATGCCACTTTGAAATTAGTTGAACAAGTTGTTGGGAAGAAAATATTTATCAAGAAAGAGAAAGTTGAAGGAAAAGTGAATGCAATTTCTAAGAATAAGACATAGAATCAGAATCCAATTTAGGAAATTTGCACCTATACCACTCAACCCATCATCTACTCATTACTAATTCAAGCTAATCCTAACCGAGACCAAGAAGAGAATTCACCAGTCTTCCTATTCCTTTTGTAGACTCGTATCACTAGTTACAAGCTCAAGGGAAAATTGTACCAATGATCATGAAACCAGGACAAGATACGAAGTTCTATGATCTGTATTAGAATTGTGAACATCATATAAATGCAATGGTTATGTGACCAACAACTGCTTAACCTTGAAGCATCAAATTCAAGATTTCATTAATATCAATATCTTGAAAATCTAACTAGTAAAGAATGCTTCAAGCCCTAATGTGAAAACAAATCCATTGCCAAATCATGGTAGCACAACCATTAATACTTTTGAAGTATATGAAATTCATGGCACCAATCGGTCCACACCTTCAACATCTTCTATTACTATCAACTTCACACTAACAGTCATCTAATACTAGCCATCTTCTATATCCAATATTGAAACCTTGATTCTTAAACCACCTTCTCCATATTTATATTCTTCAAACTGAATTATGCCTTGGAAGTATGAAAAAGAAGTGGTGAAAACAAGTAAGTTAGCAAAAGTGGCTGATTTATCTTGTATTGGTGGTATGACAAGAAGTGTCGTTGCTACACTCCAAAATACTTGGAAAGAAAGAGAAAGGGTAAAGCGAAAATGAATGAAGAGAAAGAAAAGAAGCAAACACAGATAAAAACAAGGAAGTTCATGATGAATTAGTCAAGAAATTCCTACAATAGCCTAGGATCAATAATTACAACATTGTAGAACAACCGAATAAAACTTTTGCTCAAATCTCCATACTTAATTTGCTTACATCCTTAAAAAGTCATATGAATGTCTTACTGAAAGTATTGAAGGAAACTCATGTAGCTCAGGAAGTATTAATTGAACAATTTGAGAATATAATCGATGCCATGTTAGCAGTAAATAATGTTGCTTGCATAGATGATGAAATTCCATCGGATGGAAGAGGTAATGTAAATATTTTGTACATAAGTGTAAGGCATGGAGAGAAGATCATACCTCAAGTCTTGATTGACAGTGGTTCAGCACTTAACGTATGTCCATCTTCAACACTGGTAAAGTTACGAATAGACAAGTCTTTAGTAAGAGAAAGTAATACAATAATTAAGACTTTTAACGAAGTCCTGCAAGGAGTTATGAGAGAGATCGACCTTGACACTGGGATTGGTCCCCGTATCTTCAAAATTGAATTCCAAGTCTTGGAAATTTAGCCTTCCTTCAATCTATTATTGGGCAGGTCATGGATCCATGCAGTTAGGGTAGTGTCATCTTCATTGCATCAGAAGTTAAAATTCATTTTATATTGACCATTTAATTATTGTGAAGGGAGACGAGAACATTGGGGCAATCCAATTGAATGTGACGTACATTGAAGCTGAGTCATTAAAGTGTCCTTTTAATGAAAATATAGAAAATACCCTTAGTATTTAACAATGAAAACCTGAAGGTTGCAGAAGTCAGCACGACAACTACTGAACAAATGTTGGAACAAAAAGGTGAAACAAAAGGAGAAACCTTGTATGAGTCTGGACTAGTGATCTCAAATATTCACTACAATTTTCCTAATTCATCACATGCATGTTATGAGACATGGATTGGAGATTGTACTAGAAGAAGATGTCAAGTTCAAAAAGTTCATTGTATTGCTCGAAAGCAAGCCATTAACTAATCTAGGGGGGCATCAGCGGGATGTTCCTATGCATGTGTGATTTGATAAATGCTTACCTTTCTTTGGTTTGACCTATTGCCAAAGAATATGTCATCTTTGTAAACAACCTTATCCCTTTTACTTCCTTATATTTGTACCAATTATCACTCCCTTATATCATTCCCTAAATCCAAATCCATTATTGAATGTAATGAGAATATCCTGTAATAGATAAGAAATCAAAGACATAGAAGAGTTTTTGAAAATGATTGAAACATGAATATCAAGCATATAAAAGATACGGAAGGAAGATTCAAGACAAAAGACACATAACATCTCATCAAATCATAATGCAAAGGAGTTCAAGGGTATAGTTATTTGATCAAGCCAAAAAGGAGGTTGAAGATGATAAAAAAACAACATCAACAAATAAATCTACACTACCAAGGGCCCCGTGTAGTGAGAATAATTCTTTGGAGGAGTCTGATGTAACAAAAGAGTAAGTCTTAGAGCTTTTTTCTTAAAATAATGTAATGATGCTTTTAACAAACAATAAAATTCAAGTTTTCACCTCAATTTGTTTTCAATGTCTTTGTGACTTCATTATTATCCATAGGAGATGGTCTTTGAAAAAAAAAATAAAGAAAATAAAAAAGAAAAAGAAGAAGAAGAAATGTGATGATTGTCAAAAGAAGGATTTTGCAAGTACTATCTCAATAACATATGAACTATGAATGGGCTTGATCCCAAAAAATGGGGTACATAGGCAACTTATCAAGTCAAATGATGGATTTAGTCCAAGCAGTCACAAGGTTGAGGTTTCCAATGAAAATTTGATAGTTGTCAATTGGCCATAGAAATCAAAGGTAAATTTACTCAAATATTTAGAATATTGGATGAAAATTTTACTCAATCAAAACTAGGGTAGTTAAGGATGTTCCTTGAAATTCCAAGAATGCCAACTGGGGCGGTTTAAAGGAATGAACAATCATTTTCAAGAAGTCATTCTCTTATACTTGAATATCTTATTCATTTCATGAGGAATAAAAAGTGTTGGCCTAACCTGACTTTCAAATCTTATTTTGATGATAACAAATCAAGGTAATTTAACATGTTGTGGTTTAAGTGATGATGTTTCAGGAAATTAAACATATGAAGCTCAAAAAGTTCCAGCATTATAGGTTCAAGTTCAAGCATAAGAGTCCAAGATCACAAGTGTTATAAAAGACTGCATTCCAAAGACAAGTGATCAAAAGGAAGCTCAAAAGGTCAAAGATAGACAAATCCTATGAAAGCTTAAAGAATATTGAAACTCAAGATAAGATGGACTCAAAGCAAGATATACATGAAGAATTCAAGTTTAGAAAAGTTTTAAGTCTTAAGGAAGTCTTGTGTAAGTACTTCAATTAAAATCAATATGAATGCTTTGAAGCTCATTAGGGTTAATCATGGACTTAGAGACCATATTTTAAAAACCTCGGAAAATATCTTCAAAAGTATCAAAATAAGTTCGCAAGAGGTTTTGGAAACAAGTTTAAAAAAAAAAAGTTTTTTAACTGCCCAGGCGACTGACCCTTGATTGGTAAGGTGACTGACATTTATATTGAATTAAAATTGGGAAACAGAATCGGCCCAGGCGACTGACCCCTGTGAGTCTAGGTGCCTGACCCCATTCTGACTTGGATATTATGCTAAATTTCAAAGTCCAGGCGACTGAACTTCGTAACGACTAGTTTAAAACAACGTTTAAAAGTTTCCAAATTATGTTGCTTGTGCCCCAAACTTTGTCAAAACTTGGGAAACACTCCAAGTAACTTAGTGTAACGACCTCAAAATTTACATCATCATCATCATCATATATATATATATAAACTGTTCTGATACCCTTTGCTAAAAAATTCGGGCCTTAGCAGGCACCGGGGTAATCCTGTATACAGTATTCATACCTACGCAGCAGAAACATAAATCATATAACCATATATACTATACAATACAGAATCTAGTATATACAGACCATAGCCATACAAAATAATTCTCTCCCGTATCATCTACCCTAAAAATACAAAACTCAGTAAAAAACTCACCCTACAATCAGGGTAATCAAATAAACTCCCTATCCACGAGCTCGATCTGCTTGCCTAACTGGCTCACCTGAAAAATGATAAAGTAATGGGGTGAGATGACGCTCAGTAAGTGGAAATATGCTATTACTAGTGTGTGGTGACTGAGTCGTAAAACTATAATAATAGTAAGTAAAACTACATGATCTGGTAAATCTATAAAAACACATATATCACATGTATAGTAGCTTAAAATATATGTATCATCTGAACTTTCTATCATTCATACTACTAATATCATACTATATACAACAAAAGCTGTAAAATTGTATACGTATACGTAACTGTGCTTTTTATCCCTGGAACTCTGTATGTCATGATTTGACCCCTCATGACAGGATTGTGCGGTCCGTAGGCAGGACTTAACCTGGTCGGCCCTCCAGGTAAGTCACTATACTCTACACTATCTCAGCTCGGCTAAACTGCATCAACTCCTAAACTCGGGATTGACTGCTACCTTGTCAAATCAGCCCCCTTAACCTAGCAAACTGGGGAGCAACATACTCTCCGAGCACGGTTGACAGTACCCACACACTATCTGAGATATGTGGTTGCACTCTATCTGTATATAGCAACGATAACGTGCTCTGTATTCTGTATCTATACTGTATCTGTCTGTAATATTTTCACAGGGATCTGATATCATATATATACATATATACTCTTTTACTATTTTCATCATGTTTCCAAAATTACCATAACGCTATCTTTTGTACTGTAAATACTGTAATCTCTGTATTCTGTATCTGTAGCATCTTGATGCTATCTCTGTATATCTGTCTGTATACTTTGTCTATATACTCTGTTTGTATACTCTAAATGTTATGGTAATAGGAAACATGACAAACTATAAATACTATATATACTGTTCTGAATAAAGCTGTAATATACTAATCTGAGTAAAACTATAATATACTATTCGTGATAAATATCTGTAATATACTGATCTGTATTAAACAATAACATACTGATCTGAGTAAAACTGTAATATATTGTTTTGGATAAATATATGTATTATACTATCTATATCTGTGTATTCAGTATAGTATGATATACTGTAAAAACTATATAAGTTCTTCATCACATAAATATCTACTTAGGCCACACAAGCATTTAAAACTCATATTCTGTAAAATTGGGTAATAAGCTGGTATATTCATATGTGTAAAATCTTTGATAACATTATAAAAATTCCTAGCATAGCATATTTCCCTTACCTTAAATCTGAAAAGCCTTTCACTGAACTCTAGCTTTACACCCGTAGGGTTCTCCATTCAATACTCTGAAAACAACATTCCCCAGAACAAAACATCAATATTTTCTTACCTACAACATTTCTTATAACTATGAGGAAGACATAATCTGAATAAAATACCTTTTCCTGAATTTGGGATGAATTCCAAACTAACTTCTCCCATGATCAGCTTTAGTAGATTTGTAGAGAACTTCGCCAGGAGCATCGTGGTGGCCTCAGATCTTCAATCCGGCGAGAAATGGGGTTAGGATTGAAGAGAGAAGGAGGGAGAGGCGTTTTAAAGAGAAAGAGAGAGAGAGAGAGAGAGAGAGAGAGAGAGAGAGAGAGTTTGTGCTGAATGTTCATAAAAAATTCCAGGTTTCAACTATTTAGAGGGCCGTATTCATCGACGAGACACGTCACCTCGTCGTCGAGTCTTGTAGAAATTTCGTCGACAAACCTGCTCCCTCGTCGATGAGTTTCAGTCAGCCTTAAACCTTTTCTTGGTATCTCCTTGTCGACAAAGCCGTTGATAAGACGTGGCTTTGTCGACGAGGCCTCCTTATGCCCTCATCAACGAACTCCCTGTGTTCATCGACGAACTCCCTGTGTAAAATTTTTCGGGCTATTACACTTAGGCAACACGAAAATATGACTTTTTAACTCTATAAATACATGATTTCACAAATCAAATCATACACCAATAATTCAAAACAACAATCAAGCTTATAATTCTCATACTCTTCCAAAAGCCTTTGTGCTCACATACTTGTTGAAGTTTTTCTGAAATTTGATGAGTTATTTTCCACCGATCTTTTAGCATAAATTCTGATTTTGATCAATCAAAAAAGGATCCCGGTGATATATTCTCTAAGCTTCAATTCTATTCTTCATTGATATTTAAATTGAAGTATTCTCAGTTGTGCTATAACTTGTACTAATATGCTCCTTTTTAGAGTGATTCTTGTACGCAAGAAGTTTTCTTATCTTCTTGACGGTTCAGGGCTATTGAATCATTGTACTGAGTATGGGGTATCGCTTGGAGAGGAGGGCTCTATCCTATTGCAGTAGTGTTGTAAAGGTTTACTTCACCCATAAGGGAGTGGTATAGTGGAATCCTTAGGTGCGCTGCCTAAGGTGAGGACGTAGGCGAGTGTAGCCGAACCTCGTAAAAACTCGGTCTCACTCTCTTCCTTACTCTCTTTGATTTTCTGCACATATATAAACTGCATGGTTGTGTATTAAATTGCTAAAAATTAATTTATTTTTGGGAATTGCGGAAATTGAAAGGGAGTATGTTGGTTGATCAATGCATATTTTGGAAACCGTAAGGGAGTATGTTGATTGATTAACACCTAAGACTCATTAATATTCAAAGTGGGTTGACATATTCAAAAGCTTAATCTTGGAAGCACTGCTGTAAATCATTCATTGTTTAATTGATTAACTTGTGGATGGTGTTGGCTTATTGATTGATTGGATTCATTGATTGAGTGTTAATTTAAATTGCTGTAAGATCAAATTGATATACTTTTTCATAAAGATTTAAAGTGAATTTGATTCTCAATTGATATTGTAATTGAAATTCAAACCATTCTTGTGTGATTTCTAAGTATAAAATAAGTTGGGAAAGAATTTATAAAAAGAATCTTAAAGAAAATTTTAAAACCCAATTCACCCTCCTCTTAGGATTACTCCTTACTTTTCAAAAAGGTATTGCCAGAGCAATCAACAATGATTTTGCCATCATACCAAATTTTGCCTTAATCTCAATTTTCAATAATCCTTCATTTCCTTAACTTCATCATTTGAAATTCCAAACTCACACCATCTAGACCCACACTGTTTACAAATAATTAGCAAGGTTAGTGGTGCCAAGAACTTGAATGCAAACGACGTTTTGGAGAAGTATATAAGAAGAATGTGGAGATATTAACAAATTCTAATGGTTCAAAAAATTTCATGAAGGAGCTAGGCCAAAGTAATGGAAGTCGTAAAAGAGCAATCAATACATTCTTCTTGTTGGAGTTCGATAAAAAAAATGACATCTTTATCATTTCCTAACATCTTAATTCAAAGATATTAGTAAAATAAGGGCAGCTATTGATAGTCAATTTTTGACCAAACAAAATTTGACTTGAATGAAGATGCAAAAATTAGGAAAAAAAATAAAGAGAAAGGGCCAAGCTTTTCACTGGGCAGTCAGCTGGCCTCTTAGGGCAGCCGTTTGGCCCTCCCTCCATTTCTAGCCATTGGCTCCATAAGGGTTTAGTTGACCGGTTTATGGAAAATTTGAATTTTTTGACATGTTCTTAATTGATTACATGGAGATTTTGGACCAAAAATGTTCCCATTAATGCCACATGTTAACTTTTGACAGAGGTAGTTAATGGTTGGTGGTTATTGGTAGTTATTTTCGCATTCAAAATTTGAAATTCAAACTTAAAAATGGTTTTCCCTCCCCCTATTGAAGGTTTATTGTGACGACTCGAAAATTCTGTTTTTTTTTTTTTTCTATACTGCTAAAAATATAAAATTACTCTGATACCAATAATAACATCCAAAATGTCATCCCAGACCCAAAGTGGGTACTGGGGATACCTGTCCATAAATACATATTATCTATGTAGCAAAAAACATAATATACCTAAACCTTATATACAATACCAGAGTTCTACTATCTCCATAAATATACATGTGCATCCCAAAAAACCATAAATCATCCTAGGGATTATACGAAACACATCTCCTAGATCAACATTCACCCTGAATCTAGGATTGTACCCACACCTCCTCTACCTCGGAGCTCGCTCTGCTTGCCTGTCTAGATCTCCTGAAATGTTTGAATTCTGGGGTGAGACACCTCTCAGTAAATGGGATAGATTATCATCAGTGTGTGGCAACAAAATTTCTATTGTGTATCATAAATATATTTTATACATAATTAACTATAACATAATTATATGTATTTGATAAATCAGGAAAAACGGTACTCATACTTATGTAAGTCTGGAGAAATCATATTTTCAACATAAACATATTGTGTTATAATAAATTACTAAAAACATATAAATCATCTGTTATAATTGTATAATACTGAAATTTTTCCCTAGATGGTTAGCTAGTTGATATCATATATTACCCCCACATGATTGGGTTGTGCAGCACGTAGGCAGGACCTAACAATGGTTGGCCTACCATGTTAAGCCAAAACTGATTTGTTTGTAAGTACGATTGGCCTGCCCAGCCTGGTCCGGGCTGGCAGGGGGCACACTATTCTTCTTTAGGCTTAATCGATTATCCAATCACCAACACTATCTAAGACGTGTGGTAGCACTAATATGAACTAATAGCTATGGTACCGTACTCTGAAACTAAACTAAGCCATCAGGGTTTTGCTATCATATAGTACATTTCATAAATAACTGTAACATAACTCGTTCCATGTTTCTGTGTAAAATTTGTCATAATAAAATTTATGAATAAACTGTTATATATATCTGATCACAACACTAGGCCGACTAAACTGTCACGGCACTAAGCCAGCTAAAATATCACGGCATTGGGCTGACTGAAATATCACGGCACTGGGCCAACTGAAATATCATGGCACTGGGCCAATTGAAATATCACGGCACTAGGCCGGATGATCTGTAATAGTATACTGTATAATATCATATTTTCTGTGATGTCTATGTCATTCTAAAAATCATTATCAAACTACATTTGTTAAGTATAATCATAAAATATCATGGTCTGTTTATACATACCGTAAAATAATCACGCTCATGCCACACGAGCGAGTGTCGCTCTATAATATACTAATTGTTTGGGGAAACATATTTTTGCTGAAAAATTATATTAATTCTGTTTCTAGAGTTTACTCAGTCCAAACATCAGATTTCCCAAAACATACATTAATTCATAAATTCCATTCCCATATACCTAAATATCTAGAGAATCATATAAATATTTTCTATTATCAAATACTGTATTTTGAACCAGTAGATTTTCTAAAAATACCTGACATATTCTATCTCCATACTTGATTCCTAGAGGAAATGTCTGCAGGGATCCTAAAATCGTGCATGCGACGTACACACAAGGCCCTGTATCCATAAACCCTAATTTAATCAACTTAACCCCAGAATAGCAACCATTTAACATTCCTAGGCCCACATACTTCCAACAACTAACTAAACTTTAAAAACATCTTTCTTACCCTAGTTTTGGAGTGGTGCCTGAAATGTCTGATTTACGAAAATGCTCTGATTAAACAGCGAAGAAACCTCACTAGGCTCTCGAAATGACGTTTCTTCTTCGATTCGCACTCAAACCAAGCTATAAATTGAAGAGAGAGAGAGAGAGAGAGAGAGATAGAGAGAGAGAGAGAGAGAGAGAGAGAGAGAGAGAGAGAGAGAGAGAGAGAGAGAATTTTTACAATTAAAAATGACTTAGAAGCCTATTTGTAGGCTGCTGGCACAGGGGAAACCGTCGACCTTTTCCCTGAAACCATCGATGGTTTGGCCCTTTAACCAAACCATTTCTATTGTTTTATCTTTTACTGAGTCTCGGTAACTAAAACCGTTGACGATTTTCTGAGCTCCACCAAAAACGTTGACGGTTTGGCCTTTGCCAAACTAATTTTCCTCTTTTCTTTATTATTTCAATGCTTACTATTTTTCGGGTCTCTATATCTATGAAAGGACATTCTCGAGGAGATTTTAGGAGAGATTGAATAGAGAGCAAAGTGAGGGTTTTCAAGAGGAATTCAATATTTTCAAGAGAATTTACATTTGAAGAAAATAAAGGAGAGGAATCACACTTCTCTTCTCTTAAAGGTTTAGGGGTATAATTCAAAGTGAGAAGTTTTCTATTTGATTTACAGAGGGGTTTTCTTCAAAAAAGCCAGTGTCAAACCCTTTACTTTTTTCATTTCCATGTATATGATTGACTTTGGCATGTTGAAGCATATATGTGACTCTTTGAATTTTATGATTTGTGCTTCATGATTTCTCTACTTTCCTATGTCAAAATTGCTTGTTAGGGATACTAGGATATGTTTATTTCATGATTCCATAGGAGAAAGTATGTTAAAGTATCAAAATCATCATGTGCATTGAAGATCTTTTTCAAGCAGTAAATCAACCACATTAGGCAGTTGATTGGCCTCTCCCTCTTTTTGAAAATATCGTCGTTGGCCAGATGGTCGACTGCCAATTCCCAAGATTGTGTATTTTGCATTCTCTTTTAATTTCTTTAGTGATTCCAAGTATGTTATGTCTCTACACATGGTATAGTACCTGTGATTGATGTTAGGGGATCTTTTCTTCAGGGTTTTCATGGTTTCTCTACCAAAAAAAAAAAAAAAAAATCAACTTTTTCATCAATAACCAATGGATTTGCATGAGTTTTCTGAAAAATATCAATGTTTTGGCAAGAGTTTTCAAATTACTCGGGGATATACACCCATGAAGCGGAGTTTGGGTGTTCTTCAATCTTTTCAAACAAATGAACCAGGTAGGTTTATGGTTCTACTCCTGGAAGTCCATACGTTTTCAATTCATTTGGGGTCATTCACCCATGAAGTGGCATCTAGGTGTTCTCCAATTTTTTCTGACGATCAAGGCGATTTTGTCGTCCTCTTTCCAAAAATCCACACTTTTAAATGGTTTTTGTGGTTTTTCCTTCAAATAAACCAAACATGTCTTTTAGAAAATTTAAATTTTTAATGGACCATTTATGATATAGCTGTTGAGTGAATTAAAAAGAATCTCCTTTTTAAAAGATACTTCAAGGGATTTCAAGTCAACTTTTATGGTTTTCCTCCCAAAGAAACCAAAATCATGTAAATTCATGTTGTTTGATATATTTTTCAAAATAACATTGTTATTTGGAACTAAAGATGGCTTGATTCCTCTTTTGAGCATATATAGGCAATCTACTTTGTAGATTCAATTATAACAAATAAAAAACTCAAACTCCCTTGCATTTTTTACTTATTTGATATGCATGTGTGTATTATGTGTGTTCTTTGTATTTTTTGTTTTTTGTTTTTATATTTGGCTTCAAAGTAATAGGGATTTTTATAAATCCTATGAAAGCCTTTTTCAAGGGTTGGTTCTTTCAAAAATCATTTCAAATGGGATGTACACATATAGACACATACAAAGTAAGTATGACAACCATTTGATGAAATAGGTATTCCAAGATGCTAACCCTTTGAATTCTCAAAAACAAGGACTTAAAGTGTTACGTTTCCTATGCACATATGTACTCTTGAACCTAATCTCTTCAAAATACTTTCTTTATTTTGCCTTTTCAAAGATAACATAAAGTAGTGCCTCCATTTTCAAAAATTATTTTGATTTTAAAACAGTTATCAAACGTTGGCAACCCAAACGGCTCCTCAAAACCTGATGTTGATAGTACCATGACCTTCATATTCTTAAAGATATACAAGATAAAATACATTACAACTTGAGAGAAATGAGACCAAATAAAGCAAATAAAGTCTTCAAATCTTCTCTCAAATCTTCAACTTCAATGACTTGACCCTATTAAAAATAACTTAAGCCCAAAACCATTAGAATATTATAGTTTGTTATCATCAAAATTAGGTTAATTAAACCTAGGGTTAATAATTCCCAATATGTTCACATTCTATCATGTTATGGTTTATTCATGGGTATCTTGTTATGCATATCTTGAATCACGTGATATAACATGAAATTTATTTTCCTATAGCTCTTCTTCTTCTTCTTCTTCTTCTTCTCAATTAGCTGTTGTGAAATATGGAGCCACAACCAAGTAATGATAAAAGGACTTAGGATTAAAACGGCTTCATTACATGTGCTATGAAAATTGCAATTAAAATTGACTTATTACAAGCTTCTCTAGAATTAGGGCAAGGCTGCCTACTAACCACCTTCCCTGACCCTGTTAAAACCTGGAGCCTTGTGCTCTGATAGTATAGGCCATTGTCAAAAGATAGCCCAAAATTAGGGCTACTAATTGATATTTCATTCATTGTAACTTCTCTTTTCTTTTCTTGCAATAACTATACATATTTAGCCTATGAAATAGTGCTTTACTTTAGTTGATAGTCCTTTATGAAAATAAAGAAGAAGACCATTGTAATACTAGCATTTTAAAATAAAAATTGTCAAACTACTTTGTCATTCATGGTGAGTTCTCTTTTCTTTTCTTTGTCATTCATTGGAAATTTTTAGATTTCTCTCAGAAATACCAAGTGGTTTTGTGGAGTTTGCAGTCTTGCCCTCTTGGTTTCAGGTGGAAGAACCATGTCTCATCTGAACCCCAACATGCATTTTATCATTTACATTCCATCCAATCCTCCCTCTCTTTCCTCTAATGCTTTTGAAATCTTATATAGCCTTCTATGCATGATGACATCTTTAACTCTCAACCTTCATTAAATATGTAAATTCATTTCTTTTAGGTCTCAAATTAAAAATTTTATTTGGTGGAAGGAAGTGAAGGGAGAGTAAGAAGAAAATTTGATTTTTTATTATATATATTTTTATCAAATATTAAAAGGTTATTTTAAAACTAAAATTAATTAAATGTCAATGACATATAGAACTAAATATTTAATTATTAATTGATATATATATATATATATATATTATTTTCTTCATCATTTTTTATGATAATTAAATATAAAAATATGAATTTGTTTCTTAAGAAAAATTACATATATATGAATTTGTTTGTATCTTCCTTTCTTTTTCTTAATGTCTCTTAAGCTCTAAACTAGCCTTTAATTTTAACTAGTAAATGTGTCATGTGCATTGCACGTGATTGAGTGGCAATAACATTATTTAAGATATTTTTGTAATTCTTGATAAAATTTAGTTTTATTTTTTTTAAAGAATAATATACTCTCATAATTTAGTTTGTAAATATCAAGTATGAATATTCAAATTTAATTGTAAAAATTTATATTTTTATTAAAAATATAAGGTATGATATGAGAGGAATGCTCTAATTAACATTATGCCTAATATTTATAACTCACTCAAGATAAAAGAAAATATATAATATTTTTATTATTTTTTATTTTATGAAAAATCTCAATATATGACTTCTTCCGATGAAAATATTTACTAAATTAATTATAATTTCTAAATTATGATTTGCTACCTAAAATATTTATAATTATTACATTTTGTTTACTTAATGATCAATTAATGAGATTTTTTTGGATTTCAAATAGCTTATTTGAGAGTACTTCTAAGTTTATAATTTTTTTGAATTCGATTTTTAGAAGTTATATTGTTATCTATATATTAGATAACGCAAAATAATTTTAGATGAGTTAGAAGTATTTACCTATTTTATTTTGAGTTGTATCCTCTATTTAGTATTTATATACCATTATATTTATTTCATTTTTAATTAAATGGATTTTAGTTGATATTATTTAAAATAAAATTTTAAATATAAATCTATCAAATTTTTCTTAAATTTTGTTTTTCAGGAAATGCTTTGGCTTATTTTTAAAAGATAATAATATTTTTTTTCCTAAAAAATAATTTACGCTATTCGCATATATATATCTAGTTTAGTTTGTTTTTAGTGAAATGAAGTACTTTTTTCGGTTTCAAACATTTAGCTTATCTAAAATATATTTTATAAATATAATATTACCTAATTTTGGTTGAATTTACTTTCTTTTAGGATTATTAGCTTATTTTGAAAATTTAAAGATGTATTTTTTCATAAAATCATTTATCCTATTTGTACTTCTATTAATTTATTCATTTATTATATATATATATATATATATATATAGACACACACACACACATGATTTATATACTATTTGTTTATTTTATTTTTTTAATGAAATGTAATATTTTATCTTCTATTTTTAAACGAGAATTCCTAGGCGATCTAAATCTAGTGTTATCTAAATCAAGTGTTTATTTATTTATTTATTTACATAGGAACTCCAGCCACCAATGAGCCCTTTGGACCCCCCTGGTGCGGCACCAAACCTACAGATCAGCGTCCTCTGCCCCCAGGTCTCACTGATCAGGGTAAAGTCTGGATGCGGACAAGGCTTCTATGCATCAGTTGGACGTTCGGCCAACCCGACTCCCGGGACACGTCTCCATTACCATCCATGGTCCCCGCTGGCTCACAGAGAACTCTTACCATCCACGGTCCCCACTGGCTCACAGAGAAATCTAGTGTTATCTAATAAGGATATATTTTGCATACATAATGATTTACACAATTAACACTTGTACATATAGTATGAAAATTATACCTTTTAGAAATGTTTAGTCTTTCTTTTAAAAGATTATGATAATTATGGTGCAACCCTAAGAGGGGGGTGAATTGGTTATTTAAAATTTGTTGCCTATGTCTACTGATGTTAACAACAATGTAATTCAACCTAGGGTCAATTTACACAATCATCAAGCAAACATACACGTGCAGTAAATGTAAATTGTGGAAATGTAAAGAACATGCACGATATGTTATCGGGGTTTGGCCAACTGTGCCTACATCCCCGCCTTGGCCACACCAGCACAAGGATTATCACTGTAATGCTCACTTAAATAGGTAGAGCAGCACCTGTACAAACTAAGTCAATTCAAGGGGCTAACCTCAACCGACATGCCTTAATCGGACGACACACCTAACTTTCCTAACCGGGTCTAAGCCAATCTAGGACTATTCCACAGGGCTAGTTTTCCTCTTTAGGCTTGTGCCTATAATACAACCAATGTGTATAAAATGTGTACACAGAAATTTGCTTCTAGGCAAGCAGATGTGTGCACCAATACAACTCAGTCAATAATGCAAGCACGAATGATATGTAAATATGCTCAGTGCTCTTATGTGTGCTAAACACTCAATCACATATATACTTTCAGTTCAGATCTAGAGTATATATCTAAGCAAGATTTGAAACACACTATTTGAATATCACAAAAACAAATTAGGGTTTCAAATATGCTAAGCAAGATAAATCAAACAAACTCAATAGTATATTTCAATGTTTAAAGCACAATGGAGTTGTTTGAAAGACTAACTTTTTGAGAAAAAGATTTTTGCACACAAAATCTAGGTTTAGGTAACTTGCAACAATAATGCAAGAACCAAAACCCTTAAAGTCTTTCCACACTAGATTTATGAAATGAAATCGGTGGAAAAAATTTAGGCTATACTCTAAAATAAAATCAATCAATCAATATATCAAGAGAGAGTATTAGCTAGAGAAATTTAAGCACAATAGCCTTATAGAGATACTCACAATGCTTAGAGAAAGAGAATGAGGAGTATGTGAGTGTTTTCAAGAAGTATTTGGCTAATATAGGGTTTTTAGGGTTTTGAGAGTTGAGAGAATTTTTGCCCTAATCAAGTTTGCTAATCCCTTTGTAATTAAGACAAATGAATGAGTATATATATGCAAGGAGGATTTTTTGACCGTTGGGGACATAGTGGGTATAATTAATATTGTTTAAAAGACCATTAAGAAAATTAACACAGTTTACCTAATTTAAAAATTAGTAAAAATATTTTTCACCCGCGAGGTTCGGTCGCCCGGTCATAAGATCGGGTGCCCGAACAGACACAGCCAAAAATACAACTTTAAGAGTTTCGGGTGCTCGAATTATGTCTCGGTTGGCCGAACAAAAGTTAGTAGCTTTTGTTCGACATTTCGGGTGCCCGGCTCAGAGTTTGGTTAATTGAATTAGGCAGTTCGGTTGCCCGAGCCTCTTTTGAACGTAAACGTTTAGTCGCCCGAGTAGTTGAAAAGTGCTCTGAAAAGCCTTTGGGTGCCCGAGGAAGATATGTTCAAAATAGGTTTGGTCGCCCGAAGCTAAGTCAACATGTTGACTTGTTCGGTCGCCCGAGCCGCTTTACATGGCATAGGTTCAGTCGCCCGAACCCTCTCAACCTTTTCAATTTTAAGTCTAATTTTAGCTAATTTTAATTCCCCTAATATGAAGATGATAATGAGGACTTATTAGTGCATTTGTTTAGAGACCTAAGGACTTTCTATCCTACCAGAAAAATCCGATGTCGGTTGACCTTCCCTAAGGTCTTTGTAGGTACTTAAAGTCCAACTATGGTCGTTTTGAGCATACCTACCTACCATGCATAATGCAAATTATTACAAGCCATACACGTGCATAGTTCATAATAAATTACATTCTAGAATGAAGAAATAATCAAATGAATACAAAATACAACACATAGATCTTATTTCTTCGCACAAACACCTCACGCCATCATGATATGTCTTTTAGTCTTAAAGTGTGCATAAGGTGAACCTGCATGCAATTCTCAATACAACCATTAGTACCAAAAGTATTTGTCATAATCAAAACTAGGTGTAACCAATAAGGTCAACAGATTATGATATATATGATACAAAATTTAACTTTTAGAAATATTTGGTCTTATTTTCAAAAGATCAGGATATTTTTCTCACAAAATGATTTATACTATTCGTACTTTTGTATATAATATAAATTAATGCAATTTCTACTCACTCTCTCTTTTTTGTTCCTCCATTTTTAACATATTTCATTGCTACGTTTTCCAATTTTCGAGTTTCTCCATGTGCTGTCCTGTTTGTGGATTGCAATCCTTTCTCTCTCACATAGTCTCACTCTCCTTAAAAGGTGAGCTTTGACCAAGTCAGGACACTATGCCGGAAGCAAGATACGTAGGCCAAGTCGAAAATTTTTTTAAGCACATCAAGGACACAACATAAAGTATAATAATAATTTTTTTTAAAAAAAACCTATTTTATGCATGCTAACTAGTTTTGGACATGTGTCATTTTAGTTCAAATTTTTATTTTTTAAAAATCATAATTTTTTTTTTAAAGTTGGCACAAAATTGCCATTAATAAAAAAAATTATAATTTATTTCAATTAGTAAATTTTTAATAGCAGTAATAAAATTTGTAACTTTTCAATTAGACACCCAATGTGCCTAATATTTTTTCAAATCGTGAGGGTGTTGTTGTGAATTTACTTTGGTCTACCTGAACTTATGCTTGAGTTTTTTATGGTGATGGAATGTTTACTTTCATTGGATATTGCTTGGTTTAATTTACGAGAGTTGAGTCCACAACATAAGTTTATTTTGACAGGGTAGATACATTCGAAACCACTTCACTTGTCTTATTGTTGTGCACTTCGTTCAATATGCTTAGATGTGAAAATACGTAGACTGTCGTATTTCTCCTGAAAATTTTTGCTAGGCTCTATTTTCAGGCCAGTGGACCAGTTTCCCGGGAGTCGAGGCTATACCATCTTGTTGTCTAATGCCAGTATTCACTTGGGCAAAGTGCGACTCTTAAACTTCAAACAACCACTAAAAGGTCAGGAAAGATACCAGTACTGTTTTGTTCTTTCAACTCTAAAGTTGCCATTTTGTTGTCATTATTTTCCATATTTCAATTAAAATGACTGCCTATTTTAATGACAATGTCTTCTTGTAATTAAAGTGAAAGTGGAAGGCCAAGCAGCACAAGCATCTTTGTTGCTGGCTTCGTTTTGGGAGGAATAACAGTTAGAACTTTGGGTTGTGTGTGTGCACCTTAGGTAGTATTGATATGTGGGCAGTGTTGTGATATGTGGCTCATATGAGTGAGTGGAAGGCATGCACAAAGAGAAAATATGGTTGAAAATCAAGATGCTGGTGTTAGCAGGGGAAATCGTCGACGGTAGCCCTATAACCATCGACGGTTTGTCCCAGTTTCAGAGAGATTTTATTCTCTGTCTAAAACCATCGATGGTATGTCTACAAACCGTCGACGGTTTGGCTCGGGTTGCCATCATAGTTTTTAAAATTTTAAATTAGGATGTTAATTTGGTTTGGTTTTGGAGGGAGAACCTCTAAGAACTTTATATATATGTTGTGTATGATATTTTTGTACATGGTTGATGTATTGTTCATGTCCTTTGGACAAGAAGATAGTGAAATCTTTGTCGTTTACTCCCGTGGATGTAGATATTGTCGAACCACGTAATTTCTTGTGTATTTGTTATTATTACTTTCATATAATTGTTGTGGATTGTTTTTGTACAGTTTACATATGTATTGATTGTTATATGTTAACCGTGATTTGAATTGTTGCTAAAATTTTACTTCAACTTGAATTTTTTTGTTTTTTCTAGTTTAGCAAGCAACAATTCCCTTCTACCTAAGAATCATTGTCTTTTTTTCTAGATTAGCAAGGCATTGGATAAAGCGGACCATAAGAATTTAATTAGGAAACTACCCAAATTCATTTATAATGAAGAGAAAGCTCTGAAGGTGAGTACTTTCTTTTGCCTATTTCTACTTTTATTTCTTTTTTGTGGGATTAATATTTTCATATTGACTTTTATTTTGTTATCTCTGAATATATTTTGTTGAGAAATGCTTTTGTGTGCCCTCTACACGGGGCACATAACTATCATTTATTAGGTAGTCCTATGCACTTTTGACTATTAGGGCCATAAAATGAATAGTGTTGATGTGTTGGGTGTTCTTACTTTGAATATTCAAGCATTTCATATTTTGTCATGATATGTTTGCCTATCCAACTAGTTTTAATACTCATCTATTGTCTATCAAAGATTTGTTTTATTAATGTGTCATATGTCATTTCTTATCGTCCAATTCTTTCTTCCATCTTTATTCTTCCTATAGTAGAGTGGTTCTATACAGATTCTTCAAACTTCTTCAATCCCATAAATATTGGGTAATTTTTTTATTTCTAAGATCTATTTGAACTTTGCCCCTTAGCTTCTAAGGATTGTTAAATCACAGAAACACAAAAAACATAAAGAGAAGATTGTAAGTTGAACTTTGCTATAAGGATGTTTCTGTTTAGCTACCATTGATTTCCATGAAACAATAGTGGAGGTTCCTGTAATCTTTGTCTTTTTTTCTTCCTAACTACCTATCCTATTAATCCATCATGATAGCAATTCTTAATGGGCAAATTTATTTTTTCTCAACTATAGGCATAAAAAAATTAGTATTACCTAAACTTGATTTAATTAGCTAAAATAACATAAATTTGGTAAATTATTTTAGTAAGCCTAATAAATAATGGGCATCATTAGAAAAGGAAAGCCTTGGACTTGTAACAAAATGCAACTAATTGGCCCGTTTTTGTAAAGCCAACACACAAAGGACATGTGTCAAGATATGTAAGTTTTCAGGATTTTCACATAACCCTGATTTTTCCTATGAATACTCTATATGACCTTTCCAAGAAGGGGATGAGGATTAGGCTTGGAGAAACGAAGAGGCCAACACAAAAATTAAGGACCAAGCTTTCATTCTTTGGAAT
The DNA here is from genome assembly GCF_029873635.1 of Malania oleifera. NCBI lineage: Eukaryota > Viridiplantae > Streptophyta > Magnoliopsida > Santalales > Ximeniaceae > Malania > Malania oleifera. The sequence continues at coordinate 44,464,046 of NC_080421.1, read as the reverse complement.
CAAAGAATACTCAAATTCTGATCAATATCGAGCAATTGATTCTTCTTCCAAGAATCCATTGTTTATGATTAGGCTCATGGTCACGAATATTGGATATGGATCCATCTTCCAATTGATTTTAAACTTTGTCAAATCAATAGATATTTTCAAGTTGAACCAAAATCAAGCAAATCCAGCTTCCATAGATTGTCAAATTAATCCTTTAGAAGATCCACCATCAACTTATTCAAGACAACCTCGAGCTTTCAAATCTATAGATCTTATCTAATATATATATAAAAAATAAACAAATCAATTACATTTTCCAAAGATCATCAAATTGAATGTTTGGAGGACCTATCATCACTTCATTCGAAAGCACGCTTCCCGAGCCCTCGAATTGGCGAATCCACTTTCAAGGAGATCGAATTAGAGGACATTTTACTTCATTATGAAAATTTATAAAGATTGTACCCATTATTTTATTCAATATAAAATTAATTATTTGTACCAATTTTCCTGTCTTCATTTTCAAGGCACAGATTTTGTCATTACAAATTTTTGGCATGCCTAGCGGGATGACTCTGCCTCTTATCTCTTCCTCCTTTTTTGCATCGTCAAATCCAAAGACTCTTATGAAGAATCAAACCAAAAAAAATGTCACTATGCCCTTCGCAGCTTCTAGATCTACATGTGATGACACCAATAACTTAGTTTTGCAAGTCCACTCACTCGAATTAGATCAAGGATCCTTGCCTTACAGAATTCTCAAGTTAAGGATACTGAGCCAAAATACATAATAATACTTAATCTTTTTGCCAAAAAATTTCAAACTTGAAGGTTTCTCCAATTTCTGAGTAATCCAATGTAGGAGTAGAACACGGATCCATATGTCAAAAGAATACTCTTCTAATAGATTTGGATCATTTCTTTGAAGCCTCGTGGAAGAAATCTATCCCACACAACTAAACATCCCCTCATTCATTAACATCATGCCTGTCATGATGACTAGTACTGTCAACGTGGAGGAGAAGATCACAAAAATGGAGAGAAAGATCTTATTTTTCACCAAAATAGTTGAAGATTGAGATCTTCAAGTTAACTTGTACGACCCAAATAATAATGGTATTTAAATAATAAAAAGGGAGAGAAATGGAAACAGTAACAGAAGGAGGCAGTCGACGACATCGCACTTTGGGAAAAATACCCCAATAAATTTATCAAGGCCTCGTCAACGAATATAGGGGATTCGTTGACGAGGGTACAGCAGGATCTCATTGACGAGGGGGGGCTTTGTCGACGAGAAGAAACCAAGAGGGGGTTTTTAGGCAGTCTGAAATTCATTGACAAGGAGGTAGGGTCTGTCGATGAAATTACTGAAGGACTCGTCAACGAGATGACATGGCTCGTTGATGAATCCCGCAGTATAAATAGTGCTTAAACTTAGTTTTTACGCAGAATTTTAGCGCAGACTCTCTCTCTCCTCACTCCTACAGCCTCTCTCTCTTCTCTCTTCGATTTCAGCCCCGTCGTTTGCTGGATCGACAATCTGAGGCCACCACGACGCTCCTGGGGAAGTTCTTTCCAAGTCTGCTGGAGCGGATCGTTGGTGGGACAAAGTTGGAATTCATCCGAAATCTAGGGTAAGGTCTTTTATTCGGAATTTGACTTTCCAGCAATTGTAGGAAATGTTGTAGATGTAGAAATAGTGATGTTTTGTTCTGGGATATATGGTTTTCAGGTTGTTGAGTGGAGAACCCTATGGGTGTAGGACCTGTCTCAGTAGGGGGATTTTAGTAGAAATCAGGTAAGGGAAATATGCTATGCTAAGTAATTCTAAAATGATTTCTAGTATGAAATGTATATTTTTACCAGTTTATTATTCACAACAGGACATTATACATATTATTAATTATGAATATTATGTATTAAATCACTGTGTGGCTTGAGAATATAAATATAGTACAGAAGCATGTTTTACAGTATTTTCAGGGTATGTTTTACAGAAATACAACCAGTGGATATGTTTTATAGTAATTACAGAATACCATGATTATATAGTTTTTAGTACCATGATTATACAGTTTCTAGTACCATGACTTACAAATTACAGTTCAATTCAGAAATACAGTTGACACAGTTACAGTTTATTTCAGTGTCATGGTTATTACAGTTGTCATACCATAACCTTGAAGGGTGAGAATGAAATCTAACATGTCCCTGTATCATACAAATCATCCAAAGATACAGGACAAAGGATGAGGGTCCGACCCCATGGGGTTCCCAGGCACCCTAAACACATCCAACACAATCATATACGTAGCAGAAAAAAGTCATTCTATATATACATATGCAGTACCATACTAGAGTCTATACAAGAGTAGAACACGACTCTATGAAAAATGTACAAACAGGTGCCTAAATACATCTCAAAATGGCAACCTACCAAAAATACAGTCCTAACACTTACCCAAGTGCTAATCGCAGTACACCGACCACTACGTTCCCTACACCAGGACGCTAGTTCCGGTTACTCGAAGGACCTATAAAAATGTATATACAGCAGGGGTGAGACACCTCTTAGTAAAGAAGAACATATATTATATCGGTGTGTGGCATTTGAGTGTTATCATGATGCAACATACACGAAGTTAAATGCAATCCAGTACTAGTTTACACTGTGCATACCACCACACATACACATCCACATGATTAGCAATCCTGGTGTCGTCACACCCTTCGACCCAAAGTCGGCCTGCGACATACGGCGTTGGCTCGTAGCTAACTCACAAACATGGCGCCACCGACACATGGCTAGTCCTCGACTCCCATGGCATCGTACCAGCGCTAACTGGTGGATCCACACTCTTTGGCTTGATCTACCGGAATAGGCTCACGCCCTTGGATATAGAGCCAGACACTCTTGCCTACATGGTAGGCGATGAAACACAAGCCCTCGGATATAGAGCCGGACACTCTCAGTACTTGGAACAATTTCGAAACTGTGTTCCTACTAGCATTTCAACATATCACACACACATGCATGCTCATATAACCAAACAAACCACACCCATTTGGTAATCTAAATCATGGTTTTTCAAACACATACAGTTTAAACAAGTCAAGGCACGACCATCCTTATAACACAGTATAAATCAACATATACGTTTGGTTTTCAACAAAACCAGGGATGCAGCCCGTCGCCCCCTTTTTCCCAATATTGTAATAATGAAAAACCCATAATTTTCCCCGTTAGATCCCCCCAAATGAGTAGCCAAAACACACACAAGATCGTGAACCACAATTCCACCGAGTCCGATTTCAAAAATAACCAATATAAACATAGTTCCCTTTACCTTTTCCCCGAATAGCCAATCTTGAACTCCAAGGTCCCTAAACAGCGAACCAAGTTCCAAAACCTACAATCAACAGTACAGAATATACTCTCAAGACAGTTTCCTACAAAACTATCAGATCAGAAATGGAAACCAAGCCTTACCTCGATTTTACGCCAAAATCCAAAAATCTCCGAAATGGGATTTTGATCCGTAGAACTTGTAGAGAATCCTTCAACGATCCTCATGATAACTTCAGATTCACGATTCCAGCGATGAACCGCAAAGAAATCTATAGAGAGAGAGAGAGAGAAAGAAGGGAGAGTTCTAGAGAGAGAGATAGAATTTGAGTTTCTTAATGAAGAAGTAATGAAATTTGATATTTATAGCCCTTTGACCCGGGCAAACTCATTGACGAAATGGTGCCTCATCGATGACTCCCTATAGTCTTCTCATCGACGAGACGAGGAATTCGTCGACGAATCCTGATATTCTCGGTTTCTGAAACTCCTCAACTTCTCCTCGTTGACGAGTCTCTGAATTTCGTCGACGAGAAGGAGAAAGACTTCGTCGATGAATTCTAGCTTCGTCGACAAGGCCTGGTCCTTTACCAAAATGCCCCTCTCTTTAAATATTTAAACCCACTTATCACTATTCGGGTTCTTACAATCTCCCCTCCTTACAAAATTTCATCATCGAAATTTGTCATCTCTTATTCACAGACTCACACATACAATCAAAACACATATATATACCACTCTAGAGAAACACTGGTGACCACTACAGCGTAGTCCCATCATACACATACACATACATACCCTCACTTATAGCGGAAGAATACCGTGGTTACATATACAACTGTCTCAGGAGTTCACAATACATACACTCCTGACGACTAACCACCTATCCCAACCCATAGTAGGATCATGTACAAGTGCTCAAAACAACTGTGGATACTTTCGGCGTATTTTCGTTTCCAGTTCCCAAGAAGCTTCCTCAATCTCGTGGTTTCGCCACAATACCTTCACTAACGATATCTCTTTAGTATGAAGTTTATGAACTTTACGGTCCAAAACCTGAATAGGTATCTCCTCATACACTAAAGTATCCCCAATTTCTAACTCATCATAATTGATAACATGTGAAGGATCCAGTACGTACCTTCTCAACATGGATACGTGAAACACATCATAGACCATCGAGAGTGCTGGAGGTAGTGCAACTCTGTAGGCTACAGAACCCACTTGCTCAAGTACCTCGAATGGTCTGATATACCTCAGGCTCAGTTTGCCCTTCTTGTCGAATCTCATCACCCCTTTCATTGAAACAATACGTAGAAATACTTTACCTCCCACTTCGAACTCTAAATTATGGCGGCGAACATTTTCATAACTCTTCTGCCGACTCTGAGCTGATCTAATCCTCTCCCGGATCATACCCACCTTCTCAGACGCCTGCTGCACAAGTTCAGGTCCTAACACCTGATGTTCACCAACCTCATCCCAACATAAAGGAGATCGACACCTCCGACCATACAAAACCTCGAACGGTGCCATCTCAATACTAGACTGGAAGCTCTTATTATAAGAAAATTCTACAAGTGGCATAAACTGTATCCAGCTACCACCAAAGTCCAACACACAAGCTCACAACATATCTTCCAAAATCTGTATCGTCCTCTCTGACTGTCCATCAATCTGGGGGTGGAACGCTGTACTGAAAGTAAGCTTCGTCCCAGTGCCTCCTGTAAGCTCGTCGAAAATTAAGAAGTAAACCTCGGATCTCGATCTAACACAATGGACACCGGTACCCCGTGCATTCTCACAATCTCATGCACATACAACTCCGCCAGCCTACTTAAAGGATAGCTAACTTTCATTAGTATGAAATGAGCAGATTTTGTCAATCTATCCACGATCACCTAAATAGCATTTTGCCCGTGAAGTACTGGTGACAATGCAGTCACAAAATCCATGGAAATATGCTCCTATTTCCACACCAGAATAGGCAAAGGCTGCAATGGCAGTGCTGACCTCTGATGTTCAACTTTCACTTGCTGACACGTCAGACACTGCTCTATGAACTGAGCAATCTGCCTCTTCATGCCAGACCACCAGAAGGTCTCGCGCAAGTCCTGATATGTCTTTGTACTACTAGGATGTACCGTATACATAGAACGATGTGCCTCCTCTAAAATCATCCTTTCGATCTCATCATTATTCGAAACACATAACCTAGTCCCAAACCTAAACACACTTCCCTCAGAGATGTTAAACTCTGTAGCCAGTCCCTGCTGTACCTTTACCATAACCTCTGCCAACTCTGCATCACTAGCCTGCGCAGCTTTTATACGCTCAAATAAGTTCGGTTAAACCACCAAACCAGCAACATAAGCCTGATGATCACCAACCACCAAATCCATGCCAAGGCTTTCTAGATCCCGCCTGGCATGATACTGAGTCACAACCGCAGATACAGCCGTAGGCCCTGACTTTTGACTCAACGCATCAGTTACCACATTAGCCCTCCCCAGGTGATAACTGATCGTACAATCGTAGTCCTTAATAAACTTTAGCCACTGCCTCTACCTCATGTTCAACTCCTTCTCTGTGAAGAAACACCTAAGACTCTTATGGTTAGTGAAAGATAGTGTCACTAGATCTTTAGTGCATATACCATAGCAGCCAATTCCAGATCATGCGTAGAATTATTCTTCTCGTACTCTTTCAATTTCGGAGAAGCATACGCCACTACCTTACCTTGCTGCATAAGCACACATCCCAGACCTTTCAGAGACGTGTCGCTATAAATCACAAATCCACCATCCCCCGAAGGAATGGTCAACACTAGAGCAATAACCAGTCGGTACTTCAACTCTTGAAAACACTGCTCACAATCACTAGTCCACTCAAACTGGACTCCCTTCCTAGTCAATCGTGTCAGAGGTCCAGACAGTTTAGAGAAACCCTTTACGAACCGACGATAGTAACCCGCTAGTCGCAGAAAACTCCGAACCTCTTGCACATTCTTTGGCCTTACCTAGTCGACCACAGCTTCAATCTTGCTAGGATCAACTGATATACCATTCCCAGTAACCACATGGCCTAAGAACGCAATCTGACTCAACCAGAATTCACACTTCTTCAGTTTAGCATACAGCTTCTTCTCCCATAGAATTTGTAACACTAACCCCAAATGTTCCATGTGCTCTTCTGTACTCCTTGAGTATACCAAAATGTCGTCAATGAATACCACTACGAATTGATCAAGGTACTCATGGAAAACCCTGTTCATCAGATCCATGAACACCGTCGGAGCATTTGTCAACCCAAAAGGCATGACTAAGAACTCGTAGTGGCCATATCTGGTTCGGAAAGCTGTCTTCACTACATCCTCCGATTTGACCCTCACCTGATGATATCCTGACCGCAAGTTGATCTTATAAAAGACTCTTGTCCCCCGTAACTAGTTAAAGAGATCATCTATACGCGGTAAAGGATAGCGATTCTTCACCGTCACCTTGTTAATCTTATGGTAATCAATGCACATCCGCATCGACCCGTCCTTCTTCTTCACAAACAATACTGGACTTCCCCAGGGCAAAACACTAGGTCGAATAAAACCCCTGTCCAGTAATTCCTACAACTGCTCCTTCAACTCCTGAAATTCTGCTGGAGCCATCCGGTACAGGGCTTTAGAGATCGGTGCCTTACCAGGCAGTAACTCTATCGTAAACTCCACCTCACGATCCAGAGGTAAACCGAGTAAATCATCTAGAAATACATCCAGAAACTCCCTGACTACCCGAATGTCCTCGAGCCTCAACTCATTCCGCGACGGCTCCTGCACACAAGCTAGGTACCCCAAACATCCGTCCAAGAGTAGCCTCCTCGCCTGTAGTACTCACAGAATCTGTGGCGTTGGACGCACACACGATCCCACGAATTTGTACTCCTACTCCTCAGGAGGTCTGAAAACTAACACCTTCCTATGATAGTCGTTCACCGCATAACTGGTGAACAACCAATCCATCCCCAGAATGACATCGAACCCCAACATGTCATATACAACAAGATTTACCGGTAGCAGCTTTCCTTGAATTTCCATTGGGCAGTCTACCAACATCTTCCTACAAAAAGATACACTCCCAGATGGTGTAGTAACAGATAACACCTCATTCATGTCTTGGGTTTCAGTCCCACACCGTCCAATAAAACTCACAGATACAAAAGAATGGGTTACACCCGAATCAAATAAAACAGAAGCCTTATTCGAAAGCAATACTAAGGTACCTGTCACCACGTTCCCTACCTGCTCAGCGTCCGTTGGAGTAAGAGAGTATACTCTGGTCGGAGCTATATTCGTCTGAGCGGTTCCCCGAGGTATCTGATTGTTCCCTTGGTTCCCACTAAATGCAGTCACATCTCGCCTCGATGCACGATAATCACGAGACATGTGGCTTGGCTGGCCACAGTTGTAACAGTTACCCCCAAATGACCGACACTCACCCTCGTGCCACCTGTGGCATCTGGTATAATGACCACTAGTCTGGCTCATCTAAGAATCGTGGCGCTCGGTATTCTAACGGTATCCCGAGCTCTTGCTCCTCTTCTTCCACGATCCCTGACGAGATCCTGTCTGAGAACCAAAAGGTAATGTCCTCTTCCTTGATTCTTGATCCACGTCGTCCTCTTGGATACCGGTCTCAATCACTGTGGCTTTATCCACCAACACCGAGAACTCACGGATCTGAAGCATACCCACTAGTCTGTGGATATCCTTCCTCAGGCCCTTCTTAAACCTCCAAGTATTCTCATACTCGCTTAAGATCAAACATGGTGCAAAGCGAGACAGCTCTATGTACCGAGCCACATACCCCTACACCGTCATACTTCCCTGAGTCAGAGCAAAAAACTTATCCGCCTTCGCATCATGTACTGAAGCCGGGAATTATCTATCAAAGAACACCTCCTTGAAACGGCTCCACGTCATCTCCTCAGGACCACCTCTATGCTTCTCCAATAGAATCATTGCAATCCACCATCGACCTGCCTCCCTAGACAGCTAGAAAAAAGCATAGAGGACTCGCTGCCTATCCGTGCAGTGCAGGACTTCCTAAATCCTCTCAGTCTTCTCCATCCAGTCCTCTGCTGTCATCAGGTCAGGTCCTCTAGAGAACGTCGGAGGATGCATGTGTGTGAACCTCTCAATGGTGCACCCCGTAGCAACAAGAGAACGCTCACGTCTCCTCACACTCCACTCGATCTCACGTAATAACTGCCTCGTCAAACCTCGAGGAACAGAAGGAGACTCATCGCTCGCAGTCTCCTCGGAGCCACTTCCCAGGTCATTATCCTTGGACTCCATTCTGCAACACAATAGGAATCTATCAGTATCCCTACGACATATACAGATAACACAATGATCTACACTTATCACGTTAACTACTCCCTGCCAGGTCTAGGTTTGTCGAATCACACTGACACGAAAGTCATCAATGATCTGCCCTATTTTTATTGGAATCGTCATCCCAGGAAAAACACGGAATACCGTCGACAAATCCTGATCTAGCAATTGAACAACCCTCAATCAAATATACCTATATCCAACATCCTATGCTCTAGTATGTACTCGCAGCTAAGCCTAACCAAGTCTACAAGATCTAGTAACCTGGTTAGCTCTGATACCAAACTGTCACGCCCCAAACCCCGAAATGAGACCCAGGGGTGAGAATGGAATCTAACATGTCCCTGTATCATACAAATCATCCTAAGATATAAAACAAAGGATGAGGGTCCGACCCCATGGGGTTCCCAGGCACCCTAAACACATCCAACACAATCATATACGCAACGGGAAAAAATCATTCTATATATACATATGCAGTACCATACGAGAGTCTATACAAGAGCAGAACACGACTCTATAAAAAATATACAAACAGGTGCCTAAATACATCTCAAAATGGCAACCCACCAAAAATATAGTCCTAGCGCTTACCCAAGCGCTAATCACAGTACACCGGCCACTATGCTCCCTACACCAGGACGCTAGTTCTGGTTGCTCGAAGGACCCTAAAAATGTACATACAGCAGGGGTGAGAGACCTCTCAGTAAGGAAGAACACAGGTTATATCGGTGTGTGGCATTTGAGTGTTATCATGATGCAACATACACGAAGTTAAATGCAATCCAATACTAGTTTACACAGTGCATACACGCACATATACACATCCACATGATCAGCAATCCCGATGTTGTCACACCCTTCAGCCTGAAGCTGGCTCGCGACATACGGCGTTGGCCTGTAGCCAACCCGCAAACACGGTGCCACTGGCACATGGCTAGTCCCCGACTCCCATGGCATCGTATCGGCGCTAAATGGTGGATCCACACCCGTCGGCCTAATTTTTTGGAATAGGCTCACGCCCTCGGATATAGAGCCAGACACTCTCAGTACCTGGAACAATTTCGGAATCGCATTCTTACTAGCATTTCAACATATCACACACACATGCACACTCATATAACCAAACAAACCACACCCATTGGGTAATCTAAATCATGGTTTTTCAAACACATACAGTTTAAACAAGTCAAGGCACAACCATCCTTATAACACAGTATAAATCAACATATATGTTTGGTTTTCAACAAAACCAGGGATGCAGCCCATCGTCCCCTTTTTCTCAAAAATGTAATAATGAAAAACACATAGTTTTCCCCATGAAAAACACCGGCCACTATGCTCCCACGGCTGTTCACTTCATACCAGCATCTCCAGCGGCAGCCTCCACGGCCAGCCCACAGAGTTACAAACGGCCAGCTGTGACTCCTCCCTCTATTTTTTTTCTCTTTTCCTTCTCTATCTCTCTCTCCCTTTGTTTTTTTCTTTTATGTCTTCTTTTATTATTAAGTTGGTCATGATCAATGTTTTTATTTAGTGAAGTAAATTGGAAAAAAAAAATTGATTTTGAATGTTATTGTATTTCAATTATTTATTTGAATTCTCAAGTAATATTAGCAGTGAATTTTATTCGTTTTAGATTAATTATTTTTATTCGTAATTTTTGTTAAAGGTTCGGTTTTTATTGTCTACGTATGTGTTTCATTGAGTTTTTATTGGTGCGTGTTTTAATTTCGTGTTCAAAGTTAGTGTCTTTAGTTAGCGTGAATTTTGATACTTGCTTGATTAGACGTAGGATTTCCATTTTTTTTATTGCAAGCATGAGTAGCTAAGTTCAGTAACTCGGGTTGTGGGTCGATGTCGTTTGCGTTTCATGGTTTATTAGTTCCCCTAAAATATCATTGTTAAACTTTTATTTGGTTAAAACCGAAAAATTGAAGGCATCGTTGATAAATTGCTAGCTCTTGTTTCTTGTTTTGTTGTTGACGTTAGGCACATCAAAACCTTGATTTAATCTAGGATTTTCATCAACTAATTTACACGACATTCGGTTGATGCTTAATGAGAGTTTATATTTTCTTCCGTTTGGATGTGGCAAATTTACTCGAGCTTAGTAATAAAATTTCATCTTATTAATGCCTTGATTGGATTAACAAGAAGTGGAGTACGGCCTAGGGAATTAATAAACGATGGAAGCAAGTAGACATTGACCCGTAACCCGAGTATTTGGTAAATTGTTTCAGTTAATCTGTTTAATTTAGTTGCGTTATTAGATTTACATTTTTGGAAAATTGATAAAATTTTAGTTTCATTTGATAGTTTACTCAACCTTTTCTCACTTTGTTTACTGTTTTCTCAAAAGCATAAAAGACTAAAAATATTTTCAACCCATATTTTACAGCAACAAGATTTCACTAAACTTTCACAAATACTTTGATACTCAGTGGTCCCTATGGAATACGATCCTGGACTCATCCTTGATACAACTTGACACTTCTGCACTTGGAAGCATAACTCAGAACGAGTCAAGTTTTTGGCGCCGTTGCCGGGGATTAATTGGTGTCATCGAAGTGTTTCTCAGATTTCAGAGAGGTGTTTTAGAGCTGTGAACGTCTTCACAGCCTGGGTGATATCTACTTCCTCTCCCTTGACTTGTTTGCTTTTATTGCGTTTATATTGCGTTTGTATGACTAGTTGGGCTAGAGATAACACATTTAGACTAGTCAGGACAAACTCATCCATCTCATCATCAAGTGAACCTGTTTCACTTGAATCACCATCTGATACACATAGCATCATGGCTGAGAATGAACCTCATGATATAGAGAACCCTAATAGGACACTCAGAGAATACTTGCAACCTGTTAGGACCAGTACCCCATCCTGCATTGTTCTACCTTTGAATGCAAATGCTTTTAATTTTAAACCTGGGATGATTCCATTATTACCTCATTTTCATGGCATTGAATATGAAAACCCATATTTGCATATTAAAGAGTTTGAAGAAGTTTGTGCCACATTCATGGATAGAACATGCACTGAAGAGGTAATAAGACTGAAATTGTTTTCCTTTTCTTTAAAAGATAAGGCAAAAACCTGGTTTTATTCCTTAAGGCCAAGATCCATTGGGACTTGGCAAGAAATGCAAGCTGAGTTTTTAAAGAAATTTTTTCCTATGCAAAGAACTAATGCCTTGAAAAGACAAATCATGAATTTTTGCCAAAATGATGTGGAAACATTTTATCAGTGTTGGGAACGTTTCAAAGACCTCTTAAATGCATGTCCTCACCATGGGTATGAGAATTGGAGGATCATCAGTTTTTTCTATGAGGGGTTGCAACCAAAGATGAGGCAATTTGTGGAAACAATGTGTAATGGTGAGTTTTTCAATAAAGAGCCCAAAGAAGCTTTTGACTATTTTGATTATTTGGCTGAAAACGCCCAATATTGGGATGTCTCTAATGTGTATGATAAATTTGAAAAGCAAAAATGTATTAGTGGGGGCGGTAAGTATCAATTGGAAGAAGTTGATGATTTGAATGTTAGACTTGCATTGATGTCCAAAAGGTTAGATTCCATTAAGCTTAAGGAGGTAAATGAAATGCATGTTTTACCCTCATCTTCTAAGAAATGCAGCATATGTGAGGATCCAGGGCATGCGACTGATGCATGTCCAACTATTCCTACTCTTAAGGAAGTTTTGCTTGATCAGTCTAACCCGGTGTATATGGTTTCTGAGATTTCTTATGAACCTTATTCTGATACTTACAATGCAGGTTGTAGAAGTCATTCAAATTTCAGTTGGACGAATGACCAAGCGGAGCCATCTCCCCAGGAACAAAGTCAATACATTCCTTATGCAGCATCTGGCCAAGACTCGGGACCCTCTTACTTTGCAAATCAGCCTCCTCCAATGCAAAGAAGGGAAATGGAAGATTCCATACAGCAGCTAACTATTAGCTTGCAACAGTTCATGGCAAGCCAAAATGTGATCAATTCTCAAACTTCTCAAGCCATCAATGAGATAAGCACCGAATTGACTAAGCTGAACATATTATTGAATGCTTCGGAGATAGATGAATCCCAATTTCAAGCCCAGCCAGATACTCAAGTACAGATTGCAATCATGGAACCGTCATCCTATATTGAAGCAAATGTCAATGAGTGCAGTGTCGAAGCAAATCCCAGCTATGGTAGGGTGACTGGTGCACTAAATGAAGAAGTTGAGCAGAATGGTGAGACTTTAACCTTCATGGAACCAGGTACAAATTTTAATGTTGATGCTTCTGAAGAACCAAAGGTAATTGTTCCGAAAACTTTTCCTCAAATGCCAGTTCTTAAAGAAGTATATTTCCTGGAAACTATACTGGATAAGGATCCTTTCTTGTTAAACCAAGAAAGACAATTTGAAAATGTGTTGTCTGATATTGTGGAAAGTATTGATTTATTCATCGATAACTTTTGTGCAGATAACAAAGCTGATGCATTATGGCGACTCAAATTTGGAGATTCGCTAGTTCAATTTATAAATCTGCACCCACCAGACGAAATTCCTCCCGAGCCTCCTCCAGACACACTGTGACGTTTTGCTTTCCTTTGTTTCATTATGTCTTATTTTTAGTTTATTGATAGGTACAATTTCCTATAGTTCAGTTTTCCTTTTCCATTATTTCTTCATCCAGGTACGCCCCACTTTTCCCGTGCACAGTTTTTCTATTTCCCCTATGCTTTCACATTGAGGACAATGTTCCATTTTAGTTGGGGGGTGAGCATTTGCATGTGACACTATGCACGTACACGTACCGGTTTTTTCTAATTTAAAAAAATAAAAAAATAAAAAAATAAAAAAATAAAAAACAAAAAAAAAAAAGAAAAAAAAGAAAAAAAAGAAAAAAAAAAGAGAAATAAAGGAGGAGTACTGCAGGAATTACATTGCACTATGCTATGCTTAACATTGACTCGTACCCTTCACATACCTGCATATAACCTAAGAACTACACACTTGAGTCATTTATGCGTAGTTTCTCTTTATATGATTTTATGACTCCATGAATAATTGATTGGTAGTACATTTGATTTAATTTGGTTATATAATTTTCTGTATTTACATGACATCTCACGAGGTTGAATACACACTCACGTGATTCATTACACTTAGGGTTTCTTGTGAGCACTGAGAGAACACCCGTGACTACTATGACACCTTTGTGAGATATTCTTGAGCTATTATCGTCCTTTTGAGCGTTAATATCAAATCAGAGTTCATGGAACTCAAATTTTTTTTTTTTTCTGGATGATTCCTTGTACACTAGTCTCTGTCTTTGATTTGCTAGCCTAGAGGTGACACCTAGTGGGGAGATAGAAACCTAGGTCTTGTAGCCTACTCAAAATGTGAAGGCTGAGCCACCCCTAGAGATAGACTTAATTCATGAACTCCTATTTGAGCTCAATTCCCATTGATGGTATGAAGATTACAAAAGAAGTGTTATGATTGTCCTAATTGATCAAGAAAAGACAAAAAAATGAAGAATGAGTAGAAGAAAGAATAAGAAATACAAATGCGCATGAGATGAAACGCTAATGCTTGATCCACATACATATCACAAAGAATCAAGGACATGACACATATTTTTCGTGTATGAAGATTCTTCAACTGATTAATGCCTCAGATGAATTCACGACAAGTTTGTGAGTAAGTTGATCTAGGGTGGTCTCAGTTGGATGTGGCGAGTAGGTAAGAAGATGCTAGGGTGAAGGACCCGACACCTCATAGATAGGCTAGATCCTTTCTAGACTAGTCCACTCCATATACTTAGCGTTGTTCCTTTTAATATGTGGGATGTTTGATCGCAACACTCCTCCTCACATATAATGAGTGAACCCATTTCTTTCTTTTTGAGTGTTTTTGAGGGTATACCAATTAGGCCGAGTCAAAGCAACCGTTCTGTAGGTGTCCACTGGCGTCCTAGGTGTACTGAGTCACACACATCACACACACCTCGAGAGTTTATCTGTTTATACTCGAACTTATATGATTGCATTAACTCTGAATGTGCCACTGATTAACTTCATGTGAGTATACTACACTCAAATCACATATAAACGATGAAACTTGCATGAGTGACGTGCTTTGGAGTCGTGTGCATTGAATATGAACGAGCTTGTGTGAAATTCAGTTATGTTCTTGTATGTGAAGTGGTATAGTTATGCCGCATGTGCATTGATTTCATGATTACTGGAGTATGTAGTTGTAGACACCACCCTAAGATTCATTCACGTAATTTGCTAGAGACTCGCAAAACATTAGTTGGGGGGTGTGATTACTGGTCAAAACTGCGTAATTGGGCATTTTAACCCGGGTTTTTCGGTTTATATTTTTAATTAAATGTCCAAAATTATCCAATATTTTAATAAAATGCCAAAATCATCATTCTTGAACTTTATTGCACTATTTATGAAGTTTTGGTAATTTTTTGTCGCAGGAAAATTCCCGGGAACCAAAACCGACACCTGTTCGTATTTCATGCATAACTTTTCCGTCTGAGCTCCGATTGAGATGATTCAAATTTCTGGAAAAAGATAAAAGAATCATATACAACTTTCATGTTTTAAGTTTTGTGAGATACGGGCCCCAGAAGAGCAGAATTTGTGACGAACAGAGAACAAATAAAATGAAAAAAAAATTAAAAAAAATGGATAGTTGATGTGACCCGGCCATGCATAGCGGAGTCGGGTTGGCAAATCTGGGTAGGGCTTCTTTTTCTTTTCTTTTTAAACTCCCCCAGCGCTGCTTCCAAGGGGGCTGGACGGCTCCTCTGTTCTTCTTCTTCTCCTTCTTCTCCTTCTTCTTCTTCTTCTTCTGATTTTTAGTTTGTTTTTCTTTGTTTTTTTTTTAATTCTTTGCTCCTTGCTGTCTCTCCTTCAACTCTCCCTCTCAGTTCCCTCTCCCCTTATCTCCTTCTCGTCTCCCTCACTTTCTTTCTCTGTCTCTCCCGTAGCTCTCTGCCCCTCTTGTTTTCCTTAACTCTCTATATATCCCTCTCTTCTCTTCCCAAGCCTCCCACGGATTCCCCGCTGCAACTCCTACCCG
Organism: Malania oleifera; assembly: GCF_029873635.1. Lineage (NCBI taxonomy): Eukaryota > Viridiplantae > Streptophyta > Magnoliopsida > Santalales > Ximeniaceae > Malania > Malania oleifera. Next base: position 44,448,236 of record NC_080421.1, on the reverse strand, counting down.
CAGCCCCTGCTAGCCAACCGAACACCAGCAGACTCCAGCCAAGAGACCTGCTGTCATGCCAACACCAGCACGCAGCAGCACCACTCGGCGACTCTACCCGAGTCCCTATTCCATTCCAGCGGTTGCAGCAGTTCCTCTGCTATTTGCTGCAATTTTCCAGCACCCAGCAAAGCCCTCTCGGCCAGCCAACTCCGCTCCATCCTGCTGCAACCACCAGAGTAAGAGACTCCACGGCTGTTCACTTCATACCAGCATCTCCAGCGGCAGCCTCCACGGCCAGCCCACAGAGTTACAAACGACCAGCTGTGACTCCTCCCTCTGTTTTTTTTCTCTTTTCCTTCTCTATCTCTCTCTCCCTTTGTTTTTTTCTTTTATGTCTTCTTTTATTATTAAGTTGGTTATGATCAATGTTTTTATTTAGTGAAGTTAATTGGAAAAAAAAAATTGATTTTGAATGTTATTGTATTTCAATTATTTATTTGAATTCTCAAGTAATATTAGCAGTGAATTTTATTCGTTTTAGATTAATTATTTTTATTCGTAATTTTATTCGGTTTTTATTGTCTACGTATGTGTTTCATTGAGTTTTTATTGGTGCGTGTTTTAATTTCGTGTTCAAAGTTAGTGTCTTTAGTTAGCGTGAATTTTGATACTTGCTTGATTAGACGTAGGATTTCCATTTTTTTTATTGCAAGCATGAGTAGCTAAGTTCGGTAACTCGGGTTGTGGGTCGATGTCGTTTGCGTTTCATGGTTTATTAGTTATCCTAAAATATCATTGTTAAACTTTTATTTGGTTAAAACCGAAAAATTGAAGGCATCGTTGATAAATCGCTAGCTCTTGTTTCTTGTTTTGTTGTTGACGTTAGGCACATCAAAACCTTGATTTAATCTAGGATTTTCATCAACTAATTTACACGACATTCGGTTGATGCTTAATGAGAGTTTATATTTTCTTTCGTTTGGATGTGGCAAATTTACTCGAGCTTAGTAATAAAATTTCATCTTATTAATGCCTTGATTGGATTAACAAGAAGAGGAGTACGACCTAGGGAATTAATAAACGATGGAAGCAAGTAGACATTGACCCGTAACCCGAGTATTTGGTAAATTGTTTCAATTAATCTGTTTAATTTAGTTGCGTTATTAGATTTACATTTTTGGAAAATTGATAAAATTTTAGTTTCATTTTGATAGTTTACTCAACCTTTTCTCACTTTGTTTACTGTTTTCTCAAAAGCATAAAAGACCAAAAATATTTTCAACCCATATTTTACAGCAACAGGATTTCACTAAACTTTCACAAATACTTTGATACTTAGTGGTCCCTGTGGAATACGATCCTGGACTCATCCTTGATACAACTTGACACTTTTGCACTTGGAAGCATAACTCAGAACGAGTCAACTCCCTATAGTCTTCTCGTTGACGAGATGAGGAATTCGTCGACGAATCCTGATATTCTCGGTTTCTGAAACTCCTCGGCTTCTCCTCGTCCACGAGTCTCTGAATTTCATCGACGAGAAGGACAAAGACTTCGTCGACGAATTCTAGCTTCGTTGACAAGACCTGCTCTTTTACCAAAATGCCACTCTCTTTAAATATTTAAACCCACTTATCACAGTTCGGGTTCTTACAATAGTTATTTTAGAATCATGGTAATTCAGATAGTTGTATATAAAAATATATTATATACTATCAAACCATGTTGGACCATTACAGTTTACAGAGCGTGGTACCGTAGCTACAAATATTTTAGTTTAGAGTGCAACCACCTATTTAGATAATACGTGGTAGTAGGTCGATCGTGCCCAGATATGGACAGGCACCCCATCAGATATGGGTGGAGGAGTGGTCGATCTGACTAAGGGAGTATAGTTGTTTACCCTGGTCAGCCAACTAGGGTAGATCCCACCTACGGGCCGCACAACCATGTCATGAGGGGTTAAATCGTGACACACAGTTATCCACAGGGAAGTTTTCAGTTATTATTATGTATATGTAGATTTACAGAGACAGAGAATATACTTATATACATTATTAGTATTTTGAATAGCAACCTAAAATACAGATATGTTAAGCAACATGGAAATGGTGGTGCTTTCTATTACTTGTACTGTATTTACAGATCTAGTTATACACGATTATATAGAAACAGATTTTCATAATATTGTAACTTATTTGCCACACACTAGCAATAGCATATTTCATCTTACTGAGCGTTGGCTCATCCCATTACTTAACATTTTTCAGGTGACCCAAGTAGGCGAGCAGTCCAGGCTCGCTGATAGAGGGGCTTCAGTACTGCTCTGTCAGTAGACAATGAGTATGTTTTTGGAGTATTTTTGTATAACCCTAGCCAGTTGAGGGTATTTTGGGGAACAGACATACATGTATATTTTGGGAAACATTTTAGCACTTTGGTATTATATATAATCATATGTGGTTATGTTTATTTGATTTCCGTTTCTCGCTACTTAGGTTGATGGTTGGGTTTAATTCAATTTGGTATCAGAGCATTATAAATGTTATAGTATTAAAAAAAAAAAACCCAAGTTAAATAGCAGGACATTACATAACTCACTCATGAATAAGATGGAGGTGCAAAACAATGGTGAATCAAGCCAAGATCTAGAATTTCCTCATGGTTTTACTCCTAAAATTGTTACTAAAAAAGGCAAAAAGAAGGAAGTCCCAACGGCTTCTCAAGTGACTCACTCTACTTCAGTTGCTTCGTTATCAGTTTAATAATTCCATGATATGATAACAAACACAATCAGAGCACAATATGGTGACCCATCCAAAAGTTCTCTTATGTATTCAAAGTTGTACACAAAACGTATCAACATCATAAGGATGCTAAATGGATGTCAACCTCCAAAATTATACTAGTTCGATAGGAAAGCAAACCAAAATAAGATGTTACTTATTTTCTCGAAACTTGTGGTGATCTCCTCATCAAACAATTTGTCTAATTTTTCTGAGGCAATGCATTTGATTGGTACATAGATCTAGAATATGAATTACATTAATAGTTGGGAGCAGCGCGAGAAAGATTTCTTAAATCATTTCTACAACACTTGTTGTAACGTTAGTTTGATGGAGTTAACACACATCAAGCATTGGAAAGATGAGACCATCATAGATTACATCAATGGATGGCGTGCCTTAAGCCTCAATTGCAATAAGCAAATTTAAAAAAAATTAGTAGTAGATATGTGCATCCAAGGCATGCACTGGGTATTTCTATACATCATCAAGGAAATCAAACCACGCATTTTTGAAGAATGAGCTACATGTGCATATAACATGGAAATAAGGATTGCAAGTCATGATAACCAAAACCCCCCTATGGTTGATCATTGGAAGGAAAATAAGGAAGTAAAGAAAGATACTAAGCCTTCAAAAAATTCAACCAAGAACTCAATGATTGTGGACACTACCCACATCAAGATATTTGGGAAAAACAAGAAGGAAGAAAGATAGACTAATTATTGACCTAATGGTGAAAGCAGACACCCTAGTTTAAAGGAGCGAGGGAGAACAATATATGTTACTTGATTCATATGTTCTAGAAATGTTTGACCAATTGTTAAAGAGTAAATTGATTGATTTTCTAGAATGCGGAAGACTTGAGAAAATGGGGAATAAAAATGATCCAAACTACTATAAATACCACTGGATTCTTTGTTATCCTCTCTAGAAATGCTTTGTCTTCAAAGATCTAGTCATGAAGCTTGCTAAGGACAAAAAAATAGATATTGAACCTGATGATCTAGCTAAGTCCAATCATGCCCCCATTGCCATGGGGCCAAGGAGTACAGCACATTCATGTCATTTAACTAGAGAACCAACATAAAAAGTCATATCAATATTAGAGCTCAAGCTCATCTAATTTGGTAGTATTGAACTTGTTATAGTCCAATACCCACTAAAAATCTTAGAGATTAAGTATGATGATGACATTGGATCGACATCAGAGGATGAGGAGGGGTGGACACTGGTATAATGACACAAGACAAGGAACCACGTCTTGCCCAACCAAGGCTTACTCCACCAAAAAGGCGAAAGAAGAAAATAAATTAACATTTTAAATTAAAGAGAAAAAGGGGAAAGAAATTAATAATTAAGAAAGCAAAGTCAAGAATGATGATGTTTTATAACAAAAACCTCGAGGGCTTGTTACATTTGGAAAATATTTTTCATAAGACTTCTTCCAAGATGATAAAGTTATAGTAAATGTAGTGATCTGTTATGAGGTCTATGATAAATATGATTCAAATGGAGAAGATGATGCTACAAATTCCACTGATAAGTTTCAAACTCTTGAATAATTTAGAGGTTTGCCATCTCACATCAGCATTGGTGATCTCATTAAACTTCCTAAAATTGTGTGAGAAAAACTTGTATTATCCTTAAAGGTGTGGAGGGCATTGACTATCAAATGTCTTCGAACCTTCAAATAATGGAAGATGATACCCTTTTGTGCCAATGCTTAATTCACAATCTCCTTTACAATTGAAGATCATTTTTTTTGGTTTAAACTACATAATCGACCACCTTTTGTTTCCAGTTATATTCAGGAATAGAAGGTCAACCAAATTCTTATTGATAGTGGATCTGCAATCAACATCATGCCAAAGATAACAATAAAGGAACTTGGAATCACTATGGATGAGTTATTTTGAAGTTGCTTAGTAATTGAAGGATTTAATCAAGTTCGTCAGCATATAATTGGTATAATTTGGCTTGGAACATACTACACAGGACCTATAGAAAAATGTCATGTTCCATGTCATTGATAGCAAAACAACTTACAAGTTGTTGTTAGGTAGACCATAAATTCAGGAAAATGGTATTAAGTTGTTGTTAGGTAGACCATACATTCAGGAAAATGGTATTGTACCTTCAACTCTCAATGCTTTGAATATTTCCAAGGAGAGGTAAGAAAAGTATAGGCTTATGTCAAGACGTTCTCAGAGGTAGAGGCTCATTTTGTTGATAACAAGTTTTATCAAGAAGGCAAGGCAATAAAAGAAACATTGCCTTTCGATATTTGTTCTATAAGCGGTTTGAAATAGGGGGCAGAGAAAGTTGAGCCCTCTAAACCAAACTATAATGAAATTAAGAGTGTCCCACTGACAACAGACACTACCAAACTACATACTTATTTAGTACAAGGTGAAGATGATAAATCTTTATGGTCTTCCAATTTTACTCCAGCTTTGTGCTATATTCCATTATCTTGACATAGGAAAGGGGAATATCCATTTTTTGAGTGTTCTAAGTTAGTAGCAAGCAAGAAAACTTTCCCTCGACTATTGACGTTAGAGGATGTTAAAAACCTTAAAGACGTCACATCTTTGACAAAGTCGTTAATTTAGGTGTAATCCCAAGAGGGGGCGGGTGAATTGGGCATTTAAAAATATTTTGGTATTTCAATTCTCAATTGAAAACCCAACCAAACATCCACAAATTTGGATATACACCGATTTCAGTATTATACAACTAAATTGATTTAATTAGTGGATATCTCAATTAATTTAGTATTACCCAATTATTCTCACGTATTTTAGATATATATATATATATATATATATATATATCAATATTTAAAACATGCACAACTAATATAATATGAATATAGGTGCGGAAATATAAAAGAGATAGAGAGAGAGCGCAGACACATAATTTTTAACTAGGTTCGGCCAAACCCGGCCTACATCCTCGCCTTGGGCAAAACCCCCAAGGATTTTATTAATCTGCTTCTTAAACAAGTGCAGAGCTTCCTGTTACAAACCTGTTGCTTACAAGAGGCACAACTTCCTCCTACTCCGCTGCTTACAAGAGGCGTAGTTTCCTCCTTCCCTGTTCACAACCCGAACTGTCAATACAATAGATTGATAAAATTCCTGAACACTCAGATGCTTCTTCACAAGCTGATGAGTACAATAAAATTCCTAAAACACATTCATAAGATATAAATTGAAGCTCAATAAATGTGTGTGATGATTTCAATTATAATCAAATATAATCTTTGTATATAAAAATATGTATGATGAGTTTTCTCAAAGATCGACACCCAATGCAATATATCTCCAAAAATTGATTTTTCAAATAATATTTGTTGGAGATCTAGGGTTTTCTCAAATGACTTTTGGCACGAATAAAAGAATATTAAATCTTTGAATAAAAATAATATCAAGAATGTTTCAAAGATTGAAATTCCTAGAATGAACTTCTCCCACAAGATTTTTCAAACAAAAATATGAAACATAGGGTTCTTGCTCTCTTAATAAAATATTAAATAAGAATATGAGAGAAGAATATTTTTACAATGAAGATTAAATGCCCAAATATAAAACCAAACCTTGTATACCAAACCTCAATATCAAACATGCTAGCAAGATGTGTGCGTGAATCCCCTTTGTGAAGTTGAGAGAATGCCCAAAAGATGTATGAACGTGATAGAGTGTTGGCAAGGAAGCAAAAGTTCTCAAAAGTATGCTAAAAGTGATCTCTTCTTGTCTTGTTATGTTCTCCTATGGTTTTGGGAGTGTTTAAACATGTATTCTCAACATTGGATCAATTCATGGCCATTAGATCATTTAAAATAAACTATTTACATCCGTGTCCGCGCTGAACCGCTGTTCTATGCCAGGAACTCGTCGACGAGAGCACACGTTCGTCGACAAATGCTCAACACTCGTTCGTCAATGGGACCATGAATTCATCAACGAGAGACCTGTCTGAAATTTTTGAGCTTTTGGTATTTTCTCGTCGGCGAGAACAAAGTGTTCATCGTCGAGTGGCCATATGAATTCATCGACAAGGTCATGGGGTTCGTCGACGAGACCTTTAAAATTTGATTCTAAAATTCATTTAACCTAGAACTATTGTAAATGAATCTTTCATGAAATGCACGAGTCCTAAAGTCAGTCCAAGGTACATTTGAGCTTCCAACTATATCTTATGAAATATGTAAATATAGGTGAGACTAAACACGTATTACAATTGAAAATCTAAGGTGTCTTCATCCTTTTGCTCTTTTAGTTTCATGGAGTATGCTAGGTCGTTTGCTCTTCAAATTCCTCATGGCTTCCATAGCATTCGTATCACCCGTGCGTGCTAAATAATGATCCTGCTGAAAGGCTCAATGCACAGATGAGATAATTGTGCGTTGTCATTATCAAAACAAGATAGGACTCAAAAAGTCAACAATCTCCCTTTTTTTTATGATGACAAACACAATAGCAAAATGCATAAATTTTAAAATAAATATTGTAATTCAAATATATCTAAAGAGAAGACACTGAGAATTTTAAGTTCAACTCAATATGCATCTAGATATAGCAATAAAGCATATGCACATTAATCCTCTCCCCTTAAGAATCCTCTCTCCCTAAATACAAGGAGTATATCATTTTGCTCATTAATCCTCTCCCCCTTTTGGCATCAGCAAAAAGGTTAAGTTAAGTGTAAAAACAAAAATTATTTGCTTTAAAAAAAAGATGACTCCCTTTTTTGACACAAATTTTATTTTAGCTCAGAAACTCTCCCCCTTTTTGAAAAAAAAAAGAAACTTTCTACCTATTTTTTTTTTTTCATTTAAACTCATACACATTGTAGACTATGCAATTTTAAAAAATATCTCTCCCCCTTGTGATCTAAAAAAAAATTTCTCTCCCCTTTCAGATCTCAAAAAAAATTTGCTCTAGTATGTACATATCTCTCACCTTTTGGAAAAAAAAAAATTGTGCTCTAAAATTTTTATTTTTTTATCTTTGCTTTAAGTACATTCCAAAAAGGAATTATAACTAGAAAGATTAACCATATAGATCCTAATTATATCAATGCATTTTAAAACAAGATCATATGGTTAACTTAAGGAACTTGTGGCAAAGCAATATATTTTTCATTTAGAGTATTCAATAAGATCATCATAATTGAATGTATGCCACAGAAAGTTCACTGCATGTCTAAGCAAAATAAATATTGGTAAGCATAATAAGATAGGAAATAATTTCCAAATGCTCCCCCTATGAATTTGAATACTTGCGTAGATGGGATGAAATGCTTATACTTATCAAGGATTAATTTTACTACTAGTTCAAAGTCATATAAGCAATCATTGTAAAATATTTTAGACCAACTATAGCAATACTATGATACACATGAGTTATTTATGCTCTTTCTCTAGGAATGGAGCTTAGCTCCCCTAAATATTTTCAAGCATGCAACAAATTTAGTTCAGTATAGTTTTAAAAAAATTCACGTGGTTAATAAGTTGCATCAAATATGCACAAAAGAATGTACACATACCATTCATGATTTGATACTAGATGTAAATACAAAATATGATACCAAATGTGTTTATGCTTATTTTTCAGAGCCATAGTATTTTCAAGTTAATTTGCTCCCCTTCAGTTATGCACTTATCATCATCTTATGTCTTTTTCTTTTAATCATTCTTCACCAGTTTAGCCGAGTGTTTTAAGATTTTCAATGATTTATACTTGGCTTTACCTGCTTTAGCTTAGAGGACCAAAAAGTCATAAACAATTCTACTTCAGGGTTATAAGCCTATATTGCTTCTTTTCTTAAGTATCTCAACGCATAGGTTTCCTAGTCATTTGCATTTTCACATAGATTGAACCTATTGCTAATAACTTAGCCATTTGACATATTCAAAAGTATAATAGATTTGACTTGAAGTTTGAGAGCCTGTGAAGTGAGATTTGAAAAATTCTCTTAACAATTAAATTATCATTAATTTCAAAAGAATATTCATTATGAGTGGACAGTATTCAAAATATTTCGTGGAATCGAATCTATCCAACTACTTAGACAAAAAGAAATTTTGGAGAATATTAATTTTTGAATACTGCTCTTTGGGTATTTCTAATTATCTAATCATTGGACGGTACCTTATAAGTATGTCTTCAATTTTAAGCAAGGGTACAAGCCTAGGATAGATGAATCTTTTTTGGATATGATTGTGGTATGGTAAAGATTTCTTGTGGAAGAAATAGCTTTAGCGTAAATCAAAATTAGGAAATTTTATATTTTGAACACAAAGGGAATATTTATTAAAATGTCTTGATAGACCATTTGGATCCCTTAGAGAATTCCACTGATTTGATTATAATAGGATATCTTTTAATGAGCACTTGATAGATATTGAATTTATGATTTACCAGTTCTTAATCCTGGAGTGATGACTTATTTTGATCAAGGCTTTTTATATTCAGAGATGAGTTTAGGGATAAATGAAATATAACAAGATGAATATCCTAAAACTTGAATTTGTGTAATGGACAACTACGCTTAGGATTTTGATCATGGATTAAGCATTAAGAATTATTTACCAGGCACAGCTACCTTGTCCATTTGGAAGTGAATTTCATAGAGCATGCTTCTGAGATTTTCTTGAAAATGTGATTTATGTTTTTCAGTTTATAAAGCAAGGTTTCTGATATAGACAGTTAATCTCTAACCTTCACTTTGAATAAATCAAGGTTTGCATGTTATCCAATATTTTAACATTTTACCCAATCATTATGATATAAAAGCATTAGGTAGTCAAATTAGATATATTGCTTAAAGGAATCATATAGACTTAACCTTCTTATAGGATTCTTAGTATAATAATAGTGTAGTAAATACATATACTAAGATTTTACATTTTAAGCATATACTATTCCCCACGCCTATTAGTCATCACGACCCCTTTTTGTTTATGTGGCTGACTCCACTAAATTCTCAATCCTAAAATCTAAGGAGGAGTTTTTGGGGTTCGTTTTTGGTACCCATTTTTCTTTTATTCCCCAAACCTATTTGGGCTCCACACCTTTCCTTTAAATGGACAACAAAATTTAATGTGCTCTTTATTTTTACATAATATGTAGGTGGTGTGAGCATACGGACAGGAGGAGGTACTAGCATAGAATTTTGATCCTTTAACAAAGTACCCCAAGTATAGGTCCTTTCTTCTCCTATTTTAAATTCCATTATAATCTATATCTTCCTTATCTAAGGTCATTTTTTGAGAACCCAAGAGTTTATCAAGATTTTCTTTGTCCCTAGTAAATGTGTGGATGATCTTAGCTTGATCCTCTATCTTTCTTTCTAGGTCTTGAATTTTTAAATTCTTTAAGTCTATGCAAAAAACTTGTAATTTTACAAATTCATCAGTCATTTTGTTTGCTTTACATTCAAGTTCAGAAATTTGAAGATCTTTTGCATTAGCACTTGAAATCTTGGATCCTAACTCTTTCAGCTCTTTTGGCATCATATCATTCTTATTTTCTAATTTCATGATTTTCAAATCCATTTCTTTTTCAACACTAATTTTTGATTCTAATTCTTTTAGTGATGCCTTATTTTTGTTTACTAATCTCTTAATTTCTAATTCCTTTTCAACCTTTTCTTTTTCCCAAGAAGTATGAGACCCTCTAAAATCTTATAATTGTTTTGCTAAGTTTTTATTTTCATTTTCCAACATTGTTTTCTTTTTAGACATCTTTGTTAGAATCTTATGGGCTGTAACAAATCCCTTTTTTAATTCCTCATAAGTTGGCATGTTATCATTATCTGATTCATCATAAGATTCACTACCAGAATTATCACAACATATATCACAAGATTTATCACAATCATTACATGAATCATTTTGAGAATCATTATAAGAAGTAGAAGGAGATGAGTATACCTCTTTGTTGATTAATGCAACTAGGCTACAATTTTCCACTACCTGATCATTTGAGCATGAATCTTCTCAAGTGGTGGACTTCTTTTCTTTGGTCTCTCCAAATCTCCTATCGAGTTTGTCCCATATCTCCTTAGCACTTTGGCACGACTTAATTTCATGAAAAGCATTAGCATCTAAAGCAGGAAATAGAATATTCATGGAATTGAAATTTAATTGCATTAATTCCATGTTGTAACGCCCCAAACCTGCCAAGAGGGGCCTAAAGGTCACGTGTTACATTCATCTATTTTTGATACCATACATTACAATCATGCAACGGAATTAAAACATTATACCTCAAATTTAAATACCAGAGTCTACTTGTATACATATATGTACCCCATAAACAACTACCACTACTTGTTTATATTAAATACCAGTACTTAAAAGCATAAACTATACATTAGCTGTTTATACAAACTTTCCAAAATTACCCAAAACGCTACCCTACTAGAGCCCTAAGCTTGATCTCCTGATGGACCTAAAAACATTATCATCCACTAGGGTGAGACACATCTCAGTAAAGAAGAACAAATCATAGCAATGCGTGGCAAAGTGTTTAAATATTACAAAATAATTATTCTTTTTCCATATTCACCATCAATTGTAGCTGAGAAACACATCATTTATATCAACATTGATCTCTGATTTCATACTCACATCTAATATGCATAAGTACTGGCTTCTAATTTCACACTCACTTTCATAATTGTTTTTAATAATAATACCTGACAATAGGGAAGATTACCAGCTCATACAAGTAGCTTCCCTATGCTATAATACCAGTATTAGGGCACTCACCTTACTCAGTAAGCCCTTGAGCTATGTATATAAACAAGGTCTACAAGAATAGGGAAGGTTACCCACCCATACAAGTAGTTTCCCTTTGCGCAGACGTCAAATTGAAAATACCAGGGCACTCGCCTTTCTCAACAAGCTCTTGGCAGAAAGTTTTACCTTGCTATATATATATATATATATATATATATATATATACATATAATTAAATTGTTATATCATTCATCTTATCAGATCACATTCCAAATAAACATACTATCCACACAGGACTCTCATTCATACAAAACACATCGTCCACACAGGACTAGTCTACACAGGACTAACATCAACACATGGTCCACACAGGATTGGTCCGCACAGGACAAACATCTCACATGGTCCACACAGGACTGGTCCACATAGGAAAAACATCTCATAGATTATATATCGTGACCCACACAGGCACCACTAACCTCCAGTATCAATCCCCATGACCTACCCGTAGTATATCAGTAGAACAACCTCCTTAGGCCTGTCAATGCTCTACCCCAATATATAATGATAATATACGAACTCCTCAGGCCTACCAACATGTATTGTGATTACATCTAGGCAATATAACGAATATTTTGATACACACAAATAACCACACAAAATAACCCATATACACACATCACAATATTTGTCACGCAACAATCTCAACAGTAGTATTTACAACTAATCAGAATTTATCACCCATCAGTATTCACAACATGCTAGTATCCATAACCAACCAATGATCACAATCCAACAGTATATATTTCATCATTCTGTACTCACAACAGCCAATTAAAATTATGAAAGTTGTATTCCGGCCACACAATTTCTTTTCCATACATATATAAATATTATAACAAAGGTCAATATTTTTCAAAAATGGTCAAGTATTCAAATACATCATACCTAAATATATATATAAATATATATATATATATATACATTTTATATTTCCAAATTAATCGATTTAAACATTAATAAAAACCCTACTATAATTAACTCCCCTTACCTGGTTCCCTAGATTACGCCCACGGAAACCCTGAAACGTCACCTACAGCACTCACTGAACCCTAATTCAAAAACCCGAGTTCATCAACCCAAACTTCAATACAATGCTATTTTATCATTCCCTAGGCCATATATATTCCATATTAATAATATAACTTAAAAATACACTTCTTACCCTGGTTTTTGGATGGCGACCAAACCCCTCAAACTGAAATTTTACTCTGGCTAAGTTGTGGAGGATCTCCCTAGGATCATCGTTGTAGCTTCCGATCATCAAACCGGGGAGAAATGAGGCCGAATTTGTAGAGAGAAGTCAGAGCAGTCATTTTCCAGAGAGAGAAACAGAAAAGGGATGAAATTCCTCGCTAAAAATGTGATTTTTGCATATTTATCGGTGGCTAGTCATGTGGCCTCGTTGACGAGACACGTGGCCTCATCGACGAACCTAAGAAGACAGTTTGTCGATGAAGGTGAAGAGCTCATTGATGAACCAATAGGCTTGACTTACCCCATCTCGGTATTTCTTCGTCAATGAGACACTCCATCTCATCGCTAAGTCGTACAAGGGAGTTCATCGACGAAGCCAGGGCGTTCGTCGGCGAATCCTGCTTTACCTCCTTTAAATTTTCCTTTCTCTTCATTATTTAATTATTATAATTTTAGGGTCTCTACATTCTCCCCTCCTTATAAAATTTCGTCCTCGAAATTTTCTATCCATCATTTTCACATTTTAAAAGTTAATTAACCACATTATACAATTCAATCTATTCTAATATTTATACACCATCGGATCACCCAGAATCAATCAAAACTATTACTTATTCAAACGTAAATATATATTCCCTACACCTTTAGCATTGTCACCCTTAGCCATACCAAGTACATAGACACGCGTCGGGGCGCCGCTGCCGCGAGGTACCAAGTTGTTCCTTCTATTCTGATTAGGAGTGGGTGCATTGCTCGGTGGAGCACGACAATCACGAGCTATGTGGCTAGGTTTTCCATAGCTATAGAACAAGGTATTCCCACCCTAGCATTTGCCCTAATGCCTCCGATTACATCTGGCACAAAGGGGGCGGAATGAATTCTCTTGGTAATCTTGATCAGTCTTATCCGACCTCTGACCCCCAACATCAGTATCTCCCCTCTAAGAATCATGTCGAACATCGGTATGTGAGCTGGAAGATATGGATCTCTTCTTCTATTTTGCCTCTGCCTCATACTTTTGTATACTAACCTCAATTGCCATGGCCTTGTCCACCAGCTCAGAGAAACTCTAACTCATCAATGTCACCACCTGAGCACGTATCCCTGACCTCAATCCTTTCTCAAACATCTGGGCTTTCAGCGGCTCGTCCAAAACCATGTGTGGAGCAAAACGTGATAACTCCACAAACTTGGACACATATTGTTGCACCCTTATGGACCCCTGGGTCAAATGTAGAAACTCTTCCGCTTTTTCCTCTTGAGTGGCAACCGAGAAGTATCTGCAGAAGAAAACCTCCCTGAAACGACTTTGGGTAATAGATGTATACCCTGGCCGCTACTTCTCCACCAGTTTTGCCAACCTCCACCATCTCTTGGCCTCCCCAAACAGTTTTAAAGTGGCATATAGTACCTTATACTCCTCAATACAATGTAGAATAGTCAGGAATTCCACCATCTTTTGAATCCAGTCCTCGGCTACAATCGGGTTTGCACCTCCTTCAAAAGCCGATGGACTTGTTTGGGTAAATTGCTGAAATGTGCAGCCCCCAACTGCCCATGGCTGAACCCACTCTCTCCGAGCTGCCTTCCTAGCATGACGTGTTATGCTATGCAGTACCGCAGACATCAACATCATCCTCACTGGAGGTATCCTTGCATTTATCTCCTCCAATATCAACGTCCTTCCCCCTAGGATCCATCTTGAAGACAGAATAAAAATAAGCTTATAATCCCTCATTTATCATAACTGAAACAAGTTTAACACAAAAAGTTACTATAACATATTAGATCCACTCCACAATTCACTCATACTGTCTTACTGCAGAATCGTAACACCAACACGACAACGTACTCAACTAACCTATTGTTCTAACTTACGTGCCCAGGTTCCAATCTCTTAACCCAGAAATGAAACCATTAATGGATTTATCGTACTTTTCCAAAAATCGTCACCCCTGGAAAAATACAGAAGACCATCAAGGATCTTCGCCTCCAAGTTTCTAGACCACTTTTCATCCTAACCTACCCACTCTTATTCTTATCCTAAATCGAACCTACGCTCTAGTATTCTTTATCCTTAAAGTTTACAAGACCGTTATGCTCTGATACCAACTGTAATGGCCCAAATCCGCCAAGTGGGGCTCAGAGGTCACTTGTTACATTCAGCTGTTTCTGATACCATACACCACAATCATGCAGCAGAATTAAAACATTATACCTCAAATTTAAATACCAGAGTCTACCTATATACATATATGTACCCCATAAGCAACTGCCACTACTTGTTTATATTACATACCAGTACTTAAAAGCGTAAACTATACATAAGTTGTTTATACAAACTTTCCAAAATTACCCAAAACGCTACCCTGCCAGAGCCCTAAGCTTGATCTCCTGATGGACCTGAAAACATTATCATCCACTAGGGTGAGACACATCTCAGTAAGGAAGAACAAATCATAGCAGTGTGTGGCAGAGTGTTTAGATATTACAAAATATATATTCTTTTTCCATTCACCATCAGCTGCAGGTGAGAAAGACATCGTTTATATCAACATTCATCTCTGATTTCATACTCACATCTAATATGCATAAGTACTGGCTTCTGATTTCATACTCACATTCATAATTATTTTTAATAATAATACCTAAGAATAGGGAAGATTACCTGCTTATACAAGTAGCTTCCCTCTGCTCTGGCATCAAACTGAAAACATCAGGGCACTCGCCTTTCTCAGCAAGCTCTTAGCAGAAAGTTTTACCATGTCATATATATATATATATATATATATATATGTATACATATAATTAAATCATTATATCATTCATCTTATCAGATCACGATCCACATAAACATACTGTCCACATAGGACTCTCTTTCATACAAAACACACAGTCCACACAGGACAAACATCTCACATGGTCCACAAAGGACAAACATCTCAAAGAATATATATATCGTGGCCCACACAGGTACCACTAACCGACAATACCAAGCCCCATGACCTACCCGTAGTATATCAATAAGACAACCTCCTCAAGCCTGCCAATGCTCTACCTCAATATATAATGACAATATACGAACTCCTCAAGCCTGCCAACGTATATCGTGATTACATCTAGGCAGTATAACGAACTCCTCAGGTCTTCCAACGTTATATTGTGATACACACGAATAACCACACAAAATAACCCATATACACACATGACAACATTTGTCACACAACAATCTCAACAGCAGTATTTACAGTCAATCAAAATTTATCACCCGCCAGTATTCACAACATGCCAATATCCATAACCAACCAATGATCACAATCCAACTGTATATATTTCATCATTCTGTACTCACAACAGCCAATTAAAATTATGAAAGTTGTATTCCTGCCACATAATTTCTTTCTCATATATATATATATATATATTATATTTCCAAATTAACCGGTTTAAACTTTAATAAAAACCCTACTCTAATCAATTCCCCCTACCTGATTCCCTAGATTACGCCCGCGGAAACCCATAAACGTCACCTGCAGCACTCACCGAACCCTAATTCAAAAACCCAAGTTCATCAACCCAAACTTCAATACAATGCTATTTTATCATTCCCTAGGCCCTATATATTCCATAGTAATAAACTTATCCTGATTTTGGGATGGTGTCCAAACCCCTCAAACTGAAATTTTACTCTAGTTAAGTTGTAGAGAATCTCCCCAGGATCATTGTGGTAGCTTCTGATCATCGAATCGGGGAGAAACGAGGCCGAATTTGTATAGAGAAGTCAGAGCAGTCATTTTCTAGAAAGAGAAACAAGAAAGGGACAAAATTTCTAGCTAAAAATGTGATTTTTGCATATTTATAGGTGGCTGACCACGTGACCTCATTGACGAGACATGTGGCCTCGTCGACGAACCTAAGAAGACAGTTCATCGATGAAGGTGAAGAGTTCATCGACAAACCAATAGGTCTGACTTACCCCCTCTCGGTATCTCTTCGTCGACGAGACACTACATCTCTTTGCCAAGCCGTACAAGGGAGTTCATCGACGAAGCCAGAGTGTTCGTCGACGAATCTTGCTTTATCTCCTTTAAATTTTCCTTTCTCTTCATTATTTAATTATTATAATTTTCGAGTCTCTACACATGTCATTTTTATTAAACTCATTTTCTAACTTTAAAATTTCAACATTATTGACAATTTTCATGGGCACTAAATTCCCTTAAGCAATTACTCTCCAAGTTTTTCAATCCATTGATTTGATAAAAACACTCATTCTTAGTTTTTAATCAGTGAAATTTTTACCATAAAACATTGGAGGCCTTGCAACAATTTGTCCCACACCGAATGGGGATACACCAAAATAAGTCATCGTGATCTTTTTACAAAAATGTTTAAGTCTATGCAACGAGGCTCTAATACCAAATGTTAATTTAGGTGTAATTCCAAAAGGGGGGTGAATTGGGTATTTAAAAGTATTTTGGTATTTCAATCCTCAATTGAAAATCCAACCAAACATCCACAAATTTGGATATACACCAATTTCAATATTATACAACTAAATAAATTTAATTAGTGGAAATCTCAATTAATTCAGTATTACCCAATTATTCTCACGTATTTTAGATATTCATATATATATATATATATATATATATCATTATTTAAAACATGCATAGCAGATATAATATGAATATAGGTGTAGAAATATAAAAGAGATAGAGAGAGAGCGCAGACACCAAATTTTTAACGAGGTTCGGCCAAACCTGGCCTACGTCCTCGCCTTGTGCAAAACCCCCAAGGATTTTACTAATATGCTCCTTAAACTCAGGTAGAGCTTCCCATTACAAAACCGCTGTGTACAAGAGACACAACTTCCTCCTACTCCGCTACTTACAAGAGGCATGGCTTCCTCCTACTCCGCTGCTTACAAGAGGCGTAGCTTCCTCCTTCCCGGTTCACAATCCGAACCGTCAATATAATAGATTGATAAAATTCTTGAACACTCAGATGCTTCTACACAAGCTAATGAGTACAATAAAATTTCTAAAACACATTCATAGGATATAACTTAAAGCTCAATAAATGTATGTGATGATTTCAATAATAATCAAATATATGATCTTTGTATATAAAAATATGTATGATGAGTTTCCTCAAAGATCGACACCCAATGCAATATATCTCCAAAAATTGATTTTTCAAATAATATTTGTTGGAGATCTAGGGTTTTCTCAAATAACTTTTGGCACGAATAAAAGAATATTAAATCTTTGAATAAAAATAATATCAAGAATGTTTCAAAGATTTAAAGTCCTAGAATAAACTTCTCCCACAAGATTTTTCAAACAAAAATATGAAACCTAGGGTTCTTGCTCTTTTAATAAAATATTAAATAAGAATATGAGAGAAGAAAAACTTTTACAATGAAGATTAAATGCCCAAATATAAAACCAAACCTTGTATACCAAACCTCAATATCAAACGTGCTAGCAAGATGTGTGCGTGAATCCCCTTTGTGAAGTTGAGAGAATGCCCAAAAGATGTATGAACGTGATAGAGTGTTGGCAAGGAAGCAAAAGTTCTCAAAAGTATGCTAAAAGTGATCTCTTCTTGTCTTGTTATGTTCTCCTAGGGTTTTGGGAGTGTTTAAACATGTATTCTCAGCATTGGATCAATTCATGGCCATTGGATCATTTAAAAAAAACTATTTACGTCTGTGTCCACATAGAACCACCATTCTGCGCCGGGAACTCGTCGATGAATGCTCAATACTCGTTTGTCGATTGGACCATGATTTCATCGACGAGAGATCTGTCTGAAATTTTTGAGCTCTCAGTATTTTCTCGTCAACGAGAACAAAGTGTTTGTTGTTGAGTGGCCATATGAATTCATCAACAATGCCATGGAGTTCGTCGACGAGGCCTTTAAAATTTGCCTTTAAAATTCATTCAAACTAGAACTAATGTAAATGAATCTTTCATGAAATGCATGAGTCCTAAAGTCAATCTAAGGTACATTTAAGCTTCCTACTTTATCTTATGAAATATGTAAATACAGGTGAGACTAAACACACATTACAATTGAAAATCTGAGGTGTCTTCATCCTTTTGCTCTTTTAATTTCACGGGGTATGCCAAGTTGTATGTGCTTCAAATTCTTCATGGCTTCCATAGCATTCATATCATCCGTGCGTGCTAAATAATAATCCTACTAAAAGGCTTAATGTACAGATGAGATAATTGTATTTTGTCATTATCAAAACAAGATCAGACTCAAAAAGTCAATAAAAGTTGTCTAGGTATATTGTCAATGAACCTTTGCAAGGGTTTATACCTACATATTAAACTTCTTTGGAATATGAGAATCTTCCAAATTAATGAACAAAAGAAGGTTTTGACCCAAAACCTAAAAAAATCTAGAAAATTAGGATTTAAATTTGAAAGCCCAAATTCAATAGGAAAGTTGAATCCAAAGCTCGCTGGAGAGAATATCCATGGTCTTAGTGAGACACAAAAGAAATAATAGCAACAAGGATTTGAACTTCCTTCTTGAAGAATCGGCTTGGTTATAATTCAAAGGCACCAACTAATATATCAATTAAAGAGAAGGCTGAAGTGGTAAATTCACAACATATAACAACATAAATTCTGGATGAGGCTAAGCAATAATGTACCCAATCAATTCCTCGCACTTCGGTGTTTGATGTATTGAATCAAGCTCAACAAGATCTTCTATATTTGGAAGACTCAGCGTTATTGTCCCAAAAAAGGAGGTACTTCTAAGACTCAAAAATATGCTTTAAAAGGCCTAGGAGTTAAAAAGAACACATCAAGGATTTCTAAAAACAAATTAAAAATGGAGGCGTCAAAGATACTGGAAAAGGATGATCAAGAGGCTTATAACCTCATTCCATATCGTATGAGGCATTCTTATTTGTTGGAGGTTAACACAAATGGATCACTCAAATTTTGGAAACATACTATTGTTTATACTAGACAACCTCAACATAGTTCAGAGGAGTAGAATAACACAAAGATTGTTCTCCTTAGTCATCATGCTACAATTGAAGAATACAAAGGCTTGAATACTTTCAGTGATGAAGTAGAGGATTCGCCACCAGCATTAGAAGATGGCGGTTAATCCACAGTTGATGATTTAAAAGAAATCAATCTCGGTACAATAGATGAATCTCGACCTATGTTTATCAACACATCACTCACTTCAGAAGAGGAGAAGTAATATTTTAAATTTCTATTTGAAAAGAAATTTGTAATTGTATGGACATATAAAGAGATGTCTGATCTTGACCCAAAAATTGCAGTGCATCACTTAGTACTGAAGCGAGGTGTTCGACCCGTTAATAAACACAAAGAAAGCTTCATCTAGAACTTTTCTCACAAATAGAAATTGAAGTTAACAAGCTCGTTGAAGCTAGTTTTATATGAGAGGTCAATGTTGATAGTCAGTTTTGATAGATTTGGTGCAACCCCAAAAGGGGGGGTGAATTGAATATTAAAAAATTTGTTGCCTAGGTTAACTGATTTTTTTAACAGTACAAACCAACCTAGGGTCAGTCTACACAATCAAAAGTAAACAGACACGTGCAATCAAGGTAAAGTGCAGAAATGTAAAGAACATGCACGATATGTTATTGGGGTTCGGCCAACTATGCCTACATCCCCACCTTGGCCACACCAGCACAAGGATTACCACTATAATGCTCACTTAAATGGGTAGAGTGACACCTAATACACCCAGGTCAATTCAATGGGCTGACCTCAACCAACACGCCTTAATAGGATGGCGCAACTAGCTTTCCTAACCAGGTCTAATCCAATCCGGGACTATTCCAAAGGACTAGTCTCCCTCTTCAGGCCTGCGCCTGGAAAACAACCAATGTGTATAAAATGCGTACACGGAAATGCGCTTCTACACAAGCAGATGTGTGCACCAATACAGCTCAATCAATATTGCAAGCATGAATGATATGTAAATATGCTCAGTGCTCTAATATGTGCTAAACACTCAATCAAGTATATATTTTCTGTTCAGATCTAGAGTGTTTATCCAAGCAAAATTTGAAACGCACTTTGTGAATGATACAATATTTGATTAGGGTTTCAAAGTATGCTAAGCAAGTTCAACCAAACAAACTCAATAAAATATTCTAATGTTCAAGGCACAATGGAGTTGTTTGAAGTACTAACTTCTTGAAAAGGATTTTTACACACAAAATCTAGGTTTAGGTATCTTGCAACTACAATGCAAGAACCACAACCCTCAAAGCCTTTCCACACTTGATTTATCAACTGAAATCGGTGGAAGAACTTTAATGCCAAACTCTCTCAGAAAATCAATCAATCAATCAATAATATAAATGAGAGTTTTAGCTACAAAGATTAAGCACACTAGCCTTAGAAAATATTCACAATGCTTAGAGAAATCACGAATGAAAAATACGTGAGTGTTTGGAAGTAGTATTTGGCTAATATAGGATTTTGAATGTTGAGAGGATTTTGCCCAAATCAAGTTTGCTAATCCTTACTAATTATGATAAATGAATGGGTATATATAGGCAAGGAGGAATTTTTGACTGTTGGGGACACACTGGGTATAATTAAATTTGTTTAAAAGATCATTAAGAATATTAACCCATTTTACCCCATTTAAGAATTTGGTAAAAAATATTTTAACCCACAAGGTTCGGGTGCCCGAAAAGACACAGTCAAAAATTCAACTTTTAGAGGTTCGGGTGCTTGAAGGGTGGGTTGGTTGACTAAACCAAAGTCAGTAGCATTTGTTTGATATTTCGGGTGCTCAGCTCATAGTTTAGTTAACCGAATTGGGCAATTCAGTCACCCAAGCCCTCTTTTGAACGTGATCGTTCGGTCGCCCGAGTAGTTGAAAAGTACTCTGACAAAGCTTCGGGTGCCCGACGAAGATACGTTCAAAACAGGTTCGGGTGCCCGAAAACCAAGTCAACATGTTGACTTGTTCGGTCACTTGAGCCACTTTAAATGACATAGGTTTGGTTGCCCAAACCCTCTCAACCTTTCCTATTAAGTTCATTTTAGCCTTAATTTGATTCCCCTCATTATGATAAGTGATGTAGTGGACTTGTGTTCTTAGTGTAGGTACCTAAGGTCCAACTATGGTCGTTTTGAGCATAACTACCTACTATGCATTACGCAAATTATTACAAGCCATACACGTGCATAGTTCATAATAAATTACATCCCCAAATGAAGAAATAAACAAATGAATACAAAATACAGCACATAGATCTTCATTCTTCGGCACGAACACCGCACGCCATCATGATATGTCTTTTGGTCCTAAAGCGTGCACAAAGTGAACTTGCATGCAATTCTCAGTACAACCATTAGTACCAAGAGTATTTGTCATAATCAAAACTGGGTGTGACCAATAAGGTCAACAATCTCCCCCTTATTGATGATGACAAATACTTTATGCAAAAATGGGTTCAGCTAAGAAAGGCTCCCCCTAACTTTATGCATAAAGATAATTAAAGTAATGGGTACTAAAAGATTAAGCAATTAAACACAGTCTTCTTACCCCACTTTTGTCCCTTCTCCACCTTTTGGTAACGCCAAAAAGGGTTAAGCAATAAAGCACGAAGGCAAAGTATGTCATTTAGATGTAGAAGGTATATTGGGAAAAAAAATTCGGCAGCATGCCATTTGAAAATATATCATTCCCAATCATAATCCTATACCTAAGTGACCTGTTTGGAGTTTCCATACACAATATATAACAAATTTCAATTAAGGAACCCAAACAATGTGTACATCAAGGAAGTAGGAGTAGCATTGAGCAAACTTATAATCTTAATGTTCTATACTCCCCCAATGGATGATTATGTAAGGATGAAGATTAAATTATCATTTGGCTTTCACTCATCCTTTCGAAAATATTTGAAAGTTAATTTTATCATAATCATCTTTGGTTGCCAAAAATAAACATGTATTTCCACAAGGCATAATATAATGGAAACATGTGAGCCTGATACCAAGTGTCACACTTACGTGGTAGTGAGGCTACCAATTATTAACTTACCAATTGATAAGAATGTTAATTTTTGTAAAGGCATGTTGTTTTGAAATGAGCATGATATCAAATAAATATTTTTCCAAAACATACACATTGATATCACCTAGTCACTGTATTTTCCAAAAGATATACAAATGAAGGCACAATACATTTTTATTTCGTAGGGCCTAATGATTTTAAAATTAGGTGACTCCCCCTAAGTATACGCATTTTCTTTATAAATCAACTTGAATAAAATAACTCAAGTTCTAAGAGGTTTAGCATTTAGAAAAAATATAAAGTTACGTGCACTGATTTTCAAAAAATTTGGTAGCATTTTGTCTAAAAATGTGATTAATCCATAAAAGCCTACCGAAATCAAAGCATTTTAAATATATACGCACAACCAGCTCCAAGGAATTTAAAATTTCAAAGAAAATGAGCCAAGTGTAAATATTTGAAATCTAAGATCAAATTTCATTAGCACACAAAATATTCAATCATTTTCGCCTTTTGGATAAATGTCTACAAAAAATTCAGCAGCATGCCAGCTGTAAACAGAGCATTTCCCAAAATTAACCTGCACAAAAATGATTCTCAAACAAGAAGTATCTCAAGAGAAAGGCATGCGAGAACTTAAATCTACCAATAGGCAATTCTCATCAACTACATCTGCCATGCAAGAGGTTTTCTATTCTAAGCATGCATTTCAACAGAATATTCATCCAAGTGCAAATCATATGCAAGTCTAAGTAATGTCAGATATATATAAATATAATCACAAGCAAAAGCACAATCACCATATCATAGTATCTGCATGTGTGTGTGGTGAGTGTAATTATCAAAAGAAGCAAATATAAAAGTTGTTTTAAAGTTACAGACCAAATAAAAAGTGTATCTGAATAAAACACCAAAGTGGATCAAATAAAGAGTTGGAGCATGAAAAAATGGATCCTCATGAAGCACTCCTAGGTCTCCCCATTGTCATGATCATCATCCCCCTCCTCACCACTCAACTCCATCTAGTCATCCTCCCCAATGTCCTCATCATTCATCTCTCTCAACCGCTCACCGAGGATATGAAAGTTAGCCCGCACCTCGGACTGGAACTCGGTGAAATCGCTGTAGAGGGAGTCAATTCTATCCTATGATGAAGATGCCTGCTCAGCCATGGAGACTCAGAACTCCTGAAATGAGGCAGAGAGATCGGTGATGGCTATCATGATCTCGGTGCTAGATGGTGCATAGGGCAGCTTCTGTGGGATCTCTTGAGCTCCCGGGCCTCTCTTATGTGCAGTGGGCAACCACATGTTGCCAGTGAGCTCGTATCCCATCAACTTTAGTGTGGTGGAGTTAAAGATTTCGGAGGGTCTGACTTTCTTGATGGTGGCAAGTGGCAACCTATTAAGCCATTCCCTAATGAATATCATAGACAAAATGCCATCGTAGGGTAGAATGATCCGTTTTCCTACTGCCTTAACGAACATCAACCATAGGATTAGTCTAGGGAGATCTAACTTCTTTTTGGTGAAGAGGCACCACATCACAAAACAATCCAAGAAGGATACATGGTCCCTCGATCCTGACTTAGGCAAGATATTATAAGAAATTAGGTGGTGTACCACCTTTGCCTCTAGGGTCAAGGATCTGTAGCTGGGAGTATGGGTCAAATTAGGTATAGGATTCATCATAACTAAATTGATGAAGGTACTCACCGTGTAGTCTTGCTCGCCTATCCAAGTGGAGGAAGAATCAGGGCAGATGAAGTCGCCACGCTAGATCTCAAATGTCTCTTCCAGATACGCATCATTGAAATGGAGATCCATCTCGAGCACTCTAGAGTAGTAGCCCTGACCATCATGTGCAAGATTGGCAAAGAAGAGTCGGATGAGCAGCAAGTCCATCCCCCTGGGCTGAAAAGCTATGAACTCATGCCACCCATGATATCTAAACATGTCTAGAACATTGTTGAAAAGGGTTTGCATGTACTCGATATCTAGGATTTTTCCTAGAATGGGGTCTTTGAGGCGAAAGATTCTCTCATACTTGATTCACCAATCGGGTGTGGGAAACCACTGTTCCAGTGGAACTCCCACAGCGGCACGTCTCTATTCTCTAGCCATAAAAATCTCTTAAGGAAGGTTGGGCTGAAATGAGAGAAAAAATAAGGAGGCTCTCGAGGTTATGGAAGAAATGAGCTCATTTTCACAAAAACCCATATATATATATATATATATATATATCAGCGCGGTTCGGGCGCCTGAGTGTGAGGTCGGTCGCCCAAACAGCTTTAAATATAAGAACCCACTAAGTCTTTTCGGTAGCCCGAACACTGGTTCGGTTGGTTGAATTTTAGGCGCCATTTTGTATTTTCGAGGGTTGATTGCCTGAATTGATTTTGAACTATTTGGACCAATTGCCCGAACACCTTATTCGGTTACTCGAAAATAAGTTCGGTGACCCGAAGTGAATTCAGCAGCCTGAGATGATTTGAACATGAGCGTTCAGCTGCCCGAAGTATGGTCAATGGCCTGGTCATACTTCAAATTTGTTTGGCCGAAGAGCAAATGCACTGTGTGGTTTGGTCGCTCGAGCTTGGTCAACTTGTTTTGTTTTGACCAGTTCTTCAACATTAGAGTCCCTATGGTTTATCTATAAGACTTAGGGCATTGAGAGGGCTTTAATATGAGTTCAAGATTGTTAGTCATTTCCTAGAGAAACACTGACTTGTGCAATGGACAAGGTATGCCTAACTTTAGATATTCATGGTTACGACTGAGTTAGGCACTTTGAAATTTAAATGCAAGGTAAACAAGCCATGTCCATCTAGAAGTGGATTTTTATTTAATCAACCAATGAATTTATATTTCAACCAATGAATATATGCATTAAGTCCAGATTGGTTATGTACTTGAATTCACAGATTGGCTTAATTTTTCAAAATGCTTAGTATGTAAGATTTTGAATAGTGAGTATACTAAGACTTTACATTTTTAGCCCCGAACCACTTCCTAGCCCCTTAGAGAATACTACCCCATATAGCTAATCCTAACTTCTAAGGAAGAATAGTGTGATCATGTAATTCCTTTTTGAACAACTTCTTCCTTGAATTTTAAGGAGTTTTCTTTCTTAACAAACCATATCATTTTTCTTCCTTTTATTTTTGATGGGTTAGGAGTTGGTGATTCTCTAATTTTCCATACTTGTTTGGGTTTCACACCTTTTCTTTTAAATGGAAAATCAAATTTCGTGTGCCCCTTCTTTTTACATATGATGCATGTGGTGTGGGTGTATTGACTAGATGAGGTACTAGCATAATATTTTGATTCTTTTACAAAGTACCCCATGTATAGGTTCTTTCTTTTCTTATTTTCAATTCCATTATAACCTATACCTTCCTTATCTAAGGTCATCTTTTGTGCACCTAGTAATTTATCAAAATTTTCCTTGCCTCTAGTGAACGTGTAGATGATCTTAGATTGTTTTTCTATTTTCTTCTCTAGATCTTGAATTTTTGAGTTTTTCAAATCTTTGCAAGCATTATGAAGTTTCAAAAGTTCTTTAGACATATTGTTTGCTTTACTTTCAAGATCTGCAATCAAGTGGTTCTTTTCGTCATCAATAGAAGCTTTAGATTTCAAAACAATCAATTCCTTTTTTAATGATTCATTCTTGCTCTCTAGTCTTTTAATTTTCAAATTATTTTCTCTTTCAGCAAGAATTTTTGAGTCACATTCCTTAATGCATGGATCATACTTTTTTTTCAGCACAGAGTATTTCTTATTTCACTTTACAAGTAACTTATGAGTCCTTATGTATTCAATTTTCAGTTCCTCATAAGATGGCATGCTTTCACTATCTCTACTATCATATGATTCATAATCAGATACAACATTCAACTCAACACATGAATCATGTTCATGTTTATCTATCAAGATAGAAGGAACTGAGATAACCCCATTGTTGAGTCTATGAGTCCAATCCAGTTTTGATAATGACAAATCACTTGGTATTTGATCTGTGCATTGAGTTTGTGAACAGGACCTATATTAAGCATGCACGGAACGATAACGAGTCATAGAAGCCTTAAAAGTAAAGCATACATATCTTGGAAAGATCCATGAAACTCAAAGAGTACAAGAATCAAGATGCAAGCAGCAAAGTTCAAGAACATCTTGGGAATGGGTATTTAGAACTCATGTACTTACTTTTTCATATGATTTAATTTGAGGCTCAACATATACCTTAGAATGTTTTTTCTTGCATTTCATGAACCTCATTAGGAGACATTCATGGACTTAGAAATATTGTTAAAACCTTGGAAAATGTTTTTATAAAAGAGCCAAGAAAGAAAGCAAAGCAGAGTTTTAAGTTAGAAAGGAAAAATTGAGAAAAAGGGCACTTCGGTAGCCTGAACTCAACTTTAGTAGCCTGAAGAATTTCTTTGGTAGCCTGAAGATTAAGTTTGGTATCCTAAAGAATTAATGGGAAATATTGAACCTAGCCGAGGGACTTCGGTCGCCTGAGCTTGGAACTTCGGTTGCCTGAACTCACGGTAACACTTAAAAATCTTATTTTTATTAAAAGGACTCACGACCTATTTCTTTGATCCAATGGTTGAGATCAATTCTAAGGGTAAGACACTATATATACAGAATATCTAAACCCTAGTAGGTTTTAAAAACACAAGAAGATCAACGTAAAGCGAAGAACACATCTTATTGAAGGAGAATAGAGAAAATTGTGCTGATTGCTATACGATTGCTTGCTCTTCACTCTACATTCATCTACTTTGGGAAAATCTACTCAGAATATCTAAGGGGAATCCAGTTACTCATCTGGTTTTTCATTCTAGTATTGAGGTTTGATAAATCATATTTTTTTGTTAAGAGTTAGTTGGATAGAGTTCTTCTTATATAAGCTGATCTACTCGTTGATATCCATTTTTCATAGAGTATATCATTACAAAATCTACTTTTGAATTCTTGTTAAGAAGATGATCTTGTGTGTGCATATAGCAAATCATTTCATTAAGAAGATTACCACTTGAGCTTTAGGTATTGATTAAACACTTTTGATTCAAGTGAGATTTCATTCAAAGAGTTGATATTTTCAATACAAAAAATCTACTTATTTGAAGATCATTTATGTTTGTAACTATATATATATATATATATATATATATATATATATATATATTGAAGGATATTTTTAGAAAATTATATAGTAAGAGTGTTAATCTTTGGTATTATCATCTTAGAGATACATATACATATACATATACATCAAGTCAAATATTATCAAGATCACATTGAGATTGAAATATTTCGAGAAATAATTTTTTACAAAGGGTGTAACATCTTTGCAATTTACAAAGTTATTTTTATAGTCAAAGATCTAACCTAATTTCTCCATAGCATTGAGTTATACAAATATTTTTGGGAGATTTGATAAAGGAATTTTTGTGTTGAAGCATATCATACATAAACGATTGTATCATTTCCTACATTCTGAGTTTCAAGTTATATCATATGTTAATGTATTAGGAATTTGAATCGTACTCACGAGCTTTTGTTTGGAAGCATTTTTTAGTGTTCTTTTTTTAGATTCTATATTATTCACGGTTCGGTGTGTGAATCGGGGTTTGAGGAGAGAGCTGTGTCTTTTGTAAGCAGCAGAGTGGGAGGGTCTTGTAAGCAGCGGATTGTAAGGGAAGCTCCATCCCAATTTAAGGTGCACGGATTTTAGTGAAATCCTTGAGTGGTTGCTCAAGGCAAGGATGTAGGCCGAGTTGGCTGAACCTCGTAAAAACTATATCTGTCTTCTCTCTTCCCTTTACTCTTTACTTTCAGCACTACATTTAAATTGATCGTATTGCATATATAGGTTGAATAACGTTGCACACAATTAATTGGGTAATAAGAACTCATTGGTAAATTGAATTTGTTTTTGTTATAAATCCCTGAGATTGGTTTGCTAAATATACAAGTAGGGATTAAGTGGTAAATAGATTCAAAGAATTTTAAAATACCCAATTCACCCTCCCCCTCTTAGGATTACACCTAATTCAACACCCATCATTAGATAAAGCCACAAAGCACTGGTTACCTTCCTTGAGATCAGTGGAGCCTGAGTCATATGGAGAGATGACTTCCTTTTGCGTAGATGCACCATATCTCCACTCAAGTTTGTCCCAAATCTACTTAGCACTACTACAAGACATAACCTCACATAAAACATTAGAATCTAAAGCATGCAATAAGGTATTCATGGCATCAAAATTTACCTGTACTAAGTTCCTATCATGATCATTCATTTCACACTCATATTTTGGAACATCAGTACACCCAATAGATTTCATAGGCACACAATCACCCAGATCAATGACTTTACAAAATATCCAATTTAAAGCTTTCACATACACAGTCATTCTAAATTTCCATATAGCATAATCGTTACCACAGAATAGAGGTGGGTGCGTGACCAATCTTCCCTCACATGAAGGGTATGCACTAACACGAGCCATCATGATCTTTTAACTAAATGACGTCTAAGTCTAGGTTACGAGACTCTGATACCAATTGATAGATTTGGTGCAATCCCAAGAGGGGGGTGAATTGGGTATTTAAAAATTTATTACGTAGGTTAACTGATTTTGTTAACAGTACAAACCAACCTAGGGTCAGTCTACACAATCAAAATTAAACATACACGTGCAATCAAGGTAAAGTGCATAAATGTAAAGAACATGCACGATATGTTATCAGGGTTCGGCCAACTGTG
The DNA here is from genome assembly GCF_029873635.1 of Malania oleifera. Taxonomy (NCBI): domain Eukaryota; kingdom Viridiplantae; phylum Streptophyta; class Magnoliopsida; order Santalales; family Ximeniaceae; genus Malania; species Malania oleifera. Next base: position 44,418,626 of record NC_080421.1, on the reverse strand, counting down.
CCTACGTCCCCGCCTTGGCCACACCAGCACAAGGATTACCACTATAATGCTCACCTAAACGGGTGGAGCGGCACCTAATACAACCAGGTCAATTCAAGGGGCTGACCTTAATCAACACGCCTTAATAGGATGACACACCTAGCTTTCCTAACCGGGTCTAAGCCAATCTGGGACTATTCCACAGGGCTAGTCTCCCTCTTCAGGCCCGCGCCTGGAATACAACCAATGTGTATAAAATGCGTACATGGAAATGCGCTTCTACACAAGCAGATGTGTGCACCAATACATCTCAATCAATATTGCAAGTATAGATTTTTAGTGCTCTAATGTGTGCTAAACGCTCAATCAAGTATAGATTTTCAGTTTAGATCTAGAGTGTATATCCAAGCAATATTTGAAACGCACTTTGTGAATGATACAATATCCGATTAAGGTTTCAAAGTATGCTAAGCAAGTTCAACCAAACAAACTCAATAAAATATTCTAATGTTCAAGGCACAATGGAGTTGTTTGAAGTACTAGCTTCTTGAAAAGGATTTTTGAACACAAAATCTAGGTTTAGGTATCTTACAATTACAATGCAAGAACCACACCCTCAAAGCCTTTCCACACTTGATTTATCAACTGAAATCAGTGGAAGAACTTTAATGCCAAACTCTCTTAGAAAATCAATCAATCAATAATATAAATGAGAGTTTTAGCTACAAAGATTAAGCACTCTAGCCTTAGAAAATACTCACAATGGTTAGAGAAATCACGAATGAGGAATATGTGAGTGTTTGGAAGTAGTATTTGGCTAATATAGGATTTTGACTGCTGAGAGAATTTTGCCCTAATCAAGTCTGCTAATCCTTGCTAATTATGATAAATGAATGGGTATATATAGGTAAGGAGGAATTTTTTACCGTTGGGGACACACTGGGTATAATTAATTTGTTTAAAAGACCAATAAGAATATTAACCCATTTTACCTCATTTAAGAATTCGGTAAAAAATATTTTAACCCGCAAGGTTCGGGTGCCCAAACAGACATAGTCAAAAATTCAACTTTTAGAGGTTTGGGTGCCTGAAGAGTGAGTTGGTCAGCTGAACCATAGTTAGTAGCATTTGTTCAATATTTCGGGTGCCCGGCTCATAGTTTGGTTAACCGAATTAGGCAGTTCAGTCACCCGAGCCCTCTTTTGAACGTGATCATTCGGTCGCTCGAGTAGTTGAAAAGTACTCTGACAAAGCTTCGGGTGCCCAAGGAAGATACGTTCAAAACAGGTTCAAGTGCCCGAAAACCAAGTCAACATGTTGACTTGTTCTGTAATGACCCTGCCCTTTATACGGACCCAGGTGTCACTCACTCCTACAAAATACATGTACCTATTCAAGATACGTAAACAACCCGCCCTAATCAGGGACATACGGGTATAAATCATACATAATTACGATGTAAATGTCGTAGAAAAATATAAACATCCATTGGGATTTCTATCAGTCTTATACCAGAGTTTACTAATACATCCACAATTACATAAAACCAAACATAGAATAAAACTTGTTGTTACAATCCTCCAAAAAGGACTTCCATCTAGGTTTAATACAAGATTCAAATGCTTACGTAAGCTACCCAAAATAATCTCCCCAGTCCGTTTAGCTACTAGGGCCGACGTACTGGTGGACCTGAAAACAAAGGTTGTATGATAGGGTGAGACACCTCTCAGTAAGGAAGAAAGAGTTACAACAGTGTGTGACTGCATATACGCAAATTTTCGTAAGAACTCATACATTTGAAACATTTGTTTATAATACTGTATCATATAACATTTATCTGTACATCAATATTTAAATCATGCATATGATTATTGGAACACCTCCAGCTTAGTATGACAGTTTGCTTATTTACCCCGTGGCACGGGTTGTGCACTGATTGCCTCTAACAGTGTCCTGTTCGTGCAGACAAAGCCAAGCATCTTTTATGATCCGACCGCCCCCTGGTTTATTTTTACCAGCAGCTTACTAACTCTTCACAGGTCGACCATCTAATATATCCATACTGATTTTACATATGTATTGTTGTACTGCCAGCATCGGTACCTAGCCCTAGGAGTTTATTTCAACCCCCAAACTGGAGTATTTTTCAACCCCTTTTACTGAAGTTTCTTTCAACCTCTTTTGGTCACAATCAAAACTAAGATCAGATCCCTACCTTGATTTTTGGGAAAGACCTGAAAATCTCTAAAACGACGATCCGATCCACTAAAATTGTAAAGTTTTCTCTTTTGATCCATGCAATACCCTCCGTTTTTGGAAACGGATGACGAACGGCGAAGAATTCAAGAGAGAGAGAGAGAGAGAGAGAGAGCTCGCTAGTAGAAAGAGAGAGAGAGAGAGAGACAGAGATTTTATATTTTCTTAACCCCAAAGCAACCCCAAAAGAAGCTTTAAGGCACCGTTGACCGAGTCAACTTCATCGACGAGGCTTTGAATTTCGTTGACGAGGATTTCCCAGGAACCTCCCAAAACCCCTCGATATTCCCTCGTCGACGAAGGCGACCTTCATCGAAGAACCCCTTTTATTTGAAGGTTCAAGTCTCTACATGTTCGATCGCCCGAGCCACTTTAAATGACATAGGTTCGGTCGCTCGAACCCTCTCAACCTTTCCTATTAAATTCATTTTAGCCTTAATTTGATTCCCCTAATTATGATAAGTGATGTAGGGGACTTTTGTTCTTAGTGTAGGTACCTAAGGTCCAACTATGGTTGTTTTGAGCATACCTACCTACCATGCATGATGCAAATTATTACAAGCCATACACCCATACACGTGCACAGTTCATAATAAATTACATCCCCAAATGAAGAAATAAACAAATGAATACAAAATACAGCACATAGATCTTCATTCTTCGGCACGAACACCACACGCCATCATGATATGTCTTTTGGTCCTAAAGCGCGCACAAAGTGAACCTGCATGCAATTCTCAGTATAACCATTAGTACCAAGAGTATATTTCATAATCAAAACTGGGTGTGACCAATAAGGTCAACAAGTTTTTTACCAAACAAACTTTGACTTACATGAAGATGCAAAAAATCCAAGAAAAAAAAAGAGAAAAGCCAAAAATTTCACTTAGCGGTCGACCGACCCTCCCTTCATAGCTAGCAGTTGGTGCCTCAAACAAGCGGTCAACTAACCTATGTGAAATCAAAAAATTTTAGTTTTTTTTTTCACGCAATTTGTAAAGACCCAGAAATTTAAAAGGATTAAAGTAACTTGGAAAAAAATAATAATAAATAAAATAATAAATGAATAAATAAAAGGAATAGTATGAAAAAAATAATAAAATAAAATAAAGTAAATTATTAATTAATTAATTAAGTATTATTTAATTGAATTAATAAATTAACTAAACGTTATTTAATTGAATTAATTAAACTAAATATATGATATTTATAAGTTTATATATATATATATATGTTTATAAAAATAGGTTATAACATTATAATATAGTATATTATATTATATAATATATATGAATTTGGATGCTGAAGCATCCAGATTCCATTTTGGATTTTAGAAAGAAATAGAGAGAAGCCCCCTGCGACTCCTTCTGTGCACCCCCTCCGTCTTCGTCTCTCCTTCTCTCAATTTGTAGACGAATTTACAACAGATCGGGAAACGGAAGGTGTCATTGGATTCCTGGTTCCGCTGCTGACATTTCTACTAGAGCTGATTTTTCATGGGAACGGCTTAGGCACTGCTCCTGGGAAAAGGTAACTTTTCCCCATTTTCTCAATTTCGCTTTAAATATGCGGTTAAATCGACGATCAGGTACCACCACGTGGTCCTAGTCATCACCGTTGTTATTTTGGCATAGGTAATTTTCCAATTGAGGTTTTCTAGGCCCTACTCCAAAGCGAGAGTGAGATTTGGGAAATTTGGCAATTTGAGTATATTTGCGGTTAGTACTATTTATTTAGGAATTATGGTCTTAGGAAATATTTAAATAAGATTTTATTCAGGAATAATTTATTGGAACTAGGAATTTAATTTCAGGGTTCGAGTGAGCGCCGCAGGCATCTTTTCGGGGTCTCTGTTGGTGCAGTTTAAGAAATAAGGTAAGGGGGAAATTTATATATTAAATCAATTTTTTCATGAATTAAAAATGACTATGTGTTATTTTTGTATATATGTTTTTATGTGGGTTTAAAATGTCAGTCATGAAATTTATGTTTTCTGAGCCTAGGATTGTCGATATAGTTGTGTATATGTGAAAGTGAACAAATGAAAGTGAAAAGAATTTTTTGATGAATTAAATAAGAAATGAAATGTATTTTGAGCATATAAATGTTAAATGTGGATTGGCTTTTTTTATGAGAAATATGTATGAATTTTACTACTAACTTGTGTGGCGTGAGAACCTGTGCAAATTATATGTTAAATGTATGAGATGCAGGCTAAGTAAGTAAAGCAATGAGAATAAAATATGATATGGACAATGTTGCCTATGTATGTTAAATGCATCCATGTAAAGGTACGACAACTGAAAGTCGGGTTAGCAGATTCTAGCGCATTTCTATGTGTACTAACTGTAGCAGATTCTAGTGCATTTCTATGTGGACTAACAAATGACGGCTAAAGAGCGGCTGTAGTACAAAGGAATGAAATGAAAATGTTATAAAATGAAATGACAAGAAATGACAATGCAATGAAATGAAATGTGAAATGTGAATGATACAAATGGGAAAGAGTCACTTAAAGTGAAACACAAGGAAATGTTAAGTTATGAACATGAAAGAATGTGAATGATTGAATAATGATGGAAAGAATTATGTGTTATGATATTAGAAGTATTTATGTATGTAGAATATGTTACGTTTGGGCAGGGCGCACTCTTCGCCTGAGGGCTTGCTGAGTAAGGCGAGTGCACTAGTAGCTTCAAATATGGTAGTAGCTACATAACGCACTAGGGCAGAGGGAATCTACTTGTATGGGCGAGTAGAATTCCCTATCCTTAGGGCCTTTGCCGGTAAACTATTGTTGAACTGTGTGAGTACGAGATTAATCTACTACTTGAGGGCTTACTGAGTAAGGTGAGTGCTCTGATATGTTTTAATTGTGACCTTAGGGTTACCTAAGGATCAGAGCAAATGGGTGCTACTTGTATGGGCGGGTAATCACCCCTATCCTTGGGTAATCTCGTGGGTTAAATATTTGCATGTGATTGTTTAGGTTTAGAAAACAATTTCAATGTTATATGATGATTTGCAAATGAAATAAAAAATGATATCTATTTATCTCATGTTGGCCACACGTTGTTTTAATATGTATGTTTCTTCCCTTACTGAGATGTGTCTCACCCAAATATGATTATTTCTTTTTCAGGACATCCTTGAGGTTAAGCTTAGGGAGCTCGAGGGTATTTAGCATTTTGAGGAACTTAAAGAGAAAGGGTATATTTTATTAGTACTTTGGGGGATGTAAATATTTATGTTTTAAGTTTTTATGTTTTAAGCCCGTTGAGAACGGAATGGTTGTGAAAATATTGAAATGCTTTTGGAGATGTATGTATTCATGGAAATGCATGTGATGAATAGATAATATGGATTACAGTTAGAATTAGTAAACTCTGGTATATTGTTATATGGAGATTATGATTATGTTTTCCGCTGCATATGTTATGTTAATTATGGATTATCAGGGATTTTATCATGTATAACGTGCCGGACTCGGGTTTAAGGGTTCGGGGCGTTACATTATGGTATCAGAGCAATGATTTTGGGATTTTGAGAATTTAGGAAATGATTTATACCAGAGTATAGGAATGAGTTATGATAAAAAAAATAGGAGATGGGTAGGTTAGGCATTGAGAAGTAGGTATGGTGCAGGGAAGTATAGGATTTTGTCTTATAGCTTGGAGGCAGAAATCCCTTGGCGGACTTCTGTGATTTTCTGATTCAGTCAACAGTTTCAGAAAACCACGGTAAATCCATCGACGGTGATGTTTCCTAGCCATGAGATTGGTCCTTATGTGAGGATTTTTGATTTTATTGGATTTAATTTAATGATTATGTTGTTTGAAGTTATGATATGGAATTCTTATCTCTTCTCTGTCCTTTTTTAGGATGGATTCTGGAGATGAAAATGTAGGGGTTGAAGAAAGGGAAGGTTTTGATACTTCTAGTGAAGAGGACATAGATACCTCTAAGGTGCTACGGGGTATAGTCCGCTAAATTAGGGCAGAGATGAAGAAGGAACCTAAAGAATAGAACTGTCCACCTACAGGTCATAGCTACAGTATTAAAGAATTTATGAGGATGAACCCTCTAGCCTTTACAGGATGACCCGATCCAGTGGTTGTGGAAATTTGGGTACAGGAGATAGAGGAGATTATGGTTGTACTCGACTGCACGGACGAGCAGAAGGTCCATTATGCTACCTTTAAAATGATAAGAAAGGCAAAGCGCTGGTGGCGTTCTATGAAGCTGCTAGAGGATCAGAGGGACGTAAAGATAGCCCTTACTTGGGAGAGATTCAAGGAGCTGTTCATTGACAGGTATTTTCCTTCATCTGTTAGAGAGGAAAAGATTGAAGAGTTCACCAGTTTGACCTAGGGGGATATGACAGTTGTAGAGTATGCAGCTAAATTTGTAGAACTATCACACTTTGCTTCATTTTTTATCCCAAATGAAGCAAGGAAAGCCAAGAAATTTGAGAAAGGCCTGAGGCGTAGGATTTATGAGCTAGTGGTGGAGTTTCACGTTCAGAATTTTTCAAAATTAGTTGATAAGACATCAGTGTTGGAGAAGAGTATTCAGGGCAGTACTGAGCCTTCAGAGCATAAGAATAGACCTACACCATCTGCTTTTTAGTCTAAGGCTAGTCAAGGATCGGCGAAGAAAGGGAAGGAAGCAACAGGCTTAGTATGTCCGAAGTGTAATAAGAGACATAGGGGCGAATGCTGGTATGGCACTCTGAGTTGCTTCAGTGAGTGCTCTGATAGGTACCCGTTGTTGCCACGGGTGCAAGGCCCCTAAGGGAAAGTGACAATGCCTGAAAAGGGGGTCATTACAGATGGTATCAGAGCAAAGGGGTAGTTACCCCCGATCCTCGGGAACTCTCACTTATGAATGATTGTGGCGAAGTAAGACTCTCCGCTCGGGGGCTTGCTAAATTGAGAGACGGTGATACGTAACGCCTCAATCTCAGTGAGTGCTCTGATAGGTACCCGTTGTTGCCACAGGCGCAAGGCCCCTAAGGGAAAGTGAGAACACCTGAAAGGGGGGTCGTTACAAAAGGTATCAGAGCCAACACCCAACCGAAAGTGTGATGAGATTCACATCACCTGAGTTTGGAAATGTGGGTTCACGATGAGGAAGTTGCGTTCTATAAGTGGGGGAGAATGTGATACCCCATGGATGAAAGACTTAAAAAGATTAGATGTTACTACCCATATCAACAAGGTGTACCTTTCTTTTCGGAAGCTTTCCCATAAGAACTTCATAGTTAAGCGTGCTTGGCTGAGCAATCTTGGGATGGGTGACCACTTGGGAAGTTTTCTCAGGAAGTGTGTGAGTGAGGAAAAAACACACTAAAAATGACACGTGTTGGCTTGTGGGGCCAGTCATTAGTCTGATAAGGCCCGCCCCCTGTTGTCTGGTCCAAGTGGAGGAGGAGAGACACAGTGCTCCCTGGCAGACCCAGGTTAGGGCGTTACACAATTGGCTAGAGATCTAGGTCTTGCAACATGTCCTATTGATGTTACATGTCAAACTCGGACATTGACCGTTAATGGTTGGTGGTTATTGGTAGTTATTTTTTAATTTGAATTTTTAAAATTTAAATTAGAAAAGGCTTTTCCATCCCTTCCGTTGAAGGTTTATAAAAGGACCTCCTATGGAATACTTTAGGGCACATCCAAGTGGTGGCTTCAAGTTTTATTCAAGAGTTTCAAAGGGGTTTTAATTTGAAAGAGAGATATAAGAGAAATCACAATCGTCTTCTTTTGAAAGAGACTTAAGGGGTGTGATTCGAAGCAAAGGGCTACCCACTTGATTTATAAAGGATAATTCTTCAAAAAGGTCAGTGCCAAACCCTTTGCTTCATGCATTTCCATTCATTATATTAACTTTGTTATGTTTTCTTGAATATTGTGATTTATACTTTATAATTTCTCTACTTTCCTATTTCAAAAGAGCATGTTAGATGTTGTAGAATATGTTTATAACATGACTGCATAAGAAACAACTTTCTAGAATGTCAAAATTAGACATGTATGTTGAAATTCTCTTTCATGTGGTCGATCGGCCTATGTAGGTAGTCAACCAGCCTCTCTTCATTTAAAAAATGTAGTTGTTGCCTGCAGGCAAACAACCAATCTCTACATATGGTCGACCACCAACTCCCAAGAGCGCTTATTTTGTACTCTCTCTTGATTTTCTTTGGCAAGTGTCTTAGTGTCAACACATGGTAGATCATCTTTGATTGATATTGATTGGTCTTTTCTTTAGCGTTTTTATGGTTTCTCTATAAAAGAAAATCCTTTTTTTCCTTAAGAACAAATGGATTTGCTTGAGTTATCTTAAAAACATCAATTTTTTGTAAAAGTTTTCAAGTTATTTAGGATCATGCATCCATAAAGTGACGTTTGAGTGTTCTTCAGTCTTTTCAAATGACGGTCAAGTTGTGTTCATGGTTCTCTTTCCAAAAATCCTTTTTTTTTTTCAAATGATTTTTGTGGTTTTGTCCTTAAATAAACCAAAAAAAATATCTTTTAAAAATTTGACTTTTTATTGAACCATTAATGATGCAACTGTTGAATGGATTAAAAAGCCTCTTTTCTAGAAGATATTCCAAGGGATTTCAAGTTGGATTTTGTGGTTTTCCTTTCAAAGAAACAAAAATCATGAAAATTCTAAGTTTTTATAAATAACCAAAAAAATGTTTTTAAACTTGAATAAGAAATTCTTTTTGGAAACTACAGATGCCTTGATTTTTTTTAAGGATATGGAGGCTGCCAACTTTGTAGATCCAGCAACACCAAGCAAAAAACTCAAATTCCTCTCTTATTATCTCTTTGCATGCATGTTTTCATGTATTTCATATCTCTCTGCACATTCAACTTTGATTAGGCATTGAAGTTGTAGGACTTTCATAAGGATTATTCCTCTGCACAAGTTCTATGAAAGCCTTTTCAAAGGGGTAAGGAATGAATAATTTCTAAAATAAGCAAATAAAAAGGGGAAGCAAATTGCAGCAGGTGGTCGACTGCCTTGTTTTCAAAAATGAATTTCATAGTTTTCCCAAGCTTCAAATATTTGTTTCAAAAAATTATTTCAAAACGGGAAGTACACACACAGATACACAAGGTAAGAATGGTAAACATTCAAAGAAATAAAGTGGTGACTCCGCTAATTAAAATGAATTTAAAGTGTTACCTTTCATGTTCATAATTTTACTCCTAAACCTAATCTCTTGAAACATGTTTCTTTTATTTTTCCTTTTCAAAAATTAAAATAAAGTGGTGACTCCGCTTTCAAAGATAAAAAGGGCAATTTAGATATACCAATGGTTTTGTAATCTATACTTATTTGATTTCAAAACAGTCACCAAATGTTGGCAACCCAAATGGGTCTTCAACCCGATGTCGACAACTTTGGCAATTGTGCTAGGGATAATAAAGACTTGGGCCACCTCTTATATGTTTATATGTGCTTTTCTATATATATATATATATATATATATATATATATATATATATATATATGATTATATGTGTTTGTTATTTCTCATACCATGTTATTTGTACTATGTATGAGATGTTATATTGATTTGCTATGTTTATGTCTTTCCATGTCCATGCATTTGCATTCATAAGTTCTATTATTCACACATATCACTGCACCACATGAGTCCTATGCCCAGACTTCCTATAGGAGAAGGAAGAAGTATTAAGGACCTTCATGGGTCTTTGTCTCCCGTATAGGCCTTATGAAAATTCATTAACTTGGTTTGTTCTCTTTGAAGATAATCTTGAAACTTTTAGAGTTATGATGTGTATAGCCCTTACCATACACTAGATAACTTTCATCCCCTACCATAGGATATATACTTTTACCTAGTTTTTGGTGTTAAACAAGAATGCTAAGACACATGGAGTCAAAAACATTATCTTTAAGGGCATATAATTCATTGTATATGTTTTTTACTTCGTCTTTGTAGAATTTGGTTGCATAAAAAGTGTACATGCTAATGCATTGATTAAATAAATTCTTGAGCCAAACTTATATCAAGACCATTTGATATGCTACACTAGTTATGTAATTGAATTCTATCCTCATTTGTCACTCATGCATTGCCTAGTGAAATGTTTGCTTTTCTCTGTAGACCTTAATTTATACATCTTCATAGGGTAATCAAAATTCCACCAAAAAGGAAAATCTATCCAGTTACTCATGACCTAATTATTACCGAAGCTCGGTCACAAAACATGGAGTTATCGAAATCTAGTTAAAATGAGGAGAATGTGACAAGAATTGAATCTCCATTATATAAAAGAATTGAGACTTTGGAAACATCTGTAGCAAACCTAGTCAAACTTATGAAAAGAAAGTCATCTGTAGTTGATGTAATTGCACCACCAATTGCTTAAGAACCCATTTACATCAACATAAATGGACAAGGGGCAACTACTAAACCTTCCAAGTCAGAAATGACTAAGTCAATTAAAACCAAGAAATAAGAAGACAAAGATTGCATGGCTTACATAAAAGAACAATTGAGGTCCATCCAGGGCTTACAAAATGGAGGTGTAAGAGACTTTGAAGATCTATACTTTATTATTGATGTGGACACTCCAAAGAAATTCAAAGCACCCGACTTCGATAAATATAGTGAACGGGATGTCCAAAGATTAATCTTTAGATGTATGTTCACAAGATGACACCATACGCTAAAAATGAAAAACTATTGATGCATATGTTCCATGAGAGTTTAACTGGTCCAACCCTGAGATGGTATGCTTCACTTAATAAAAATCAAGTTCAAAATGGTGAGACTTAGCTAATTTGTTTTTGAAACAATACTAGTTCAATGCTAAGATCTCCATTGATTGAACAAGTCTTCAAAATATGGAGAAGAAAAGTTTAGAAAATTTTAAGGACTATGCTCAAAGACAGACGATGGCTATTGCTAAAATAAATCCACCATTTTTGGAAATCGAAATGGTCAGCACATATGTGGGAACATTGAAAGGTGTATAATTTGACAAGTTATTTCATCGAAGTCTATCCAACTTCGCAATAGTTGTGGCTATTGGGGAAAAAATTGAAAATAAACTAAAATTTGGGAAACTAACTGACTACATTACTTTGAAATCAATTGAACAAGTTGTTGGGAAGAAAATCTTCATAAAAAAAAAAAAAGAAAATTGAAGGAGACGTGAACGTAATTTCTAAGAATAAGGCATAGAATTCAAATCCAACTCAAGCTATTTGCACTTATACCACCTAATCTATCGTCAATTCATAGTCTGGTGATAATCCAAATCAAGAAAATCCTAACTCGAGACCAAGAATGGAATTCACCACTCTTCCAATTCCTTTAATTGAATTATACCATCAACTACTAGCTTAAATGAAAATTGTGTCAGTACCCATAAAATCATAGTAGAATATGAAGTTTTATGATCCAAATTAGAATTGTGAATATCATATGAATACAATTGGCCATGCTACCAATAATTGTTTAGCCTTGAAATATCAAATTCAAGACCTTATTGATGCCAATATCTTGAAATTCCAATAAGTAAGGAATACTTCAAGTTCCAATATAAAAACAAATCCATTTCCAGATCATGGGGGCATATTTATCAATGCTTTTGAAGTATATGAAATTCATGGCATCAATAGGTCTACACCTTCTATATCTTCCACAACCATCAATTTCACATAGACAATCATCCAATACAAGTCATCCAATACTACACCTTTCATTTTAAATTCCCTACTCTATTTCCACATATCTCAAATAGAGTTGTGTCTTGGAAATATGAAACAAAAGTAGTGAAAGCAAGCAAAGTGCTTGATTTATTTGGTAGTGGTGGTATAATAAGAAGTGGTCATTGTTACACTTTAGAAGACTTAGAAATAAAGAGAAAGGATAAAGAGAAAATGAATTAAGAGAGAAAGGCAAACATGGAGAAAACCAAAGAAGTTGATGATGAAGAAATTAAGAAGTTTCTACAAGAACTCGAGATCAAAGATTAAAACTTTGTGGAGCAATTGAATAAAACTCTAGCTTAGATTTCCGTACTCAATTTGATCTTAGCCTTGGAAGGTCATAGGAATGCCTTGTTGAAAATATTGAAGGAAACTCATGTACCTTAGAAAGTATCAGTTTGAAAATTTTGAGAATATAATCAATGTCATATTGGTAGTGAATAATGTTGTTTACACAGATCACTAAATTCCACAAGATGGAAGAGGTCATGTGATCCTCTATACATAGTTGTAAAATATGGGCAACAAATCATACCATAAGTTTTGGTTGACAATGGTTCAACACTTAATGTATACTCATATTCAACACCAATGAAATTAGGAATACAAGTCTTCAATAAGAGAGAGCAATACAATAGCTATGCCATAACCAATTAAGGGGTTTTGGGAGAAATAAATCTTGGAATTGAAATTGGTCTTTATATCTTCACAATTGTGTGAGTTTTGGTGTAATCCCAAAAGGGGGGGTGAATTGGATATTTTAAAAATCCTAAGCCAAATTACACTAGCAATCAGTATTTCACAACCTAGGGTCTTTTCTAATCAAATGGATATTTAGCAGATATATTAACATCCAAATAATTTAAACAGTTATAGCAATTCCACTATTTCCCAAACTGTTGGAACTGGTGTATTTCCAAGAGGGGGTGAATTGGAAATTTAAAACTTTCCTAGGTCAAATTCAAATCACAATCAGTATTTCCCAACCTAGAGTTTTTCTAAGTACTAACCAATCTAGCATAAATCAAACTGAGCTTAAATGTAAAGCAATTGAAGCAATCTCAATATTTCTGAAACATTCACAGTAATTAAAATAACAACATTCAAGTGCGTAAATTTAAAGTTGACACAAGATATGTTATCGGGGTTCAGCCAATACTGCCTACATCCCTACCTCAGCTCACAAGCCCGAGGATTACCACTATTGCTCACTTAATGGGTGGAATGGCACTGATTATAACTAGGTCAAATTAAAGCACGGCTGACCTCAACCTTTACAACCAATCCTTTCGGGCTAGAATAATGCCCCCTCAGGCCATGTCTGGAATACAACCAATTTAACATACAAAGTGTATACAAAATGAGTGCTTCTCCAACAAGCAGGTTTGTACCAGTACACACAAGCAATAATCAATGCACTTACAAAAGATAAGAACTATAAGCTCAGTGCAAATATATGAAACAACAATCTAGGTAATGTCAATAATCAATCAAGTGTGAGAGTGTATTATCAATCTATCTTTGAAACAATATATAAATGTATATCAACCACAAATAGGGTTTCAAATATTTTCAAAGATATAACAAAAATATCTCAAAATGATTTTCTCAAAGTTTAAGCGCAAGAAATATTTTTCAAATCAAGCTTGTCAAAAAGTTTTCTACAAAACACAAGACAAGCTTAAGAGTCTTCCAATAAACAATGCAAAGACTCACAAGCTAATAAAAAGTTTTCCCCACAAAATGAATATTGATTAACTCAAGGGGGATAGCTTTTGGGCTTAACTCTCAATAAAAAAAAAATCAACAAGCAATTTGTGAGTATGAGAGTTTGAGCAATAGTAGGACTTGTAAAATTACTTAGAATACTCTCACACAAAGATATTTTGTAATAGGATGAGCAAGGGAAGAGTATATGGCTTATGTGTGAATAAAATGCACTCAAAATTTCAGAGGAAATTTTTCCTAATCAAATTGTTAATTCCATGCTAATCACACCAAATGAGGGATATATATAGAGACACTCCAAAAAATATAACCATTCGGGACTCATTCAATATTTTTGAAAAAGTTTAAGTGAGGTTAATAAAAAATAAATCCTATTTTACCTCGGTAAAAATTGGGCAACCCAAGAGTTTCAGTCAACCATATTTGAGGTTCTAACGACCATATCACTAAGTTCGGTCGACCATGGCATTTTTGAACTGAGATTTTGGTCGACCATATTAAGGCGATTTTGAACCCTTCGAGGTTCAGTCGACTAAGGCATGTTTGGTTGACCAAATTCTAAGGTACGATCGACTAAGTCAAATTTTAACTAGTGGTTCGGTCGACCAGGTTGTTGGGAATCACCCACGTGCCAGTTCGGTCGACCATGCAGTGCAAGTTCATTTCAAAATGGTCGACCGAATAGTCAACAAGTTAACTCTATTTGGTTTAGTCAACCGAACACATTTAAAGTGTGCATTTAAGTCCTGATTTTCATATAAAGTCACCCCTGTTCACATAATTATAACTTCTAAGTTATAAGGGACTTATCAAAGTGATGTGCAGGGACCTATGGTCAATCTACGGCCTAGGCTTTTTAATTTAGCCTAAAAACTTGGCATCAGTCAACCGAAAGTTGACCGAAGTCTTTTTTATGGTCATTGATTTCCCTATGGTCATTTGAGCTTATAGTCCTACCATGCATGCCATGCATTAATTACTACAGACCAAGGATTATTACAAACCCAAAGAAAATATAACGCAATACAATACCACTTGAAAGAAAAGTGAAAGAACTTCATGCTTTGCTCCTTCGCTATAGCATGGATTGCATCGAAATATGTGCTTATTTAAGTGCTTCTCGACTTCCATTTCTCATCTGTCATCTGTGCTTAGAAAAGTAAACTTGTTCATACACTTAGCACACAGATGAGATACTGTGGTTTGTCATAAGCAAAACAGGAGACGGACCCAAAAAGACAACAAATACATTCTCAAATCAGTATTTAAAACAAATGCAGTAATCTCAACAGATAAAGATAAGCAGGCAAATACAAAAAAATAAAGAGTAGAGGGAAAGAGTGACACTCAGTTTTTATCGAGGTTTGGAAATCATACCTACATCCCCGCCTCAAGCTAACCCACTTAAGGATCCACTAAATGCTCACTTAACCAGGTGGAGCGATGCCGTTTACAATACTCCTTACGAGGCAGAGTCTCCTCAACTTACTTATGGGTCAAGCCAAACCTACACCTTATGGGACGGTGCTTCCTAGCTCACCTAACCGAGCTAGAGTCAAATCGGTACACCTTACAAGACGGTGTATTCCTCTTTCGACGATACCACATGCCGAAAATACAAAGATGATGAATATTTGTGTACAAGTAAAGTGCTTCTACAATAAGCAAATGATGTACAAAATTAAGCTCATATGCACTCTAGTATGATGGGAGATTAAGTTCAATAGAGTTTATATGATATCTCTCTCAAATGTAGGTAAGTATGGAATAATGTGAGAGATGATACTTAAAATGAATTTTGATTCAAATATAATATTTTCACTAAGTGTATTTTCATAGATCTTAAGAACCCAAATAATATCTCCAAAGGGTATTTTTCAAATATCAAGTATAGGATATGTTGGAGTCTTAGATTACCAAAAATAATTTTCCAATAAACACAATGTAAGCCTTTGAATCTTACAATCAATATGCAAGGACTCACAAGCAAAGAGGAGTTTTTCCCAACAATATTTATCAATAAGAAATAATATGGGAAAATCTCAAAGCCAACTCTCAAAAAATGATTTTCAAAAATAAATGGATGTGAGAGAGAAAAAATCTTTTGAATGATATGAAGTATGCTCTCAAGAATGAGTACTCAACCTATGTTCAAGTCGTAGTCAATATGCAAATGAAGAAGATGAGTATGCTCTATTTCTAAAAAGATTTTTCAAACAAATATGAGAAAGAGAGTGAAATACATGCTTGTATGTGAGAGTATATGAAGAATAGCGCAAAATATTTTCAGAGAATTTCTTAGCCAATCAAAAAGTGCTAATCATGCTTTAGAATGGGGTATATATAGAATTCCCAAAAAATATAAACATTAGGGACATTGAGGAAATTATTAAGTTTGTTTAATTAAAAAATAAACTCGTTTTGGCGCTAAAGAATGAAAAACTCGAGAGGTCTGGTTGACTGGCCAAAGTGCTGGTCGGCTGGCTTTTGTAAATATTTTAGAAAAAATTGAAGGGTCGGTCGGCTAGCCCTTGGCGATTTTTGAAAGACCAAGAAACAGTTAACTGGGCCAAGGTCCGATCGGCTGGGCTTTTGAATGGCCAGTCGGCTAAGGCTTTTAAACTCTAAGATAACTGGTCGGCTGGGCGCTTTAAGAATAGGATGAAACATAGGTTGGTCGGCTAGGCTTCCTAGGTGAAAAAGCGGTCGGTCAGCTGGGGCAATATAATAAGCCCAAATATTCAGGCTGGTCGACTAGGGCGTTTTGAACGTGTAAGGGTCGATCAACCGGGCTCTGTAAAATCAAAGAATTCGCCCTAAAATTGACCTTAAATATTTCAAACCTATGTGTATGAGTATGGCATTTTAGTTAAAGGGTTTTTCATGAAAGGTTTTGGATCCTAAGGTCAGTCTATGGTCCTATGTTTGAGCTTTCATTCTCATCATGCATGAAATGCATTATAATAGACCAATACTTAAATGCATTACAATACCAAATAATATATATACAAAGAATGAAGATATATATATATATATATATATATATATATACATATATTCATTCTTTTTTCTCTTCTGATTGCCATCATGCAGTGAGCTTTGAGATCCTCATGGCTTTGATTGTATCTCGACTCTACGTGCCTTCTAAGAGAAATATATGTTCAACCATTAGATACACAAATGAGATACTTTGAATTTGTCATAATCAAAACGGGATAGGACTAATAAAGTCAACAAATTGAATTCATGGTCTTGGAAATTCAGCTTTCTCCCAAATCAATCACTAGAATATCATCAATTAATATTCCATAGGCCCCAAATACTCCAATTTAACCATTAAAACTAATATTTAACACTCTCACCTCAGTTTTGGGATGGTGCCTTAGAACCCCAAACTGAAATTCCGCTCCACCTAGGTTGCAGAGAATTTTCCCAAGAACCTCATAGTGGTTCCTGATCGTCAATCTAGGCTTTAACAGAGCCGGAATCGAAGGCGGAAGGGTGAGGGACCGTAGGATTTGAGAGAGGAGAAAGAGAGAAAGAATTTTGGTTTTTAATTTCAGCTGAAGGCTCACAGGATTTCTAATATTTTAGCACTGCCAAGGAAACTGTTGCCGATTTCTCAAGCTCCCAGAAAACCATCACCTATTTTCTCTTTAACCAGCTAAATTTTACCATTTTACTTGTTACTGACCTGCGGTAATTTACCCAAACCGTCGCAAGTTTTCTATACTTCTCAAAAAACCGCCGCTGGTTTTCTTGTCCCTTAGCCAAAAATCTATTTTTTTCCCATTTCTTTTATTATGATATTTTTCAGGTCTCTACATTCTCCCCTCCTTATAAAATTTCATCCTCGAAATTTGCTATTTTTGCTATACACCATCCTCTGAGAAAAATTTGTTACTTATTTTATTAATTACCCTCACTTATGGTGGAGGAATATCGTGGGTACATATACGATCTTAAGAGATTACAAGTATAAACATAAAAGAAAATTCTCCCAAAACCAAAAATACTACCTATTCTATAATCTAAAGTACAACTTATACATACATTATCCTACTCTGCACAAAATAAAACCAAACTATATCTACTTTACCTGAATTATTACCGTTCCGTTTTCTGTGTAATGCTAGTCCCCACTGAACAGATATGGATGTTTCTGTCTTATCTCCTCCTCCAACTCCCACGAGGCCTCCTCCACTGCATGATTCCTCCATAGGACTTTTACTAGTGGAATTTTCTTGGTGCGCAGCTCCTGTTCTTTTCTATCTAGAATCTGTAATGGTATTTCCTCATATGCTAAAGTATCTCTAAGCTCTATCTCCTCGTAGCTGAACACGTGGAAGGGATCTGGGACATATTTCCTTAGCATGGAAACATGGAATACGTCATGAATCCTAGATAGAGCTGGTGGTAAAGCTAACCTATAGGCAACTAGACTCACTTTCTCAAGTATCTCAAATGGGTTAATAAACCTAGAACTCAGCTTACCCTTTTTCCCAAACCCCATAGCTCCTCTCAATAGTGCTACTCTCAAAAATACCTGATCTCACACATCAAACTCCAACTTCTAGTGGCAAGTATTTGCGTACCTTTTCTGCCGACTCTGAGCTGCACTGAGTCTTTCTCTCATAAGTCGGACTTTATCATATGCCCGCTGCACCAATTCTGGTCCTAGAACTCACCTTTCACCTATTTCATCCTAGTATGGTAGGGAACGACACCTCCTACCATATAAAGCCTCATAAGGTGACATCCCGATGTTGGCCTAGTAGTTGTTGTTATACGCAAACTCAACCAGCCACATATACTGGATCCAACTACCCCTGAAATCTAGCACACATGCTCGTAGCATATCCTCAAGTATCTGGATCGTCCTCTCTGTCTACCCATCCGTATGAGGATGAAACGTTGTGCTAAATGATAACTGAGACCCCAAAGCTTCCTTTAAACTCCTCCAAAATCACGATGTAAATCGTGGGTCTTGGACTGAAACTATGGATACTGGCACACCATGAGATCAAACTATCTCCTGAATGTATAACTCTGCCAAACTATTCATAGAGTAGTTGACTTTAATAGGGAGAAAATGAGCGGTCTTCGTCAATCAATCAACGACCATCCAAATAACATTTTGTCCATGCAACGCTAGGGGTAACTCGGTAACGAAATCCATGGATATATGATCCCACTTCCACTCAAGGATGTGGAGTGGCTACAACTGTCCTGCCGGTCTTGGGTACTCAGCATTTACCTGCTGGCACGTCAAACACTGCTCCACAAACTCAGCTATCTCCCTCTTTATGCCACTTCACCAAAAGGATTCCCAAAGGTCTCCATACATTTTAATGCCTCCAAGATGCACTATATAAAGGGATCTATGTGCCTCCTCTAGGGTAGCCCTCCTAATATCAGCATCTGCAGGTATGCACAGCCTGGTATGAAACCTCAGAACTCCATCATCTGAAATACTAAACTCCTCCCCCTGTCTGTCTTACACTTTATCTAGCAGTTCTACCAATTCTACGTCATTCCTCTAAGCAGTTTTGATCCTCTCCTACAACGTAGGCTGTAACACTAGGTTGGTAATAAATGCCTAATGATCATCCTCTACTAGCTCCACACCAAGTCTCTTCAAATCCATCTAAATCGGATGTTGAACCCCCACTGCTGACAATGCTGCTTCCACTAATTTTCAGTTCAGAGCATCAGCCACCACGTTTGCTTTCCCTAGGTAGTAGCTGATAGTACAATGATAATCTTTAAAAAGCTCCAACCATCTTCTCTGCCTCATAAATACTTCAAACTTTTATGGACAGTGAAGATCTCACATTTCCCACCATAAAGATAATGTCTCCAGGTCTTTAGAGCATACACCACTGCAGCTAATTCTAAATCATGTACTAGGTCGTTCAATTCATACTCCTTAAGCTATGGAGAAACATAAGCAATAACCCTCCCGTGCTACATCAACACATACCCAAGTCCCATCTGGGACGTGTCACTGAATATAAAAAATTCATCCTCTCCTTATGGAATAGATAATACTGGTGTAGTGACCAGCCACTGCTTCAACTTCTGGAAGCTCTACTCAGACTCGTCGGTTGATTCAAACCACATATTTTTCCTCATGAGTCATGACAATAGACCCGATAATCTGGAAAAGTCGTCCACAAAAAGCCGGTAGTACCCTGCCAAACCTAGGAAGCTCCTGATCTCTTGTATGTTCCCCGGTCTTACCTAATTCACCATTGCTTCTATTTTACTCGGATCTACTAATATGTCGTCCCCAAAAATCACATGCCTAAGAAAAGTGACCTGCCTTAATCAGAATTCACATTTCTTGAATTTAGCATATAGCTTTTTTTCCCTTAATACCTGCAATACCAGCCTCAGATGATCTTCGTGCTCCTCAAAATTCTTCAAGTAAACTAATATATCATCAATAAATACCACAATAAACTAGTTCAAGTATTGATGGAACACCCGATTCATTAGGTCCATAAACGCTACTGATGCATTAGCCAATCTGAACGGCAATACCAAGAACTCATAGTACCCATACTTGGTTCGGAAAGCTGTCTTCGAAACGTCATCTGCTTTAACTTTCACCTGGTGATATCCCGACCGAATGTCAATCTTGAAGTAGACATGGATCTCCTGAAGCTAATCAAATAAATCATCAAGTTTGGGAAGAGGATATTTATTCTTGACTGTCACTTTATTTATCTCTCTATAATCAATGCACATCTTCATAGTCCCGTTTTCTTCTTTATGAACAGAACTGGTGCTCCCCAAGGCAATATGCTAGGCCTAATAAATCCTTTATCCAACAACTCCTACAACTGGTCTTTCAATTCTTTCAGTTCAGCTGGAGCCATTCTGTAGGACACTTTAGATATCGGTGCTGACCCTGGTAATAAATTCATGGTAAATTCAATCTCTCGATCTGGTGGTAAACCAGGTAATTACTCTGGAAAAACATATAGAAATTCTCTAACTACCGTAATATTAACTTGTTTCAATTCTTCCTTTGGCATCTCCTAAATATAAGCATCATACACTCGGCAACCACCCTAAAGCAGCCTTCTCACCTGAATAGCCGACACTAGCTGTGGAGAGGCATGCACACGTGATCCCATGAATCTGAATTCCTGCTTACCTAGGGGTCTGCAGATCACTTCTTTTTTATGGCAATCAATGTTGGCGCAATTAGCTGCCAGCTAGTCCATACCCAATATCACATCGAACCCCTAGATGTCTAATACCACGAGATCGACTGTTAATACTTTCTCCTAAATGCCCACTGGATAGTTTTTAAGTACCCTCCTACACCTCACTTGTAACGACCTGCCTATTTTACCGTAATCATTTTTTTTTTCATATAACATTTAATATAATACTCCTAACATCATGTTCAACTAATAACACATAATCAACCTAAACCCATGGGTACCAGGCATATACCTGAAATACATCTCTGATACCTAAGCAGCGGTAAACGTAAAATCATATACAGATCAAATCATCCAACCAACACAATACCAGAGTTTTACTAAAACTATTATATATATATATATATATATATATATATATATATATATATATATATATATATATAGACATCCCAAAAAGACCAAAAAGTGCCCTAGGGTCATAACCCAAAAATCCATCAGACCCTAGCATAACGACTTACTCTTTTGATAGGGTAGAACAGTCAACCTCTAAAGTTGTGGAGCTCTATCCACTCTTCTATCTGGAGCTCCTGAAATGTTTATATATAGCTGGGGTGGGACACCTATCAGTAAGGGAAATAAACTAATATCAATGTGCGGCGATATGAGCATTATCGTGTTATACATATAAACAGTATAATAAGCATATTTTGTAAAAACTGTCTGTAACGGAACTGAGTAAAACATGATTGTCATATCATATAAAGCATACTAAATTTCTATACATGAAAAATCATCTTATATAACTGTACAATACTGAAATAACACCCAGGATGGATAGCTAGCTGATGTCATGTCTTACCCCTACATGACTAGGTTGTGCAGCCTAAAGGCGGGACCTAGCAATGGTTAGCCGACCATGCTAGATCAATCATAAGTCTATAAGTATGATGGGCCTACCCCACCTAGTCCCGGACTACCAGGGGGACAACTCCACTCTACACTGAAGCCACATCGACTGCCATCTCCCACACTACTGGTCGTGTGGTAGCACTATCATAATTCTAAACATATAGTTACGGTACCGTGCTCCTGAAACTGAACTAAACCATACCATCTGGGTTCCGATATCATATAATAAGTTTTATATACTGAACATAGTTGTTTCGTATTTCATAATAATATCTGATATGATAATATTTCATGAATTATGTATTATCATACATGATTATGGCATCTGCGCCAACATGAATCACAACATCTATGCCAACATGAATCACGGCATCTACGCCAGCATATCATAATACTAAACATAATTTCTTTGTACTATTTAATATTAATATCATAAAATCATGGTTCCAATATTGTTTTATAAATGCCCTAAAATTGTCATATCATGCTTAATTTGGGAAAACATATTATTCTAATATACATAATAACATGGAAATTTAAACTCATGCCACGCAGAAATGGATAACATTCTGAATGAAAAATCTATTCTAAAGTCACAATTTCTAACAAATCATTTTTAAATCATATCCCTATTCATAGCAGTATTTCCCAAACATAATTCTATAATATACATATTTTCTTAAAATTTAATGCTGTAAAATAATAAATAATTTCATAAAAATTTCTAACATAGTTTATCCCCTTACCTAGCTTACTGAGAAGCCTCCAAGACTTTCAATCCTACACCTGCAGTGTTCCCAGCACAACATCCTAAAATTAACATTTTCCCCAACAAAACTTCAATATTATTTTCCATAACATATTTTCCTCAGTCCAGAAACTCCAAATACCCAATAAAACTGAAATTAAATAACTTACCCAAACTTTGGGATGGTTCCCAAGTTAACCTAACCAACGATCTACTCCAGCAGATATGAAGAGAATCTTCCTAGGAGTATCATGACGGCTTCGGATCGTCGAACCAGCACAAACCCAAGCCAGAAACTTAAAGAGAAGGCAGAGGGGATGGATTCTAGAGAGAGGAAGAGGCTGCACGCAATTTTCTGTGCTGAAATCCGAGTTTGGCATACTTATACACCTTCCTTCGTCGACGAGGCCAAGAAGGGTGTTCGTCAATGAACTCATAACCTTCATCGACAAATTTTAGGTCCTAAAGTCACCCCTCTCAGTAATCTTTCGTCGATGGGACATGTGACATGTGACGAATCCAATAGGTTGTTCATCGACGAAACCAGAGGGTTTGTCGATGAACCCTGGCTTTTCCTTTCTTTGAATTTTCCTTTTTCTCCCTTTATTATTATTTAATTCTATAATTTCTTCAGGTCTCTACATCACTACTGATCAAGTCGGTGTGACTACTGACAACCTAACATCTAACAATTGTGTCTCAACCCCAGATAGTTTAACATATCCTAATGACACAAAAGAATGGGTAGCACCTGAGTCAAATAAAACAATAGCTTTATATGGTAAAGTAATAAGAATACCTATCACAACGTCCCTGGCAGCCTCAGCGTCTCTTGGCGTCAGTGCATAAACCTTTGTCGGAGCTGTATTCCTCTGCTAGCCTCCTTAGAGCGCCTGATAACCTCCCTGAAATGGTCTGGGAGCTAGTGTGTGGGTCGACAGTCCTTGACAAGCTCGAGCTATATGGCCAAATCTCTCACATTGATAGCAGACATTCTCTCCCAACCGGAATTCTCCCAAATGTCTCCAGCCACACCTAGGGCAAGTGGGATAAGTGTGCTCGCCCTCAAAACCATAGTGTCCCGTCATCTGCCTCCAGCCTCCACTAAACCAGTCTCCTCTCCATGAGCCCCGGCTGGAACCAACCTGAAATCCCTAGGGCGTGCGCCTCTTCCTCTGGCTCTACGTCTTAGCATCCCTTGGTATACTCTCCTCTACAACAATGGCCCTATCAACCAGCTCCGTAAACTCATTCACCTTTAAAATCTCCATCTGTGCATAGAGTTCTTGCCTCAGACCTCTCTCAAATTTTCTAGCCTTCTTAGCCTCATCTAGTACTATATAAGGAGCAAATCGTGACAGCTCAATGAATTTTGTCGCATACTGCTGAACTGTCATTAGCCCCTAGATCAAACTCAGAAACTCCTGCACTTTAGCCTCTATGATAGTGGTAGGAAAATATATATTGAAAAATACCTCCCTAAACCGGTTCTAGGTCATAGCCACTGGCATGGGTCTCTACCCCTCCAATAATTTCGTAGCCATCCACCATCTCTCAGTCTCGCTTGTCAACTTGTACGTGGCATAGAGGACCCTCTGCTCATCAGTGCAGTGGAGCACCGTTAGCACTTTCTCGATCTCCTGCATCCAGTTCTCAGCAACTAAAGGATCAGCTCCTCTTGAAAACGCTGGAGGGTTCATCTTGGTAAACTTCTCTATCGTACACCCTTTGGCTATAGATGGGCCTCCCTGCTCCTTAGAGCTCCGTGCAATCTCAGCCATAACTTGTTGAGCTACACTACGTAAAAAACCATCTGAATCTCCGCCGCCTATGCTAGAAGGCCCTGCACTATCATTGTCGCTAGCATGAGCACTACTACCTCCAAGGTCCATCGTGCAATAATACTAAATTATTCTAAGAATCCCAACCTCACAATGTTATTCTTACATTAATCTAACTAAGATATCATCACATCACCTATCACTAATTTAAGGTCTAGTCCTACCGTATGGAAATAGAAACCGACGATAGTTTACTATGGTTTTCCTGAAATCGTCACCCCAGGAAAATCACAGAAACCACCCCAAAGTTCCTCCTTCCAAACTGCAGATTAAAACCCTAAATTCTCATCTTAATTTCCCAACATTAACTCACTGAAAATATGTTCTATCCAAATTTCTATCCTTCTCAAAATTTCATTCCTATATTCTGGTATTGTTTTTTGCTATACACTAAAGTCTACAGAACCTGGCAACCTAGGCTCTGATACCAAACTATAATGACCCAAAAATTCCTACCATTATATATATATATATATATATATATATATTGTATTATATTATTCTGATACCCTTGATAAAATCTTCTATAGCATCTTGATCCCAAAGCAGCACCGAAGAATCCCTGTTCATAAGATAACACACCTATGTGGCTTAAAATACAATTGTTTCCGAACTTTCTATTTAAATCATACTTTTAGTATCTATAGGTATAACTGTTGTTTTCTGTGTATATATATATACACAACTATGAAAACTTCCCTAGATGGATAACTGTAAGTCATTATTTGACCCCTCATGACAAGGTTGTGCAGCCCATAAGTGGGACTTAACACTGGTTGGCCTATCAGGATAAGTCAACTGAAACCTCTGTCGTCAAATCAGTTGCCTCAACCCGAACTACCGGGGAGCCTACAATCTCTCCCAAGGCACGAGCGACTACTCATAAAATAAAAACACTATCTAAGGTATGTGGTTGCACTCTGAATTGAAATAGTTATGGTACCGAGCTCTGAAATCTAATCTGGTCCATCTGTATAATAGTATTGTATATATGTATTTTACTGTTTACCATGATTCTATTTCAACTGAATTAACCATAACATTGTAATAACTGATCTGAATAAACTATAATATCTGAATAAACTATATTATCTGAATGTTATGGTTATGTAACCTGTATATCATGGTATTCTGTAAATGTTGTAAATCATCTTTCTATGTGTATACTGTAAATCATGATTTTTCAAATTTTGTAAAACATCTTTCTGTATATATACTGTAAATCATGATACTTTGAAAGCTGTGTAAATTTTGTACTAAACAGATACTTACTAATGCCACACAATTAAATAAATAAAACCTGTATAATTTTTATACTCTGATTTGTTCAAAAATCACACTATGAAACTCATAATCAAATACTATAATTTACTGGTAAAATTTCTAATTTAATTAGCATAGCATATTTCTCTTACCTGATTCCAAATCAATTAGTATGCATGTATGTACATAGTTTATATAACTGATTCAACTTAGATATGTCTGTAATGTTATCAATATGTAATTATATTAATTGTTTACTGCACTTATTATTTGAAATTGAATTACATAATTTCGTAATTAATATTGTTATTAAAAAACATATTTACATAATTTTGTAATTATGACTAATTATAAATATATTCAATTCGTCTAGTTCATATGTATACATGTCTGACTCGGTTTAAATATGTTAGTAATTATGTAGTTATGTAACTAAATAACACAATTACATTGTTATAATTTAAAAATGTAAGAATATGAATTTATTATCATTGACAAGCCCATTTGAATATGTACATAATGATGCAATTATTTATGTACATAATTGATTTTGTTTGGTTTTCCAAACTAATTAATATGCATGTATGTTCGTAATAAAGTAATTAATTCGATTTAAATATCTCCGTTATCATATAAATATGTAATTGTAGAGTTAGTTACATCTATCATTTGAAATTAAAATTCATATGTGTAATGAATTCTATAATTCATATATTTATGTATATAGTTTTTGTAATGCCCCGACCCACCACGTGGGGCCCGAGGTACTACTTTAGTGATGTCTGAGTACCTGATACCATATTCATTATATAAATGCGGCGAAAATAAATAATACATTCTCCCAAAATACATTACCAGAGTTCTAAACTACCTTTATACACAAAGGTCTCCAAATATTCATATTACAGATCATAATATAATACAAAAATCAACTCAGTCCATACAACTATAGTACACATCTAGGGACTTCAAACATAACTTAAATACATTAGAGTTCTTACAAACACTCACAAAAAGTGAAACAAGCTATCACCCCGCCCCAGAGCTCAGTAAGTTCAATCTCGAGATGGTCCTAAAAAGATGATTTGTATATTGGGGTGAGACACTTCGCAGTAAGGCAGATTAAGTTAATATCAGTGTGTGGCCAACATGAGTTTTGGTGTATACAAACTATCATTAGTTGTTAATTAACCACAATTATAAAATCATTCTCAGACCATACTCACACACACACAAAATTAGTTATAAGCGAAAGTCTCCGAGGATAGGGTAGATTACACGCCCATACATGTAGTTCCCCTCTACTCTAATACGTTATGCAACCTGGCATGGCTACAACTGATACCTATCAAGGTACTCTCCTTTCTCAGCAAGCCCTCGAGCGGAGAGTTTACTTCTCCATTCACATTCGTGCAGTTTGATTCACATACAAATACTCACACATATATAGTTGAAAAATATGCATTTGCTTCCTCAGTATAAACCAGTTCAATAAATAATAACATCATTTACGTAAGTTAGCATATATGCATAAAAGACACTCTCTGGGACTAATGACGTGCTTAACCCCCATGACGGGTTGTGCGGCCCGAAGGCTAGATTAAGCCCTAGGGGATAAACCCATACTAAGTCAAAGTAACCATCTGCTACTACGTCTACAGGCATCTGCAACTCAGTTGCAGGTCCGATTGCCTTACAACTTCCTGGTCCAGACCCCAGGGAAGGTACAACCTCTATGTAGGCCAATCGACTGAAACCACCCTACACCTCTCAATGCAATGTGGACGCACATGGCCAAATAATAATTCCCTAGCAACGGTTTTGTGCTCACAATACAACTGTTCCTCAGGGTTCTTAAACCATATCATGTAATTAAAGTAATAAAAATTGTAGTATAAATCCCATTTCATATAAAACTTGTCATTTAATAAAACCCAGCCCCCGACCATCAAACAAAACCTAGCTCATAGCCATTAAATTAAACCCAGCCCTTGGCTATTAAATATAACTCGGCCCCTGGCCATCAAGTAAAACCCGGCCTGTTGCCGTTTAATAAAACCCAGTATTTTGCAAAGGCAGATCCAGTATATTTCATAAACAATTCAATATTTTTCACAACGATACCCAAATTCAGTTATATCATAACCAATACCGATTATTCACCTACCACACGATTTTTAGTATTTGAATATAATCCAATAAACAACCAGGAAAAACATAATATATTTAGTTCGTATGATAAAACCAAGCTTTCCACCATTCATTTTATTCAAAATACCATAAGATATAATCGTAGTTTATAAACCCTTTTTTGAACCGTCGGTTTTTGAAATAACTTTGAAAGTATAGGTATACATACATATAACACCTTTTAATTGGTTCAAATTCGATGAAAATCTGACTTAACATAATCCCCTTACCTGTTCTTGAAAAAGAAATCGATTCCATTTGAAAAAACAGAAAACCCTAGCTTTTCGATCTCGCTGTCGAAAATGAACCGGCAAGCCAAGAGAGGAAAAATATTGGAGAGTGATCACAGGATCCAGGTGAGCCTATGGGAGAGAGAGAGCCATGAGAGAGCGAGAGTAGAGAGAGAGAGAGAGAGAGAGAATTTTTTAAGTTATGAAAAATAATGTGTTGCTTAGCCCTTAAGTAAGCAGACCGTAGGAAAATCATCGATAAATTTACCTCCGCTCACAAAACCGTTGACGGTTTGGCAGTTGACCCGCCCTTATTAACTAAAATTGGCAACGATTTTCCCAAGCTCTATAAAATTGTCAACGATTTGGTCCTGCCAAACCAACTTCCTTCTTTTTCTTTTGTTTTCCTTTATTTCTCTTTTATAATTATTTTCTTTTATTTTTTGGGTTTGGATTTCTACAATCTCCCCCCTTATAAAAATTTCGTCTTCAAAATTTTCTAACTGTTAACAATCATGCCCTCTGAAGTTTTTCTTAAATATCGATCCATCTCTATAGAAGAATCGATAGTCACGCACATAGCGGCCCTGTCCCAAGTTTATTAACTACCCTCACTTATGATGGAGGAATATCGTGGTTACACACAATGTCTCGGGAGATTATAGTATCATACAAACTCTCTCAAAGACCATTCATATACTAAAACCATAAACAACTAATAATACTAAACAAACCTACCTCAAACTCTAGCTCCCATCGGCAAGTAACTCTAGCTACCGACTCTGTCTTGTTTTATCCTCTCCCTGATAAGTTAACCTTTGCAGAGGTCTACTGAACTAGTTCTGGCCCCGAAATCATTACTCGCCTACCCCGTCCCAGTACAACGGAGATTGGCACCGGCGACCATACAAAGCCTCATATGGTGCCATCTCGATACTGTCCTGATAACTATTATTATACGCAAACTCAACGAGTGGTAAATAACAAATCCAACTATCCCCAAAATCCAGTACACATGCCTACAGCATATCCTCTAGAACATGAATGGTCCTCTCAGACTGCCCATCCGTCTGCGGGTGAAACACAGTACTGAAAGTGAGTTGAGATCCCAAGGCGTTCTGCAAACTCTTCCAGAACCAATAGGTGAACCGTGGATCTCAATCTGAAACAATGGAAACCAAGACGCCATGAAGTCGTACAATCTCCTGCACATAAAGCTCTACCAGCCTATTCATATAATAACTTACTCTAATTGGAACGAAGTGCGCAATCTTCATTAGCCGATCCACTATTAACCAGATGGCAATCTATCCTTGCACTACTGAAGGCAACCCCAATACAAAGTCCATCAAGATATGCTCCCACTTCCATTTAGGGATATCAAGTGGTTGAAGTTGTCCTGCTGGCCTCTAGTGCTCTGTTTTTACTTGCTGACATGTCAAACACTATTCCACGAATCTAGCAATCTCCCTCTTCATGTTATTCCACCAGAAGGATTCTTGCAGAACTCTATACATCTTCGTACTTCTGGGATGAACAATATAGAGAGAACGATGAGCCTTCTCCAGAATCATCTTTTTAATCTCCTCATCATGAGGCACACACAATCTAATGTGAAATTTGAGAACTCCATCCTCGGAAACATTGAAGACTAGTTGCTGCTCACTCCGTACTTTCTCCACAATTCTTATCAACTCCGCGTCTCTCATCTAAGCGACTTCAATTTTCTCCTATAAGGTTGGCTGAATGATCAAACTGGCAATGATCGCTTGTGAATTCCCTTCTACTAACTCTACACCCAACATTTCTAGATCCATCCTAATCTAATGCTATACAACAACCGTTGAAACTGACGTACCCATTGATTTTCGACTCAAAGTATCAGCTACAACATTAGCTTTTCCTAGGTGGTAACTAATGGTAAAGTCATAATCCTTAATCAACTCAATTCATCTCCGCTACCTCATGTTCAATACCTTCCAGGTGAAAAAGTATTTAAGGCTCTTATGATCAATAAAGATCTTGCACTTTTCACCGTGTAGGTAGTGCCTCCAGATCTTTAATCCATAAACTACTACTGTCAATTCCATGTCGTGCGTTAGATAATTCTTCTCGTATTCCTTGAGTTGGCAAAAAGCGCACGCAATGACTTTTCCCTATTGCATCAATACACACCCGAGTCCTTTATGAGATGTGTCACTGTAGATCACGAATCCACCCTCTCCTGATGCAATGGTCAACATTGGGGCAGTGACTAGTCATTCCTTCAATTCCTGAAAACTCTGCTCGCACTCACCAATCCACTCAAACTTCTTGTTCTTTCTCGTAATCTACGTCAGAGGACCTGATAGCCTCGAAAATCCTTTAACAAACCAGCAATAGTATCTTGCCATACCCAAGAAACTTCTAACCTCGTGCACGTTCTTCGGTCTCGCCAAATTAACTATTGCCTCTACTTTGCTCGGGTCCACTGAAATTCCGTTCCTGGAAACTATATGTCCCAGAAATCCAACCTGTTTCAGCCAGAACTCGCATTTCTTAAATTTAGCAAAAAGTTTCTTTTCCCTAAGTACCTGACGTACTAATCTCAAATGAGTTTCATGCTTTGCAAGGCTCCTTGAATAAACCAAGATATCATTGATGAACACCACCACAAACTGATCTAAGCACTCATGGAACACCCTTTTCATCAGGTCCATGAATGCTGCAGGAGCATTCGTCAAACCGAATGGCATAAGAAAAAATTTGTAATGGCCATACCTAGTATGGAAAGTCATCTTTGGTGCATCCTCTGATTTCACCTTCACCTGATGATACTCGAATCACAGATCAATCTTAAAGAAAACATGTGTGCCCTTTAACTGGTCAAACAGATATTCAATATGGGGTAACGGGTAATTGTTCTTCACTGTCATCTTATAAATTTCCCTGTAGTCAATGCACATCCTCATCGACCCATCTTTCTTCTTTACAAATAATACCAGCGCTCCCCAAGGTGATATGCTTGGTCTGATGAAACCGTTATCAAGTAGTTCCTGCAACTGCTCCTTTAACTCCTTTAATTCAGCCGGAGTCATTCTGTATGGAGCCTTAGATATTAGTGTTGTCCCTGTATTTAATTCAATGGCAAACTCCACTTCACGATCAGGAAGCAATCTTGGTAAGTCCTCTAGAAAAACATCCAAGAACTCCCTTATCACTGGGATATCCTCTAGCTGAGGTCCGTCCTTCAGTGCTTCTTTTACAAATGCAAGGTACCCTTGGCTACCCTCCATAACTAACCTATTTGCCTGAATTGCTGAAAGGATCTGTGGTGGAGAGCGAACACACAACTCGACAAATTTAAACTCCTTCTCCCCAGGAAGTCTAAACACTACCTCCTTCCTGTGGCAGTCAATGCTCGCATAGCTGGATGCTAGCCAGTCCATCCCCAAAATGATGTCGAACCCATGCATGTAAAAAAAAAATTAAACTAGCAGGCAGCCTCCTCCCCTAAATCTCCATTAGGTGATCTCTGATCACCTTCTTGCACACTACAACCGACCCTATCGCACTATACCTTGCAGCACTACCAAGGCATCAACATCCTCCTCACTAGAAGTCTCCACATGATTATCCCCTCTAGCATCAATGTCCTTTCCCCTGGAATCCATCCCAAAGATAAGATACAAACCAACTTAGAAATTCCACATTTATCATGATTGATGCAAGCATTGAACAAAAAAATCAATATATTATATGAGTTCTCAGTTTAAGGTTCATTCTCACAATCCTGCCACAAAATCGTTGACAATTTTTCTAGAGGGCCCCAAAATTGTCGACGGAAAACCTAAATCATAGAATGCCCATTTTTTAAGAAAACCAGCGACGGTTTTATATTCCTCCTACGAAACTGTCAACGGTTTCCCTCCTGCAAACCACACTACCCTCTATTGCTCGTATAAACTTAGTCAAATTAATGTATCGGCCTCTAATCATAGCACCGTGACGAATACATACTCACTTAACCTAACATTCCAACTTAAGTATCCAAGTTCCAGTCTCTCCACCCAGAAACGAAACTATCGATGGATTTACCATGGTTTTCTTGAAATCGTCATTCCAAGAAAAAGACATAAGACTTTCAAAGGATCACCATCTCTAATCTTCCAGAGCAGGACTCGCCTAATCTACCCATTCTTATCCTTAACTTATCTCAACCTATACTAAGGTAATTATTAACCATCAAAGTTTGCAAAGCCTAGCAAACCTAGGCTCTAATACCACTTGTAATGCCCCAACCTGCAACATGGGGCCCAGGGTACTACTTTAGTGATGTCTGAGTACCTGACCATATTCATTTTATAAATGCAGCGGAAATAAATAATACATTCTCCTAAAATATATTACCGAAGTTCTAAACTACCTTTATACACAAAAGGTCTCCAAATATCCATATTCCATAATTCAATACAAAAACCAACTCAGTCTATACAACCATAATACACATCCAGGGACTTCAAACATAACTTAAATACATTAGAATTCTTACAAACACTCAAAAAAACTGAAAGTAGCTATCCCCCCACCCCGGAGCTCACTAAGCTTGTGACGACCTGAAAATTGATGCAATTTCTTTTATACTATAAAATCATAATACTCTGATACCCCTGTAATATCTACTGTAACATACCTATGCAACGAAAAACATAAAATCATAAAACCATAATTACAATACCATAATTTCAGTATTATCTCCAAAATATA
Source organism: Malania oleifera (assembly GCF_029873635.1). Lineage (NCBI taxonomy): Eukaryota > Viridiplantae > Streptophyta > Magnoliopsida > Santalales > Ximeniaceae > Malania > Malania oleifera. The sequence goes on along the minus strand of NC_080421.1, from coordinate 44,385,799 downwards.
CATATACATCACTCCAAAAACATCCCTCAAACCTCCTAAACCACTTAAAAATACATATCTCTGAAACACTTTTTTACAGAAAGGGCAGTACCAATGTCCCCTTTATCGCCAAGCCTGATCTGCTCGTCTAACTAGATCACCTGAAATATTTAAATTACAAGGATGAGACAACTCTCAGTAAGATGAAATATGCTATTACCAGTGTGTGGCAGCTGAGTTTACATTAATAATACACTATTAAACAACTGAAACTAAGATAGCATGTAAAATAATATACAGTATAACTCAACCCTATGTAGCTTAAAATACAACTGCAATATCTAATTTTTCTATTTAATCATACTTCTACTAACTATAAATGTAATAGTTGTTAATCTGTAAATATGTATATATGTATATAACTGTGAAAACTTCCCTAGATGGTTGTATGTCATGATTTTACCCCTCATGACAGGGTTGTGTGGCCCGTAGGCAATACTTAATACTGGTTGGCCTACTAGGATAAGTCAACTGAAACCTCTGTCATCAGACCAACCACCTCAACCCAAACTACTGGGGAGCCTGCAATCTCTCCCAAGGCATGGTTGACTACTCATAAAATCCACACACTATCTAAGATATGTGGTTGCACTCTGATATGAATAGCTATGGTACCATGCACTGAAATATGAATTGATCCATCAAGTTCTGATACTGTATAATATTAATTTATATTTATCCTACTGTTTTACCATGATTCTGTTCAATTGTAATAACCATAACATTGTAAAAGCTGATCTGAATAAACTGAAATTATCTAAATAAACTGAAATATCTGAATGTTATGATTTTGTAATCTGTACATCATGGTATACTACAAATGCAGTAAAAATATCTTTCTGTTATATATGCTATAAATCATCATCCTGTAAATTCCATAAATCATCTTTCTGTATATATATATACACTGTAAATCATGATACTTTAGAAACTGTGTAAATTCTGAACTAAACTGATATTTACTCATGCCACACTAAAAATAAATAAACCCATGTACTGTAACCTATAAAATTACATAATTTTTCCCTGAAAATTCTTATTCATATACTATATAATTTACTGGTAAAAATCTCTAATTTAGCTAGCATAGCATATTTCCCTTACTTGGCTAACTGAACTCTTCTATTGATTTCTAGCACACGCCTATGACGTTCATGCTTCCAAAACCTTGAGATAATACATATACATATTCCCAATCAATCAAAAAAATTCCCAAAATAACTACCATATTCACATTTGTCCCGAATCTACATATTCATAATTTCCTATACTATATATCATTATCATATTTACATGATTCTCTGAGGAAACATCCACTAGGATCCTTAGCCTACCTACGGTAACAAGGTTCTTGTCATTTCCTAAAGAGTTCTATTTTTCCTCTCAACAACTCCATTTTGTTGTGGAGTCCTAAGTGCTGAGAAGTTATGGTTTATACCATGATCATCACAAAATTTATCAACATCTTTGTATTTTAACTCTCTACCTTGATCACTCCTAAAGTTAGTTACGTTATAGCCTTTTTCATTTTGTAGTTTCTTGCATAGAGTTATTAACATGTTACAAGCTTCATCTTTATTTGGTAATAACAATACCCAAGTATATCTTGAATAATCATCTATAATCACAAAGGAATATTGTTTGCCTCCTAAGCTTTGTGTTCTAGTAGGACCAAATAAGTCTAGGTGCAACAGTTCTAAAGGTCTACTAGTTGATATGTACTTCTTCTTTTTGAAACTTGTCTTGACTTGTTTTCCATTTTGGCATGCACCACAAATCTTATCTTTTATAAATTTCGTATTTGGTAATCCTTTTACTATATTTTTCTTAGATAGTTTAGATAATAGGTCCATGCTTGCATGTCCTAGTTTCCTATGCCAAAGCCAACTAGTTTCATTCATGGCAGCCAAACATGTCACATTTTGACTAACTAGGTTATCAAGATTTATACAATATACGTTATTTGCCCTATGAGCTGTGAATAAGGTTTCATCATTCTTAGGATTTTGAATAATGCATTTGTCTTTCTTAAAAATTATTTCAAAACCTTTGTCACTTAATTGACTAATACTCAAAAGATTATGTTTTAAACTTTCTACCAACAACGCATCATCAATTGTAAGAGAGGGTTCTTTACCTATTTTACCAATGCCAACAATTTTACCTTTTGCATTGTCACCAAAGGTTACATATCCCCCATCTTTTTATTTTAGTGTGGTGAACTTGGTCCTATCTCCGATCATATGTCTTGAACACCCGTTGTCCAAGTACCACTTTTCCCTTGATGGTGTTATCCTAAAGCACACCTACAATGAAGGATTCATGGTGTTAGTTTTTGGAACCCAAATTTTCTTTACTTTCTTTGAATTATTTCTAGTTCCATTGTTTTCTTTCCATTCATTCTTAACTTTAACATATTCCCTTTTGAGTGGGCAATTAAACATCACATGTCCTTTATTCTTGCACATGTAGCAAGTAGTATGTTCATGTATATTGGTTGAGGAAGTACTAGCATAGTACTTTGCTTCTCTAACAAAATATCCCATGAATAACTTCTTACTTCTTTTCTTTGTTTTTCCAATATATCTGATTCCTTCTTTATTTCCATGCAATCTTTGTTGGTCAATCATCTTTTCAAAATTCTCTTTACCTTTGGTAAAGTTATAAATGATTTTCTCTTTATCCTCTATTGACTTCTTAAGTTCAATTATTTCTAAATCATTTTTATTTTGATCATCTACTTGTACTTTGACTATTTCTTGAGTCATATCTTTTATTTTCTCTTCTAACTTTTCAATATGACATTCTTTCTCCTTTTCAATGGATTTAAAAAGTTCAGGTTGTTTCATTAGTTTTTCATTTTGTTCTTTCAATGTTATGTTTCTTTTGGAAACTTTGATGAACCATTTATGTAATGCAAATAACTCAGATTGTACTTCTTTATAGGAGGGCACGCTATCACAAGATTCATCACAAGATTCATTACTGGATTCCATGGATGATGAGTAGTAAGAATTTACCTTTTCATCATTTGCTATGAAGCACATATTCACTATCTCTTGTCTGCTTGACTCGTTCTCCATTTCTCTTGAGCTTGAATCATCCCATGTAGCTTTCATGGCTTTCTTCTTCTACTTTTTATCCTTCTTGATTAAAGGGCAGTCCATCTTGATGTGTCTTGGTTCCTTAAAATGATAACATGTAGGAGGGTCATTTTTACTTTTTTTTTCTTTCCTACTTGTTTCCCCTTTTTCATATTTCTTTTTACTAAACTTTCTAGGGAACTTTTTACTTCTCCTATAGAATTTGCCAAGTCTTTAAGTGATGAATGCTAATTCATCTTGGTCTAGATCACTAGATTCACTTTTACGTTCACTTGAGCTTTCACTAGCTGCTTTTAAGGCAATGGACTTCTTATGCTTAGGTTCAGGGTTTCTTTCTTTTAATGTCATTTCATAAGTGAGTAGTGAACCTATAAGTTCATCTAGTGTGGTAGTCTTAAGGTTCCTACCTTCTGTTATTGTAGTGGCCTTTGGTTCCCATATGGAGGGAAGGTCTCTTAGTATTTTTCGAATCATTTCATAGGTGGTGTAGGTCTTTCCTAAGGCACTTAGAGAATTTATTATGTGAGTAAATCTAGTATACAGACTAGTGATTGTTTCATCCGGACTCATTTTGAAAGCTTCATACTCACTGGTTAGCATGTCAATCCTATTGTCTCTAACATCTATCGTTCCTTCATAAATTACTTCCAACTTGTCCCAAATTTCTTTGGCCATTTTGCAGGCCATGACTCTATTGAATTCATAAGCATCTAGAGCACAATATAAGGCATTTATGGCACTTGAATTTATTTTTAGCATTTTGTAGTCTATATTGGCCATGTCCTTTTTCTTTTTAGGAATTTTTTTTCCATCCACTATTTTGATAGGAATTAGATCTCCATCCTTGACAACTTCCCATGCTTTCCAATCCATATGTTGAAGATGGATTTGCATTCGTTTTTTCCAAAAAGTATAGTTATGTCCACCAAAGATTTGCGGTCGGGTTGAGGATTGGCCCTCTCCGAAGGGAGCTACTCCTATATGTGTCATTCAATCTTTTTATAGATTCTTGTTTAGAGTTACTATAACTAGGCTCTAATTCCAATTGAAAATAGGATATTGTTCCCAATAGGGGGGCGAATTAGATTAAAAAAAATGTTCCTTTTAAAACTTTTGTATTACAACAATAAACACAACCCAAACACAATCACAAAGTACTTGTAAAATAATCAATCCTAACCACGGTCAATATAAAATAACCAAGCACTTGATTCTTGTGACAATAGCCCTATAGTAATGTGCAATGCTTGTTGAATTTGGATTAGCTCTGTGTTAAAATTCACAATCACACTTCTTTCCAAGGTTTAGATTTTAAATAAACCTTCAGTTTAATAAGTTTAGGATGATCAACCAATGTAGTCCCTTTTGGTTTCCGCAATCAATGTTGATCAAACGAAAACAAATTATCTTCTAGTCTATTTAATAACCAAACATTCAAAATTCAGAAATTGTAAAGCATCCACACAATTTGTAAAGTATGCTGAAAAATAAAGAGTAGGGAAGAGAGAGAGAGAGAGAGAGAGAGAGAGAGAGAGAAGAACACAGGGTTTTACAAGGTTTGGCTTATACCCAACCTACGTCCTCGCCTTTGGCAAACCACCAAAGGATTCACTAAGTTAGTTCCTTTGCTGGGCGGAACAACACCATTTACAACACTCCTTCATTAGACTAGAGCCCGTCTCTCCAAATGATATCCCCTCGCTTGGCACAACAATCGAACAACCTTGAATCGTATAGAAACAAGAAACAAGTAGAGAGAAATTTGTGTACAAGATACACTCTCAAAACAAAGCTGGTTAGTACAATATTCAGCACAAATAGTCTTCAATGTAAATCAATATAAAGAGATTGAAGCTCAATTGAATTTAGATCACCAAATTTATTTTCTGTGTATTGAAAGATTTAGACTTTGAAGACTCAAATTTGGAGTTAGGATCAACAGCAATTCGGTAGTGAAAGCAAGATGAGCACAAGAGAGATTTAGAGCTATGAGAGTTCTTGATTGCTAGAAAATTTCTTGGTGTTTAAAATCATTATAGTTGGGGATATTTATAGATGTTTAAAAGATAATTCCTTACCCCCCAAGTTTTCTTGGAGTAAACATCAAGTTTTAAAAAAGAGTAGAGCCCAAGAAAACCATTTAAAAATTTTCGCATTGAATTTTTAAAATCTTGTTCGAGTGGCAGTCGCTTCCCATAATCTGGCAGTCACGGTGCCTTAGTCAATACTCAACATAAAGAAGGCTGGCAGTCGCCTGCCAAGACATAGGCAAGAGCCTGGCTTGACCCCACAAGCGCCTGACAGGTCTCAGGCAGTCACCTGGGACCCTACTGCCTCCTGAATTTTATTTCATTTATTTTGGCAGTCTACTGCCTATATTTGGCAGTCGCCTGGCTCTCTGAAAATGGCTTTTTCACTTTGAAAACTTCCTTCCTTACTTGAGACCTTTATCATTTTGATTTAAAACATATTTTAAGGTCTTTCAAAAAAAAATTTCTTAGTTTCTTTTTATTTGTAAGAGCTTCAATTCAATTTACATTGAGGTTTACATGAAATATTTACATAGAAACATCCTTAAAACTCTAAACTTTTGATCTTCATGTAAATCCTTGTTTTGAAATCTTTCCTTGATCATATGTCATCTTTGAGCTTTCAATCAACTTTCATTCTTCAAGCTTTTACAAAGTATGTCCATCACGAGCTTATTATCCCTTGAGTTTGGCTTTGAAATACTTGAACTTTACCTGCTTCCTAAAACAGTTCAACTTGAAAACCATATCAACCTTATCTTAATTTGTTATCATAAAAATAAGAATTGTAAGCCTTGTTAGGCCAACAATCTCCCCCTTTTTAATGATTACAAATATAGAGCAAAAATGAGAAAATGCTCCTTAAAGTACTCCCCTTTTTCAATAGGCATAGCTCCCCCTTTCAATAAGCATGAATGAAAAATGTAGTAAGCATAGAGTTTTCAAGCATAAAATAAATTTCTCAAGCATATGAGAAAATACTCCTTAAAGTACTCCCTTTTTTCAATAGTCATAGCTTCCCCTTTCAATAAGCATGAATGAAAAATGTAGTAAGCATAGAGTTTTCAAGCATAAAATAAATTTCTCAAGCATTCTCATTCTTAAGCATAAAGTACTCAAGCATCAGGTAGTAAAACATATGCATAAGGTATCAAGCATCAGTAAAACATTTGCATAAGGTATCAAACATCAGGTAGTCAAACATTTTTTCTTTTTGCTCTCTCAAACACTCTCCCCATTTGGACATCAATCAAAAAGGGAAAGAGGGTGATCCATCATAAAGCATATTTAAGTTTGAACCACAAAGTACTTAAGGCCATCTAGAATATGATACAATCAAGAAAGTTGGCTAGTGAAATACATAGAAATAATAAGTACTAATACATAAGATAAAGTATCAAAACACCACAAAGATCAAGCACATCATTCTGAATCATCCTTGGATGCACTTCCATCATCTTCGTCTTCTTGTTCCTTAGAATTTTCAGCAGATTCATCGTCACTAGATGGAACTGAGCTGATATCCATCGATGATGTACCTTTAGAAGAGCTGGCCAAATGCTTCTCAATTTTGTCAATACGCTGAGCAAGGGTGGAACAGTGAGTTTCCACAGTGGTAACCTTCTCCTGAACTGTACCAAGACCATATTGCATCCTATCGCTCAAGTTTAGATAGTGAGTATAAAATGGCATAAACCAGGAAGGAGTATCTGAGTCTAGCTGAACTGAAGTAGCTGGCATAGAAGGCTGAGGAGGAGGCTCAGATGTGAGGTGTCGACGTCCTTTGTGAAACCAACCTTGAGTGGTTTTCTTATAACCCATTCGCTTAAGAATTGTGTCAAAAAATATGTCATAATGGGTTTTTCGAATGAAGTTGAAAGATGGTGTGAGGATGTTGTAATTTGCAAACACCATATTCAATATCCCAACATATGGTAGAATAATGTGAGGAGCATCAACTTTCATATTAATCCATTTGATGATAAGACTAGGAAGATCCAGCTTTTTCCCTTTCAAAATACACCACATGATGAAACAATCTAGAAAGGAAACATGATCATGTGAACCGGATCGAGGTAGGATATTATAAGTAATGAGTTTATGCAAAATTATGGCTTGAAGGTTCAGTTGTTTATAGATAGGTGGATTTCCAAAATAAGTGGGTTCATCATTCATCACAAGAGGTAAAAATGCCTCTGGGGTAAACCCTTGTGCCATTATCCATTGTTTTTCAACAATTTGAACTTCAAAATCTCCTGGTTTAACACGAAGGATTTTTCCTAAAGATAAGGGAGTGAGGTGAATACTCTGCCCTAAGAGGTTCGTTTTGATCCCATCTTCTTGTTTTTCCATGTTCGCATAAAAAATCCTTACCAAGTTTGGATAATGCCCTTTGGCCTGATAGGTGATAAATCTTTCCTAACCAATTTCTTCGAAAAGCTTTAAAATTTCAAGAAAGTCAGGATTGAAAAATTCAACATCAATCACTTTTCCTAGAATTGGTTCCGATGAAGCAAATTGATTTCAATAAAGATGTTTGGCTTGAGGAGTAACTAACCATTTCTCGACTTCATCGTTGTTGATGCGTGAGGAGGAGGAAGCACCCTTGTTTGCAATGGTCTTTGTTCGTGGCATGTTTTCTTGAGATTTGAATCCGAGAAACCTTAGAAATTGGTGAGGATGATGTAGGTTTTGAGTTTGGATTCTGATTTAAGATGGATTTGGAGGAGAAATAAGCTTGAATAAGAGTAGGAATGAAAGGATTGAGAATGAGAGGAGAAGTGGTAGGCGCCTGAGGGCTGTTAAAATAAGACATAATAGGGTATTAAACCCTTACCCTCCGTGAAGCAGTCGCCTGCCACAAAGAGGCAAGCACCTGGCAACCCAAAAGGCACCAAGCTAGTAGCATGGCAGTCGCCTGACGCTCAAGTGGCAGTCGCCTGACGCTCAAGTGGAAGTCGCCTTCCAAGCATATTTTTCAAAAAAAAACTTCTTCAAACAACATCTCAAACATGCGTCATTCCTAATTCTCATCTAATGAATATAAATCGATCCTTGGAAAGTGGTTTTTTGAATATGTTCGCTAATTGATCATTTGTATTAAAGAATTCTAGAATTATTTCCTCGTTTTGTATGTGATCTCTCAAAAAGTGATGTCTTATGTCAATATGTTTTGTTCTTGAGTGAGACACCGTATTTTTTGAAATATTTATGGAACTTGTGTTGTCGCACTTTATTGGAATTGTTTGATATTGAAGTTTGAAACCTCTTAATTTTTGTTTCATATAAAATGTTTGAGCACAACAACTCCCAACTGCTATGTATTCTGCTTCAGCTGTGGATAATGCCATAAAATTTTCTTTCTTTGAAAACCAAAAGACTAGCGAGTGTCCCAGAAAGTGACAAGTCCCACTAGTGCTCTTTCTATCTATTTTACACCCAGCATAATCCGCATCTGAAATAGCTTATCATTTCAAAATCAATTCCCTTTGGATACCACAAGTCTAGATCAAGTGTGCCTAGCAAGTACCTAAGTATTCATTTAACTGCTATTTGATGTGATTCCTTAGGTGCTGATTGAAACCCAGCACACATGCATACACTAAACATGATGTCGAGTCTACTTGCTATTAGATATAATAGGTTTCCTATCATTCCTCGGTAATATTTTGTGTCTACTTGTTTTCCTTTTTCATCTTTGTCAAGGCTTGTTGAGGTGCTCATGGGGGTTCCTATGGGTTTGCTTTCTTCCATTTCAAACTTTTTCAACATATCCTTAATATATTTAGTTTGATTTATGAATGTTCCATTCTTAGCTTGTTTAATTTGTAACCCTAGGAAGTAATTCAACTCTCCCATCATACTCATTTCAAATTCTCTTTGCATACATGCAGCAAATTCTTCACATAATTCTTCATGTGTTGCATCAAATATGATATCATCAACATAGATTTGTACCATTAGCATATTTTTATTTTCAGTTTTTATGAATAGAGTGCTATCTACCTTTCCTCTTGAAAAATTATTTTTGAGTAAAAAATTGCTCAGTCTTTCATACCAAACTCTAGGAGCTTGTTTCAAACCATACAAAGCTTTTGTTAACTTGAATACATGATTGAGATTCTTCATGTCTTCAAAACCTGGATGTTGTTTAACATATACTTCTTCATTTATATATCCATTTAAGAACGCACTTTTTACATCTATTTGATATAGTTTAAAATCCTTATGGGCTGCATAGGTTAGGAGCATCCTTATTGCTTCCATTCTTACTACGGCCCAAGGTTTCATCATAGTCAATACCTTCTTCTTGATTATAACCTTGTGCTACTAGCCTAACTTTGTTTCTAACAACTACCCCATTTTCATCCTTCTTATTTCTAAAGACCCATTTAGTTCATATGATTGAATGTTCTTTGGGTTTAGGTACTAGTTGACATACTTGACTTCTTTCAAACTGATTTAACTTTTCTTGCATAGTCATAATCCAAGAATCGTCATTTAAGGCTTCTTCAATGTTCTTGGGTTCATCTTGAGATAAAAATGCATAGTGGTTGCATATATTTTTCAATGATGCTCTAGTGGTTACTTCGTTTTTATGGTTCTCCAAGAATTTGATCTTTTGGATGACTTTTAACATATTTCCACTCATTTGGTAGTTCTTGGTTTTCTGTGGGGTTTTCATTTGAAGTTTCATCATTGTTTTCCTCTTTCATTTCAAGATTTTCTTCTTTTTCTGAGATATCTTCTCTTTCATCATTCTTACTTTCTTTTGCATAGTGATTTGATTCATCAAAAGTTATATGCATGGATTCAACAATAGTAAGTGTTCTTTTATCATAAACCGTATAGGCTTTACTATTTGTAGAATATCCTAAGAAAATGCCTTCATCTGATTTTGCATCAAATTTACTTAAATCATCTTTATTATTGAGAACAAAGCATTTACATCCAAATACATGGAAGTAAGCTATGTTGGGTCTTTTACCTTTCCATAGTTCATAAGGTGTTTTATCTAGACTTAATCTAATAAACACCCTATTTATAACATAACAAGCTGTATTTACAGCTTCAGCCCAAAATTACTTAGGTAAATTATTTTCATTTAAGAGTTCTTGTCATTTCTTGAAGAGTTCTATTTTTCCTCTCAATGACTTCAGTTTGTTGTGGAGTTCTAGGTGCTGAGAAGTTATGGTTTATACCATGATCATCACAAATTTTATCAACATCTTTGTTTTTGAACTCTCTACCTTGATCACTCCTAAAGTTAGTTACGTTATAGCCTTTTTCATTTTGTAGTTTCTTGCATAGAGTTATTAACATGTTACAAGCTTCATCTTTATTTGGTAAGAACAATTCTCAAGTATATCTTGAATAATCATTTACAATCACAAGGGCATATTATTTGCCTCCTAAGCTTTGTGTTCTAGTAGGACCAAATAAGTCTAGGTGCAAGAGTTTTAAGGGTCTGCTAGTTGATATGTACTTCTTCTTTTTGAAACTTATCTTGACTTGTTTTCCATTTTGGCATGCATCACAAATCTTATCTTTTATAAATTTTGTATTTGGTAATCCTTTTACTATATTTTTCTTGAATAGTTTAGATAATAGGTCCATGCCTGCATGTCCTAGTTTCCTATGCCAAAGTTAACTAATTTCATTCATGGCAGCCAAACATGTCACATTTTGATTAACCAGGTTATCAAGATTTATACAATATACATTATTTACCCTATGAGCTGTGAATAAGGTTTCATCATTCATAGGATTTTGAATGATGCATTTGTCTTTCTTAAAAATTATTTCAAAACCTTTGTCACTTAATTGACTAATACTCAAAAGATTATGTTTTAAACTTTTTACCAACAACACATCATCAATTTTAAAAGAGAGTTCTTTACCTATTTCACCAATGTCAACAATTTTACCTTTGGCATTGTCACCAAAGGTTACGTATCCCCCATTTTTTTGTTTTAGTGTAGTGAACTTGGTCCTATCTCTGGTCATGTGTCTTGAACACCCGTTGTCCAAGTACAACTTTTCCTTTGATGGTGTTGTTCTAAAGCACACCTACAATGAAGGATTCATGGTGTTAGTTTTTGGAACCCAAATTTTTTTTACTTTCTTTGAATTATTTCTAGTTCCATTGTTTACTTTCCATTCATTTTGAACTTTAACATATTTCCTTTTGAGTGGGCAATTAAACATCACATGTCCTTTATTCTTACACATGTAGCAAGTAGTATGTTCATGTATATTGATTGAGGAAGTACTAGCATAGTACTTTGCTTCTTTAACAAAATATTTCATGAATAACTTCTTACTTCTTTTATTTGTTTTTCCATTATATCGCATTCCTTCACTATTTCCATGCAATCTTTGTTGGCCAATCATCTTTTCAAAAAAAAATTTACCTTTGGTAAAGTTATAAATGATTTTCTCTTTATCCTCTATTGACTTTTTAAGTTCAATTATTTCTAAATCATTTTTATTTTGATCATCTACTTGTATTTTGACTATTTCTTGAGTCATATCTTTTATTTTCTCTTCTAACTTTTCAATATGATATTCTTTCTCCTTTTCAATGGATTTAGAAAGTTCAAGTTGTTTCATTAGTTTTTCATTTTGTTCTTTCAAGGTTATGTTTCTTTTGGAAACTTTGATGAACCTTTTATGTAAGGCAAATAACTCAGCTTGTAGTTCTTTATAGGAGGGCATGCTATCGCAAGATTCATCACAAGATTCCTTACTAGATTCCATTGATGATGAGTAGTAAGAATTTACCTCTTCATCATTTGCTTGAAGCACATATTTGCTATCTCTTATCCACTTGACTCGTTATCCGTTTCTCTTGAGCTTGAATCATCCCATGTAACTTTCATGGCTTCCTTCTGCTTCTTTTTACCTTCTTGAGTAAAGGGCAGTCCGGCTTGATATGTCCTGGTTCATTGCAATGATAACATGTAGGAGGGTCATTTTTACTTTTTTTTTCTTTCCTACTTGTTTTCCCTTTTTCATATTTCTTTTTACTAAACTTTCTAGGGAACTTTTTACTTCTCTTATAGAACTTGCCAAGTTTTTAAGTGATGAATGCTAATTCATCTTGGTCTAGATCATTAGATTCACTTTCATCTTCACTTGAGTTTTCACTTGCTGCTTTTAAGGCAATGGACTTCTTATGCTTAGGTTCAGGGTTTCTTTCTTTTAATGTCATTTCATAAGTGAGTAATGAACCTATAAGTTCATCTAGTGTGGTAGTCTTAAGGTTCCTACCTTCTGTTATTGTAGTGCCCTTTGGTTCCCATATGGAGGTAAGAACTCTTAGTATTTTTCGAATCATTTCATAGGTGGTGTAGGTCTTTACTAAGGCACTTAGAGAATTTATTATGTGAGTAAATATAGTATACATAATAGTGATTGTTTCATCTGGACTCATTTTGAAAGCTTCATACTCACTGGTTAGCATGTCAATCCTATTGTCTCTAACATCTACCATTCCTTCAGAAGTTACTTCTAACTTGTCTTGAATTTCTTTGGCTATTTTGCAGGTCATGTCTCTATTGAATTCATTAGAGTCTAGAGCACAATACAAGGCATTTATGGCACTTGAATTTATTTGTAGCATTTTGTAGTCTATATCAATCATGTCCTTTTTCTCTTTAGGAATTTGTTTTCCATCCACTATTTTGATAGGAATTAGATTTCCATCCTTGAAAACTTCCCCAGATTTCCAATCCATATGTTGAAGATAGATTTGCATTCATTTTTTTCCAAAAAGTATACTTATGTCCACAAAAGATTGGTGGTCGAGTTGAGGATTGGCCCTCTCCGAAGGGAGCTACTCCTATGTGTGTCATTCGATCTTTTTATAACTTCTCGTTAAGAGTTACTATAACTAGGCTCTAATACCAATTGAAAATAGGATATTGTTCCCAATAGGGGGGGTGAATTGGATTAAAAAAATGTTGTTTTTAAAAATTTTGTATTACAACAATAAACACAACCCAAACACAATCATAAAGTACTTGTAAAATAATCAATCCTAACCACAATCAATACAAAATAACCAAGCACTTGATTCTTGTGACAATAGCCTTGTAGTAATATGCAATGCTTGTTGAATTTGGATAAGCTCTGTGTTAAAATTCACAATCACACTTCTTTCCAAGGTTTAGATTTTAAATAAACCTTCAATTTAATAAGTTTAGGATGATCAACCAACGTAGTCCCTTTCAGTTTTCGCAATCAATACTGATCAAACCAAAACAAATTATCTTCTAGTCTATTTAATAACCAAACACTCAAAATTCAGAAATTGTAAAGCATCCACACAGTTTGTAAAGTATGCTGAAAAATAAAGAGTAGGGAAGAGAGAGAGAGAGAGAGAGAGAGAGAGAGGAACACAGGGTTTTACAAGGTTTGGCTTATACCCAACCTACGTCCTCGCCTTTGGCAAACCACCAAAGGATTCACTAAGTTAGTTCCTTTGTTAGGCGGAACAACACCATTTACAACACTCCTTCGATTAGACTAGAGCCCACCTCTCCAAATGATATCGCCTCGCTTGGCACAACAATCGAACAACCTTGAATCATATAGAAACAATAAACAAGTAGAGAGAAATTTGTGTACAAGATACACTCTCAAAACAAAGCTGGTTAGTACAATATTCAGCACAAATATTCTTCAATGTAAATCAATATAAAGAGATTGAAGCTCAATTGAATTTAGATCACCAAATTTATTTTCCGTGTATTGAAAGATTCAGACTTTGAAGACTCAAATTCGGAGTTAGGATTAGCAGCATTTCGGTAGTGAAAGCAAGATGAGCACAAGAGAGATTTAGAGCTTTGAGAGTTCTTGATTGCTAGAAAATTTCTTGGTGTTTAAAATCATTATAGTTGGGGCTATTTATAGATGTTTAAAAGATAATTCCTTGCCCGCCAGGCTTGCTTGGAGTAAACATCAAGTTTTCAAAAAGAGTAGAGCCCAAGAAAACCATTTAAAAATTTTCCCGTTGAGTTTTTAAAATCCTATTCGAGGGGCAGACGCCTGCCACGATCTGGTAGTCGCATGCCATAGTCAATACTCAACATAAAGAAGGCTGGCAGTCGCCTACCAAGACACAGGCAAGAGCCTGGCTTGACCACACAGGCGCCTAACAGGTCTCAGGCCGTCGCTTGGGATCCTACTGCCTCCCAAATTTTATTTCATTTATTTTGGCAGTCTACTGCCTGTACTTAGCAATCACCTGGCTCTCAAAAAATGGTTTTTTCACTTTGAAAACTTCCTTCCTTACTTAAGACCTTTATCATTTTGATTTAAAACATATTTTGAGGTCTTTTAAAAATTTGTTTCTTAGTTTCTTTTTATTTGTAAGAGCTTCAATTCAATTTATATTGAGGTTTATATAAAGTACTAACATAGAGACATCCTTAAAATTCTAAACTTTTGATCTTCATGTAAATCCTTGCTTTGAAATCTTTCCTTGATCATATATCGTATTTGAGCTTTCAATCAACTTTCATTCTTCAAGCTTTTACGAAGTATGTCCATCACGAGCTATATTATCCTTTGAGTTTGGCTTTGAAATACTTGAGCTTTACCTGCTTCCTGAAACAGTTCAACTTGAAAACCATATCAACCTTATCTTGACTTGTTATCATCAAAATAAGAATTGTAAATCTTGTTAGGCCAACAGTAACCATCTGCTACTACGTTTGCAGGCATCCGCAACCCACTTGCAGGTCTGATTGCCTTACCACTTCCTGGTCCGAACCCCAAGGAAGGTACAACCTCTACGTAGGCCAACCGGCTCAAACCCCCCTACGCCTCTCAGTACAATGTGGGCGCACATGGTCAAATAATAATTTCCTAGCAATGGTACCGTGCTCACAATACAACTTGTCCTAAGGGTTCTTAAACCATATCATGCAATTTAAGTAATAAAAGCTATTGTAAATATCATTTCATATACAACCTGTTATTTAATAAAACACGGCTTCCGGCCATCAAACAAAACCCAGCTCGCAGTCATTAAACAAAACTCGGCCCTCGACCTTTAAATATAACCCAGCCCTTAGCCGTCAAGTAAAACCCGGTATGTAGCTGTTAAATAAAACTCAGCATTTTTCGAAGGCAATTCCAGTGTAAAGACCCGAAGAATTATAATAATTAAATAGTTAAAGGAAGGAGAAAGAGGGAATTTCAAAAAAGAGTATTCAGCAGGGTCTCATAGACAAGCGCAGAGCATTCGTCGACAAACAGGCTTCTCGGGCTCATCCACGAGGACGCGTGTCTCATTGACAAGACATTGCCAAGAGGGCTGATTTCAGGGCCTGAAATTCGTCGACGAGGGTAAGTGTTCGTTGATGAACTCCCTTCATGGACTCATCCACGAGGTGACGTGTCTCGTCAACGAATCTGCACTATATAATATACCAAACTCGGGTTTTTTAGCAAAATTTTTTGCATGAAACCCTCTCTCTCTCTCTACAAACCTCATCTCTCCCTCCTTCTCTCTAGATTTCCAGCTTCGTCCTTCGCCGATTCAAAGATCGGAAGCCGCCTTCAAGTCTACTGGAGTCGTTCATTGGTTATGCCAACTTGAGCACCATCCCAAAATCTGGGTAAGTTGGTTATTTAAAGTTTTGTAAGGTATTTGGTATTTCTGGACTGAGGAAAGTGTAGTAGATGGAATAATACTATATTTTTGTTGGGCAAAATGTAAATTTTAGGGTGTTGAGCTAGGAACACCACGGGTGTAGATTTGGGTTTAATTGTGAGCTCTCAGTAAGTCAGGTAAGGGGATAAATTAAGTAAGTATTTTTCATGAAATTATTTATTATCATACAGCATTTATTTTCAGAAAAATACGTATGTTATAGAATTATTTTTGGGAATACTGTTGTTGAATGGGGAAGTGGTTTTAATACATTTTATAAAAAAGTATGATTTCAGAAAAAAAAAATTATGAGTTTAGTAGGCTACTTACATTTGTGTGGCATGAGTATAATATTTCCATGAAAATTATGTTATATTAAATATTATTATGTTTCCAAGAATAAGCATGTTATGACAATTTCAAGAAAACCCTAAAAACAATACAGAAATTACGGTTTTAAAACATTATGTTAACAGTACAGAAAGGCTATGTTCAATAAGTTATGTTATGTTTTATGTCGGCATAAATGTCGTGATTTTTAAATTATGAATTATGCTGGCGTAAATGCAGTGATTTTATGTTATGAATTATGTCGACGTAAATGTCATGATTTTTATGTTATGAAATATGTTGGCGTAAATGCCTTGATTTTTACGTTATGATATGACGGCGCAAACGTCGTAATTATGTATGTTATGTCAAGATTCAAGAAAATATTATCATGTCATGTTTTACTCTAAAATATAAAACTACTATATTTCAATACCATGAAATGTACTATATGTTATTAGAACCAAGATGGCTTAGTTTAGTTTTACGAAGCACGGTACCATAGCTATATGGTTACGATAATGTTTATATTAGTGCTACTACACATCTTATGTAGAGTGTAGGAGATGGCTGTCGATGTGGCTTTATGGGAATGTCGTAGTTCCCCAGGTAGTTCGACACAGGTGGAACATGCCCATTATACTTACACACCTATGTTTGACTTAGCATGGTCGGCCAGCCATTGCTAACTCTCGCCTACGGGCCGCACAACCCTGTCATGTGGGGGGTAAGACATGACAACAACTAGCTATCTATCGTGGGTAATATTTCAGTATGGTATAGTTCTATAAGATGATTTTCCTGAACAGAAGTTTAGTATGTTAACCTATGTTATGACAAATCATGTTTTATTCAAATATGATACCAATTGTTTATACCAGATATGAATTATGTACTGTTTATATGTATACCATGAAAAATACTCATGTTGCCACACACTGATATTAGTTTATCTCCCTTACTAAGAGGTGTCTCACCCCAGCCATACAAACATTTCAGGAAATCCAAGTAAAAGGGTGGATAAAGCTCTGCAGCAGTAGGAGTTGATCAAACTACCTTGTCAAAAGGGTAAATAGGTAAGATAGGGTCAAATGGGTTTTTGTGATTATGACCCTAAGATGCTTTTTGGGTCTTTTTGTGGATGACTGTATATATATGACAGATTTAGTATAACTTTAGTATGGTTTTTTGTGTTGTATGACATGTATGTAATTCTATGTTGTTCGCTTCTTAGGTATTAGAGTTGTATGACAGGTATATCCCTAGTACTCATAGGTCCAGGTTCATCATGATTATGACAATTTAACAGGATGTTAGAATTATTAATATTGTTATTATGTGGAAAAAAAATATATGGTAAAATAGGCAAGTCATTACAGTTTGGTATCAGAGCCTAGGTTGCTAGGTTCTGTAGACTCTAGAGTGTAGCAAAAACAATACCAGAGTATAGGAAAAAGATTTAAGTTTTTGTTCTACAGTCTAGAGACAAGACTTTCATGGTGGTTTCTATGTCTTTCCTGGGGTGACGATTTTAGGAACCCATAGTAAACTATTGTCGGGTTGTGTTTCTAAAGTATAGGAATGAATTTTGAATTAAGATAAGGATGACAAGATAGAAGGGATATCATGAGCTTTAGCTAGATACATAAATTATAGGGATAGGGTCCCTAAGTTATGTTTATTGTCTTTACAGAACGAACCCTGGTGGTGGCAGCGCTCATGCGAGCGGTAGTGAGGGTGCAGGGCCCTCAGGTGCAGGCAGAGTTGATTTAGATGTCGTATTACACAATTTAGCTCAGCAGGTAATGGCTGAAATCGCATGGAGCTCCAGAGAGCAGGCAGGCCCGTCTATAGGTCACGAGTGTACGATATAGAAATTCACCAAGATGAATCCTCTGGTATTTTCATAAGGGACTGATCGTGCAGTCGCTAAAAACTGGATGCAGAAAATAAAGAAATTAGTGGTGGTACTGCAATGCACTGAAGAGTATAAGGTCTTATTTTCCACTTATAAACTAATAGGAGAGGCTGGAAGATGGTGAACTGCGGTAAAATTATTGGAGGAACAGAGGGCGGTGCCTATAGCTATGACTTGAAACCGGTTTAGAGAGTTGTTCTTCGACAGATATTTCCTAACCACTACCAGAGAAGCAAAAGCAAGGACAACAAACTATCTAGCAATACGCGGCGAGGTTTATAAAGTTATCTCGCTTCGCCTATATATCGTTCCCGATGAGGCAAAGAAGGTGATACAATTTGAAAGAGGTCTGAGGCAAGAAATTTATAAACAGGTAGCAATGTTGAAAGTGCAAGACTTTGCTGAGTCGGTAGACAGAGCAGTTATGACAGAGGCTAGTGAGTGGATGGTGACAGAGGAGCAGGGACAGAAGAAGAGGTCCACACCTTCAGGCTTTCAGCAGGAATCTAGTCGGGGTTAGTAGAGGAGAGGAAATTATGGCAAAGAACAAAGGAAGGAGATTAGGGGCCGTGAGGTTCTGGGGGTGCAGACCTACTCTTTATCTCGGATATGCGGAAAGAGACACTTGAGAGAGTATTACCAGCTGACTTAATTGTGTTAAATGTGCATGGATTCGATATAATACTGGGTATGGACTAGCTGGCAGCTAACTATGCTAATATCGATTGTTATCTGAAAGAAGTGATAGTCATACCACCGGGGAAGTAAGAATTCAGATTTGTGGGGTCACGGGTGCATTCCCTGCCTCAATTAGTGTCAGCAATATAGGCAAAAAGACTACTTCTGGACGGATGTCAGGGGTTTATGACTTATGTAAAGGAGGTGTCAGGAAATGAATTGAAGTTTATCAGTACACCAGTGATAAAGGAGTTTCCAAACATTTTTCCAGGGGAATTACCCAGGTTGCCTCCCAACCGCAAGATAGATTTTACTATCGACTTACTTCCAGGGACAACATTGATTTCTAAAACTCCTTACCAAATGACTCCAACAGAATTGGGAGAATTAAGGGATCAATTGTATGATTTATTAAATAAAGGGTTTATTAGACCTAGTGTATCATCCTGGGGAGCCCCAGTTTTATTTGTGAAAAAGAAGGACGAGTCTATGAGAATGTGCATAGATTACAGGAAAATAAACAAAGTAACAATTAAGAATAGGTATCCTCTACCTCGTATAGATGATTTATTTGATCAACTCTAGGGGACCCAGATCTATTTCAAGATCAAACTCAGGTCAGGTTATTACTAAGTAAAAATTAAAGCAGAAGACGTTTCGAAGACAGCTTTCAGGACTAGGTATGGGCATTATGAATTTCTAATTATGTCCTTTGGTCTGACGAATGCTTCTGTTGTATTCATGGATTTAATGAATAGAATCTTTCACCAGTTCGTTGTGGTTTTTATTAATGATATATTGATCTACTTGAGGAGTTTGAAGGAGCATGAGACACATTTAAGGTTGGTACTTTAGATGCTTAGGGAAAAGAAATTGTATGCTAAGTTTAGCAAATGTGAATTATGGTTAGAGAAAGTTACGTTTTTGGGGCGTGTTATATTAGGAGATGGAATCTCAGTAGATCTTAACAAGATAGAGGCTATGGTGAATTGGGCCAGGCTGAGGAACGTTCAGGAAATCAGGAGTTTCTTGGAACTGGCAGGATATTATCGTCGGTTTGTAGAAGGATTCTCAGCTTTATCAGGGCCTCTGACATGATTAACCCGAAAGAATGTCAGGTTTGAATGGGATGACAGTTGTGAGCAGAGCTTCTAGGAATTGAACAGAGGCTCGTTACAGCACCAGTATTAACCATTCCATTAGGAGGTGAAGGTTATATGATCTACTGTGACGCATCTTTGAGGGAGCTCGGATGTGTATTAATGCAACAGGGCAGAATAGTAGCATATGCCTCCAGACAATTGAAAGAATATGAAAAGAATTATCCCACTCATGATCTAGAATTAGCTGCAGTGGTTCATGCACTGAAAATTTGGAGTCATTATCTGTACGGAGAGAGATATGAAATATTTTCATACCATAATAGTTTAAAGTACTTCTTCACCTAGAAGAAGTTGAATATGTGGCAAAGAAGATCGTCAGAGCTTATCAAATTTTATGACTGCACCATCAATTACCATCCAGGTAAAGCAAATGTGGTGGCTGATGCGTTGAGCCGAAAGCCCGTGATAGCAGCATTGTCAGCAGCAGAAATTCAGTGCCCAATCCAGATGGACTTAGAGAGGCTTGGTGCGGAGTTAGTAGAGAGTGATCATCATGTATTTGTTGCCAACCTGGTGGTGCAGCCTACCCTACAGGAAAGGATTAAAACTTCTTAAAAAGATGATGTAGAATTAGCAGAGCTGATAGCTAAAGTGCAGGATGGACAGGGAGAGGAGTTCAGTATTTTTGATGATGGAGCTCTAAGGTTTCATACTAGGTTATGCGTGCCTGCAGATGTGGATATCAGAAGGACGATCCTTAAGAAGGCTCACAGATCTTTATGCACAGTTCATCTGGGTAGCACTAAAATGCACAAGGATCTGCAAAAGTCTTTCTAGTGGAGCGGCATGAAAAGAGAGATTATTGAATTTGTGCAGTAGTGCTTGACGTGCTAGCAAGTTGAGGTTGAGCACCAGAGGTCGGTGGGCTAGCTATAGCCACTTTACATCACAGAGTGGAAATGGGATCACATTTCTATGGACTTTGTGACAGGTTTTCCGCTGGTGCGGCTGGGGCAGAATGCTATTTAGGTGGTCGCAGATCGACTGACAAGGACCACTCACTTTATGCCTATCAAAGTCAACTACTCCATGGACAGATTGACAGAAATATATATTCAAGAGATAGTACGATCACATGGTGTGTCAGTGTCTATAGTATGAGATCAAGACCCACGTTTCACATCACAATTTTGGAGGAGCTTGCAGGAGGCTCTGGGGTCTCAGTTATCATTCAACATGGTGTTTCACCCTCAGATGGATAGGCAATCAGAGAGGATCATTTCGATATTAGAGGATATGCTATGGGCATGTGTGCTAAATTTCGGGCATATATGGACCCAATATCTGTCACTGGTAGAGTTTGCACACAATAACAATTATCAAACCAGCATCAGCATGGCACCTTACGAGGCGCTTTATGGTAGAAGATGTCATTCTCCTCTATATTGGGATGAGATAAGTGAGAGGAGAGTTTTGGAATCAGAAATAGTGCAGCAGGCATGTGATAAAGTTTGACTTATCAAAGAAAGAATCTATACAACTCAAAGTCAGTGGAAAAACTATGCAGATACTCACCACCGAAAGTTGGAATTCGAAGTGGGAGACCATGTATTTCTTAATAATGTGCCACTAAAAGGAACTATGAGGTTTAGGAGGAAGGGTAAGTTGAGCCCTAGGTTAATTTGTAACAACCCGACCCTCTACGTGGGCCCGGAGTGTTACTAATCCATTCATTTACCTGATAATCCACATTCTAATATCATGTACGCTACGGAAAACATAAATATAATCTCCACAAATATAATACCAGAGTTTACTATTTCTATCTATAATCCAAAATAACTATTCATCACCTGTATTCTCATATATACACATATCTCCAAAAACACTCAGTATTCACAAACACTAGTATATTTCACAACCATCCATATCTCAGAAGACTTAAAACTTAAAACATAGAACATAACTTACATCCAACCCAAAATATCAACTAAGTATATACCATTTCTTTTCTATATCCCAAAAATGCTACAAACACCTCGAGCTCTCTAAGCTTGATCTCGTGGAGGTCCTAAAAAAGATAAGTTCATATTCAGGTGAGACACATCTTAATAAGGGAAGAAACAATATATTAAAACAGTGTGTGGCCAACATGAGGTTTGTATATAACATATTATTCATCATTTGCAAATCATTAACATAATTTCTGAAATCATTTCCTGTTCCTAATCAAATACATGCAAGACATTTTACCTACGAGATTACCCAAGAATAGGGGTGATTACCCGTCCATACAAGTAGCACCCCCTCTGCTCTGATATTTTAGGTAACCCAAAGGTCACAACTGAAGCATATCAGAGCACTAACCTTACTCAGTAAGCCCCTAAGTAGTGATGTAATCTCACACTCACACAATTTATACAAAGGTTTACCAGCGAAGGCCCCAAGAATAAGGAAATTTACCCACTCATACAAATAGTTTCCATCTGCCCTAACACGTTATGCAGCCTAGTGCCACATTTGATACTTACTAGGGCACTCACCTTTCTCAATAAGCCCTCAAGCGAAGAGTTTGCCCTGCCCAAACATAACATGTTCTCCTAGTATAAATACTAAGAATACCATAATATTATTCTGTCTATCATTATTCTGTAATTCACATCTGTTCATGTTCTCAGCTTTGACATTTCATAGTGTTTCACTTTACATGGCTCTTTCCCATTTTGCATAGTTCACATATCACATTTCATTTCCATTTTGTTCTTTTCCATTTCATTCTCATTTTCATTTCATTTCATAACATTTTTGGCACCTTTTCAGCCGTTGTTAGTTAGTCTCGTCATCTTTTCAGCCGTGGTTATTCGGCATCTTTTTAGTCGTGGTTGTTCGGTATCTTTTCAGTCATGGTTGTTCGGCATCTTTTCAGCCGTGGTTGTTTCCATGATTGCACTAACACTCACATGCAATATATTTCATATATCATTTTCATACTCAGTTCATTTTCTGTGTATCTTGCATCTCATATATATATATAACATAATTCCACACAAAATTCTATTTTACTCATGCCACACAATTTAGTAGTAAAATTCATACATATATTTCCTGTAAAATAAGTCAACCCATATTTAACATTTATACGCTGAAAATATACCTTTCATTTCTTACATAATTATCCTGAAAATATCTTTCACTTTCATCAGTTCATTTTCGCATATATGTATCTAATAAACAGCTCTAAACTCGAAAAATATAATTTAAATGGTTGGCATTTTTAAACCCATACTGAAACATATACACGTATATATAACACAATTTATTTTTTATTAAATTCATAAAAATTCTGGTTTAATATATATATTTTTCCTTACCTAATTTCTTGAAATACGCCAACAGGGACCCCGAAAAGATGCCTGTAGCGCTCACCCGAACCCTGATTCAATAAAAATCATAGTTCCATTAAATCAACCCTAAATAAAATACTATTTTAATATTTCCTAAGCCCATAAATTCCAAATAAATAATTATACCTTCAAATATAACTAATTTACTTAATTCCTCAAATCTCACTCTCGCTTTGGAATGGGGCCTAGGAAACCCAAATTGGAAATTTACTCCAACCAAAATGACGACGATCACGACTAAGACCCCGTGGTGGTGCCCGATCGTCAATTTAATGGCAGATTTAAGGAGAAATTGAGAAAATAGGGAAAGGTTGCCTTAGCCCAAGAATGGTGCCTACACCGCTCCTAAGACAAATCCGTTCCAGTAAAAATGTCGGTGACCGAGCTAAAAACGCAACGGTACCTTCCGTTTCCCAAACAGTCGAATATCCGCTGAGAAATGAGGAGAGAGAAGAGAAGGAACGGAGAGAGACGACGAGACGCAAAAAGAAAAAGAAGAGAGGCGTCAAAAATTATTTCAGAAAGGTTAGAATCACTTTTTGAATGAAAAGCACCAAAAAGAGGTTTTTCCAAATGCTGTTAATTTTTCTACATCTACATTGAGGTGTATTTTTCTCTATCAAAAACTTTTTATTTTAAAAAGTTTTCAACATGAAAGTTGTAGGATTTTCTCTTAGAATTCATTTGACACAAGGATCATCAAATTTGGAGTTACAAAGAAAATGTTATGACCAAAAAACAAAAGGGTACTCAAAGTTGATAGCAACTAGTAGACTGCCTGAACCAGGATAGGCACCCTGGGTGGTCAAGCCAGGCGACTGGCTGTCCCCTGGCAGGTGACTACCACCCTACTATCCCTACTGCTCCTTTAAAAATAACATGGCAGGTGACTGGTGGATTGTGATAGGCGACTGCCAAGAACAGATTTTTAAAAAAACCTCAACAGAAACATTTTTTAAACGGTTTGCTTGAGGATCAAACTTTGTGAAAACTTAGGGAATACTCTAAGTTACTTGGGGACCAAGTTACATACCTTTTAAATTCTATAAATAAGCCTCAAATATCATTGAATCAATACACAAAGAATTCAAATTTAGCAAAAATTCAAAATCTCTCTCAATTGCTCTCAAATTCTCAAGGCTCTCTCTTGCTCTCAACTTGCACGAATTCAACTAAGTTTTTGTTGATCTTCTTCTGTTAGAATTTTGCTACAAATTCTAAATCTTTCAATCATTGAAAGAATTAATTGGTGATATACTTCATTGAGCTTCAAGTTAATTTCCATATTGTTATTTACTTTGAAGTATATTATAGTTTTGAATTGTTGTACTAATCAGCTCTTTTAGGAGAAAATTCTTTGTACACAAATATTTGATTTGTATCTTATAGATTGACGATTCCAAGGGTTGTTTGGATCGTTGGCTAAGTAAGGGCATATTGCTTAGAAAGGCGAGCTCTAGCCTGTGTAAGGAGTGATCGGACGAGGGGATATCGTTTAGAGAATGCAGGCTCTAGCCTTAACCAAGGAGTGTTGTAAATGTATTGTTCTTCCTGTTAAAGGAACAATTTTAGTGAATCCTTTGGTGGTTTGCCAAAGGCAAGGATGTAGGCTGGGTATAAGTCGAACCTCGTAAAAATCTCCGTCTCACTCTTTCTTTCCCTACTCTTTATTTTCAGTACATATTTAAATTGCGTGGATGGTTTAAATTGAAAATCATATATACTACGTATATTTGAGAATCAAGTAAACTTAAAGTTTAATTTTGATTTGGGTTGCAAAAACCGAAAGGGAGTACGTTGGTTAAACCATACCTAGCGAAAACCATACGGGAGTACGTTACTTGGTAAAATCCCAAAGATAAATTAACTGAAAGTTTACTTGAATTTTGAATATTAGGAAGAGTGTGGATATTGTGTTGATTGGATATTGTATTGCACATCATATTGAAGAAGCAAAATAATCAATACAGGGCTTTATATCAGCAAGTACAAATTTCATATATACAGGGCTTATATAAACAAACAAACTATTTTAAGCGCTTACATTGCCAAAGTGGTGTTTGTGTTAATTTTGGTTTGGTTGTTTACTTTTAATTTGTGATTGATTGATTGGCTTGGCTATTTGGTTGAATAATTGATTACTTGTTTGTCTAAGCAATAGTATTGTTGATTGGTTCAAAGAACTAAGTTCTTGTGTGATTAGTAAATCAAACAAACAAGTCAAGAATTGGTTAAAAGAAATAAAAGAAGTTTAAGGATTCTTAAAAAGAATTAAAAGAAATTTTTATAATCCAATTCACCCCCCCCCCCTCTCTTGGGACTACACCTTACTTTTCAATTGGTATCAGAGCTCAGTTATAGCAAATTCCTGACAAGAAGCTATAAAAAGATCTAAATGACAAATATAGGAGTAGCTCCTTTTGGAGAGGGCCAATCCTCAACTCGTCCACCAATCTTTTGTGGACACAACTACACCTTTTGGAAAAAGAGTATGCAAATCTATTTCCAACACATGGATTGGAAAGCGTGGGAAGTAGTTATGGATGGAGGCCCTATTTCCACTAAAATAGTAGATGGAAAACAGATTCCAAAAGAGAAAAAGGATATGATCGATTCAGATTATAAAATGCTTCAAATCAATTCAAGTGCTATAAATGTTTTATACTGTGCTTTAGACGCTAACGAATTTAATAGGGTCACGGCCTGCAAGACAGCTAAAGAAATATGGGATAAATTAGAAGTTACATATGAAGGAACTATTGATGTTAGGGACAATAGGATAGACATGTTAACAAGCAAGTATGAAGCATTCAAGATGAATCCAGATGAAACCATATCAAGTATGTACACAAGATTCACCCACATAATCAATTCCTTAAGTGCCTTAGGAAAAACTTATACCACCTACAAAATGTTTAGAAAAATTTCAAGAGGCCTTCCCTCCATATGGGAACCAAAGTCTATAGCAATTACCGAAGGTAGAAACCTTAAGACCACTTCCTTAGATGAACTCATAGGTTCACTCCTTACCTATGAAATGGCTTTAAAATAAAGAAATCCTAAACCAAAGCATAAGAAATCTATTGCACTAAAAGCATCTAGCCACAGCTCAAATGAACAGGAAAGTGAAACAAGTGACTTAGACCAAGATAAATTAGCATTCATCACTAAGAGACTAGGTAAGTTTTATAAAAGGAATAAAAGATTTCCTAGAAAGTTCAATAAAAGGAAAACTGAAAAAGGAGAATCAAGTAGAAAATAAAATAAAAGTAAAAATGAACCTCCAATATGCTATCACTGCAAGAAACCAGGGCATATCAAATCGGACTGCCCATTGCTTAAGAAAGACAAGAAGAAAAAGAAGGAAGCTATGAAGGCCACTTGGGATGACTCAAGCTCTAGAAAAACGGAAAACGAATCAAGTGGACAAGAGATGGCAAACATATGCTTCATGGCGAATGACGAAGAGGTAAATTCCTACTACTCTTCAACAGAATCTTGCAATGAATCTGGTGATGAGTCACGTGATAGTATGCCCTCATACAAGGAATTACAAGCTAAATTGTTTTCCCTACATAAAAGATTCATAAAAATTTTCAAAAGAAATATAACCTTGAAGGATCAAAATAAAGAACTATTAAAACAACTTGAATCATTCAAAACCATTAAAAAAGAAAAAGACTCTTGTATTGAGAAGTTAGAGGAGGAAGTAAATAAAGTAACTCAAGAATTAAGCAAAACTCATAAAGAAAACTTGAATAAAAAGGATTTAGAAGTAAATGAACTTAAGAAATTAGTAGAGGATAAGGAGAAAATTATATATAACTTTACAAAAGGTAAAGATAATTTTGAAAAGATGATTTGACAGCAAAGGCTACATGGAAATAAAGAAGGAATAGGTTATAATGGTAAAAAAAAATAAAAAGAATAAGAAATTATACATGAGATACTTCGTCAAGGAAGCCAAACACTATGCTAGCACTTCCTCAAACAACAAACATGAACACACTACTTGCTATATGTGCAAGACTAAAGGTCACGTAATGTTTGATTGCCCACTAAAAAGAAAGTAAGTTAAAGTACAAGGAGAATGAAAAGTTAATAATGGAACTAACAATAAAACAAAGAAAGTTAAAAAAATTTGGGTTCCAAAGACTAACACAATGAATCCTCCATTGTAGGTATGTTTTAAGACAAAGTATTCATCTTACTCCCATATCTTTGGGAAAAATTCTTCGAGTCAAGCCAGGAGATTTTAAGGTTCAAATTGCTGAGAAACAATGGATAATGACCCAAGGATTTACTCCAGAGGAATTTTTACCTCTAGTTATAACTGATACACCTATCTCCTTTGGGCATCCACCCCTTTACAAACAGCTCAATCTCCAAGCTTTAATCCTGCACAAACTTATTACATATAATATCCTACCACGTTCCAGTTCTCATGATCATATTTCCTTCTTAGATTGTTTTGTTATGTTGTGTATTCTCAAAGGAAAAAAGCTGGATCTTCCAAGTTTATTTCTCAAATGGATCAATATGAAAGTTGATGCCCCTCGTGTCATTCTACCATATGCTGGGGTCTTAAATATGGTATTTGCACATTTCAATGTTCTCACACCATCATTCAACTTCACTAGAAAAACCCATTATGATATCTTTTCTGGTACTATTCTTAAGCGTATGGGATTTAAGCAAACTTCTCAAGGATGGTTTCACAAGGGACATCGTCACATCTCACCTGCACCACCTCCTCAGCCTTCCATGCCAGCCCCTTCAGTACAACTTGACCCAAAAACTCACTCTTGGTTCGTTCCATTTTACAATCACTATATGACCTTCAGTGATGGAATGCAATATGGACTTGGTACACTTCGGGAGAAGGTTTCCACTGTGGAAACTCATTGTTCAAGCCTTGTTCAGCATGTTGACAAGATTGAGAAACATTTGGCAAGTTCTTCCAAAGGCAAAACTCATATGGATATCAGCTCTGCTCCATCTAGTGATGATGAATCTACTAAAAAATCGGGTGAACAAGAAGAAGAGGAAGATGAAAGTGGGTCTATGGAAGCCTCCGATTGATTTGTTTCATCTATGTGATATTTAAAACTTTTGCCTATGTATTAGTATTTTTGAGTGCTTCACTAGATAGTATTTCCTTTGTGTTTTCTACAAGTCTTATTTATTACAGCTCTTCACTATATTTTTTTTGTATCACTCCCTTTTCCTTTTTGATTGATATCCAAAGGGGGAGAGTGTTTGAGAGAAAGAAGTGCAAAAAAGAAATATGCTATGGGCTTGTAAAAATAGAAATATATTTGATGTATGGAATGCTTGTATGAATGCATTTTGAATATGACATAGTTTGTATGAATACTTTTGGTAATATTTGTATAAATATTTCATGCTTGTTGAAAGGGGAAGCCATGAGCATTATTTCCTTTTTTTTTTTTTTTTTACTCTAGATTTATCATCATCAAAAAGGGGGAGATTGTTGGCCTTACAACTCTTATTTTGATGATAACAAATCATGATATGTTTAATATGGTTTGTTAGTGAAATTTTTTTCAGGAAGAAGGCAAAGCTTAGAGATAGTTCAAAACTCAAAAGGATGATAAAGTTTATTATGAAAGTACTATTCAAAAAGATCAAGAAAGAAAGATGATCAGAAGCTCAAAGATGATAGAAGAAAAAAGAGTCACTTGAAGATCAAAAGAATATAGTTTTAAGAATGTTTGAATGTAAGTACTTCAAGTAAACTTCAAATATAAACTGAATTGAAGCTCTTATAAAATAAAAGAAACTTAGAAAAGTGGTGTTAGAAAAACCCTAAAGAATGTTTAAAAAATCAAAGTGAATGAGGGTTCAAAAGAAGAAATTTTTTTTGTGAAATCTGATAGGCCAGGGAACTGCTTCCTTGTGGCAGGCGACTGCCTAAATGAGAAAAGCTTTTTTAAAAGAGGCAGTAGGGTGCCAGGCGATTGCCTGAGCACAGCCAGGCACCTGGGTGGTCAAGCCAGCCGACTGCCTTGGTTCTGGCAGGCAACTGCTAGTATTCTGAGTTTTGAATTTCTTCTATGGCAGGCGACTGCCAGGTCATGGCAGGCGACTGCCACTCGAACAGATTTTCAAAATATCCAATGGGAAGATTTTTTAAATGGATTTCTTAGGCACTAATCTTTTGAAAAACTTGGGAATTACTCCAAGTAAACTTGGAGGGCAAGGAATTACTTTTTAAACATCTATAAATAGCCCCTAACTTCAAAGCTTTTAATCCTAAGAAATTTTCCAGCAATCAAAATTCTCCAAAGACTGAATCTTTCAATACTTGGAAGATATTTGGTGATATAAATTCCGTTTGAGCTTCAATATTTTTATATTTGATTTACTTTGAAGTATACTTGTGATGAATCTTGTACTAATCTACCCTGCTGTGAGAGTGTCTTTTGTACACAAACTTTTCTCTATCTTGTTTCTTGTTTATAGACGATTCAAGGTTATAGAATCGTTGTACCGAACAAGGGAATATCGTTTGGAGAGGCGGGCTCTAGCCTAAAGGAAGGAATGGTTGTAATCGGTATTGTTCCACTCGTCAACAGAACTGAACTAGTGAATCCTTTAGTGGTTTGCCAAAGGCGAGGACATAGGCTAGGTATAAGTCGAACCTCGTAAAACCTTGTGTCTCTCTTTTCTTCTTAACTCTCTATTTTTCAGCAAAATTTACAACTTGTGTGTATGCTTTAAATTGTTAAACTCTGAGAGTATGGTTGTTAAATAGACCGGAAGATAATTTGTTTTGGCTTGATCAGCATTGATTGCAGAAACCGAAAGGGACTACGTTGGTTGATCATCCTAAACTTATTAACCTGAAAGTTTGTTTAATAACTAAACACAAAGAAGAAGTGTGATTGTGAAATAACACAGGGCTTATATAAATTCAGCGTGCTTAACCCTTTGATACAGGGCTATTGATATAAAGATTAAGAAATTGATTATTTTATTGAATTGTTATGGTTGACTTAATTTTGTGATTGCTTGTTGTGATTGTTGATATAAAACAAAGTATTAAAAAGGAAATAATTTTAAAAACCCAATTAACCCCCCTCTTGGGAAGTTATCCTAATTTCAATACATATAACACGATTTAATTGGTTCAAATTCGATAAAAACCTGACTTAACTTAATCCCTTTACCCATTCCTAAAAAGGAAATCGATTCCGTTTGAAAAAATAGAAAACCCTGGCTTTTCGATCCCATCGCCAAAAATGAACCGCCAAGCCGAGAAAAGAGAGGAAGATGATCGGAGAGTGATCACGGTATCCAGATGAGCCTACGGGAGAGAGAGAGCCACGAGAGAGTGAGAGTAGAGAGAGTGAGTAAGAGAGAATTTTTTAAGTTATGAAAAATAATGTGTTACTTAGACCTTAAGTAAGCAGACCCTTAGGAAAATTGTCGACGATTTCACAAAACCGTCGACTGTTTGGTAGTTGACCCACCCCTGTTGATTGAAATCGGCGACGATTTTCCCAAGCTCTATAAAACCATTCACGATTTGGGTCCTTCCAAACCAACTTCCTTCTTTTTCTTTTGTTTTCCTTTATTTCTCTCTTTTATATTTATTTTCTTTTATTTTTTAGGTTTGGGTTTCTACAGTTTTGTAATTTGTTAATAGTTTGGTTTGAATATACAAAGTACTTAATTATATGTACATAATTAGTTTGTTTTACTTATGAGTATATGTAATTATACAATTATAAGTGTACACAATCGATTGAATTCGTTTATGCAAATCAATTAATATGCATGCATGTATGTATGCAATTACATAATTATTTGATTAAGATATATTCGGATTTTATAGATATGTACGTGATCATTAGTATTGATCACAACTACCCTTTAAAATTAAACTATATAATTGAGTATGAAATTAATATTATAATTCAGAAATCTATATACATAATTTTGTAATTGTAGATACATCGGTTTAAGTATATATGTACATAATTATGTAATTATGAGTGTACATAATCATGTAATTATGAGTTGAGTTTGGTTATACAAACCAACTAATATGCATGCATAGATATACATAAATATGCAACTCAGTAATTAAGATATATCTATAATTGTATTAACATATAATCACCATTTGAAAATAAAATATATAATTTATTACATAATTAATACTATAACTCATAAATCTTTATATAATTTATAATTATTGACACGTCAATTCAAATATGTATATTATTACGCAATTATGAGCATACTCAATTTATTCAATTCGTTATGCAAACCAATTAATATAAATGCAAACATGTACACAATGTACGTAATTACATATATATTTTTTAATCAAGTAATAGATCAAATAACCTTTAGAGATGACAATAAGTTGTGAAAATGATAATGGTTGAAGATAGTTATAAGTTTCCGTCTATATTCAACAAGTGATTTCGTATGCTTTAAAATTAAATGGCCAAATGGGTCTACCCATGTCTAAATAGGTGTGTCATTAATTGATCATATATTTTATGTAAATAGGTCATAAATGAGTCAACGAGTCATAAATGGCCTTGCCCATCTTAACTCATACCTACCCATTTAACA
This sequence comes from Malania oleifera, assembly GCF_029873635.1. Classification (NCBI taxonomy): domain Eukaryota; kingdom Viridiplantae; phylum Streptophyta; class Magnoliopsida; order Santalales; family Ximeniaceae; genus Malania; species Malania oleifera. The sequence continues at coordinate 44,353,917 of NC_080421.1, read as the reverse complement.
TGTCTACCACTCGCTACCATGCATCTTGGTGTTGGCGTGACAATTAATGCCATCATTGTCATTGTACAATTCATCCTCATAATTGCTTTTGGATCTAGGGTTTCAATGACTAGCTTCATGGCTTTGTCCATCTTCCCCAATTTTTCGAATTTTTTTTTTCAATCTTTTGTTATAATATTGGTGAGAAAATTTGTGAATTTCGAATGAGATCATATTTTGATATTTGGAGAATTTATTTGAAAATATATAGATAACTAATTATACGTAGTTAATTGTTTAAATAAAAGAATAGTTAATTATAATCTTTAAATACATATATTTTATTAAATGGAATTAAACATTTATCAAAAATAAATAAATAATTGACAAGGACTTCAATAAAACATGGTAAGTTTAATTATTTTATTAATAAGCCATGGATATATACATATATATATATATATATATATATGTAATTAATTTATCAATACAATCATCAATTTCAAATTTAAAAATAAGTTATTTAAAAATTATTTATTTATTATAAACATTAGGGGCGAGCATAATTTGGTTAAAACTAAATTAACCAAGTAAATTTGGTCGGTTCAATTTGATTAAAAATTTAATCGGTTCGGTTCAGTTTTCATTTTTGTTGAATTTCAGTTTTTGATTTTTCAGTTCAGTTTTTGGTTCAGTTGATTCGGTTAACCGAATTAACTTAATAGTATAAATTAATAATAAATAATTATGTATATTATATATTAAAATATTTTATATATTGTATATATAATAAAATTTTATTTATTTTTATATTATATATATTAAAATTTTACATATATTATTTATATTTTATATATATATTAAAAATCTATATTTTATATATATATATATGTAAAGACTCGGAGAATTTGTGGTAATTAAATAGTAAAAGAAAGGAGGAACTAAAGGAAAATTCTAAGAAGGTCAGCAAGGTCTCATAGACGAATATGGAGCGTTCATCGACAAACAGGCTGTTGGGATCGTCGACGTGCACACATGTCTCGTCAATGAGAAGATATTGAGAGAACGGGCTTTCAAGACCTAAATTTCATCGACGAGGAGTAAGGGTTCATCGACGAAACTCCTTCTTGGACTCGTTAACGAGGTCACGTGTCAAAACACCTATAAATATGCAAAAATGGGTTTTAGCGAAGGAAATCTTCTCTCTCTCTCATTTTCTCTCTCTAAAACGAGATTCTCTCACTTCTCTCTAAGTTTCCTACTCCATCTCTCCCCGATTCGACGATCAAAAGCTACCACGGTGATCTTGGGGAGATTCTCTACAACATAGCTGAGTGAAATTTCAATTTGAGAAATTTGGGAACCATCCCAACACCTGGATGAGTGGATTATTTTAGCATTTTCAGTATTACCCAGTTCATTTGAGGTCAAATTTAGTATTATATGAGAATAAACTAGAGTTTTGTGGAATAAAATTTGAGTATTATATTTTTAGGAATAGGGTGTTTCGAGACCCTACAGATATGGGTTGGGAACCCCAATGAGTATTTTTAGAAACTCAGGTAAATTATATTTCAAAAATTTACAAGTATGTAGGCTCGGGGAAAAATGGTTGATTTATTGGAAATATGCATGTGTATTATTTTAGGATTTTGGGGAATAGTACGCCGTGAGCGTAAAGGCTAAGTTGGAGGCGAGCCTCCCAGCCAATTAGGTAACGAAGATATGCTATGTAGGAATTTTAGCAAATTTACCAGGAATATATATATATATATATATATATACATATATATATGTATATCAGTTTATTATTCAGTTTTTCCAGAATATAAGTTTTATTATCTGTGTGGCCTGAGTGGATATTTGCCTAATATAGGATTTTTGTAGTTTTTTCATAATATCATGATTTATAGTATATACATATATAGACAGATATTTACCAGACAGATACTTATAAGATAAGTATTACAAATATTTTTCAGACCAGTATTTTACAGTAATTACAAAATGTCATGTTTTCCAAAACCATAACACTCAAACTTTACAGATTATTCAGTCAGATATTACAGTTAGATATACAGTTATTTTATTCAGATATTACAGTATTTACAGATCAGATTTATAGTGTTATGGTTATTTTAGAAACATGATGAAAACAGTAAGATAATTATAGTAATAGTATTAGATCCCTAATGAATTGCTTCAGACAGATTTAGTCAACAGAGCATGGTATCGTTGCTATTTTCATATTAGAGTGCAACCACCTATCTTAGATATTATGTGGATTTCGTCAACCATGCTAGGAGAGTTAGCAATATCCCTAGTACTCTGGGTTGAGGGGGCTCGGTTTGACGAGGTAGTTTCTAGTTCCGTGCTTAGGAGAGGACGTAGTTTGGACGGACTGAGGATTGGTAAAGTACATCTAACTTACCTGGTAGGCCAACCAGGATTAAGTCCCACCTACAGGCCGCACAACCCTGTCATGAGGAGTTAAATCATGACATATAGTTTTCCAAGGAAAAATCTCAGTTATGTATATGTATACAGATTTACAGAATTTTTAGCAAATATAGTATGATATTAGAAGTATGAAAAGTAGAAAACTCAGATGATACAGTTATGTTTTAAACTATGATAAATGTAAGCTATACTTTATATTGATTTGCCAGCTTATGCAGTTTCAGATATTGTCATTATAGTATTTAAGCAACTCGGTTGCCACACACTAGTAATAGCATATTTCTACTTACAGAGCATCGTCTCATCCCAGCAATTTAACATTTTTCAAGTGAACCAGTTAGGCGAGCAAATCAGGCTCACAGACAGAGAGATCTTTTGTTTTGCCCTGCTTATAGGGTAAGTGTATTCAGGGGATTATGTTTTTGAGCAAATGGTATTGGGGTGATGCGTAAATATGCATATATGGTTTGGAAACACTAAATTTTGGTATTATAAATATGGGTGTACGACTTCATGTTTTTCGCTGCATAGGTGTGTCAATTTGTGTATAGGAATACCTCAGTGCCCATCTAAGGCCTGAGATGTTATAGCAGGTATACCAGGAGTATCAGAGTAATTTATATATTGGTATTCTAAATATGTGTGCATGACTTTATATTTTCCGCCACATAGGTGTGTTAATTTGTGTACAGGGATACCTCAATACCCATCTGAGGCCTGAGATGTTATAGCAGGTATAACAGGAGTATCAGAGTAATTTATATATTAAATGAAAAAAAAATTTGGTGTAATTTTTGGGTCGTTACAATATATATGAAAATATTAAATCGGTTAAAATTAGTCAATAGATTTAACCGAAATTCGATTTGGTCAATTTTGAGTTTGGTTAAATATGAAATTTTGATCAGTTCGATTAACAAGAATTTTTAACCGAAATTTTTTGATTAATTCGGTTAATTAACTGAATTTACTGAATCGACTGAATGCGCTCACCCCTAATAAACATATCGAGTTTATAACTAATTACCAATACTTATCAAATTTAATACTTTTTAAATTTAAAACTTATTGATTAGTGGTTGAAAATAATTTTTAAATATATCAAAAGATTTTCTAGGATAAAAATATGAAAGAGTCACATCAAGATTATTTTTAAAGAAGGAAGGTTAGTAATATGTTGGGAAACCTGGTCAAAAACAGAGATAAAAACACACACAAAAGAACACCGAGATATATGTGGTTTGGCTAATTTCAGCCTACGTCCACAGGAGAGATAGCTAGGTATGTATTTTCTAAAAAAATATAGAGGACAAGATAAAAGTTCTCACTCAAAACTCTCTCAACTCTCACAGCTCTCTCTGCTTTCCCACTCACTTCCCACAACTCTGTTATATTTTATGATCTTTACATTCACAAAACACACCTATTTATACAAAGAAGAGAATTAAACACTCAAGAAAAACTGCCACAATCATATTTGATTTTTTCTCCTAATTTTGTGGAGAACCACCCACATGTGAGTAATGGAAATTCAATTGCCACCTGAATAATTCCCACCTTAATTCCTGCTTTAATTAGGTATGCACCTATCATTTCTCCCCTCCATACCCATAAGAGGAGAATGCATGCATTCTTCAATTGGTATCCATCTTGGCTATGTCTCTACATAGCTCAAACTTCTCATGAGTCACTACTTTTGTCAACATGTTTTCAGGGTTCTTGTATGTGTGAATCTTCACTAGCTTTAACGGTTGTTGTTCCATCACTTCACGTATCCAATGATAGCGAATGTTGATATGCTTCGTTCTGGAATGATACATTGAGTTCTTGCTCAAGTCCAGAGCACTCTGACTATCACAATGTACTTTGTACTCTTTCTGTGCGACACCCAGTTCTTGGATAAACCGCTTCAGCCACAACATTTCTTTACCAGCTTCCGTTGTGGCAATGTACTCTGCCTCTGTTGTAGATAAAGCAACACACTTCTGCAACTTGGATTGCTATGAGACTGCTCCCCCTGCAAAAGTGAAAAGAAATCCTAATGTAAATTTTCTACTATCAAGATCACTTGCCATATCAGAATCAGTATATCATTTCAAGACTGGTTCAACTCCCCTAAAACACAAGCACATCTTAGATGTATATTTCAAATACCTAAAAATCGACTTAACTGCTTCTCAATAGTCTTTTCCTGAATTTGAAAGCAACCTGCTCACAACACCTACCGCATGGGCAATATCCAGCCTTGTGCAAACCATTGCATACATCAGACTACCAACTGCTGACGAATATGAAATTGCTTCCATTTCTTCTATTTTTTTCCTCGAAGGACATAATCTTTTACTCAACTTGAAGTGATTTTCCAATGGAGTAGTTACTGACTTTGCATTCTTCATGTTAAACTTTTCAAGCACCCGTTCAACATAATTTTCCTATGATAACCACAATTTTTTGGCTTTCCTGTCGCGAACAATTTTCATGCCCAACATCTACTGAGCTAGACCTAGGTCTTTCATGTCAAAGAACTTGGGCAGTTCTTGCTTTAGTTTGGTAATCATACTTGCATCCTGTCCAATAATCAACATGTCATCAACATAAAGCATCAATATCATGAAATTACCATTAGGGAATTTTTGAATGTAAACACATTGATCCTTTGCAACTCTCTTGTAACCATGACCCACCACGAATGAGTCAAAATTTTTATACCACTGTCTCAGTGCTTGCTTGAGGTCATATAGACTCTTTTTCAACTTGCAGACCATATGCTCCTTCCCTTAAACTTCAAAACCTTCAGGTTGTTCTATGTAAATTTCTTCCTCTAAATCACCATGGAGAAAGATTGTCTTAACATCCAACTGTTCAAGCTCCAAGTTCAAACTTGCTGTCAACCCGAGTATCACTCGTATTGAAGTCATTTTCACCGCTAGTGAGAAAATCTCATCAGAGTCGATACCCTTCTTCTGCTAAAAACCTTTGATGACCAATCGAGCTTCATGTTTAATGATCTTTACATCGCTATCTTTCTTCAACTTGTATGCTCATTTATTTCTCAGTGCATTCTTTCCTTTAAGTAGTCTTACCAATTTATATGTCTGGTTCTTTTGTAAAGAGCGCATCTCTTCCTGCATAGCCTGCAACAATTTAATATTTTTTGGATGGTTTTGAGTTTCTTGAAAATTCTCTGGCTCTCTCTCATCAGTAAGGAGAATATACTTAGACTCTAAATATTTCTTCGATGAGATCAATATGCGATTCTCTAAGATCATCTTGGCTGAGGCACTTCAACAGGTGGAGCTACTTTTGGTTCTGTAGCTTCTGGCAGAGGGGATTGATGATCCCCCTACTTAAGAACTATTTCTGGTTATGTAGCTTCTGGCGGAGAGGATTGTTGCTTTCCCTACTCAACACCCCTGGTATCTGCTTACTGTTTTGTTTTCAAAATTTCATCTTGCAAATCTTCATTGTCTATGGGCAACTGTAATGGTGCAGGAACAACAATGAAATTCTGAACACCGGAACTAGAACTAGTAGGCTCTGTGGACTTTCCAAAATCTTCATACATATGATTTTCTTGAAAAATAACATCTCTACTTCTTATCAGCTTCTTTGCTACTGGATCCCATAGCCTATATCCAAACTCTTCATCTCCATAACCAACAAATATGCATGGAGTTGACTTCACGTCAAGTTTCTCTCTATGCTTTTTTTATACATGTCCAAATTCTTTGCACCCAAACACTCTCAAATGAGAGTAGTAAGGTTCCTTGCCATACCACACTTTCCCTGAAATTTCAAACTCTAGCGAAATAAAAGGTGATCTATTGATAAGGTAGTAGGCGGCACGAACTGTTTCACCCCAAAATAACTTAGGCAATTTAGCCAAACTGAGCATGCTTCTGACTCTTTCCATGATGGTCCGGTTCATTCTCTTGGCTACACCATTTTGTTGTGGTGTTCATGGGACCATCTTCTCATGTCAGATACCGCGAACAGTGCAGTATGCTTTAAACTCTTTAGGAATGTACTCGCCTCCGTTTTTTGATCGGAGACGCCTCAACCTCTTTCCTGTTTCTCTTTTCACCATGGCATGAAACATCTTGAAGTTGTAAAATACTTGGTCTTTTGTTTTCAAAAAAATATACCCACACCTTTCGCGAAGCATCATCAATAAATGTCAAAATATATTTGTTACCGCCCAAAGTTTCTACTTCCATGGTACCAAAAACATCATAATGTACTAAACTCAACAACTCTAATCTTCTCTTTGTAGAGGATTTAAATGAGACTCTATGTTATTTCCAAAATAAACAATGATCACAAGGGTTTAATGGTGTACCTTTAGACACATTGATGAGTTCCTTCCTTGCCAATGTGAACAACCCTTTCTCTCCCATGTGTCCGAGTGTCTTGTGCCACAGATTTGGTGATGCCCCGTCTTTAGTTGCATTAAGGCAGTCTGTCATCACTTTCACATAGGTCTTGTATAGGGTACTGCAGATGTGTCCCCGAGCGGCAACCATGACACCCTTTCTAACTTCAAATTGCCATCCCCGAAATGGTTGTCGTAGCCCTGTCGATCGAGGCCTGCTCCGGAAATAACATTGAGACAAAGGTCAGGGACGTGCTGAACATCCTTTAGAGTCATTTTTCAGCCAACATTTGTCTTGATTTGAATATCTCCAATATTCACGATCTCTGAAAAAACTCGTATTTCCCATCCTCACAGTACTAAGGTCTCTTGCTTTATATGAAGTGAAGAAATTACCGTGGGGAGTGGTGTGGTATGAAGCTATTGTGTCTACCACCCACTCAGTATGTAGAGACCCGAAGAATTAAGTAAATAAAATAAAGGAGAGAAAAGGATTTTTAAAAAGGGACTCAGCAGGGTCTCATCGACGAATGTAGAGCACTCGTCGACGAGCAGCCTTCTTGGGATTGTCAATGTGGACTTATGTCTCGTCAATGAGAACTTACTGAGAGGGGTTTAGTAGAGCCTGAATTTTACCAATAAGGGTTATGAGTTCGTCGACAAACTCCCTTTATGGACTCGTCGATGAGGTGACGTGTCGACGAATCCGCACCTTATAAATATGATGAACTCGGGGTTTTAGCGAGAAATCTCATGCAAACTTCCTCTCTCTCTCTCTCTCTAGAAATTGACTCCCTCACCTTCTCTCTAGATTTCCAGCTTCGTTTTTTGCCGATTTGATGATTGGAAGTCACCATGCTACTCGTGGGAAGATTCTCTTCAAGTCTGCTGGAGTAGTTCGTTGGTTAGGACAACTTGGGCACCATCCCAAAATCTGAGTAAGTTGGTTATTTTAAGTTTTATAAGGTATTTGGTATTTCTGGACTGAGGGAAGTGTAATAGATGGAATAATACTGAAGTTTTGTTAGGAAAAATGTAAATTTCAGGGTATTGAGCTGGGAACACCACGGGTGTAGATTTGGGTTTAATTGTGAGCTCTCAGTAAGTCAAGTAAGGGGATAAATTAAGTCAGTATTTTCTATGAAATTATTTATTGTCATATAACATTTATTTTAAGAAATATACATATGTTATAGAATTATGTTTGGAAATACTGTTGTTGAATAAGGAAATGGTTTTAACACATTTTATAAGAAAGCATGATTTTAGACCAAATTATGAGTTTAGAAGGTTACTTACATTTGTGTGGCATGAGTATAATATTTTTATGAAAATTATGTTATATTAAATATTATGAAATATGTCGGCATAAATGCCGTGATTTTTAAGTTATGAAATATACCGGTGTAAATGCCATGATTTTTACGTTATGAAATATGCAAGCGTAAATGCCGTGATTTTTACGTTTTGAAATACGCCGGTGTAAATGTTGCGATTTTTACGTTATAATATGACGGTGCAAATGCCATAATTATGTATGTTATGTCAAGATTCAAGAAAATATTATCATGTCATGTTTTACTCTAAAATATAAAACAGCTATGTTTCAATATCATGAAATGTACTATATGTTATCAGAACCAGGATGACTTAGTTTAGTTTTACAAAACACGGTACCGTAACTATATGTTTATGTTAGTGCTACCATGTAACACCCCGACCCTCTACGTGGGCCCGAAGTGCTACTAATCCATTCATTTACCTGATAATCCACATTCTAATATTTTGTATGCAGCGAAAAACATAAATATAATCTCCCAAAAAATATAATACTAGAGTTTACTATTTCTATATATAATCCATACTAACTATTCATCCACCTAAAATCACATATATACATGTCTCCAAAACATAATCCTCAAATACCAGTATTCTCAACCATCCATATCTCAGAAAACTTAAAACATAAAACATAAAACATTAATTTATACATCTCAAAATTAACATAAAAATATACCTTTTTCTCTTTCTATTTCCCAAAAAAGCTATAAAACCTCGAGCTCTCTAAGCTCGAACTCAAGGAAATCCTGAAAAAGATTAATTCATATTCAGGTGAGACACATCTCAGTAAGGGAAGAAAAAATATATTAAAATAGTGTGTGACTGTCACGACCTACTTAATTTCCTCATATATTTTTTTTCAAAATATAATAAAATCAATATCACAAATCTCAGTAGATCATAATCAACCTGGACCCGTGGGTACCAGGGATACATCAGAAACATATCACGGAAGCCTATGCAGCAGGAAACATAAATCATAAACACCTCATTATACCATACATCACAATACCAGAGTTACGACGATCATTGTATACATATAAACACATCACTCAACCCAAAAAGATGTCTTAGGGTCATTTCCACAAAATACATCCAACCCTATCAAAATACTTACCCTTCTGGAAGGGCAGATCTACCGTACTAGATCAGCGGGGCTTTACCCGCTCTCCTATCAGGGGCTCCTAAAAAGTTTATAAAATTTAGGGGTGAGACACCTCTCAGTAAGGGAAATAAACTAATACCAGTGTGTGGCAACATGAGTATTCCGTGTTATACATATATCGTACAGAACATATTCAGTAAACTTGTTATATCAGATCTGGGAAAACATATATATCATCAAAACATGGCAGAACATACTGCATTTTCATAAACATATTTCATCTCATATAATAATAATAATACAAAAACATTCCTGGTAGGTTAGCTGGCTGTTGTCATGTATTACCCCCACGTGACTGGGTTGTGTGGCCCAAAAGCGGGACCTGACAATGGTTGGCCGACCACTGCCAAGTCAAAAGTACAGTCTGTAAGTCTGATGAGTCTGCCAGACTTGGTCCGTACACCAGGGGCGCTCACACACTTCTTATAAAGCACATCGACCATCCAATCTCACACCACTCTGTACAGCGGCGTTAACACAAATATCATGATCACCAAGACCATGGACACATAGCAACGGTACTGTGCAAGTGCTAGCCTAGACCAAGCCAACCAGGTTCTGCTATCATATAACATATACTGAAACTGTGATACATAGATATTTCATATCATTAATTATCAAATCAATCATATTATTTTGCATATATACATATATCATGAAAATCATCAGCCCGTACGTCGGTATTACACATTTTACCATAGCTCGGCCCGTACGCCGGCAAATCATAGCACAGTCCGTACACTGGCAAATCACATCCATAGCTCAGCCCGTACGCTGGCAAATCATATCCATAGCTTAGCCCGTATGCTGGCAAATCATACACATAGCTTGGCCCGTACGTCGGCAAACATATATAAAAATCTCGGCCCGTACGCCGATTTTCACATTATAAAAATCCGTATCATAATCACATTTCCAGAAAACAGCATTTTATAACATTTTATACTCATGCCACACTAACAAATTTTTTATATATTCAACATACCATCAGTTTTAACAGTGTTTTCTCAAATATAAATCATATATATGAACATATTTACTTTCCTGAAATTAAATGCTATATATACATACATTTTCTCAAAAAGAACTAGCCTAATTTATCCCCTTACCTGATTCCTGAAAAACCCCTACGAAAATCTGTTTCGCACCCGCAGGGTTCCCAACTCAACACCCTGGAAACAACATTCCCCATAACTAAAGTTCAGTATTTCTATGCGTATAACACTTTCTACAACTGTCAAAAATCCAAATATTGAGTAGAAAGTCTTACCGTGGATTTGGGATGATTTCCACTTCAACCCCACCGACGATCCGCTCCGACAGACTTGCAGAGAACTTTCCCAAGAGCATCGTGGTGGCTTCAGATCATCAAATCGGGGGAAATCCGGCCCGAAATCAAAGAGAGAAGGAGGAGGGACCGAAGGGTAGGAGAGAGAGAGATGTTGCGCAAGAAATTTCGGCCAAAAAATGAGTTTTAGGCCTATTTAAACTGTGGCCTTCGTTGACGAGCCACGTCACCTCGTCGATGAGGTTAATACAAAATTCTTCGACGAACTCTCCCCTTCGTCGACGAAATTCAGAAACCCCAAAATCATCCCCTTGATATTTCCTTGTCGACGAGTCACGTCACCTCGTCGACGAGCTCCTGTTATACCCTCGTCGACGAGTCCCCTGTATTCGTCGACAAGGAGCTAAAAAATTTCTAGGATTTATCCTTTCCAAAATGCAATGTCATCGACGAAGTCAACTGCCTCCTTCTGTTTCTAGTTTCCATTTTCCTTTCTTTTTATTATTTAAATACCATTATTCTTCGGGTCGTTATAGTGACTAACATGAGTTTGTATAACAACATAATATTTAATATTTGAAAATCGTTAACATAATTTCTAAAATCATTTTCTAAGCCTAACCAAACACATGCAAAAGATTTAACTCACGAGATTACCCAAGGGTAGGGGTGATTACCCGCCCATACAAGTAGCACCCCTTTACTCTAATACTTTTGGCAACTCGGAGGTCACTACTGAAGCATATCAGGGTACTCACCTTACTCAGTAAGCCCTTTAGTGTTAGATTGATCTCATACTCACACAATTCAAACAATGGTTTACTAGTGAAGACCCCAAGGATAGAAAATTCTAGCAGCCCATACAAGTAGGTTCCCTCTGCCCTAGCGCGTTATGCAGCTACTACTACATATGATACAACTAGCACACTCGCCTTTCTCAGCAAGCCCTCAAGCGAAGATTTTGCCCCACCCAAGCGTAATATGTTCTACTAGCATAAATATTGCTAATACCATAATACATTATTTTGTTTGCCACTATTCTGCATTTCCCAACTGTTCATCTTTTACTTTTCAATTCATTTCACTTTACGTGGCTCTTTCCCATTTTACATTATTCACATTTCATATTTCATTTCCATTTTCATTTCATACTCAGCATCTTTCAGTTGTTTTACCCAACATCTTTCAGTGGTTTTACCTAACATCTTTCAGCTGTTTTACCCAACATTTTTCAGTTATTTTACATGCTTGCATTAACACTCACATGCATCATATTTCATATAACATTTTCATACTCAGTTCATTTCCTGTATATCCTGCATCTCATACATATAACAATCCTAATTCCATTAAATCAACCCTAAATAAAATATTATTTTAATATTTTCTAGACCCATAAATTTTAAATAAATAATTATACCCTCAAATATAACCACTTTACCTAATTTCCCAAATCCCACTCTCACTTTGGAGTGGGGCCTAAAAAACTCCTATTGGAAATTTACTCATGCCAAAATGACGACGATCATGACTAAGACCCCATGGTGGTGCCTAATCGTTGATTTAACGGCAGATTTAAGGAAAAATTACGGATTTAGAGGAAATATATCTTTCTCCAAGAGTGGTGCCTACGCCGCTCACACGATAAATCTGCTCCAATAGAAATGTTGGTGCCGGAGTTAGGAACTCAACAGTACCTTCCGTTTTCTTATCGGCCGAATATTCGCTGAAAAATTGAGAAGGGAAGGAAGGAAGATGGAGGAGTGAGACGAGAGAGACTGGGATACTGAAGAGAGAACAAGAGAATCTCGCCAGGGGGGGCTCTAAATCTCAATTTGAGATTAAATCTTAGGAAGCAAGTTTCGTGAGAAAGTTTTTAACAATATATATATATATATATATATATAATATTATAGTCATTACTTTTTTATCTTATATACTCTTATATATATATATATATATATATATATATTATTTTAATTAATTAATTAATCAATAATTACTCTTAACTTTTTTTCATACTATTTCTTTTTATTTTTTTGTTTAATACATTAATTTAATAATGTTTAACTAATTAATTGATTAATAATTTTAATTAATTAAATTTTTTAATTTTTTTTTGAATTATTACATACCACACATCTCAAATAGAGTGTGGGAGATGGCAGTCGATGTGGCTTTATAGGAGTGTCGTAGTTCCCTTGGTAGTCTGGCACAGGTGGAACAGATCCATCGTACTTACACACTTATGTTTGACTTAGCATGGTCGGCCAGCCATTGCTAAGTCCCCCCTACGGGCCGCACAACCCTATCATATGGGGGGTAAGACATGACAATAACTAGCTATCTATTTTTGGTAATATTTCAGTATGGTATAGTTCTATGAGATGATTTTCCTGTACAGAAATTTAGTATGATAACCTATGTTATGACAAATCATGTTTTATTCAGATATGATACGAATTATTTTTACCAAATATGTATTATGTATTGTTTATATGTATAACACAAAATACTCATGTTGTCACACACTGATATTAGTTTATCTCCCTTACTGAGAGGTGTCTCACCCCAGCCATACAAATATTTCAGGAAATCCAGGTAGAAGGGCGAATAAAACTCCGCAGCGGTAGGAGTTGACCAAACTACCCTGTCAAAAGGGTAAATAAGTGAGATAGGGTCAGATGGGTTTTTGTGATTACAACCCTAGGATACTTTTTGGGATTTTTTGTGGATGACTGTATATATATAACAGATTTAGTAAAACTCTGGTATGGTTTCTGGTGTTGTATGGCATGTATGTAATTCTATGTTTCTCGCTACTTAGGTATCGAAGTTGTATGATAGGTATATCCCTGGTACTCATAGGTCCAGGTTGATCATGATTATGACAGTTTAACAGGATGTGAGAATTATTAATATTTTTATTACGTAGGAAAAAAAACATATGGTAAAATAGCCAGGTCGTTATAGTTTGGTGTTAGAGCCTAGGTTGCTAGGTTCTGTAAACTCTAAAGTACAGTGGAAAATAATACCAGAGTATAGGAATAGATTAGGAATTCGGTGAGTCACTATTGGGGAATGAAGAAGAGTATTTAGGGTTTTGTTCTGTGATTGGGAAGTAGGATTTCCGTGGCGGTTTCTGTGTCTTTCCTAGGGTTACGATTTCAAGAAAATCACAGTAAACTATTGTTGGTTTGTGTTTCTCAATTACTGGACTGGATCTTAAATTGAGAATAAGGACGATAGATTAATTCATAATATGAAATTTTGATTAGATAAATATGTTAGTTATGTTATGCAAATAAGATCCTTTGACTATGCTTATTTCCTTTTCAGAATGGAACCTGGTAGCGGCAACATGAATGCTGGAGGTAGTGGCAATGTAGGGGCTTTCAGCATAGGTGACAGTTACTCTGAACAAATGCTACGTAGTGCAGGTCAACAGGTCATGACGAGTAATGTAAGGAAATTTAGGGGACAGAATTGACCACCAGTTGAATCAGGTTGTTCTATCGAGCAATTTACCTGTATCAATCCCCCAACTTTTAAGGGAAGAGCTTATGCAATTACTGTGAAGGAGTGGATCCAAGAGATGGAGGGTATATTGGCAAGTCTTCGCTGTGCAAATGAACAAAAGGTATTGTATGTTGTTTTTAAGATGACTAGGGAGGCAAAACGTTGGTGGATGTCGGCGAAGTTACTTGAGGAGCAAAATCTGGTACCAGTGACCCTGACATGGAATCGTTTTAAAGAAATTTTCTATGAGCAATGCATTTTCTCTTCTATTCAAGATACTAAGGTGGAGGAATATATAGACTTGAATCAGAGGAAGAGGCCTATGCCTCCTGGGTTTTAGGCGAAGTTGAGGTCCAAGGAGGAGAGGTGGACCTAGCGGTGGTTAGAGGCAAGAGATAGAGAGTTATGAGGTTCAGGGCGAGTAGACTTGTAACGACCTGCTTATCTCACTACATAATTAATCATGTTAAACACCTTGATACCATAAACTAATAACATAATAAAGTCAACCTGAACCCGTGGGTAATGGGGACACACTTGTCATACACAGCAAAAACCTAAACAGTAGTAAATATAAATTTCATTCACCAAACCATAAAGTACATTATACTAGAGTCCCTACATTCCATCTTATACAGTTTAAATATACAATCCCCAAAATCATCAAAAGATGAAATTATAATCTAATACCAAAAACCAGCTGATCCTAGTTCAAAGAACTCACCCTCCTAGCGATGTGGCAAACACTGCCTCAATGGCGGCCTCAGTCCGCCCGTCTTTCTAGGTTCCCTGAAATAGTTTAAGTTGGGGTGATACACCTCTTAGTAAGGGAAATAAACTAAATACAGTTGTATGGCAACATGAATATTTACGTGTTATAATAAATATACAATACACATTGCATGCGTGAAAACACTATTAATATCATAACTGATTAAACATACAATTTCATAATTCTACTAAATCATACTGTATTTCACAGTTCATAAAATCATCTGATATAACTAATAATTCTGAAATTTACCCAAGATGAATAGCTAGTTAATGTCATGTATTACCCCTAATGACGGGTTGTGCAGCCCGAAGGTGGGACCCGACAATGGCTGGCCAACCACGACCAAGTCAAAAATGTTTGTAAGTACGATGGACCCGCCACACCCTGGTCCGGACTGCTAGGTGAATGTCTACAACTCTACACTGAAAGCCACATCGACTATCCATCTCCCAACCCCTTTAGTAGCAAGGGCAGTTAACACAAGTCTGAACTGAACTGAACTGTATAGCTACGGTACCGTGCTCCTAAAACTGATCTGAAGTATCATCCGGGTTTTGACAACATATAGTATATGATAATATACTGTTTAACGTAAATAGATTGATAGCATTTCTGAGTTCTATAACATCATAAATAATTATGGCATTGCGCCGATTACATTCATAATTGTAGCCTTACACTGAAAACATGCATAATAAATGTATTATTTATCATGTACTCTGAAATCATAGTGTACTGTATTATCCTGTTATTCTTGAAATAACTACAAATATGCTTTTTTCTGTAATCTTGATTTAACATAATACAATTTGCATAAAATAATATTCATGTCACACAATGCTAAATAAAACCATAAATTCCATTCTGAAATCATATTTCTTAACATTTCATACTAAAAATACATATTTATGTATAACAACAATATATCCCAAATATACATTTTTACAAATATGCTCATATATAATACATGCTTCCTAAAAATTAATTTTATAATAAGTAATAATAATTTTTATAAAAAATAACTACTTTAGTTTACTCCCTTACCTGACAACTGAAAAGCCCTTATAGTGTCTAGTCATACACCCGCAGGGTTCCCCGTTCAACACCCTGAAACAATATCCCCCTAAGCAAAACTTTAGTATTTCTCCGAGTATTACATTTCTTACAACTATAGAAAAGTCAAATATTGAATAAAAAGTCTTACCTTGGATTTGGGATGGAATATAAGTTAATCCCACCAGCGATCCACTCCAACAAACTTCAAGAGAACTTTCCCAAGAGTGTCATGGTGGCTTCAGATCATCGAACCGACGAGAATCTAACCCGAAATCTTAGAGAGAAGGGGGAAAGGACGAACATGAGAAAGAGAGAAGGGTTTTTTCATGAAAATTCTGCAGAAAATTCGAGTTTAGGCTATTTATACATTGGCCTTTGTCAATGAGACACATCACTTCGTCAACGAAGTCAAGAAGGAATTTCGTCGACGAATGCTTATTCCTCGTCGACGAAATTCAAAGCTGAGAAATAGCCTCTCGGTATCTTCTTGTCAATGAGACACGTGTCCCCATCAATGATCCCCTCAAGCATGTTCGTTGACGAACATCCTATGTTTGTCGACAAGACCCTATTTAAATTCCAAATTTAATTCCTTTTTCTCCTCTTCCTATTATTAAATTACGATAATTTTTCGGGTCTCTACATTCTCCCCTCCTTATAAAATTTCATCCTCGAAATTTACTATCCATGTGATTCACCATCCTTTAACAATAAACAGTCTACTTATTTTATTACTTACCCTCACTTATCGCAGAGGAATACTGTGGTTATATTCAAAGTTCTAGGAGATTACATGTATAAAATAAAATTCCCCCAAAACTAAAATAGTACTTACTAACTAAACTAATACATACACTGACTAACCTGCAAAAGAAACATTGTATAACTATTCACTCTTTACCTGGTTATAACTGAATCTCTTGGAGTAATTATAGGTATTTCTGCCTTATCTATTCCTTGAGCTCCAAAGAAACTTCTTCTATTGCGTGATTCCACCACAGGATTTTCACTAGAGAAATCTTCTTATTATGTAATTCCTGTTCTTTCCTGTCTAGAATCTGTACTGGTACCTCCTCATAAACTAGTGAATCACTGAGCTCTAATTCACCATAACTAATTACATGAGAAGGATCTGGGACATATTTCCTCAACATGGAAACATGGAATACGTCGTGTATTATGGACAACATAGGTGGCAAAGCTAACCTGTAGGCAACAGGCCCCACTTTCTCTAGAACCTCAAACGGACCAATGAACCTAGGGCTAAGTTTACCTTTCCTTCCAAATCTCATAACTCCTTTTAACGGAGCTATTTTCAAAAACACATGATTATAAATATCAATTTCTCATTTCTTGCGGTGGTGTCATGCCAATGCTGGCCTGATAATTGTTATTGTACGCAAACTCCACTAGTGGCATAAACTGGGTCCAACCACCTCCAAAGTCCAACACGCATGCTCGAAGCATATCTTCTAATATCTGAATCGTTCTCTCGATCTACCCGTCTAACTAAGGATGGAATGTCATGCTGAAAGATAACTGAGACCCTAGAGCCTCCTGCAAGCTCTTCCAAAAATGTGACGTGAAACGCGGGTCTCGATATGACACAATAGACACAGGCACCCCATGAGAACAGACTATCTCTTGAATATAAATCTTTGCCAGTCTATTAAGAGAGTAGCTGATCATAATAGGAAGGAAATTGACAGTCTTAGTCAAACAATCTACAATCACCCAGATTGCATTTTGGCCATGCAATACCTATGGTAGCCCTGAAATAAAATTCATGGATATATGATCCTATTTCCACTCTGGAATATAAAGTGGCTGCAACTGACCTGCCGACCTCTGGTGCTCGGCTTTTACCTGCTAGCATGTCAAACACTGTGCTACATACTCACTAATCTCCTTCTTCATACCACTCCACCAATAAGACTCTCAAAGATCCTTATACATTTTTGTGCCGTCGGGATGAATTGTGTACAAAGATATGTGAGTATCTTCTAGAATGGTCTTTCTGATATTAGCATCAGTAGGAGCACACAATATGGAATGGAACCGTAAATCTCTATCATCTATAATACAGAATTCCTCTCCCTGACCATTCTGTACTTTGACCATTACCTCTGCTAATTCTGGATCGTCTTTCTGAGCAGCTTTAATCCTTTCCTGCAGAGTAGGATGCACCACTAAACTGGAAATACATGTCTGAGGGTCACTTTCAACTAATTCTATACCGAGTCTTTCCAAATCCATCATAATCGGATACTGAATCTTTATAGCTGCCAGAGCTAGTTCCATAGATTTTCTGCTCAGCACATCAGCTACCACGTTTGCTTTCCTAAGTGGTAACTGATAGTACAGTCAAAATCTTTAATGAGCTTTAACCACCTTCTCTGTCTCATATTCAGTTCCTTTTGAGTGAAGAAGTAATTTAGACTCTTATGATCGGAGAAGATTTCACATCGCTCACCATACATGTAATGTCTCCAAATCTTCAATGCATGTACTACTGCAGCCAATTCAAGATCATGGGTAGGATAATTCTTTTCATATTCTTTCAACTGCCTGGAAGCATACACTACTACCCTGTCATGTTGCATTAATACACAACCAAGTCCCTTTAAGGACACATTACTGTAGATAATATAACCCTCACCCCTAATAGAATGATCATCATTGGTGTCGTGACAAGCCTTTGCTTTAATTCCTAAAAGCTCTGCTCATAGCTGTCGTCCCATTCAAATATGATGTTCTTTCTAGTTAGTCATGTCAGAGGCCCTAATAACGCTGAGAATCCCTCAATAAAATGATGGTAATAACTAGCCAACCCCAAGAAACTCCTGATCTCCTAGATGTTCCTAAGTCTAGCCCAACTCATTACCGCATCAATTTTACTAGGATCCACAGAAATTCCATCCCCTGAGATGACGTGCCCCAAAAACACAACCTTCTCGAGCCAAAATTCACATTTACTGAACTTGGTGTACAACTTCTTTTCCTTGAGAATCTGTAAAACCTACCTCAAATGCGTCTCATACTCCTTATAGCTCCTCGAATAGACCAATACATGATCAATAAAAACAACAACAAACTGATCTAAATATTGGTGGAAGATCCTATTCATCAAATCCATGAATATTGCAGGAGCATTCATCAGACCAAAAGATATAACAAGAAATTCATAATGCCCATATCTTGTCCTGAAAGCTGTCTTCGATACATCTTCTACCCTTACCTTTACTTGATGATAACCTGTTCTGAGGTCAATTTTAGAATATACCCGTGTACCATGGAGCTGGTCAAATAATTCATCTATACCGGGTAGAGGATAGTTGTTCTTGATTGTCATCTTATTAATTTCCCTATAATCTATACACATCCTCATGGACCCATCTTTCTTCTTTATAAATAACACTGGAGCTCCCCACGAAAATACACTAGGTCATACAAAACCCTTATCAAGCAAATCTTGCAACTGATCTTTTAGTTCTACCAACTCTGCTGGTGCCATTCGATAAGGTGCTTTAGAGATCGGCGCTGTACTTGGGAGCAGATCAATAGGAAAATCTACCTCACGATCAGGTGGTAAGCCTGGTAGCTCATTTGGAAACACATCCGTAAACTCTTTTACTACTGGCATACTAGTGAGCTTCAATTCATTTTCTGTCATTTCCTTCATAAAGGTCACGAATCCCTGACAACCACTCAAGAGTAGTCTCCTTATCTAAATAGCTGAAACTAGTTGAGGTAGAGATTGCACTCGCGACCCTATAAAACTGAATTCTGGTCTTCCTGGAGGTCTGAATATCACTTCTCTTGAACGGCAATCTATACTGGCAAAGTTAGCTGCTAACCAATCCATGCCGAATATGACATCAAACCCCTGCATGTCCAGCACTATCAAATCAACAAATAAAATTCTCCCCTGAATATCAACTGGACAGCCTCAAAACACCCTACTACACCTCACTCCTAATTTGATCGGTGCAGTTACCAACAGTTTAGTGTCTAATAACTGTGTTTCTGCCACATATAGTCTAATACACTCCATAGACACAAACGAGTGTGTGGCTCCTGAATTAAATAATACAATAACTTTAAAGGAAAGCATGCTAACCATACCTTTCACCACATCACCGGCTATCTCAGCATCACCCGACGTCAAAGCAAAAACTCTAGCTGGAGCCATATTCCTCTGCTGGCCTCCACGTGGTGCCTGATAGCCTCCTTGAGCAGGTCTAGGAGTGGGAGCAGCACCAATCTAAGTCTGACAATCTCTCATCATATGTCCTAGCTCCCCACATTGGTAGAAAATACCTCACCCAGCACGGCACTCACCTGGGTGTCTCTTCCCACAAGTCGGGCAAGCTGGAAAATGTTGCATACCCTGAAAACCACGATTCCCTGTCTCCTGCCGTCTGATCCTTGTAGTAGCCACCTCTCTTTCATGAACCCCTACTGGACCCCTGCTAGGAACCAAACGGCGTGGATCTCTTCCTTTGTCTCTGCTCCTCAACCTCCAATCGCTCTCCGACTTTCGCCATAGTTGCCTTGTCTACTAGCTTGGTAAAATCTTGCAATTTCAGTATTGACACTTGCTTATACAATTCTCTTCTCAGACCTCTTTCAAACTATCGTACCTTCTTCGTCTCATCTAGAATAATGTACGGAGCAAAATGAGACAATTCAATAAACCTCGCCGTGTACTACTGTATTGTCTACTGTCGCTACTTCAGATTCAGGAACTCCTCTATCTTAGCTTCCCTAGATGAGGCTAGAAAATACTTGTCGAAAAATATCTCCTTAAATCGCTCCCATGTCATCTTTATAGGCATTATGCTCTGTTGTTCCAGGAGTCTCACTATCGTCCACCATCTTCAGCCTCTCTAGTCAGTTTATACGTAGTGAACAACACCCTCTGCTCCTCAGTAACTGTAGTGCTACAAATACTTTTTCAATCTCTTGCACCTAGTTTTCAGTGACTACAAGATCAGTTCCTCCTGAGAAAGCTGGAGAATTCATCTTAATGAACTTCTCAATCAAACTATCGTGGCCTACAAACGGACCACTCTGCTCTTTAGAGTTCCTAACAATTTCAGCCATGACTTGCTGTGCCACACTATGCAGTAGTGCATCTGAATCATCACCCGCAGCGCCTGAGGGCCCAGCACCCTCATTACCACTGGCATGTGTGCTACTACCTCCAGGGTCCATCCTGAAAAGACAAGAAATTTAACTTAGGACCCTATCACCATAACATATTATCTAACTACTATATTATATCCTTAACTAATTCATCATCCCTGATTTTAATTCAAGGTTCAATCCTGCAACCTAGATACCCAACCCAACAATAATTTACATGGCTTTCCTGGAATCGTCACCCTAGGAAAGACACACAAACTATCACAGAAGTCCTGCATCTAGTGTAACGACCCGAATAAAATGGTATTCAAATAATAAAGAGAGAGAAATGGAGACCGGAAATAGAAGGAGGCCGTCGACTTCGTCGATGACATTGAACTTTGGAAGGACTAAAGGAAGGGGGGGTCAGTAGGGCTTCGTCAACGAGAAAATACCAAAAGGGGTTCTGAGGCAGCCTGAATTTCGTCGATGAATATAGGGTCTCGTCGACGAAATTTGTGAAGGACTCATCAACGAAAAACAGGCTCGTCGACGAAATCCCCTATTTTATATATACGAAAAGCCGAGAATTATTTCATTTTTTAAGAAATCTCTCTCTCTCTTCTCTCTCTCTTCTCTCTCTCCCCTTCGGCTCACTCTCTCTCTCTCTCTCTCTCTTCGTTTTTGGGCTATTTTTACGCCGGATCAGCGATCTGAAGTCACCACGACGCTTTTGGCGGAATTCTCTCCAAATCTGCTGGAGCAGATCGTGGGAGAAAGCTAGTTGAAAATCATCCCAGAGTTGAGGTAAGGCTTTTTAAGCCATATTTGGTCTAGCGCTAGTTATAAGAAATGTTGTGCACATGAAAATACTGAATTTTAATATTGAGGGTTTTCAGTTTCGGAGTATTGGTCAGGGAACCCCTCAGGTGTTAAACTTGAATGCTTTTGGATGAAAACTTTCTACCCAATATTTGGGTTTTTGGCAGTTGAGGAAAATATTGTATGCTTCGAAATACTGAACTTTAATTCTGGAATTTTTCATTTTCAGGGTATTGAGTTAGGAACCCTGTGGGTGCGGGGCAGTTTTATTAGGGGCTTTCTAGGAATCAGGTAAGGGGATAAACTAAGCTAGTACTATTTGGAAAATGCTTATATATATAGTTATAGTTATCATTTGATTTATGGAAAATGTATATATGATTATATGTACATGTCTTATATTTGCAAAATACTGTGAAAATGATCGTATGTTGAGTATGTGGAAAATCTACTGTGTGGCATGAGTAAAAATGTTGTGTAATGCTGTTTTTTGGGAATGTGGATGATGTGGATTTTTATGATGGAAAATTGGCGTACAGGCTGAGATGTTTTTGTATATATATATATGTGTGTGTGTGTGTGTGTGTGTGTGGATATGTTTGCCGGCGTACGGGTCGTGCTATGTGATTTGCCGGCGTACGGGTCGTGCTATGTGATTTGCCGGCATACAGGCCGTGCTATGTGATTTTTCAGCGTACGAGCTGTGCTATGTGTAGCTGGCGTACGGGCCGAGCTATGATAAAATGTGAAATACCGGCGTACGGGCCGATGATTTTTATGATACATGTATATATATGAAATAATATGATTGATGTGAAAATAAATGAAATGAGATATTTATATATCACGGTTTCAGTATATGTATATGATATCAGAACCTAGTTGGCTTGGTTTAGGCTAGCACTTGCACAGTACCGTTGCTACGTGTCCATGATCCTTGTGATCATGATATCTGTGTTAATGCCGCTGTACGGAGTGGTGTGAGATTGGATGGTCGATGTGGTTATTTTCGAGAAGTGTGCTGTTATCGCCCCTGGTGTATGGATCAGTCTGGGTAGACCCATCGGACCTATAAACTAGACTATTGACTTGGCAGTGGTCGGCCAACTATTGTCAGGTCCCGCCTTCAGGCCACACAACCCAGTCATGTGGGGGTAATACATGAGAACAGCCAGCTAACCTACCAAGATTATTTTATGTTATTATTATTATGACATGAGTTAAGATATGTTATGAAAATGCAGTATGTTCTGCCATGTTGATTTATATATATATATATATATATATGTTTTCCCAGATTTGATGAAGCAGTTCTAAATGTGTTATATATGATATATGTTGAACACGAATTACTCATGTTGTCACACACTAGTATTAGTTTATTTCCCTTACTGAGAGGTGTCTCACCCCTAAATTTCATTAACTTTTCAGGAGCCCCGGATAGGAGAGCGAGAAAAGCCCCATAGAATTAGTGTTGTTTATCTGCCCTCTGCGAAGGGTAAGTTTTGGTAGGGACAGTTAGATTTTGAGGGAATTGTCCCTAGATTTATTTTTCGGTTGTATATACTGAGAGTTAGTGGTTGTAGTACTCTAGTATATGTTATGCACATTATGATGAGATGTATATGATTTTATACTTTCTGCTACGTAGGCTTCTGCTGTATGTTTTGTTATATCCTTGGTACCCACGGGTCCAGGTGGATGGTGACCTGCTGAGCTGGATTGTGGGATATGTAGTATTGATTTTATGATGATATTATTATTGAAAAAAAAATACATGGAAAAATGAGTAGGTCGTGACATCTAGACTACAAAATCAGACCTCAAATTTCCTTATCCTATACTCTAGTATTGTTACTACTGCATTCTAGAGTCTACAAAATCTAACATCATAAGCTCTGATACCAAACTAAAACGACCTGTTTATCTCACTATATAATTAATCATGTTAAACACTCTGATACCATAAACTAATAACATAATAAAGTCAACCTGAACTCATGGGTAACGAGGACACACCTGTCATACACAGCGGAAACCTAAGCAGCAGTAAATATAAATTTCATTCGCCAAACCATAAAGTACATTATACCAGAGTCCCTACATTCCATCATATATTGTTTAAATATAAAATCCCCAAAATCATCAAAAAATGAAACTAGAATCTAATACCAAAAACCAGCTGATCCTAGTTCAAAGAACTCACCCTCCTAGCGGGGTGGCAAACACTGCCTCAATGGATGTCTTGGTTCGCCGGTCTTTCTAGGTTCCCTGAAATAGTTTAAGCTAGGGTGAGACACCTATCAGTAAGGGAAATAAACTAAATATAGTTGTGTGGCAACATAAATATTTACGTGTTATAATAAATATAAAGTACATATTGCATGCGTGAAAACACTATTAATATCATAACTGATTAAACATACAATTTCATAATTCTACTAAATCATACTGTATTTTACTATTTATAAAATCATTTGATATAACTAATAATTCTGAAATTTACCTAGGATGAATAACTAGCTGATGTCATATATTACCATCCATGACGAGTTGTGCAGCCCGAAGGCTGAACCCGACAATGGCTGGCCGACCACTGCCGAGTCAAAAATGTCTGTAAGTACAATGGGTCCGCCACACCCTGGTTCGGACTGTTAGGTGTACGTCTACGACTTTACACTGAAAGCCACATCGACTATCCATCTCCCACCCCCTCTACTAGCAGGGGCAGTTAGCACAAGTCTGAACTGAACTGAACTGTATAGCTATGGTACCATGCTCCTAAAACTGATATGAACTATCATCCGGGTTCTGATAACATATAGTACATGATAATATATTGTTTAACGTAAATATATTGATAACATTTCTGAGTTCTGTAACAACATAAATAATTACGGCCTTGCGCCGATTACATTCATAACTGTGGCCTTGTGTCGAAGAAAACATGCATAATCCACGGCCTTGCATTGGCTATTAATCACGACCTTGCGCCGAACATATCATACATACTGATCTGAATAAATGTAAATCATAGTGTACTGTATTATCCTATTATTCCTAAAATAACTGCAAATATGTTTTTTCTGTAATCTTGATTTAACATAATACAATTTGCATAAAATAATATTCATGCCACACAATGCTGAATAAAACCATAAATTCCATTCTGAATCATATTTCGTGACATTTCATACTGAAAATACATATTCATGTATAACAACAGTGTATCCCAAATTTACATTTTTACAAATATGCTTATATATAATACAAGCTTTCTGAAAAATAATTTGTTAATAAGTAATAATAATTTTCATGGAAAATAACTGCTTTAGTTTACTCCCTTACCTGACAACTGGAAAACACCTACAGTGCTAGTCCTACACTCGCAGGGTTCCCCGTTCAACACCCTGAAAACAATATCCCCTTTAGCAAAACTTTAGTATTTCTTCGAATACTACATTTCTTACAACTATAGGAAAGCCAAATATTGAATAAAAAGTCTTACCTTGGATTTGGGATGGAATCCAAGTTAATCCCACCAACGATCCACTCCACCAGACTTGAAGAGAACTTTCCCAAGAGTGTCGTGGTGGCTTCGGATCATCGAACCGGCGAGAATCCGACCTGAAATCTTAGAAAGAAGGGGGTAAGGACGAACTTGAGAAAGAGAGAAGGGTTTTTTCATGAAAATTCTGCAGAAAATTCGAATTTAGACTATTTATACACTGGCCTTTGTTGACAAGACACGTCACTTCGTCAATGAGGTCAAGAAGTTTATCGATGAACGCTTTTTCCTCATCGATGAAATTCAGAGCTGAGAAATAGCCTCTTGGTATCTTCTCATCGATGAGATACGTGTCCCCGTCGATGATCCCCTCAAGCGTGTTCATCGACGAATGTCCTGTGTTCGTCAAGGTTTAAATTCCAAATTAATTCCTTTTTCTCCTCCTCCTATTATTAAATTATGATAATTTTTTGGGTCTCTACAAGACCTATCTTGTTTGCCTGACATGTTGGAAAAGACATAGGGGAGAATGCCGAGCAGGGAAGAAGGTCTGCTACCAATGTGGTAGACCGGGTCATGTAGCACAAGTCTGTTGTGCACAACATATTATAGTATCCGCTCCTAGACAACTTCGGGGTAATACCCAGGCGCCCCGTGTAGGTCAGCAGCGAAATACTATGTAGGCGTGGGTTTACCCATCGGCATCGAGAGATGCTGAGGCGGTTAGAGACATTGTGTCAGTTACTCTTATTGTTTTACCATATAAGATATTGTTTTTAATTTGACTCAGATACCACTTATTCGTTCATATTATTGAAATATGTTTAATTGTTTGGGATTGAGACACAGTTGTTAGATGTAGAGTTGTTAGTAATTACGTCAACTGGATTAGCAATGGGTTGTAGAAGGGTACTTATTATTATCTAGTGGGCATTTAGGAGAAAGTATCACTAGCCGACCTTGTGGTGTTAGGCTTATGGGGAGGGGGTTCGATATATTGGGGCATGGATTGAGGGCAGCTAATTATGTTAGCATTGTTGCTATTAAAGAGAAGTAATCTTTAGACCCTTGAAGGAGTAGGAATTTAGATTTGTAGGATCACGTGTGTGTGCCCTACCACAGTTAGTATAGGTTATTCAAGTGGAAAGGTCGATACATACTAGTTGCTAGGGGTATGTTGCATATATCCAGTAGACGTCTAAGGAAGAATTGAAACAAGCTGATATTCTGATAATCAGAGAATTTTCAAATGTTTTTAGAGAAATTACCTAGCACCAATATCTAAAGTGCCCTACAGAATGACCCCAGATAAGTTGGAAGAGTTGAAGGATCAGTTGCAGGATTTATTAAATAAAGGGTTTATCAAACCTAGTGTATCACCCAAGGGAGCTACAGTGTTATTATGAAAAATAAGGACTGCTCTATGAGGATGTGCATAGATTATAAAGAAATAAACAAAGTAACAATTAAGAACATGTATCCCCTACCCCATATAAATGATTTATTTAATCAACTCCAGGGGACCCAGGTCTACTCTAAGATCGACCTCAGGTTAGATTATCACCAGGTGGAGGTTAAAGTAGAAGACATTTCAAAGACAACTTTCAGGACCAAGTATGGGCATTATGAATTTCTAGTTATGTCATTTGGTCTAACAAATGCTCTTGTTGTAATCATGGATTTGATGAATAAAATCTTTTGCTAGTATTTAGACTAGTTCGTTGTAGTTTTCATTAATGACATATTGGTCTACTCGAAGAGTTTTGAGGAGCATGAGACGCATCTAAGGCTAGTACTTTAGATGCTTAGGGAAAAGAAATTGTATGTCAAGTTTAGTAAATATAAATTTTGGTTAGAGAAAGTTGCGTTTTGGGGCATGTTATATCAGGAGATGGAATTTCGGTAGATCCCAGCAAAATAGAGGCAATGGTGAATTGGGTCAGGCCAAGGAACGTTCAGGAAACCAGGAGTTTCTTGGAACTGGCGGGATATTACCGTCGATTTGTACAAGGATTCTCAACATTATCAGGGTCTCTAACACGACTAACTAGAAAGAATGCCAGATTTGAATGGGACGACAGTTGTGAGCAGAGCTTCCAAGAATTGAAACAAAGGCTCATCACTGCATTAGTATTGACTATTCCATCGGGAGGTGATGGTTATGTGATATATTGTGACGCATCTTTGAGGGGGCTCGAATGTGTATTGATGTAGCAGGGCAGAGTAGTAGCATATGCCTTTAGAAAATTGAAAGAATATGAAAAGAATTATCCCGCCCATGATCTAGAATTGATTGCAGTGGTTCATGCATTGAAAATTTGGAGGCATTACCTGTACGGAGAGAGATGTAAAATATTTTCATACCATAAAAGTTTAAAGTAATTCTTCACGCAAAAGGATTTGAATATGTAGCAAAGAAGATGGTTAGAGCTCATTAATGATTATAATTGTACTATCAGCTGCCACCCAAGTAAAGTTAATATGGGGGCTGATGCTCTGAGCCAAAAATCAGGGGAAACAACATAGTTAGTAGCAGAAATTCAGCGTCCGATCCAAATGAACATGGAAAGGCTTGGTGTGGAGTTAGTAGAAAGTGATCACCAGACATTTATTGCTAACCTAGTCGTATAGCCTACCCTACGGGAAAAGATTAAAGCAATCCAAAAGAATGATGCAGAGTTGATGGAATTAATAGAGAAGGTGTAGGATGGATAAGGAGAGGAGTTCAATATTTTTGATGATGGAGCTCTGAGGTTCCGTACCAGATTGTGCGTGCCTGCAAATGTGGATATTAGAAGGACGATTCTAGAGGAAATCCTCATTCACGGTTCATCCAGGCAGTACTAAAATGTATAGGGATCTGTAAAAGTTTTTTTGGTGGAGTGGCTTGAAGAGGGAGATTACCGAGTTCGTGTAGCAGTGTTTGACGTGCCAGCAGGTAAAAGTTGAGCACCAAAGGTCGGTGGGCCAACTACAGCCACTTTACATCCCGGAGTGGAAATGAGATCACATTTCTATGGATTTTGTGATAGGTTTACCACTGGTACGGTAGGGACATAATGCTATTTAGGTGGTCGTAGATCGATTGACGAAGACCGATCACTTTATTCCTATTAAAGTCAACTACTTCATGGACCAATTGGTAGAAATATATATTCAAGAGATAGTACAATCGCCTGGTGTGCCGTATCAGATCGAAACCCACGCTTCACGTCACGATTTTAGAGGAGCTTAGAGGAGACTCTAGGGTCTTAGTTATCATTCAGCACGACGTTTCATCCTCAGCCGGACAGACAGTCAAAGAGGACGATCCAAATATTAGAAGATATGCTACGGGCATGTGTGCTGGGTTTTGGGGGTAGTTGGAGTATATGTTGTTGGTAGAGTTTGCATACAATAACAGTTATCAGACCAACATTGGTATATCACCTTACGAGGTGTTATATGGTAGGAGATGTCGTTCTCCTCTATACTGAGATGAGATAGGTGAGAGACGAGTTTTGGGACCAGAAATAGTGCAATAGGCATACGATAAAGTTTGGCTTATTAGAGAAAGAATTAGTGTAACTTAGAGTCCGCATAAAAGCTAGGCAGATAATCGCCGCTGGAAATTGGAATTCGAAGTGGGAGACCATGTATTTCTAAAAATAGCACCACTGAAAGGTACTATGAGGTTTGGGAGGAATGGTAAGTTGAGCCCTAGGTTTATTGGTCCTTTCGAGATACTTAAGAGAGTGGGGTCAGTTGCCTACCGACTAGCTTTACCACCAGTTTATAAGGAGATAACAGTGCAGATCTTAGACAAGAAAGAGTAGGAATTGCACAGTAAGAAAACTCCATTAGTAAAAGTCTTGTGGAGAAATCACGCAATGGAAGAAGCTTCTTACGAGCTTAAGGAAGAAATATGACAGAAATACCCGCACTTATTTAATGGGGACCAACAGTAATCAGGAAAAGATGCAGGTAAGTATGTTAAGTTTCTTTTGTGGAGGTTAGTTAATACATGTAATAATTTTTGGTTAGAAGGTAGTAATTTGGTTTTGGGAGAATTTTATTTTATGTATTTCTAATCTCCCAGAACCCTGAATGTAATTACGGTACTCCTCTGCCGCTAGTGAGGGTAAGTAATAAAATAAGTAGTCCATTTTCCTCAAAGGATGGTGTTCAATACAAATAGTAAATTTCGAGGACAAAATTTTATAAGGAGGGGAGAATGTAGAGATCCTAAGAATTAAGTAAATAAAACAAAGGAGAGAAAAAGATTTTTAAAAAGGGAATCAATAGGATCTCGTTGACGAACGCAAAACGCTCGTCGACGAGCAGCCCTCTTGGGATCATCGACGTAGACTCATGTCTCGTCGACGAGAATTTACCGAGAGGGGTTTAGCAGAGTCTGAATTTTGTCAATGAGGGTTACGAGTTCATCGATGAACTCTCTTCATGGACTCGTCAACGAGGTGACGTGTCTCGTCGATGAATTCGCACCTTATAAATATGATAAACTCGGGGTTTCAGCGAGAAATCTCGTGCAAACTTCCTCTCTCTCTATAGAAATCGACTCCCTCACCTTCTCTCTAGATTTTTGGCTTCATTCTTCGCTGGTTCGACGATCGGAAGCCGCCACACTACTCGTGAAAAGATTCTCTTCAAGTCTGCTGGAGTAGTTCGTTAGTTAGGCCAACTTGGGCACCATTCCAAAATCTGGATAAGTTGGTTATTTTAAGTTTTATAAGGTATTTGGTATTTCTAGACCGAGGGAAGTGTAGTAGATGAAATAATACCAAAATTTTGTTCGGAAAAATGTAAATTTCAGGATATTGAGCTGGGAACACCACGAGTGTAGATTTAAGTTTAATTGTGAGTTCTCAGTAAGTTAGCTAGGGGGATAAATTAAGTTAGTATTTCCATGAAATTATTTATTGTCACACATCTTTTATTTTTAGAAAAAATACGTATGATGTAGAATTATGTTTGGAAATACTACTGTTGAACGGGGAAATGGTTTTAATACATTTTATAAGAAAGTATGATTTCAGACCAAATTATGAGTTTATAAGGCTACTTACATTTGTGTGGCATGAGTATAATATTTTCATGAAAATTATGTTATATTAAATATTATGAAATATGCCGGCGTAAATGTTGTAATTTTTATGTTATGAAATATGTCGGCGTAAATGTCGTGATTTTTACATTATGAAATATGCCGGCGTAAATGCCGTGATTTTTACGTTATGAAATATGCCGGCGTAAATGTTGTAATTTTTACGTTATGATATGACAATGCAAACGCCATAATTATGTATGTTATGTCAAGATTCAAGAAAATATTATCATGTCATGTTTTACTCTGAAATATAAAACTTATATGTTTTAATATCATGAAAATGTACTATATGTTATCAGAACCGGGATGACTTAGTTTAGTTTTACGAAGCATGGTACCGTAACTATATGTTTATGAATATGTTTATGTTAGTGCTACCACACATCTCAAATAGAGTGTGGGAGATGGCAGTCGATGTGGCTTTATAGGAGTGTTGTAGTTCCCCTGGTAGTCCGGCACAGGTGGAACAGGCCCATCGTACTTACACACCTATGTTGACTTAGCATGGTCAGCCAGCCATTGCTAGGTCCTGCCTACGGGCCAAACAATCCTGTTATGTGGAGGGTAAGACATGACAACAACTAGCTATCTATCCTGAGTAATATTTCAGTATGGTATAGTTCAATGAGATGATTTCCTGTACAGAAATTTAGTATGATAACCTAAGTTATGACAAATCATGTTTATTCAGATATGATACGAACTGTTTTTACCAGATATGTATTATGTACTGTTTATATGTATAACACAAAATACTCATGTTGCCACACACTGATATTAGTTTATCTCTCTTATTGAGTGGTGTCTTACCCCAGCCATTAGGGGTGTACAAAAATTACCGAAAATCGGACCGAAACCGAACCGAAACCATAAACAGTTCAGTTTTTCGATTTTTGGTTTCGATTGAAGTTTCCAAAAATAAAAATGTTCGGTTTCGGTTTTGGTTTTGGTTTTATGTTGAAACTGAATCGAAAAAAAATCAAAAAATCGATTTATATAAGATATATATATATGGCTAGTAAAAATATAGCATGTAATATAGCCATATAGCCATTATAGAAAATAAAAATGTTCAATAAATTTTTAAGAACTTTATGAAAATAAAGGTTATTTTCGTTAAAAGTACCCAACAAATTTTATTTTGTTAAAATTATGAGTCCCTATAAAAAATTAAAATGCTCAATAAATTTTCAACAACTTTATGAAAAATAAAGGTTTTTTTTTTTTTAAATTCTTTTGTAAAAAAAATCGGTTTAAAACTGAAAAACCGCAACCGAGCCGCCACATTTTTGGTTTTCAATTAAAGCATAATTTCGATTTGGTTTCAGTTTCGGTTCGAAAATCCCAAAACCGAAAATTTCGGTTTGATTTTCGGTTCTGGCCAAAATCGAACCGCATCGAACCGTGTACAGTCCTACCAGCCATACAAATATTTTAGGAAATCCAGGTAGAAGGACGAATAAAACTCCGTAGCGGTAGGAGTTGACCAAACTACCTTGTCAGAAGGGTAAATAGGTGAGATAGGGTCAGATGGGTTTTTGTGATTATGACCCTAGGATACTTTTTGGGTTTTTTTTTTGTGGATGACTGCATATATATGACAGATTTAGTAGAACTCTAGTATGGTTTCTAGTGTTGTATGACATGTATTTAATTCTATGTTTTCCACTGCTTAGGTATCAGAGTTGTATGACAGGTATATCCCTGGTACTCATGAGTCCAGGTTGATCATGATTATGACAATTTAATAGGATGTTAGAATTATTAATATTGTTATTATGTGGAAAAATATATATATGGTAAAATAGGCAGGTACATAACATCTTGACTTGCTACGTGAAGGCACATCTCTTTATGAGCTGAGAGAAGTGATACATCCCCTTTATGGGTGACCAAAGATTCATCCCCTTCCTTCTTCGGCTGCCTGCTGCTTTGACCTTAATCTCTTTGAAATTTGCAACAATTCCTTTTTTAACTTGTCCTGCAATGCCACAATAAAAACAAACATACATTGCTTATTTTTCCCATCATATGTCTGAGATCATCCTCTACTTCTGCCTCTGCTCCTACCTCTTGTATTTGCTTGAGGTCTTCCTCTGTTTTCGGTGACAAGGGCATGTATTTGATCCATGCCTGCTTCCTTTTGTCTGGCTTCTTCACTGAGTAAAGCATCCTTGACCAATCACCTGGTAAGTTTGCCTTTAGGAGCTGAAGTTCCTAGGGATACTACCAACGTCTCCCAATTGTATGGTAGAGAACTAAGCAGTAATAAGGCTCGAACTTCATCATCAAGCTTCAACTCTACGTTGATGAGTTGGTTCACTAGGTTTTGAAACTCACTGGTGTGCTCGACTATGGAGGTTTCACTTTTCAGTTTTATGCTCGTTAGTCGTCTCATAAGGAAGGCTTTATTCTAGCCGTCTTAGCCTGATACATATCCTCCAACTTTTTTCAGAGGGTATAGGCTTTAATCTCCTGGGCAACATGATGGAATACACTGTAGTCTATCCATTGTCTAATAAAACCAACAGTTTTCCTATTCATTTTATTCTAATTTTGAACATAAATTGATTTAGGTCTCTTACCTTCATTTTCCAATGGATCTTCTAGATCCTTGCAATTTAAGAAATCCTCCATCCTCGGTCTCCATAAAGTATAATTTGATGTCGTCAATTTGACCATGACTCTAGATCCTGAATCCTCCATAGAATGGACTGGAGTTTTTGATTCTTACTTGCTCAAATGATATAATTAGAGCAAAATCACACAAAACCAATTGCACTGTTGTGTCCAGAATGACCCAAAACCTTAGAAACAAGTCTGGTCTTGTCAAAAACAGACTTGAAATAGGCTAACTTTGCCAAAAAACCCCGTTCTGGTGTGAGTTGACTAACTACTAGAATATTTTCCTAATTGACAGAATATTCCCTGACCGTTATGACGCCGTTTGCTGAGATGACACTGATGACGTGGTAGTAGGGCCCAGTGATGACGTGGTAGTAGGGTCAAGTGATGACGTGGTAGTGGGACCTAGTGATGGCATAGTAGTGGGACCCGATGATGACGTGGCAGTGGGGCCTAGTGATGACATGGCAGTGGGGCCCAATAATGACGCTGATGATGATGTGGCAGTGGAGCCAGTGATGATTGTGCTAGATTACACCAAGTAAATTCTCAGGGAAGTGAGGGGTCACAATGGACCACTTAAGTCACATTTTCCTAAACAGAATTTTCCTTAAACACGTAATTAGCACAATACATCACTACAAAAAGTGATGATGTGGCAGTGGATGATGTGGCATGCTCCTTCTTCAACCTCCAACCAAAATAGAGTTGTAGGAAATATGTTTAAATTGAAAAACAGAGTAAGAACCTTAATCTTGCAATGGCTGATGTGACTTCATTTGGAGTCTGTTTTTTATGTCGTTTTCACTGATGTGATCATCTCGCCGAGAACTACACGGTGATACGACCGAATTGAGATTGCGGAAAAAACTTGTTGGACACCTTCCAACATGGCTTTGATACCACTTGTTGGGAAACCTGGACAAAAATAGAGATAAAAACACACACAAAAGAACACCGAGATATACGTGGTTCGGTTAATTTTAGCCTGCGTCTACGGGAGAGATAGTTAAGAATGTATTTTCTGAAAAAATACAGAGGAGGAGGAGGAGATAAAAATTCTCACTCAAAACTCTCTTAACTCTCACAGCTCTCTCTGCCTTCCCACTCACTTTCCATAACTCTGTTATTTTTGATGATCTTTACATTCACAACACACACCTATTTATACAAAGAAGAGAATTAAATACTCAAGAAAAATTGCCACAGTCACACTTAATTTCCCCCCAAGCGAGTAATGGAAATTCAACTGCCACTTGAATAATCCCACCTTAATTCCTGCTTTAATTAGGTATGGACCTATCATAATAGTCATGAATTTGTAAGTAATTGACACTCTAATAGGTGCAATCTAATTTTTTTGAAAAAATAAAATTTTTAATTTTAAAAATCATTTAGTAAAATAGAGTCATTTTTTATTCATAATGCATTAAATCATTATTAAACGGTAGCACTGCACAAGTTAATAGACCGCAGTTGAAAAAATTAGGAGGTAACCTCGACTTAAAAGGGTCTTAAAAATATATTTTTACCACAAAAATCTAAAAAATTATTTAAATAAAAATTTGCCAAACGGAAAATATGGCGGATGTTTCTCGCTGACACGGGTACAACAATGAAACGCACACACCAAATAATTTCCCAACCGGGAGAGTAGGCGCTTTCTCCGTCACCTCAGTGTTGATTCTGTTGAAGAGTTTTCCCTCTTTCAAAAAATCATTTTGTCCTTGGCTGTGCCCTACACTCCCTTGTCTCGCAGAGAATCACTCTTCCACAAAATCTCTCGCAAATGCTGGTGAGTTCGAACATTCGGTTCCGTCGCTGGACCTCTGTTTCTTCGTTTTTCCGTTTGCTTTCTTCAATTCAACTTTGTTTTGGAATGTTTCTGAAATCTGTTTTCTGAAATAAAATCTGTGTTTTTGCTGTTTGGTACTACGAGCTTTACTCTCTTTGGCTACTTCTTAAGCTTCGCCATCGAAGCTCATTTTAGAGTAATGTTTCAGCTTCTCTTCGTTTGGTAAAACGGAACCTTGGGACTTGTGTTTTGTGCTTTGTTTGTCCAAAATGCGGAAGAAGAACTGAACTCAACTAAATCAAGTAATCGTGTTGGACTTGGTTGAATGGAGCCTTGTTTTGTTGTGCCCTACAAAATGGAGCTTTTTGGAATCGAAATTTCATTTTCTTTTATTTTCCTGCATTTCGTCAGCAGCAAGCTTTCACTGACTCAACTTTTGTGTCATGTGTTTTGGGTAATTCTCAGGTACAAATGGCTCGATTCCATTTTCTATGAATTGGTAAGTTTAACGGCAACTGTTCACCACTTTCTCATTTGAAGCATAAATTTATTTTATTCTTTTATTTGCGTTCAAGTTTTAAATGCACTTCTGAGCTGTCGGAGCTGTATTACAATGGTTATCCCTCAGATTGAGTATTTTATTTGCAATTGATTTCTTAGTGTTGGCCATTATTAACTTCACTGCCTTCTTTAGCAGTATAGTTTACTGTACAGTTTGGATAAATTAAATTGCTTACTTATTACCTTCCTTTTTTTATTTTTATTTTTATTTTTTGTTGTTGTTGTGAGATACTGCATATTGCTCAATTTTTACTAAATTTGGGCTTTTGAGAATTTTTTCATGAGGACTTTGCAGATTGGTTGGGAATTTTAGTGCACTATTTCTCAGGACATAGTAAAACTAATACCACAAAATGATGCGAGATCAACTAAATGGGGTGAGAAATACTGAGGGTGAACAGAACTTTAGCAAACAAGCGCGTGCGAATACAACATGGTACATTGAGCTTTGATATTGCTTGCATTTTAAAGCTAGGTTGTTCATCAATTAGTAAAAGGAAACTATTCATGCATGTTGTTTATCACTCTAAAAGGTTAACCTTGTGTTGTCAAATGCTTTGTTGGATGGATTTTGAGTATTAGTGTTGGGCATGCTTGCCCAATACACACCAGACTTATTCCTTGAGGTCATTTTTTCAGACCCTTTTTTTTGTTCAGAGTTGTTTTGTTCTTTTTAGAAGTATCTTGTAGTACTGAACCTTGCCTCATACCCTAGTATTGGACCCTTGATGACTTTGTGTTGTGAATTAATTGATTCAAATGTTAAAGGTCCTAAGTAATTATTAATGAAAATTGAAAGTCAACAAGTACAAAATATACAAAGTGAAGGGGTTCTTGCCTCCTTGGTTACAGGCTTATTTGGTCATGAAGTTGAAAGGATCTGGGTTAGAAAGCAACATGCAGACACAGGGGATGGATAGTTGAGAGATCTATTTAGCTTGGTGGTGGTGAATGGTTGTTGGATTTGAAATACGCCCTTTTATAAAAGATTATGTTACCCATTTTTGTGGACGATTTATGATGGAGTGTGTGTTGTGATGGACTATTGTTTCTAATCCTAAAAGGTGCAAGTGCTGTTCATTACAGATTTTTTATCTGTTTCTGATTAGATCAAGGAATTCTAAGGGTCTATTGGAGAGAAAATCATTTAGGTCGTGTAAGTTGGAATTTTGTTGGAATTTTATGTGTGTGTGTGTCTGTCTGTCTTTGGTCAGGAAGGGGATTTCATGTTTACTGTACTCAAATTTGAGAATTGCGTATCTTTTAAATGAGTTGACTTAATAAATGATGCAAATCAATCAACTATAAAAAGAATTATTTATCCATTTAAGTTTTTTAGAAGTGCTGAAGGTCGACACCAAATGCATATTGTTTGGTTGTATCCACTCAAATTTGCTGTGTCTATTGGTAAAAAATGATTTCTATGTCACGTTTGTTGCATATAGTTTCCTGGTCGACCCCCATCTTATTGAGCGATTAAGTTTTCAAGATGAAGGAGGTCGGGGAATTTCCTCTATTGTTATCTTTGTTTGCTCAGTTCTTATAACTTAGGATTTAACAATGGACAAGACTATATTGCCATGCTTGAAAGAACAGTATCAGCTTCCATCGGATGCTAAGTAAATATACTGGCAGAAATAGGAAGTTCTACTTAAATCTTCATTTGAAAGCAGTTTATGATACTAAGAAATTCACACTTGTATTTTAGGGCATAAAACAATGACAAAAATTATTGAGATCATTAACCGGAAATACATAGGAGAATTAGATAATATGGGAAAAATACAAGATATATGGGAGTTCTCTAATATATGTCGTATTCCTCATATAGTTTTTATTCTATTTTGGCAGTCATAAAAAAAATGCTTTCAATGCATGCTCTTGCATTCCTGCTCCCCACCCCAACCCACAAAAAAAAAAAAAAAAAAAAAAAAAGAAAAAAGGAAAAAAAGAAAAAGAAAAAAAGTTTGATCTAGATACTCTGAACCCTCTTTCCATGTTTTCACTTTGTTCAATTCTTTAGTTTATCAAATTATTTTCCTGCTGATTAATTGAAGCTCCTTTGATTCTCATCCCCTTTGTTCAATTCTTTAGTTTATCAAATTATTTCCCTGTTGATTCATTGGAGCTCCTTTGATTGTCATCCCCTTTGCTGATCTAATTATAACTTTAACCTCTTCTTGTCTCTCTCTCTCTCTTGTTGCATGACACCATTTCAACCTCATTCTTTGGTGATAAAATCTTGGTGGGACATAGATGCCACTAGGTCATGAACTAAATTGATTTAGACATGTTTGAAGCTTCAAATAGTTCATTGAATTGCCCATGTGTCTTTTTTCACAAAGAAAAAGAATTATGTTATAATATATTCTCTAGTTATTGGTATACATTTTTCTTAAATGGTAATATATGAATATATTTGCGTCCCAATGTGTTAGCTGGCAGGATTGGTCATGAAAGTGTGAGCTTACATGTGCTTCATTATGTTGCAGGTTAAATGCACTGAAGACGTCTTTTAAGAAAGAGTTAAGCAGAGAGGTAATTTCGAAAAAATACAAGGACTTGACATTCACATATCCACCAGATTTTGGACAAAAATCTCTTATCTTTGAAAGGAGGCAAAAACATTGATGCTGTCAATTTCCTGAATAAAAAACTTGGTAACCTGGATCTAAGGTGTATTGGAAAGACCAACAAACTTGGGCATGAATTGGAGCTTTTAAAAGCAGAATCAGTTCATTACATTATTCATGATTTTCCTGTTTTTTTTGTGCGTTATTGATTTTCTCTTGATGTGTAGTTAATTGTCATGTTATCTTGTTGATTGTTTGAGCTTGATATCATTTTTCTTTTTGGTCATCAATCTATTGATTGATTCTGATATCTTTTTCCAGGTCGTATATCTATCTATAAATTTACTTCATTCCCCTAATTTGTTTATTCATTTCTTTGGTGCTGCATGTGCAAGCAGTATGCTCATAAATGTGCTTTTAAAGTATTTATTGAACAAATGCAAATTTATTTATGGATTTGGAGAGAACTTTGCATCTCTGTAATTGTTTGTGGGAGCAGAAAATGCAGCTGCTGCAGCTGGCCCCATTTATAATGCATGGTCAATTTGCTGCTTTTTTTCCTAACTGTAAGTTTTATGTAGTAGGATAGAACCATGAGATGTGATGGAAGTCATAGCTTAAATATTTTATTCTATTTTTATTGGTTCTTTTATGTTACTGTTTTGTGCTCATGATGTCTTCATTCATTCAATATAAGTAACATTTTGATAAGTTATTAATTGGTCATGATGAATGGGCATTTTAAAATTTCTTAATAAAGACAAGTCTTGCACTGGGTTTGGAGGTTCTTGTGCTTGTTCCCTTAAATTTCATGGATACCTACATTCGAGTCCTAATGTTTTAGTCTGATTCTTCCTGTATTGTGTATTTCAAATGAATCTTGAAAAGGATGTAAATGAGTTCTGGTTATGTGGAGCGGCTGAGCAGCCCTCTGAATGTGTAAGCCTCAATTCGCATATTTTTATCATTAAAGTTTAAGAATCTTTGGGCCCTAATGTCTAATCAATTTAAAATTTTGCATTTAGTTTTGTTAGGAAAGGTAGCTATGGCTCATAAATTGTAAGGTATGTGATTCTGAGCCACTTGGCCAGTTGCTAATGAAGTTAGAGTATTTTGACCATATATTTTCTATATTTGCTGGGGCTTTTTAGGAAGAATTTAGCTCCAATATATTACTAGCAGGAAAAAGGCAGAATCTGCCAGCACAACATGCTGTCAAAAAACGAACCACAAAACCCACTACAAAGCAGAAAAACAAATCCCAATGCCCGCTACAAAGCAGAAAACTTCAAAGAATTTCTTGGCAAGATCTTCAATCTAAATCCAGCCTACTTGAGGAAATCTGAACTTTTTAATTCCTGAGCATCTCAGTTTGATGTCTGTGACAATGTGCCTTGCTGTCAGATCAATACTGATTTGATTTTCTTTAAAAACCAGCTTGTTTCTAGCTTTCCAGCAGCAATAAATCTTGGCTGCCCATGCTATTTTACATATTTCAATCCAATTTGAATTCCCTAGGCTTGATAACCACTTTAAATTTTCCTCCCAATACTTTGAGGCTTCCTTAATGTTGAGTTCAGAAATTACTTTGGTGTACATTCAACCAGAAGTTGAGCAATTGAAGAACAAATGATCTCTGGTTTCAACATTTAAACCACACAACATGCATATAGTATCTTCAATCTGCCCCATTTTGCTACTTTTTCTATTTTGGAAAGCCTATTTAAAATGACTAACCTTGCAATAAAAGAATGCTTTGGAAAGTGATTTTTGGACCATTGCACTTTTGCCCAACTTACAGAATCCTTCCATTTTCTCGTCGCTTCCCATGCTGAACCAAAAGAGAATTGCCCATTTAATGTCACAGTCCACTGCACATTGTCCTCAGCCTCAGTACTTGGGGTGAAAAGGATAGCAGGTCTAAAACATTCATAGGAGTTGATTTGAATGGACAGATTGAAGGACAATGGAGGTTATGAGAGCATACATGGTGGCCATGGATATGGATATAAAAATGAATTAGGTGATATGATTTTAGATTTTGTTATGTCATAAGGTCTTGTTATAATCAATAGCTTATTTAAGAAAAGAGGAGCACTTAATAATTTTCAAGAGTAGACAAAATAAAAGTCAAATTGTAAAGTTATCCCAAGTGAAAGTTTGACTACACAACATAGAGTTATAGTTTTGTTTGATCAATAAAGAGAAATTATATTAAAAGAGGCATCAAGGGGTTGCCTCCCAAATACAAAGGAAAACAACAAGAGAAAAACATCCCCTACTGAAAAATGTCAAGAAAATCAAGGATTACAAAGGGGAGAAGTAGTGCTAGCTAGAGATCATAGCCATCCACTAGTCCATTATGATTGAATAGGAGAAGTAGTTCCTTCGAAGGCTCTTCTGTTCCTTTCTCTCCACATTGCCCAAAAAATAGCTGGGGGGAGGAGGGATCTCTTTCCAAGCCCACGACTCATCTTCCATTGTAGCTGCAGTGATGGTGGAGTGCCTGGAAGTCCTTTCCTCTAGGCCATAGACCTGTGGTAAAGTTCCAAATGAAATTATCTTTAAAACTCTTAAACAAACAAGTGACTGAGAAGGCATTGATGGATTGTTCCAGCAATTCCACGACCAAATTATTCCAAATAATGAGAATACCTCCTGCATTATCTATTGCATTCAACGTGATCCATTTACATTTCTTAATGACCATAAATTGTTAAACCAACCTGCTATCCATGCAATTCACCTTTGTTTCCTGAAAACAAATAACATCGCCTTTCTAGTCATTGAGAAATGATTCGATTACAGATCTTTTTGTCATCAAGTCCCCTCACATTCCATGAGATTAACTTGCTCAACATGGGATCAGTTCACCAACTTGGAAGCTTCCAACCTCTCCTGGAATAGAGTACTCTCCCAGCTTGTCATAGTTTACCGAGCATTCCAGTTTCTTCAGTTCCCCACTTGTGCCTTTCAAGCGGTGGTTAGGAAGGGATCACGAGGCATTCTAGGGCATGGACGAAAGGCTGCGATGCTTCCAAGGATTGACAGGAAAAAGCTTCGAGGAGGAGGGAGGAGTCGTTAGTGGCTTTAGGGCTATGATGACTTTGTTCCATAAGGCTGAGAAGTGGGGCTTAAATAGGGCAAGGCCACGAGGCATTTAAGGACTTTGAGGAGAGCCAGTGTAAAGGGAAGTTAGCTCGAGGTTTACATAGTCTCGGATGAGAGAGAGCTTTGAGCATCGTTTTGAGAGTTCTAGTATTATATATACATACTGAAAAATGAACTTAAAAGAGCAACATAAATCAATGTAAGATGACTAGGTGGTGGAGTTTGAAGTGAGAAAATATAGTGAAATTGAAAGATAAAATGATAAAAGAGGGTGATTGGACAATAGGAAATAAGGTAGATGCAAGTGCTTTGTGGAATAGGATGACTAGCTTTATTGAAAGGATTAAAGGATAGAAAAAGAGATTTTAAGTGAATCTAGGGGAAGATTCTTGGGCAGTAAAGAAAGTTGGTCGTAGGATCAAGATGTCCAAAAAACTATAAAGATAAAAAGAATTTGGTATAAAGCATGGCAAAATTGTAGAAACATAAAAGACCTTGAAAAGTATAAGGTGGCAAGAAAGATGCGAAAAAAGGCCACTAGTGAAGCTAAACATGGTGCTTATGATAATTTATATGCTAGACTAGATACAAAAGAAGGGGAAAGAGACATATAAACTTTCTAGAGCTAGTGAAAGAAAGTGCAAAGATTTAGGTAATGTCAAATGTATTAAGGATAAGAATAATAGTGTCTTGGTTATAGAAGAAGACATAAAAGAGAGGTGGTGAAGATACTTTTAATAAGTTGTTTAATGACAATCAAATTGAAAGCTTAAACTTAGAAGTGACAAATGAGCAAAAGGCTAAAAATATTAGATTTATTCGCAAAATTAGTGTCTCTAAAATTGAGATGACTTTAAAAAAAGATGAAAAGTGGGAAACCTATAGGATTAGATAACATCCTAATTCAAGTTTGGAAATGTCTTGCAGATAATGGAAGTATATGGTTAACTAGTCTAATCAACACTATTATAAAAACCAAGGTCGAAGGAATGGAGGAAAAACATGTTACCTATACACAAAAATGAAGAAGATATTCAAATTTAGTAACCATCGTTGAATTAAACTTATGAGTCATACGATGAAACTACAGGAAGGGGTAATTAAACAAAGGACAAGATTAGAAATGAGGGTATTAGAGAATCAATTTGGTTTTCTGCCTGGGAGGTCGACTCTAGAAGCTATTTAATTTTTAACAAATTAATGGAAAAGTTTAGGGAAAAAAAGGGAGATGCATATGGTTTTTATTGACTCAAAGAAAGCCCATGAGTACCTAGGGAAGTTCTATGGCGGATTTTAGAAAAGAAGGGAGTGTGCAATAGGTAACTAATGGTATTAAGCATAAGCAAGCATGATAAAGACTAGTGTTAGGACTGTAGGAGTGTCTAAAGAATTTCCAATCACAATAGGTGTACATTAACGTTCTATTTTGAGCTTTTATCTTTTCGCTTTAGTGGTTGATGAACTCATTAGGAATATACAAAACGAGATCCCATGGTGCATGTTGTTTGCAAATGACACATTGTTATGTTTGATGAATGTAGGAGTGGTGTATAAATGCATAATCTATTAGGAAAATTTGACTATTATGTCAACTATGGAGAAAAGAAGGTACATGATGATGATGATCTTCCCCAAATAAACATGTTAAGATCCTCAAGCTATGATGGTGATTTCGCACCATCAGAGTATGAAGATGCAAGGTCACGAACAAAACACTCTTGGACAATCAGAGATCCAATTGTAGTCAACCTAGGTGTATCTACTAAACAAGTCTCTCCATCGGAAGCAACTCTCAACTGACAATCAGAAATTGCCCTTGCAGAGAACAGAATGTTACAACAAATTGTTGACAACCAAAGGGAGCTTGCCAACAAAGTTGAGAAAAAATTTGACTTCACAACCATCCCTATTGACAAATGCCAGAATCACATCCAAAGACTTCATGAAGAGCTGATGTAGATGATCCAACACATGTCAGCATCCTCACTCGCCTTCAAAAAGAAGGAAGTAGAGATGCAACACCTTAAAGCTTAGTTGAATTCTCTGAAGAATAGGAGTCACCCCTTCAGGTAGCTATACCATAACCATAAGGTAGAACTATGGAGAACAACTTTAGAGTCTAGAGGTTTTAGGATAAGTAGAAAGAAGAGAAAATGTGAGGAATATTGGAGATAAGATTAAACTTGATAATCAAGAAATTAACAAGAACTAGTAGATCTTGATACCTTGGATTCATTATGCAAGCTAGAGGAAAAATTGAAGAGGACGTAATGCATAGAGTTAAAGCATGTTGGGTAAAAAATAGAAGAGTGCTTTAGGTGTGTTGTGTGATTGTAGAATACTCTTAAAATTAAAAGGAAATTTCTATAGGATGATTATAAGACCAACCATGTTCTAAGGATCAAAACGTTGGGCAACTAAGAAACAACATATACAAAAAGTAAAAGTTGTTGAAATGCGAATACCAAGGTGGATGAATGGTATAACATTAAAAGATAATTTAAGGGACAAAGGTATAACATTAAAGGATAATTTAAGGAACAAAGGTATAACATTAAAGGTTAATTTAAGGAACAAACATATTTGCAATAAATTAGGCGTAGCATCGGTAGAAGATAAGATTTTTTTTTTGGGGGGGGGGGGCTTAGATGGTTTTGGCATTTGAAACGCTTGCCAAGTAGTTTACTAGTGAGGAGTGAGCCAATTATTGTTGCTGGTATTAGAAGGGGTAAGGTAGACCTAAAATAATATGGAATGAGTTAATGAAGAAGGATTTAATAGCACTCTTAAGCTAGCCGACGAAAATTCCCTTGATTGTGTAAATTGGTGGAAAAGGATTCATGTAGCTAACTCTAATTGTTGTTGTTATTGAAAAAGTTAGGTTTATTTGAATGGTAGTTATTTAAAAAATGCATACTAGATATCATGGAAAAT
Organism: Malania oleifera; assembly: GCF_029873635.1. Classification (NCBI taxonomy): domain Eukaryota; kingdom Viridiplantae; phylum Streptophyta; class Magnoliopsida; order Santalales; family Ximeniaceae; genus Malania; species Malania oleifera. Next base: position 44,309,799 of record NC_080421.1, on the reverse strand, counting down.
AAACCCAAAAATGATTTTTTTATAATAAAATATTTATTAACTAAGTAAACCAACTTAAAAGTGAGTTTGAAACTTCAATCAAGGGAAAAGAGAGGGAAAATGCAAAGAAAAGGCTCAAAAACTTGTTTTAGTCATTTAAAGGGCAGATTTTAATGGCCCGTAATGGTCTGTAATGGCTGTTACGATTGTGAATCGAAGTACCTCCAAGATATTGCCTCGTAATGGCATGTCTGTAAAGGCTGTTATGCACTAATTTTTAAAACTATGCACACAAGTAATGGATGTTCTTGAGAGGGCCCAGAGAGGAGGTCCAAGCAATTCCAAAGAAGCTCAAGCATGGATTAGGGCAGGGCTTAAATGTTCACGTGTTGGAAAGATCCCCTCAAAGAATAATCAAGGGGGGGGTTATAGAGGCGAAATGTAAGATGTCATCCTCCAATAATAGACTGATATGTCATATCTTAATTATGAAAAAGATGGACTTTTGAAGGAATCCTATCATGACATATGGTTAGGATGAGAGAAAATATAAGGGAACACATATTGTGAATGACATGCAGACACTTGAGCAATTTAAGAAAAGGCTAAGGATAGGGATTCCCTTTAGTGAACCTTAATTTGAGCCCACCGAGCCAAAACTCTCTAGAACATCCCAAGATTGGGATTGGAAGAGACCTTGCCACTGCATGTGTCTCTATATCCAATCCCAGTGAGGACCCACCAATCTTGACCTTCTGCAAGAATGCAAATGTAAGGATTAATAATTAATTTAACCATTATGCGCATGTGAGTTTGACATTGATAAGTTCAACAATCTAGAGGAAAGGGTAATTTTGCACATTGATTTGGGTTTTGGAAGGCATGAGAAGAAGAAATAAAATTCTGTCTGCTGAAGTGCTAGGTTTAGCTTAGTTATAAGCACACCCCATGCAGGCCTTCCTATTCCTCCCAATTCATGTGTTTGACTCACCCTCTCCAATGTTTTGAGTTCCTTTTTAACCAAGAAATGAAGTGTTATCTGGTGCAGTGTGGTGCACCTGGTTGGTGAGTGATGCAAGAATCTCTAAGGATTAGTATCTCTCTTTGCATTTATTAGGGGATAAATATTTTTGTGGCTTCTTTATGTTGTTCATTATTTGGAGCTTTCATGGGAGTGTGGTCAACTGCTCCAGTATGATTGCATGGCTATTTTACATTGTTTGCCATTTGTCCGTTTTTTCCCCCTTGTTGTTTCTCTCTCTTTATTATTCTAGAAGATGACTTATGCCGTTATCTTTCTGCTTGTAATTTTCTTTTCTTTATTTAATAATTCTTTTATAAAAATATCATTTTTTGATTGTTTTATTGTTTTTGGATATAAAAAATGTCACTTTTTTTTCCCTGATGTTGATGCAATATATGCTTCTTGTTCATAAATTTGTCTTGAGTAGCCATAGACACTATTTTTATTCACTGACAGCTTAATATCAATTAAGGTGTATTTAAACTTCTCACAGAATTTTCATGAACATTTTAAACTAAATGCCATTTATTCTCTCTCTCTCTGGTGGTCCCCACAGTGTGTGTTTGCTCCTTAAATCACCTCCGCCTTTATTCCATCCCTTGGAGGGACTCAAGGCCTCATCACCTATCTGAAGCTGGCAAGTGAGTACCAGTGAGCTCCGAGGTCTGCCTTGCCATTTGTTTCCTCAACATATATATATAAATTCCTCATTTTGGTTTGTTTGATAGAGATATTGTTATCATTTCTACATTTTTATATTTTAGCATTTTTTTCATCATTAATATTTTAGCCATGCTAGTATGCTACGTCTCAGAAACAAAATGGGGTACACTAATTCATGGGAAATGAAATAGATCAATTAAGGCTTGAATATGTGATGAAAGCTGAGAACTGTCTGACAGCCTACATCTTTTGATCACTGGGACAATTTCAATCGAAATTTGTGGAATGCATAAAATTTTGTTTTGTTCAAATTTCAGTTCCTCACCCCTTTACAGCTGGCTTTTGTATCTCAAATTTTCATTTTTGTAAAAAAATGCGGAGATGTGGCTTCTTTTACATTTATTGATATCTGATAATAATGTAGCCATATTTTACATTTTTGGACTCTGGTTTTGAAAAAACAGGTGTTTTTTATGAATGGCTCCAAATCCTCGAGTTGTGTCAGCCTTTCGTGCAATGAAGGATCTTGGCATTGCTGAAGAAACTGTGAAGCCAGTTTTAAAAAATCTTCTAAAATTGTATGACAAAAATTGGGAGCTTATTGAAGAAGAAAGTTATAGGGTCCTTGCAGATGCCATTTTTGAGTATGAGGAAACAAAGGTGCTTTTTTTATTCTGTTGTTGCTCAAACTCAGTAGTGTTTTCTGTTTTCATTTCTTGCCCCTTCCATTTTTTATTTCCTCTTATGAACTTTAATCTAATTGATCTAATCTGTCAGGCAGCAGCACTGAAGAATTCTAAGAAAACTGATGTAAGTGTGACCTCTCATGCTTGCCCTCTTTATGTTTCCCATGCTTCCACACACTTTTCCTCACTGATTTGCATTTTGAATTCATATTATTAGCAAGAGGAAAATTTAGAGGAAGAAGCTCAGATGCATGATGAGCCAGAACGCCCTTTGAAAAGGTTGCGCTTAAGATACCAAGATGGTCAGGTTTCATCCCCCATTGGTAATTCTGGCCCCAGCTTGGCTGAAACTTCATTCAGAAAACCTAAAGCAGAGGAGGCTGAACAGCCTGATACTAGTTCCCGACAGCAGTTACAGGGCAGGAGAGAATCACCTGAGCCAAATGTCAGAAACATTGGAGTTCAACCACAGCCGGTTTCTCCGCAGCCACACCTTAGAAACAAAGGAAAGCAACCTGTTTCGCCTAAGCTTTTGGCAGTACAGCAGGATTCTGATACATCTCAGCAGTGTGCTGGTGGTGGAACTCAGTCATGTGCTTCAAAGAGAACTGAACCTGATTTGCTTTCTTCCCAGACACGTCTCAAAGACAAAGGAAAGGAACCAGTCTCATCTCAAATTTCTCCCAGAGAGAAAAGATTGACATCTGAGAGATCACATCATGCACTGCAGTTTAAAGAGCCAAAACATGAGCCTGGCATTGTTCTTTTGCCCAAACAGAAGATGCCTGATATTTGTGCACTGATCAAGCCAAAAGATGAGCCATTCACCGATGAAATGGCACAATATGAGGTTCCTATTGCGGTGATCCATCCAGGTTCATAGTTGTTTCTCTCGTACTAAGTTCATTTTTAGGTTCTTTTTGTTGCAATGACTGAGGTGTAGCAGGTCAGTGGCAACCCTAGTTGCCATTCTGATGGGTGTTATAACTATTCATCATTTATTTTTGACTATGAATTAAGTTATGAACTGGTATATCATCAAGGTTTTGTGCTAGTTCTTTGTATTTTCCTGTATCCTTTTTGCACTGCAGTAAGGAACAGAATACACCCAAATTTATATGAGTTGGTCTAGAGTTCATCATAGTGAATATTTTCTTCGGGCTGGGTCCTTTCTCATTAGGTTGTGGATTTAGCTACTGGGTCACAGAAATGGTTGTAACTGTATGCATGTTACATGACACTTTTAGAATGCTTGAGATTATGTATGTATCAATTTGATTCATGTTTGTGCATGTACAACCAGATTCGGATGTATGTGTTTGTGGCTTTGTGCAGTCTGTTCAAATGCATGGATGTGTTGGAGATTTGTGTCACTTGAATTCCTTTTGGGTAAAAACAACAGTTGTGGTTCATTTCATTTAAATTTAACAATATGGATCCAGTTCTAACCATCCTTTGTCATATATTTCTTTATTTATTTTCTACTAGAAAATAGCAGGGAGCTTAACTAATCCATGTTGCCTTTGGCTGATAGGGTATTTAAATATTAACTGTACTCAATGCTTTTTTGATGGTTCCGTTCTCTCTTGCTCAATTGTTACAGAACCATTAAGCAATGGTGCACCCATTGGAAATGATTCTAATGAAAGAGAAGATGGTCCAGAACCCCAGGAAACAGAATGTGTGGATGGACAAGATAGAGGTGATGGTATTCCAGCTTCATCCGATGAGATGAGAACCAGTAGTAAAATTGCAGATGCCTCAGAAGGATCTCCTACTAACTTAGAGATTGCTTCTTCATCCTTGGGAGAGGTAAAAATTTCTCTAAGTTGCAATGCCCTTGGAAGGCCTAAATTTCATATGCCCAGTCTTGATGCAGTTGTAAAAATGGTAGAGGATAAATGTCTCAGACCATTCAAAGACATTGAACCAAGCTTTTCTTTGAGGAAACTGATGAAAGATGTGTGTGATTGCTTTTTGGAACTAGTAACTGACTCGATTGATGAATCACAGGAAAGATCAGTAAACATAGCACCAAGTGTTGATTTATTGAAAAAATCTGCTGCACGGGACGCTCGTAGTACCAGATGTGATAAAGAAAACTTTAGCATGCCATTTTGTCCAGTAAATGGATCAGTCAATATATCCCCTGCTGTAATTGCTGTACCTCAAGTTCTAAGACTTGCACCACCTTTGAATGGGACTGCTGATGCAATGCAGCTTGGTAAGAAAATTACTGACAATGGTTGTGGTGCAAAGAGTAAGGAAAAGGAACATACCAACATCGAATCTGCAAGTTCACGTACTTTGGTGGTTGTTCAGCACCATCAGCTAAATCCTGATGATATAAGGTCTCTTCATGATGTCAATGACATAACCAAAGGAGAGGAAAGAGTCAAAGTTTCATGGGTAAATGAAATCAACAATGAGCCTCTGCCTTACTTTCACTATATACCCCAGAACTTAGTTTTTCAAAATGCTTATTTGAATATCTGTCTTGTTCGGATTGGGGATGGGGAATGTTGTTCGACTTGTTTTGGTGATTGTTTATCATCAAATGCACCTTGTGCATGTGCCTGTAAATTTGGGGGTGAATTTGCATACACATTAGGAGGCCTTGTTAAGGAAGAATTTTTAGAGGAATCTGTATCTGTGAACATCGACCCTCAACAACACTGCCTGTTTTATTGTAAAGACTGCCCACTAGAAAAATTCAAAAGTGATGATATTGCAGAACCATGCAAAGGTCATCTTATGAGGAAGTTCATTAAAGAATGTTGGAGCAAATGTGGTTGCCGTAAACAGTGCGGCAATCGGCTGGTGCAGCGTGGCATTACTTGCGATTTGCAGGTTAGAGTTTGTCCTTGCTTCTTACCATATTGGTGGATGTGGAGTTTGCATTGGAGTGCTAATGTAATTTTTCTGGCTAGTGTATATTTATTTTCTTTTACCAATCCGCTCTATGCCTTCTATTTGCAGGTGTTTTTTACACCTGATGGAAAGGGATGGGGTTTGCGAACACTGGAGGACCTGCCCAAAGGAGCTTTCGTCTGTGAATATGTTGGGGAAATATTAACCAATACTGAGTTGCATGAGAGAAATAGAAGCAGCAACAATGAAAAACACAGATATGCAGTAGTCCTTGATGCGGGATGGCAATCAGGTGTAATAAAGGATGAAGAAGCTCTATGCTTAGATGCTGGAGCTTATGGAAATGTCGCTAGGTTTATTAATCACAGGTAAATCTTTGGACACTTCTGCATTATTTTCAGGTTTATCTGATGGTTGTGTCACTTTGCAATGATTTTGTTTGAGAGTTCCGTTGTTCCCTATACTCCATTGATTAAGTATAGTAAGGATTCTGCTGTTTCTTTCTTGTTTTTTTCTGGGTTGCATGTTCTTTAGGATGAATAGTTATTCTCAGTGTCTGTTTTCTGAACCTTGTTTGATTTGCTTAATATTTTTTACTTTTTTACCTGATCTGGAGGCTTTGATAGGAATATTATATGGAGATAAATAGGGGGTTCAGGATCCCAGTTTTAGGCAACATTTACAAGACAGAGAGGTTGAAAAGGTGTATATTTTTTCAGTTGTCCTAGAGAGGTTAGAGTTGAGCAAAAGGTTGTTGTTGGTGATTTGTGAGGGGTAGGAGAGAGGAATTTCTTCTGTATGCTCCTAATACTATTCTTTTCCCGTTTGTTCTGGTGGAAGTTCCCATCGGAAGGCATTTGGAAAATTAGGCACTTCCTGAAGAGAGGCCATTTTTAGCTTGGCAGGTGGGAGTACAATCTTAACACATTATAATTAAAGGAAGAGAGGTGTCAGATTGGCATGTGCTGTGTGTGCAAACAGGAAGAAGAGACATGTGAATTTATTTATTTTTTATTTTTTTTAAAGTGGCAGGGAAGGAGTGTGCTATGTGTTTTTCCCTGTTAGGGATGTGGTGTGTCATATCAGAGAAGATTATTGAACTGTTTTATTGCTGGTATAGGGGAAGTGAGCACAGTGCTAAGGAGACTGGGAGGCTTGCCCCTTGTTTTTCGGGAGCCTTGAGAAGTAGGAATTAATGAATCCTTGATGAGAAGAAATAGAGATGGCAGTACTGTAGGATCATTGAAGAAACTGATTTTGAGTCTTCTGTTTTGAATGTGATGGGGAGACACTAGCATTGATATATATATTATTTTGGTTGATTTTATGGGAAATTTTTCTATAGCCTCATCTTTTTTCTTTTTGATGCATACTGTTTGTTTACATGGGTCACGTCCCCACGCTTTGGTGCCTTTTTTTTTTGATAATAAAAAAGTATATTAGTTTGGGAGAAAGAAGGTTCAAAGTGTGGGGACAAGGAGTCCACCAAAAAAACAGAAAAAAAAGGAAAAAAGAAAAAAAACCAAGGATCACATCATGAAACTAGATAAAATTAACCAAGAAAATCCCTTTTCAGATATTTTCCGTCATAATTTACAGAACTCTTCAAATTCGTTAATTCTCTTTCATCCTTCAATTTATGACTTTTGCCACCATCCAAGAGAACCTCATTTCCTCCAATATCACTCTACTTTAAAGCAAACTTATCTGAAAGATCTCGAGCTTCTAAATCCTCCTTGGGAATTTCCTCCAACGGAGTAGGTAATATTCCATCCCTATGCTGTCAATTTTTGACTTTGGTGCCTTTTTATGATGGCTGTTTTTCTCATAGTTCATAAAAAAATCAATGAGACTATTGTTCTTGTGGCTATTGTCTAATGGAGGATAGAAACATTGGTTTAGATTTATTTTTGGGGAACTTATGTATAGCTTGAGGCATACTGTTTATGCACACAGGTTACACTCCTATTTTGATGCTTTTTAATGATAGTTCTTTTACTTACCCCCTGAGGTTAGTCATAATTAAAGGTATCTTCCTCTTTTGAAGATTTACGCCCCTTGTAAAAAGTTGTTGGCATTGTCTCTATAGAAGACTTGGTAGTGCCAAAATTCCTTGTTTAGGCTGGATATATGTTCTCAGATTTATGTTAGATATATATATATATATTCTCAGATAAAAAGTGAATAAAAGAAAAATAAAAAACTATTATCCTTCCTCACCATAGCCACCCCAGCTGACCTTGTAAGATGCCCTAATCTTAACCACCACAAAATATTGCAGTACAGCCCACCACCACGATCACTACCTTACCACCTTCCATAGTTGGTCCTCTCCCCATCAGCATGATCGCCATTTCAGCCACATGGCTGCAACATCTTTGTGGCTGTCATCTTCATCTTCAACAAAAATCTACACAGCTACCAATTTAAATTTTCACATCTGGTACAGTGATTTCTGTTGCCACATCCTCTACCTTCAAAACGTGAAATCAGGCCCCATTGCCATTTCGTATCCTAATGTGTGATTGTTGTTTGTTGCCATCTCTTTTGTTTATGCCACTTGCAGGACATTCCTATCAAGGGAATCAAATTCTGATATCAGTTCGTAAAATTCTCAGCAAATTAAAGAAATAGTGGGTATTAAGCTCTTGGAAGAGGACTTAAATTACAAAAATCAGAGAGAGCCATTCCCTTATGGAATTTTTGTGGGTTACCCTCAAATTTAGTGGTGTTATTTATTTATTTAGTTTTGATAGCAAAAGAAGATGATTTTATTAGACAAAGAAGATTTACAAAAAGGAGAACAAGAAATCCTCCAAAACAGGAGAAAGATTAAAGAGAAAATAAAATAAAACAAAACTCAAACAATCAGACTAACAAAGCCAACCAATCCCGTCGATATCCAAAAACCTCACTCCTTTAAAACAACCAGCAGAAGCACACCAAAGTGAGGCCTAATAATGAATCTTCTCCCATAACAAAGATTCGGTCAGCATTTTTTCCATAAATGTATGAGCATTTCTTTCAATCCATAAACCCCACAGAACTGCAAAAACTATGCACTTCCATGAAGCATGAGAATCCTTCCTTTTACCAAAACCAGCAAAAGAAGTGGCCAGCAAATCCTCCACTGACATTGGACAAACCAACTTTCTCCCAAAAGACCAAAATGAGGAAGTGCCTTTGAAGGTCTCCTACTCTGCAACAGATTGTTGGTTTTAACTCTATTAAGAACAACCCACCAAATAAAAGCCTTTGATCTTTGAGGGAACTTTGACCTTCCAAATAAAAGCCTTGATCTATGGTGGGATTGTGCATGTGTCCAAGCTTGCATGCATGCTTGTTTGTGCTCTGTGAGAGAGAGAGAGAGAGAGAGAGAGAGAGAGATGGGAGGCTTAGGTGGGACCTTTGAGAGAGGAGATAGACTGATGGAGGGTTTGGAGTTGCATTGATAAGCTATTGACAAAGTGGTTGAGCTCATGTTACCAATAGCCTAAATAATAGTTGGCTTATGGTTAGTATAAAATTCAAGGAAATTCTTTGTAGTTGTGACAACATTTGCACGTCCATTGCATCATTCCTATGAGATTTAACAGCAGGCATCAGTCCAGCACTTCCTTTTAATTGCTTTCTTTTTAGTTTTTCTGTGTAGATTTAGCAAAACAAACATTAATATTAATTAAGGGGTAAAGTGTGAATTTCAAAAACAATTACTACATGCTTTCATCATATTTTTATATTTCATCCAATAGCCTGTATTGATTGAATGAGGGACGAGGGAACTGCTAAGGTTTAGTTGACACCATTCATTTTAGATATCATGTTTGATAATATCATTTCCTCTAAAAAACTAGCACTTCACTAGTGCCTAAGTGCCTAGCACCTCAGGATATTGGGGGGATCTGGCCACCTTAAAGAGACCTTGATTCCTTGACAACATTCAACCCCTTCCTTTCCCTAGAGAAATGGGCTTCGTGTAACACATCTATATGGTTGACAGAAAGGCTACTTGAAGAGTTAAAGTATAGTATTAAAAGCTTGCCATTGGAGGGGGCATGTAATGGAGTGATTTCTGGTCCTCAACTTCCCATTCATAACCATAACAGCTGTTCCGGTCTTCTATGCTCCCATAATTGTTGATATGGACCATTACACCTCCATGATGCCCATTACAGGTGTCGGACTCTATAGGTCGTCAAATTGAGAATCAAACTAATTGTATTTTTTTCCTTTTTTTCTTTTTTTACTTCTACATTTTGATTTCCTAAAGCCTAGGAACTCAATTTTTAAGACTTGTTCACTAGATTTAAGATTTCAAGTAGAAACAGAAGGATTTGAAGTCTAAAAGAAGGACTGAGTTTAAAACACTAGTATTATGGAACATGTAATATTTGTATGGCCGTCCATTTTTATCTTTGATTTCCACTTGGATAGGCTTTATAACAACTGTTCTAGCCTTGATACCCACTTTTGTGTTGAAAAATGATAGAGGCTAAAAAATTTCAAGCTGGGTTTTTTCTATTCACAACTTCAGAAGCGTGCAATGTTTGTGAACTAAGTGAAAAGTAGCAAAAAAAAAAAAGCAGGTATTTTCTCACCAATCATTAGTATCTAAGGTTTTGGGGTCAGAGCATGTGAGCTGCAACATTAGTATTTAAGGTTTCGGGTCAGAACATGTGAATATGTAGATTTCTTTTGATGGGTTTGATAAGCTAAAAAATGAATTCATGGATGAAGTATCCATTATCCATTATCCATTATTTAAGGTTCATGGCTGATACTGTTATGCCAACTGCCATCAACAATCTGAAGTGATGCTTGTGTGTGTGCACATGTGGAATGAACTATAACAAATCAGCAGGTCTAGAATTGATCAAATTTGGAATATGCTTGAACTGGACTGAATTTGACCAGGGCGAAATAGGATCTGTGACAAAATTGATGAGATTGCTTTGATCTACGAGGGACGTTTACAATTGTAACATGTGGTCATGAAATTGTATAAATTATTATTTTGATTCTTAGTGTCTTTCACTTTTATGGCATTGTCTTGTTCTCCCCTTGGGACTATGCAATATTGATGTATTTCCTATTCTTGAACTTGCTAGAAAGTTTTAGGTTTATAACTTTGAACCCAGGTCACTAGATATTTAGCTGAAACCTAATCTGCTTAAGTGTGTTACATCTGTAGTTGAAAGTAAGGTTGCTTCTGTGTTGCAGTCATCATCTATATGCCGTTAAGGCTCTCATCAACAAAAGACCCTTGCCACTGCACATTTTGTGCTAAATGTGGTCAACATTGTCTTTAGTTCATCATATCTTTCTTCAGGTTCTTGGTAGCTTTGTTTTTTCCATCTGTGCTTAAGCATACCTTCTTGGTTCTGTCACCAGTCATCTGAACATGCATCTCTTAATTGATTATGCATGCGTTCTTACTTTTATCCAATTTAGCAGTCTTAAGTAGTCTGACTAACTAGCACTACAAAGTATGGTTTATTTTTGGACATGTTGATACTCGACTTGCAAATCCTATGTCATTAAATATATTTAGTCTCATTACTGAGCAACATATACTTTTTTTTTTTTGGTATTTGAGAATTGAGAATAATTGACCTAAGCTAATGAAATTTTCGGTTTGAGTTATATATTTGTTTGTTGTTCTTTGCATTTATATTTGATCTTTTATTTGCATTAATCTGCTAGTAATCTTGTTGGTCATTTTAGTAACTTAATTTGCTTTGTTGGATATCTTGTCTCAACTGTCTACTCTTGATTTTTAGAGCGGCTTTTGCTCGAATATGATGATGCAAATATCCTGTGCTTCTTTTCAAGTTTACTTTCATTCTTCTCGTTGTTTTGAACTGATCTCTTCCTGCAAAGCTGTAAAACGCATGGTTTTAAAACCCAGACCAGTTACCAACCCTGTGAAGTCATTGGGTCAGTCCTACTTGGTTCGACCAAACCGTGATATTATAATAATTTTTATATATATACACACACAGATACACACATACACACATACATACAATACTTGCTTTAAAAAAAAGAGAAAGAGCACTTAATAAGCTTAAAGAGTGGACAAAATAAAAGTCAACCTGATTTTTCCTTAACTAGGAGGGTACATTGTTTATCATGTAAAGACTGTGAAGTTATCCCAAGTGAAAGATTAACTACACAACATAGAGTTCTAATGTTAGATATATGTATTGGAAAATGGAAAAGAAAGGGAAATATCAATTGGTGCAAGAGAACTAGGTGATGGAACCTAAAGGGATAAATATAAGAAAATTTAAAGATAAAATAATAAAATATGGCGATTGAACAATAGGGGATAGTGTAGACACAAACACTCTCTGAATTAGGATAGCTAGATCTTTTAAAAAGATATCAAAAGAGATTTTAAGTGAATCTAGGATGAGATTCTCAGATAATAAAGAAAGTTGGTGGTGGGATCAGGATGATGTAATAGCTGTAAAGACAAAAAAATTGGTATAAAACATGACAAAAATGTAGAATTTGGAAAACTTTTAAAAGCAAGAAAAGATGCCAAAAAAAAAAAAAGTTGAAGTTAAATTGAAATTATATAGTAATTTCTATGCTAGATTAGATACAAAAGATGAGGAAAGAGACACCTTTAAACTTGCTAGAGTTAGAGAAATAAGGAGCAAGGATTTAGGTCATGTAAAATGTATAAAAATGAGGATGATATTGTCTTAGTGAAGGAAGAAGACATAAAAGAAAGATGACGAAGTTACTTTAATAAGATGTTTAATGAAAAAAAAGTATTAAACTTAAATTTAGAATTGACTAATGAGGAAAAGGCTAAAAATATGAGATTTATTGGCAAATTAATGAAGTTAATTTTTCTTTAAAAAAGATGAAAAATGAAAAAAAAAAAAAGTAAATATGATCAAATGACATCCCAATTGAAGTTTGGAAATGCCTGTGTGATAATAGATTTATATGGTTAAATAATTTATTTAAGACTAAGTATAAAAACTAAGAAAATGCTAGATGAATGAAGGATAATCACCTTTGTACTGTTAATTTTGGTCTGAATGCCCTTTCCATCAGGTTTGCTTTCATTATATAGAAGAGATTTACATAGTTGTTGCCTGATTTTCAGCACTTAAATGCTGCCAGATTTTCAGCATTATTTACAGCCTAATCAGCATTATTTACTGCCTAATTGGATGAATTATCTCCGTTAACATGCCTCCTCAAATTGATGCTGGTAAATTAAGAAGCATCAATTTGTCAACCAAGAATTGATTCCGGTGCCGAGAAAGAGCTTTAGTGAATATGTCTGCAGTTGTTCGGTGGAAATGTGAGGAAGAGTAATCACTCGTTTGTTAAAGGATTCACTATGGAATGGCAATCGACTTTGATATGTTTCGTACACTCATGGAAGACAGGATTAGTGGCGATTTGAATAGCTACCTAAAAGCTTAAGCTGTTGGGTTGTGGACCAACAATGTATATCAAGCTTTAACGCTCCCCCGCACGTACAATCCAACTACACGTGGAGATATAAAAACGTGATAACTAACACCCATGATAGGGAATCCAATTTGTTTCTAAACATCATAGAATAAACGTGGGTGACGAGACTATAACCCAAGGCTTCTTGTTAACCAGCTCTGATACCATGTTAATTTTGGTCTGAATGCCCTTTCCATCAGGTTTGCTTTCATTATATAGAAGAGATTTACATAGTTGTTGCCTGATTTTCAGCACTTAAATGCTGTCAGATTTTCAGCATTATTTACAGCCTAATTGCCTAATTTTCAGCACTTAAATGCTGCCAGATTTTCAGCATTATTTACAGCCTAATCAACATTATTTACAGCCTAATTGCCTGAATTATTTCTGTTAAAAAATACCTATATACACTAATAAAGGAGATATCCAAAATTGTAATAACTATCGCAGAATTAAACTTCTACGAGTCATACAATGAAACTGTGGGAAAGGGTAATTGAACTAGTATTTTGAGGTTAGAAATGAGGGTTTTAGAAAGTCAATTGGTTTTATGCATAGGAAATTTACTACAAAAGCTATATACTTTTATGAAGATTAATGAAAAAGCTTAGGAAAAAAAAGAGGGCCTTGTATACTATTTTTTCTTGACTTAGAGAAAGCTTGACAGGATACCTAGGTAAGTTCTATGGTGGATTTTTTAGCAGAAGGGAGTATGCAGTAGTTATACCAATATCATTAAGGATATGTATGATGGAGTAAAGAGCGTTAGGACTATAAGATGAGAGTCTAGGGAATTTCCAATCATAATTGGTTTATATCAAGGATCTGCTTTGAGCCTCTTTTTCTTTTTCATTTTTTTTTTTGCAGTAGTGATGGATGAACTTAGTAGGGAGTATCCAAATGAAGTTCCATGGTGTATGTTGTTTGTTGATGATATTTTATTGATTGATGAAACTAGAGTGGAGTAGAGTCTGATTTAGAATGATGGAGATAAACTTTAGAATCTAGAGGCTTTAGGATAAGTAAAAATAAAAAAGAATATATGAAATGTAATTTCAGTCATAATAGGAGGAATATTGGAGAAAGATTAAACTTGATGGTCAAGAAACTAATAACATTGGTAGATTTTGATACCTTGGATCTATCATGCAAGCTAAAGGAGAAATTGATAAAAGGGAGAAGTGTTTCGAGGGTGTCATGTGATTGTAAAATGTTCTTAAAATTAAAGGGAAAGTTTTCTAGTATGACTATAAGATCAGCTATGCTTTATAGATGACAATGTTGAGCAACCAAGAAACAACATATTCAAAAAGGTAAAAGTTTCTGAATGAGAATGCTAAAGTGGATGAGTCATAAAACATTAAAATATAAATTAATTAACGTATATATCCACGACCATCTTACTCTTATTTTAGATGTTCTGAGTTGTATGCTAAGACATGCTTGAGGTCTTGATGTGATTTAGGGGCTTAAGGTTGTTAAGGAGTAGATTGTCGTTTCTCATTTTCAATTTTATGGGTGATACCCTTTTATTTCTGGAGGACAATGTTGTGAAATTTCGAAAGATTTTAACTTTGGTTAAAATTTTTGAGAAAATGTTAGGATTAAATATCAATATGTCCAAGAGTGGGGTTGGGGGTATTAATTTGAGTGAGGGCATTTTAGAGACTTTTACTAATTTAGCAAGATTTATTTAGTGCTTTGGATTGGCCTTTAACTTCCTTGGGTCTATCTCGAGATGGCAATCCTAACTCTTTTTTTTAGGGAACCGTTAGTGGAGAGAGTGGGTAGAAGATTGGAAGGGTGGAAGAGAACCTACTTGTCTTTAGGAAATCGTATTACTCTTATTAGTGCTGATCTCTTCAACATTCCCATTTGTTTTCTTCCTTCTTTAGAGTTCCAATTGGGGTGGCTATGGCTTTGGAGAGAATTATGAGAGATTTTTGTGGTTTGGGGTTGGGATAAGAAGAGAGATCATCTTATTACTTGGGAGAAGGTGAAAAGACCTAAGTCTTAGCGGGTTTTTTTGGGGGGGGGGGAGGGTGGACCTTGGGAATCTGGTGCCTAAAGTTATCTCCATAGTGGGTAAATGGCTCTAGAGGTTTCCCTAGGTGGTTGACTCTTTATTCCACATGGCTTATAAAAGCAAGTATGGTTTGCATAGGAATGGATGGGATACTAGGGATAGAGGTACAGTTTCCTATGCTGGCCCTTGGAAATTTATTTCTCTGGTAGTTCAGTTTTTTCCCCTTGTACTTGTTTTTGTGTAGGGAATGGGAATCTTATTTGTTTTTGGGAAGATATTTGGGTGGATTAGGTATCTTTGAAATATTTATTCCCTTGTCTGTGTAGATTGTCCATCTTACATAATGCTCTGATAAATGTTTTTGGTTCCTTCAATGGGGATCTCTTTCTTGGGATTTTCATTTCTTCAGCAATCTCAATGAGAGAGAGGTTGTGGATAAGACTTTGTCATTGCTCAAGCTGGATTCTTTTGCTCCTTGAATGGGTGGCGATTCAAGGATTTGGCTGTGGGATTCTTTTGGTTTGTTTTCCACAAAATCTTTTCTTGCCTAGTTATTGAAAAGGCCAAATCTGTCTTGTTTTTCCTGGAATCATTTTATTGGAAGGCCAAGGTTCCTTGTAAGATCAAGGATTTTATGTGGACTTTGACTTTTAATAGGCTTAATACTAATGTGTTGCTGCAACTGAAGAGACCTTACAAGGCCGTAAGTCCTAGTATTTATGTGATGTGTTTGGAAGCTAGCGAGACAAGAGACCATTTGTTTCTACCCTATAAGGTGGCTAGACAGCTTTGAGTTCTCTTTCCTCCATTCTTGGGGGGCTCTAGTGCTTCCCAAGATTGGTTATAATTTCTTTATGATATGGTAAAAGGTTTTGGGAGGAGTAAGAGGGGGAAAATTTAATGGAGACGTGTAGTTTTTGGCGTTTTTTGGACTTTGCGAGATTGAAAGGAATGCAAGGATATTCAACGGCAAAATAAATTTTGTGCATTTTCTTTGGAATAGAGTTACTCTCAGGGCTTCTTTTTGGGCTCTTTCTTTAGTATTCTTTCACGAATGTTGCTATCAAATCTTCAAAGGGATTGGAAAGGGGCTTTGATGCAATTGTTTTATTCTATTTATTTTTGCATTATTTTTGCATTAAGAAGATTCTGTGTCCTCTATTTGTAATTATCTCTTTTGTACATTAATGAAATTTGTTTTTCTATAAAAAAAAAAAGAATGAACATATTTGCAGTAAGTTGGGCATAGCTCTTGTAGATGATAAGGGTAAGACAACTTAGATGGTTTGAGTATTTTCAATATAGGCCAAGTAGTACACTAGTGAGGAGTAAGCTAGTTACTTTGCAGGGTAGTAGAAGGGGAGGGAGTAGACTTAAAATCACTTGGAATGAGATAGTGAATAAGGATTTAATAGCCCTAAAATTGTGGTAGAAAATTGCCAATGATCATGCAAATTGACGGAAAAGGATTCATGTACTTGACTCCACCTAATAGGACATAAGACTTTGTTTGTTTGTTTGTTTGTTTGTTGTTTTTGTGTGTTACGAAGAGCGTTATTATCATTAAAAGTTAAAATAAATATTAATAATTATAAGATCGACTTTTTATTTTGTTAAAATTATTTACGATTATTGAATCAAGGATTTTGGTCCAGTAAAGGAAAATAAGAAGAAAATTCATTTTCTAATATATTTTCTTCCTAGGTCAAATTATATTGAAAAATTGTTCATATTTTGATTCAAGATTGAGAAAATTAAATCTTAATGATTTGAAAAAATCAAAATTTTGTTTATTGATTTGCTATATGTTTTCTTTTCTTTCTTTGTTTCCTTGATAACTAAGTACGGAAAATTTGAATTCGTTCATGTTTTCCTTTCCTTTCCAATGTTTTTCAAGTCTCGAACAAGGCCTTAAACTAAAAGAGTTCATAATTTGATAAATTCTATATACACACATCTATAAATCTTAGATGCATTTCATACAAACATATATTTGTGCGCCTATGTGTGTGTTGTATTTAGTTTGTAAACGCAACAATGGTGGGCACCTTGGAATGTTCTTCATTTATGCATCTGAGGTTGCGGCAGCTAAGTTGCAGCATTTTATTTTGCAATGAGTGGTTGGTCAACTTGGCTGGCTCACTAGGTCTAGCCGGGTTGGACTGACACACTTGTTTGGCTGGATTGACGATTTTGCCCTCTTATCCATACCAGTGGGTTGACTGATTCCGGTCCAAGTGGACCGAACCAGTCCGGTCTGGTCCAGCTTTCAAAACTATGGTCAAGTGCAAAGCCTGGCAAGTAGTATGACAACCTCTAATTCTTGCTTCTTTTTACATAAAAATGACCCTAGCTAATGGAATTAATCTCAATAATTTTAACATTGTTTCACACATGCATTGCATTGTGTTTATTTTTTTGTTAATTTCTTTTTAATCTCATTTCCTAAAGAATTCTTCCGCTGCTTTTATTTTATGTGCTTATTTAGTTTCTTGTAAAATCTAAATTTTATGTTTAAAGAAAGAGAAAGGAATACAGCATGTAAACAAGACAGCCTTCAAGAAGAAATTTAAGGAAAGAAAAGGAACAAGAAGCTAATCATGACAAGGAAAACCTACAACAATGGATCTAATCCAAATTTCTTTTCCCTGTGTTTGGGAGGATGGATTTGAAGCCTTGGATTTGGTTGTGTGGATTTGGACAAAATATAATTTAAAATAGTTTTGAATTTCTTCTAAATTCACACAAATCCAGACCCAAGACTTGAAATCTGTGCTCCTAAACCCTACCTTACAGTTGTTCGAATTCACTTGGCTGTGTTTTTTCTTCCATAGTGTCTGATATCTGCAAACAATCCTTACTCTCAATGTTTTAAAAGGCTTAATCCTTACTATCATTCCTTTTATAATATGAGTTGATTTCTAAAACTCTTGAACCTCAACCTTTCCAAAATTAATTGAGAGTTATATCTTAGATCATGGAAATAATTTGAACCACGTAATAATATAGCTATCTCTTGTCATGATTTACGTCATGAAAATTGAAGTTAGCAATTTTTGAATGGCCAACAAGTAGTTCTCAGGGTATATTTATTTATTTTTTTCATTATATATTTTTTTATTTTCTTATTTTTTCTTTACTTTAAAAATATATGCAATTTATTTTACATTTTTTAATCTAAAAATAAAATTTCCAAAAGGTTTATGCTCCAATGCCTTAAGGCTTATGCCTTGCCTCTTAAGGGTTAAAATGCCTTGCCTTATTCCTTCACCTTTTGAAATATTGTTTACTATCATTTGAAAATGTGTTGATTTTGTGTTGTTTTTGTCTCCATTTTGACTTTTTAAAAATTTGATGACATGACACATGTTTGATAGCTTCCACAATTTGGAAAACATTTTAAGAATATTTTTTTAATAGATATTTTAGAATCAACAAATGTTGCTGATCTTGTTTTGTGTGGTCAAATTGTAAAAAGTCAAAGTGTTAAAAGAACTAAACAAACATGCTCCCAAACACACCATTGTAGGTTGAATTTTGAGATTGAATTCTTTTTTTTATCAAAGGTGACGACCAAGCTTGAGCTTTTTATCGTACGCCTGAGCAACTTGACACAATCCCCTTTTTAATGCTCCATGTCCCTCCTGTCTGAGGGCCAAAAAAAGAGAAGAGATGGTAAGAGGGGAAAAAAGATGAATTTCGAACAATAATTGGCTAGTAGCACGATTGTCTATTAATGTTATTATTTTTTAATTGCAGTTATCAAAATTTTGAGGTTATCATGACATGCTTAGATTATTTTTTATTTTTTTATTTTTAATTTAGCATAGTTGTTATATTATTGTTCTATCCCTCACTTTTGCTGGTGTGACATGTACTGGTTAATGGTCCATTTTCTCTCTCTCTCTCTCTCTCACACACACAAACATGTGCCCTCATTTTTTACATTGTAGTGTTTTGTGAGGGTAGCATCTTTGTCATTTCTGTTTTTTTTTTTTTTTTTAATTTAATTTCGTTTGGGTTTTGAAACCTATTAATTTTGCTTTTTGTTCTGTTAGATGTTTAGATGCAAATTTGATACAGATCCCTGTTGAAGTGGAGACCCCCGATCATCACTACTATCGTGTATGGAATCTCATATACTTCATTTGCATCATTTCCTTTGGTCTTCTATGGGTGGTTCTGGACAAGTAGTGAACCTAATTGTTTCTTTGTGTTTCTCTCAAGCAGCTTGCCTTCTTCACGGCTAGAAAAGTTAATGCCTTGGAGGAGCTAACTTGGGTGGGTTGATCTGGTTCTATCATATTCTGTTTTGAACTTCTTTGCATGTTTGCTGTGGTTCAATGCTGTCTTTGTTGCTCATTTCAAATTAGGATAAGTATTGAAATTAAATTATGCTCTTAAGACTTTAGGGAAACTGGAATGGGTTACTAATGGAACAAAACTTGGTTGGTGTCTGGTAAGTTTGCAACAATTTATGTTCAAAAGAGCATACTTTCACTTGAATGCAGAACTGATGCCCAAATGCTTGGGGTACACCTACCCATCATTATCATCTTTGTAGTCTGAAATTTTAGGTAAAGTACTCTTAGTAAACCAGAGTTTTTCTAATGTAAGATTTTCCCTTGGTTAATAGTGTCAAATAAATTAGAGATGTCAGAACAGTATATCAAATATTTTTTATTGGTGGGACAATAACTTTATATTAGATTGAGGCTTTTATTTTTCAAGGAAAATTAATTTTTAATAATTTTTCTTAATATGTGCATGCACACTTGGCATATTCAACAGTTATTGGTCATTGGTATCTGTTATGGAAATACATACTTAAATTCAATGAATTTGGGGAGTGATTGATTAGATTGAGTTTGGAAGGTTCAGCACCACTATGTATTTAAAAGCACCTGCTAAAAAGATTGTCACTATCATTTTTTTTTTGCCTACTTCCTGCTTGGATATAAATATATAATCTTGGTACCATCAGGCAGACCATGACTGCCTCTGTAGAAATCATATATGATGCTTGAGCCCTATAAAAAGGAGTTTCCACCTGAACATGCAGGTGGAAGCTTGTGGAAGTGCACTTACCATTTGGCCTGGTTGATAACATTTAGGTAAACTTTTGTGAGATATAATGTTAAACGTAATGCCTCCTTAAATATTTTAGGGTGAACAAGTTTGAGTGGGGTATGGACACTAGGTACCTTTGGTCATAAGCGCAGGAGTTTATGCTTTTATAAAGTGTGCACAAGAAATCAATGATGCATGTAATTGTGGAGTTAAAGATTGTTGCATCATGAGTAGCATTTTCCATGTTGCCAATTTTTGTAGTCTGCAAGTTTCTTCAATTTGAATGCATGCATATCAACATGCATTATGGTCTGACTTTTTCCCATTTTGCTTTCAACTAATTGCATTTCTTCCTTCTGTCTCATCGCTGCCTCAACACCCCAGCATTACATTAGTTCTACAGTAGCAGTGTTTAGCAGGTTAAATGATTTTGTTATAAAACAATTAATTAGCACTGAACATGAGAACTTAATCTAAATTTGGAATGAACTTCTGATATCTTTATTTATTGATTATTAAGTATCCATGCATGATGTGTCTACAGGACTATGGTGTTGACTTTGATGACCATGACCATCCTATCAAGGCATTTCGCTGCCTATGCGGTAGTAAGTTTTGTCGGAGCATGAATCGTACAAATAGTAAGTAATCTACTCCAGTCTTCTTTATTTTGAGGCAAACAATTTATTTATATATAGATATGTGTGTTTGTGTGTGTGTTTTTTTTTTTGGGCAAATGGCAATTACAGAAATTTTCTTGTTTCTTTCTTGTAAATGTGCCATGCATTTTTACTAGCTTTCTATATGTTCCAAATAATGGCAGTCAACAGGAATGGAGCTCCAACTTTTTTTTTTTTTAAAGTACATAATTGAGAAGCTATAGATATATAAGCAATATTTAGAGACATAATTTTGATCAGTTGTATGTCGTTAAATCTTCTGCAATAAACTTGTCCCACCATCTTATAACAAACATTTGGTGATGATTGATGAATTCGTATGAATGTGCATAAGGTGGAATCATAGAGATATCTTAAAATACAAACAGAAAAAAGAAAGTGAAAGCAAGTCTTATTAAATATCGAATGATATTTGTGTTTTCTACCTGTAACATTTTTGAATAACCCATAATGGGGTTACTGTTGGAATTTGAGCTTTTATAAATTTGAACTAATTACAATAGTAAGGTGAACACCTAATTATCAAAATGAGATATCCTGTCTTTGTTAATCAGGAATCCATTTGGGCCTTTGCCTTCAAAGATATTGTGGTCTTAGACACATGTAAGCCAAAAATATAAGGTTTCAGTCTTGGTTAAATTGAATCTGATCTGTTTTGGGGCCATGTGAATATATGTAAACTTTGTTTTCACTAGTAATTTGCCTAACCTGAATTTTAAGGTTAGAGTTCTGAATGAGAAGCCCCAACAATGAAGCTGAAAATAAATAGGTATGAAAAATCAGTAGGTACGCAATATTGAAGAGCTGAACCAGTAGAAAGAAAAAAGGCCTCATTTTGGAATGAAATACTTTTAAGTGTTTGGTTTGCTGCATCTATTGGGAAATTCATGGGAATCTTTTTTGATTCAAAAGGGGCTGTTTGGTATTGTTTCTGTTTTTTGTTTTCGTTGCTTTATGGTGATGAAATAGATTATGATAATGCATTTATTTTCATTGCTAGTTTTTTGTTTCTATTGTTGATTTTTGGTTTTGAAAAAAACCGAAAATAAGATTTTATGGTTTTCATTTTTTTGGGCAATACAATGCTTTATATCCAAAATTAATTTTTTTGGATTAAATTATTTATTTTATGCATAATTTTAAAATTGAAATAAAACGAACACATGAATTTAAAATGTAAAAAAATAAAATTATCCATAAATTTCTATTTTTTACAAAAAATTATTTATTTTTTAAATTGTCATACACAATAAGATTGTTGTAGTGCTAAAAAGTGAGTTCTGAAATATAATAATTAAAATTATTCTAGTAATTTCAATTTTTGTTATAATATTTTATTTTATTTTATTCAAAATGATCCTGATGTGTTCAAATCAAGTTTTTAATTTGTTTTTGTTTTACAAATATTAACCAAATAGTATAGTTTTTGATTTTTAGTTTTTGTTTTTGGATTTTAATTTTCCTTTATAGTTTTTAACAGAGGTACCAAACAGCCCCTAAGCATTCTAACATTTGGTTCACATATTAGAACCAGGAATCCCTTTTCAAGGATAATACATATTCCAATATTCATACAATGCTATTAGAGCATTGGCATTCCATTCCCGTTTAGATAGGAGAGTATGCTAATTCCTAGCACGAGGGAACCACCAATGAAGCATGTAATGTAAGGGTGCCTTCACCATAATTTCAGTAACCCAAAAGTATCCTTAATTTAAAGAATGATAATAATACATACTTCACACTTGCTGTCTCCCCTGCGCCCTCCACTTGTCTTTGGCATCCATTCATCTTCATCCATTACCCAGTGAGAACTCCATTTGGAGAACACGTGAGTTTGTTCCCTACCTTGAAAAAAAATTCTTTTGGTTATTTTTTTTGGAAAAAACGTGAAGTCTTAATCCCTTGATCTTTCTGGTTTGCTGGAGATTATATTGTTCCGTGCTAGTGAATAAGGGGGGAAAAAAAAGCAATGATTTCCCTCGTTACTATCTTGTTGGGAGAAGTGTTTAGCCAATTTAATTGTTTTGTATCAGCATCTCGTTTTGTGATGTATCTTATTTGGTGATATGTCCAACTTAAGGATGTTCTGGGAAAAAAAAACATTGTCATTATTCCCAGGAAAAATTCTGAGAATCTAGCAATAATTGTTTTCTAAACCAAATGGTGGAATCGTATATTCCTGGTAATTACATATTCTGAGTGTTCAAACAGTCACTTGCATTCTAGAAGTGGAAGCTTTCCCCCTTCATTTGTACTGCTTCTTTCAGCCAGAAGTTCCCTGTTTGTTGTGCTCGCTGTGAATTCACATTCAAGGGCAAAATAGTAATTTTTGAATTAAAAAATATTGGGTAGTGATTTGATAATAAAAATGTTTGGTATTTCAAACCTTTTGTACAATGAACCGTGTTTTTAATTTGTGCTATCAAGCAAAAGATAAGTGTCGTGACTGCATGGGCCACTTGTGTGCTACCCTTGTAGTAGTGTTATAAGCCAAGGAGGGAGAAAGGGGTATGTGTGTGGTATCACTTCATGACATCGTAGAGGGTCTTCATTGTTGATTTAATTGGCTTCTTGCCTTCTACCAAGGTGTAGGTTTTATGTTGTATGTTAAAAATAAGATGCAATAAAACAAAACACTACAAAGCAAACAAGTAAAATAAATTGAGGTACAAGTGATTTTCCTTAATCGTGTGCACCTTTATGCACTGCGCTGCGCTTAGAGGAGTATTTCGCTTTCCCAATTTCATTGTTGTTTTATCCAAGTAGTTCTTATTGGCATATTTTTGGCATGTCATGTGTATTTTGCCCAATACCCTTTTTAGTCTCTTTGCTGCTGCCTACTAAAGCAGACATATTTCCATGGTGCAGGATCCAGGTCTACTGCAATTGTGAAATAAATTGTCGATGGGGGTTGTGAGCTGCATCTTGTTTTGATGGTAGGATCCTTCCCCTCAACGAAACTGATTTTGGTAAATGATTTTGATGCAATCAGGTGATGAGCCTTTGGGGGGTATGTATTGAGGAAAATTCTGGGATGTTCTTGTAGGGGTTTAATGTGCTTATATGGGCAGGTGTGACCCATTTGTTTTGACCTCTGAGATGGGAGGTGTTTAAATGTTTTAGTGCAGATTCATCTGCAGGGTGGTTATCCTTGTCAACTCTCAGTGGTTGTACTCTTAATAACTATTGGTTTTCAAGGTTATGGTTGCTCCCTTTTTGTTATTTCATTTCCTCATTTGATTTTTTTTTTTTTTTAAACTTTCAATTCGAATGATACATCAGTTGGATATGATCTGATCTATTTGATGTCTTGTGTGATTAGTGACTTCGGTTTTGTGCATTGTAATCAACCCTAGACCTAAAGAGAACATACAAAAACCATGAGCTGATAGTGTAGAAGGTTCATGCTTTATAATTAAATGCAAAACGTTAGCCAACTAATGCAAATTGGGATCATTCACAAAGCCTGAGCATGAATGCAATTTTGGCAGTTCTTTGACTGGAGGATGGTTGGATTAGCTTATGATTGCCCCTTGCATTATTTATCTCCTTTGTACAAAATTCTTCTCCATAGTTCTATGAATTAAATGGCAAGACACAATTGTTGGGGTGAACTAGCGAAAAAGGCCCTCTAAACCAGCAAAAGGAGCCTAACGTCAAATGGGTTTGGCTGATGCACTGCGTTCTAGCGGTTGTTGACTTCGTTTTCTCTTTCTGGTGTTGTAGAGGCAGAAGACACAAGTTATTTTTTAAGAAGGAAAATAACCAAAATTGGGTGGGTGGTTGCGCCATACTCTAGGCTTAATTTTGGTGTCGTATTGTCTGTTTTGATTCATAGGTTTCACAGGTTTCTCTCATAAGAGAAGATTAACATAGTTGGATTTCAAAGTAACCTTGTAAATTTAAGTATTTTCTAGCGCACACATGATGTGAGATTGACATTCTTTCCCATCCAGTCTCTCACATTTTCATTAGAATACTTCTCTGTAGGGTATATGATAGTACCCTAGGATGACTTTGATACTAAATGTCAGTCTTGGCCCAACTCCAATGAGATATTGTTTTTTGGCTTGTTGGTCTCATAGGGTTGTCCTATAAAAGGTGTCTTACATGGAGGTCAAATCATTCTCATAAGCTCTAGAGTTTTTAGTACACATTCAATATGGAATTGTGATATTATGTCAGGTCAAGTTGTATGCGCATATTATGAGGTTGAGCCATATCCAAGGTTGGATTTGTCACGTGATTGTCACATAACCTAGAGGCGCACCCAAGGAGGTTAGGTTCGCCCCACATACCACTTACCACGCGACTTGGAGGTGCACTTAATGAGGCATATTAGTGGGTTGCATGCCTATTGTGTGACTTGAGGTTTTTACTTGGAAAACATAGAATTAAAGCGATTGGGGTGTAGATACGGAACATTTGCTGCATGGTTTATCCTTCCAAACTAGAGGTGATTAAGAGACAACCAACTAATGCCCACTATGTGTTACGTGAGCACCTAGGACAAAGTATAAAGGGGAGCCTACACTTCACAAGGATGTCAGTTCATTCTTTCATATTCCATCTTGAAAAAACTTCTTGCTAACTTAAGCATCGGATAATTTCTCAAATTTCAGAGACTTTCCAAGTCACTTTTCTCCTCCTTTCGTTATAGATTTGAACCACCCTAGGCATTGAAGTAAACTATGAGAAAATATAATTCACAACTTCACTGTGGAGGATGGGCATTCACCACTGCTCCTATAGTCCAATATGCTACTTCTTAGGAGGAAAAACCTATGTTGGCCTCCACCGAAGTGGATTCCTTAGGAAGCTAGCAATGGGAGATCCATCCTTGAATCTTTACATAGAAGTGATCCATACCACCTTACCTATGACAAAGTTAGATGTCGCATCAACCAGTAGACCACCAGCTCCTTTGAGATGATCCTATGGATTAAGAGCTCGTGGAGGCGGGCGTAGTTGTAGGTTAGTCTTCCATAATTCAAGAAAAGTTTAGGATGATCGCATTAAGTTTGAACATGTGTTGAAAGAAGTACAAGGAAGTAAGAAGTGGTTACTAGGTTTGCTATTTTGATTCACCCTTCAATTTGAAGGTGATTGACCTCTTGGATACTTTCAAGTTGTTGATTTTGGTGCAAAGATGTCATAATGAGATAAGATGTGGGGCTTTCATGACAATGTTAAAGGGGTTTCTTGGTCTTAATATGACACTCTAAGGCCCAACTCAGTGGGGAGTTCAGCTTAGCTCAGTTGCTTACTAGTTGGGGGCTTTATTAGTAGCAAGAGGATGCTCATGACCTTGTTTGGCCTTGTGAGTTGGGTTTAGGAGTGTGTGGAGTCTTTGAATGGGTTCATGAAGAGGTTCACATATACGACATTGAAGTTACGAAATCTACGCTTTGGGATGACTCTTATCGCCTTAAAAGAATGTGCTTAAATCAAGTTGCTTTCTATAGTCCTTGGTAAGCAAGCTTGAGCTAATATGGGAGAGCTAATGGCAAAGGCCTAGAAGTACATTAATCTTGAGGGCAATGATGGTAGCTTGGAGGAAGAGAGGACCCAAGAGAAAGGGTGATAACCAAGAGGCAGGAACCAGCAACAAAAAAATATGGGGAGGAGAATTGTGAAACAAAATGCTGAACAAAGGACAATGTCAAGAGGGTTGCATGCATAGTAACCCCCCCTGAACATGGCCCAAGCTCAGATACTAGCACAAAGCCAAGATAAGAACTACCTACAATAGTCTGTTTCTTTGAGATTGCTCTTTCACCAAAGAGATCGATCAAATTATTGTTGATTCCATAGCGACCATGGTTATGATACGGAGGAGTGTATTCACCCAAAAACAAGATAGAAAGTTTGATCCAATGGGGCCACCTTGGGAAGTACATGTTAGAGGCTTGATAGGCCAACACCAAAACCGTAGGGAGATGAGCCATTAGTAGGAAAGATAGTCATCATCTTTGATGACTTAGTGGGGAAGAAAGTAATATTGGGATAAAGAGGTATGTGTGACAAGTACTCCAAGTGTAGAAGGAAAGGGAAGCGCCACCTAAGAGAGGTAAGGGGAACAAGAGACTATCATCACAAAGTATACCTAAAGGGGGTTTGCGTACCACACGATTAGACCTTGGTAATCAATATGGTCATTACAAACTTCAAAGTTTATGGGTCTTAGTAGACAATGGTAGTTCAATTGACATTTTTTCCCTTTTTTGTCAGTGTTGGAGGGAATGAGCATAGAAAAAGATTGATTGACCAACAAGGTCTTTGTTGGATGGTTTTAAGGGAGAGGCAATTCAACCACAAGGTACAATCTACTTGCCAATGATGATCGAAGTGAAGCCTCAGCAAGTGATCATGATGATAGACCCCCCTTTTTTCTTTTTTCTTTTTTCGAGTGCACAAGCCTTTAGGATATAGTGCCATCATTGGCCAACACATTTTAAATGCAATCTTGTTGATCATCTTGACCTATCGTCATCTAGAAAAGTTTCTAGCCAACCAAGGAGTGATCTAGATTAGGGGAGAAATCATGACTAGCCAATGTTATATGTTAGTGTTGAAATGAAAAAAAATCATGGCAATAAAAGCATTAATGGTAGAAGATTTGAATGTTCGAGACCACCTAAGTACTCTTAGGAGATTTCTCTGTGGAGGAGTTGGGGGTAATTGCACCCTCGAAGGACTTCATAAGCACCTTGATGTGCTCACGTGGACAACAACAAACATGTTGTGCATACACTCAGAGGTGATCAACATTAGCTCAATATGGAAACAATGAGCAAATAGGTGCACCAAAAAAATGGGATCTTCTCAACCAAGCCATTGATGTGAAGTGCAAAAATTGATTCTAAATAAGGTTTGTTAGGGCGGTTAGGTACCCAAATTGGATACTAAGTATTGGATGATCTTCACGGAGCCTTTTCCACAATGGGCAATTTAGGGATGTACAAAATTACCAAAAAATTGAAAATTGGATCAAAGTCAAACTATTTCATGTTTAAATTTGGATTTTTCAGTCGTGGTTTTCGGTTTCGGTTTGTCATATAATTCAATATTGGTTTTCAATTTTCGATTTTAGTTTTAGAAATATACCAAGCTGATAAAATTGACTTAATGAATATGTTCCTTTTATCTAAATTATTGATATTACGCCTACATTTCTTTGTTAAATCATTTAAAAATTTTATTTTTTTTAAATTAAAGTGTTCGCATAAATAAATAAATAGTGTCACGACTTAGAAGGAGTAAACATAATTTTTACATCGTGATGGAAGCCTTCTATGCAGAGGGAAGATTGATGCACCAACTTCTCCTAAATGTTGAGGGAAAGTAGGAAGGATTTCAAACTGTTACAATAGTCCAGCATCTATAAGTTGTGGATTTATCTCACATTGGTTGCATAAAAGATTGGGTGTCCTTTGTCCTTTATAAAAACTCACTAGACCAATTTACACACTTCCATCTCACTCATGGGCTAAAGTCAAGCTTGCATCTTGAACTTGGGCTTGGTCTTAATAGGCCTTCTGTGTACTATTTCATAAACAATGATGGTTCAAATGAATAGTACGCTAAAGTAAATAGTTAAGAAGTTTAAAATTCAATTAATAAGTCGAATTGAATCGATAAATTAGGGTTTGTTTATTAGCCAAACCATCAGTTTGCATTTTGGTCAATTGCAAACCTACAAACTGTAGAGCTCGGTTTGATTGTCAATTTTTGTTAAATAGACTAATCATAACTGAGTACACCCCTAGTGGGCATAGTTACCTCTTGTTATACATAGTTGTATCTATAGCAAAGAACTTTCTTGATTATAATGCAACTTATCCTTTTGGAGTTGGCATAACAAACTATGTTGATCCTTGCAATGAAGCCAACATAAATCCTATTCGAATGAAAAAAGAAAAAAAAAAAAGATGAGGCAGTTTCATTACGATACTATTTTGTTTGGGTTAGAAAAACTCATGGAAGTGGCATACTTGTATTAATTGCATTAGTATAAACTGAGCTTTCCCTAACCACAACTTTCCTCTACCAAGAATTGATAGGCTCATGGTCTCTACCTCATGGTACAAATTACTTGATTTCATCTATGTCTTCTTAGGCTATAACTAGATCTCTATGTACCTTCATAACCAAAAGAGGGCTTTATTGTTATTGAGATGTGCCCTTTGGGTTAATGGATGTTGGAATAATGTATATCAAAGGTTGGTTATGTAATGATCCCAAAAAAAATTGTATGCGTGGAAATTTAAAAAAATTAAAAATTAAAAATTAAAAAATTAAAAATAATTAATTGATTAAATAATAATTATAATTAATTTAATAAAATAATATATTAATATATTAATATAATATAATGTAATATGATATTATATATATATATATATATATATATATATATATATATATATAAGTATAAAGATCCTAAAGCTTAATCAAATTTTCAATCTAAGAAGCTGAGAGCTTCCTAGACTCGCCAGCCTCCTCTCTCTCTCTCTCTCTCTCTCTCTCTCTCTCTCGCCAACGTTCTCTATCTCCTCCATTCCTCCTTCCCTCTCTCCTCAATTTCTTCTCTAATACTCAACCGATCGAAAAATAGAAAATACAACTGGGATCCTATCTCCATCACTACCATTTTTACCAGATTGGATTTATCGTAGGAGTGATGTAGGCACCACTCCTGGGGTAAGGTATACTCTCTCTTTCTCCTTAAATCTCTAACCAAATTGGCAATCGGACACCACCACAGGGTCCTAGGTTCGATCCTCATCATGTTGGCTGGAGCAGATTTTTAATTTGGATTTTTTAGGCACCACTCTTAGACTAGGGTGAGGATAGTGGAAATATATTCGTTAATTATTTTTAAAGTTTAATTAGTATTGGGAGTGTGTGGGCCTAGGAAATATCAAAATAATTATTATTTTGGAGAGTTGAATTGATTGGTTTGGGGGTAATGTGAATTTCAAGATTTTGAGTTTCGAACGCCGCGGGCGTGGGATTGGATATTTTAGCAGGCCTCTCAGTAAGTCAAGTAAGGGGGATTAAATTATGTTAGAAATTTTAAGAAATTAATTGATTAAATTAAAGTATGATATGAATATAATATATATATATATATATATATATGTGTGTGTGTGTGTGTGTGTGTGTGTGTGTGTGTGAATTTTATGGTTTATTAGGTATAAATATATATGAAATGGTAGTTTTGGAAATATCCAATGTATTACTGGATAAATTATTATATGGTATATTATTGAAAATTTGTGTGACATGAGAAATTTTGGTTATTGAAAAATGAATCTATGAATATTTTATATGATGAATTAGGTTTATGATGAGATATGAATAGATATGTTTTAAAAAGTTATGTTGATATGAGATTTAAACAAACATGATTTTTATCAGATATGATATGATGATTTGAGATATACACAGATGTGATAGTTTTATAATTATTGATATGATGAACAGTCATGAGTTACAGACGAGATGTGTTACCTACACATGGATACTCATGAGCTTGGGCACCATGAGTTATAGATGAGATGTGTTACACATAGATACTTATGAGCATGAACATGTTTATGAGAATTGAAAGTTTTTGGGAAATAGATTTTTATGTATAATGAGTGATGGAAATGAGAACCTAGTTGGTTAATGATATGAAAGCACGGTACCGTTGTTAGTGATTAAATTAGTGCAACCACACAGGTCGGGGAGTGTGTAGGTATTGGAAGTCGATTGGGCCTTTGGAGAGATGTTGACTGCTCCTGGGGTCAGACCAGACTGTGGTAGGCCAATTCTACTACATATGAGGTATTTTGACTTAGCCTGTAAGCCAACCAGGGTTAAGTCCCGCCTTCGGGCCGCACAACCCAGTCATGTGGGGTTATTACATGACGATGATATGAATGGGTCTCCTCACTATAGAGGCGATACACTCATATGACAGTACTTTGACATATATAATACTTTATAAACTGAAATATTTATTGAGCATGATTATATTTTCGAAAAAATATATGGTTACAAATATACATATATGTTATGGATACGAGTACAGATTCCTATGATACCTCAGTTAAATTAATATTTTTATAAACATGATATGATACATTGAAACTCATTGCCACACATTGATAATAATTTATTCTTACTTACTGAGAGGTGTCTGACCCAAATGTCTAATATTTCAAGAAACCGTGATAGACTAGGTGATAAAGGGGAGCTGGCACCCTAATAGACAGGGTGAGTGTTTTGTTTAGGGATATATGATTCCTAGTGTATATTGTGGGTTTTTGGGAATGTGTATGTATGTATATATATATAGATGGTTAAAACTTTGGTTATTTGTATTATGGATGGTTTGTATATATTGACTTCCGCTGTTAGGTTTGTGTATATGAGATTTACTAATGACCCAGTACGTACTTCAGGTCAGGTTATGTTGAAGTGGTATCAGATTATTTGACATGGCCAATGTTTGATTAATATCTTTTATTTATTGGAAAAAAAATGATACGAAAATCGGGGCGTCACAATTTGGTATTAGAGCCTAGGTTGCTAGGTTTTGTAGACTTTAGTAAACAACGGAATACAATACCAAAGTATTGGAATGGGTTGTTAGGAGAATAAGAGATGGGTATATTGAGATATGAGTCAGTTATTGTTAGAGGATGAGATTGAGAATTTAGGATTCTAACTTGTAGCCTGGAGGCAAGAGTTCTGTGGTTGTTTCTGTGATTTTCTTAGGGTGACGATTTCAGGAAAACCATATTGAACTTTCATTGGGTCTTCTTTCTGTGTAGTAGGACTGAATCCAAAATTGGAATTGAGGATGATAAAATGAAAGGTAATAAAAGATTATTTTATGGATCCTAGTTTGTTAAGTGTATTGGTGGTATTATGTAGCGTCACCCTACAAGTGATGGTAAAGATGACTAGGAGTTCAGGGGAGCGGAGTTGCACTATTGAGTAGTTCACGCGTATGAAGCCCTGTTGTTTTCTGGAGGGGTTAACCCATTAGTGGCTGAGAATTGGGTTCAAGATATATTGAGGACATGTTGGTGGTGCTCCCTTGTATTGAGGAGTAGAAAGTGTCCTTTACTGCATTCAAGTTGACTGGAGAGGCAAAACGCTGATGGAGATCAGCGAGATTATTTTAGGAGCAGAGACCTAAGCCTGTAGCGGTGACCTGGAGCCGCTTCAGGGAGTTTTTCTTTGAGCAGTACTTCCCCGCTACTGTTAGAAGCGCGGAGGTAGCAGAGTTTTTACACTTGTCGCAGGGACATATGACGGTACAACAGTATGTAGCAAGATTTATCGAGCCATCCTGATTTTCCTTGTATTTGGTGCTGGATGAAGAAAAGAAGGCAAGAAAATTAAAGAAGGGCTTGAGACAGAGTTTGTTTGAGCAGGTTGTAAGCTTTTGTGCCTAGAATTTTTTTAGAGATAGTTGATAAAGCCACCATGATTGAGAGTGGCCTATAGAGAGGCGCTGTGGCATAGACTTAGAGGAAGAGGGCCGTGCCTCCAGATTTTCTAGCAGGGTCCAGTCGAGGGCCTTAGAGGAGGCCAGAGATAGGGGATGGGAGGTTGAGTGGTACAGGACAGACCGATGCCCCCTCTCTGTTCCAAATGCTACAGAAGACACCCAGGAGAGTGTCGGGTCAGGGAGGTGATATGTTACCGGTGCTATCAGCCTGGCCACATGGTGAGAGATTGTCGAACACCCCCAGCAATTGCGCCTGCTCCTAGACCATATAGAGGAGGTCACAAGGCACCCCGAGGTGGTCAGAAGAGGAATACTGCCCCAGCACGAGTCTATGCTTTGACGCTAGGAGATGGTGGGGTAGCAGGAGATGTCGTGACAGGTATTGTTTCAATATTGTCATATAAAGCTACTGTCTTGTTTGATTTAGGGGCGACACATTCTTTTATCGCCCGAAAATTTGTTAAATTTTGTGGGATAGAAACTCAGCCGCTAGACAATAGTTTGTCAGTTTCTACGCCAACTGGGCTGTAGTGTCGTGTAGAAAGGTACTAAGAACTGTCCAGCTTGTATTTAGGGGAAGTCTTTACCAGTTGACTTAGTAATTTTAGATATGCATGGGTTTGAAGTAATTTTGGGGATGGACTAGTTAGCTGCTAACTACGCCAATATAGACTGTTATCAGAGAGAGGTAATATTTAGTCCTCTAGGAGGATAGAAGTACAAATTTGTGGGGTCATGTGTGCATGCCCCCACCACAGTTGTTATCCACTATTCAGATGAGGAGGTTGTTGTTAGAGGGTCGCCAGGAATATTTAGCCTATGTGAAGGAAGTAACAGAAGGGGAGTTAAAGTGAGGGGATACTCGATAGTGAGAGACTTTTTTGATGTGTTTTCGAAGAATTTGTCGGGACTGCCTCTTGATCATGAGGTAGCATTTGCTATTGATCTAGTTTAGGGGACAACGCCAATTTCTAAAGCGCTGAACAGAATGGCACCAACAATTTTTTTTTTTAAAGTTAAAGAAATAGTTACAAGAATTATTAGATAAGGGTTTATACATATAAGTATAAAGATCCTTAGAAGCTTCAGGATCAAAATCAAAATTTCCATATGAGAAGTTGAGAGCTTCCCAGACTCGCCAGTCTCCTCTCTCTCTCTCTCTCTCTCTCTCTCTCTCACCAACGTTCTCTCTCTCCTCTGTTCCTCCTTCCCTCTCTCCTCAATTTCTTCTCCAATACTTGGCCAATCAAAAAATAGAAAATAACACTAGGATCCTATCTCCATCACTGATATTTTTACAAGAGTGGATTTGTCGTAGGAGCGATGTAGGCACCACTCCTGGGGTAAGGTATACCCTCTCTCTCTCTCTCTATTCTTAATTTCTCCTTAAATCTCCAGCCAAATTGACGATCAGACACCACCACAAGGTCTTAGGTTCGATCCTCATCATGTTGGCTAGAGCAAATTTTTAATTTGGATTTCCTAAGCATCACTCTTAGGCTAGGGTGAGGATAGTGGAAATATATCCATTAATTATTTTTGAAGTTTAATTAATATTGGGAGTGTGTGGGCCTAGAAAATATTAAAATAATTATTATTCTAGATAATTGAATTGATTGGTTTGGGGCAAATGTGAATTTCAGGGTTTTGAGTTTCGAACGCCACGGGCATGGGATTGGGTATTTTAGCAGGTCTCTCAGTAAGTCAAGTAAGGGGAATTTAAATTATGTTAGGTATTTCTATAAATTAATTGATTAAATTAAAGTATGATATGAATATAATATATATATATATATATATATATATATGAATTTTCTGACTTATCAGGTATAAATATATATATGAAATGATAGTTTTGGAAATATCCAACGTATTACTGGATAAATTATGATATGGTTAAATATTATTGAAACTCTGTATGGTATGAGAAATGATTGTGATTACTGAAAAATGAATCTGTGAATATTTTATATGATGAATGAGGTTTATGATGAGATATGAACAAATATGTTTTAAAAAGCTATGTTGATATGGGATTTAAACAAACATGATTTTTATCAGATAGAATATGATGATTTGAGATATACACAGATGCGATAGTTTTATAATTACTAATATGATGAATAACCATAAGTTACAGATAAGATGTGTTACCTACACATGGATACTTATGAGCTTGAGCGCCATGAGTTACATATAAGATGTGTTACACATGGATACTTATGAGCATGAACATGTTTATGAGAATTGAAAGTTTTTGGGAAATAGATTTTTATGTATAATGAGTGATGGAAATGAGGACTCGGTTGGTTAATGATATGAGAGCACGATACTGTTGCTAGTGATTAAATTAGTGCAACCACACAGCTCGGGGAGCGTGTAGGTATTGGAAGTCGTTTGGACCTTCAAAGAGATGTTGTGTAACAACCCCAAAAATATTTAGAGGTAGTGATTTAAAAATAATAATAATAATAATAATAATTATTATTATTATTATTAAATTAAAAATTTAAATAATTAAATAATAACTAATAATTAAATAATATATTATATTATATTATATTAATATAATAATATAATATAATATTATAATACATATATATATATATATATATATATATATATAAGTAATCAATCAGGAAGGATTGAACTGAATTTCAATTCAGTTGCTGCGCCCCCTTCATTTCACGTTTCCCATTCTCTCACTCCTCCATCTCTCTCCTCTCTCTTCTAATTTTCTCGGCGGATATTCGGTCGATTGGAAAACGAAAAGTACCGTTGGGTTCCTATCTCCGCCATCGACATTCCTATTGGAGCGGATTTGTCGTGGGAGCAGTGTAGGTATATCTCTTGGGGTAAGCTCAATTCTCACTTTTACCTTAATTTCTCGTAAATCTTAAACCCAATTGATGATAAGACACCACCACGAGAATCTAGGAATGATTCTCTACAAGTTTAGCGGAGCGAATTTCTCATGGGGTCGTCGTAAGCATAACCCCAAAATTAGGTTAAGGGGGTTATTAAGGGGCTAATTATTATTTAATTATCGTAGATTGGGAAATGTTAAATATTGGACATTTTGAGGTTGAATTAGGGCTATTGAATTTAGGGCATGGGTAAGCACCGCGGGTGTAATTTCGGAACCCTACGGGCATAGTTTAGGAAAACCAAGGTAAGTTGATTATCTTGGAGTTTAACAATTTATTAGGTTATTGGGAGCCTAGGAAATGTTTTATGGAAATTATGTTGGAATTCTATTGAATGTTTTGGGGAAATGGAAATTGTAGGTTTTTGTGCTAGAAATGACACGGGCTCAGGATTGAACTATGTGGGCGTCTCAGTAAGATAGGTAAGGGGAATAAATTATAGTAGGTATTTTTATGAAATACTGGTTGAAATATATGTGAAATGAATTATGGTATTTTCCCTGAAATTATTATTATGATGATATAAATAATAGATGAGAAATTGTGTGGCATATGATTTTATGAAAATTATGACATGTATTGTGTAAAATGTGATTTGAAATGGGAAATCTGGGAAATTGATATGATGATGAATATCTCTAAGAAAATGAAATTAAATGTGGAGATGTTATACACTTTTCTGGAAAATATTGAAAAGGGATAAATGTATATACAGAAATGATGTTATGGGAATAGTGGAAATATGAAACACGGATATATGTGAATATTGAGAAATGTATAATATAGGAAATATGGAAATGATTTTCTATGAAATGGAAAAAAATGAGATACTGATATGTGCATACTGCAAATGATGAAATATTAGAAAAGTGATATATTCCCATATTTGCTTATATATTATTATGAGATGAATTGTGAAATTGAAATGTTGAGAATGAAACAGTAGAAAATTAGAAATCTACTGGGAATATTTTTTTATGAATATTGAATGAAAATACTGGATATGTGAATTTTAATATATGAATATGGAAATATTGCAACGTGAAATTCTGCAATATGAATAATGAAATATGGGAATTGATTAGTGAATGATGAAGTGTGAATATTGGAAATGAAATGTGAATACTAGAATTGTGAACATTGCAGCGTAACAACTGCAACGATTATATGTATTGATATGGCAAACATTGATATGAGAAAAGTGAAATAGTGGAAATGAAAACCCTGATGGATGGATATGTAAACCCAAGCGATGGATAATGATATCGAGCACGGTACCGATGCTAGCGATTGAAAAGGGCAACCACACGGACTCATGGAGCATGTGGCGTGGCAGTGCGAATGGGTCAGAGTAGAGTTGTTTATTGCCCCCTGGGTTCTTGACCAGGGTATGTGGTAGGCCATTCATTACTATAGACAGGTATATGGTATTATTTGATCTAACCGGGTCGGTTAATCGCGATTAGATCTAGCCTTCAGGTCGCCTAACCTTGACCATGGGGGGAAGCATGACGTGAAGAAAAATCCTCAAGGCAGCCATGGGTTACAGACACAGATGTTATGGTTACAAAGGATACCCATGGGCTGGATAGCAGACTGGAAATGACCATGAGTTACAAACATGATATGGAAAGGTTACTGAGGATACTCATGGGCCGAATAAATGAGAAAAGAATGATATAATGGAAATAAACTGAAATGAAAGAAATATGAGAAAAATTAATGAAACTAGGAAATGGGATATAAAGTTTATAACATTTGTGTTTTATATTTATATAGCTATTTGCACATATCAAATATCATATCAGTTGAATAATGTTTTGACCATATATATATATATATATTGATGTAATCACACTCATATTGCCACACACTGTCAATAACTTATTTCTTCTTACGGAGATGTGTCTCACCCAAATATTAAATATTTCAGGAAACCAAGATCGAGTTGGTAAAAGAGCTCCCAGATAGAGTGGAGTAGGGTATATATATATATTGATGTAATCACACTCATATTGCCACACACTGTCAATAACTTATTTCTTCTTACGGAGATGTGTCTCACCCAAATATTAAATATTTCAGGAAACCAAGATCAAGTTGGTAAAAGGTTCCCAGATAGAGTGGAGTAGGGACCTTGATATACAGGGTGAGTGTTTAATCTAGGGATGTATATTTCCCCTAGAGTTTTGTTATTTTGGGGTGTTTGTTGATGTATGTATTTTTGGATGGATTATACTCTGGTATGTATTTTCACTGTGGTGTATGTATATATTATCTTCCACTGATAAGTATTTAAAATATAATGTGATCGGTATACCGGTGCCCAATGCGGGTCAAGTGATATGTATGGTATCGGGGTGTTGACGTATTAGATAAATATGATGTAAAAAAAAATGGTATGAAAAATCAGGGCGTCACAATTTGGTATCAGAGCTTTGGTTGTTAAGTTTTGCAGACTTTAGTAAACAGTGGAATACAATACCAGAGTATAGGAATGGATTTTCAGGAAAATAGGAGATGGGTAGATTGAAATGTGAGTCAGTTATTGTGAAGGATGAGGTGAGAATTTAGGGTTCTGTCTTGCGGCTTAAAGACAAGAGTACCAGGGTTGTT
Organism: Malania oleifera; assembly: GCF_029873635.1. Taxonomy (NCBI): domain Eukaryota; kingdom Viridiplantae; phylum Streptophyta; class Magnoliopsida; order Santalales; family Ximeniaceae; genus Malania; species Malania oleifera. Next base: position 44,272,260 of record NC_080421.1, on the reverse strand, counting down.
TCTGTGTTTTTCTTGGGGTGACGATTTTAGGAAAACCATGGATACTATCGCTGGGTCTTGTTTCTGAGTAGTAGGACTGAATATTAAATAGGGATTGAGGATGTGGAGATAAAGGGTCATAGAAGAGTAATTTATGAGTTATAGCAGTGTATTGGTTGTGTGATAGTAATTGTATACTGAGACTAATTGTTCCCTTTTCTGGATAGACCCCGAGAATAACAACGTAAACATTGAAAGTAGTGGTAACGAGAGGGCTTCTAGCATAGGTGGCAGTGACCTTGAATAGGTGCTATGTAGTGCAAACCAACAGGTCATGGCTGGGATTGTGTGGAACTATGGGGGACAGAACTGCCTACCAGCTAACTCGGGCTGCACTGTCGATCAATTTATCGACACGAATCCACTGACTTTTACGGAGAGAGTCGATCAAATCATTGCAAAGGAATGAATCCAAGAGATGGAAGATATATTATCAAGTTTCCACTGTGCAGATGAGTAGAAAGTTTTGTATGTTGTTTTGAAAATGACTGGGGAGGCCAAGTATTGGTGGATGTTGGTAAAGCTACTTGAAGAACAAAGGCTAAAACCAGCAACCCTGACATGGAACTGTTTTAAAGAAATTTTCTATGATCAGTACATTTACTCTTCTACTAGAAATTCCTAGGAAGAAGAGTTAATGAACCTGACTAGAGGAAGAGATCTATGCCTCCTGAATTTCAAGTAGGTACTAGTCAGGGGACTTGGAGAAGACATGGTGGCAGTGTAGGACAGAGCCAAGGAAAGAGGCATGTGCCTCCCAATTTTCAGGCAGGGTCCAGTTGAGGGCCGTTGAGGAGATATGATAACAGAGGGGGACGATGACAAGGAGGAGGAGAATGAGTAGTACAGGGTAGAAAAATGCCTCTTCCTTGTCCCAAATGTTACAGGAGACACCCGGGAGAGTGCCAAATGAGGGAGGTTGTCTGTTACTGGTGCTATCAGCCTGGACATATTTTGAGAAACTGTTAGGCACCTCCAGCTATAGTGGCTGCTCCTTAACTATATAGAGGAGGCTATGAGGCACCTCGAGATGGACAACAGATGAATACTGCTCCAACGCAAGTTTATGCATTGACGCCGGGAGATACTGAAGCGAGAGGAGACATGGTGACAGGTAGTAAAGTTATAATTTCAGTTAAAGTTATTGTTTTATGTGATTTAGAAGCAATGTGTTCGTTTATTTCTTGGGAATATATCATATTGTATAAGATGGAAACTTAATTGTCAGGCATCAAATTATTTGTAGCCACACCAATAGAGACAATGGTAAAATAAAGAAGGGTTTTTAAGGATTGTCCAGCGGATATTCAAGGAAGGATATTGTCTGCTGGTCTTGTAGTGCTTTATAGGCACTGTTTTACTTTGATCTTGACAATGGACTAGTTAGCTGTCAGTTAGGCCAGTATTAACTATTATCAGAAAGAGGTAGTGTTTGGGCCTCCAATAAGACAGGAGTATAGATTTATGGGGCCATGTTTGCACGCCCCACCACAATTGTTATTCGCCATTCAGGAGAGGGGGTTGTTTTTGGAAGATTGTCAGGGATTTTTGGCCTGTGTGAAGAAAGTATTAGAAAGGGAGTTGAGGGTTGAGGATATTTTGGTAGTGAGGGATTTTCCTAATATATTTCCCGAGGATTTTTAGGGACTACCTCCTAAATGTGAGGTAAAATTAAGTACAAAATGAAACCGGCAGAGCTGGAAAAAAAATGAAAGAAAAGTTGCAGAAACTGTTAAATAAGGGGTTTATCGGGCCCAATGTGTCGCCCTAGGGAGCGCTAGTATTGTTTATGAGGAAGGAAGATGGGTCGATGAGAGTGTGTATTGACTAAATATTTTCATATTTCCATAAGTTGGCCAAAATAATAGGGTCCGTGTAATCCTAAAATTAAGATGCCTATAAAAATGTAAGATACTAAAGTGAACAACAATTTGACTTCTATGTTCTGTGGAAATTCTTTATTCTCTAGGAAGTGTTCTGTCACCATAACCTAAAAAAAAACCTGAGAATAAGATGTCATAGGCATCACATTGCCAAGTATCCTGAAGGATTCTGTGAATTAAATAACACCTAACAGAATCATCTTTATCAACTTGCTTAGAAGAAAAATCATAATGATACTTGGACCTTTAGCAATTTGCTATCCAGAAAGAAACCATACATGCTAGGACCAGGAGCTTTATCTTTTCATTCTATCCTATGCGAATCTTACTTGGCAATGGGATACCAATTTAATAGCTTAGGCATTGGCTCAATTGGGATTTGATTTGTATACAGCCTTATGTGGAGTCTTCTGTTATTGTCTATAATTGATTGTGACTTTTGAAGCCATCCTCAGAATCTGATTTTCTTACCATTAGCAACTCTCTAGTACAAATAAATGTCATCCTTTCCTTCTTGGTCCATTCCACACAAGATTTGTGCTGCCAGAAAATATTCAATGACTGATCATAGCTAACTAAACAACTTCATTAGTATTGTATTTTGTATCAAAAACTAAGACATGTGTTTATTACATATTTAGCCAGTTACTGGAGCAAGATCAGGGTTGGCTTGAGTCAGTATACCAGAACTTAGACTTGCCATAATTGCAATCCTTGTTTTTTATTGAGGATATTTTCAAACTATATTTTGATATTCAATGTGTGTCACCATAAGTTAGAAGTTGAGTCTTAAAAATTGTTTAAAGCAAGGAAAAAAAAAAAAAAAAATCTAAGAACCAATTTGGTATGAAAATGATACTTTATCTTGATTTAAAAGTGTAAGCCTGTGCATTAGATTGGCATTGAAAAGGAATTGAGTGATTAAAATTCCAGGGAATGTTTGTAAGTTTATATAATTTTTACTCAAATGAATTATAAAGTTATGATGAGAGTTTTGAAGTGCTTTTATACATTTGATTTGACAAACAAATGATTATAAATCTTGATCTAAGATATCTCAACAGGTATGGTCCTTGATGAGTGTGAATCATCATTGTAAGTTTTTTGTTTAAAGATGAGGCTAACCATTGAGGGTTAACTATTTATTATACACCTAGTTGATTGTTTTTAAAAGAAAATAGTATTCAGAGATCCAAATAGAGTGAGGGTTTTCTTTCTAACTAATAAGCTCTCATACTTGACATCTTGAGTGCTTGGGAAAAGATAGAATTTGGGCATATGTTTGGGGTTATAGTAGTGATGGAAGAAACATATGAGTTAACGAATCCCAAACTTCTTTACCCATAGGTGATGAGTTTTTAGATATTCTTTCTAGATAACTTATCGGGGCTACTTTCAAGAGGAGATTGAATTTAATATTGATTTGGTGCTAGGAGCGGAGCCTATGTCTATTGCTTCCTATAGAATGACATCAACTAAACTAAGACAACTTAAGGTGCAACTAGAAGATTTCCTTAATAAGGAATCTGTTTGACCTAGTATATCATTATAGGTTGCACCTGTGTTATTCACTAAGAGACATAATGGGGCTTTGAGGTTATGCATTAATCATTGGAAGTTGAATCAGGTTATAGTAGGAATCGGTATCGACTTCAAGGGATTGGGAGAATATTGGAATAATTGATAAATCCCAAAATTTTTGAATATCGATTTGTAATTAAATTATCACTAATTAAGAATTGGAAATTATATACCCCAAAGAAAGAATTGAGTTCACAGTAAGATCACTATAAGTTTCTAGTGTTGCCAATTGAGGGTTATCAAGGCACCTTACATTTTCATAGATATAATGAATCAAGTCATTCAACCATACTTGGATAAGTGCATTGTAATTTTTATGGATGATTTTTGGGGTATTCAAAGACTCAAGAAGAGCATGAACAACATTTGTGATTAATTTTACAAACACCATGAGAGCATTAGTTACATGCTAAATAGGAAATGTGCTTTCTGGACAACTAATACGGAAATTTTGGGTCATATCATAATCAAAGGATAGTTATCTATTGATTATTCTAAGGTTATATTGGTTTTAGATCTTTGGAAGACTGGAGATGAAAATTGAAGTTGTTGAGTGTTGGTACTGAAGTGAGGTGTATTAGGACAAGATGTATGATCCAACGATTTATGTTAGTTACTAGTCCTAATAGAGTTGTTTACAAGATTAACTTAGAACTTGTTAGGTTAATAATGAATTTTACGTAGGGTTGTATTCAACAAATTTCAAGGACCAAATTTTTGTAAGGAGGGGAGAATGTAACAACTCCAAAAATATTTAGAGGCAGTGATTTAAAAATAAAATAAAATAATAATAATTAAAATTAAAAATTTTAATAAATAATTAATTAAATTATTACTATTAATTAAATAATATAATATATTATATTAATATAATAATATAATATAATATTATATTATATATATAAATTTAAATAATTAATTAATTAAATTATTACTATTAATTAAATAATATAATATATTATATTAATATAATAATATAATATAATATTATATATATATATATATATATATATAAGTAATCAATCCTTCTCGATTCTTTAGGAAGGATTGAACTGAATTTCAATTCAGTTGTTGCGCCCCCCCCTTCAGTTCACGCTTCCCATTCTCTCTCACTCCTTCGTCTCTCTCCTCTCTCTTCTCATTTTCTTGGCGGATATTCGGTCGATTGGAAAACAAAAAGTACCGTTGGGTTCCTATCTCCGCCATTGGCATTCTTACTGGAGCGGATTTGTCATGGGAGCGGCGTAGGCATATCTCTTGGGGTAAGCTCAATTCTCACTTTTACCTCAATTTCTTGTAAATCTTAAGTCCAATTGACGATCAAATACTACCATAAGAATCTAGGGATGATTCTCTACAAGTCTAGTAGAGCGGATTTCTCGTGGCGTGGGGTCGTCGTAGACATAACCCCAAAATTAGGCTAAAGGGGTTATTAAGGGGATAATTATTATTTAATTATTGTAGATTTGGAAATGTTAAATATTGGGCATTCTGAGGTTGAATTAGGGTTATTGAATTTAGGGCTTGAGTAAGCGCCGCGGGTGTAATTTCGGAACCCTGTGGGCATAGTTTAGGAAAACCTAGGTAAGTTGATTATCTTGGGGTTTAACAATTTATTTAGGTTATTGGGAGCCTAGGAAATGTTTTATGGAAATTATGTTGAAATTCTGTTGAATGTTCTGGGAAAATGGAAATTGTAGGGTTTTGTGCTGGAAATGCCATGGGCTCAAGATTGAACTGTTGGGTATCTTAGTAAGACAGGTAAGGAGAATAAGTTATAGCAGATATTTTTATGAAATACTGGTTAAAATATATGTGAAATGAATTATGGTATTGTCCCTGAAATTATTATTATGATGATATAAATAATAGATGAGAAATTGTGTGGCATATGATTTCATGAAAATTATGAAATGTATTGTGTAAAATGTGATTTGAAATGGGAAATATGAGAAAGTGATATGATGATGAATATATCATGAGAAAATGAAATTAAATGTGGAGATGTTATATGCTTTTCTGCAAAATATTGAAAAGGGATAAATGTATATACGGAAATGATTTTATGGGAATAATGGAAATATGAAACACTGATATATGTGAATATTGAGAAATGTAGAATATGGGAAATATGGAAATGATTTTCTATGAAATGGGAAAAAAAAAAAAAAAGATATTGATATGTGCATACTGCAAATGATGAAATATATGAAAAGTGATATACTCCCATATTTGCTTATATATTATTATGAGATGAATTATGAAATTGAAATGCTGAGAATGAAACAGTAGAAAATTAGAAATCTACTGGAAATATTGTTTTATGAATATTGAATGAAAATACTGGATATGTGAATTTTAATATATGAATATGGAAATATTGCAATGTGAAATTCTGCAATATGAATAATGAAATATGGGAATTGATTTGTGAATGATGAAGTATGAATACTGGAAATGAAATGTGAATATTGGAAATGAAATGTGAATACTGGAATTGTGAACATTGCAGCGTAACAACTGCAATGATTATATGTATTGATATGGGAAACGTTGACATGAGAAAAGCGAAATAGTGGAAATGAAAACCCTGATGGATGGATATGTAAACCCCGACGATGGGTTATGATATTGAGCACGGTACTGATAATAGCAGTTGAAAAGGGCAACCACACGGATTCGTGGAGTGTGTGGCGTGGCAGTGCGAATGGGCTAGAGTAGAGTTATTTATTGCCCCTGGATTCCGGACCAGGGTATGTGGTAGGCCATTCGTTACTACAGACATGTATATGGTATTATTTGATATAACCGGGTCAGCAAACCACCGTTAAATCCTGCCTTCGGGTTGCCTAACCTTGATCATGGGGGGAAGCATGGAGTGAAGAAAAATCCTCAAGCAACCATAGGTTACAGACACGACATGTTATGGTTGCAGAGAATACCCATGGGCTGGATAGCAAACTGGAAATGGCCATGAGTTACAGACACGATAAGGAAAGGTTACTGAGGATACTCATGGGCTAAATAACTGAGAAAAGAATGATATAATGAAAATAAACTGAAATGAAAGAAAGATGAGAAAAATAAATGAAACTAGGAAATGGGATATAAAGTTTATAATAGTTGTGTTTTATATTTATATAGCTATTTGCACATATCAGATATCATATCAGTTGGATAATGTTTTGACCGAATATATACATACATACATACATATATATTATATATATATATATATATATATATATATATTGATGTAATCGCACTCATATTGCCACACACTGTCAATGACTTGTTCCGTCTTATTGAGATGTGTCTCACCCAAGTATTAAATATTTCAGGAAACCGAGATCGAGTTGGTAAAAGAGCTCCCAAATAAAGTGGAGCAGGGACCCTGATATATAGGGTGAGTGTTTGTTCTAGGGATGGATATTTTCCCTAGAGTTTTGTTAATTTTTCTTGTTTGTTGATGTATGTATTTTTGGATGGACTATACTCTGGTATGCATATTTGCTGTGGCGTATGTATGTATATATTGTCTTTCGATGATAAGTATTTGAAATATAATGTGACCGGTATACCGGTGCCTAATGCAGGTCAGGTGATATGTATGGTATCGGGGTGTTGACAAATCCGATAAATATGATGTAAAAAAAAATGGTATGAAAAATCTGGGTGTCACATTTTGACTACCCTTGGGTCCGGACCAGGTTGTGGTGGGTCAATTGTACTATAGACGAGGTATTTTGACTTATATTGGTAGGCCAACCAGGATTAAGTCTTGCCTTCTGGCTGTACAACCCAGTCATGTGGGGTTATTACATGACCATGATATGAATGGGTCTCCTCACTACAGATGCGATACACTCATATGATAGTACTTCGACATATATGATACTTTGTATACTAAAATATTTATTGAGCATGATTATATTTTCAAAAAAAAAATATATTGTTACAAATATACATATATGTTATAGATATGAGTACAGATTCCTATGATACCTCAGTTAAATTAATATTTTTATAAACATGATATGATACACTGAAACTCACTGCCACACTGATAATAATTTATTCTCACTTACTGAGAGGTGTTTGACCCAAATATCTAATATTTCAGGAAACCGTGATAGACTAGGTGATAGAGCTCCGTGACAGAGGGGAGCTGGTACCCTGATAGACAGGGTGAGTGTTTATTTTAGGGATATATGATTCCTAGTGTATATTGTGGGTTTTTGGGAATGTGTTTAGATATGTATATATATAGATGGTTAAAACTTTGGTTATTTGTATTCTAGATGGTTTGTATATATTGACTTTCGCTGTTAGGTTTGTGTATATGATATTTACGATTTACCCGATACCCACTTCGGGCCGAGTTGTGTTGAAGTGGTATCAGAGTATTTGATGTGGTCGATGTTTGATTAATATCTTTTCTCTATTGGAAAAAAATGGTACGAAAATTGGGGCATCACAGGTTAACATAATGCTCAATAAGCAACCATGCAGAATAATGAAAGCTTATGTAGATGACATGGTGGTAGAAAGAGCAAGCTAACTAGTGACCATGTAGTTAACTTAAACGAAACTTTTAAAATTTGAGGAGATATCAAATGAAGCTCTATCCTACCCAGTGTGTCTTTGAAGTATCCTCAGATAAATTATGGACTTTATGGACGCCTAGCGAGGAATACCTTGAAGAAGATTGAAGAATTGGTCAGTACGCATGCTCCCAAAAGCAAAAAGGATGTGCAACGACTTATGGGGAGAAGGATAGTCACCTTGAACCAATTTGTGTCAAGGTTTACAAAGATTCATTTCCTTTTAAAAAAATTGTGTAGTGCAGGGTAGTTTGCTTAAGGGTCTTAGGATAACAGAGTATGAGATCTCAAGGAATATTTTTTCAATCACTCCTTTGGTCGAAACCTATGTGAGGGGAACAGTTCTTGTTGTATTTGGTCACATAAGAGTAGTCATCAACTTAATATTAATAAGGGAAGTTTCAAGTCACCAAAAGCTTGTCTACTATACTAGCAAGAGCTTAACATTGGTCAAGCAAAATTATCCTTTATCAAATAAAATGGTCATCGCACTGATCATTATGTGCCCTTATGTCCAAGCACATAGGGTTGTCATTCACACGCTAATTAGCTTTTAAGGAAATTTTTGTATGAGCCTGAGGTATTGAGTAAACTTATAAAGTGGTCAATAGAATTGAGCAATTTTGACATCTAATACAAGCCCAAGCTTTTGAAAGCACAAGTCTTATTAGATTTTAGAGCCGAACTAATAGGTGAACAAGAGGTGCATGAGGAATGGATCATGTTTGTTGACATTTTTCAAATGCCTAAAGAGTGGAGTAGGCAATGATGTAACCTCCCCTAATAGAGTAGAAGCGAGATGCATATTGAAGCTCAACTTTAAAGCAACCAACAACTGGTAGAATTTGAAGCATTTATCACTAACCTTATACAACATCTTAGATGGGAGTTAAAAGTATAAAAGGGTTACATTCCAAGTTCTGGGAGACTACATATATAAATTAAAATTCCCCCAAAACTAAAAGACTACTTACTAACTAAACTACTACATGTACCTGCAAAAGAAACATTACACAATCACTTACACTTTCCCTGGTTATAACTGAACTTCTTGGAACAATTGTGGGTATTTCTGCTTTATCTGTTCCCCGAGCTCCCAAGAAGCTTCTTCTATTGCATGATTTCTCCACAGATCCTTTACTAGAGAAATTTTCTTATTACGTAATTCCTGCTCTTTTCTATCCAGAATCTGCACTGGTACCTCCTCATAAACTAGTGAATCACTGAGCTCTAATTCACCATAACTGATTATATGAGAAGGATTTGAAATGTATTTCCTCAACATGGAAACGTGGAATACATTGTGTATCCTGGACAACACAGGTGGTAAAGCTAACCTGTAGGCAACTGGCCCCACTTTCTCTAGAACCTCAAACAGGCTAATAAACCTAGGGCTAAGTTTACCCTTCTTTCCAAATCTCATAACTCCTTTTAACAGAGATATTTTCAAAAACACATGATTACCAATATCAAACTCCAACTTCCTGCGATGGTTATCAGCATAACTCTTCTGTCGGCTCTGAGCTGCACTGATTCTATCTCTGATGAGTCGAACCTTATCATACGCTTGCTGTACTAGTTCTGGTCCCACAACTCGTCGCTCACCCATCTCATCCCAATATAAAGGATAACGACATCTCCTACCATAAAGTGCCTAAAACAGTACCATGCCAATGTTGGCCTGATAATTGTTATTATACGCAAACTCTACCTGCGGCATAAATTGGGTCCAATTACCCCCAAAATCTAGCACGCATGCTTGAAGCATATCTTCTAATATCTGTATCGTCCTCTCGGTCTGCCCGTCTGACTGAGGATGGATGTCGTGCTAAAAGATAATTGAGATCCTAGAGCCTCCTACAAGCTCCTCCAAAATCGTGATGTGAAATGCGGGTCTTAATTCGACACTATTGACACTGGCACTCCATGAGAATGGACTATCTCCTAAATATAAATTCATACCAAATGGTTAAGGGAATAGCTGATCTTAATAGGAAGGAAATGGGCGGTCTTAGTCAAATGGTCTATGATCACCTAAATCGCATTCTGGCCATACAATGCTGTCGGCAGCCCTAAAACAAAATCCACAGATATGTGATCCCATTTCCACTCTTGGATAAAAAGTGGCTGCAACTGACCTGCCGACCTCTGGTGCTCAGTTTTTACCCACTGGCATGTCAAACACTGTGCTACATACTCGGCAATCTCCTTCTTCATACCACTCCACCAATATGACTCTCGCAGATCCCTATACATTTTCGTATTGCCAGGATAAACTGTGTATAAAGATCTATAAGCTTCCTTTATAATGGTCTTTCTGATGTTAGCATCAGCAGGAACACACAATCTAGAATGGAATCGTAAAGCTCCATCATCTGTAATACATAATTCCTTTCCCTAACTATTCTGTACTCTGACCATTACCTCTGCCAATTTTGGATCTTCCTTTTGAGCAGCTTTAATGCTTTCCTGAAGAGTAGGCTACCCCACTAAACTGGAAATACATGCCTGAGGATCACTCTCGATCAACTTTATGCCGAGCCTCTCCAGGTCCATCATGATTGGATACTGGATCTCCATAGTTGCTAATATTGGTCCCACAGACTTCCTGCTCAACGCATTAGCTACCATGTTTGCTTTTCCTAGGTGGTAACTGATAGTACAGTCAAAATCTTTAATAAACTCCAACCACCTTCTCTATTTCATGTTCAATTCCTTCTGGGTGAAGAAGCACTTTATACTCTTATGGTCGGAGAAGATTTCACATCACTCGCCATACACGTAATGCCTCAAAATCTTCAATGCATGTACTACTGCAACCAATTCAAGATCATGGGTAGGGTAGTTCTCTTCATATTCTTTCAACTGCCTCGGAGCATACGCTGCATCAATACATAACCAAGTCCCTTCAAGGATGCATTACTATATATAACATAACCTTTACCTCCTGACGGGATGATCAGCATTGGTGTCGTGACAAGCCTTTTCTTCAATTCCTGAAAACTCTGCTCATAGCTGTCATCCCATGCAAATATGATGTTTTTTCTAGTCAGTCGTGTCAGAGGCCCTGATAACGCTGAGAATCCCTAAAAAAAAAACAACAATAATAACCAACTAACCCCAAAAAACTCCTAATCTCCTGGACGTTCCTCGATCTAGCCCAATTCACTACCGCATCAATCTTACTATGATCTAGAGAAATTCCATCCCTTCATATGACATGTCCCAAAAACACAACCTTCTCGAGCCAGAATTCACATTTACTGAACTTAGCGTACAACGTCTTTTCCCTGAGCGTCTGTAAAACCTACCTCAAGTGCATCTCATGCTCCTCACAGCTCCTTAAATAGACTAGTACATCATCAATAAAAATAACAACAAACTATTCTAAATATTGGTGGAAGATCCTATTCATCAAATCCATGAATATCGCAAGAGAATTTGTCAGACCAAAAGGCATAACAAGAAATTCATAATGCTCATATCTGGTCTTGAAGGCCGTCTTTGATACATCTTCTGCTCTTACCTTTACTTGATGATAACCTGATTTGAGGTCAATTTTAGAATATACTCGTGTACCCTGGAGCTGTTCAAATAAATCATCTATACGGGGTAGAAGATATTTGTTCTTGATTGTCACCTTATTAATTTCCTTATAATCTATACACATCCTCATAGTCCAGTCTTTCTTCTTCACAAATAATACTGGAGCTCCCTACGGAGATACACTAGGTCGTATAAAACCCTTATCAAGCAAATCTTCTAACTGATCTTTTAATTCTACCAATTCTGTTGGCGCCATTCGGTAAGTTGCTTTAGAAATCGGCACTGTACCTGGAAGCAAATCAATAGGAAAATCCACCTCACGATCAGCTAGCAAACTTGGTAATTCACCAGGAAACACATCCGTGAATTCTTTTACTACTGGTGTATTAATGAGCTTCAATTCATTCCCTGTCATTTCCTTCACAAAGGCCATGAATCCCTAACAACAACTCAGGAGGAGTCTCCTTGCGAGAATAGCTGAAACCAACTGAGGTAGAGATTGCACTTGCGACCCTATAAATACGAATTCTGGTCTTCCTAGGGGTCTGAATATCACTTCTCTTGAACGTCAATCTATACTAGCAAAGTTAACTGCTAGCCAATCCATGCTGAATATGACATCAAACCCATGCATGTCCAGCACTATCAAATCAGTAGATAAAACTTTCCCCTGAATATCAACTAGACAGCCACAGAGCACCCTACTACACCTCACTGCTGACCCGATCAGTGTAGTCACTAATAGTTTGATGTCTAATAACTATGTTTCTACCCCACACAATTTAATACATCCCATAGACACGAACGAGTGTGTGGCACATGAATCAAATAAGACAATAACTTTAAACGAAAACATGCTAACCATACCTGTCACCACATTGGCAGCTGTCTCAACATCATCTGGCATCAAAGCAAAAACCCTAGCTGGAGCCATATTCCTCTGCTGGCCTCCACGTGGCGCCTGATAACCTCCCTGAGCAGGTCTAGGAGCGGGAGCAGCACCAACTTGAGCCTGACAATCTCTCATCACATATCCTGGCTCCCCACATCGATAGTAAACACCTCGCCCGACATGACACTCACCTCAGTGTCTCTTCCCACAAGTCTGGCAAACTGGAAGTGGCTGCATACCTTGAAAACCACGATTCCCTGTCTCCTACCTACGGTCCCTGTAGTAGCCACCTCTCTTCCATGAACCACGACCAACCCCCTGCTGGGAACTAGAAGGTGTGGATCTCTTCTTCTGTCTCTGCTCCTCAGCCTCCAATTGCTCTCCAGCTTCTGCTATAGTTGCCCTATCTACCAGTTCAGCAAAATCTTGCAATTTCAGTATCGACACCTGCTCATATATTTCTCTCCTCATACCTCTTTCAAACTGTCTTACCTTCTTCTTCTCATCTGGAAAAATGTATGGGGTGAAGCGAGATAGTTCAATGAACCTCGCCGTATGCCGCTGCACTATCTGCTGTCCCTGTTTCAAATTCAGGAATTCCTCAATCTTGACTTCCCTGTACGAGACTGGAAAATACATGTCGAAAAATATCTCCTTAAATCGCTCCTATGTCATCTCTGTAGGCACTGTCCTCTACTGCTTTAGAGTTTCACTGCCGTCCACCATCTCTCAGCCTCTCCAGTCAGTTTATACGTAGCGAATAGCACCCTCTGCTGGTCAGTACACTATAGCACTGCAAACACTTTCTCAATCTCCTGCATCCAGTTTTCAACGATAACAAGATCAGTTCCTTCTGAGAAAGCTGGAGGATTCATCTTAATAAACTTCTCAATCGAGCTACCATGGCCTGCAAATGAACCACTTAGCTCTCTAGAGTTCCTGGCAATTTTAGTCGTGATTTACTGTGCCACGCTGCACAGTACTGCGTCTGAATCACCACCTACAGCGCTTGAGGGCCCAGCGCCCTCGTTACCACTAGCATGTGCGCTACTACCTCCAAGGTCCATCTTGAAGAGACAATAAATTTAACTTAGGACCCTATCATCGTAACATATCATCTAACTAGTAAATTATATCTTAAACTAGTTCATCACCCTTGATCTTAATTCAAGGTTCAATCCTACAACCTAGATACCCAACCCGTCGATAGTTTACCATGGCTTTCCTAAAATCATCACCCCAAGAAAGTCACACAAACCATCACGAAAATCCTGCATCTACACTACAAAATCAGAGCTTAAATTCCCTTGTCCTATACTCTGGTATTATTACTGCTGCATTCTAGAGTCTGCAGAACCTAGCATCCTAGGCTCTGATTCCAAACTGTAACGACCTGCTTAATTTACCATATAATTAATCACATTAACACCCTGATACCACTAGTTAGCCATATAATAAAATCAACCTGAACCCGTGGGTAGCAGGGATACACCTGTCATACATAGTGGAAACCTAAGCAACAGTAAAAATAAATTACATTACAATCTCCAAACCATAAAGTGCATAATATCAAAGTTATCTACAATCCATCAAAATACTGTATGTATACACATATAGACAATCCCCAAAATCATCAAAAGTTATATCTAGGATCTAATATCAAAAACCAACTAACCCTAGTTCAAAAGACTCATCCTCCTAGTGGGGTGGTAAGCACTGCTTCAGCGGCGGCCTCGATCCGCCGATCTTTTTGGGTTCCTTGAAATGATTTAAGCTGGAGTGAGACACCTCTTAGTAAGGAAAATAAACTAAATACATTTGTGTAGAAACATGAATATTTAGTGCTCTAATAGATATACAGTACATGTCACATACTGAAAAACACCGTTAATAACATAACTGAGTAAACATAAAATCTCATAATTCTACTAGATCAAATTGTTTATAAATCGTCTGATATAACTAGTAATTATGAAATTTACCCAGGATGAATAGCTAGCTGATGTCATGTATTACCCCCCATGACGGGTTGTGTAGCCAGAAGGCGAGACCCGACAATGGCTGGCCAACCACTGCCGAGTCAAAAATGTTTGTAAGTACGATGGGCCAGCCACACCCTGGTCCGGACTGCCAGGTGGACGTCTACAACTCAACACTAAAAGCCACATTGAGTATCCATCTCCCACCCCCTCTACTAGCAAGGGTAGTTAGCACAAGTCTGAACTGAACTGAACTAAACTGTATAGCTACGGTACCATGCTTCTGAAACTGATTTGAACTATCATTCGGGTTTTGATAACATATAATACATGATAATATACTATTTAACGTAAGTAGATTGATAGCATTTTCTGAATTCTATCATAACATAAATAAATGCGGCCTTGCGCTGATTACATTCATAACTACGACCTTGTGCTGAAAACATTCATAATTACGGCCTTGCGCTGAAAACATGCATAATCCACAGCCTTGCGCCGACTATTAATCACGGCCTTGTGTCGAACATAACATACATACTGATCTGAATAAATATATTATTTATCATGTATTCAGAAATCATAATGTACTGTTTAATCCTGTTATTCCTGAAATAACTGCAAATATGTTTTTCCTATAAACTTGATTTAACATAACACAATTTGAGTAAAATAATATTCATGCCACACAATGCTGAATAAAACCACTAATTCCATTCTGAAATCATATTTCCAGTATTCCATACTGAAAATGCATATTCTTGTATAACAACAGTATTTCCCTAAATATACATTTTTACCAATATACTCATATATAATACATGCTTCTTGAAAATTAATTTGCTAATAAGTAATAATAATTTTCATAGAAAATAACTGCTTTAGTTTACTCCCTTACCTGACAATTGAAAAGCCCCTGTAAATTTTAGTCTTACACCCGTAGAGTTCTCCGTTCAACACCTTGAAAACAACATCTCCCAGAACAAAACTTCAGTATTTCTCATGTACTACATTTCTTATAACTATGGAAAAGCCAAATATTGAATAAAAAGTGTTACCTTAAATTTGGGATGAAATCCAAGGCAGTCCCACTAATGATCCACTCCAGCAGACTTAAAGAGAACTTTCCCAGGAGTGTCGTGGTGGCCTTGGATAGTCAAACTGGAAAGAATCCAACCTGAAATCTTAGAGAGAAGGGAAAAGGGGCGAACATGAGATAGAAAGAGAGGAGGGTTTGTGCGTGAGAATTCGGCTGAAAAATCGAGTTTAGGAAGGAAGTTCATCGACGAATGCTTACTCCTCGTCCACAAAATTTAGAACTGAAATATAGCCTCTCAGTATCTTCTCGTCGATGAGATACATGTTCCCGCGACGAAATGTTCGTCGACAAACCCCCTATGTTCGTCGATGAGACCCTGTTTAATTTCGTTCTTCCCTCTCCTCCTATTATTACATTACAATAATTATTTGGGTCTCTACGGTAGTAATATATGAGAGTATAGGCTTAGTATAGGAAAATTTTGCTCTAAAAAATATAGAGGATTTTTGGCTAATCCAAATCCCTAATCCTTGCTTAAACATGCAAATGAACTCATATATATAGAGAAGAGAAGGATTATAACCGTTGGGGACACATGGGTAATTATTAAATTTTTTTTAAAACTGTCTAGAAAAATTAACCCTAGTTACCTCGGTTAAAAATTGGACCAACCCGAGAGTTTCGGGTGCCCAATCCATAGTTTGGTCACCCGAACAGAAACACTCAGAAAAGTAATTTTTGAAGTCTGGGTGCCCGAATATGGGCTCGATTTGCTGAACTGAAGGCGATTTCCAAAAGACCATGATTTGGGTGCCTGGTCCTAAGTTCGGTCTGCCGAACGCATGTGTTCGGTAGCTTGAAGCAAATTTGAACGTGAAGTTCGGGCTGCTGAGTTGGTGTGAAAAGTCACAATCAAGGTTCAGTTGCCCATGGATGCTACGATTATTATTGGGTTGGTCGCCCGAAACCAAGTCAACCTTCTAACTAGTCAAAGGTTCGGTCGCCTGAGGTGTTTTGAATACCAGGGGTTCAGTCGCCCGAAACCTCACAAATTTGGCCTTTTATGTCCTATTCACTTTAATTATTTCCCCTTATTAATATATGTAATATTGGGTACAAATTTATGTGTATGTGCAAGGACCTAGGGTCTTTCTAAGGTCTTTGAGTTAGTCCCAAAAACTTGGCGTCGGCTGACCTGTTTAAGGTCGTTTGAGCTTGTAGTTCTTACTGTGCATGATATGCATTAATATTGTAGACCTTTCCTATTTTACTATTATAGACCTGAAATGAACATAATGTAAATTACAATAAATGAGTCTTCAGGGTCTTTAGTCTTCAAGTGTTTACATGCAATCAAGTGATCTTGCTAATATGAGCCTTCACACAAACTTGATAGACATTAAATACCAGAGTATTTGTCATAATCAAAACAGGGTATGTCCTATAAGGTCAACATTTCTCCATTCTTTTCTAAAATATACTTATCGTTCCATCATTAAGGGGTTTAATTTGAACACCGTCTAATGAAATATGTCCATATATATATATATATATATATATATATCCACTTATATGCATATTATTTTCTGGGGTGTTATATTCTCCCATCCTTATCTAAATTTCATCCTTAAAATTTGCTAACTACCATTCCAAATAAAATTTATCATGAACTCAACAAATTGAAGTTAACCTTGCGAACAATCTTACCAAAATTGGCAACTAACTTGGACCGACGGATTGAATATCCTATGCCAATACCCTCTTTCTACATAATCATCATTCAACAATGACAATTCCCACTAGAAAGTCCTATCAAATACTCCTATTATAGCCAAGATGGAATCAATTTTTTTTTTTTTTTTTTGAAAATAAATTTCATGTATGATCTATGAAGGCAATGGAAAATCTTCTTCATAGCTAGCACCCTAAAATTGATTTATATCAAAATAGTGCACTTCCGTGTGCACCCCGCATATGATTCCAATCACAAGTTAAATAAAATTTCATTCACAAAAAAACATGGATGTTCCCATTTACTTCCACACACGTGCATCTTGATTTTACTCCCTAACAATATACATCACTAACATCTTATTACCAGGAAAGTAATACACATGAGCTCATTCAACCTTTTCTTAACCAACAATTTCAAAATGCCAAGAGGGTAATGCAACATACCCCAGCCCTTGTTTCTACTTGACGTAACTATAGCAAAACCAAATAAAGGTTACCCTACCAAATTTGTCAAGTCGAGCCAAACCTTAATTAGCCCCATATAACCTTCACAGCTTACCATCCACCTTTCGAGCCACATGCCCACGAGGTTGTTCTTTATTTTGCTATTCCTACAAACATTCATCCACTGCCTACGGAAGCATGAATAGGCCTTGCCAAAACTATACATACTAGATTACTAGATTTACACAAAATATACAAGTACATCCTAGTATCATTATTACGTCACCTAAAACAAAATATATATGTACATATACACACCACTAAGTAATGCAGGCACTCACTCGCAACTATACTATCTTAGTCTTGCCTTGTAATGCTAAGCTTGATCCTCTAAGGGTTCTCAAACATGAAAACGTTTATTGGGGTGCATTATTCATCGACCTATGACATTCTCGTGCAATGTGGTTAGGTTTATCGCACCGATAATAGGTATCTGTTCCAACTCGGCGTTCCCCCCCCTATGCCTCTTGTTGCATTCAGTCCAAATATGGCATAATGGATTACCCTGTCCAGCTTCGTTTCCCATCTCCTATCTCTAACCTTCACTATTTTTGTTCCTCGGACCCTAGCTAGAACCCACCTGAAACTCTAACTCTACCCCTCTGTGCCTCTCTGTCGACTGGCCTCGGCTATGGCTGCTTTATCCACCAATTCAGAAAAATCCCGTATTTGTAGAACCGCTACCTGCTCATACACCTCTTGTCTCAACCCCCTTCCGAATCTTTGTGCCTTCCTGAACTCATCTAGGATAATGAAGGTGGCAAAATGAGACTGCTCCACAAATTTAGCAGCATACTATGGCACTGTCACATGTCCCTAAGTAAAATTCAGAAATTCCTCCATCTTAGCATCTCTAATGGAGGTGGGGAAATAGCAGTCGAAAAAATCTCCTTAAACCTCCCCCAAGTTAGGGTTACTAGTAAAGGTTTCTGCTCTTCCAAGAGCCTCATTGCAGACCACCATCGCTTAACCTCCCCTATCAGTTTAAATGTGAAGTATAAAACTCTCTGTGCATCGGTCCAGCGCAGTGCTCTTAGGATCTTTTCAATCTCCTCTATCCAATTCTCTGCCATAATTGGGTCTACACTTCCTAAAAAGGCCGGAGGATTCAATTGGGTGAACTGCTTTATAGTGCAATTCTAGTCCACTGACGTGAAATCCTACTACCTAGAACTTTGTGCTATCTTAGCCATAACCTGCTGAGCAACACTGCGCAGGACTACGTCAGAATCGTTGCCGCCCATATTAAAGGGCCCCGCATCACCACCACTAGTATGAGCATTGCTATTCCCAAGGTCCATCCTGAAAATATAACAAAACAATCTTAGAATCTCATTATCATAACATGATCGATACAATCTTTTAACCAAGAAACTATAAAATGTACTACATCCGCATACTAAAATAATTAGGCTTCCCTCTTAGAAGCTTTCCTCATACAATCAACCAACTCACCGTCCATGCTCCCAATTTAAGGTTCAGTATTACATGTCAGAAACAAAATCATCAATGATTTGTCCTGGATTTTCTATAATCATTGTCTCCTACAAAAAAAATCACAGAAAGCAGTCGATGGATTTCTACTTCCAGGCTGTGAAACCAAAACCCAAAATTCCAACTTGTCCTCCAATAATGACTTACTATAAACTTGCTCTACTGATTTCCTATTCTCATCATAACTTATTCTTATACTCTGGTAAGATTAGTTAGTTAAGTTTATAGAACCACTAGGTTCTGATACCAACTATAGAGACCCGAAAATTTTCGTTCAATTTCTCTGATTCCACCTGTAATGACTTGAATATTTCATACATCGGAAGAGCTTAATAATCAATTGCCAGAGTACTAAATAATCCCAATATAATAATATCATCTACAACATCACAAATTACACCCCTACCGCTCAGAAATCATTAAGATATAATAAAATAATACAATTCTAGGTAAGACCTTCTATCCCACCCACGTTTTTGCTGCGCTACTCTGATTACTGCTATCCTCCACGTGAATCTATAAAATGTTAGAATTTTCATGGGGTGAGACACCTCTCTATAAGTGGGGATAAATTATTATCAGTGCGTAGCAAGTGAGTTGTCATGTAAGTAAGATATAACCATTTATTAATGCACTTTTACAGTAATATCATTGATACTGTTTTCACGTTTACTGAAATATCATTAGTACCGTACTCACACTTATATATATCTGAAAATACATATTTCCATTTCAAAACGTATTTTAGCTTACTAAATACTCTATTCTCATAATTTTACATATATGTCTTTATAACTGTAACTCGGTATAAAATCATATTTCTGTGTGTATTCATAACTTAGTATAGAATCACATTTCTGTACATATATAATCATAACTCTGTATAACACTGTTGTACCATATTGCTGCACAAAACTATCATAACATAATTCTATAATAATATGGCATAACATTACTCTGTAATAATAAGTTGTATCATCATACTCTATACTGTTCATCCTCATGCTGGCCTGTATACGAGGAGGATACAACCTCAGGTTGGCTCATATACGAGGACATAATACTACTATACTCATACTTTATCCCGATGGATTCCTTCGTGTACGTAGATCATCTGTTATATATATACCTAATAGAATCTTTCCTGATTAGTCGTTCATATCATCATATACTGCTCATCCTCACACTAACCTGTACACGAGGAGGATAACCTCATGCTGGCCTGTATACAGAAAGGGATTCTACAATACTCATCCACATGCTGACAAGTATACGAGGAGGATAACCTCATGCTGACCCGTATACAAGGAAGGACTCTACTATACTCATCATCATGTTGACCTGTATATAAGGAGAATAATCTCACACTGACCCATATACAGGAAGGGACTCTACCAAACTCATCCTCATGCTGACTGGTATACGAGGAGGATAACCTCATGCTGACCTGTACACAAGGAGGGACTCTATTATACTCATCCTCATGCTGACTTGTATACAAGGAGAATAATCTCAAACTAACCCATATACAGGGAGGGACTCTACCAAACTCATCCTCATGCTAACTAGTATACGAGGAGGATAACCTCTTGCTGACCCATATACAAAGAGGGACTCTGTTATACTCATCCTCATGCTAAACTATATACAAGGAGAATAATCTCCTATTGACTCATATACATGGAAGGACTCTACCAAACTCATCCTCATGCTAACCGATATACAAGGAGGATAACCTCTTGCTGACCTATATACAAGGTGGGACTCTACAATACTCATCCTCATGCTGACCTGTATACAAGGAGAATAATCTCATACTGACCCATATATAGGGAGGGATTCTACCAAACTCATCATTATGCTGACCAATATACGAAGAGGATAACCTCATGCTGACCCGTATACAACGAGGGACTCTGCTATACTCATCCTTGTGCTGACCTACGTACAAGGAGAATAATCTCATACTGACCCATATACAGGGAGGGACTCTACCAAATTCATCCTTATGTTGACCGGTGTATGAGGAGGATAACCTCAGGCTGACCCGTATACAAGGAGGGAATCATACTCATCAATATATCTCTATATATAACCTTCATTCATAACTGATCACGAAACTTTGCCAACGAAACTATCATGACATAAAGCCAGCTAAACTATCACGACACTTAGTCGGCTGAACTATCATGACATAAAGCCAGCTGAACTGTCATAATATACTAAACACGTCATAAAGCTGGCTGAACAGTCATATCATAATTTCTAAATTATATCATATTTAATGAATTCACAATACCCACAATATATATATATATATATGTATGTATGTATGTATGTATGTATTCTTAACTTTGTATAAAATCACATCTCTAGGTAAAACTGTCATCTCATAGTACCGTATAAAACTATACTTTACTGTACAAATCCATAAAATATGCTAACGAGTTTATTTATGCTATATCATATTTATTTACTCATGCCACACAATTTCAGTGATAATTCATTTATAATAATCTTTCTAGAATAACTATATTCTTCTGCTAAAAATAATTATATACTCAACTCTAGAGACCTACTTAAATTCAACAATTGATTTTTCCCAAAACATACATAAAATAATTAATTCAAACTTTCTATTTCCATAAGCATGATAATTCAAATAGTCATATATAATATTTCTATAATCACATGTTTTATTTTTAATCAGTTAAACTTCTGAAAAACCTGACATAATTCATTCCCCTTACCTGCTTACTGAAGATACGCCTGTAGGGATCCTAAAATAATGTCTGCAGCAGTTGGAGCACAAAACCCAGGTTTTTCCTAAATACATATATCCCATGTAAAATCATAAGTCTCCATACACATAATTTCATATCCTGTATTATCTAGAAATTCATATATGGTAATCCCGAAATCACATGCTATAATTTAATCGGTACAATTTCCTAAAATAACTTACATAACGACTTTCCTTACCTTAGCCTCAGAGTGGAGCCTAGGATCCCCAAACTAAGAATTTGCTCCAATTAAAATGTAGAGGATTGAAGTTGAAATCCTGATACAGCGTCTGATCGTCGATTTGGCGAAGATTCGGGGTAGAAATTGAAGAGAGAGAAAAGAGGATGTCATAGCCCTAAGGACGAGAGAGAGAGAGAGAGAGAGAGAGAGAGAGAGAGAGAGAGAGAGAGAGAGAGAGAGAGAGAGAGAGAGAGAGAGAGAGAGAGAGAGTATGAGATTTCTTCAAATAAAATGAGCTAACCCCTATTTATATAAACATTGTCCCGCAGGAAATCGTCGACGGTTTCATTGGGTTCCCTAAAATCGTCCACGGTTTGGTCTTTCACCAAACCTATTTTTTATTGTTTTACCTTTACTAGGCCTCAGTAAGTCAAAACCATTGATGGTTTCCCCGAGCTTCGCAAAAACATCGATGGTTTGGTCTTAAATCAAACACTCGCAAGTGTGTATACTATGGCGGTTTCTAAAAAAGAAGTTCATAGGTGACTTATGAGTGAGGCTTGGTGAAGGTGTGCAGTTAATTAAATAAGTGGTTGTGAGAATGCATTCACCTCAAAAAGAGATGGGACGATTAGCTTGAAAATGTAAATACTGAGCCACATTAAGAAGATAGTGATGTTTATGCTCAGCAACGCCATTCTGTTGAGGTGTATCCACACATGTGCACTCGTGAATAATGCCTTGATCGTGAAAAAAGGTTTGAAGCAGATTGGATAGAAATTATTTACCATTATCAGTGCGCACATGCTTAATAGTGGTTGAATTGATTTTTAATTATGGCGCAAAAATTTTTAAGGCAAGTGAAAGTATTAGATTTCATGTGCATAAGATTAACCCATGTAGTATGCAAGTAGTCATCCACGATTGTTAAAAAATAGTGTACACCAGAAAGTGAAACTATAGGATAACCACCCTATATGTCACAATAAATCCGATTAGAACAAAATGTGCTCTTATTTGTATTCAAGGAAGAAGATGAACGAGTGTGCTTTGTTCTAGCACAAACATCACAAGACAAATGAGAACAAGAAATATTTAAAGTTTTTGGAATACATGAAATAGAAGGGTGACCAAAACGTTGATGCCAAAGAGTAGTGTCAGAAACATGCTGAAAGTGGAAAACTGAGGCGAAGAGAGGTTTATAGTGGTAAAGTCCATCCTATACTTCATCCGTTCCAATAAGCTTCCTCATTGATAGGTCTTGAAAAATACAAAAGGTAGGAAAAATATAGCAACACAATTGAGATTAGTGGTGAGTTTGCTAATGGACGATAAATTAAATTTAAATGAAGGCACATAAAGAACATTAGAAAAATAGAGATGAGGAGAAAGAAACATAGTGCTGGTATGCATTATAGGAACAATGTCACCATTTGGAAGCTTAACGGGGCATGACTGATTGATTCACTCAAAAAATGAGCAGCTCAAAAGCTATCCCAAGCGCAAGAGTTGTGTTGTGTAATATTTTACCCAATAGCCAGATCATCTCCTTAGGGAATGCAATTTAATTTCAAATTTTACGTAATTCCAATCAAAAAATAAGAAACAAAAAGGATACTAAACATAGTTTATATACAAGTCTTGGGATGTTTGAGATTTTATTTAACGAATTAAAATAATGTGCAAATTAAATTCTAAATCCTAATATGCACTAAATTAATACTAAGAAACGGAAATCCTACGTTAACAACCAAACAAGAATTGAAGACGCGTTGAATTTCGAAAGAAGATTAAAAATGATAACTTTAATACGTAATAAAAACATGCAATCCTAAAAAGAACTCAATCAATCACAAATTTAAACAAAAACCAATTTTAATGCGATTAAGAACTTAAACAAAATTCAAAACTTTAACAACTAAACAGTAAACAGAAATATGATAAAAAGAACTCAAGCTTTAATAAGATTAAGCTTAAACTAAATCGAACTTCAACAAACAAAATTTAAATTTTAAGGAAAAAAACTAATTTAACTTCTAAAAAAAATATATTTTTTTTCTTTTTGTATTTTATTCTTTTTTTTCTTTCAAGAGATCAAACCGAACTTTAATTAAATAAAAATTAACCTAGGCATAAAATTAGATCTAATTCTAATATTAAATAAGAAAGAAATAAAATAAATAAACTTTGATAATAATACCCAAACAAGAATTAAAAATTAAAATTTTAATTGAAATTCTAATGAAAATTAACACTATTCAATGACTATTTAAAAGAAAGAGTAGAGAGAGAGAGAGAGAGAGAGAGAGAGAGAGAGAGAGAGAGAGAGAGAGAGAGAGAGAAGGAAAAGAGCAGGTCGTGGAGTCTTTAAGCTGCAAAAGTATCGGGTCCACACAACAGGAGCAGTAATGGAGGAAGCTTCTCGGCTTTAGCACAGCAGCAGAGGGCAGGGGCTCGGTTGGTAGCAGCAGCAAGCAGGGAGGAGGCCTTCGGCAGCAGCAACAATGGGAGCTCCGGTAGCAGGGGGAGCAGCAGGAATAGTCGGCTTCAGGTTGATGGGTTGCAACTATGAGGGAGTTCTCGGGTCTTTTGGATGGCAGAACAAAGCAAGGCAGGAGGAAGAGGAGCAGCCGTAGAAACACACATAGCAGTAGAGGCATGGCTAACAGTAGAGGAGGAGAAGAAGAGAGGGAGAAAATTCAGAGAGACAGAGGAGAGAAAGGAAGAAAGGGAGAGTTGAGAGAAGAGAAGAATTAAGGGAAATTGAAAAGAAAAGAGAATAGAATGAGGGTGAGGCCGAGAGGAAGAGAGAAAAGAGGGGGAGAAAGAGAGAGTTTAGGGAAGAGAGGAGAGTTGGAAAGGGGGCTGGGAGTTTAGAGAAAGCCTAGAGTGGGAGAGAAGAGAAAGGGAAGAGAAGAGACTTGAGAGGGTGAGAGAGGAAGGGTAGAGAGAGGTGAAGAGAAGGAAGGGGTGCTGGGTGTGCTTCCTGTGTGGAGAGAAAAATATAAAATGGAGAGGGGTTAGCCCTACCCGGTGCAACAAGGACAGAACCAGTTGCATGGTCGGGTCAAATCAAGTAAGTTATAAATTTTTTTTTTCTTTTTCTTTTTTTCTTGTTTCTTCTTTTCTTCTTCTTTTTGTCTTCCAGTAACAAGTCCACTTTGGACCATCTTAGAGCCCGTTTGACTTGAAGATCAAAACACAAAAATTGTAAAACACTCCCTCAGCTTTCCTCTAAATTTTGAATCGTCTCGATCGGGGCTTGAATGAGGAAGTTATGCCGAAACTACGAAGCGATGCCAATTTTAGCTTCCAATAATTTCCTTGCGATAAAAAAAAACCAAAAATTCATAAATTACTCAATAAAACCCAAATATTATAAATAGGACTCAGTGTTACAATATTTAGGGTAATTAGGTATTTAATTACAAATATAAGCCTTAATACATGAATTAAAGCACTTAATTATGCAGTTTAAGCGCATAATCACTGATTAAGAAGTTGAACATTATCAAGAGAAGAAAAATTGGAAGTCATATGATCTGAGGCACCTAAATCAACAATCCATTCAGTATTAGGAAACGAAGCAGAATGACAAGAGGCAAGGTTACTAGAAAAATTGGTAGAGTTGGTGTTCGAGGGCGATAAAAGAACCAATAGTTGACGGTATTGTTTACTAGTGAGACCAGGGACAACAATCTCTGAAGAAGTTGAAGAACCTATGACAATATTTGTAGCTATTGAAGAACCATATTTTCTATCGGGTGTTCCATGAGAATGAGACTTGTTGCTGGGATAACCATGCAACCTGTAACAATGTGCTTTCCAATGACTATCACAGGCACAATGGTCACATTTTGGACGACTGTGCCCTCGCCCCTTGCTATCAGGAGAATAAGAAAAATTACAAGGAATTGCCATGGCTGCAGATTCAGTTGGAACACTAAAGATATGAACAAGGCATTGCTTCTCTTTTTGATGCAAAATTGAATAGACTTTGGTAACGGAAGGTAAAGGATCCATGGCCAAAATTTGGCTACGGATGGAAGCATATGAGTCATGTAACCCCATCAAACACTGAAAAACATGCTCAGTGTCTTGCATTCGGATTAATTCTTTTAAGATGCCACAAGTGCACTGTGGTGTAGAGGCAAGCGCGGCGAGTTCATCCCAATAACCTTTAAGTGTTGCAAAATACACAGAGATGGTCATGGAGCCTTAGATAAGAGTAACAATGTCACGCTTCAACTTGAGAATTCTAGGATTGTTGCTTTAAGAGAAACGATCCTCAAAATCTAGCCATACATCACGAGAACATTCATGATAGATCAGGCTATGAACAATGGAATTATCAATGGAGTTGAGGATCTATGATAAGATCATATCACTGCAACTTTCCAATAATTGAGTTTCTACTGTGGACGACGTTGGTTTGGGAAGGGTACCATTAACAAAAACAAATTTATTTTTGGCATTCAAGGCCATTTTCATAGCCCTCTTTCAGGTAGGATAATTGTAACCATTGAGAAGAGTAGATACAAGGATAACACCTAGGTGATTAGCTAAATGGAGAAAATACGAAGAAGACACATCTAGAATTGATGGGGAAATAGTGACGAATAAAGAGATTCATCACTAATACTCTGAAACAAGAAATTTTTATTTATTTTTAAATACGTGAGGTATTAGTGACGGTTCTCAAATCCGTCACTAATACTGGGCAATAGTGACGAATATATGAATTTGTCACTAATACTCTGAAACAAAAAATTCTTATTTATTTTTCAATACGTGAAGTATTAGTGACGGTTCCCAGATTCATCACTAATAACCGTCACTAATAATAGGCAAACAGTGACGAATAAAGAAATTCGTCACTAATACTCTGAAACAAAAAATTCTTATTTATTTTTAAATACGGGAATTATTAGTGACGGTTCTTAAATTCGTCACAAATACTGGGGCAATAGTGACGAATTTGTATATTCGTCACTAATACTCTGAAACAAAAAAAATTATTTATTTTTAAAATAATAGTAGTAACGGTTATTTATTCGTCACTAATAAGAACCTTTAGTGATGGATCTTATTCGTTAGTAATACTGTACAAATCGTCGCAAATATTTTCCCAAGATAATTTCTACGCAAAAAACTATTTCCTGCAATTTTTTTCGATTTTTAGTGATGAAATTATTAGTGATGGATTCAATTTCGTCACTAATAGTTCCGTATTAGTGACAGTTCTCAAATTCGTCACTAATACCCCCCCCCCTTTAGTGACGAAATTGAATCTGTCACTAAAAGCCAGTTTTTTTTGTAGTGGATATTGGATTGGAGGAGGAGACCTCCGGAGATGTGATGTTGGACATGATTGCAGAAAAAAAAATCCAAATTGTGTTGAAAAAATATACGTAGAGAACTTGCTCTAATACCATGTTAAAATTGAAGAAAGACTTTCTTCTATATTCAATATTCAATGTAACAAGTTGTATATAATACATGAGAAAGGGAACAAGATCCCAAATTACTCCTAAATATCTGCTCAATAATAACTATACAATAATTGATAAATGGAAGGCAATGCCTAAGTATTTGCTCTATAATAACTGTACAATAATTTATAAATGGAAGGTATAGATATTTCTTTGTTAGATTACCACTTTACCTAAAAGTTTAAACTGTTAGGTTGTAGGCCAACAATGTATATCAAGCTTTAACACTCCCCCGCACGTGGAGTGGTAATCTAACATTCTCTAATAACAAGAAACATAATTATAAATATTGAGACATGATATTTAAAAGAGCAAATAAGAAATTTACCAAGATAGAAGATCTTAATTAACCATACAATACACTTTCTTTGGTCTTTAGACAAATTATCTTTCTTTTGTTTTGGTTACAACAAAAGAGAAAGTTTAATATTTATGAATCCGGAACTTTTGCCGTAATAGTTGCTTTTAATTAAAAAATTAATTAATACATTAAGAGGAGAGAGAGAGAGAGAGAGAGAGAGATTTTTAGGAATATATCTAAGATATTCATGTCACTATTAGTTCAACATAAAAAAATCTACTACATACATGAAAATAGAATTACTATTGTGCCACGTGGTCCTAATAAGACTTGTCCTTAAAAACATCATTCTTCTTAAACAAAAAAATAAATTCAGCGTGTATGTATCAATTTATAAAAATTATGGGGACAATATTGTCTCAAAATTTCTGGCTTCGTGCATTTTATTAAAAAGACTACTATTACTTTCATTTTAGTTGATTATTTTTATTATTATAAATATAGTAATAGCGTGGAATAAAATACAGCATTGTGGGGGGGGGGGGGAATTATTGTGTTAGTGTTTAGTTGGCTAAAATGGCGAGGAGAAACTTATATTAAAAGTAGGATGCACATGGGAATGAGGTTTCCGTTGAACATACTCATAGAGAGTACATGGAAATGAACTTTTAGTGTTTAATGAAAATTTTTTGTTTTCAAAAAAAAATGTGAGATTGTTGAAATATCAAATTCAAGCTCCCCCCACCCCCAAGACAAACTTGGGAACAAAATATCATAGAATAGGTCATTCTCAAAAGTGTTGGAACATGCCATGAACCAAATAGGTTTTCTTTTGTTTGAAACACTTTTAGTAAAGAAAATCTCTATTTCTTTTGTTGGTTATATATATATATATGCAAGAAAATGCATTGTGCTTGAGGCACTTATAGGAAAGAAAAAATCTCTATTCTTTTGTAGGCTACATATATATATATATATATATATATATATATATATATATATATATATTTACAATGCAAGAAAAGGCACTGTGTTTGAAATACTTTTATTAAAGAAAATCTTTATTTCTTTTGTAAGATTTTTTTTATGATTCAAGAATATGCACCGTGTTTGAGGCACTTTTATTAAAGAAAATCTCTATTTCTTTTGTAGGGATTATTATTATTTTTTTAAAATGATGCATGAAAATGTATTGTGTTTGAGATACTTCTAAATAAAGAAAAAATGTAAGGGCCTAATTGCTTGATAGAAGGAGCTTGCCACAATTTCGTTGTGCACACAAAAAGGAGTCCACTTTCCACTCAATCAAAATACATTCTAGCGTGCTCCCAGGGCGTGGTTCAGTTGGTTGAGCGAATTCTGGGAGTGCCTCTCACGAGGTTAGCGGGTTTCCGCCTCCCGGGTTCGATTCAGCTGCTGGGCTCCTGAAATTTACCCTCTCTGTGGGTTGTGGGGCCAGCTACACAGGGCGTGGGATTAGTCACGGATCGTTAAACGGACGTGGACACCTTGGACGTACCTAAAAAAAAAAAAATACATTCCAACGTAAAAATAGATTCAAGTGGACATTTGCATAGCATTAGAAGAAATAACTAGCCAATCCCATCTATAACAGGGGTAAATTTTATGAACCTTTTTAACTTGCGATACATTACCAGTCTAAGCAATTGTCATAAGGTGCATTTAGACATGCTAAATGGATGGATAAAGGTCATTTATAATCCATTGACCCATTTATTACTCATTTATACAAAATATGTCACCCATTTATGACCCATACCCATTTAGACATGATTCAATCCATTTATCCATTTAATTTTAAAGCATACAAAAATAACTATAGATACCGACACTTATAACTATCTTCAGACACTATCATTGTTACAAATTACCACCATATTTGAAGGTTTTTCAACCTATTACTCAATCAAAAAATATGTACAAAATTACGGTAATTACGTACATACATGCATGCATATTAATTGCTTTGTATAACCGAACTCAACCAATTATATATACTCATAATTATATAATTGCGTACATATATATTTAAAGTGATACGTCCACAATTACAAAATTATATATATAAATTTTTGAATTATAATATTGATCTTATAACCAATTATATAGTTTAATTTTAAGAGATAGTTGTAACCAATACTAATGGTTATATACGTATTTATAAATTATGGATATATCTTAATCAACCAGTTATGTAATTATGTACATGCAGGCAAGCATACTATTTAGTTTGCATAAAAGATATCACCCAATTATATACATTCATAATTGTATATTACATACACTCATAAGTAAAATAAACTAATTATGTACATATAATTACGTTAGTACTTGCGCATTCAAACCAACTATTAACTACAAAATTACATACATAGATATCCAAATTATAAAATGTTGGCCTAACAAGGCTTAATCTCGTTTTGATAATAATAAACTAAGGAATCTAA
Source organism: Malania oleifera (assembly GCF_029873635.1). Taxonomy (NCBI): domain Eukaryota; kingdom Viridiplantae; phylum Streptophyta; class Magnoliopsida; order Santalales; family Ximeniaceae; genus Malania; species Malania oleifera. The sequence continues at coordinate 44,241,740 of NC_080421.1, read as the reverse complement.
TTGTGCTTTCAAGTGAAGTTTCAGGCATTACATTTTTACAAGCACAATGGTTTACATTAAAACTCAAAAGCTATGAAGAAAATAAGCTAAATGAAGATTGGTCAAAGCTTGGATGAAGTTAAAGCTTCATTATATGAAGACTTAGGGTTTATTTTTTTTTAAGTGTATTAAAAGTATTATGTAAGTACTTTTCAATTTTAAGTTTGTTTATAAAACTCTTAGGATTAATTATTGGACTTGGAGACTTGTTTAAAAACTTGGAAAATATATTTACAAAGTCCAAATGTCCTTTCAAAAGAATACAAATAAGTTATGGAATAAAAAATATGAAAAACATTGAATTACAGAGTGTTCAGGCGCCTAAGGAGTACGCTCAGTCAACCGAATGGCTACTACTAGTGTTAAAAGATCATACAGTGTTGGTTTAGGTGCCTGAATGATAGATTAGTCACTCGAACAGCATTAGACAACTAAAGAGCTACTACCTGTTCAGGAGCGTATGTTTCTAACTAGTTCAGGCAACTGGACTCCTAGTTTAGGTGATTGAAATTTGTGATGTAAGTTGCGAACAACTCGATTTCTTTCCTATTTTTGCAAGATATGGTTTCCAAAACTTGGGAAAATGGTAAGATTTATACCCTAGCTATATAAAACTACTTATAAGCGTATTAGAGCAAGAAGATAGCTTGCATATACCTTGATTTCTTCTTGAAAAAGCTACTATGCACAAATCATCTGCTCTAAACTAATTTCTCGTATTTTACTCTTGATTTTCACATCTTTCAAACTAGAAAACCCTAGATTATCTGTTGAGTTTTGCAACAAATTTATTGTTGAGAGTTTATAGTGAGTTGATATTCTACAAATTTGCTGTTGACCCTACATGTCATTCCCTGTTTTGATTATGACAAATACTCTGGTATTTAATGTCTATCTAGTTTGTGTGCAGGCTTATATTAGCAAACAATTTGATGGCACATGAAGACTAAAGACCCTGAAGACTTATTGTAATTTATATTTTGTGTAATTTAGGTCTATAATAGTAATTAGGATATCGGTCTGTAATAATCACGGCATGTCATACATGTAGGTTTTGTAAACTCAAAAATACCGTAGTTTGACCATAGGGACTGAATGACTTTAGGGCGGTCAAACGACGCCAGGTTTTTGGGCATACTTGAAAAGACCCTAGGTTCCTACACATTGTGCACAAAGTCCCCATAATCGCTTACATTATTAGGGGAAAGAATTGAAATAAAATTGGACAAAATAGGAAAAGTATGAGAGAGCTTGGGCGATCGAATCCTAGGTGAACAAATCACCTCAGGCGCCCGAACTGTTGAGAAGTCAACAGTTTGACTATGCTTCAGGCGACCGAACATATTTTGAGCATATCTCCCTCGGGGACCTGAACCTGTGTCAGGTTCCTTTTCAATTACTCGGGCGCCCGAACGATCACGTTCAAAATAGGGCTCAGGCGACTGAATTGGCTGGTTTGATTAATCAAACCTAGGACCGAGCACCCAAACCTACGAAAAAATGTTTCTGACTTTTATTCGGGCTACGGAGCCTACACTCAGGCTATCGAACTAATTTAAAGGACATTTATAACTGTATAGTTTCGGGCGACCGAACCATGATTCAGCCACCCGAACCTCGCTGGGTTAAAAAATAATTTAACTGTGGTAAATTGAGTTAATTTGGGTTAATACTCCCTAAGCATTTTAGAACTTTTCTAATAATACCTTATAGGTCCTAAACGGTTATATTTTGGTCTTGGCCTATATATATGGTTTCATTTGTGAGGATTAGAGCGTGATTAGCAAAAATCATTAGTAAAAATCCTTTCTATCTCAAATACTCTTTTTATCCAGATACTCTCAAATTTCTATTCCCTTGATAAATTTTAGTTTTATGAGAGTATATTGGTTGTGCTATTGTATAGTAGTATTGCTCATATTCCCATTGCTTTGCTTGATTGTTTGATATTATTTTTGGGGAGTCAAGCAAGAGTTTTCCCATAGATTTTTACTTAATAAATATAGTGTTGGGAAAAACTCATTAGCTTAAGGATCTTTGCATTGTCATTGCAAAGATTCCTATAGCTTGATTTTGTTGTGCTAAAACATTTTTTCTACAAGTTATATTATTCTTTCAAGCAACTCTTGAACATATTACATTGAAGAAAATATTTTGAGTTGTTTTGAACATTTGCAGCATCTTTGAAACCCTGATTATTATTGAGATTTGATATATACTGTTTCAAAGAAATAGTTTGATTAGAAATACCTTGAGCATATTAACGATCATATCTTGTTGAGTGTAGCTTGCACAAAAATACACATAACTGAGCTTACATTTACCTATATTGTTTATGTGTGGTTGATTGATTATACTGTGCGTATTGGGTACATATCTGCTTTACTTGAGAAGCATAACTACTGTACCAGTTACTTTGTGAACAATATTATTGTATTTTGGCATGGCCTGAGGGGGTTTGATCTAGTCCGGAAGGATCAGGTTGGGGTCAGCCCTGTGAATTTGACCTAGGGCCTTCTCTGCCCCGCAAGGAGAGTTTGTAAAGGTTGAGGTCAACCCTGTGCTAATTGACCTAGTTGTATTAGGTGCCGCTCCACCCGTTAAGTGAGCCTTTAGTGGAATCCTTGGGCTTGCGAGCTAGAGGCGAGGATGTAGGCATAGTTGGCCGAACCCCGATAACATCTCGTGTGTGCATTGTTTATATTTCCGCAATTTATATTTCAGCACGTGTATGTTATAGTGTGAATGTTGCGTATGATTTAATTTCCATGTTATATTTATTTGTGCATATTGGAACTGTATAAGCAGACCCTAGGTTGTGAATGTACTGCTACTATTTAGGTTAAACCTAGGAAAAAAGTTTTTAAATTCCATTTCACCCCCCTCTTGGGAATACACCAAAGCTAACATTTGCTCTTTTGAGAGAGTACTCTGCTTGTACAAAAATCTGCTATTATTTGTTTTGTAACTTGACGATTCGAGGATAGAATCGTTGCCTAGATAGAGGGGTATTCCTACTAGAGAGGGGTCTCCACCTACTAAATGAAGAGAGGGAACTCCACCTATTGAATGAAGAGTGTAGAGACTCGAAGAATTTTACCGAATTAAGTATTAAAAGAGAGGGGAGAAAATAAGTTTTCTAAAGGTGTTCAGTAGGCCTCGTCAATGAGGCCAGGTCATTCTTCGATGAAAATCCTTTTGGGGCACGTAGATAGGGACATGTGTCTTGTCGACGAGGGATTACCGAGAGAGGTGTTTCTGGGCATGAAATTCATCAGCGATGAATAAGTGTTCGTCGATGAACCTCCTTCTTATGCTCGTCAACGAAATGACGTGGCTCATCGACGAGTTTGCACTTTATAAATATGCTAAACTTGGATTTGAAGCAAAAAAAATGGCATGCAAATTCCTTCTCTCTCTAACTTTGCCCTCCTCACCTTCTCTCTAGATTTTTGGTTCAGTTCTTCGCCGGATTGACGATCCGAAGCTGCCACGTTACTCCTGGGAAGATTCTCTACAAATCTGCTGGAATGAGTTGTTGATTAGGCTAACTTGAGAACCATTCCAAAATTCGGGTAAGTTGATTATTTTAATACTTATTAAGGTATTTGGTATTTCCGAGTTGAGGAAAGGTATTAGATGGGTTTATACAGAAGTTTTGTTGGGGGAAATGTAAATTTCAGGGTGTTGAGCTGGGAACGCCATAGGTGCAGGATAGGTTAATTTGTGGGTTTTCAATAATCCAGGTAGGAGGATAAACTAAGTCTGCCTTCTTATGAAAATATATTTATTATTTTAGAGCATTTAATTTCAGGTAAATATGTATATTATAGAATTATGTTTGGGAATATTGCTGTTGATTAGAAATATGATTTTCATGTATAATATCAGAATATGATTTTAGAACATATTTTATGTTTTGAATATTACCCTTTCTGTGTGGCATGAGTAACATTTACCATGGAAATTATGTTAATGGAATATTATGTTTTCCTAGAATAATCATGTATTACCAGTTTTCAGGAAAAACCATAAAACAGTACAGGAACTATGTTCTAAATATTATGTTAAACAGTACAAAGATATCATGATTCAGTATGTTATGATATGCCAGCGCAGATATCGTGATTTACATGATATGTTATGCCTGCGCAGATGCCGTGATTCATGTTGGCGCAGATGCAATAATTATGTAAGATATGATAGAATTTATGAAACATTAATATGTCAGTTATTGCTATGGAATATGAAACTGCTATGTTCAGTATATGAAACTTATTATATTATATTAGAACCCGGGTGGTTTAGTTTAGTTTTTAGTAGCACTATACCGTACCTATATGTTCAAAATTATGATAGTGTGACCACACGACCATTAGTGTGGGAGATGGTAGTCGATGTGGCTTTAGTGTAGAGTGGAGTTGCTCCCCTGGCAGTCCAGGACAAGGTAGGGCAGGCCCATCATACTTACAAGCTTATGTTTGATCTAGTATGGTCGTCCAACCATTGCTAGGTCCCGCCTTCGGGCTGCACAACCTAGTCATGTGGGGGTAAGACATGACATCAACTAGCTATCCATCGTAGGTGTTATTTCAGTATTGTATAGTTATATTAGATGATTTTCATGTATAGAAATCTAGTATGCTTTATTATAATATGACAAGTCATGTTTTACTCAGTTCTGCTACAGACAAATTTTACCAAATATGCTTATTGTACTGTTTATAGGTATAACACAAAAATGCTCATAACGCCGCACACTGATATTAGTTTATTTTCCTTACTGAGAGGTGTCTCACCCCAGCTATAATAGCATTTTAGGAAATCCAAGTAGAGGAGCAGATAAAGCTCCACAACAGTAGAGTTCGACCAAGCTACCCTGCCAGAAGGGTGAGTTGTAGAGCTAGGGTGGATTTATGTTTGGGAAGTTACCCTAAGTTACTTTTTGGTCTTTTGGGATGCGTATATGTATTTGACAGGTTTGGTAAAACTATGGTATTGAATTGGTTGGATGACTTGATATGTATACAATTTTATGTTTCCCGCAGCTTAAGTATCAGAGTTGTATTTTTGGCATATTCCTGGTACCCATGGGACTAGGTTGATTATGTTTTATTAGATGAACAGTATAAAAGGATTATTAAATTAAATGATATTGTGAGAAAAAAAATTCAGTAAAATAAACAGGTCGTTACAGTTTGGTATCAGAGCCTAGGTTGTTAGGTTCTGAAGATTCTAGAGTGCAACGGAAACAAAACCAAAGTGTAAGAAAAGGATTTGAGGTTTTGTTTTACAGTTTAGAGTTAGGACTTCTGTGGTGGTTTCTGTGTCTTTCCTGGGTTGACAATTTCAGGAAAGCCATAGTAAACTATTGCTGGGTTGTTTTTCTAAAGTGTAGGACTAAATCTTGAAATAAGATAAGGATGTCAAGAAAGGGGATGTTGGTTAGATGCTTAAGTTATAGGGATAGGGTCCCTAAGTCATGTTTATTTCCTTTTTCAAGATGGACCCTGGAGGAGGTAGTGCCCATGCGAGTGGTAGTGATGGTGCAGGGCCCTCGAGTGCAGGCAGGGCTGATTTTGATGCGGTGTTATGCAGCGTGGCTCAGTAGGTTATGATTGAGATAGCTAGGAGATCTAGAGAGCAGAGAGGCCAATCTACAGGCCATGTGTGCACGATAGAGTACCAAGATGCATCCTCTGGCATTTTTAGGAGGAGTTGATCATGCAACCGCCGAGAATTGGATTCAAAAGATTGAGAAAGTTTTGGCAGTATTGTAGTGCAAGGAGGAGCAGAAGGTCCTCTTCGCTACCTATAAACTTATCAGGGAGGCCGAGAGGTGGAGGACTGTGGTGAAACTTATGGAGCAGCAGAGGACGACGCCTATAGTTATGACATGGGACCGATTTAAAGAATTATTCTTTGATAGATATTTCCCAGCCACTGTTAGGGAAGCTAAAGTGGAAGAGTTCCTAAATTTGAAGTAGGGACAGCAGTCGGTCCAATTGTATGCATCGAGGTTTATCGGGTTGTCTCGCTTCACCCCGTTTATCACACCTGAAAAAGCAAAGAAAGCAAGATAGTTTGAAAGGGGTTTGAGGCATGAGATTAGGATTTTGCTGAGTTAGTAGATAGAGCAGCTTTGGCTGAGGCTTGTGAGCGGTTGGGTGCAGAGGAACGGGGACAAAAGAAGAGGTCCACACCTTCAGGCTTTCAGCAGGGCTGTGGTCAGGGTCAGTGGAGGAGAGGAAACTATGGCAGGGGTTAGAGGTAGGAGACTGGGGGCCGTGAGGTTCAGGGTGCTCACACCTACCATGTATGTCTAATATGTGGAAATAGGCATTTGGGGGAGTGCTGAGTAGGGAGAGGTGTATGTTATCGTTGTGGAGGATCGGGCATCTGACATGAGATTGTCCTACACTTGTTGGTACACTCTTGCTCCTAGGCAGTTCAAGGGAGGTTACCAGGCGTCTCGTGGAGGTCAGTAGAGGAATGCAGCCCCAGTGAGGGTTTATGCTCTGACGCTAAGAGACGCTGAGATTACTGCAAACGTTGTGACAGGTACCCTTACTATTTTATCATGCCATTCTATTGTTTTATTTTATTCAAGTGCTACTTATTCTTTTGTTTCTGCGAATTTCGTTAAATTTTCTGGAGGCAAGACCCAGTTATTAGATGTATTAATGTCAATAGCTTCACCGGCTGGTTCAGTGGTAAAGTGTCATAGGGTGCTCAGAGGCTATCCAATATAAATTCAGGGGAGAGTACTACCTACTGATCTAATTGTACTTGGCATGCGTGGGTTCGATGTAATACTGGGTATGGATTGATTGACAGCTAACTATGCTAATATTGTCTGTCATTTGAAAGAGGTGATCTTCAAACCACCAGGCAAGCAAGAATTCAGGTTTATGGGGTCGCAGGTGTGTTCCCCACCTCAGTTAGTGTCAGTTATGCAAGTGATAAGGCTACTCTCGAATGGTTATTAGGGGTTTATGGCTTTTGTAAAAGAGGTGTCGGGAAATGAATTGAAGCTCGGTAATACACCAGTGGTTAAGGAGTTTCCAAATGTTTTCCTAGAAGAACTTCTAGGATTTCCTCGTCACCGTGAGGTAGATTTTTCCATTGATTTACTTCTCGGGACAGCACCAATCTCTAAAGCTCTTTACTAGCTGGCTCTAGTAGAATTAGGGGAAGTAAAGGACTAGCTGCAAGATCTATTGAATAAAGGATTTGTTCAGCCTAGTCTATCACCATGGGGAGCTCCAGTGTTATTTTTTAAGAAGAATGATGGGTCTATGAGGATATGTATAGATTACAGGGAAATTAATAAGGTGACAATCAAGAACAAGTATCCTCTACCCCGTACAGATAATCTATTTGACCCGCTTTAGGGTACGCAGGTCTATTCTAAGATTGACGTTAAATTAGGCTACCCCCAGGTGAAAGTAAAAGTAGAAGACGTCTCAAAGATAGCCTTTAGGACGAGATATGGGCATTATGAATTCCTCTTTATGCCTTTTGTTTTGAGGAATACTCCTACTGTATTCATGGATTTGATGAATAGAATCTTTTATCAGTATTTAAACCGATTTTTTCTTGTTTTCGTTGATGATATTTTGGTCTATTCGAGGAGTTTTGAGGAGCATGAGGTACACTTACGGGTGGTACTTCAGACGCTTAGGGAAAAGAGGTTGTATGCCAAGTTCAATAAATGTGAATTTTGGTTGAAGAAAGTGGCATTTCTGGAGTATGTTATATCAAGGGATGGAATTTCTGTGGATCCTAGTAAGATTGAAGCAGTAATGAATTGGGCCAAGCTGAAGAATGTTCAGGAAATCAGGAGTTTCTTGGGGTTGGAAGGTTATTACCATCGGTTTGTAGAGGGGTTTTCAACTTTATCAAGACCTCTCACGCATCTGACCAAAAAGAATGTTAGGTTTGAATGTGATGAGGATTATGAGCAGAGCTTCCAAGAACTGAAACAGAGGCTTGTCACTGCACTAGTGTTGATCATTCCATTAGGGGGTGATGGTCATGTAATTTACAGTGACGCGCCTTTGAAAGAGCTCGGTTGTGTATTGATGCAGCATGGTAGGGTTGTAGCTTATGCCTCGCAACAATTGAAAGAGTATGAAAAGAACTACCCTACCCATGATCTAGAATTAGCTACAGTGGTATACGCATTAAAGATTTGGAGGCATTACTTGTACGGTGAGAGATGCGAGATATTCTCTAATTACACAAGTTTGAAGTACTTTTTCATTTATAAGGAGTTGAACATCAAACAGAGAAGGTGGTTGGAACTTGTTAAAGATTATGACTGCACTATCAATTACCACCTAGGGAAAGCAAATGTGGTAGCTGATGCTTTGAGCAGGAAAATTAGTGGAACTAGCACTGGCAGCTATGGAGGTTCAGCATCCGATCCAGATGGATCTGGAGAGACTCGGTGTAGAGTTGGTAAAAAGTGATCCTCAGGCATTTATTGCCAACCTGGTAGTGAAGCCTACCCTACAGGAAAGGATTAAGACTGCTCAGAGGGATGACGCAAAATTAGCGGAGCTAATAATAAAGGTGTAGGACGAATATGGGGAGGATTTCAGTATTTTAGATGACAGAGCTCTGCAATTTCGTACTAGATTATGTGTGCCTGTAGATGTTGATATGAGAAGGACGATTTTAGAGGAGGCTCACAGGTTCTTGTACATGGTTCATCCAAGTAGTACTAAAATGTATAAGGATCTGCGGGAGTCTTACTGGTGGAGCGGTATGAAGAGGGAAATTGTCGAGTTTGTGCAGCTGTGTCTGACGTTCCAACAGGTAAAGGCTAAGCACCAGAGGCCAACAGGCTATTTTTAGCCTCTTCACATCCAGAGTGGAAGTGGGATCATGTATCTATGGATTTTGTGACAGGTTTACCGCTAGCACCACATGGTTAGAATGCTATATGGGTGGTCATTGATAAATTGATGAAGAACGCTCACTTCATTCCTATTAAAGTCAACTACTCCAAGGACAGATTGGAAAAATTATAAATTCAGAAGATAGTACGATCACATGGTGTGCCAGTGTCTATAGTATCAAACCGAGACCCACGTTTCACGTCACAGTTTTGGAGGAGCTTGCAGGAGGCTTTGGGGTCTTAGTTATCTTTTAGCATGGCGTTTCATCCTCAAATGGACGAACACACTAAGAGCGTGATTCAAATATTAGAAGATATGTTGCGGGCGTGCGTGCTAGATTTTGGGGGTAGTTGGACACAATATATGCCGCTGGTAGAGTTTGCATACAATAATAGCTATTAGGCTAGCATCGGCTTGACACCTTATGAAGCGATCTATGGTAGGAGGTGTCATTCACCACTATACTGGGATGAGATAGGTGAGAGGCGAGTGGGGGGGCCAGAGCTAATGAAGCGGGCATATGATAAAGTTTGGCTCATTAGAGACAAAATTAGTGTAGCTCAGAAACAGAAGAAGAGTATGCTGATACTCGCCGCAGGAAACTGAAATTTGATATGGGAGATCACATGTTTCTAAAGATAGCGCCATTGAAGAGAGTTATGAGGTTTGGAAGGAAGGGTAAGTTGAGCCCTAGGTTTATTGGCCCTTTCGAGATTCTTGAAAGGGTAGGGTCGGGTGCCTACCAGATGGCTTTACCACCAGCTTTAGTTATAATTCACAACGTATTTCATGTTTCCATGTTAAGGAAATACGTCTCAGATCCCTCCTATGTCATCAGTTATATCGAGTTAGAACTTAGTGATACATTGGCTTATGAAGAAATTCCAGTACAGATCATAGACATGAAGGAATAGGAATTGTGCAGTAAGAAAATACCACTAGTAAATGTCCTGTGCAGAAATCATGCCATGGAAGAAGCTTTATGGGAGCTTGAGGAAGAAATTAGACATAAATACCCACACCTGTTTAGGGGGGTACAGTAGTGATTTGTAAAGTTTAAATAATGACAGTTTTATTTTATTTAGTGGAGAATGACGAATGTATAGTTTTAATTTAGAATATAGGATAGGTAGTGTTTTTAGTTTTGGGAAAATTTTATTTTATGAGTATATTTGTAATCTCCTAAGACCCTGAATGTAACCACGGTATTCCTTCGCCACAAGTGAGGGTAAGTAATAAAATAAGTAGCAATTTTCTCTTTAAGGGATGGTGTTTAATACAGATAGTAAATTTCGAGAATGAAATTTTTATAAGGAGGGGAGAATGTAGAGACCCAAAGAATTTTATTGAATTAAGTATTAAAAGAGAGGGAAGAAAATAAGTTTTCTAAAGGTGTTCAGCAGGCCTCACCGATGAGGCCAGGTCGTTCGTCGACGAGGAGCCTTCTGGGGCACATCGATAGGGACATGTGTCTTATCGACGAGGGATTACCGAGAGAGGTGTTTTCAGGCCTGAAATTGGTCGACAAGGAATAAGTGCTCATCAACGAACCTCCTTCTTGCACTCATCGACGAGATGACGTGGCTCGTTGACGAGTCTTCACTTTATAAATATGCTAAACTCAAATTTGAAGCGAAAAAAAAAGGGCATGCAAATTCCTTCTCTCTCTAACTTCGCCCTCCTCACCTTCTCTCTAGTTTTTTGGCTCGATTCTTTGTTGGATCAACGATCCAAAGCCGCCACGTTACTCTGGGAAGATTCTCTACAAATTTGCTGGAGTGATTTGTTGGTTAGGCTAACTTGGGAACCATCCCAAAATTTAGGTAAGTTGATTATTTTAATATTTATTAAGGTATTTGATATTTCTGAGTTGAGGAAAGGTATTAGATGGGTGTATACTAAAATTTTTTTTGGGGAAATGTAAATTTCAAGGTGTTGAGCTGGGAACACCACAGGTGCAGGATAGGTTAATTTGTGGGTTTTCAATAAGCCAGGTAAGCGGATAAACTAAATCAGCCTTCTTATGAAAATATATTTATTATTTTACAGCATTTAATTTCAGTTAAATATGTATATTATAGAATTATATTTGGGAATACTACTGTTTATCAAAAATATAATTTTAGAACAGATTTTATGTTTTGAATATTACACTTTTTGCTTGGCATGTGTAACATTTACCATGGAAATTATGTTAATGGAATATTATGTTTTCCCAGAATAATCATGTATTACCAGTTTTCAGGAAAAACCATAAAACAGTACAGGAACTATGTTCTAAATATTATATTAAACAGTACTGAGATATCATGATTCAGTATGTTATGATATACCGGAGCAGATGTCGTGATTTACATGATATGTTATGCCAGTGCAGATGTCGTGATTCATGTTGGCGCATATGCCATAATCATGTAAGATATGACATGATTTATGAAACATTAATATGTCAATTATTGCTATGGAATAAGAAACAATTATGTTCAGTATATGAAACTTATTATATGATATCAGAACCCAAATGGTTTTGTTTAGTTTTCAGGAGCATGGTACCGTAGCTATATGTTACTAATTATGATAGTGCTACCACACGACCAGTAGTGTGGGAGATGGCAGTCGATGTAGCTTCAGTGTAGGGTGGAGTTTCTCCCCTAGCAGTCCGAGACTAGGTGGGGCAGGCCCATCGTTCTTACAGACTTATGTTTGATCTAGCATGGTCGGCTAGCCATTGCTAGGTCCCGCCTTCGGGCTGTACAACTTAGTCATGTGGGGGTAAGACATGACATCAACTAGTTATCCATCCTGCGTGTTATTTCAGTATTGTACAGTAATATAAGATGATTTTCATGTATAGAAATCTAGTATGCTTTATTATGATGTGACAAGTCATGTTTTACTCAGTTCTGCTACAAACAAATTTTACCAAATATGCTTATTGTACTGTTTATATGTATCACACGAAAATGCTCATAATGCCACACACTGATATTAGTTTATTTCCCTTACTGAAATAGTTTGAAATTGGTTTGCCCCATTTATCATACCCGACGAAGCAAAGAAAGCAAGATAGTTTGAAAAGGGTTTGCGGCGTGAGATCTACATGCAAGTTATGGTGTTGAAAATACAAGATTTTGCTGAGTTAGTTGATAAAGCAGCTTTGGCTGAGGCTGGTGAGCGGTTGGGTGTAGAGGAACAGGGACAGAAGAAAAGGTCCACACCTTTATGATTTCAACAAGGCTTTGGTCGGGGTTAGTGGAGGAAAGGAAACTATGGGTGGGGTTAGAGGTAGGAGACTGGGGTACATGAGGTTCAGGGTGCTCAGACCTACCTTGTATGTCAGATATGTGGAAATAGGCATATGGGGGAGTGCCGAGCAGGGAGAGGTGTATGTTATCATTATGGAGGATCAGGGCATTTGGCACGAGATTGTCCTATACTTGTTGGTACTGCTCCTACTCCCAGGCAGTTCAGGGGAGGTTACCAGGCGCCTCGGGGAGGTCAGTAGAGGAATGCAGCCCTAGTGAGGGTTTATGCTCTGACTCTAGGAGACGCTGAGACTGCCGTAGACATCGTGACAGCTGCCTGTACTATTTTTTCATGCCATGCTATTGTTTTATTTGATTCAGGTGCTACTCATTCTTTTGTGTCTGTGAATTTCGTTAAATTGCCTGAAGGCAAGACCGAGTTATTAGATGTAGAAGTGTCAATAGCTTCACCAACGGGTTCAGTGGTAAAGTGTCGTAGGGTGCTCAGAGGCTATCCAATAGAAATTCAGGGGAGAGTACTACCAACTGATCTAATTGTACTTGGCATGCATGGGTTCGATATGGATTGGCTGGCAGCTAACTATGCTATTATTGACTGTTGTTCAAAAGAGGTGATCTTCAAACACCAAGCAAGCAAGAATTCAAGTTTGTGGGGTCGCAAGTGTGTTCCCCACCTCAGTTAGTGTCAGCTATGCAAGTGAGATGGCTACTCCTAGATGATTATCAGGGGTTTAGGGCTTTTCTAAAGGAGGTGTCAGAAAATGAATTGAAGCTCAGCAATACACTAGTGGTTAAGGAGTGTCCAAATGTTTTCCCAAAAGAATTGCCAAGATTGCCCCTAACCGCGAGGTAGATTTTACCATTGATTTATTTCCTGGGACAGCACCGTTCTCTAAAGCTCCTTACCGGCTGGCTCCAGCAAAATTGGGGGAATTAAAGGACCAACTGCAAGATCTATTGAATATAGGATTTGTTCGGCCCAGTGTATAATTGTGGGGAGCTCTAGTGTTATTTGTAAAGAAGAAGGATGGGTCTATGAGGATGTGTATAAATTACAGGGAAATTAATAAGGTGACAATCAAGAACAGGTATCTTCTACCCCATATAGATGATCTATTTGACCAACTTTGGGGTACGTGGGTCTATTCTAAGATTAACCTCAGATCAGGCTACCACCAGGTGAAAGTAAAAGCAGAAGACGTCTCAAAGACAACCTTCAGCACCAGATATGGGCATTTTGAATTCCTCGTTATGCCTTTTGGTCTGACGAATGCTCCTACTGTATTTATGGATTTGATGAATAGAATCTTTCATCAGTATTTAGACCGATTTGTTGCAGTTTTCATTGATGATATATTGGTCTATTCAAGGAGTTTTCAAAAGCATGAGGTACACATACGAGTGGTACTTTAGACGCTTAGGGAAAAGAGGTTGTATGTGAAGTTCAGTAAATGTAAATTTTAGTTGAAGAAAGTGGCATTTCTGGGGTATGTTATATTAGGGGATGGAATTTCTGTGGATCCCAATAAGATTGAAGCAGTAATGAATTGGGCTAGACCAAAGAATGTTCAGGAAATCAAGAGTTTCTTGGGGCTGGCAGGCTATTACTGTCGGTTTGTAGAAATGTTTTCCGCTTTATCAGGACCTCTCACGCGTCTGACCAGAAAGAATGTTAGGGTTAAATGGGATGAGGATTGTGAGAAGAGCTTCCAGGAACTGAAACAGAGGCTTGTCACTGCACTAGTGTTGATCATTCCATCAAGGGGTGATGGTTATGTAATTTACAGTGACGCATCTTTGAAATGGCTCGGTTGTCTATTGATGTAGCATAGTAGGGTTGTAGCTTATGCCTCCCAATAGTTGAAAGAGTATGAAAAGAACTACCATACCCATGATCTGGAATTGGCTATAGTGGTACACGCGTTAAAGATTTGAAGCCATTACTTGTACGGTGAGGGATTCCCCGATCACAAAAGTTTGAAGTACTTTTTCATTCAAAAGAGCTGAACATGAGACAAAGAAGGTGGTTGGAACTTATTAAAGATTATGACTGCACTATTAGTTACCACCCAAGAAAAGCAAATGTGGTAGCCGATGCTTTGAGCAGGAAATCAGTGGGACCAGCACTGGCAGCTATGGAGGTTCAGCATCCGATCTAGATGGATATTGAGAGACTCGGTGTAGAGTTGGTAAAGAGTGATCCTCAGGAATTTATTGCCAACCTGGTAGTGCAGCATACTATATAGGAAATGATTAAGAATGCTTAAAGGGATGACGTAGAATTAGAGGAGCTAATAACTAAGGTGTAGGACAGACAGGGGGAGGAGTTCAGTATTTCAGATGACGGAGCTCTGCGGTTCCATACCAGATTATGTGTGCCTGCAGATGCTGATATGAGAAGGACGATTTTAGATGAGGCTCATAGGTCCTTGTACACGATTCATATAGGTAGTACTAAAATGTATAGGGATCTGCAGGAGTTTTATTGGTTGAGCGGTATAAAGAGGGAAATTGCTGAGTTTTTGCGGCAGTGTCTGACGTGCCAGCAAGTAAAGGCTAAGCACCAGAGGCCAGCGAACTAGTTGCAGCCTCTTAACATCCCAAAGTGGAAGTGAGATCATGTATCTATGGATTTTGTGACAAAATTACCGCCATCACTGCATGGTCAGAATGCTATTTAGGTGGTCTTTGATAGATTGACGAAGACCACTCACTTCATTCCTATTAAAGTCAACTACTCCTTGGATGGACTGGCGAAATTGTATATTCAGGAGATATTATGATCACATGGTGTGCCAATGTCTATAGTATCAGACCAAGACCCATGCTTCACGTCATGGTTTTGGAGGAGCTTGCATGAGGCTTTAAGGTCTCAGTTATCTTTTAGAACAATGTTTCTTCCTCAGGTGGACAGCCAGACTGAGAGGGTGATTCAGATATTAGAAGATATGTTGCAGGTGTGCGTGCTAGATTTTGGGGGTAGTTGGAGACAATATATGCCACTGGTAGAGTTTGCATACGATAACGGCTATTAGGCTAGCATCATCTTGGCACCTTATGAAGCGCTCTATGGTATAAGGTGTCATTTTCCTCTATACTAGGATGAGATAGGTGAGAGGTGAGTGGTGGGGCCAAAGCTAGTGCAGCAAGCATATGATAATGTTTGGCTCACGAGAGACAGAATCAGTGCAACTTAGAACCAGTAGAAGAGTTACACTGATACTCGCCGCAGGAAACTAGAATTTGATATGGGAGATCACATGTTTCTGAAGATAGCGCCATTGAAGGGAGTTATAAGGTTCGGAAGGAAGGGTAAGTTGAGTCATAGGTTTATTGGCCCTTTCAAGATTCTTGAAAGGGTAGGGTCAGTTGCCTACCAGCTGGCTTTACCACCAGCTTTAGTTAGAATTCATGACGTATTTCATGTTTCCATGTTAAGGAAATATGACTCACTCTAAAAATGAGCAACTCGGAAACTATCCCAAGTATAGGAGTTACGTCGTGTAATAAATAACCCAAGGGCCAGATCGTCTCCTCACGGAATGCGGTTTCATCTCAAAGTTTGCATAATTCCAATCGAAAATAAAAAGTCACTGAACTTAGTTCAGATTCGGGGTTTTCAGGATTGTTTGAAATTTCTTTTGACAAATTAAATGAACATGCATTTAAATTCTAAACCTAACACGCACTAAGCACGCAACCAATCACAAATTTAATAAAAACTAATTTAAGTGCAATCAAGAACTTAAACAGGAATCCAAGTGTTCAAGAACTAAACCATAAACGGAACACTAAAAAAAATAGACTTTAATAAAACTTAAACTAAACCGAACTCAACCGAATTTAAATTTTAAAGTAAACAATTAATATAAATCCCAAGAGAATATTTTTCCTTTTTGTAGTAGGAGATCAACACGAACTTAGAAACAATCACTCAACCAATGCTAAATAAATAGGAAGAGGGAAAGGACTTAACTTTATTTAAAAATACCCAAATAAGATAAAAAAAAAATTGAAATTTTAATTAAGATTTTACCACAACAATGACACCTAAACAAACTTTAGAAATTAAAACTTAAAATAAAATTTACCAATAGTAGACAATATTAATTAAAACAATAAATTCTTTTAAAGTAATAATAATAATAATAATAATAATAATAATAATAATAATAATAATAATAATAATAATAATAAAACAATTAAAAAGAAAGAGAGGGAAGAAAAGAAAAAGAAAGGAGAGAGAGAGAGAGAGAGAGCTCGTAGGTGCTATGGCATTAGCAAAGCTGCTGCTGGTGTTGTAGGTGGCTGGCCGTGGGGTTCATGCTATAGCAGGGACTTTAGTAGGGTTGTTCTCGGGTGACTGGCCATGGGATGAAGTCGCAACAGCAGGGAGACTGGCTGCTAGGGGGGACTAGAGCAGCAACTCTGGTGGCTAGCTGCAGCAGCTACGATGGCCAACAGGTCTTCATAGGACTGCAACAACAATGAAGGAAGCTTCCTAGCTTCAACAGAGAAAACGACAATACAACAAGAAGGAAAGGCAGCAGGGAATAGGGGAAGAGAAGGAGGGAAAAGAAGAGAAAGAAGAAGGATAAGGGCTCAAGCCTTCGGGGTGGTTGCAGGCTGGCAATAGGTTCGGGTTGCAGCTGGAGAGCAAAGGAAAAGAAGGAAAAGAGGGAGAAAGATAGAGGGACAGAGGGAGAAAGGGAGAAAGGAGAGACAGGGAGGCTAGGCTTGGAGAGAGAAGAGAAAGACAAAGGGATAGAGGGAGAAAGGGAGAAAGGAGAGATAGGGAGTTTGGGGCTGCTGTGTGGCCATGAGTAAGGAAAAAAAAGAGAGAAAGGGAAGAGACTTGGGAAGGAAGGAAGAAGCAAGGAGAGAGTCAAGAGGAGAGAATGGAGAAAGATAGAGGGAGAAAGGGAGAAAGGAGAGACAGACAATAGAAGGGGGAAGAGGGAGAGTAAGGACAAAAGGGAGTTGCCGGGTCTGAAGGGGAAAAAAAAGATATATAGGGGGAGGGGGGTGAGAACCTTACCTGATGTGCGCCAAGAGAAGGTCCAGAACTAGCTGCATGGTTGGGTCACATCAGGTAAATGTATTTTTTCCTTTTTTTTTTCTTTTCTTCTTTATCTTCCTTTTCTTCTTTAGCGAACAAAGATGATTTTGACCATCCTAGAGCCCGTTTCTCTCAAAGTTCAAAACACGGAAGTTGTAAATAATCTTCTCATTTTCTTTAGGATTTTGAATTGTCTCGATCAGAGTTCGGATGGGAAAATTATGCGCAAAGTACGAACTGTTACCAGTTTTAGCTCTCGATAATTTTCCTGCAATAAAAAAATGCCAAAAATTCATAAATTGCTCAATAAAACCTAAATATTATAAATAGGACACCGTGTTAAAATATTGAGAGTAATTAGGCATTTAATTGAAAATATAAGCCCCAATGCATGAATTAAACCACCTAATTAAGCAGTTTAAGCGCGTAATCACACCCCCAACTAACATTTTACTAGTCTCTAGCAAATAATGTGAATGAATCCCAAGACCATGCCCACGAGTACTAACTCCAATAAAAATGAATGCACATATGACACAACCATACCGTTTCACATATAGGAATATAACTGAATTTCACACAAGATCGTTCGTATTCAATGCACACAACTCTGAAGCACGTCACTTATACAAGTTTCATCGTTTATATAGCAATTAAGAATAGTATACTCACATGAAGTCGACCAGTGGTACAATTCAGAGTTAATGCGGTCATATAAATTCGAGTATAAACAAATGAAATCTCGAGGTGTGTGTGATGTGTGTGACTCGTTAGACCTAGGATACTAGTGGACACCTACAGAATGGTCGTTTTGACTCAGCCTAACTAATATACCCTAAAAAACACTCAAAAGGAATGGGTTTTCTTGTCATATGTGAGGAGGGGTATCGTGATCAAACATCCCACATATTGCAAGGAACAAACGCTAAATATATGGAATGGACTAGTGTACAAAGGATCTAACCTATTCGTAAGGTGTTGGGTCCTTCACTCTAACATTTTCTCACCTACTCACCATGTCCAACCAAGACCAAACTAGATCAACTTATTCACAAACTTGGTGTGAATACTTTTGAGGCATTAAGTGGTTGAAGAATCTTCATACGTGGAAAACATATGTCGTGTCATTGACTTTTTGTGGTATTTGTGCGGAGCAGGTATTGACATTTCATTTCAAGTGCATTTCTATTTGTTTTATTCTTTCTTCTGCTCATTCTTCAATTTATGTCTTTTCTTGGTCAATTAGGAGAATCATTACACTTCTTTTATTGTCTTCATACCACAAATGGGAATTAAGCTTGAACAGTAGTCCATGAACTAAGTCTTCTAGGAGTGGTTCAGCCTTCACATCTTGAGTAGGCTACAAGACTTAGGTTTCTATCTCCCCACTAGATGTCACTTCTAGGCTAGCAAGTCAAAAACATAGACTAGTGTATGAAGAATATCCAAAAAAAAAAAAAAAAGGAAAGTTGAGTTTCATGAACTCTGAGCTGACGTCAAAAATTCAATAGAACGATAAATGGCTCAACAATGCCTCACAAGGTGTCATAGTCGCCACGGGCGCTCTCTCAGTGCTCACAAAGAACCCTAAGTGCTACAAGTCACGTGAACATGTATTTTTCAGCCTCATGAGATACCATGTAAATACAAGAGTTTATATACTCAAATTAACATGAGTGTACTACCAATCAATTCTTCATGGAGTTACAAAATCATATAAAGATAAACTACGCGTAAATGACTCGAGTGTGTAACTCATAAGTTATATGCAAGTATGTGAAGGGTATATGTCAGTGTTAATCATGGCATAATCGTTTATCCTCAATACTCTTTCTTTCTTTCTTGTGTTTTTCTTTTTTAATACTATAAAACCCAACAAGTAGACGTGCACAATGTCACATGAAAATTGTCACCCCCCCAACTAAAGTGGAACATTGTCCTCGATGTGAAAGCATAGGGGAGATAGAAAAGATGTGCACAAGAGAAGTATGGTGTACCTAGGTGGAGAAGTAATGGAAAAAAAAAAACTGAAATTATAGAAAAATGTACCTAAAAATTAACTAAAAAAAATAAGGTAAAACAAAATGAAAAGAAGGGAAAGAAAAACATCACAGTTGTCTGGCGGAGGCTCTGGAGGAATTTCTTCTAGTGGCTGCAGGTCTATAAATTGAACTAGCGATTCTCCAAATTTGATCTGCCACAACGAATTAGTCTACATACCAGCACGAAAGTCAGCCTCAAATGAATTAATACACTTCAAAATACCGGATAATACATGTGCAGATTGACTTTCTTGTTTTAACAAGAAAGGATCTTTATTCAACATATTTTCCAGGAAATTTACTTCTTTACGAACTAGTTTTTAAGGAAAAGTTGTTGGAACAATTACCTTTAGTTCTTCAGAAGCATTAGCATTAAAAATTTTACCTAGTTCCTTGAAAGTTAAACATTCACCATTCTGCTCACCTTCTTTATCGGGTGTACCAGTCATCTTACCACTGCGGGGATTTGCTTCAGCATTGGACTCCTTGACATTAATTCCAGTCGGGAGTGATGGTTCCACGGCTGCCAAGCTTTGAGGATAAGGTACCACAGGTTGGTACTCCTTATTAGTATCGGCCTCCTTATTAACTGACTGCTTCACTTCTAGACCCGTTTCCTCTGGTTTTTCTTTGACTTCATCTGTTTTAACTGTAACTTCAGGTGCCAAGACAACTGGTTGTCTGTCGATGATCATCTCAGGTTGAGAAATTTATTTCTTGCTTCTCAAAGTAATGATGGCCTCCGCTGTCTCAAGAGAAATATTATGTATTTGTTGTTGTTGCTGCTGGTATTCTTAAGGACTAGGCTGAGGTTCCACCAGAAATTTCCCTTTTTCTAAGATATCCGACTACATGCTCATCGCATTAGTGGTGTCCCGCAATTCATTTATGGTCTGAGTATACTGATTGATTTGAATTTGCATGAACTGCTGGAAGGCATCCTCAAGAGACATCCTCGGTGGAGCAGGTACTGGATTAGATTGAAATCCTGACGGCGCACAACTTTAGGAGATCTGTTGTTGCTGATATTGAGGCGGAAGAGTGTATGGGTAATATGTTGACTCATATTTATCTCCACCACTGATTGCGCTGATAGGTTGTACTATCATGGGTGCCTGATTATATCGTGTATTCTATTGTTGGACACTTTCAGCTAGGTAATCAAAGAATGATAGTGTCTGATTCAGTTCCTTGCGGAAGAGTTCTCCATTGCACATGGTCTGGACAAAGTGCTTGTAATCAGGAGTAAGAGCTGCATAGAAACAATTAACTAACCTCCATGATTCAAACACGTGATGTGGACAAGTACTTAGTAGATCCTTGAACCTCTCCCACTAAGCCCGAAAAGTCTCATCACCCTTTTGCATAAATTGAATGACCTGTTCCTGCAAAAATTGAGTTCTCTGTGAGGGACAAAACCTATGCAGAAATTCACGCTTTATATCAGCCCAATTAAGGATAGAGTGAGGTCTCAAAGAATTAAACCACATCTTCGCCCTATCCTTCAAAAGGGCAAGAAATAAACGAAGTCTAGTAAATTCATGAGTTCTAGCACAAGAGAAAAAATATTGCAAGTCAACTCAAATTCCGTCAGGTGCAGATAAGGACACTCAAATTCCGCCCACAGAACTGAGGTATCAATGACGTCCTCCCACGCTGTATCATGAAGTCAAGTTCGTCATTAGATAAAACAGTGTAAGAAGGTACAGTGGTGTATGTAAGCTACAAGAAATCCATAAGCGTTTGTGGTGCAAGTGCAGCTATATTTATTTATTTATTTATTTTTCAAAACTCAAATTTTTTTCTTCTTTTTTAAAATTGTTTTCATAAGAATAATTAAAATGACGGGAAAAACACTAATTTCAGACTAAGACCAAAATTCCCCAACAAAGG
Organism: Malania oleifera; assembly: GCF_029873635.1. NCBI lineage: Eukaryota > Viridiplantae > Streptophyta > Magnoliopsida > Santalales > Ximeniaceae > Malania > Malania oleifera. The sequence goes on along the minus strand of NC_080421.1, from coordinate 44,220,535 downwards.
TGCCAAAAACTTGACTCACTCTGAAAATGAGCAACTCAGAAGCTATTCTAAGTATAGGAGTTATGTTGTGTAATAAATAGCCCAAGGGCCAAATCGTCTCCTCAGGGAATGCAATTTGTTGGCCTTACAAGGCTTAAAATCCTATTTTAATGTTAACGAACAAGTGGGTCTTAACATATTTGTGTGAGTAATGTTATTTCATAGCTCACATATGAGAAAGCAAGGTCAAAATGCTCATAAGGATAAAATGAAGCTTAAAAGAGTTTAAGCATGGATTTAAAGATGATATTTTAAAGCTTGAAGAAAATGAAGACATGGATGATTTGTTGAAAGCCAAAGAAAAGTTAGAATTCAAAAGAGCAAAAGAAAAGCAAAGTGAGAGAGCTCAAAGTTTAGTCGTCTGAAGATTTTTTGGTGAAACACAGAAACAGGCAGAAGCACATTAGAAGACTAAACCTTGACTTCAGTCGTCTGAACCTGAAACATCAGAAGTCAGAACCCCAACTTCAGACGTTTGATCTTGTGTCTAGTTCAAGATTTTCAAAGCTTTAAGGAACTTCAGAAGACTGACTCCGAAGGTTCAGTCGTCTGAACACTGTTAACGGTTAAATATTTTAAATATTTTAAAATGGTTTCTTGTGCTCCAAATTTTCCTAAAACTTGGGAAATACTCCAAGTAATCTTGGGCAACACGAAATAAAAGCCTATAAATACATGGTTTTGCAAATCAAAACACACCAAGAATTGAAAATTCTAATTGATAAGCTGAAAGCACTCTTGTTTTTACAAAGCTCTCTTGCTCACTCATTGCAAAACTCTTTTGCTGAGATCTTCTGAAGTGTTGATCCTTCCTCCTCTGAATTCCTACTGCTAATCCTCATCTAAGAAGGATATTGGTGAATTCTATACTTGAGCTTCAATTCTATTTCATATTGATATTTTTACATTGAAGTATATCGAGCTGAACTTGTACTAATATGCTCTTTAAGAGAGTGTTTTTGTACGCAGATATTTTCTCTTGTTTCTTGTTGTTTTTTGACGATTTCAGGTTGTTGGATCGTTGGCTAAGCATGGGGTATCGCTTAGAAAGGTGTAGCTTTAACCTATTGAAGGAGTCACCAAGTGTGGGGTATGACTTGGAGAGGCGGGCTCTAACCTACTGAAGGAGTGTGTAAAGGTGTTGGTCCTCCTGGTAAAGGAACTGGTTTAGTGAATCCTTCGGTAGTTTGCCAAAGGTGAGGACATAGGCTGGGAATAAGCCGAACCTCGTAAAAATCTCGGTGTCACTATCTTTCCCTTTACTCTTTTTATTTTCAGCATACATATAAATTGCGTGAATGATTTATATTTCTTAATTATAAAAGAAACGTGGTTTGGATTTTAAATAAAGCTTAAGCTTAATTTATTTTTGGGCTTGCGGAAATCGAAAGGGAGTACGTTGGTTGATCAATATTGATTGCGGAAATCGTAAGGGATTACGTTGGTTGATCAACACCCAAAACCTATTAATGGAAGGTTTATTTGAAATCTGAATTTTGAGAAGAGTGTGGATGTTATATTGATTATCATAGAGAAAGATCAAATTACATTAACTACAAGGCTTGAATCAAATTCATTTACACAGGGTTGTCAACAAAAGCTGAGAATTGCTATAAAAGTTTTCCTGATTGAATTGTGGTTGAATGATTTAAAGTTTGGTTGGTTGATTGATTGTTTACTTGTGTTGTGTGGTTGTGGATTGATAAAGAACCAAGCTTTGATTGAAATAATTATAAAAAGGGTTAAGAATCTTAAAAGGAATTAAAATAAAATTTTAAATAACCCAATTCACCCCTGCCTATTGGGACTACATCTTGATTTTCAATTGGTATCAGAGCGGGGTTATAGCAAATCTTACCTAGTAGCTATAAAAAATCTTAATGGCTCACATAGGCGTAGCTCCCTTTGGAGAGGGCCAATCCTCAACCCGACCACCTATCTTTTGCGGACATAACTACACTTTTTGGAAAAAACGAATGCAAATCTATCTTCAACATATGGATTGGAAAGCATGGGAATTTGTTATGGATGGAGATCGAATTCCTACAAAAATAGTGGATGGAAAAAAAAATTCCTAAAGAGAAAAAGGACTTGACCAATATAGACTACAAAATGCTTCAAATAAATTCAAGTGCCATAAATGCCTTGTATTGTGCTTTAGATGCTAATAAATTCAATAGAGTTATGACTTGCAAATCGGCCAAAGGAAATATGAGACAAGCTAGAAGTCACTTACGAAGGCACTATAGATGTTAAGGATAATAGGATTGATATGCTTACAAGCGAATATGAAACTTTTAAGATGAAACCAGATGAATCTATAACAAGTATGTACACTAGGTTCACTCACATAATAAATTCCCTAAATGCCTTAGGAAAAACCTACACTACCTATGAGATGATAAGAAAAATTCTTAGAGGGCTGCCACCTATATTGGAACCAAAAGCCACTACCATAATAGAAGGAAGAAATTTGAAAAACACCTCCTTAGATAAGCTAATAGGTTCTCTACTCATATATGAAATGTCAATAAATGAAAGGAGTGAAAAAACCAAAGCCCAAGAATCTATAGCCTTCAAAACTACAAAAGAAAACTCTAGTAGTGAAGAAGAGATGGATGAAGATGAACTAGCCTTCATATCTAAGAAACTTGCAAAGATACTAAGAAGGAAAAATAAATTCAAAAGAAAATCCAAATTTGAATTAGATGAAGAAGAGGAAGAAGAAATTAGTAAAAAGAAATCTAAAAATAAAACTCCTACATGTTATAATTACAACAGAGTTGGACATATAAAACCAAAATACCCACTACTTAAGGAGTCTAAGACGAAAAACAAAAAAGTCATAAAAGCCACTACTTGGGATAGTACAAGTAGTTCGGAATATGAATCAAGTGATCAAGAGGTTGCTTACACTTGCTTTATGGCATGGGACGATAAGGGAAGCTCCTCATCCAAATTGGTAAATGGTTATAGTAGTGATGAATCAAATAATGAGAGCATGCCATGTTATGAAGAACTTCAAAATGATTTATTCAAAGTACATAAGATGCTAATCTAAATAACCAAACAAAACACATCATTGAAAAAAAAATGATGGAATGATGAAAGAGCTAGAATCAATTAAGATTGCTGAAAATGATAAAGATTCAAAACCCAAGGAAATAGAAAATAAGTATGAAGCTGCAATAAAAGAATTAGAAGCTAAAAATCTTGCTGAAAAAGAAAGAGACTTGAAAATCAAGAAATTAGAAAGTAAGAATGAAAAGTTGATAGAAGATCTTCAATCCCTATCCTCTATGGAATATGAGAAAGACATATATATTTCTGAATTAGAGGATAAAATCAGAAAATTGTCTCAAGAATTAGAAAAATCTCAAAAGGAGATTGATGACAAGAAAGATATTGAGATAAATGATCTCAAAAATCAAATTGAAGATAAAGAAAATATCATTTACAACTTCACAAAAGGAAAGGAAAACTTTGACAAAATAATAGGCCCACAAAGGATGTTCTTAAACAAAGAAGGCATTGAATTTAATGGGGTTGAAAATAAAAAGAAAAAGTATCTTTATATAGGATATTTTTTAAAAGCATCCAAAGATTATGCTAGCACATCTTCTAATGCCTACACTAACACCATATGCTACCTATGCAAGAAAAAAGGGTCATATAAAGTTTGAATGTCCATTAAAGAGAAGGGATGTAAGAATTAAACAAGTATGGAGAATAAAAGAAAAATCAAGTCTTATGAAACCTTTGGGACCCAAGAAAGAATGGGTACCTAGATAAAAGGCTTTAAAAATCTCAAAGAATTTATTAGAACAAATAAAAACACAAATAACATTGTTGGCTAAAATCATAGGATGATTCATGCAAACTTAAAATAGAGTTTTAAAATTTGGAAAGAAAATTCATATGAAAGCAAAAATCAAGCATATTACATGAATATTTTGATAAGAAACATTTCAAGAATGAGATATACTTGAAGACAACTTGAGCAATATGACAAAGCAGATGAAAATGAAATATGTGTTGTGCTTATTTGCTATATATACTATATGTATGATCATAACTTGACTCATATTAATAATGTATGGCTCATTATATTGCAATCTTGAGCATGATTATGAAGCTAAATCTTGATCTAAGAAGTATGGAGTTTGAGCATGAGATTATTGAGCATGAGCATGAATCTTGATATAAAATTAATTTTTGACTATGCATGCTAATAATGAATTAAGTGGATAAATTTGTTTTGTGCTGCTCTTTATATTGGCATCCATGAGCTATGAATGATATTTTTTATATCCATGAACTAGGCATAATGTGATTTTAGTTTTGGTATCTATAAAGTATTTTTGGTATCACATTTTAAAAATTTTAATTGGTATTACAATTTAAAAGGCTCAATTGGTATCTCAAATTGATATTTAAGAATGATAAGCATAATTGAACTCATGAGCATGTTATGATATTGATGATGTTAAAATGATATTGGTATTTGATGATTGTGTTCATGAGAACATACAGGATATGAATCAATATATGAAGCATGGACAATAAACTTAAAAGCATAATTGGTATCAAATCTGAATATATTAAATTCAGGGGGAATATTATGACTTATTGCTTGTCTTATGTTTCTTCCCTAATTATTAAATTGGAATCATGGAATAAATAATTGGTATCATGAATTATTATGCATGTTGAAGTTTAAAGTACTATACTTTTTATGGTTGCTCATAGCCTTAGTACTTAAAGTCTTACTCTTTTTGATTGATGTCAAAAGGGAGAGAAGTTTTGGGCGGCAAAAATTGAGCATGATATTAAAGATTTATGAGCATGATATATATATATATATATATATATCAAAAGGAGGATAAGTACTTGATGTTGATTGATATTGATATTGAATAATGTGATTTTGATATATGAGCATGACACGTGAAAAAATATTTGAAAATGACCTTGAGATTGCAAAAATTGTTAAGATGATGCTTATTGAAAGGGGGAGCCTTTTTAAGGTTTACTCAAATTTGGCTTACTTAATTTTTTGCTCCTTATTTGTCATCATTAAAAAGGGGAGATTGTTGGCCTTACAAGACTTAAAATCCTGTTTTGATGCTAACAAACAAATGGAACTTAACATATTTGTGTGAGTAATGTTATTTCAGGGCTCACATATGAGAAAGCAAGGTCAAAGTGCTCACAAGGATCAAATGAAGCTTAAAAGAGTCAAAACATGGATTTAAAGATGATATTTTAAAGCTTGAAGAAAATGAGGACATGGATGATTTGATGAAAGCCAAAGAAAAGTTAGAAGTCAAAAGAGCCAAACAAAAGCAAAGTGAGAGAGCTCAAAGAAAGACAAAGCATGAAGACTCAAGTACCTATAATGTGAAAAGTCTTAAAAGTCTTTATGTAAGTACTTTAATATTTAAATATTGTTTGAAATATTTTGAAGCTCTTTTAGGGGAAATACGTGGACTTAGAGACCTATTTTAAAACCATGGAAAAAGTTTTATAAAAGAATAAAGAAAGAAAGCAAAACAGATTTTTTAATATAAAATTAAAAAAATCAAAAAATGGAAAGTTCAGAAAACCACCGAAGTCACTGCATAGAAGACCGAAGAGTCAACTTCAAAAGACTGAAGTTTAAGCTTAGTCGTCTGAACAATTACTTCATAAAATCGAAGATTAAGTTCAGTCGTGTAACGACCTGATTTTCCATGCCATTCTTTTATTTTTTTCACTAATATATATAACTGTGAAATTTCACTGCTCTGATATATCAAACCCTCATTACAATCCAGATATGACCCATGAAAATCTGAAACACAATAACCATCCTAAGCAGCGAGAAGCTGATTTCATAAAATCATAACCATATATATACAATACCAGAGTGTCAGAATATTTCCAAAAATATACAAACAAAAATATCCCCCAAAGATACCCTCAACTGAAATCATGGCGACACAAAAACAACCTCCCAAAAAGCTTACCCTATAAATAAGGCAGTACTGTAGCCCCCTCTATCTGCAAGCCTCATCTGCTCACCTAGCTGGATCACCTGAAAAATTGTTAAATCACTAGGATGAGACAACGCTCAGTAAGATGAAATATGCTAGTGCGAGTGTGTGGCAAATGAGTTATCTATTGTAAAATTTGATTTAGAAATACAATAGATAACTGAATCTAGGAAAACATGTATAAATGACGTATAGTATATCCCTATGTTACTTAAGATAACTGTCTTTATGCATTTTCTATTCATAATACTTCTAATATTCATAGATACATTTACTGATTCTGTAAATCTAATTATACATATAATAACTAAGAAAATTTCCCTGGATGGATAACTGTATGTCATGATTTAACCCCTCATGACTAGGTTGTGCGGCCCGTAGGTGGGACCTATCACTGGCTGGCCTACTGGGATAAGTCACTATGCTCTGAAATTCTGATCGGCCTTCTCAACCCTAACTGATGGGGAACCTGTCCACTACATAGGCACGATCACTATTGTAAATCCACATACTATCTGAGTTATGTGGTTGCACTCTGAACTGTAAATAGTTACAGTACCGTGCCCTGTAAACTGAACTGTAATGGTCCATCAGGGTCTGATAATATATAATAAATTTCTATATAAAATCTATCTGTTTTACCATGATTCTGTATCAACTGTAAATTCTGTATCAACTGTATTTTTGTATGTCATGGTTCTATAAAATTGTATAATCATGGTACTACTAAAACTGTAAAAACATATTCCTATATGTATGTATTGTAAATCATGATTTTGAAAATACTACAAAACCATCTTTCTGTATATATTTGGTAAATCATGATTCTGTAAATACTATGTAGCCTTAACTTTGCAATAAACTGTATAATTGCATATCATGATTCTGTAGAAACTATATAACCGTAGTTCTGTAAAAGTTGTGTAGAATTCTTTACTATATCTATATTCTCATGCCACACAATATTTAAAACTCATTAAACATAATTTATAAAATTGTATGATTTCCTACTCCCAAAACCCATAAACATATACTACATTTTAGTAGCAAAAATCTCTATTTAAACAGGCATAACATATTTCCCTTACCTGGCTACTTGAAAGCCCCTTGTATGACTGGTCCTATACCCGCAGGGTTTCTCGTTAAACACCCTGAAAACAATAGCTCCCATAACAAAATTTCATTATTTCTCAACGTACTACATTTCTTATAACTATGGTAAAGCCAAATATTGAATAAAAGGTCTTACATTGAATTTGGGTTGAAATCCAAGGCAGCCTCACCAACGATCCACTCCAGCAGACTTGAATAGAACTTCCCCAGGAGTGTCGTGGTGGCCTCAGATCATCGAACCGGCAATAATCCAACCTAAAAACTTAGAGAGAAGATGGGAGAGACGAAGAGGAGAGAGAAGATGGGTTTTGTGCATGAGATTATGGCTGAAAAATCAAGTTTAGGCTATTTATACACTGGCCTTCGTCGACGAGCCACGTCACTTCGTCGACGAGGTCAAGAAGGAAGTTCGTCGACGAATGCTCATTCCTCGTTGACGAAATTCAGAATTGAAAATAGTCTCTTGGTATCTTCTCATCGACAAGACACGTGTCCCAGTCGACGAACCCCTCAAGCGCGCTCGTCGATGAACGTCCTGTGTTCGTCGACGAGACCCTATTTAATTTCCAATTTTAATTCCTTTTTCTCTCCTTTTCCTATTATTAAATTATGAAAATTATCCGGGTCTCTACATTCTCCCCTCCTTATAAAATTTCGTCCTCAAAATTTACTATTTGTACCATACACTATTCTTTGAAAAAAATTTGTCTATTTATTTTATTACTTACCCTCACTTATGGTGGAGGAATATCGTGGTTACATAAGTAGTTCTGGGAGATTACAATTATACCCATAAAAGAAAATTTCTTCCAAAACCAAAAACACTACCTATCCAATACTCTACATTACAATTACACTATACTAGATAAAATAAAATTAACATTACTTTAACCTACAAATTACTACTGTATTCCACTAAATAGGTGTGGGTAATTCTGTCTGATTTCATCTTCAAGCTCCCAAGAAGCTTCTTCTACCGTGTGATTCCTCCACAGGACTTTTACTAGTGGTATCTTCTTACTACGCAATTCCTATTCCTTTCTATCCAAGATCTGCACTGGAGCTTCCTCGTATGCTAGAGCATCACTGAATTCTAATTTTGTGTAACTAATAATATAGGAAGGATCTAGGACATATTTTCTTAACATAGAAACATGAAATACATCATGTATTTTGCATAGAGCTGGTGGTAAAGCTAGCCGATAAGCAACCGACCCAATTTTATCAAGTATCTCAAATGGGCCAATAAATCTAGGGCTCAACTTACCCTTCTTCCCAAACCTCATGACTCTCTTTAGTGGTGCTATTTTCAAGAACACATGGTTACCCAATTCAAATTCCAATTCCTAGTGGCGAGTATCTGCATAACTTTTATGCCGAATCTGTGTTGTACTGATTTTATCTCGAATAAGTCAGACTTTATCATATGCCTGCTGCACTATTTCTGGTCCCAAAACTCGCCTCTCACCTAACTCACTCCAGTATAAAGGAGAACGACACCTTCTACCATAAAGTGCTTCATGAGGTGTTATGCATATACTAGCCTGATAGCTGTTGTTGTAGGCAAATTCCATTAGTGGCAAATACTGGGTGCAGCTACCCCCAAAATCCACGACACACGCTTATAACATATACTCAAGTACCTAAATTGTTCTCTCTGTCTGACCATCTATCCGAGGATGGAAAGCGGTGCTGAAAGCTAATTAAGACCCCAAAGCCTCCTGCAAGCTCTTCCAAAACCATGATGTAAAGCATGGATCACGGTCTGAGACTATAGATACCGGTACTCCATAGGGTCGAACAATCTCCTAAATGTAAATCTCTACCAATCTATTCATAGAGTAGCTCACTTTAATAGGTAGAAAATGAGTTGTTTTTGTCAGCCAATCAACAACTACCCAGATGGCATTTTGACCATGCAGCGCTAGCGATAGCCCAGTAACAAAATCCATGGATATGTGGTCCCACTTCCACTCAAGAATGTAGAGTGGCTGCAACTTCCTAGCTGACCTTTGGTGCTCAACCTTAACCCGCTGACACGTCAAGCACTACTGCACAAATTCTGCAATCTCCCTCTTCATGCCACTCCACCAGAAATACTCTCGCAAATACTTATACATTTTAGTACTACCAGGATGAACCGTGTATAAAGATCTGTGAGCCTCCTCTAGAATTGTTCTTATAATATCATCATCTGTAGGTACACACAGTCTAGTGTGAAACCTCAGAGCCCCATCATCAGAAATGTTGAATTTATCTCCTTGACCATCCTATACTCTGGCTTTTACCTCTACTAATTCTAGGTCATCCCATTGAGCGGCTTTAATATTTTCATATAGCGTAGGCTGCATAGCAAGGCTAGAAATAAATATCTGAGGATCATCCTCCACTAACTCCAGACCGAGGCTTTCCAAGTCCATCAAAAGTGGGTGCTCAATTACCGCTGTTAAAAGTATAGTACCCTCTGATTTACGACTCAGTGCATCAGCCACCACATTTGCTTTACTCAGGTGGTAGCTGATGGTGCAATCATAATCCTTAATAAGTTCTAACCATCCCCTTTGCCGCATATTCAACTCTTTTTGTGTAAAGAAGTACTTTAAACTTTTATAGTCAAAAAATATTTCACATCTCTCACCATATAAGTAATGCCTCCAAATCTTTAGTGCATGTACCACAGCAGCCAATTCCAGATAGTGAGTAGGGTATTTCTTTTCATACTCTTTCAACTTCCTAGAAGCATATGCTACCACCCTACCATGCTACATCAATACACAGTTGAGCCCCTTCAAATATGCGTCACTGTAAATCACATAACCATCACCTCCTAATGGAATCGTCAGTACTGGTGCAGTGACGAGCCGCTGCTTTAATTCCTAAAAACTCTGCTCGCATTCATGATCCTATGCAAATCTGGCATTTTTCCTAGTCAAATGCGTAAGAGGCCCTGATAAGGCTGAAAACCCTTCAACAAATCGACGGTAATAACCTGTTAGCCCTAGGAAACTTCTAATTTCCTGAACATTCTTTGGCCTGACCCAATTCACCACTGCATCAATTTTACTAGGATCCATAGAAATACCATCCTCTAAGATCACGTGACCCAAAAATGACACTTTCTCTAGCCAAAATTCACATTTACTAAACTTGGCATATGACTTCTTCTCCCTGAGTGTCTGCAGAACCTGTCTTAAGTGCGCCTCATGATCCTCAAAACTCCCCAAGTAAACCATTATATCATCAATAAAAACCACAACAAATTTGTGTAAATACTGGTCAAAGACTCTATTCATCAAGTCCATGAACACAGATGGGGCATTCATTAAACCAAATGGCATAACAAGAAATTCATAGTGCCCATACCTGGTCCTAAAGGCTGTCTTCGAGACGTCCTCTACTTTTACCCTCACTTGATGATAGCCCGATCTGAGGTCAATCTTGGAATATATTCGTGTACCCTAGAGCTGATCAAACAAATCATCTATACAGGGTAGAGGATATTTGTTCTTAATAGCTACCTTGTTTATCTCCTGATAATCAATATACATCCTCATAGACCCGTCTTTCTTCTTTACGAACAACACTGGAGCTCCCCATGGTGATACACTGGATCGTATAAATCCCCTATCTAGCAAGTCTTGCAACTGATCCTTTAATTCTCCCAATTTAGCTAGATCCATATAGTAGGGAACCTTAGAGATCGGCGCTGTCCCTGGAGGTAAATCTATAGAAAAATCTACCTCGCGATCGTGAGGCAACCCAGGTAGCTCTTCTGGAAAAACATTTGGAAATTCCCTTACCACTGGTGTACTATCAAGCTTCAATTCATTTTCTGACACCTCCTTTACAACAACCTCAAACCCCTGACTTCCATCCAGGAGCAATCTGCTCGCCTCCACGGCTGACACTAACTACAATGAAGCACGTACGCGTGAACCAAAAAATCTGAATTCTTGCTCGCTAGGGGGTCTAAAAATTACTTCTTTCTGATAACAATCAATACTGGCATAATTAACTACCAACCAATCCATGCCCAGTATTACATCAAACCCATACATATCTAATACGATCAAGTCAGCTGGTAACACTCCCCCTTGAATTTCTATTGGGTAACTTCTTAGCACTCTTCAACACCTCGTCACTGACCATGACGGTGTAGCTATTGACAATTCGACATCTAATAATTGGGTCTCATTTCTAGACAATTTAACATAGGTTGTAAATAAAAAGGAATGAGTAGCACCTGAATCAAATAAAATAATAACTTGATATGGTAGAACAGTAAAAGTACCTGTCACTACATCTGCAGTAACCTCAGCATCATCCGGCGTCAAAGTATAAACCCTTGTCGGGGCTGCATCCCTCTGCTGGTACCACGAGGCGCTTGATAACCTCCACGATAGGGTCTAAGAGTTGCGACCTAGATCGGTTGTCCTGGGCATGCTCGTGCTATGTGGCCAGGTCTCCCACAACTATAGCAAACATCTCTCCTTACTCGGCACTCCCCCAAATGTCATTTCCCACATGTCTGACACACCGGGTAGATCTGCATACCCTGATTTTCACGAGGTCCGGTCGTCTGTCTCTAATCTCCCCTATAACAATCTCCTCACCATAGGCCCCAACTGGAACCTGCCTAAAAGCCCTGAGGCGTGGGCCTCTTTCTCTGACTCTGAACTGCGATACTTCTCTGTATGCCACTTTCAATCACTGCAGCCCTATCTATGACCTTTGCAAATTTCTGAGCCCAAAAACCAATAACCTACTCAAACAAGTTCTACCTCAAGCCTTCTTCGAACTTCCTTACCTTTTCCCTTCGTCTGGTGCCAAATGTGAGGCGAACCGAGACAGCTCAATAAACCGAGTTGCGTACTGTGATACTATCATCTGTCCCTATACTAAGTGCATAAACTCAGCTGCTTTTGCACTCCAAACGGTAGCAGGAAAATATCGCTCAAAGAACAGCTCCTTAAATCGACTCCATGTCACCGACACTGGATCTGGCCTCTACTCCTCAATCAGTCATGCTGATCTTCACCAGCATTTTGCCTCTCTTGTCAATTTGAACGTTGCAAATATCACCTTCTATTCATTCATACGTGGAAGCACTACCAACGTCTCCTCAATGTCCTAGACCTAGTTTTCAGCCATAATCGGGTTAGCTCCTCCAGCAAAAGTGAGGGCTTCATCCGCATAAATTGCTCAATCGTGCAGCTATGCTTCCTAGAGCTTCTGGCCATCTCATCCATTACCTGCTAGGTAACACTGCGCAATACTGCATCAGTATCTCCACCTCCCATACTGGATGGTCCTGATCCATCTCCCCCAGCGTTCGTACCACTACTTCCTGGGTCCATCCTAAAAAAACAAAGAACTCACTTTAAAGATCCTATTTCCCGTGCAAAACCCATTCTATTTCATTCAATTGAAATCCTATATCCACACTTAACTACCCTCCCTGATCTTAATTCAAAATCCAATTCTGCAATTTAGACACACGACTCGAAAATAGTTTACCATGGCTTTCCTGAAATCGTCACCCCAGGAAAGACACAGAAACTACCACAGAAATCCTGTACCCAGACCACATAACAAAATCTCAATCCTTTCCTATACTCTTGTATTGCTTCCGCTGCACTCTAAAGTCTACACAACCTAGCAACTTAGGCTCTGATACCAAACTGTAATGACCTGATTTTCCATGCCATTTTTTTTTTCACTAATATATATAACTATGAAATTTCACTACTCTGATAAATTGAACCCTTATTACGATCCAAATATGACCCATGAAAATTTGAAACACAACAACCTTCCTAACTTGTGAGAAGTTGATTTCATAAAATCATAACCATATATATACAATACCAGAGTGTCAGAATATTTCCCAAAATATACAAATAAAACTATCCCCCAAAGATACCCTCAACTGAAATCATGGCAACACGAAAACAACCTCCCAAAAAGCTTACCCTATAAATAGGGCAGTACTATTGCCCCCTCTATCTACGAGCCTCATCTGCTTGCCTAGATGGATCACCTGAAAATTTGTTAAATCACTGGGATGAGACAATGCTCAGTAAGATGAACTATGTTATTGCGAGTGTGTGGCAAATGAATTATATATTGTGAAATCTGATTTAGAAATACCATAGATAACTGAATCTGGGAAAACATGTATAAATGACGTATAGTATATCTTATACCTATGTTACTTAACATAACCGTCTTTATGCATTTTCTATTCATAATACTCCTAATATTCATAGATACATTTACTAATTCTATAAATATGATTATACATATAATAACTAAGAAAATTTATCTGGATGAATAACTGCATGTCATGATTTAACCCCTCATGACTGGGTTGTGCGGCCCGTAGGTGGGACTTATCACTGGTTGGCCTACCAAGATAAGTCACTATACTCCAAAAGTCTGATCGGCCTCCTCAACCCTAACTAATGAGGAGCTTGACCACTACATAGGCACGATCGACTGCTGTAAATCCACATACTATCTGAGTTATGTGGTTGCACTCTAAATTGTAAATAGCTATGGTACCGTGCTCTGTAAACTGAACTGTAATGGTCCATCAAGGTTTGATTATATATAATGCATTTCTATATAAAATCTATCTGTTTTACCATGATTCTGTATCAGCTGTATTAACTATGACGCTGTAATAAGTTGTATTTCTGTATCAACTGTATTTCTATATGTCATGGTTTTGTAAAACTGTATAATCATGGTACTACTAAAACTGTAAAAACATATTCCTATCTGTATGTATTGTAAATCATGATTTTGAAAATACTATAAAACCATCTTTCTGTATATATTTGGTAAATCATGATTCTGTAAATACTATGTAGCCTTAACTTTGTAATAAACTGTATAATCTGCATATCATGATTCTGTAAAAACTATATAACCGTAGTTCTATAAAAGTTGTGTAGAATTATTTACTCTATCTATATTCTCATGCCATACAATATTTAAAACTTATTAAACATAATTTATAAAACTGTATGATTTCCTACTCTGAAAACCCATAAACATATACTACATTTTACTGGTAAAATTCTCTATTTAAACTAACATAGCATATTGTTAGAAAAGGTGTATTTCCAAGAGGGGGGGATGAATTGGAAATATTAATTTTTCTCCTAGGTTAAGTCAATATGTTTTGGTAACCTAGGGTCCTTCTACACGGTTCCAAATATGCTGATAAATAAAATACGTGGAATTTAAATCATGCACATCATTCATACAATAACATATACGTGTGGTAAATATAAAATGCTGAAATGTAAATAGACACACGAAATGTTATCAGGATTCAGCCAACTGTGCCTACGTCCCCGCCTCTAGCTCGCAACCTAGAGGATTCCACTAATAGCTCACTTAAGGGTGGACCGGCACCGTTTACAACCAGGTCAAATTAACACAGGGCTGACCTCAACCTTAACCAGGTCAATTAGCGAGGCTGACCTCAACCTACATGCCTTAACAGGACGACGCACCTAGCTTTCCTAACCGGGTCTAAGCCAATCCGGGACTATTCCAGGGCTAGTCTCCCTCTTCAGGCCCATTCCTGGATATACAACAAATGTGTATATAATCAAATGATACAGTGATTGTGCTTTCGTGTAAAGTAGATATGTACCCAAATACGCGCAATAACATACACCACAATATGATTCAATATGTTAGCTCAATGTGGTATAGATGGTTCAACTCTCAAAGTATTTTCTATCAGTGTAATGCGTACGTGAGAGTGTCAAACAAACAATCTTTGTATCACAAGATATGTTCAATATAATAGTTCACACAAAGATATTAGCCAGACAATATGTATATTTCATTGAGCAGGTTTCCTCAATCATATGATGCTCCAGTAATATATATTATATATGTTCGGTTTGCAAAAGATATTAAATCTTTGTATTCAGCAAAGGATATGTGAGTTGATGAATATTGCCACAAAGAACACTATCACAAACACAAATATCTTTTCACAAATATATCAATATAAATTGCACAAGATATTTGAGTATGTTTTGAAAATGATTTTGCAACACAAAAACAAATACAAGCTTCCAAAGAAATTGCAACATAAATGCAATACTCAGAAGCTTAAGCAAGTCTTCTTAGGATAGGCTTATTAGCAAAAGCCCCCTAAGAATCCTTAGGTTTGGCTCTCACGAAAATCGTGTCAAATAAATACAACCAAGAGAGCAAACCTTCCCAAACACACACTCAATCCACTTATAAATGATGTACGCACTATTAAACAATAAGCATAAGTGAATGGGGCTCAAAAATGAGTAGTATAGGCTTTGGAAATTTCAAAGAATTTGTCCTAATCAAAGTGGTTAATCCCTTTCTAATTTTCTCAAATGATCTCATATATATAGGTATGGGAGAAAATATGACCGTTGGGGACCCATTGGGTATTATTAGGAAAGTTTAATGATGTTTAGAGCATTTTAACCCTGTTTAAAAAATATTAACTACGGTAAAAAAAATCAGGGCAACCCGAGAGGTCCGGTCGACCAGAACAAGTTCAGTCAACCAAGTCTCATATGGTTCGGTCGACCAGAGGGTTTTTGAACTGAGGTCTCGGTAGATCGAAAGTGGGTGATTTCTCAAATTTCTGAGGTTTGGTCGACCGAGCCTTTTTGAAATGCCTAGTTCAGTCGACCAGACCGCTGGGAATTCTCCCAAGGACCCCTCGGTCGACCAGGTAGTTGGAGTACAAAAGTGAACGGTCAACTAGATGGTGAAATGTTAACCAAGGAGGGTTTCGATCGACCAGGGTCTTTTGAACTACCTGGTTCGGTCAACCAGGTGGTCAACCTTTTGACCCAGGGAGGTTTCGATTAACCAGGGCTTTTTGAACTACCTGGTTTGGTCGACCAGATGGTCAAACTTTGACCCAGGGAGGTTTCGGTCGACCAAGGCTTTTTGAACTAGCTTGGCTGGTCGATCGAAAGTGCACCATGTGTGTATTTCGGTCCCGTTTCGAAACATATAAGCCCTATTCAAGTGCTCAACAAACATATGTGTAAATGTGTGTGTTCTAGGGTCACTTGGGGTCCAATTTGAAGACACCGAAAAAGTCCGGTGTCGAAGGGTAAACCCTAAGGTCTTTCTAAGGTCATTTCTCATTTACGATTTGTTTAAGCTTACGTAATAAATCATACATGTAATGTGTGTGAGCTTATTACAAACCAATCCCTATTTACTATTACAGACCTTTCCGACTTAAATATTACAAACCCGAATATAAATTACAACAAATAAATTATATCTAGGGTCTTCAAAGTCTTCGTTTTCCTCTGGATCTCCGAGTGCCATCATAGGATACTACCAAGATAAACCTGCACATCAACTCGGAAGTCATTAAATACCTGAGTATTTGTCATAATCAAAACAGGGTATGACCTATAGGGTCAACACATATTTCCCTTACCTGACTACTGGAAAGCCCCTAGTATGATTGGTCCTATACCCGCAGGGTTCCCCATTAAACACCCAGAAAACAACATCTCCCAGAACAAAATTTCATTATTTCTCTGTGCACTACATTTCTTATAACTATGGTAATGCCAAATATTGAATAAAAGGTCTTACCTTGAATTTGGGTTGAAATCCAAGTCAACCCCACCAACGATCCACTCCAGCAAACTTGAAGAGAACTTCCCCAGGAGTGTCATGGTGGCCTCGGATCTTCAAACTGGCAAGAATCTAGCTCGAAAACTTAGAGAGAAGATGGGAGAGATGAAAAGGAGAGAGAAGATGGGTTTTGAGCGTGAGATTATGGCTGAAAAATCAAGTTTAGGCTATTTATACATTGGCCTTCATCGATGAGCCACGTCACTTCTTCGACGAGGTTAAGAAGGAAGTTCTTCGACGAATCCTCATTCCTCATCGACGAAATTCAGAGCTGAAAATAGCCTCTCGATATTTTCTCATCGACGAGACACGTGTCCCAGTCGACGAACCCCTCATGCGTGCTCGTCGACAAATGTCATGTGTTCATTAACGAGACCCTATTTAATTTCCAATTTTAATTCCTTTTTCTCTCCTTTTCCTATTATTAAATTACGAAAATTATCCGGATCTCTACAAGTCGTCTGAAGATTTTTTGGTGAAACACAGAAAGAGGCATAAGCATATCAGAAGACTGAACCCTAACTTCAGTCGTCTAAACCCGAAACATCAAAAGTCTGAACCCCAACTTTAGACTTCTGACCCTGTGTCTAGTTCAAAATTTTTAAAGCTTTAAGGAATTTTAGAAGATTGACCCCGAAGGTTCCGTCATCTGAACACTGTTAACCATCAAATTTTTTAAATATTTTAAAATGGTTTCTTGTGCTCCAAATTTTCCTAAAACTTGGGAAATACTCCAAGTAATCTTGGGAAACACGAAAATACTTTTGAAAGCCTATAAATAAATGGTTTTAAAAATCAAAACACACCAAGAATTGAAAATTCTGATTGATAAGCTAACAGCACTATTGTTCTTACAAAGCTCTCTTGCTCACTCATTACAAAACTCTTTTGTTCAGATATTTTGAGGTGCTGATCCTTCCTCTTTTGAATTCCTACTGCTAATCCTCATCTAAGAAGGATATTGGTGAATTCTATACGTGAGCTTCAATTCTATTTCATATTGATATTTTTACATTGAAGTATATAGAGATGAACTTGTACTAATCTGCTCTTTAAGAAAGTATTTTTGTATGCAGATATTTTCTCTTGTTTCTTGTTGTTTTTTGACGATTCTAGGTTGTTGGATCATTGGCTAAGCGTGGTGTATCGCTTAGAGAGGTGTATCTCTAACCTAATGAAGGAGTGACCGAGTGTGGGGTATCACTTGGAGAGGTGGGCTTTAGCCTACTGAAGGAGTTTGTAAACGTGTTGTTATGCCCGGTAAAGGAATTGGTTTAGTAAATCCTTTGGTGGTTTGCCAAAGGCAATGATGTAAGCTAGGGATAAGCCGAACCTCGTAAAAATCTTGGTGTCACTCTCTTTCCCTTTATTCTCTTTATTTTCAGCATATATATAAACTGCGTAAATGATTTATATTTCTTAATCATAAAAACAAACGTGGTTTGGATTTTAAATAAAGCTGCAGTTTAATTTGTTTTTGGGCTTGCGAAAATCAAAAGAGAGTACGTTGGTTGATCAATATTGATTGCGAAAATCATAAGGGAATACGTTGGTTAATCAACACCTAAAACCTATTAACGGAAGGTTTCTAAAATTTGGGAAGAGTGTGGATGTTATATTGATTATCATAGAGAAAAATCAAATTACATTAACTACAGAGCTTGAATAAAATTCATTTACACAGGGTTGTCAACAAAAGTTGAGAATTGCTGTAAAAGTTTTCTTGATTGAATTGTGGTTGAGTGATTTAAAGTTTTGTTGGTTGATTGATTGTTTACTTGTGTTGTGTGGTTGTGGATTGATAAAGAACCAAGCTTTGATTGAAAGAATTATAAAAAGGGTTAAGAATTTTAAAAAGAATTAAAAGAAAATTTTAAATAACCCAATTCACCCCCCCCCCCCCCCCGCGCTTGGGACTACATCTTGGTTTTCACGATTTAATCTCAAATTTTGCTTAATTCCAATCGAAAATAAAAGGTCCCTGAAGTTAGTTCAGATTCGGGGTTTTCAGGATTGTTTGAAATTTCTTTTGACAAATTAAATGAACATGCAATTTAAATTCTAAACCTAACACGCACTGAATTGAATAACGGGAAACAACAATCCTATAATTAACTAGGGAAAAATTGAAACACGCGTTGAACTTTGGAACAAAAATTTAAGACGCTAATTTTCCTACGTAAATTAAAACATGCAATTTTGAGAACGCAACCAATCACAAATTTAAATAACAACTAATTTAAGTGCAATCAAGAACTTAAATAGGAATCCAAGTCTTCAAGAACTAAACCATAAACGGAACACTAAAAAAAACAGACTTTAATAAAACTTAAACTAAACCGAACTCAACAAAATTTAAATTTTAAAGTAAACAATTAATATAAATCCCAAGAGAATATTTTTCTTTTTGGTATTAGGAGATCAACACGAAGTTAGATACAATCACTCAAACAACGCTAAATAAATATGAAGAACAGGGAAAGGACTTAACTTTATGTAAAAATATCCAAACAAGATAAAAAAAAAATTGAAATTTTAATTAAAATTGTAAACAATAACTCAATTCTTTTAAAGTAGTAGTAATAATAATAATAATAAACAATTAAAAAAAGAGGGGGAAGAAAAGAAAAAGAAAAGAAAGAGAAAGAGAGAGTTGCTCATGAGTGCTATGACAGCAACAAAGTTTCTGTTGGTGTTGCACGTGGCTGGCCATGGAGTTCATGCGGCAACAAGGACTTCAGCAGGGTTGTTCTCGGGTGACTGGCCATGGGATGAAGCCGCAACAGCAGGGGGGACTGGCCACAAGGGGGTGCTGGAGCAGCAGCTACGGTGGCTGGTTGCAGTAGCTACGGTGGCCAGCAGGTCTTCACAGGACTGCAGCAGCAATGAAGGAAGCTTCCCAGCTTCAGTAGAGAAAACGGCAGCACAGTAAGAAGGAAGGGCAGCAAGGAACAAGGGAAGAGAAGGAGGGAAGAGAAGAGAAAAAAGGAGAAGGGACCGAGTCTTCGAGGTGGTTATAGGATGGCAATAGGTTCGGGTTGCAACTGGAGAGCAAAGGAAAAGAGGGAGAGAGACAGAGGGACAGAGGGAGAAAGGGAGAAAGGATAGACAGGGAGGCTGGGCTTGGAGAGAGAAGAGAACGATAGGGGGACCGAGGGAGAAAGGGAGAAGAGAGAGACAGGGAGGCTAGGGCTGCTGTGTGGCCGTGAGCAAGGAAAAAAAAATGGAAAGGGAAGAGAGTTGGGAAGGAAGGGAGAGGGAAGGAGAGAGTCGAGAGGATAGAATGGAGAAAGACAGAGGGAGAAAGGGATAAAGGAGAAACAGACAAAGGAAGGGAGAAGAGAGAGACTAAGGAGAAAAGGGAGCTGCAGGGTCTGAGGGAAAGAAAAAAGATATATAGGGGGAGGGGGGAGAGAGCCCTACCTAACGTGCGCCAAGAGAAGGTCTAGACCAGGCTACATGACCGGATCACATCAGGTAAATGTATTTTTTCCTTTTTTTTTTCTTTTCTTCTTTAGCGAACATGGATGATTTTGACTATCCTAGAGCCCGTTTCTCTCAAAGCTCAAAACATGAAAGTTTTAAATAATCTTCACATCTTTTTCTAGGATTTCAAATCTTCTCAATCGAAACTTAGACGAAAAAATTATGCGCAAATTACGAACTGGTACTGGTTTTAGCTCCTGATAATTTTCATGCAATAAAAAAATTTCAAAAATTCATAAATTGCTCAATACAACCCAAATATTATAAATAGGACACCGTGTTAAAATATTGAGAGTAATTAGATATTTAATTAAAAATATAAGCCCCAATGCATGACTTAAACCACCTAATTGCGATGTTTAAGCGCGTAATCAAAATACATCCTAGATCCCTCCCATGTTATTAGTTATGCCAAGTCAGAACTCAGTGATACATTGGTTTATGTATAAATTCCAGTACAGATCTTAGACAAGAAGGAACAAGAATTGTGTAGTAAGAAAATACCACTAGTAAAAGTGGTGTGGAGATATCATGCCATGTAAGAAGCTTTATAGGAGCATGAGGAAGAAATCAGACAGAAATACCCACACCTATTTAGTGTGGTACAATAGTGACTTGTAAAGTTTAAATAATGACAGTTTTATTTTATTTAGTGCAGAATGACGAATGTATAGTTGTAATTTAGAATATATGATAGGTAGTGTTTTTGATTTTGGGAAAATTTTCTTTTAATATATTTGTAATATCCCAGGACTCTGAATGTAACCACGGTATTCCTCCGCCACAAGTGAGGGTAAGTAATAAAATAAGTAGTCATTTCTCTTTAAGGGATGGTGTTTAATACAGATAGTAAATTTTGAGGATGAAATTTTTATAAGGGGAGAATGTAGAGACCCGAAGAATTTTACCAAATTAAGTATTAAGAAAGAGGGGAGAAAATAAGTTTTCTAAAGGTGTTCAGCTGGCCTTGTCAACAATGCTAGGTCGTTCGTCAACTAGGAGCCTCCTAGGGCACGTCAACAAGGACATGTGTCTCATCAATGAGGGATTACCGAGACAAGTGTTTCCAGGCCTGAAATTCGTCGACGAGGAATAAGTGCTCGTTAACGAACTTCCTTCTTGCACTCGTCAATGAGATGATGTGGCTCATCGACAAGTCTGCACTTTATAAATATGCTAAACTCGGATTTGAAGCGAAAAAAAATTGCATGCAAATTCCTTCTCTCTCTAAGGTGATATGGTTATGATCTGTATTCATCCTGAGTGGATTCCATTAAGAAAGCTAAGAAAGTTGATTGCCAGAAAGATGGGACCTTTCAAAGTTTTAAAGAAAATTAGTTCTAATGCTTACATGCTTGATATTCCTATTGATTTTGGTATAATGAATGTTTTTAATGTTAAAGATCTAATTGTTAGCCTTGGTGGCTACATGAACTTAATTGTCATGTTTTGATGATAACAACCCATTAGTGGTTCTAAGTGAACTAATCGTTACATATCAAGCTATGATAAGTACAAATTCAGATGCAAAGATCAAGTAAAATCTTAATAGGTTAGGCATCATCAAAAAGTGGGAGATTGTTAGTCTTAGTGGCAACATAATTATATTTAATGTGTTTTGATGATATTAACCTATCTGTTGTTCCAAGTGTATTCTATATTTGCAAATCAAGTTAGTACAGGTGCAAGTGACAAATACATGAAGATACCGGATCAAATGCAAAGATCGGAATGAGTGGACGTTCGAGCACGAAAGATCAAAGGATACTCACGTGGAAGAACTCAAGCACATCCAAGGAAGCTAATATATAATCATATGTAATGGGGAGAGTTTGTGGTAGTATTTGTTGTAACTCTTGCAGTTTTGTTTCACGCATGTTTACTGAGCAAGAGTTGCGCAAATTTCATATGCATACTAGGACATAAGAGTAAATGGGATATCACTTAATTGAAAAATAAGTTTTTCATTATTTCATACTTAAGATTTTTCAAAGGAAAAATCATGAATCATATGAAAATATCCTATACTCAAATGTAGTTTTATATGGGACAAGTTTTAAATTATATTAGTGTTATAATATTTTAAAAGCTTGGTCCTAGTTGGGTTTAAAACCTCATTTATGCACCTCTCAAATTTCCTAAATACCCTTCAGTATTTGGGGTATAACTTTTTCTAGAAAAGTCCAAAAAAGACGATCTTGGTGTCTTTGGAAATCTAAGAAAAAATCCCACAACTTTCATGATGATGACTTTTTCTAATTTTGGTAATTAGTCAATGATTTGGGATAATTCACTAATGATTTCAGGCAAAATGTAGCCCAATTGAAACAATCAACTAATTGGGGTAAATAGTTGGCGAATTGGGTAAATTAATAGATGAATTAGGTTAAATAGTCGACAATTTGCTTTGGAATTCAGTCCCCAATGGCTATAAATGGTTAGTTTTCAAAGTAAACATATAATATATCATCCCAACGGCCATAAAACGGCTAGTAGCCCATTTTACCTATTAATACAAGTCCAAAGACTTGTTTTATATATTGATTTAGTAGTTCATATATCATTCCCAAGCACACCACATTTTAATTCATATTTCAAGTGCTCAACTTCTCTCTTGCTCCTTAACTTTGTTGTGAATCATTACTTTGAGAGAGTTGTGTGAGGTTTTGGTTGTATTAATTATTAGCTCAATCAAGGAGCATTTGTTTTGTATTCCATCTTCAAGTTGTAAAAGGTTCTTAGTGAACCAAATTGCAAAGGGTTCTTGGTGAACCATGGTTGAAGGTTCTTGGTGAACCAAAGTGTAAGGATTCTTAGTGAACCTTACGGCTCTTGGTGAGCGAAAGGGATTTGTTCCTAGTTGTAAAGGCTTCTCCGCTGGTGAAGGAGTTTATAGTGGAGTGTGGAATCCTTGATTGTGTCTCAAGGCGTGGATGTAGGTGGGTGCCAAACCATGTTAAAACATTGATATTAAGCTTCTCTTCCCTGTACTCTTTATTTTATGTCTATATTGTGATATAATTGCTTGCATCTCGCCAAGATTTATATTTTCTAGAGAAAAGCGAAAGATTCCATTCACCCCCCCCCCCTCTAGACTCTACTCCTGAGCCAATACTAACCCCCTTTCTTGAAGCATCATCTTTTAAGGAGCCTTCAAATTCTAACCTGGCAGGTGATCCTAATCCATTCCCCATTCTTCATGAGCCTGAAAAACCAAAGTTACTTTTGCCTCCACCTTTACCCATACCAAAGAAAGTTGATGAGATTGAAAACATATTGGATGACAAGATAACCTTCACACAAACAGAATCATTCCAAAAGTTCTTGGACAAGTGGAGAGGCAAGCCACTTTCCGAGAGGAGCTGGATACATAAAGAACACCTCCTTCATCTCAACCCGAAGTTGTATTCATAGTACACCACTTCTCATTCTTTGGAGAAGAATTCTTTTAGGCCCGGGAGAGATGATGGGGATCAACACGCCTTGATTATTTCCTTTGCTAATATGATGATACATGGACGACCTACCGATGTCTACTATCATTCAAATTGTTTTGTAGGTACACATGGAACTACTTGAAGACTTTTGAAGACTTTAGGTGCATGAAGACCCAAGTCAATATATAAACAAGATCAAGTCCAATACCCATGTGGGCCCACATAGTATGTGGACCCCGCACGGTTTATGTTCCATAGGGCCACACAAATTTGGCCTTCCCTTTTGGCACATGTTTGGGTCTCCAAGTTTGATTTGTAATAATGCAAGACAACTAAGCTGCAGTGTGTGTCTAATAAGTTGGTGAGTATTTATTGTGTTAGAATTAAGTGTAAGAGTTTAATGCTTTGTCCCTCCATGCTTGTGTGAGAGTTGTGAGTGAGTTTAATGTGTTGTCCCTCCCTCCCATGCCAAAATTTATATCATTCTCATTGTAAGAATTATGTAGGGTTTATATTTGAATATTGAAGAGATTTCCATTGTTAAAGCTCAAAACCTTTGTCCGATCTTTGATTGTGTAGTGTGAGACTACATCGTTCTCTCTAAAGATCACGTGGGGAGAGACCACCCTATCCAGCACTACCATTATCCCCTCCTTCCCTTTATACACTCCCACGGCCTCTTCCCTTTACACAACATATCCACTTCCATCATTGTGTTCAAAGCTTGTTCAAAGGACTTCCGGCGTGATCTAAGCTCATGTAGAACAACATCAAGTCATCTGACGATTTCCTTAGGTAAGCTTGTTACTTTTTCTTAAAGCCCTTGTTGATTGTAAACCCTTGCTTGAACCCCAGCAGCCCTTATTAAATTAGCCCCTTGAATCCCTAAACTTCCTTAAAATTTTTGTGTGTTCAAGCGACTGAAGTCATAGGTTCAGTCCACTGAACTGCTACTGCCAGTTTAGAAATTCAGTCTCTAAATATTCAGGCAATTAAGACCAGAGTTCAGGCAACTGAAGACCAACTGAGCCTTTAGTTTTCAATATTAATATCACTTGCTAATATCAATCGTGGGAATATTGATTTGTTAACGTAGAACTTACATTCTCGAATTTTGAAATAGCATCTTTTTCTGCATAAAACTTGATTCCTTGATAAAGGAACAATTAGGACTTAATTTGTGGATAGATCATACACCTTTTCAAAACCCTTACAACATGTGAATCATAGCATAATTTATAATGTTTACGTTTGGTTGATTGAATTTTTAAATTAAAGTGTTTAGGTGTATGTACTTGCTTGAGGGTTGTTCATAGGACTAGGCCAACCATACCCATACTACATCAGAATCTAAGAAGAAAAGAAGAAAATAATGAAAGCCACAACTTGGGATGACTCCAGCTCAAGCAACTCAGAAAGCGACTCGAGTGATCAAGAAGTGGCAAACTTCTGCTTCATGGTGATAAATGAAGAGGTAAATTCTTACTCAAACTCATTCAATGACTCTAGTGATGAATCATGTAATAAATCCTATGAAAGCATGCCATCATACACTGAAATGCAAATTGAACTATTTAAATTGCATAAAAGCTTTGTCAAGGTGTCTAAGAGAAACAACACACTAAAAAGAAAGAATGACATGTTAATGAAGAAAATAGAGTCAACTCAATCTGTTGAAAAAGAAAATGATTTGTATATTGCTAAACTAGAAAGTAAGATCAACAAGATGTCAAAAGAACTAGAAAATGTAAAGTTACAAGCCAATTGTGAAAGTGAGAACGACTCAGAAATAACTAGTCTAGAAAGAAAGATAAAAGACCAATCTAATATCATATACAACTTCACAAGAGGAAAAGAAAATTTTGACAAACGGGTTGGGTCTCAAAAGATGTTCTTAGACAAAGAGAGCATTGGATTTAATGGAATAGAAAATAGGAGGAAAAAGAACCTTTACATGGGATATTTTGTAAAAGCTTCTAAAAACTATGTCTGCACCTCCTCAACCAATGCATATGCACACACCACATATTTCTTGTGTAAGAAGAAAGGACATATAAAATTTGAATGTCCATTTAAAATAAAACATGCTAAAAACTAAAAAGGTATGGAGAGTCAAAGAAACCTCTAAAACCAACCTAGAAGGACTTAAGAAGGTTTGGGTACCTAAAGTAACAACTTGAATCCTTTTGTAGGTATGTTTTAGGTCCACCCCTTCGAAATACAAGTGGTACTTGGATAGTTAATGCTCAAGGTACATGATGGGAGATAAGTCCAAGTTTATTGGCATCGACAAAGTCGGTAAGGAACCATCTTTAATAATTGTGAATGTATTATTGGTTGAAGGTTTAAAGCATAACCTTCATAGCATTAGTCAACTTAGTGATAAAGGTTTTGACATAATCCTTAAAAAAGACAAATGCATAGTTGAAAACATGGAAAAACATGAAATACTATTCATTGCAAATCGAGTTTAGAATGTGTTGACCTTATAGGTCACATCTAGTTTTGATAATGACAAATACTCTTGGTATTTGATGAATTTCGAATTTGTGTGCAGGTATATAATTAGCAGATCAACTAATGGCACATAAAGACTCAAAGTCTAATGAAGACTTCTTTCATGTTGTAATTCATTTTAATTCAATGAGGGTCTGTAATAGTAATTAGGAGAAATGATCTGTAATAATCTCTGCATGTCATGCATGTAGGTTTTGTAAGCTCAAAAAGATCATAGTTTGACCATTGGGACGTAATGACTTTAAAGCACCCTTTGGTCGACCGACGCCAGGTTTTTGGGTGTACTTGAAAAGACCCTAGGTTCCTACACATTGTGACAAAGTCCCCATAATAACTTACATTATCAGGAAAAAGAATTGAAATAAAATTTGACAAAATAGGGAAAGTATGAGATAGCTCAGGCGACCAAACCCTAGGTGAACAAATCACCTCGGGCGCCCGAACTATTGAGAAGTCAATAGTTTGACCATGCTTCGAGCAACCGAACATATTTTGAGCGTATCTCCCTCGGGCACCCGAACCTGTGTCAAGTTTCTTTTCAACTACCCAGGCGCCCGAACGATCACGTTCAAAATAAGGCCCAGGCAACCGAATTGGCTGGTTCGGTTGACCTTCTCCGCCCCGCAAGGAGAGTTTGTAAGGGTTGAGGTCAGCCCTGTGCTAATTGACTTGGTTGTATTAAGTGCCACTCCACCCATTAAGTGAGCCATTAGTGGAATCCTTGGGCTTGCGAGCTAAAGGAGGGGACGTAGGCATAGTTGGCCGAACCTCGATAACATATCTTGTGTGCACTATTTATCTTTCTGCAATTTACATTCCTGCACATGTATGTTATAGTTGGTGAATGTTGCGTATGATTTTAATTTCCACTCGTTATATTTATCTGCTCATTTGGAACTGTATAGACAAACCCTAGGTTGTGAATGTACTGCTGCTATTTATGTCAAACCTAAGAAAAAGTTTAAAATTCCAATTCACCCCCCCCCCTCTTGGGAATACACCAAAGCTAACAGAATGTATATTTCATTAACTTTGAAAACTTAGTATCTCAAGATGTAAAATTCTTTACAATTTTAAATGAATCCAATTGGCTGTGGCATAGGAGATTAGGACACACTAACATGGACCTATTATCGAAGTTAGGTAGAAAGAACTTAGTCAAGGGTTTACCCAACACAAAGTTCACAAAAGACAAAGTCTGTGATGCTTGAAGAAGCAACTAATCTCCATTGGAAGGCCATTGTAATTAATTCATCTAGATTTGTTTGGCCCCACTAAAACACAAAACCTAGGAGGAAAGCAATATGCATTCGTCATAGTTGATGACTACTCCAAGTTCACCTTCTTATCCTCCAAGGATGAGGTGTGTAAAATGCTCACCAACATGTGTAAGAAACTTCAAAATGAAAAAGGGCATGGTGTTTTACACATAAGAAAGGATAGAGGTGGAGATTTTAAAAATAAAGATGTTGAAAACTTCTTTGATGAAAATGAAATTTCTCACAACTTTTTAGCACCAGGAACACCTCAACAAAATGGAGTTGTTGAGAGAAAGAATGGATCACTACAAGAAATGGCTAGGAGTATGCTAAATGAGCATAACCTACCTAAATACTATTGGGTTGTAGCGGTAAACACCACCTGTTATGTAATGAACAGAGTCTTAATTAGGGCAAACTTGAATAAAACCCCCTATGAGCTTTGGAAAGGAAAGAGACCAAATATCTCATACTTCTATGTATTTGAATGTAAATGTTTTGTCATAAATGATAAAGGAGACCTAATAAAATTTGTTGCAAAATCAAATAAAGGAATTTTTCTAGAATAAGTTATAAATAGCAAAGCATTTAGAGTCTACAACAAAAGAACATTATTTGTTATAGAATCCATACATGTCGTATTTGATGAAACTAATCCATTTTCTTCTAAAACCACTAATAATGATGATCTCAATATAATAAAGAGTTTAGAAGAACTAGCAACTCATGAAATAAAATATGAGAGCATTGAAACCAAAGAACCATCTAATGATGACTCTCTAGAACAAGGTGAATTGCCTAAGGAATGGAAATTTGTGAAGAACCACCCTAAGGACCAAATAATTGGTGAACCATCACGAAGGGTGTCCACTAGATCTTCACTAAAGAATCTATGTGATCATTGTTCGTTCCTATCTCAAGAGGAACCTAAGAACATTAATGATGCAATCAATGATGATTCTTAGGCATTAGCCATGCAAAAGGAATTAAATCAATTTTAAAGGAATAGAGTTTGAAAGTTAGTTCCTAGACCTGATGATCATTCTATGATTGACACTAAATGGATTTATAGGAATAAAAAGGATAAAAATGGAATTGTTATACATAACAAGGCTAGATTGATAGCACAAGGTTATAATCAAGAATAAAAGCAACCATCTTGATCTTCCAACCCTGATACTCAAATGGATGATTTCCAAGGAAGAATCAAGATGAATCATTTTCCCTTATGGAGGAGCTCTAAATCTCATCTTTGAGTATCTCGGTGTTACTCGCTCATCCACTTTATTTAAACGAAAATCCTATGATAAATTTCCATCAACCACTGTGAAACTTATGGGATATGTTTTAGATCGTGCACTTGGGTGGATACCTAAGCTTAGTAAATCTTAGGAAGGAAATGTGAATATAGAGTTACAAGAATATCAAAGTCGTGGCCAAGATCGACAACATGAAGAGCCACTTGCTCCTGCTGGTGCTACCAATACTGTTCCTTCCTAGTTTATGGGTTTTCGTTAGGACATGGATTCAAAATTGAGTGTCATTTGTGGAGATATAGAGTCTAAATATAATGCACTCCAATAGTCAATACAGTCCACATTCAATTCTTTCGATTAGCTGCTCGAACGGATTGAAAGCAACATAGGAAATGTTTCCTCGTCAAAAGGGAAAGCTCCCATGGTAGTGAGTTTGAGTGATGAGGATGACGACGATAGTAAATAGGATGACACCTCATCTGGTGGTGATGATATTGATGAGGATTAGTTGTTCATTTTCTATTACATGATGAAAACAATTGTGTTTCTTGTATCTGCTTGTACCTTGTTGGTACTTAACTTATATTTTTCTTTGAACAATTACTTTCACTTATTATGTCTTCTGAATCTATTGAAAACAACTCTTAATGGATGCTCAATGATACTATTGTGTTCTATTGGTTACTATATCCTAAATAATGTGAACTGCATGCTGGTTGATGATCTCAATGATTGTGAGATGATTGATGGTACCCTATTGATTGAGAAATGTATGCTGATTGATGGTACCCTATTGATTGAAAATCACATGCTCGTTTATGGACCTATTGATTGTGAATTACATGCTGCTTGATGGTCCTATTGTGAACTACATGTTGGATGTTTGATACATAGATGTTGTGTTATACTACTTCATTTCTATTGATTTTTTTTTATGTCAAAAGGGGGAGAATAAGCAAAATGAAGTTTATGCATGATATTAAGGGTGGGAGTAAGCAAAATGAAGTTATTTTTTTTATACATGTTATTCTTGTGTATTCTATTTTCGAAAAAGGGAAATAACCAAACCGAGAGAATAACTTGAATATGTATTTTCAATGTATTTCAAAAGGGAAGATTTTTTTTATTATAAAATATCTTTTGAGGAAAATCTTTCTAAAAAGGAGAAAATTAAATCAAAGTTAAGTTTGAACAAATATGCATACATTGATCATCTTTTATGTTTTATGTTTATTGTGAGGGGGGATCTTATTAAGGCTACCTCATTTTACTCCTTATTTGTCATCATAAAAAAGGAGCTTGTTGGCCTAACAAGGCTTGATCTTGTTTTGATAATAACAAATTAAGGAATCTAATTGTGCTTTTAAGTGAAGTTTCAGACATTACATTTTTACAAGCACAATGGTTTACATTTAAATTCAAAAGCCATGAAGAAAACAAGCTAAATGAAGATTGGTCAAAGCTTGGATGAAGTTAAAGCTTCATTACATGAAGAATTAGGGTTTTTTTTTTAATGTATTAAAAATCTCATGTAAGTGTTTTTCAATTTTAAATTTGTTTATGAAGCTCTTAGGATTAAGTATTGGACTTAGAGACCTGTTTAACAACTTGAAAAATAACTTTACAAAAGTCCAAATGTCTTTTCAAAAGAATACAAATAAGTTTTGGAACCAAAAATATGAAAAACACTTAATTACAGAGTGTTCAGATGCCTGAGGAGTATGCTTAGTCAATTGAATGGCTACTGCCAGTGTTAAAAGATCAAGCAGTGTTGGTTTAGGCGATTGAATGATAGATTAGACACCCGAATAGGGTCAGGCAACTGAAGAGCTACTGGCTGTTTAGGAGTGTATGTTTTTAATTGGTTCAGGCGACTAAAGTTTGCGATATAAGTTGCGATCAACTCGATTTCTTTCCTATGTTTGCAATATATGGTTTCCAAAATTTGGGCAAGCGGTAAGATTTCTACCCTAGCTATATAAAGCTACTTATAAACATATTAGGGCAAGAATATAGCTTGCATATACCTTGATTTCTTCTTGAAAAAGCTGCTGTGTGCAAATCCTCTTCTCTAAACTAATTTCCGGTTTTTTACTCTTGATTTTCACATCTTTCAAACCAGAAAACCCTAGATTGTTTGCTGAGTTTCGTAGCAAATTTATTTTTGAGAGTTTATAGTGATTTGATATTGTACAAATTCACCCTTTTGAGAGAGTACCCTACTTGTATGAAAATTTGTTGTTATTTGTTTTGTAACTTAATGATTCGGAAATAGAATCTTTGCCTAGCAAAAGGGGTGTTCTTGCTAGAGAGGGGTCCACCTACTAAACGGAGAGAGGGAACTCCACCTATTGAATAGAGAGAGTAAGGAAAATCCTCACAGCGAGTTTCTGGAGGCAAGGATGTAAGTAGGCCACTAAACCTGGTAAAAAAATATGGGCGTTCCTCTTTTCCCTTAATCTCTTTAATTTTCTGCAATTTTAAATTGATTATTAACTATTATGTATGAATTAAAATTGATTGGGAAATTGTTGAATGCTGAGATTGACTTTAGGATACTTTGAATGCTTAGATCGATTTATGGATGTTTTGAATGAAATAACTTTCCGTTGTGAATCAAACACTGCTGAATTTGTGAATTAATTGTTAAATACAAGAAGGGTATTTGAGTGTTAAATTGTTGGAATTGTTTGATATTGAAATAGTCATTGCCTAAACATAAAATCAATATTTGTATATCTATTTAAATTTGTTAAGCCTTGTATTTTAATTAAATATTTATGTAGGATTGTTCATTAGTATAGTCGTTCACTAATTAGATATTTGTGGTGATTGAGATTATTCAAAGGGGACGTGATAAATAAGTATTAAAATAAATCAAGCTTTCGCGCATTAAAATTTAAAATATCCAATTCACCACCCTCTTGGGACTACACCATCACTTTCATAGAATTCATTACGCAATTATCGATTTTAATTTCAAATGATATGTGTAACTAATACTGCAATTACATACTTATATGATCACATAGATATCTAAATTGAATCAATTACATAATTACGTATATATTCAAATGGAATTGTCCATGATAATAGACTTATGTTCATGCATTTCGAAATTATAGTATTAACAATGTGTTTGCGTTGTTTAATTACATAACTATGTAATTACAAACATATTTAAACCGAACTAGACACATATGCATATGGATCAAAACAATTGTATACTTTTATAGTTATTCTCAATTACAAAATTATGTACATAGATTTTTGAATAGTGGTATTAATTACCTAATTATGTAGTTTAATTTCAAATCATAAGTCTAGTTAGCAATTTTAGTGTATTTTGAAACCTAAGGTGTAGTCCTAAGAGCGGGGTTGAATTGGGTTATTTAAAAATTCCTTAGATCCTTTTTAAGAGTTCTTGTCCCTTTTTACAATCTTTTAAGGATTTATTGTATTTTTGTTAATCGGAGAATCCACACAAACTCCTATTTCCTCTAATCAATCCACAATCACAACAACTATAATCAATTAATTTACTGTTCAAGCAAAACAACCATACCACAAGAAATCAATTTGCAATATTTAGCGGCCCTGTATATGAATGTGCAATTCCTGTAGTTGGGATTTGAATTGAATATTAAAATGACATCCAAACACTTCTTCAATATCAGAATTTAAATAAACTTTCATCTAATAGGTTTGGGTTGTTAACCAATCAACGTACTTCCTTTTGGTTTCCGCCAAAGATCGATTAACCAACGTACTCCCTTTCGATTTCCGTAAGCCCAAGAACAAATTAGGCTTTGGGTTTACTTAATTTCCAATACGCGTTACTTTATGATTAAAAGTATTAAAACATCCATGCTGGTTATATCTTTGTTGAAATTTAAAATAGAGTAAGGGAAAGAGAGTGACACCACAACTTTTACGAGGTTCAGCTTACCCTAGCCTACGTCCTCACCTTAGGTTAACCACTCAAGGAATTCACTATACCTTGTTCCTTCCGGGTGGAACAAAAACCTTACAATAATTACCCTCTTTTTCAGGAAAAGAAACCTCTCCAAGCAACAACTTATGCTTGGTCCAACGATCCAACAAACCTTTGAATCATCAAAGATCAAGAAGAAAGAAATAGATCTACGTACAAAAATACTCTCAAAATTCAAAGCAGGTTGTACAAGTTAAATTCTAAATCGTACTTCAAAAACCCAAGTTAAATAGAAAATGTGAAGCTTTAAGGTTTAGAAGTCACCAATGGTTCTTAAAAAAAATTCTAGATGCAACTCAGAATCAAACTTTTGTTTTTTAATCCACCAATATCGTAGAGTTTTTCCCCCGGCAAAATGATGTGAGCAAGAGAAAAAATTTAGGAGAATTCAAGCGCAGTGATCGTATATAGCTTTGGCTTATTGCTCATTTGTTCTTTTTGGCTTCTTATTTTTTCATTGATCAAAGGAGGAATTTATAGATTTTTTTGGAAAAAAAGTTTCCTCATTTAATACAGATCATTTAGGTAATTTTTCTAAAAATATTAATTCAGAGAATTAAATTTGAAAAATTTCTCGTACGTTTTAAAATTTAAAATTCCCCGCAGAGTCAGTCAGCTAACCCACTCGACTTGGTCATTTTTCACTAATCAGTAGGCTAGACAGGCGGCTAACACCATTCTGACTTTCAAAAAAATAACTCTGGTAAATTGTCAGTCGGCTGACTGAATCACATTCAAAATAGTTAGTCGGCTGGGCACTGTCAATCGATTGGGTCTTTTCAGTTCATTTGAGTCAGTCGGCTGGACAATTAACTTTTCTGAAGTTTTCCTATCAGTCGGCTGACTGAACCACGTTCAAAACTAGTTCGTCGGTTGGGTATTGTCAGTCGGCTGGGTATTCTTAGTTCAACTAGTCAGTCAGTTGGGTCAACCTCATTTTCAACTATTTTCCAATTTTTTATTTCTTTAAAACTCTAGTTTACTTGAAAAACTTAATTGGAACTTTTCAAAATCATTTTTAAGAGTTTTTCAAGTAATGATCTCTAGGTCTTGGATTCTTAAGGAGCTTCACATATCTAAATAGCATTGACTTTGAAGTACTTACAAAAATCTTTTTAAGCATGGTCTCCTTAATCACTAACTCTTGCAACCTCTCGAGGTTCACTTTTGACTTCAAGATTCTCTTGGCCTTTAAGCTCTTCATTTGACGTTCATTGCTTCAATGTGCCGAGGAGCTTTCACTAGATTGACATCGATCTTTAGCTTACTTCCATGTTTAACCGCGAGTGTCCTTTTATCTAGATCTGAAATCAAATCACTCAATACCATAAGTTAAAGCATCCTTCATTTTGTTATCATCAAAACAAGATTGAAAAGCCCATTTAGGCCAACATATTTTAATATTATTATTTTATCTTGGAAAAGAAGATGTATATTATTATTTTATCTTAGAAAAATGAAGATGTATCTTGGATTGGGTTTTGGTCATTTATTCATATATCTCTTAAATGCATAAGGTTAATTAGATGAA
This sequence comes from Malania oleifera, assembly GCF_029873635.1. NCBI lineage: Eukaryota > Viridiplantae > Streptophyta > Magnoliopsida > Santalales > Ximeniaceae > Malania > Malania oleifera. Next base: position 44,186,187 of record NC_080421.1, on the reverse strand, counting down.
TCTACCTTGAATCTAGGGCTGTATCTACTTAATATATACATAACTTATTTATTAAGTACATGGAAAATGAAAGGTCATTTTGTGCCTATAAATAGACCCTTGAGGCATCAGCACAAGAAAAAAACCAATTATCTTCATTCTCATCTTATCATTCGTCTTTCGAGTCAAGAGAGTTTAACAAGCAAAGAAAGGTGTTTTTTTTTTTTGGAGCTTTGGACTCCTCTGTTTGTGCAGAATTGGAGAGAGTCATACGATTCAAATCGGGCTGTTGTATCTTGGGGGAGACAAGTTTTGAGAAATCTACTGCACCGGTTCATGGGCTAAGCCAATAAACTGCAAAGGGCTTGAATCTACTTAAAGAGAGCGAGTTATCTGTGCCTTAGCCTATTTGTGAATCGTGATTTATTTTTTTATTTTTATCTATAAATTTATCATTTTATATTATTAGTATTTCTAACAATTTTAAGGAGATTCAAAGTATGGAGCCTACAGTCCTTAAGAAACTGAATGAAAATGTTGGAGATCATGACAAGCCTTTTCAGTTTAGAGGAACCCACTTTAAAAGATGGAAAGACAAAAAGGTTTTACATAATAAGTATGACACCAAGGAGGAACAAGGTAAGACGTAATTCTGCAAGAAAATGGTAATACCAATGACGGTAATACCACAAAGGTAAATTTTATTGCTTCCAAACATAATACTTTGCCCAAAGGTTTTTTTTCCTAAAAACCTTCAATTAAAGCCTAAGAGGAGAAATATGAAAAATAACAATAGACCTCAAAAAATGAATAGGGGCAACCCTAATCAAAAGAATTTGAACCAAGGACCCCCTTACAAGCAAAACAACAACGTTTGTAATGTTTGTGGCACAAGTGGGCATATTACTTGAATTTAAAATTTTCAAAAACGTGGACCTATTCCTCAGTCTAATATTATTGAGGAACAATTTGTGGCAATGTTTATTGATATAAATATGATCTACAATATTGAGGGGTGGTGGGTAGACTCGGGTGCTAATAGGCATGCCTGTTATGATAAATCTTGGTTCAACGTGTACACTCCTTTTTGAGGAACCAAAAACTATACTAAAAAATAATATTTTAAGATGAAAGATTTAAGTGAGGCTAATATTATTAAATTACAAGATCGTGTGATGGTATATTTCTTGATTAGTTGCATTATATTGACAAAATTTTGAATAAATATGACTATAATAATTGCAAGCATGTTACTACTCCTTTTGATTCAAGTACTCACTTATTTCCTATTAAGAATGAGAATGAAGTGGTTAATCAAGAGGAATATAATAGAATTATTGGTAGCCTGAGATATGCAACTGATTTAACTAGACCTGACATTACATATGCAATAGGAATACTTAGTAGATTTTCGAGCAAGCTGGGAAGAGAACATTGGAATGTTCTTGAACATGTAATGAAATATTTAGTTGGTACCAAAGAATTATGGCTTATCTTTTACTAAGAATCCTGCTGTACTTGAAGGTTTTTGTGATGCTGATTGGAATACTTTGTCAGGTGATTTTCTCTCTACCACATGTTATACTTTTACTTTAGGTGGTGGTGCAATTTGTTGGAAATCTAAAAAACAAACAATAATTGCTAACTCAACTATGGAAGCCGAGCTTATTGCTTTAGCATCAGCTAGTGAAGAAGCAAGTTGGTGAAGAGATATGTTGTATGAAATCCTATTTTGGGAAAAACCAATTCCACCTATCTTAATTAACTGTGATAGTACTGCTGCAATTGGTAGAGTGAACAACCTTTATTATAACGGTAAATCTAGACCCATAAGAAGAAAACACAGTACTGTGAGATTATATTTGAGTAGTGGTATAATTAATGTTAGTTATATAAAATCTTCTGAAAATCTTACGGATCCATTAACTAAGGCCTTAGTAAGAGAAAGGATCTGGAATACATCAAGGGGGATGGGATTAAAGCCCGTATAATCATGAACCACGTATGAGGATAACCAACCCAAGGACCAAAGATCCTGTAATTGGGTTCAATGGGAAGAATGAATCATATGGTGGTCGTAAGAAATGCACTATTTTTTTTTAAACTCATCCCTATGGTGTAAGTGCATTTATCCTATAACAAAGGAGGTTGAGTTTTTTTAAACTCTTAATGATAATCTATATCTCTTATGAGTGAGGTGTCAGAGTTACAGGAGCACCCTTGACAGATTTCACCTATGTGAGCATGGAGGTGGGGCCGCTCTCTATAAGAATTAGGCTTATTCTCAAATATGCTCATGAAACTGGGATAAGCACAAGACCGAAACGTGCTGGCTATTAAAGCTTATGTCAACACCTGAGTGGTTATGTATGAGCATTAATACTTTATTTCCCTTAAGTAGTCATAATTCAAGTATGAGACCACTATTGACTCTGAAGTAAAGATTATTGTTCGCTAAGTGAAGGTTCAATGCAGAGCACACCTTCATCATGCATAATTGTTCATCTTTGTTTGTTAAACTCTCTACATGGATGATACATACATAATATTAAAATGATGGGGGAATTGTTAGTTTATTTTAATATTATTAATATTTTATCTTGGAAAAGAAGAGGCATATTATTATTTTATCTTGGAAAAAAGAAGATGTATCTTAGATTGGGTTATGGTCATTTATTCATATATCTCTTAAATGCATAAGGTTAATTAGATGAATGTAACTTGAATTTAGGGTTGTATATACTTAATATATACATAACTTATTTATTAAGTACATGGAAAATGAAAAGTCATTTTATGCCTATAAATAGACCCTTGAGGCATTAGCACAAGAAAAATCAATTATCTTCATTCTCATCTTATCATTCTTCTTTTGAGTCTAGAGAGTTTGACAAGCAACAAAAGGTATTTTTTTGTGAAGCTTTGGACTCCCTTATTTGCACAGAATTGGAGAGGGTCATACGATTCAGATCAGGCTGTTGTTTCCTAGGAGAGACACGTCTTGAGGAAATCTGTTGCACCGGTTCATGGGTTAAGCCAATAAACCGCAGATGGCTTGAATCTCTTCAAAGAGAGCGAGATATCAGTGTCTCAGCCTATTTGTGAATCGTAATTTTTTTTTATTTGTAAATTTATCATTTTATAATATTAGTATTTCTAACAACAATTAATATAATTACAGAACATATCTAAATTGAATCAATTGTACAAACTACTTACATATGCATGCATATTAATTAGTTTGATAAATCAAAGTAAATCAAATTACTTACATATACATAATTATATAATTACATACATATTGTAACCGAGTTGTCTATAATTATAAAATTATGTAGGTAAATTTCCTAATTATAATATTAATTACATAATTATATAATTTAATTGTAAATAATAAGTATAGACAATACTATAATCACATACCGAATAATTACGAATATGTATCCAAACTAATTCTGCAATTACGAACATGCACGCATATTAATTAATTTGAAAATCAAATTAAATTATGTGTGTAGTTATATAAATATTCAAACCGAATAATACATAATTATATTACATACATAGAAATTCAAATTATAATATTAGTTATTTACTTGTTCTATATTTTTTAAATTTGATAAATTAAATAGATTAATCAAAGTTGGAAATTTAAATGAGTTTATGGATTAGGCGGGTACACCTATTTACCCCATTTAATAAAGGAGTCTAAATGGATCATCCAATTATGACCCATATAATTATATGGACATACCATAATCCTTTTATTTATTATGGGCATAAGTGGGTTAATGGGTATGGGTATGGGTAATGTAATGTTTTTCTACAATACTAATGCTATGTTTTTTTATCAAAAGTTATATAATTTTTTTTTTACCTGCTACTTTAAATATATACCCACTGCTTTGTGAGTATGAATATAGTACAATTATTTTAAAAATAATGGACAAGAAAAAGTCTGGGGTCCGCAAGTACAGCATTACTGTTTCTGCAATCCTGCAACCGTGCCATAAGATTTGAAGATATTTTGTTAATTAGTAGCCGCCTCTCTCGCTCTCTCTCTCTCTGGTTTCGCAGGTGTTCACATTCTATATAAGCAAACGGGCCGGCGGTGTAAAACATAAGGAGTCTCAGAGCAAAAGAAGTTGGTTTTAAGGTAGACATCAAAATGTTTCAAAAGCATTTCTTCGTTCTTTATTTTCTTTTCCTCTCCTTGCTTCCAATGAAAATCACATTAGCAAGCATTGAAGAAGCGAAGGCTCTTCTCCAGTGGAAGGACAGCTTGTCTTCTTCTTCTTCCTCTCCTTATCTCAGTTTTTGGTCCATCGCCCACATTGAAGACTATTGCCACTGGCCAGGCATTGTTTGCAGCTCTGCTGATACCATATCCGAGATAAACCTCTTCAATGCCAACCTTACCGGAACACTTCAGCAATTCAATTTCTCCTCATTTCCCAATCTCCTGTACTTTAACCTCAGCAACAATAACCTCCAAGGTTCGATACCTTCTGCTATTTCGAATCTTCGTAATCTCGCGTTGTTGGACTTGAGCAACAATCATTTCACTGGCCACATTCCTCCAGGGATCGGAAACTTGTCCCAGCTTCAGTACCTTGTATTTTACAACAACACTCTCAATGGCACCATGCCTTTCCAAATTACAAGCCTTCAAAAGTTAGAGCACTTGGACTTGGGAAAAAACAATTTAGAATATACGGAGTGGTCAACCAGTTCTAGCTTTCCCCAGCTTACTCACCTTAGTTTTTCTGAAAATGAAATTAGATCAGAGTTCCCAAAGTTCATATCCAACTGCCAAAACCTGGTGTATCTTGACTTGTCCCTAAATAACCTCGTCGGAGGGATACCCCAATCAGTGTTTTCCAATCTGAGCAAGCTTGAATACTTCAATCTCACTGATAATTTGTTTCAAGGACCACTGCCATTGAATATTTCCAAGTTGACTGATCTCAAAGATCTTCGACTTACAGATAACCAATTCAATGAGTCTATTCCTGAAGAGATTGGTCTACTTTCCAACCTTGAAGTCCTTCACTTGCTTAACAATTCATTTGAAGGGAAAATTCCTTCTTCAATAGGCCAGCTCCGAAAACTTCAGAGACTAGACCTAAGGATGAACAAGTTGAATTCTACAATTCCTCCTGAGCTTGGCCTCTGTACCGACCTCACCTACTTGGCTCTAGCTGTGAATTCTCTCACTGGGGAATTGCCTCTGTCCTTAACCAATTTGACCAAGATAACTGAACTTGGCTTGTCTGAGAATTTACTTTCCGGGGAGTTATTGCCTTCTTTCGTCTCCAATTGGACCAAACTAATCTCTCTGCAACTTCAAAACAATAACTTCACTGGCAGTATTCCATCCCAAATAGGACTATTGACAAATCTTAATTTCCTTTTTCTATACAATAATAATTTTTCTGGTTCAATCCCCTCGGAGATCGGGAACTTGATAGAGTTAGGGTGGTTAGGCCTTTCGGGAAACAAGCTCTCAGGTTCGATTCCTCAAACAGCGTGGAGTCTCACAAACCTGAAATCCTTACAACTTTTCTCCAACAATTTCAGTGGCACTATTCATCCAGACGTTGGAAACCTTTCTTCAATTATTAAGATTGATCTCAACACAAATCAATTACAGGGAGAGTTGCCTGACACTATTTCTCAGCTTTCCAACCTACAATTGTTCTCTGTCTACTCCAATAATTTTTCTGGCAGCATTCCACAGAATTTTGGGATGAATAGTCCCTCTTTGAACTTCGTCAGCTTTTCATATAACAACTTCTCGGGAGTTCTGCCACACAAACTATGCAGCGGTTTTGGCCTGCGATATTTTACAGCGAATAACAATAGTTTGGCCGGGCCACTGCCACAATGCTTGAAGAACTGCTCAGACCTAGTTAGAGTCCGATTCGACCGAAACCAGCTCACAGGAAATATTTCAGATGTATTTGGATCACATCCAAACCTTCTGCACATTGATCTAAGGGACAATCGATTCACCGGTGAGATCCCTTCAAGTTTAGGCAATTCAACTAAGCTCGACTATCTCGACTTTTCGGGTAACAGCTTCACAGGAGGCATTCCAAAAGAGCTCCAGAACTGTGGGAGCTTATCGAGCCTGGATTTTGGCGGAAATCGCCTATCTGGTAACATACCCTCTGAGCTGGGCAACTTAACTAAATTGCAGAACAAGTTGGATCTTAGCAGCAATTCCTTCTCAGGTACAATTCCTCAAACATTGGGGCAACTTACCGAGTTGAAGAATCTCAACATTTCCCACAATAACTTTTCGGGAAGAATTCCAGAAACACTGTCCAATTTGATTAATCTATTCCTTCTCGATTTCTCCTTCAATGATTTTTCTGGTCCAATCCCAAATGGTACAGCTTTCAAAAATGCACCGTTTTCAAGTTACATGGGAAACCAAGGTTTGTGCGGACTTGTATCGGGCATGACTCCATGCAGCAGCAACATGTCCATGCAAACACCACTGGAATTTATTACTAGCGAGTTATGACTTGGTCGTGCTTCAAACTACGTTTGTGTTTGTATCCGAATGCAGCGGAGTCTCCATGTTTAGGCTTTTCTGTTAATAAGAATGTTTGCGTAACTAGCAGGCAGGCTGACTCCAAGCATGCTTAGCTTAGCTATGTCGACGATTTTCTTTTCTGCAAATTGTAGGTGGTCTTCAGTTTGCTTTGTATATTTGGAAAATATAGGTGGTCTTTTGTTTTTCTTTACGATTTTGGATTTTAATTACTGTTGACTTTCTTCTTCCCTTTTTTTTGTCTTCCTTCAAAATTAACTAGTAAGAAAGATTTTATTTATGAGGAAATGACTGCTTCCAAGCAAGGAGCTTGACAGCAGGGAAGGGAAGAAATACGTGGCCAGTCATTCACAGCACAAATAAATAATATGGTTACAAACTAAGACCAATAATGCATTATTAGTGATGATTTTAAAAATCGTCACCAATATAAGACTATTAATGATGATTTTATAAACCATAACTAATAAATGACTATTAGTGATGCTTTGGATTTGTCTCTAATGCAAAAAATAAAAAATAAAAAATGTCACTACTAGTTTCCTACAATAGTTTGAGTTCAGAATAGTGGTTTTTAATGACAAAAATATTAGTGATGTCTTCAATTTTGTTACTAAAAGAATATTATTAGTAGCGGTTTTTTAAACCATAACTAATACTACACTTTTAGTAATGAAATTGAAAACATCACTAATACTTTTATCACTAAAAATCAGTTTTTTTGTAGTGAATTATGGCTTTAGGCATGTCAAACCTTGCATAAATGTTTTCTTTCAAAAATTTTAAAACAACTTAATAGTCATTAGATCTGCAAGGGACTACGTCAACCCACTTAGAAACATAATCAACAACAAACAAAATGTATAAATAGTCATAAGAAGGAGGAAATGGTCATTGTCTTTATCTTTAGCAAGTCCTAATTATTTGAATAGAATTAGAATTTTGATTGGGTTAAGACGGCTAGGAAATCAATATAAAGAATCAAGACCCAGTTGTAAAGAATCTTCTTTGACATAAAATACATGATTAATGGTATTTGTGCAACGTTATTTCAAATGTATCTCATTCAATGACGAACATCTGTACTCTACTCCCTAAATTTTATATCCATACCAAATTTTCAACTCTGATTTTGAAAAATATTTGCTAGAAACAACCACTCCCAATTAATCTCACTCTCATTAATATTAATTAACTACCATACTTAATATATTCGTGCGTGCATAATCGGCTTATGATGCAAGATCCAACTTAACCTATTTGTTTTTCTTTTATTATATGTTGAAAAAGTCAAAGAGTTGCATTAAAAATGGTTATGATTGCGCCTTGAAATATTTTTTTTCACCCCTTTTAAGGATAAAAATCTTCTTCATTGTGTGTCAAATTGAGGGTTTTTAATATATATAAGAACTCCCTTTACAAATTGCTCTCTTGATAGACACAATTAATGTGAAAATGATTTTAGTTTAAAGTTAATTTAATATCAAAATTATTTATTTTCTTCCTATTTTTGTTTGGGAAGAAATATATATATCTACTTAACTATGTTTATGTTGATAACTCCTTATTAAATGTACAAGCTATCTCTTATCTCTTAGCTCTTTGCATTCATTTTTAACTTTATTTATATAAGTTCATCATATTTCTAATTTGCATCATCTTTAAGGACTCTTCAAGAAGTCTTCATTTTCCATTCTCCTTATTTTACATAGGTTGCATAGGCATTATGTTTCTCCTAGTGATTCCTCCTAATTTTTGACAAGGTTCACAAGTTTTAAAAAAACTAAAAGCATCCTTGAACATAGTTGCCCAATAAAATTCACTTTGAAGAATTTTAGCCACTATTTTGTGGGCAGAAAAATGTCCACTACAAGCTTCTATATGACAAAATTTAAGACACCAGGAATCTCATTGTTATGCACACACTTCCTAATGATTTGGTTACGACAATACTTAAAAAGGTAGAGATCATTGTAAAAGAAATTCTTAGCTTCAGTTTTCAACCTTTTGATGTCTTGAGCATTCCAATGAGGTGGAGTTTTTCATATGATTAAAAGATTCACAAGGTCAGCATACCATGGTAAAGTTTCAATTGAAATTAATTACTCATCAGGAAAAAAATCAAAAATTAAAGGAAACTTCTCAAAAATTTAAGCTGTAAGTCGAGAAAGATGATCCGCCACTACATTTTCCACTCATTTTTTGTCTTTTATTATGAGATCAAATTCTTATAGTAGGAGTATCCATCTTATCAACCTCGGCTTGGTATACTTTCTTGACAATAAAAATTTCAAAGTTGTATGATCAATAAATATTATAACAAGTGAACCAAGAAGATATGATCTAAACTTGTCCAATACAGAGACTACAGCTAGTAATTCTTTTTTTGTTGTGGAATAACTTTTTTAGGTAGCATTTAAAGTCTTACTAGCTTAGTATATCACATATGGCAGCTTATCTTTTCGTTGTCCAAGTACAACCCTCACAATAGAGTCACTTGCATCAAACATTATTTCAAAAGGACGTGACCAGTCAGGGAGCTGAATGATAGGTGTAGTGGTGAGATGTGTTTTTAGCTGATCAAAACAATTTTAACACTTTTTGATCTATTCAAACTCGACATCAAGCATTAAAAGTTGACAAAGAAGCATAGAGATAAAGTTAAAAGTCCTTATGAACCTTCTATAAAAACCAGTGCTGACCTTATAGGTCATATTTCATTTTGATTATGATAAATACTCTGATATTTAATGTTTGATGAGTTTGTGTGTAAGATCAATTGGAAGCTTCATATAGTGCACATGGACTTGAGGAAGATAAAGACACAGAATTTTTATTTGTTATAATTTAATTAAGTTTAATTTGGGTCTGTAATATTTAAGTAGAAAATGTTTGTAATAATTAATGCATTGCATGCATTATAGGACAGATAAGCTCAAAAACCTTAAACTGACCATATGTCCAAATATATTGCATGAAAAAGCCCCCATATATCGTAGAAGTAATAATCATGTGAATAGGGGTGACGTCAAATGAAATTAGGACTTAAATCGAAAAATTTTATATGGTTGGTCGACCGAACCAAAGCATACTAAGACCTTCAGTCGACCGAAGGTCCCTGGGGTAAAAAGTTTCACCATTTGGTCGATCGTCCTTAAAATGAGCATCAACACCCTAGTCGACTAAACTGACACGTGTGGAAATCCCATTGGCCTGGTCGACCGAACTCCTAGTTGTAAAGAAGCCTCGTCGACCGAACGTGCAAATTCGATCAACCAAATTTAGCCCGGTCGACCGAACCTCGGAGGTTCAAAAATCACCTCAAGTTTGGTCAACCAATACTTCAGTTCAAAAACACCCTGGTCGACCGAACTAAGCAATCTGGTCCACCGAACCCTAAACATGATCAACCGAACCTCTTGAGTTTTTTAAATTTTATCGAGGTTAAAACGTGGTTAGTTTTTATTAACCCTATTTAAACTTTCTCAAAAATACCAAATAGGTCCTGAATGGTTATAATTTTTGGGGTGTCTATATATACCCCCTCATTTGGTTGGATTAGCAACCAATTAGCAAATATCATTAGCAAATTCTCTCTGAAATTCAGAAACCCTATTTCTCATATTCAAGCTCTCTACTTCCATTCTTACTTATTCCCATTGTAAAAGTCGTTTAGTAAGAGTGCTCTTGTGATTATCCTATAAGGCTTACACTCTTATCTGCCCTGTTTTATTGATATTTATTTTTACTTGAGAGTAAGCTTAGAATTTTTCTTGGAGACTTTGTCAATAAGTCTTCCTTGGGAAAACTCCTTAGAGCTTGTGAGTTTTGCATTATCATTGCAATACTCAAGAGCTTGTATTGTATTTTGTTTGTGAAATAATTTTTACAAACCTATTTCAAATATCTTTTGTGCTTATTTTTTAGAAAAATATTTTTGAGATATTTGCTTGTGTGCTGAAGATCTTAGTTGTTACATCGTGTGATTGATATTATTACCTGGTGTCCTTCTTGATTTACTGTGCTTGCTCGAGTGATTTAATTATGCAATTTAATTTAAGCTGCATTTATTGATTAATTTAATTATTTGCCTTAGATTGACCCTAGGGTTGTGTAATACTGGTACTAGATATTTGAACTAGAAGAGAAAATTTTAAAATTCCAATTCAGCCCCCTCTTGGGATTACAGTAAAACTAACAATTGGTATCAGAGCCTAGTAGCTTAGACTTAAACGTTTTTCTACAAAAGATCTAGTTAACTCATAACGTTGTAACCCCTTTTCCTGAGGGACCCTCTTCCACACGTTCTCCGATTTTCAGTAGTGTCAATTATACATTCTGGAAATAGAGGATGTGTATTTATCTTTAGAATGTTGACTAGAAGGTGTGGAGATTTGTCTTTAAAGGAAACTATGTTCCCATGAAAACTGAAGGTGAAACTAAAGTTCCTAAGATAGAAGATGAATATACTGATGAGGATATGAAAGCTATTAGTTTAAATGCTACTACCATGCATAATCTCTATTGTGGACTTGATGTTAATGAATTTAACAGAGATATGGCATGTTCTTCTGCTAAAGAAATATGGGATAAGTTAGAGGTCACCTATGAGGGTACTAGAGATGTGAAAGATAGTAGGATTGATATGTTGACTAGTGAGTATGAAGCATTTAGGATGAATGTAACGACCCGAAAAATAATGTTATTTAAATAATAAAGAGAAAGGGAAATGGGAACAGGAACAGAAGGAGGCATTGCATTTTGGATATAATAACCCGAGATATTTTTCCAAGCCTCGTTGACGAACATAGGGGTTTTGTCGACGAGGGTTCTTCAGGACCTCGTTGACGAGAAGATACTGAGAGAGGCTTTTTAGGAAGTCTAAAATTCATCGACGAGAGTGCAGATTCATTGGCGAACTTTCTACAGGACTCGTCGATGAGGTGACATGGCTCGTCGACGAATCCCACAATATAAATAGCCCTAAACTCAGTTTAATCACAGAAAATTCAACGCAACTTCCTCTCTCTCTCTCTCTCTCTCTCTCTCTCTCTCTCTCTCTCTCTCTCTCTCTCTCTCTCCTACAGCCTCTCTATCTCTTTTCGATTTCGGCCCATCAGTCGCCTGATCGATTATCTGAGGCCACCACGACGCTCCTGATGAAGTTCTCTCCAAGTTTATCAGAGTAGATCGTCGGTGGAATCGAGTTGAATTTCTTCCCAGAATCAGGGTAAGGTCCTTTAGTCAGTTTTTGACCTTCTAGCAGTTGTAGGAAATGAAGTAGGCAAAGAAATAATAATATTTTGTTCTGGCGAATGTTGTTTTCAGGGTGTTGAGTAGGAAGCCCTGCAGGTGTTAGACCAGTATACCATAAGGATTTTCTAGTAATCAGGTAAGGGAAACATGCTATGCTAGGAAGCTCTTTTATGATTTTAGCATGAATTATATATTTTCATCAAATTACTATTTAGGTTATATATATTATAGTTTCCAGGACTTGATAATATTAGTATGTATTGGTGTGGCTTGAATCGATAACAGAAACAGTACTATAATTATAAAATTTGTGAATGCCATATTTATAGTCATTAATAGAAATACTATGATATTTGTATGATATAGAATGACGAATTTTTTAGTGAACAGTATACTCATAAATATGCATTTTCAGTAATTCTAGAATAACATGTTTATCAGTACCATAATGCCCCAATATACAGATATTCATACAGCAGTTCAGTTATACAGAAAATAGATTTTTAGTCAGCTTATTTAGAATTTCAGTTAAATTTTATGGGGTTATGGTTGTTTTAGAAACCACAGTAAAAACAGTATATTACAGATATCAGTTACCTATATAGTATCAGGCCCTAATGGATCAGACAGCAGAGCACGGTACCATAGCTACAGATATTCAGTTCAGAGTGCAACCACTTTACTTAGATAGTAAGTTGTATGAGGTCGATCGTGCCTACGTCGGGACAGGCTCTCCATCATATATGGATTAAGGGTGTCGATCAGACTGTGGGAGTTCAGTTGACTTACCTTGGTCGACCAGCCAGGATAGGTCCCGCCTTCGAGCCGCACAATCTTGTCATGAGGGGTTAAATCATGACATACAGCCATCTAGGGGAAATTTTCTCAGATATTATAAGTATAAGTAGATTTTTCAAAAATAGTAGTATTAATACGAAAAGTAGTTTCATACAGATTGGCATGTTAAATAATATAGTTAATGGTTTTATTATACGTTATGTAATATTAGCATTTCCAGATTCAATTATTCACATTATTCCTAAATCAGATTATTTTTACTAACTATAACTCAGAGGTCACACACTAGTAATAGCATGTTTCGTCTTACTGAGCGTTGGCTCATCCCAGTGTTGAATTGTTTTTCAGATGAACCAACTAAAAGAGCGGAGCAAGCTCGCAGGTAGAGGAGCTGTTGTACTACCCTTTTTGAGAGTGAGTATTACTTTTTTTGGGTGGCATGTTTTGTAAACCCTTGGTATTAGAAAGGGTAGTTTCGAGAGAAATAGTGTTGTTTGTATATCATAGAATGATTTGACACTCTGGTATTGTACTATATGTGGATTTTTTTTTATATGATTGGCCTTCCTCTATTTAGGTTATTATTGGATATTACAATAGAGGAAAAGAATTTTATTTTATTAGCAGGTCATTTCAATTTGATATCAGAGCCTAGGTTGCTAGGTTTTGTAGACTTTAGAATCACAGCGGAAGCAATACCAGAGTATAGGAAATGATTTGAGGTTTGTTCTGTGGTCTGGGTACAGGATTTTCCATGGTAGTTTTTGTGTTTTTCTTGGGATGATGATTTCAGGAAAATCATAGTAAACTATCGTCAGGTCGTGTGTCTAGGTTGCAGAACTAGATTTTGAGTTAAGATTGGGGAGAGTAGTTAATTATAAATATAGGATTTGAATAGCATGAAATAGATTGGGTCTGTGTAGAGGATAAGCTTCTCAAATGTGTTCTTGTTTTTCAAAATGGATCTAGGAAGTAGCGGTACAAACACTGGGAGGGATGGAGCAGGACCTTACAGTATGGGAGGTGCCGATATTGATGTCGTTCTATGTAGCGTCACCTAGCAAGTGAAGGCTGAGATGGCCAGGAGCTCTAGAGAGTGTGGCTGTTCAATCGAGCAGTTTACGCGAATGAAGCCTCCATCCTTTGTTGGAGGAGATGACCCGATTGTAGCTGAGAATTGGGTCCAGGATATCGAAGAGATGCTGGTTGTACTTCCATGTACGGATGAACAGAAAGTGGTATTTGCGGCGTTTAAACTGATAGGGGAGGCGAAGCACTGGTGGAGATCAGCGCAACTGATAGAGGAGCAGAGGCCGGCTCTGGTACTAGTGACTTGGGATCAATTCAAGGAGCTGTTTTTCGAGCAATATTTTCCTTCCGTCATTCAGAGCGCGAAGGCAGCAGAGTTTCTGCATTTGGTACAGGGGCAGATGACCGTATCCCAGTACGCAGCTCGGTTCATCGACTTGTCACATTTTGCTCCACATCTAGCACCTGATGAAGAGAAAAAAGCCAGGAAGTTTGAAGAGGGATTGAGGCAAAACTTATTTGAGCAGGTGATTGGTTTCAGAGCTCAGACATTTACAGAGGTTGTAGACAAAGCTGTGATTATTGAGAATGGTATTCAGAGGGGTTTAGCAACGTAGAGTCAGAGGAAGAGGCTGGCGCCTCAGGGTTACAAGGCTGGCTCCAGTAGGGATCCATGAAGAGGAGGCCGTGATAGAGGAGATTAGAGACAGGCAGCAAGACCTCGGGAGTACCAGGGTATATAAACCTTTCCAGTGTGCCAAACATGTGGGAGGCGACACTCGGGGGAGTGTCTGGTAGGGAGAGATGTATGTTACCGATGTAGGAGACCCGGCCATATGGCACGTGCATGCCCAGGGCCGCAAGACCAGGTTCCAGCTCCTAGACCCTATCAGGGAGGACATCAGGTAGCTCGAGGAGGATATCAGGCGCCTCGTGGAGGCTAGCAGAGGAATGTGGCCCTAGCGCGAGTATACGCTCTAACGCTGGGTGATGTTGAGGCTACTACAGATGTGGTGATAGGTACATTTACTGTTTTATCATATCCGGTTATTGTTCTATTTGACTCAGATACCACTCATTCCTTTGTCTCTGCATCTTACATTAAATTATCTGTAAGTGAGACCCAATTGTTAGATATAGCATTGTCAGTAGCTACATCATCAGGGTAAAAGAAAAATAATTGATCTTCATGAATATAAGAAGATCCTGTGAATTCCAATGTTTTCCTTAGAGGGGGGTGAATTGGATATTTTAAAATTAAGTTCTAATTTTTTAAAACTATCAATTACAAAATTGTAAGCTACTTACAACTATCTCAATGTTTTTCAATTAATCAACCTAATGAGTGATTTTTTCAATCAACCTAATTTACCCAAGTACTTCGTGGACCTGCTATATGTTTAAAATATTCACAATATTCACACAAAGAAGATTATGTGGAAATTAAATAAAGGTAAGAATAAGAGAGATGCAAACTCGATTTTTACAAAGTTCAGCCAACCCCAACTTACGTTCTCGTCTTGAGCAACCAACTCAAGGATTCTACTAAAATCCGCTCCTTTAACTGTGATGGAGCTTCCCTCACAATTTGCTGCTTATAAAAGGCGCAGCTTCCTCCTCAACCCTAGTTCACAACCCAAACCATGAATACAATATAAAGATTACAATTTCTGCAAAACTCAAAATGCTTCTAACCAAACTAGTGAGTACAATAGAATTCCTAATACATAATCATATGATAAAACATAAAGCTCATTATTTATGTAACGATAAGATCGCTATACGAGTAATGAGATGCTTCCCAAATTTACTTTTTAATCAATATCTCCCAAAAATAATTTCTTAAAAAATGAGTGCTTTGGAGATCTTAGGATTTGATGTCAGATCACTTTATGTAAGAATAGAAAATAAGATCCTTTAAAGAATAATCTTGAATAACACGCAGATCTATGTTCTTGCTATCAAATAATTTGTAAAATTAAATCTTTGAATAAAAAGAAGACTTTGAATATTGCAAAGATTTAAACAATATTTTTCAAAAGATATTCCTCAAGAATATGTATCTAGAAGCTCTTAGAATTTTGCAATCAGATAGTTTTTACAATAACCAAATACCAACTCTTTGAATGAAAATATAGATTTGAATATCTCAAAGATTTTAGTTTTAGAAAAACTTTTCTCAAGTATTTTATTCAATCAATGAATATAAAATACACAACAATATTTTTGCTCCCAAGAAAATATTAAATATAATGAATGTGGGAAACAAGAAAATAGGATTTGAATGCTCAAACTACTCAAACCTCAATACCACTGACGATTGCAAAATATGTGCATGAATGCCTTTTGATCAACGTAACAAATGCCCAAAACTGGATGTAAATCTTTGGAGTGCAGGCACAAGTTCAGTAATATGTTCAAGGCTCTCAGTAATATGCCAAAAAGTAATGCTCTAAGGTTTAGAGATTAGGTTTATAAGTGTTCTCGACAATTGATCAAATCCTTGTCATTGGATCATTTAAAAATAAAGGTTTTCATCCGTATTTGCACTGAGAACGTCGTTTTGCACTGTGACCTTTGTCGACGAATGGGTACGTTCATCGACAAGTGTACAACACTCGTTTGTCGATGAGATCTTGAGTTCGTTGACGAGAATACTGTTTGAACTTTTTGGGCTCTTGATATTTTTCGTCGACGAGACAAAACTGTTCATCGCCGAGTGACCATCATGTGTTTGTCAACGAGGCCATGGGGTTCATCGACGAAGCCTCTAAAATTTGCCTCCAAAAATTAATTCAACTTAAAAATAATGTAAATGAATATTTCATGAAATGCATGAGTCCTAAGGTCAGTTCAGGGAATGTTTGAGTTTCGAATTATATCATATGACATATGTAAATACATTCAATTCTAAATACTCATTCCCATTTAAGATATTGAACTTGAAGTTAGCTTCTTCATCTTTTTATTCCTCTAGTTCCATGGATTGAGTCAAGTGATATGTACTTTAGGTTTCTCGTCGCTTCCATATCAAGTTTACCATTCGTGCATTTGAAATCATGATCCTATTCACAAACTCAATTGCACAAGTAAAATATCAAGTGATTTGTCATTATCAAAACAAAATTGAACTCATAGAGTCAACAAATCCTATAACTAGAAATCAAATAGTTAGAACGTTGAGAGATCTTAATATAGAACCATACATGAGACATTTCAAGGGTGATCTCATTACTAGTCCCACTAGTTACCTCTTGGCATTTGTTTCAAGATTATTGAAGAATTCGATTTGAAAATACAAGACGAATATACTAACATAAATCCCAGCTTTGGAAATCATAAAAATTTATTAGACAGACAGGTTCTAGTTGTGTATTATTGTAGAATATATTATATTTAACTACTTCTCAATATTTACGTGGGTTATTTATATTTTTTATTTTTATTTTTGAAAAAGTAGAAAACTATATATTAAATTCTTATTTTATAAAATTATTTGTATCAAGACATATATTATACAGTATAAAAAATATGTCATATTTTATTTTGATGTCGTCGATTTGATTACCAAGATAACACATTGGTTTGACTAGTTTGACCAATCCAGTCATCGTTAATATGGATTTTAAAATCATGTAAAATATATTGAAATTCAAGTGAACAATAATGCATAAATAAATTGTACTTATAATTCAACATACTTCAATAGAATGATTGCATGTTATATTTATAGGAACATGAATATGTTATGGTACTTTCCTGTGGATGGCCCTCTAGCACCCTAGTAAATGGATGCTACATGTGATAAGTTGGCATCCATGGATCATTAAAAAGATAGGGATTTGGTAGAGTTGCTTGTTAGGTGCAAGACAATTGGTTGCCAATAGGTTTTCAAAATCAAGCATAACTCCAAATGTAAAATTGAAAGATACAAGGTCATATTAGTAGTGAAGATTATAATAATAAAAGGACATTAACATAGAGAGACCTTCTCTCCAATATCCTAATATGTAAGAAAGATATTTTTGGATTTCGATTACCTTGATAGCTCATTTTGATCTAAAATTTCGTTAGATAAATGTGAAACTAAAATTTTTTAATGATGACTTGTTTGAAGATGTTTAAGGATTTGGAGCATCTTTTGTGCAAACTAAGAAAATCTATTTACGAATTGAAATAGACTTCGAAATAAATAATGTTTTTGAGATCGACACTTGTTTTGGGTTTAAAAAACATGCTATCAATCCTGTATATACCTGAAGGTGAGTAGAAGCAAGTTTGTAATTCTCATACTTTATGTTATCACTTCAATTTGACATAAAAAATTTTGATGATGCCTTTTTGTTTTAAGCATGCAAATTGATGATGATTGGTTTCAAGGTATTCTTGATTCACCTGAGAAGACTTATGTTAAGAGAATTCTAAACAAGATATTCCTCAAGAATATGTATCTATTTATCTGTCAATTATAATTATCTGTCAACCTTGATTAGTGACATGAATCTGATTTAGTTATTTAAATTCTAGCCAATGCTTCCAAAATCTCAATAAATTACTGGCTGAACTTTTCAAAAATGTCCCAGAGAGTTTAAATTAACTATTGCGCTAGAGTTTAAATTTTGGAATGAAAAGACTAGATCATGTGATGATGGTACGAGGACACAGCGACCAAGCAGCCCACATGAAGCTGGATGCAATGGCTAAGCAGCCTATGAACTTCTCCTTAATAAGTTGAAGAATAATTTTTACAAGGTAGTAGACATTGGAAGTAGAGGCCTAAGGAAACAAAATTTATATACAACAAACAAACAGTGCACAAGTTGGTGTATTACACATGTGAAATTTGTATCAGCAACTGGTAATTTAGACTGTAGCTTTATCAAACAAAGACAAAGATTCCCTGCCGTGAGGTTTGGAAAGGAGTTCATGCTCACAACCTGAAGGCATGATGGGGCAAATGCTACCTGGATTCAGTGGGAAAAGAATTTTGTAGTAACCATCCATAATGGCTCCAAAATTGCAAGTTCCCGCAACCTTTGGAATCTGTTCAAATAATAAACATGCAATGTTCAGGCACCCAGTTCACACTTAGCATGGAGAGTACTGTCATAGAAATTAGTTTATGACATCTTATGGCTATAAACATAAGACTTCCTGGGAACACATCAAACAGCCAATTGGGAAAAATCAGTACTCATGCGTGAGTAAACAAAAACAACACTGCATCATTGAAGAAGCAACCACAGATAAGAATGAGTTGCTAGGCTCATCATGGACAAGGATCAGCTGCAACAATGAATCAAGAAATAAAGCAAGTCCTCTTTTTCCCAATCAATCTAATGAACAAAGCAGAGACTTAAATAACTGGGATAAGCACAGGGAGTAATATAACATAAAGAGAAGAGAAGAAGACTAGCATGAGGAAAAACTAATGAAATTGTTTTAGATGCTAGTGGCCCTAGTTCTGTGCCAGGCATAAGGTGGACTAGGATTTAAACTCACAAACCCTGAAATTTTTTGTGGGAATCAAGCAATTGACAAATACTTCAAACATTTCATATTCTTACATTACAATTGGTTCATGAGAGTGAACCAAAAAAAATGGAATAGTTATTATGTAGGAGTATAATTTTTTAAAAAATAAAATAAGTAACAATTTTTAAGGCACATGACTATAATGAAGTTGGTGCTATCCCATGTAACATGGAATGGACTAGGAGTATCTATTTTCTAATTCTCCAAAAGAATGTTTTTTTCCCTATGTTATTCCATGTTTGTTGGAATAAAACCATTTTGCAGGGCCATTTGCCTTAGAATAGCACACTTATATGTGTGTGTGTACTTATACATTTCATTCCTATACAAGCTGAATGGTTGTATTTCTATACAATATATTTCATTTCCACACATTCCATTCCATGAACAAAACATATTGTTAAAACTTCAAGCTAAAAATTTAGAAGCTGAATTATATGGAACAATATATGCTCTTTGCAAGACAATGTTCAGCAAAACTGGGATACTTTTAGTGTGAAGCATTAAACGATCAGACAAATTGATTAGGCCATGAACCTATAATCATCAACTTGTCCTGTACATTTTCTAAATCAAAAACAAGTTTCTAGTTCTTAAAGGATATAAATAAATTTTATCTGATTTTGTGGAAATGCAGAGATAAAAAACTATTAATGCCTCTCCCCACATTGGACCTCCATTTCAAAACTTTCAATTGGATTTGTAATTTTAACTTCAAGAGAAAGAAACAACAACAATCTTTTAAAACATTCGCCATACTAGTTTAACATATTTGTGTTTTGGAGATAATGCTGGCCTAATATTTATCAAGGATGCCTAGTGAATTACGAGGAAATTTTCAATTGGTTTGATTCCTCACTTGTCGTTTGCCTAGTGAATTACCAGGGATACATCAATGGGCGAGTCGCAGTGTTTTCATTCCCCTAGTTTGATGCTGCCTAAGTGAGTCTAAAGGGCTTGTCCAGGTAGGAGTTCCAAGTGATCAAAAATAAAAAAGTTTTAGCCCAAGGTATTCATTCAACTCCTTTGAAAGATTAAAGGTTACTACAGCATTCAATATTTGTTTAGATAAAGAATCAGAAATAGCGAAAGTACATGGCAGCACCTGATAAATATCTCGCATATACCCATGAAGATTAGGGTATTCGAGTAGCTTCTTCTTTGTGCATTTGAATAAAATGTTATACGCGAGATCAAATCGAACCAAGGTGGTGAAAAGGCATACATCTGCAAGGGTCAGCTTATCTCCACATAAATACCGAGAACTCTCTAGATGATCATCCAACATGTCCAATGTACTGAACAGTTCATTCACTGCTGTATCATATGCTTCTTGACTCTGAGCAAATCCACATCTGCAAGATGCAATGTCATACAACCTATATTATAAACATAAATCATACATATGCTCCTGTGTAAGAAATATTGTTCTTAGACTACTCAACAAAATTTTGTGGACTTATGTTTTGCCAAGTAACATTTGAATTACATTCCTCTCCCAAAGTACCATGCAAGGCATCCACGAAAAAAATGAGGCTACAGTGCCTGTTCTGTTGGGAGACATATCATTAAACAACCACAGCGGAATAATTCTTCTCCCTATATGCAAGCAAATATAGTGTATTTCTACTTTTATACGTGTTGGAAATAATAAAAAAATAATCAATCACACCAAGCCACAAGAACACAAACAGTTTTTTACGTGGAAAACTGCCCCGGTGTGAGAAAGAAAAACCACGGGACCTAGTCCAGTTAAAATCTCCACTATCAATCAAATAATGGGTACACAAAATCTTCTCTAATCGTAATTAGAGGATACAAAAATCTTTCATCAAGATATCTACAATCTTGGCAAATATAAAAAGAATTTGAGAGAATATACCAAATTCGCGGTTACTGTTCACGGGCAAAAACCCCAACTCCCGAGCTCCAAATCCGATCTCCACCGTTCAGATTGTAGCTCCTTGAGTCGTGAACCTCTCCTCCAAATTTCAGCTCGATCGGACCACAAACGAAGCGGGATCGGAGTCTTGATGAAATCTGGGCAGCATGAGAAAAAACCACGTTTTTCTCTCTTTCTTTTGAGAAGTGACGGCTCCTCTCTTCTCCCCTCTCTTTTTACAACTTCCTTTAGGTTTTCCACACTAAAAGGGCTGGGCTTTGGTCTTTTAATAAAGCCCACTTGGGCTTTCCTCCACATGGAAGGAAATAACCCAACAAATCTCCCCCTTTCCGACTATGTGGAGGGAATCGCCATCCCGGCGATCGAACAACAAACTTCAAGCTTCTCCCTTGATAGTGTCTTTGTCAACATATCAGAACCATTATCATCAGTGTGCACCTTCTCAAGTTCCAATAACTTATCGTTCAACGCATTTCTGATCCAATGGTATCGTACATCAATGTGCTTCGATCTTGCATGGAAACTGGAATTCTTAGCAAGATGAATAGCACTCTGGCTATCACAAAACAGCACATACCTCTGCTGCTCGAAACCAAGTTCTCTCAAGAACTTCTTTGCCCATAACAACTCTTTAGTCGCTTCCGTTGCTGCAATGAACTCTGCCTCTGTCGTAGAAAGAGTAATGCACTTCTGAAATCTCGATTGTCAAGCTATAGCCCCACTTGCAAAAGTTATCGAATAGCCCAAAATAGACTTACGAGTGTCCACATCCCCAGCCATATCTGCATCTGTGTAGCCAACTAACAATGGTTGTCTATTTCCCAAACTAAGTCTCAAACTGGAAGTGCCTCGAAGATACCTCATGATCCACTTCACTGCATTCCAGTGCTCTCTTCCTGGATTTGACAAGAATCGGCTAACTACACCAACTGCATAGGCTATATCTGGTCTTGTGCAAACCATTGCATACATCAAACTTCCTACTGCTGAGGCATAAGGAACTCTTTCCATGTCTTCCTTTTCCTTATCTTTAGAAGGACATTCCTTTGTACTTAGTTTGAAGTGGGAAGCAAAAGGAGAGCTAACCACTTTAGCTTTGTCCATATTGAACCACTAAAGCACTTTCTCAATGTACTCCTCCTGTGACAAATACAATTTCTTGGCACTCCCGTCACGACTGATTCTTATGCCAAGAATTTTCTTTTCTGCCCCCAAGTCCTTCATAGCAAATGACTTATTCAATTGCTTCTTCAACTGGTCAATCCTTGAAGCATTCCTGCCAACAATTAGCATGTCATCCACATAAAGCAGTAAGAAAATAAAATCATCATCAGAGAATTTCTGAACAAATACACAGTGATCTGAAGTTGTCTTCTTGTAGCCATGCTCCCCCATAACAGACTCAAACTTCTTATACCACTGTCTCGGTGCTTGTTTCAAACCATATAGGCTTTTCTTTAGTTTGCACACATAATCCTCTTTCCCTTTCACTCTGAAACCCTCTGGCTGCTTCATATAAATCTCTTCCTCCAAATCACCATGAAGGAAGGCAGTTTTCACATCCATCTGCTCAACTTCCAAGTCAAGACTAGCTGCTAAGCCGAGTACTGTACGGATCGATGACATCTTTACAATTGGAGAGAAGATCTCATCAAAATCAATACCTTTTCTCTGACCAAACCCTTTGACAACCAATCTAGCTTTGTACCGTGGTCGTGAAGAGAACTCATTTGGCTTCTTCTTGTAAATCCACTTGTTCTCCAAAGCTCTTTTTCCTTTAGGCAGCTTCACTAACTCAAAGGCTTGGTTATCAAACAATGACTACATCTCACCTTGCATGGCCTCAACCCACTGTGTCTTGTGTTCATCTTCAATGGCTTCGGCAAAACACAGGGGCTTTCCCCCGTCAGTCAATAACACATATTGTTCTGCTGAATACCGAGTGGAAAGATGTCGGTCTCTGGCTGACCTCCTGGATGGAATCTCTGGTGGAGTCTCTAGCACTATCATTTGCTCATTAGTCTCAACATCTCCCTGAACCTGTAAGGGAACATCCACATCACCTCTACCCTAGTGGTCATCTTGAACATCATCCTCAACTTGAGAAGAAAAATTCTTCAAAGGAACTAGATCCACATCAGTTAAACTGTCACCCTGCTGAGACATAGGTTTCTCTGCCTTCTCAATATCCTGAATCGTCTGATCTTCTACAAACACGACATCTCTACTTCTCACAATTTTCTTCTCAACTGGATCATAAAGCTTGTATCCAAATTCATCTTGACCGTAGCCAAGGAATATACACTGTCGCGTTTTCTCATCAAGTTTGGACCTTTCATCTTTTGGAATATGCACAAATGCTTTGCACCCAAAAACACGTAAATGATTATAGGAAACATCCTTACCTGTCCAAAATCGGTCTGGCACATCAAACTGTAGAGGAACACAGGGTGTAAGATTCAACACATGAAAATGCCTCCCCCCAAAAGGATTTTGGCAACCGGGCTTGTGAAAGCAAACATCTCACTCTCTCAACTAGTGTTCTGTTCGTCCTTTCTGCTATGCCATTCAATTGAGGAGTTTTTGAAGGAGTCTTTTGATGCCGAATACCTTGCTGTCTGCAATACTCATCAAATGGACCAGAATACTCTCCACCATTGTCAATCTGGATGCACCTCAGTTTCTTCCCAGTCTGTCTCTCAACTAGGGCTTGAAATTTCTTGAACTCAGCCAACACTTGGTCTTTTGACTTCAAGATATATACCCACAACTTCCTTGAATGATCATCTATGAAGGTCACAAAGTATCTAAAGCCACTAAGTGTTCTCGTCTTCATAGGGCCACACACATCCGAATGTACTAAATCCAATATCTCTGACTTTCTCGAATGAGGGGAATTCTTGAAGGAAACTCTGCTCTGCTTCCCTGACAAACAATGAGTACACCTTTTCAAAAGTGTACTTTTCAGTCCACATAGTAGACTTTTCTTCCCCAGTAGAGCTAATCCTTTCTCACTCATGTGAGCCAGTCTCTTGTGCCACAACTCTGCTATACCATTATCCTCCATCGCATTCGCATTAATAATGTCGTTGGAGATCTTTGCTTGCAGAATGTACAATGCAAAGTGCTTCATGCCTCAAGCCACAACCATAGCACCCCTGGTGAGCTTCCACTGGCCATCACTGAAAGTGCTGCAGTACCCTTCATCATCAAGTTTACCTGCAAAAATCAAATTCAAACGAATGTCAGGAATATGCTTCACATCTCTAAGAACTAAACTCGTGCCATTATTTGTCTTCAAATACACATCCCCAATTCTAATGACTTTAACCAAGCCATCGTTTCCCATCTTTACTGTTCCAAAGTCACCAGATCAATAGGATGTAAAGAAATCCTTTCAAGATGTAGCATGAATGGAGGCACCACTGTCAATCACCCAACTGGTCTCATGATATGCAACATTTATCATCTCATCATCATAAACAATGAGGAATTCTACAGGAGTGGTAGTAGCAACTCTATCATCACCATCTTTGTCATCTCCATTCTTCATTCCCTTCCCTTTCTCATTCTTGTTTTCTCTCTTTAATTGCCTGCAATATTTCTTGATGTGTCCCTTTTTCCTGCAATGATGACACTCAACATTTGCAAACTTGTTGGACTTGCTTCTGCTATTATCTCTGTTCTTCGGACCTCTGCTCTTACTTCTCCCCCTCTTTTCTGTAACCAAGATCTCTGATTGTGAAGAGGACCCCTGTGTTTTTCTTCTCATCTCTTCATTTAGCAAACAGCTCTTGGCCATATCCATTGTGATTACACCTTCTGGAGCAGAGTTAGACAATGAAGTTCTGAGCGTCTCCCACGAGTCCGGTAATGAATCAAGCAACCATAACCATTGTATCTCATCATCAAATTTAATACCCATTCCAACCAACTGATTAATAATTCCTTAGAATGCATTTAGTGATCTGATAAAGGAGTCCCATCTTGGTACCTCAAAGTCATCATTTGTTTAATCAGAAACAACTTATTATTTCCAGTCTTTCTAGCATATAACTGTTCAAGCTTATTCCATAGAGAACGTGCATTTGTTTCTCCATTAATATGGTTCAAAACATTATCATCTACCCAATGCCTGATATACCCACACACCTATCGATGTAACAAAGTCCATTCCACATCAGACTTTTTTTCTGGTTTTTCAACACTAAATACCGGTAGGTAATAATCTTTCACATAAAGAAGATCCTCCATTTTTCCTTTCCATATGTGATAATTTAAACCATTAAAATTAATCATTCTACTAGTATTTGCTTCCATAACTCAAACTACCAACCTGACAATCTGGAAACCGGGCTCTGATACTACTTTGTTGGGAGAGATATCAATAAACAACCACAGCGGAATAATTCTTCTCCCTATATGCAAGCAAATATAGTGTATCTCTACTTTTATACATGCTGGAAATAATAAGAGAAATAATCAATCACACCAACCCACAAGAACACAGCAGTTTTTTACGTGGAAAACTTCCCCGGTGTGAGGAAGAAAAACCACGGGACCTAGTCCTGTTAAAATCTCCACTATAAATCAAATAATGGGTACACAAAGTCTTCTCTAATCGTAATTAGAGGATACAAAAATCTCTCATCAAGATATCTACAATCTTGACAAATACAAAGAGAATTTGAGAAAATATACCAAATTCGCGGTTACTGTTCACGGGCAAAAACCCCAACTCCCGAGCTCCAAATCCGATCTTCACCGTTCAGATTGTAGCTCCTTGAGTCGTGAACCTCTCCTCCAAGTTTCAGCTCGATCGAACCACAGATGAAGCGGGATCGGAGTCTTGATGAAATCTGAGCAGCATGAGAAAAAATCACGTTTTTCTCTCTTTCTTTTGAGAAGTGATGGCTCCTCTCTTCTCCCCTCTATTTTTACAACTTCTTTTAGGTTTTCCACACTAAAAGGGCTGGGCTTTGATCTTTTAATAAAGTCCACTTGGACTTTCCTCCACATGGAAGGAAATAACCCAACATGTTCCTTATGAGACTTTGAAATAGAATTATAGATACATTTTTTTATAACGGAAATGAAGTTTTCTAAGTATCATGATTCATGAGGCTAAGAATATGCGATCAAAAGAATTAATTTGTCCCGCATGAAAATGCTAGCCAATCTAATATGAATTCGAGAGAAAATGACAAAGTTATTGAATGATGAAAGATACCAATGCTTAACAGTTAACACTCTCCTTCTACAAAACTCATACGCATGTACATACAAAATTATGCCTTACTAGTGTGAATGATTACCGATAAACCCCATTATTAACTTTGGGGTAAATTATGCGAATCCATTCTTTGATCCTTCCATTCAAGGATGGGGGCGAGAGATCCAAATCCGGATTACCTGCCAACTCATTCAACCCAGAATTGAACAATTCAATTATATCATAACTCTCGTTACACACAACTTCCTTTCTCTCCACATCCCAAAGCATCGGCACTGTAGACCGCCCATCGTAACCGCCTCTCCGAAGCCTATAAACCTCTCTTAGAGTTCTACACCCATTTGCATTATCCAAACCGGCGACAAGATCATCCCCGCCCTGGCTACCGGAAACCCGGAATTCCCACGAGCCATCCATGCCGGGCGACGCAACCGACACGGGAACAGCGTCTTCAAGGCCCTTGAGGGCTCTAACGATGAGGGTTCTGTGAGCCCACGGGCAGGACAATCCGACATACAGGTGGAGTGCACCTGGTTTTTGTCGAGATGACTGTGAATTGGCGCGAAATTGGCTGGGGGGTCTGGAGTAGCTGCCGGAGGGAGAGGAGGGGGCGAGCTGAGACATCATTAGGTGCCACGCGGCGGACCAGGTTGAACGGACGGTGGAGATGAGGAGCTGAGGAGGGAGGGAGCGTCCCCAGAGGAGCCTGGTGATGGTGGTTATGGGGGTGGAGTTTGTGGGTGGTTCTTGGAAGGACATTATAGGGCTGAGCCGGCGAGATTTGGGTTTTCTTTTGGTGGCGGCAGCGGTCGTCTTCTTGCTTGGGACGGGGAATGCTGAGGTGAAGGTTGATGTGCAGGACATTTTTGCATTCCCGGGGAGGCTGTGAACTAGCGGGATTGCGAGACTGGGGGCATTTGGTGTTTTTTCGTAGGAGAAAGTAACTTCAGGCGGTGCATTTGGTTCAGTGAACTGGTGCTATTAATCCAATCAAATGTTTGAAACACGTTGAAATACCCTTTAAAAAAAAAAAAAGGCACACATAAAAATTAAATTTTCTTTAAATTAAACATTATACATTTTTTTTTTTTTTAAATAGCGTTCTTAAGACGACAATAGCTCCCTAGAAGCGCCAGAGTCCCCACCATAGGGAATTATACGAGAGATGTATCCCTTTACGTGTTCATTTGCTGATTTTTGGATGTGAAATATGTGGCGATGGACTTCACATTATTAAATATGAATATATGAGGAGCAGGACCTATTTGTCACATATTTTACATCTAAAAGATAGATAAATAACATGAAAGGACAAGTCCTTATAAGAACTGAACCTGAATTTACCAACATATAAGTGTTGAACCACTTCTTCTTTGAAGTCATATGGTAAGAACATGTCAATTCTAGGATCCACGAGTTTGTGAGGCGATCCGACCCCAATGAAACAAAAAGTAAATCAACATCACTACAGTTTGAATTTCTTTCTTGAACTACATTTGCTAATTTTGAAGTCCCTTCAAGCTTTTCAGCATTTCCTTTCTTTTAATTTGGACACTCCTGTTTAATGTGCCCCTTGTTGCCGCACTTATAACACCGGATATCCTTTTTCTTCTTGGATTGAGTTCAGGATTTTTGACTCGATCCATTTCTGAATTTTCCTCTCCCATGATCATGATTTCCTTTCATCACATGTCCTTCTCCATGTGAATTTTCATCGCAAATTTTCATTTTTGATGAAACCACAACAACGCACTTGTCACCTCTTCCAAGTTTAGGGTCTCTTTCCCCCATGTAAAAGTGGTAGCCAGGTTCTCATACATGTGAGTCTCTGGCAAGGAATGCAATAGCATCAACGTCTTATCATCCTCTTCGAATTTCATATCAACCCACATTAAATCACTCATGATTTGATTAAATGCATTGATATATTGGTTCAAGTTCAAACCATCCACCATCTTAAGCCAATGAAGACGCTGCCTAAGAAATAATTTGTTAATGGGAGATTTGGATATGTACCGACTTTCAAGCTTTTGCCAAATAGTCGCAGGAGAATCTTCCTCGATGATGTGATAAAGCACTTCATCTGTAGAAACCCGAACCTAGAAAATAAAGGAAATAAATAAGAAAAAAAGAAAGGAAAATTTTAAAAGGGCAAAGTAGTGGGACTCGTCAAAAAATCCCCTGTCTTCATTGACGAGTGGCCTTCTACGTCTCGTCAACAAAGTTCAAGCGTTGTCGACGAAGAAATCTCAAACGATAGGAAATTTCAAGCTTAAGGTTCATCGACGAACCCTTTCTTTCTTCGACAAACGTCCTTCTATAACTCGTCGACAAAGGCTCCATTTCGTCGACGAATCTGGCCGAGTCAACGGCCTATAAATAGATTTTTAATTACTTCATGGTTAAGAAAACTAAAATATCTCTCACTCTCTCTCTCTCTCTCTCTCTCTCTCTCTCTCTCTCTCTCTAAACCCGCGCCCCCACCCCTTCTCTCTACGATTTCTTGTCGTTTGTCGCCCGAATTGACAATCGGAAGTTACCATGAGGATCTAGGAGCGTTTCTCTACAAGTCTAGTGAAGTAGATTTTTGAACTGAGTCTTTCCAAGCATCACTCCAAAGTTGAGGTAAGGGTAGAAATGAACTATCTGTCTAACATGTAATTAGTTAAATGGGGTGTATGGGCTTAGGGATGTTTAATGGTTGCTAATCTAGGATTTGAGTTGATTAAACTGGGGGAAATGTGGTTTCAGGATTTTAAACTTTGTATCGTCGTAGGGTGGGCTTTAAGAGCATTGTAGGAACTCTCTTAGTAAATAGGTAAGGGGATTAAGTTAAGTTAGGATTTTATGAAAGTTGAACAGATCAATATGCTTCGTATGTATGTATATTTATGTTTTCAATTGTTATTTCGAAAACTAGTCGTTCAAAATTGACTTTTCAAACCTAGGATATATGATATGGTATTTTGAATAATATGGACGGTGAACGGTTGTTTATCAATTAAATATATTATGAGGTACTTGTTGATTTATTATGGACTACGTTTAAATAATGAAATCGTGTGGCACGTGAATAATATTTGGGGGTTATTGTATAACTAAATTTGTGTATGGTTGTGAAAATACTGGAACTGTTTGTGAAACATACTGGAACTATTTGTGAAAATGTTGGATATTGATGTTACGGCCGAGGGCTGAGTTTTATGTGATGACTGGGGGCCGAGTTTTACTTGACGGCCGGGGGGGCGAGTTTTAATTGACAACTGAGGGCCAGGGTTTTATTTAACCGCTGTGAGTCGAGTTTTACTTAACAGCTGGGGGCCGAGTTTATTTGACGACCAGGGGACAGGTTTTGTGAAATGACTAATTTTATACGAAATGAATTTAAAATTACTTAAATTGCATTATATGCTTTAGGAACCCTAAGGACCGGTTGTATTGTGGGCACGGTACAGTTGTTAGAGAATTATTATTTGGCCATGTGTGCCCACACTAGATAGAAAGGTGAAGGGTGGTTTCAACCGATTAGCCTACGTAGAGGTGGTACCTTCCTCGAGGTTCGAACCAGGAAGTGGTAAGGCAATCGGACCTACAACTGGGTTGCGGATGCCTTCAGGTGTGTATTAGCAGATGGATACTTTGACTTTGTCTGGGTTGATCCCCCAGGGCTAAGTTTAGTCTTTGGGCCGCACAACCCGTACCATGGGGGAAGTAAATGGTGTTTAGTCTCAGGGGGTGTCTTTTATGCATATCTGTTGATTTATGTAAATGGTATCTTTGATTATTGAACTGGTTTATACGATGGATATGAAAAGGGTATTTTCAACTATGTAGAGTGAGTATAATGTATAGCTATTATTTTCGGTTAAATGAAGAATGGAATGTTTTTCTGTATATACTAAAATTCATGTTGGTCACACATTGATACTAACTTAATCTGCCTTACTAAGAAGTGTCTCACCCAAGTATACAAATTATCTTTTCAGGACCATCTCAAGGTTGAGTATAGCGAACACCGAGCGGGGTGATAGCCAATTAGTTTTTGTGAGTGTCTGTAAGAACTCTACTATATTTAAGTTATGTGGGAAGTTTTCTAGATATGTAATATGGTCGTACGAACGGATTTAGTTTCTTTATTTTGGTTGGAATGTAATATGGATATCGGGAGACTTTTATGTATGTTAATAGTTTAGAACTCTTGTCACGCCCCGAACTCGGAAATGGGACCCAGAGGTGAATTAGTAACCTAACATGTCCATGTATCA
The DNA here is from genome assembly GCF_029873635.1 of Malania oleifera. Lineage (NCBI taxonomy): Eukaryota > Viridiplantae > Streptophyta > Magnoliopsida > Santalales > Ximeniaceae > Malania > Malania oleifera. The sequence continues at coordinate 44,155,627 of NC_080421.1, read as the reverse complement.
TACAAATATCCAATGACATAGCATAATGAATGAGGGTCCGACCCCGTGGGGTTCTCAGGCACTCTATACACATCCATATACAAATTATACACACAACGGAAAAAGGTATTTCTATACATATACAGTACCATACCAGAGTCTATACAAAAGGAGTCCAGGCTCCATAATACAAAACATGTACCCGGGTGTCGACCATATCCCAAAAATACCACCCGAAACAAAAGTCCTAACACTTACACAAGCGCTATCCGCAGTACACCAATCACTACACTCCCAACTCAAGGACACTAGTTCCGATTACTCGAAAGACCTGAAAATATGTACATACAATAGGGGTTAGAGACATCTCAATAAGACAGATCTAGGTTATATCGGTGTGTGGCATATGAGTGTTATCATGACACAAAACATTCACAGTTCAATGCAATTCCAGTATTTTAACAATACAGTTCCAGTACAGTACATATCATACGCACGCACATAAACGCACGCCCATAATCTACCCGGTGTCGTCACACCCCTCGGCCCATAGCCGGTCCGCATAACACGGCACCGCCGGCACATGGTGTAGCCCCAGGCTTCAATGGCATCGTACCGGTGCAACTAGTGGATCCACACCCTTCGGTGATCAACTAGTAAGGCTCACACCCTCGGATATAGAGTTGAATACTCTTGCCAACATGGCCAGTGATTTCATACGCCCTCGGATATAGCGCTGGACACTCTTTCAGTACCTAGAACAACTCGGAACCCAGTTCCTATTGCATTTCAACAAAACATAACCATGCATGCTCATATAACCAAACAAACCACACCCATTATGTAATCTAAAATCATGATTTTCCAAACATATACAGTTTAAACAAGTCAAGGCACGACCATCCCTACAACACAATATATATCACAATATATTTACGGTTTTCCAAAAAAACCAGGGATGCAACCCAATACCCTTTTTTCCCCAAAACTATAACTTGAAAAACCCATAGTTTTACCCTTTAGATCCCCCCCCAATGAGTAGCCAAAACACACACAGGACGGTGAACCACAATTCTACTGAGTTCGATTTAAAAAATAACCGACATAAATGGAATCCCCTTACCTTTCCCTGAAATGACCAATCTCGAACTCTACGGCTCCTAAATAGCAAACTGAGTTCTCAAAACCTACAAAGTATAGTACATAATATACTCACGACTCCGTTCTCTATCAAACTACCAGAACAAAAATGAAAATTGAGCCTTACCTCAATTTTAAGCCAAAACCCAAAAAATCTCCGAAACGAGATTTCGATCCACTATTCTCGAAGAGAATCCTGCCCTAATTCTCGTAGTAACGACGGATCGACGATTCTAGCAACGATCGGCGAAGAAATCTAGAGAGAAAGAGAGTGGTTCGAGTTCTTAGAGAGAGAGAGAGAGAGAAAGAGAGAGAGAGAGAGAGACCAATTCTTAGCCAAGAAGCAACCTAAAAGATCTTTTAAAGCACCTTCGTCTCGGGCAAACTTGTCAACGAGGTGACATCTTCTTCGATGAGTCCACCAGGTATTTCGTCGACGTGGCGGTGGCCTCATCGACAAGCCTAAGATTTTGGATTTTCCCAAACCCCTCGGCTTTCCCTCATCGACGAGCCATTGAACTTAATTGCCGAGAACAAAAAGGACTTCATCGACGAAGCTTGAACAATTACTATTTTACCCTTCTTTCTATTAATTCAATCCCGGCATCATGGTTCGGATTCTTACAACTCTGGTAATGGATTTTAGAGAATGTTTTATTTATTTTCGCTGCATTTATATAGTGAATATGGTATTAGGTACAAAGACGTCACTAAAGTAGCACCCCGGGCCCACGTGGCGGGTCGGGGCGTTACATCATCGGCCAAACACAATCGTATTGAAGCAACAACCTTTGCCTTTAATTCTTTCCAATTAGCCTCATATATGCCTTCCAGTTGAACACCATACAAGGCCTTCCCCATCCCTTGCTGCACAAGCAAATCTTTCACTCTTCTCTACCATAAACCAAAGTTTCTGGTAACAAGTGCTTTGATACCAATTTGTTGTGAATGAACTCACATTTTGCACAGCAGAAATTAAATGCAGTAACAATGAAGAAAAAATATGGAACACACACACGTGCGCAGTATATATGAAAGCAAGAATAACAACGCAAAGAATTACGTGGTTCGAAAATGCCTACATTCACGGGAGCAATCGGCAAAGGTTTTACTATATAAGTGTCAAATAACACAATACAATACAATATACAATGAACTTCTTCTCAAAATACACTCAGAATAGTGTATAAATAAAGTTCCCTTTGGAGGTTTCCCCCCATATCCCAACCAACTTAACGTTCGTATTCAAAATTTGAATTCAGCCTCTTACCTAGAACAAAACTGTCGATGGTTTCAGAGACCCATCGACAGTTTGCTCAATAAAAAGATACCGAGAGCATAATTTTTGAGATTTCAGTCAAATCGTCGATGGTTTAGTGAAACCGTCGACGGTTTCCCCTAGATTGCTGATATCAACTATGTTCTCCTCCTTGTGTATATCCACCACTCAAGAAATGAGCCACCAAACACAAATGAATTCAAAATGACTTACATAACCCATAAGAAGTGTCTTGAGTCATCGCTCAATCTTCATTGCTTGGCAATTCCCTAGCTTCACAGGACCTATACATGTTGGTGGTTTCTTAGAAGAACTTCAGAGCATTTGACAGTAGCCCACAAACTCTGGTATTGGCCGTTGTTAGGTTCAAATTATTATATAGTCCCTTCAGCTTTCAAATATAGGATCTAGGACATCTTTCCCACCTGTCATGATAACTAGCAAACTCAATTGATCCCCCATGGCATGATAAACCTTCGTCTTATAGGCAATCATAGTTCTGGTCTCCCACAAGAAAGCCTAGTGTGATGCTAATTACTCTTACTGCCATTATATCCTAAGATCCAACACGTTGATGCATATAACTTTCTCATGGAACCGATTCCTCCAATACATAGTTTCAATATCCTACTTCCTCAGCTCTCCCCTCAAGATCCAATTCATGTTTTAAAGGGCCCTTACTCGTTCCTCTATTTCTTGGTCTCCTTATACCCTCTTAGCCACTTCTTTATTTTCATGCATGGTACTACCTTCTACTAAAGCTTTAATCAGGCCTATGCTTCTTCCTCCACCTACTGCTGTATCAACTCATTTTCTGCTCACAGTATCCCATATTTTTCTCTCAATCTACGCCTTTTGCTCTCTCATTCTTGGTAGTAAATGTCTTGTCATGCCCAAAACTCTTCATTGTAGTATTCTAGATTGTTAGGCCTCGGTAAAGTTCGTTTGGCCCTTGAGCTCGAGGGACCTTATAATCCTTGCCCTCTGTTCTTATGCCACATAAGATACCTGTAACAACCCTAAATATCTTAACATAAAATGTAACATAATAAATGGAAAAGTCAACCCGAACCCGTGGGTAACAGGGACACCTGTCAATCACAGCGGAAACCTAAGCAGCAGCAAGCATAAAATCTCGAACATCCAACCATAAAACATAATACCAGAGTTTACTATATCATCAAAATACTGTTACTATACACAACCTCCAAAAAGTCAAAATAACACTAGGATCATATAACAAAAATCTCCCGATCCTAGTTCAATGCTTACCCTTCTAGTAGGGAAGCTCCAATCACTCAACGGCGGCCCTGACCCACCGGTCTCTCTGGGTTTCCTGAAAATCATTTAATGTTCGGGGGTGAGACACTTCTTAGTAAGGGAAAATAAACTAAATACAGTTGTGTGGCAACATGAATATTTAATGTAATTATACGTATACAGTACATTTCATATAGATGTAGACATTTATCATCACATACTGAATAATCATATACTTTCATAATTGCTGATAAATCATATCGTATGTAAACATCTGTTATACTAATAATACTGAAAACATACCCAGGATGAATAGTTAGCTAATGTCATGTATTACCCCCCATGACAGGTTGTACAGCCCGAAGGCGGAACCCGACAATGGTTGGCCGACCACTGCCGAGTCAAATATGTTTGTAAGTACGATGGGCCCGCCACACCCTGGTCCGAACTGCCAGGTGGACGTCCACGCTCTACTGAAAGTCACATCGACTATCCATCTCCCACCCCCTCATGGGGTGGTTAGCACTAATATGATAATATACAAATGATCTATAAGTTACCGTACCGAGCCACTGAACTAAACTAAACTAACATCCGGATTCTGATAACATATAATACATGATCATATAATACATAATTATGGCCTCATGCTGAACATATCGTAATTATGGCCTTGTGCCGAACATAACATGAATACGGCCTCGTGCCGAAATCATTTCAGTTGTATACATTCTGAAAATAAATCAATTATCATGTATTCGTCAAAATCATCATAACATAACATATCTTTTCATAATACCTGAAAACATACTTTGCTCTTAAAATCTTTCATATCATAATACGTTTCACGTAAAATAATATTCATGCCACATATGCGCTGTATAAAATCATACTTCTTATTCTAAAATCGTAATTCTCTGACATCTCATACATACATATACATTTCAACATAATAGCAGTATTTCACAAGCGTACATTTCATCCATAATATACAAATATAACATATGTTTTTCTGAAAATAAATTTACTCATAATTAATAATAATTTACATAGAAATTAATTGCTTTAGTTTATTCCCTTACTTGGCTACTAAGAAAGCTCCTAAAATATCCTGGTCTACCCCTCATAGGATTTCCTGATCAATACCCTGAAACTGAAAACTCTCAGTATTAAACTTCAGTATTTCTACGTATACATCATTTCCTATAACTACTGTAAAGTCAATTTGGCTTAAAAAGCCTTACCTCAACCTAGGGATAATTTCCAACTTGCTTTTACCAACGATCCGTTCCGGCAGATTTGGAGAGAACTTCCCCATGAGCGTCATGGTGACTTTGGATTGTCGATCTGGTGTAAATCTGGCCCAAAAAAGATAAGAGAGAGAGAGAGAGAGAGAGAGAGAGGGCCGAAGGGGAGAGAGCGAGAAGAGAGTTTACTTAGTTATGAAGTTAAAAATTCATATTTTTCTATTTATAAAACTGGATTCGTCGACGTGCCACGTCATTTGTCGACGAATCCTTCATTAATTTCGTTAACGAAATTCAGTCCTCGTCGACGAAATTCAGTTGGCTTAAAACGCCTCTTGGTATTTCTTCGTCGACGAAATTCAGTCTTCGTCAACGAATTCTCTTAAGCCCTCGTCGACGAATGCCCTGTATTCGTCGACGAAGCCTTGATGATCCCCCCCTCAGTTATTCCTTCCAAAGTGCGATGTCGTCGACGAAGTTGACTTCTTCCTTCTGTTACTGATTTCATTTCCCTTCCTCTTTATTATCTAAATTCCATTTTTATTCGGGTTGTCACAATACCTCGTGGTTGTCAACTGTGAATCATTTCCTTTTTCCAAGGACTTCTGATGGTGCCATGCAACTTTGGCTTCTCCAAACTCCCCCAGGTTAGACTGGTCTCCATGGAAAAAGTGGAACTAGGCAAGTATTACGATACGGGGAATAAACTGATGTTGCCCCATCTGTTGGAGTGCTAGAGACGGGGCATAACAAATGCAACCCCTAGCTCCAAATAAAAGGATCGATAGGAATTGCCCACATTGGACTAGTAGCGATTTTGGAGGCATCCAAGTTGCTACCTATAAGATGGACCCTCTGCTTAACCATTCCATGTCATCTTCCCATCTTTCCCATTGGTGATTTTGCCAAGCATAACATGCGAACTCCTCCAAAGGGTTTTGCTCTCTCTAGTACACTTCCATGAAAATATTCAACTAAAATAGGGTGTGGCTGACCAACCATAGAAACAATAGTTAGGTGCAACATTTAAGAACCCTACCACCCTTGGTTCAGAAGAAGCTGAGTGTCATGAAGGTCTTTGGCAGTATAGCTGGGATTGGGTTAACACGTTCCTTTGCAGCCTTAGTGAAAACCATGCCCCCCCCCCCCCCATCAATCATATGGACTACCGAGGGTAAAAGCATAAGGTCGTAGATAGCTAGTGCCAAGATCTTCAACCTCAATTGGGGGTCTTGATCCTTTAATTGGGCTTCAAAATTTGTCTTGAAGTGCCATAGCCAACCTTCGATTTTCCCTTTCTTGATGGTGCATCTAACTACGAGTCGGCCGTTACACTACAATATGTTGGGTATCACCTTTACTCCAATCTATTTCGAGTTGTGGATGCACACCCAACTTTGATTAACCAAAGGGATTCCCAGTAAGTCATCATACTGCTTGATAAGTGGTACGAGATCAATAACCTGAAAGGTAAAGCATTGGTATGTAAGATCTCAGTAGTGGATAAAGGCCTCTAATGCTTCCCATTGTACCTCAATCCTTAGTACATTTGCAATTCTACTGTATTTCTCCCTAAACAAATTTTGATCTGATGCCGACAACTTCTTCCAGCATGCTAAATGATCACGTGAATATAAAAATAAGTAAAACAAAAATATCCATAATTTTTTATTCAATAAATATTTTTACTATTTTTCAATTGTCATATACAATATAATTGTTCTTATAGCACTAAAATGAGTTATTAAATATAATAAGCAAGCAAAATAATTATAATAATTTATATATTTTACATAACATTTTTACTTTATATTCTTTTGTATCTTTAATCTTTTAATTATATTTTTATTTGTCATTTGCTTCAAGGATAAAAATAAAAATTTGAAAGTTGTAAATTTATTTCAATTTTGAAAATGTTAACCAAATAATAAGCTGATTATTTTTAATTTTTTAATCTCAATTTCTAACTTTTATTTTCATAATTTTTGATAGCCTTTATCATTTTTAATTTCATATAAACACCCGCGTTTTGCTTTTTTATCGCACGGCCGTAAAAGTTAAAACCCCGGAGAGGGGCATTCCCGAAAGCGTTTCCAAACACCCTCGAAAACCCCCAGAAACCCTAATTTTGTAGTCACCGCTTCGTATATAATAATACGACATATCACAGAACTACGCGAGGGAAAGAGGGAGCTGATCAACAATGTCGAAGCGAGGTATGGTTTTCAATCTTCAATGTTTCGTTTTGCTGCTGAGAAATAATCGAGAAAGAAAAAGAGAAACTCGCAATCTTTCCACTAATTTTCGGCTTGCTTCTCTTTGCATGTTCTCAGCAACCAAACAGTACATTTGTATACGAATCAGTTTTCTCTTAGCTCTTTTCTCTTTTTCTGGCTTTGTGTTGTTTAGGTCGCGGTGGATCCGCGGGCAACAAGTTCCGGATGTCACTTGGTCTGCCGGTGGCGGCGACCGTGAACTGCGCCGACAACACGGGGGCGAAGAATCTCTACATCATCTCCGTCAAGGGCATCAAGGGCCGGCTCAACCGGCTGCCGTCAGCCTGTGTCGGAGACATGGTGATGGCCACTGTCAAAAAGGGGAAGCCGGACCTCAGGAAGAAGGTGATGCCCGCGGTCATCGTCCGCCAGCGCAAGCCCTGGCGCCGAAAGGATGGAGTCTACATGTATTTCGAAGGTTAATTTTACTTTATTTCTGATAAAGTTGATGCATTTTAGCTGGAATATGCAAGCACTTTATAAAACATTAAACCCTTTACTGCTGATTGTACTCGATGTAACGATCTATTGCCATCCAAAACCGTGGTTGGTGCTAATTAGTTTTTTCTTTAGAGTAATCTGCCGTTTGATGTTTGAACCAAAACAGAGCTTCCAGATCAATTGTTTGATTTTCTAACTTCTCTACTTTTATGTTTTGAAGCAGATGATATGAAAGTTTAATTCATTTGATTTGAATGATTTTATACAGAATTATAGAATTCAATTGGATTGAAGCTTTTTAATGGAATTTCTGTAAAATAGCATTTAATGCATTTGCAAATCTCATCAAATTTGATTGGTTTTGAATCATTAACAATCACATTATTGGATTTGAATTGGTAGATCTGATTTGAATTATTTTTTGCATTGCAAACATAAATGGCATATTTGAAATGAATTTCTACAAATTTATATGGGATTGATTTATATAAAATACGCTATTAGTCCTCTTCCTTTACATTTGTTTTTACTGGGTCTTATATTTTGACTTAATGTAATTCATGAAATATTATTCCTTATAAATTGAAATTTTTATTGGTAAGGCGTGCTCTATTTTCCATTGTTTTTAAGGTTTTTAAATTTTAAATTTCTTGACTTCGAAAGCATAAGTTGTCTTGATTTCAACTCTGAAGGACCTGAGAAGGATTTCCAAGATGCCAACCAAACAGTAAATGAACGAGAAATTACACGACTTTTCATAAGTTGCTTCTTGAAATCCGAGTGACTTTTAACTCTTTAATCATTCGTACCAAGAAGCATACAGTAAACAATAGTGCCAGTTTTAAACAGCATGATGTACATTTCTTGCATTGTGTTACCTGTCTCCTGGTTCATGTCTCATACTCTTTTCTGTGTGACTATGATTTGGGGACTGCATGATGTACATTTCTTGCATTGTGTTACCTGTCTCCTGGTTCATGTCTCATACTCTTTTCTGTGTGACTATGATTTGGGGACTGCTGATGTAAATACCTGTCTCATTTCCCATTAGATCTGGTTCCCTTTGTGTGGCTCAGGCCTAATGTGGGCTTCCAATCCACCAAAATTGTGGTGTTTGGATCACTGTTGAATGTGAGTTGCTAAGCTGTGTCCATGTGCAGTTTAGATGAAACTTTTTTTCCCATTACTGAGGACTGTGTTATCCCCTAAATGTCAAAATATAAAATTGCATTCATATGAATATGGCCAAAGTTGGAACTTATTGCCATTAATTCTATGTGTATTCAGATGTACATTGTTGGTCCTTTTTTTATGAACTAGAAACATAACTAATTGTTACTGACTTTAGCATTGATTTGTATGCTACATGAGACATGCTCAAACTCCTCCCTTTAATTGCTTTTTTGTCTTTGGAAGGAATTACCTTTAGTTTGTGTTTCTGAATTTTATTTTGTTGCATCTGCAGATAATGCTGGTGTCATTGTGAATCCCAAGGGAGAAATGAAAGGTACTCCCATTTGTGAGCTCATATCTGATTTATTAAATCTTATGACATTTATGTTTTATGTGGTATCTGCTTGCACCCTTTGCACCCCATTTGGTTGGAGAGAAGATGGAAAATATTACTCCCCTCACTTTGTTCAATTTAGTGTGAGATATGAGAGAAACCTAAGAAAAGAAAATAAAAGTCAATTATATCCCAATCCACCTTTTTGAACCAATCTAAAGGGGTGTTTAGTGCTTAATATCTCTTTTTCTCTCCATTGTGGGTGATAAATAAAGCAATTCTTTTTCCTCATCTTTTTTCTTACCCTATTCCCTTCTCTCCACTCTGTCAACAAGATTAGAGAACTGAATAGTTACATTTGTTTTCTTCTCTCTCCAACCTAACAGAGGATTAATCAAAAGGGGTGCTGCCATGGCTAGTGTGCAGTGCATGCACCTGAGGTGCGGCTGCTGTGGTCATAGCAGTTCTCTGTGGTGGAAATTAAATGCTTTGAACGTATTTGAACTAATTTGACACATAGATCAATGTCAACGACTAAACAGGTCATGTTGCATTGTGCTCATGGCCTTGGATTGACTGGTGGCCAATAAAGTAATGTCAACCAAAATCACAGGGTAGATGCCTTGGTAAAATTAGCCCTTCCAAAATTATTGTCGTTGATGTGCTCATGTATTTATTGTACTACACACCCTATAATGGCGTCGGTGTTTTTTTTTAGGATATATACATTGTTCTTGACTCTGTCTCTGTATGGTTTTATTGTGTATATAGGATCTGCAATTACCGGCCCAATTGGAAAGGAGTGTGCTGATCTCTGGCCCAGAATTGCCAGCGCTGCCAATGCTATAGTTTGAGTACGGATTTAAATGTTTGGTGTCTGTTGGTTGTTTATGGAGTTTTTCTTAGAAGAAACCATTATTTTAGATACTGTTGTCATTTTTGCAATGGAGTTACTGTTATGCTTGCAAGGTTGTTTCCTTGGCTCTGGATGTATTGGTATTTTTTATGGCCTAAGTTTAAATAGTGAACAAACATGAGTGGTGGTGCTTTTTTGTTTTTTTAATATGCTGTTTGAGCCATGAACTGCCTATCTGGTAATATTGCAAAAAAATAAACATAAACACCTTACCAGTACCTTGCTGGTTATCTGTAAATCATCAGTTTAGTTCTGTTGGATTCATGCCCTTTAGCAGGGAAATGCTCATTGGTGTGTGGTAAGATTGCAATTTGCAAGTGCAGAACTAGCATGATGCTATGTTGATAATTGAATAGTACATTTCTTCTTTCTAATCCTTTTGATCATAAAGATGAATATAATGTTTTGTTTTGGTGAGGTGCTATCTGGGAGCATGGTTCAGGCCTTAAAAATTTGGATTTTTATAGATTTGGCCGAATTTAGTAATTTTGTATTGCATTTTATTCAAACTTACACATTCTAATTCAAGTTTTTAAATATGGGGGTGAGCTTTTTTCACAATATGACCTTTTACCGAATCAAAATCACCTCAAAGAATAGCATGGACCGAAGTAGGGCTTCATGTACAAATAGAGATTGATGTTTGGTAAGGAAAAGAGAGGACCGAAGCAGAGCTGCTTTGTTGGAAAGTCAATAGAATATATCTCAAATTGTGAGAATAAACGCTCTATTTTTGGTTCATTTATCTTTGATGTTGGTTTGCAAAATGGATGGAATTAGTTCGGAATGAAAGGAAGATAGCAAAATCAAGTGATAAATCTGTTTTTATATCTTTTGATATCACTCTATTTCTATGCACCAATTATATTCCCAATAAGAATGGTTTGGAATTGGGGCCATTGGGTTGGGGCGAGGCTCGAGAAGAGTGGGGGGGTGCGGGGGGAGTAGGGGCATTTGCAGATGGTCAATGCTAGCCAAAAGACCCAAAGGGGATCAAGGTCAGATGAGGGAGTCTTAACGAAGAAATAATCAAGTGCAATCACAAAAAACAATTAGTTCAAATGAGTTAAAAGAGGATTATCAATGTTTCACTCATTAGAGTTAGAAAATCCATTTTAACTATTATATTGGTGAAACTGAATTGAAATTTTGCAGCATGTTTTGGGTTGTGGAAATATGTTTTTTAGTTTTTTTTTTTTTAATATTTACAACAAAATCAGCTGAATTTTCAATTTATATATATATAAAAAAATGAACAATAAAGAGCTTTTGGCATTGTCTACTTTTAAAAAATAGTTTTTTTTTTTTACAGAAATACGTTTTGTTTTCTAATTTTATAAATCTGCATAGTAATGTTACACAAACGTCTTTTTATTATTTTTCAAATGTTTTATTTTATATATATATATATATATAATTTTCTTGGAAGATCAAAAATGAGATGTGATTTTATAATTATTTTTAAAAATAAAAAATAAAAAAAAATTCCATAATTGAACAAGTACTTTATTCCCCTAACTTTTTAATGCAAATCTTGAAAAATTGGCCAGACATTTTACAATTTTATAATTAAATAGAATTTAAGGTTGATTTTTTTGTTTTTGTGAAAAAAAAAACACACACACACACATAGGAACAAAGTATCATTGAAAGGTTTTTTTCCAATGCAACAGCCATTTATTTCTAGGGAAAAATAATAACTTGATTTTTGACTGAGGTTTAAGTATGATCCTACTAGACGGTCTCAAAGTAGCAATAGAAACATTCAATTCAAGAATAGATTATGAATTTTTTCACGGGATGTTAATAAAGATAAGTCAATAAGTACATTGTTTTGTTGAATAGATAAAGAAGTCATTGAATGAGGTGAAGTACTTGATACACATTTTTAGTATAGTAATAAATCAATTGGATTGCGAATACTTGTAAATATATAGAGAATGATGGGTGTGTAAAGACTTGATGCAATTTACCCTAACTTACTAAGAGAGTAAGAGAGCAATTGGATAGATAAACTTAATATTGTTACCCCACAATTGCTTTTAGGAAATTTATTTATTTGTTGTCATTTTGATACATTATGCCATATTAAACCATTAACAGAATTTCATAATTTACAACTTAATAAAATTGGGCCAACAATCATTCTTTTGAAAAATAGTAACCAATCCATAACATTTTTCAATGGAAATGAGTTTATTGTTCATAGTTTGGGAGATTAAGTAATCAAAGCAAAAATGACTATTTCACTATTAAATGCAGGGAATTATGTTTATTTCATGTGCGGCAATGTCTTGGAGAAGGTCTGCAATGGCAATGAGTGATGATAATATTAGTTTGATAGAGTTGCCACTAACCTGTTGTTTTCCTAAATACGGTTAATTTACCTTGATTGGTCTTTAAACTAATACTAGGCCAATGAATAAATGGTTCCTGTCTGCATTTATCAAGATTGAGATCAAGAGTTCTGTTATGCGAGGGAAAGGTATTAGCACCCCCTACACAACCGTTCTACAAACAGTATCTAGTTAACTATGAAGTATCTCCCAACTGAATCTAATGGTCTTTAATTAAGTCCTTAATAAATCCAAAAAAAAAAAACATTGAAATTTTCAAAAGAAAATATAAAACAAGATACGATTTTAAAATGTCTAGTAAGACCTCCAAAAGAGGGAATCTTATTAGATAAACCCTTCCTCGTGGTCTAAAACACCTATTTATCTTTTGTTTAATCATCGGGATACGAACAAAAAAGAATATATATATATATATATATATATATATATACTGTTATTTAAACATGAAATAATTAAACAAATTCATCAAAATCAAGCAAGAAGTTTTTAAAACATTCCCAATTTTTTTCAAAAAAAAATTCAAGAATTTTAGCATTTTCCTGCAATTTTTTGGGATTTTTAAAGAATTTCTCCTTCATTTTATTTATTTTTCTTGTTTTTATTTTATTTTTTTGTTATCTAACTCAAAAATAACTCAAATAATTTTTATTTATTTTTCTAATTTTTTAAATTATTTTTCATGATTTTTCTAACTTTTTTTTTTACTTTTTTCCAATTTAAAAAAAAAAGAATTAAAAATCAATTTTAAAATTTTAAAACAAATTGGCGATTTCGAGATGGGTCAAATCGGTTTAACCGATCTAAACTAAGTCAATAGATCGACTCAAGTCGACCCATGTCAAACCAAGTTAACTTGGTTGGGGAAGAGATTGCACGTGTCGTCTAGCGATTGCAACACATGGCACATAATATTCTTATTTTTATTTTTTCTTAATTTAATGCAGCAAGGGTGATGTCAGCATGACGTCACTCGCCACGTGGCAAAATGTGATGGGATTTGGGAGTATGACACATATTACTAAAGTAGCAACGATCCAACCATCTAAAAACACACATTGTACGACCAAGATTGCGCTATGTTGCTATCCAAACGTGCAATCCTAGTTGCACCACATGTCACCGTCCGTATGGTGACACGTGTCCCACTATTTTTTATAAAAAAAATCTACTATAAAACATTTTTTTCCTTTCATTTCTTATCTTTTCTCTCTTCTTTTCTTTTCTTTTTCTCTTTTTCTCCCGAGCCTTCTATAACATCTCTATCTCTCCTATACGCATCTCTCTTTTCTCCGCGCATCTCTCTCTATCTCTCACTCTCATTTTGCAGGTTGGATCCATGGAAGAGCTAGAGAGCATTCGATCAACTCAAACCCCAAGGTAATTTTTCTCTTCTCTGTTTTATGCAATTATTAGGGTAATTTTCTTGCATTTTCTTGTGTTTTCCTTAAAATTAAACAAGTTTAGAGTCATTTGGGATCAATTTGGATCAAATTAACTAGAGCTAGGCTTAATGTTAGGTTAGTATGGTTGGACTATAGGTGAATTGGTAGGTTGGACAGGGCTTATGCTAAATTGGGCTCTAATTTGAATTGGCAGTGGGATTAGTTGGGATTAGGTTTAATTGATCTTGTTTGGTTTAAGCCCAACTAGGTTGTGACCTATGGATTGAGAGGTTCTGGGTCAAACCCAACTCAGTCGCGGACATACTAATTTTAGCATTTTGAATTGGGCCTAAATTAGATTAAGTTAAATTGGTCCAAGCTAGTTGGGCTTGATTTAACTTGAATTTTGGGCTTTGGGTAATTAGATTAGTTGGGCTAAAACTATTTTAATTAAGATGGGCCTATATATTTTTTGGGCTTAAAGCATGGGCTGTACTTATTTTAAGAGTTTGGGCTCTAAATTGGACAAGTTGGGTAATTGGATCAGGAAAAATTTGGGTTAAGGCAATATTGGATCAATTTGACCTAGGTCAAAATTAACTTGGGTCCTGGATAAGTGGGTTAAACTCGTGTCCCTGGGCTCGGGTCAGGTCTTGGGTCAGTTGACTTCAACCTAGGTCAAGTTGACCCATATCCTTGTGTTGGATATGGGTATTTGGGTTATTTGATGTGGATTCAAATATGGGTATTCGAGTCTGGTGTTGGGGATTTCTACATAATTCTTATTCAAAACTTCAAGCATTCAATTTGAATCTTTAATATTTGAAATTTATTGATTCCATTCTCAATTTATTTGCAAACAATTTAGTCCCCAACTTAAAACAAACAAAAAATAAATGGGCACTAACCTTTTTTCTATCTCTGAACTCCTCTCCTTGTAAATTTGTTGTTTCTCTTTGCCCAAACCTTTTTTTTCAACCCACGTGTAAAGTCTATAGGGGGGTGAATGGACTCTTTCGCGTATTTTTTCTTTTCTCTGCAAAATAAAATTCTTGACAAGCTATAAACAATTATATCCCAATATATAAAATGTAAATCATGCACAAGACACAAATTAAATAGTATAAGGTAAAGAAACTTAACATCGATGTTTTAACGTGATTCGGCACCAAGCTTACGTCCACCCCTTGAGACCAACTCAAGGATTTCACAATCCACTATGAAACTCCTTCGCCGACAGAGAAGTCTTTACAATTGGGAACAAATCCCTTTCGATCACCAAGAGTCGCAAGATTGTGAAACCTTGCAATTCGGTCCACTGAGAACCTTCAACAGCGGTTCACCAAAAACCTTCAATATGAGAACCAATCCCTTTACAACGAGAAGATAAATACAAAGAAATGCTCCATGATTGAGCTGATATCAAATACAATTCACTCCTTGTAGAGACCCGAAAAATTATAACAATTAAATAATAAAAAAATGAGAGAAAAGGAATTTTAAAATGGGGGTTCAGCAGGGTCTCGTCGACGAGTGCAGAGTGCTCGTTAACGGGGATGCATGTCTCGTCAACGAGAAATTACCGAGAGGACTATTTTTTGGGCCTAAAACTCGTCGACGAGAATAAAGTGTTCGTCGACGAGGCCACATGGACAAGCACTATGTAAAAAGCCAAAAATTATTTTTCTGCGAAAGAATTTCATGCAAGACCATTTCTCTCTCTCTAAAAATTCGTCTTCTCCTCCTCTCTAGAATTCCGGCCTTGTTACACGTCAATTCAACGATTGGACGTCGTCATGTTACTTCTGGAAATATTCTCTACAAATCAGCTGGAGTAATTTGTTGGTTAGGCTAGTTTGGGCACCATCCCAAAATCGAGGTAAGTTAGTTTAGGCTTTATAAGTTATTTGGTATTGTTGGACTAGGGAAAATGCTTTAAATAGTATTATACTAAAGTATGATTAGGGAAAATGCAATTTCAGGGTATTGAGTTAAGGAACACACGGGTTTAAATTTGGAGTATTTTGTGGGCTTCTCAGTACGTTAGGTAAAGGGATAAATTAAGTCAGTATTTTTCATGAAATTATTATGAATTAAACAACATTTATTTTCAAGAAAATATGTATGATATAAAATTATGTTTTGGAATACTGTTGTTGAACAGGGAAATGATTTTAACACATTTTATATGGAAATATGATTTCAGGATAAATTATGAATTTATAAGGCTATGAATATTCATGTGGCATGAGTATAATATTCCCATGAAATTTATGTTATATTGAAATATTATGATTTTCCTAAGATAAGTATGTTTTAGCAGTTTTTAGGAAAACCCTAAAAACAGTACAAGAAATATGTTTTAAAAATTATGTTAAATAATGCAAGAATGTATGTTTATTATGTTATGAATTATGTCGGCGTTAATGCCGTGATTTTATGTTATGAATTATGCCGGCGTTAATGCTGTGATTTTATGTTATGAATTATGCCGGCGTTAATGCCGTGATTTTATGTTATGAATTATGTCGGCATTAATGCCGTGATTTTACTTTATGAATTATGCCGGCGCTGATGCCTTGATTATGTATGATATGTAAGAAATCATGAAATATGTTTATGTCAGCTATTACTCTGAATTACGAAACAATTATGTTTAAATATGAAATGTATTATATGTTATTAGAACCCGGATAACTTAGTTTAGTTTTATGAAGCACGATATCGTAGCTATATATTTATGAATATGAATATGTCAATGCTACTACACATCTTATGTAGAGTGTGGGAGATGGCAGTCGATGTGACTTTATGGGAGTGTCGCAGTTCCCCTGATAGACTGGCACAGGGGGAACAAGTTCATCGTACTTACAGACTTATATTTGATTTAGCATGGTAGGTCAGCCATTGTTAGGTCTCACTTTCGGGCCGCACACTTGTCATGTGGGGGGTAAGACGTGATGATAGCTAACTAACTATCTATCTCGGGTAATAAGTTACGTATGATATGGTTATATAAAATGATTTCTTAGTACAAAAATTTAGTATGATACGCTATGTTATGATAAACCATGTTTAATGCAATATGATACAACTATTGAACCAATTATGAATTAGGTACTTTTATATTTATACCATGAAAAATACTTATATTGTCACACACTGATATTAATTTGTCTTCCTTACTAAGAGGTGTCTCATCCCAACATTACAAACATTTCAGGAAATCCAAGTAGGAGGGAGGATAAAGCCCCGCAGCAGTAGAAGTGGTTTAAGCTACCGTGTCTATAGGGTAAGTGGATGAGTTAGGGTCGGATGGATTTTTGGGTGGAGACCCTAGGAGTACTTTTCGGTCTTTTTGGTGGATGACTATATGTATATGTATATGACAGATTTAGTAGAACTCTAGTATGGTTTTTGGTGTTTATGGCATGTGTATGATTTTATGTTTTCTGTTGTTTAGGTTTCAAAGTTTTATGACAGATATATCCTTGGTACCCATGGGTCCAGGTTGATTACGACTATGACAACTTAGCGGGATTTATACGTATGTTATAATGTGGAAAAGAAAAAAATATACATATGTAAAAATAAGTAGGTCGTTACACTCCTTGTATTATTTTGTAAAGTAATGAATCAAGTAGATTAGAAAGCAATGGAGAAATTGAGCACTTTATGTGAATAACTAAAATGCAAAGTGTATAGGGTTGGTATTTGAGATGTTTTTCACTAAGAACTTGAAAAATCTCAAGTATATGGACTTGTATTTATAGGCAAAGGGGCGAACTAGCCATTTTATGGTTGTTGGACATTTAATATAAAGAGTTATATTGAAAACTAATTGTTTTTCGCCTGTTGGTGTTTTGTTTTCATCCAAAACCGTCGATAGTTTCCTGAAACCGTTGACTATTTTCCCTAAAGTTCTTCAACATGAAAGTTGTGAGATTTTTTCTTAGTTTTCCATAGACACCAAGATTGTCCTTTTTGGAGTTTTCTAACAAAAGTTATGTTCAAAATATTGAAGGGTATTCAGAAAATTTGAGAGGTGTGTAACTGAGGTTTTAAACCTAACCAGGACCAAGTTTTTAAAAGATTATAATACTTATATGATTTAAAATTCATCCCATATGAAAACATATTTGAGTATAGGATATTTTTGTCAAATTCTTTGTTTATTTTTGAAAACCATGAGTATTGAGTTCGTGACTTAGTGAAATCCTATATACTCTTGTGTCATAGCATGCATATGCATATGCATTTTCCTTTACTTTTACTCAAAAATCATGCATGAAACAAAACTGCAAGAGATACAATGATTCCTACCTCAAACACTTCCTATTACATATAATTCTACATGAAACTTCCTTTAGATGTGTTTGGGTTATTTCAAGTAAATGCCATTTTGATCTTTCCTATTTGACGTCTACTCGATCCATTCTTTACCTTTGATCTAGTACTTCATGTATTTGTTACTTGTACTTGTACTTAACATGATCTAAAAAGATAGGAATACACTAGGAACAACAAATAGGTTAATATCATCAAAGCACAGTAAATATGATAATGAAGTCACTAAGACTAACAATCTCCTATTTTTTTATGATGTCTAACCTATTAGGATTTTAGTTAATCTTTGCATTTGAGTTTGTACTAACCATGACTTGATATGCAAAGATAAGTTCACCTAAAACTACTAAATGATTGTTATCATCAAAACATGACAATAAAGAACATGTAGCCCCCAAAGCTAACATCTTTAATTTTATACTGCCAAGCCTCTGTTTCCTTTGCAACTTGAGCCTTTGCTTAACCATTTTCTTGAATCTTTCAATTTCCCAATCTCTCAATTTTTCTCTTTACCCAATTTTCTGTTACAATTTTTCAATAACCAGCTCTTCCTTTCAATTTTTCTCCTCCATTTGTAGTGAGCAGTTATTTTTTCCCAATTTTCCTCTCCATTATCCTTATGAAATTCTTTATTTATAGGCCCAAAAGAGAATAATCCAATTAAGTTTGATTGATAAATCAATTTTAATTAATCAACCAAACTTAAAACTAATTTGTTGATTAAATTCAATTTGTCAATCAATTTTTAATTGTTCAATCAAATTCAACACAATTTAGTTTTTTATTTATTTATCAACTGACGCTTTTTTTGTGATGTGTGTGCAGGTGCAAGTACGGAGGCTGGTCCACTATACTTTTTTCTATATTTTATTTCTCTAGGATTTTTTTTTTCTATTTTCCATATATTCAGTTTTTTATTTCCATGTATTTTCCCATCTTCATTATATTAATGAACAAAACATATGCAAATTTGAATTTGAATGAGAAATCATGCCTAATAAAAAACTCGAGAGGGCACTCAAATTAATTTTTTTTTAAAAATCAAAATTTTGCTATATAAAACCTTAAAACAAATAAGGAATCTACAGTTGCCTCTCTTTATATGTTTGCTACTTAAAATGACAGGAAAATATGTCTTTTGGCATTTTATAGTAACAAATCTATAAATACAATAGTTACGAATTTTGGACGGGGCGTTGTATAGCAAAATTTTGCCAAAAGAGAGTGTATGAATTTATAAAGGTGCATGAAATCTAGGTTAAATTAGTATATACTTCTAAAATACCCATAAATATTCAAAGCTTCCATAATAATTATTAAATTAGAAAATTCCCATAATTCTACAAATTCATAAATTGTAAAAATATTATAAATTTTGAAAAATCCAAAAATTATCATAAAGCTAAAATCATAAAAATTCATAAAGACTCACAAAATTTGAGTGATAAGTGAAGTAAGCACACAAGTGTAAGGGATGAATATAGTTGAATACATCATACAAATTAATTAAATTTAATTTCTAGGTCAATTATAGGTTAAAAAATTTAACTTATGTGATGGAATTGTTTAATATTAAAAAGGATCTTTTATAATTTCGCACTTTAGGTTTTTTATTTTTTATTTTGTTTGATCATTAATAACTTTAATTATTTTTATCAATTTGTATAGGATTCTGTCTCTCGAGTCTTAGATTTGTATTTTTTGTATAGATTCAAATAAAATAATAAAATTTTATAAAAAAATAACACAAATTCAAATACGATTCTTAGAATCTATGTTCGCAAAGGTGACTTCAAATTTTTAATTGAGATGAATATTATGTACAAATATGTGTGGTAACGTAATGAAACTCAATGTCTTACAAATATTAACTAATTATAATTTTATTTTGTTTATATTTAAATGAAGATGCTTATGTGTGTAGGAGGTGCTCCATCATTAGTTTTAAATAGAACCAACATTTGGTTAAGATTTGGGTCTAGGTCAATTTATCTCCCTCAAAAGGAAAAAAATGAGGATATGAAAGAATTCAAAATGACGTCGTATTATAGAAAAAATATTGCGTCGTTTTGGGACCGGTTGGCGAGTGCATTCATTCGCCGCTATGTGTTCAAGCGGGAAAACCCAAAAACCATTTTGATTGGTCAAGCGGGGATTTTGACTAAACCTCCAATCGGTTACTTCATCGATCGTTCAATCTCTATTTCAAATACCAAAGAGGGTAATATATTAGGATTTTCAATCATCCCGGGAGTTGCACTTTTTGCGGGAAGAAGATGGGTTGGTCACATCCTGACATTTCTTTGGAAGATTTGTTGAAACTGATTAAAGGGTTTGTGGATGTACTGATTCTCGCATCTGGGTATCAATCATCTGGTCTTCATGCCCACTGGGATGCTCATAATATCAGGAAAGCCTTCCAATGGGGTCTATTCTTTGAGAACGTGAGTAGCTTTCTCTTCTTACGCTTTTGGGTTGCTCTCTTTATTGCTGGAATTCATGAGATGATGTAATGATTCTTTTTCTTGGTTGAAATTTTGGATTCACTTGAGCGTACTATGTGGGTCTTATGATCTGTCATTTGTGTAACTGCTGTTTTAATCACTGTCTGGTTATTTTATTCAGTATAATCTACTTTCTCAAGAAAAAAATACAGTTTTGTAGGAAAGTGTGCAATTCACTGTTGTGTTATTTCGACCTTACACTGTCAATCAATCTGTTTCATTATTTTGAGTAACTTAAAATTTGATTTAATTCCAGCAAAGCTGGTTAAGTTTTGAATCTTTTGATTCATTCAACTACATACTACAGTTGTTTGTTTTTGCTTAGTTTCAAGTTTAATTGCAAGCTTGTTCTTTTCATTCCAATTTTAAATTTTAGGACTGAAGCCATAAAATTAGGCGTAGGTTTGAATTTTGACAATGCTTCTCCATAGATAGGGTTAATGCCGCTGCTGGTCATCTACCTTCTTTGAAGTCGCACATAAAGTTAAGGCTTCTTTACTTGGCTGATCTTCAAAATAATAAAATTTAATTTACCATAGTTTGAAATTAGTTTGTTTCTCCATAGCCATGATATTAGAATTGCCCCATTTGTAATCAATATTTTGAAGCAGGGTTATTATAGGCTATTGTTTTTCATGAAGCAAAATAATTCAGAATGTTTAATTGTTGTTATTTTCATTTTGTTAATCCTTCCAACCCTACTATGACCTTACAGACCTCCTCTTTTAAGTTAATATTAGAAATAGGCATGGTTACCTCTTTTTTATTTTTTATTTTTTCATTCATGTCCTTAATTTTTTTTTTTTTTTTGGGTTGAAATACATGTTTTGTGGATTGACATATGAACTCATATATTATTTGCTCAAAGGAGCATATATTATTTGCTCAAATAGATGTGCAAAATTACTTAAAAAATGTAGTTATATATGAACTAACTTCAGGATGTAAACTGAAAGAAAGTTTTCTGATTTCTTTTCAGTAATGGTTTGCTATTTTAAATATGTGCCTAGGTTTTTATCGAACATACACAATTTGCAGCTTGAATAAGTTTTGGTTCAAATTAGCTTTTCTACCTTCATCAATTAAATTTCACTATTTGAACTTATTGCATAAAAAGTCTATTGCTTTATTAAATTATCAGAAAAAATTCTTTAAAATATGCCATAACTCCTTAATTTTTTCATGCTGCTAGCATGTCCTAACTTTTGTGCAAATCTTATGAGTAATCAATAAAAGGGTAACTGTTGCAATTGTAACATTAGTGTTGATTTTATATTCATATTTTTAAAATTGTTGATTATGCTATCATTTATTGATTGCTGAACTTCTGCGGAATGTATTTTGTTTTCTGCAGCCTATAATTGGCTGTATCTTTTAGTTCTTGTTGCCGTCTATAACTGATTTTAAGGTTTTTTATTCGCTTGCGATTTCCAAATTCTTTATTAATGGAACCACTGTTTTGGTTCTACATTCATAACTTCAAGTGGCAATTCCATAGTTCATGACTGAATTTATTTTTTGTTACGTCATTCAAATTTTAATCTTTGTTGTGGGTGGGGGCGGGGGGTGGCGTTGGTGTTAATAACACGTAGGTGTTTAGGTGCCTGAGAAGTTTGGAAGATTTCCATGACTCGATGAAGGAACTTGATGTAGCTCTATCTGAAATGACATCCAATCCTTTCTTCCCTCAGGTTGCAGAGTTTATTACACTTTGTCATTGAGAAGAGAATTCTTTTGTTGTCAAAATTTCCCTAATTACTTGTGACAGTGTTTTTCTGACTGTGTTTCCAACTTGCCATCCCTGCTTAAAAGTAGGGTCTTGCCCATCTGTCATCCGTCAATCTTAGTAGGGGAAGAACTTTTGTATTGGAACGTCTGATTCATACCATGCCACTGAGGGATGCACATCTCGAAGCTTTTCTCTATGCCATCATTGAGATGGATCTTGATGAGCTTTGTGAAGCAGAATATGATTGCCTGCATGCTTATCTTGACAAGTTGAGGCTACTGAATTCATCACTAAATCCACTTCCAGGCAGTAGGGTTTCCATGGAAGATTCAATGATTACATCTGCAGACATTGATCCAAATAGGAAGATTGAAAAATGCACAGAAGATTTGGTTACAAAATTAACCGTCCAAGAGCTGTTGAAGAGGCAGCTCACAGTGTCATGCATATTGTCAGCTGAGTCTGGCTTGGGTGACCTCTCAAAAATGATTAGGCCCAGCCATTGGAACGAGCCTAATAATCACTCATCTAGAGAGCAATTAACGAATGCTGCTGACTCATTGTAAGTAGGGCATTTTTCAGATTTATCTTGCAGTGTAAAATTCTATCAGTCAGTACTGATGTTTCATTGATGGTATTATATATGGGAAATTGTGATCGTTGCTTTCTTTTTTGCTTATTTTGAAGATTTCAAGCACAAGAATTTAAAGTTATTTAATAGTAAGATGAGGACAATGCTTCAAAAATGCATGTACTGTTCAGGATGGTCCCTTCATGCTGCTTATATCTTAATGCATTCAAGAGTATGTGAAATGGTAAACGTCCCTCCATGAACAAGTCCCTTGATGACATTTTTTAAATTGCGGTAATGTTCGTAAAACTTCCTATCAAATGCCTAACACCTAGCTTGTAGCGCCCCGAACTTGATGTGGGTACCCAGAGTGCTATTCTACCTACGTATATCTCTAATGCCACAACTATAGCTACCCGAACCCGAAACGGGGTACCGGGCACACCTGTCCATAAACTCATATTAAACAACATGGTGGAAGCATGCATATATATATAAAACCCCAACACAATACCAGAGCTTTAATATACCATAATTACATACATATCTCCCCAGAACTACAATACATCCCATGATACACAAAACATATCCATGTCTCACCAATACTTACTCTGAACTACAATATCTAAGCCATGCCTTGGAGCTCTCTAGGCTTGATTCTTTGGATTTCCTGAAATGTTAAAGTTATTGGAGTGAGACACCTCTCAGTAAGATGGAATAGATTATCATCAGTGTGTGGCAACATGAGTTTTAGTGTATCATAAACATATCCTGTAAATAATTAACTTTAATTGATAGATCATGTAAATCTCTACTCTCATATATATATGTTTGGAAAATACATACTATTCAACATAAGCATACTTTATCGTAATAAGTTTCTTTGTATATGTAAATCATCTGTTATATCTATACATAAAAGAATTTTCCCTTGAATGGACAATCATATAACATCAAGTAATAACTCCACATGATCGAGTTGTGCGGCTCGAAGGCGGGCATAGCAATGGCTGGCTTACCACGCTAAGCCAAACATAACGTGTCTGTAAGTACGATTGACCTACCCAGCCTGGTCCGGACTGCCGGCAGGGGGTACTCTACTCTTCTCTGGCTCAATCGACTATCCATACACCAACACTTTCTGAATAGTGTGGTAGCATTGACTATATCATACTAGTTACGGTACCGTGCTCTGAACATAATTGGTCCATCAGGGTTCTTATATCGTGTAATATTGTTCATATATAATAAAACTGTAACTTGATTTTATTTTCATAAAACCTGTCATATTTATAATCTATATAATTCTTGTCATATCATAAATCTGTTTGAATACTATCATATCATAAATTTGGTTGAATACTGTCATATCATAAATCTGTTTGAATACTATCATATCATAAATCTGGCTAAATACTGTCATATCATAATTCCATAATATTTATAACATTTCCATAAATCATTATAAAATCATACTTGTTTTGTATCATCATAAAATATTCTAATAGGTTTATTTATGCAGTAACATATTCATTACTCATGCCACACAATTTGAGTGATAATTTATAATATAATAATCTTCCTGAGAAAAGTATATTTTGCTGAGAAATAAATGTATAGTCATCTCTAGGATTTACTTAAACCCAAAATACCTGGTTTTTCAAAAACATACATATAATAATAATTCAAAATTTCCATTTTCATATGCCTAATATTTAGAAAAACATATATATATATATATATTTATTATTCCTATAATCACATACTACAATTTAATCGGTTAAATTTTCCAAAACTAACTGACATAATCTATTCCCCTTATCTTATTCTTGGAATGGTGCCTAGGATCCCCAAATGACGAATCTACTTCGGTTAAATTGCTAAGGATCGATGCTAGGACCTTGAAATTGCGTTTATCCTTCGATTTGACTGAGTTTTGGGAGGAAATTTGAAGAGAGAGAGAAAATTTCGTAACCCTAGAGAGATAGAGAGTGAGAGAGAAATTTTCCCCAAAAAAAAAAGAACTAGAATCTATTTATAGGCTGCTTTCTCTGAACAAAATCGTTGACGATTTCATTCCCTGAAACTGTCGACGGTTTGGTTTTTAACTAAACCACTTTTTTACTGTTTTACCTTTACTGACCCTTGGTAATTCAAAACCGTCGACGGTCTTCCTAAGCTCACCAAACCGTTGACGGTTTGATCTGCACCAAACCGATTTTTCCCCTTTCCTTTTATTATTATTATTATTATTTTTATTTTTATTTTTCCAGGTCTCTACACAGCTTACCCTTTCATCATTATAGGCAAAACCATCTAATTAAATTAAATAGATACCAAATGTATTTTTTTTTTTTTAGGCAGCTTTAGCTTCAGGCAGATCAATGCTGCTGAACTATGATGCTATTATTTGGTTTTAATGAATGTATTAAATGTATAAAAGCATTATTTCCATTCCTAAATGGGGGATTTTAGGCATACTCCATTGTTCCGTTTGAAGAATTGAAATGCTTTTGTTGAACTATTTGCACCATCTTATAGGATTCATTGCCTAGTGCAATGGTATAGTCTTGGCTGTCAGCTGTAAGTGGGGAAGATTGAGTCTCGAGAATGTTCATTTCATGCAAAAGTGCTGAAGGTTAGGACCATATCTAGACTGCACCCCACGCAGGACCTCATTTTGCAGGCACATATCTGAGTAATGGTCCTTTTTACCAATACCTACAATTGGTTGTCTGATATGAGGGAATTTTCTTAGGTGCCAAATATAGATAGAGTTATGGTTATATTGCGGAATCCTTAAATGCCATTATTATTGATAAATGTTGAGAAAAGGGAACTCAGATGTTGTGGAAATCTTACTGGCCTTATGTTGCTCACTGTAGAGACCATCGGCCAGTTCTAGTTTCCATGGGATGCCCAAGCGCTTCTTTCGGTGTCTGATTGTTTTTATTATTTTTTCATGATTCTTTAAATGCAACTTTCCTTGCCTCTATAATTTTTTTTAATAAAAAATTTTAACACCTAGTGCCCAAGGTTCACAATCCATTGGCGGTTTAGGGAGGGCACATGTACTTATTCTTACCTCCACACTAGGTGATACTGTTTGCATGGTCTTGCTGGAAAATTTTCCTCAAGTATTGAGTTTGGAATGGAGAGATACTTGTTCCTACTCAATAAAGGTTCTCAATAAGATCTAAACAAAACATATTTTGGTTCTTGCACTCAGGTGTGGAGAGCAGTGTGTTGAATATGTCACATGGAGCTGCTGGATGTCAAAGAATCTCTCTTATCTGCTTGGCAAGAGAATTGTCAGATTGGTCTCAGGTGGCAGCTTGATATTTTCTGCCCCTAAGACACAATGGGTACAGGTGTTTAAGCAGATGAATATTTCATCAGAATCTAATGAGGATTTCTGTGAAACTATAGTAAGTTGGTCCAATTAATGAAATCCTTCGCGCACATTGAAGTTCTTATGAGTTTGTGTTTATGATCATGGATTTCGGGCCTTGGAATTTGGATTTGTTTGGATTTGGATAGAAATCAATATAATTTTATACTGTATTTTGTCCAAATCCACAAAAATCTGAATCCAAGGCCTGAAATCCATGCTCCCAAACACATGGTGAATGTTTTGACTAGCTTGATTTTATCTTGCTGAAAACAGTTTTTTATTTTCTATTTTATAGTCTTGCCAAGACTGCTATGGTGTAACATTTATGTGTGTATGTGCATGATCACACATGCTTATGTGCACATTATTCACTTGAATAATTGCAATTGAAGTTATGAATTGAGCACAAAATTCCTGCAATCTTTCATGCATTTAGCTAGATTTGGGTAATTGAGGTGTTTATTTTCCAAGGTTTAACTCATGCTCTAGTATTACTTCTCACCTATAACAATATAAAGCATGATGGGTGGCACATTTTAAGTTTTAAAAAAAAATTTAAAATTCATTTGCTTCCATTGGCTTGTAAGCAGTCTTGTCAAAACCGCACCTAATACTCTCTGTCTCTTTTGAGTAGACAGATTTAGTGCTAATATTTTTTGATTTGATTATAAATTTGTGTATGTAGATATTAGGACTTTGGTTCAATTTTTAATCAACACATTCTTGATTTTAAGATTTAACTTTTCTATTTGTTGATAAGAAAACTTTTACTAAGTGGGTTTTCTTTTTGCATAGTTCTCATCATGATCTAAATTCTTCCTACTGTGGACAACAAACATTGTGTATGAAGAATTGTCATTGACTGTAGAAGAGGTGATTACCTGGCATGTAGGGACCAGCAGGGTTGCTGCCTAGGCATTTTGACTGCAGAGTGCAAATTAGTTTGGAATAATTTTTGAGTTGTGAAGTTTCAGCCAATTGTAACATAACCTCATAGGAAGGTTCCAATATTCTGATTTTCTGATGAACAATGTAAACTAATTTATGGAATACATATATAATATTGATTATAGTGACCCATCAATCAGTAGTTAGTGCACTTTTATTAATCGTATTTATTAATCTGATGTATTAGTCTTAATTAGAGGGCAGGCCAATCTTAAGGGTGTTGCACTAAAACCTGAAGTTTACAGGTTCAAGTTGCAGAAACAGACTGCATCATGCCCTCCCTAGACCCCAATATGGAGTGGGATTGTGGGAGCCTTGTGCACTAGATTTTGCATTTTTTTTAAATTACCTGAAATTTAGTTAAAATACAAAGTGATACTCTATTCTATAGATCTATTTTGTGACTGAAAACTTGTTTCCAAACCATGATATTATCTGCTTCCAGTTGCCTATGTTTTTTGTATGATAACATTCAATTCAAATGCTTTTATTTCTGCTTTAACAATCTTCTCCAGAACCAAAGCCACATTTTCAAGGAAGTAGTGTTTGTTATTGTTGTTCTTTTGTTTTATTTTTTGTTTTCTTGTTGTTTTGTTTTTTTTATTTTGTGTTTTTTTTGGGGGGGGGGGGGGGGAGGGGGCGTGTGTGGAGGATCTTTTATGTTACATAACGAAAAAATTCAAATGCTTCGTACGCTGATTTATCAGATTGACTAAAACCTGCTGAATCTTGAGGGGAATATGTCTTTTCAAAATTTAGTTCAAATAAATGACCTTTTTTTTCCCTGTTCAATTCTTATTTCTATGTACAATTTTGACTATTCTGTATTGTGAGTTTTGACAGGAGATCTTGTTATTAGGATCTATTGCAAGCAGGTGGAGTCATATAATTGAATATTTCATGTCAATTTCTTTTGATTCCCTTGCCATCTCAAGGAGATATCTTGAAGTGCGCAACATACTCACTGAGAGACGCCAAAGCTCCCATTGTAAAGAGGGTACCGTGAATTCAAAGGTAGTTTATGATCTAAATTTTGGGGCTCCAGGGGGGTTGGGTAAGGGAAGAATTTCCATGATCTGATACTAATCTTTTGCATTGAAAATAGAGTGTGTATGGTAGCTCATGCCTCTTGTAGTTAGTTTGTGATTAGAAAGGTTTTCCATAAACATGGTTCCAACTGCCATGAAATAAATATCAGATTGATGTGCCTCTGTTTTTGTGGTTGTTATCTTTTGATTTGATATTTTTTCCAGATTAGGTTTGTTCAGTCCATCCCTATTTTCTCAAAGAGAATAAACCACTGTAATAATTCATCAAATGAAAAATTTCTCTTTTATTTAGTTGCCAATATTGAACCATTTTCTGTTTATTAGAACGTCTTTATGCATAATCTTCACATAATTTGAACCGAGACTGTGATTACCATCTATCTATAATGTCTTGCTTCTATAAGGTTTAAAATCTCTCTCTCTCTCTCTCTCTCTCTCCCTCTCCCTCTCCCTCTCCCTCTCCCTCTCTCTCCTTCCATTTCACTATTTCTATGTATTTTAAAATATGTAAGAGAGACTAACACCTTATGACTTGGAGCATCTGGTTTACTTTTCATTGGCCAAAAGCCTGCTCCTGTGCTTTCACTTTTAGAATTTCACATATAATTATTCAAGATGTAAATCTTAAAATTTTGGCTCAAAAATTGTCTAGTGGCATATCTGGTAGACAAGATGTGTAAGTATTGCAAGCTAACAGTTACATTATTTTACAGAAGTGATCACAGTGATGATTAAATGAAATTACAATGCTTTTATTCAGTTTATGCTCTCGAGAATAAACTCAATATCTTGAGAAGTATAAAGAGTAAGTTATTTCCTTGTAAAAAGACATCACACAAGTTGTACACTCGAAGACTTGAGGTTTATTGAGATGGAAAATCAGATCTGCTAACTTTATGATAGTCGCATTAGCTATGGCTTGTGAGCTGTACAATCTAACTGCCAAATGCTTTAAAAGCTCCCAGATGTTTCACAATTATCTCTTCATGAAGGTTCTGTGGCGTGAGCTTGGAAATGTAGACGTGAACTCTGGTTGTGCTTCAGCATGTGATTGCAACTTGATCCTTTCACATTTTTTTCTTTCAATGTATATAATGTTTGTAAGTCATTTTGAATGCTGATTTAAAGAAGGAATGTGGCATACTATAATATATGTAACTTTATGATAGTCACATTAGCTCTGGCTTGTGAGCTGTACAACCTAACTGCCAAATGCTTTAAAAGCTCCCAGATGTTTCACAATTATCTCTTCATGAAGGTTCTGTGGCATGAGCTTGGAAATGTAGACATGAACTCTGGTTGTGCTTCAGCATGTGATTGCAACTCGATCCTTCACATTTTTCCTTTAAATGTATATATAATGTTTGTAAGTCATTTTGAATGCTGATCTAAAGCAGGAATGTGGCATACTAGAATATCTGACAATATTGTTGGATGGTCAATGTCATCAGCTTTGGAAGCTATCCCCTGTCCTTGTAGCAGTTGCAATTCCATCATGGTAATTTCCCTTTTCCTGAACTAATGTTCATATTTTCCCTGGAGATAAAATCAATCAAGTGCTTAGAGTAGGGCATGATAAGAATTCTATGTTTTTTGTTTATGTTTTTCCTTTTAAGATTTGAACCAATTTATTTGTTTTCCATTAATGCTTGCTTGCGATAAAGGTATCCTAGAATATCAGTTAATAATTTTATTTGGTGATGTTGGTGATGTCCTACCATGATGCAATGGACTGTTTTAGTTTGAATAGGGTTCCATATACCTCCTTTTTGAAATTATTTATCCATATAAGCTACTATTTTAATCAGAACGTGCTTTTAGTGTGCTTGTTTCGTAATTGAAGATTTGAACATTGGCAAGCCAGGTCTCCCTTATTTGGATTGTATTTAAGTGAAATAGAGAATCAACTCAAAGGAGAAGCCTTAACAATTAGGTTCAGTATTTGTAACTTCCTTTCTCTGTCAGTCAAATTTGATCATCTTTATTTATATATATATTTTTTGAAGAACTTACATCTATTTTTCCTTTTAGATGCTGCACTTGTACTCAAGATATGAAAGAGCACAAAGAATGTAAGTTTGTGGAAATATCTCTCTCTCACACTCAAATATGCTTGTTCATATGCCATATAAGCAAATATCTATGGACCTCTTTGGGCATAATTTTCACTAAAGACATTTAATGTGATGATTTATTGTTATGTTATTGGCATTATGATCTTGTGGCAAATAGAACCTAAGTGAATTTTGTGGCAGAGAAATAGAGGATACAATGGCAGCATGAATACTAGATACTAAAGAAATTCCACTTGTTGGGGTTGGGGCACACAACTTTTCTCCATTTACCTATGTTAAGGACCGTATCATTTGTGAGATCATATGCAAGGATTTCTCTTTTCACTACCTTGAACCATGTTCTTCGATGTTCCTTGTGTCTCTGTGGTGCATTTATAAACTATATCATTCTCTTGTCTCATTTGTTAATTGATTGGCTGCAAGTGGAATAAAACTCCACAGTTTGTCATGCTGCTGGGCTGCAAGATTTGCTAAATGAATATAAATATTGCAAGACAGCATCATATAACTACAGCCAACACTTAATTTGGGAGAGAGAGAGAGAGAGAGAGAAGAGGAGAGGGGATGAAGGAGAAGAAAGAAGGAAGAGAAAGGAGATACAAAGGGGGAATCACACGTTCACTTCAATTTGAGTTCATAAAAAAAACACCTCTTACATGGCGTTCACACACTATTGATAAGGAAGCTTATAGTAAATTACACATATACCCCTAAAGATACATGAAATTACAAAAGAACCCCTTTATACAGAAATGTTATAAACAAACCTCCAAATAACATAAGCCTAAATAATTATCCTAAATCTATTGCATTGAAATCCAGTAATTCCTCAATCCAATTTTCTTTAATCAGCCTTAGGGTTTGCCTTACTTCTCATCCTACATCATATTAAGTGGGTATTTGGACGGATCATTTTGACCCAAGTTGGAGGCCTATCTCAAAGAACAGGGTCAATGGATTAGCAGGTCTTAAACCCAACTATGCTTAGAAAATTAGTTGTTTATTATGTGTGTTTAGTTTGCTTGTACTAGGGTTATGTGTTTTGGGTGATATATTTGTATATTTTAGAGGTGTGTGTAATTTCTTGTACTTTAGGGGTATATGTGTAATTCATGTAATAAAAGCTGTGTGAAAGCCATGTAGGGGGTTGGTTATTGTTGAATTTGAATTGAGAACTAATTTGTTCTTTCCCTCCAAGTGTATATTCTTCGTCCCCCTCTTCCCCTTCCCTTCTCTCCATTATCTCTTCCAATTTCTTCCTTTGCTGTAATTCTCTTGATGCTGTCCTGCATCATTTGGTAACCAGAGCTCAAATTTGATCTTCATTCTTCCATTGTCAATATCCTATTTCTGATATTTCTTTTTCTTATTCTGCTGTCCCTAATTTCTGTTCTCTAACTTCTTTCTCTCTCTAATTTCTGTCCTAATCTGCCCTTATTTTTCTCTTAATTCTCTCTTTTTCGTTCCCTTAATTCTCTTTCCCCCTCACTCATTTTTCTTTGTCCTCTTTTCTGCTCATATCAGCACTGTAATTTTCTTTCTGCAGCCAACAAGATATTGTGAAAATCAAAGACCATTGTGTTTGCAATGTTTTGCACTTCTTCAAAAATTACAGTTGTGTCCCTTGAATTCAAGCCCTATCTTCAGCCAACATATCACAACACCACCAATACCATAAAAAACAGACACTTCCAAAGGTCCCTTCCCAAATTTTCATGTCTATCTGATGAGCAGGGTGGGTCCACATGCCACCTGAAACATTCCTCAGCTGCCACCCCCTGATCTGCAATTTTGTGAAGTTGTTTGATGGAAATGTTGATTACATGAGTTTGGTACACATTTTGAAGGATCTACAAGTTCTGACTACATCAGAATCAGACCAAATTGCCGCAATCTGTTTTACTTGAAGTTTGTTCTTGAGAAATTGAGAGTGAAGTTCGTGGTTGGCCTGAATAGATTGGGGATTCTTAGCAAATTGTCTTAACGACACTTAATGATATATAATTGCAGTGTATTTGTGTGTGTGTGTGTATGTATATATATAGGCAGCATTGTGACTAATGTTGAGTTCTTTGCGGAAGTGGAGCTATTGTTTCGTAGGATACAAAACATGGATGCTGCCTTGGAGATTATTTAAATGCTTTGAATAGGCTAACGATTGGCAGTCTTAGGTAAGAGGCCCATGGATTTTTCAACCAAACATCAATGAGGCTAGAAAGTTGTATTTGGCTGAATCAAAATTGAAGGGAACTTGGCAGAATAAATAGTTGGACCTGCAAATTCTTGTCATATGTAGGAAGATTATAGCTCACCAAATATGTTTTATTAAATATCTAGGCTTATTGGGGTTTAAACCCGAAAGAACACCACTGAGAATTCATACGCCTTGTATTGCATCACGCAATTAGTCTTCAACTCATACCATTTGCTATCCTCACCTGATATTGATAGTAGCCTAACTGCAAGTCAAGTTTGGTGAAGTACTTGGCATGACTTAGTTGATGAAATAAATAAGCAATCAGTGGAATGGGATACTTGTTGCGTACACTCACCTTGTTGTGCGTTGTAGCCCACACATCCATATGCTTCCATCATGTTTCCTCTAAAACAACTAGGGTTGTACTCAGTTTTTTTTTGGTTTGGTTTTACCCAAACCCAAACACCGAACCAAAACATATTGGTTCCCATATTTGAAACTGTTACTGAACTGTAAACTGACGGTTTGGTTTAAAAGAATAACAGCTCTTCTGTTTGGTTTTTAGTTATTAACTGAACTGGACCTCACCACAATATTATTACTTAAGGCCCATTCCAAATTGTTGAAAGGGCTTTGATTAGAGAGGGCCAAGCAGCAGTATCAATTTTTATGCAGCCCAGATGAAGTGGAAACGAGGGGATTGGAGGCCTGCTTTTATAAGTGGAGAACCAAAGTTGGTGCTAGCCAATGTGGGATGTGGGCATCGAAGCTGAGGCCCAGGGGGGGGAGGTGTGAGAGTGAGAGGTGGGTGGGGTTTGGTATTTTAATTTAACATGATGCAGTTTGTGCCATGTTTACTTTCCAGAGAACTCCTCTCCCTCTCCTGCCTCTCTACATGCTAGCTTTTTTAGCAAAAATTGCTACCATGATTATAACTAAGGTGTCATCCCTTGAAAACCTTGTCCCAAATCGGTAATACATGGGAGAAAAGTTCTCATCCTCATGCATAAAAAGTTCTAATCCCTCCATCTCTTCTACCATAATTAAATACGTGTATATTATTATAATCAATAAAACTTAATAAATAATTGAGGATTGTATAATTTATTATTGGGCAAAATTTTTTAGTAAATATATAATTCGGTTTATTTGGTTTGATTTTCCTGTATAACCGATAAAAAAAACTGAATTCACTTTTTTAAAATTGGAAAAAGAAACCAAATGTCAAAACCAAAAAACCAAACTGAAATGTTAAATGGTTCGGTTTAGGTTCTGTTTTTAGTTTTTCGGTAATTTTTGTACACTCCTAGAAACAACACTGGTGCTTCGAACGGTGCTTTGGAAGGATGTATATAGCCCGCTTCCAATAACTCGTCAAGTTGCTTTCTCAACTTTGCTAACTATGGAGGTGCCATCCTGTACGACCCTTTAACAGGGGGCTTAATTTGTGGTAACAACTTGATCTCATGCTCCACACCTTATTGTGGAGGCAAGTTGTGAGGTAGCTTGTCTAGCATCACGAATTTAATATTCATACGACACAACTTGGATGATAGTAGGCACCCACTTTTGGCACCAACTCTCGGCCTATCTCTTTGTTTACCACCAATGTGGCAAGATATGCCTATTCATCCCTTTTTAACTCCTTCTTGAGTTGCATGGCTAAGAAGAACTTCTTGTTGTCCACTTCTCTTTTTTGCAATGACTTGCACCACGCAAGGGTGATCTCCTATTAGACAAAGGGAGCCAACAAAAAAAATCGATACCGCCTTAGTCTCCCTCAAGAATTCCATTCTAAGTATTACTTGGAAATCATCCATTAGCACAACTTTGAAATTTGCATGGCCTGCCCACTGTATAAGCTTGACAGTCACTTGCTTGGCTAGTTCCCAGAGTAGGCCGAGTTGTAGATTTAACCACTTTTATACCTCTTTAGTCCTCCAAGTTCAAGTTGAGTCTTTGGGCTTTTTCTTATGAGACAAAATTATGTGTAGCCTTGGTGTCCACCATAACATGGGTGCTCTTTCCATTGATCTATAGACCCACAAACATTAGCCCTTTCTCTTGGCATTGAGTGGTGACTTGTGAGGGCAACCAACAACTTTGTGAGAGCCTTGACCATGGTATTAAATAACAGCCGTTACGTAATGGAAAATCATCTCTCTGATACTGTTACAGCCCGCATTAGCGGTGAGCAGAAAATTCACGTGCGTAACGGCTGTTACAGAACCGTAACGGCCCATAACGGCTGTTACACTAACGTTACGACACATTACAGCCAACAGCCCCTTACACTACTGCGTACCTTATCTCCTCAAATCTGCTCCATTTTGTGTGTTTCTCTCCATCATCTAGCTTAGATCTCCTCATTTGAAGCCTCCAAAGAAACGAAAGCAGCTTCGAAGCTTCGATTTGTTGTGTTGTTCCCTCTTTCACTCTTCGTCTCTTTCGTTCAGCTTCAATCTACTGATCTGAAGCTTCAAAATCCCCAAAATCAGCTTCGATTTTTGCCTTGAAGATGTTCTTCGCAGTTCGCAGCCATCGCAGGTCAGCTGACTGGCAGTTCGTCTTGAAGGTGTTTGATTTTTCCCTTGAAGGTGTTTCGATTTTTCGATTTTTCCCTCTTTGTCAGTTCATCTCCTTTGTCCAGTGTAAGAACCCAAAAATCAGCTTCCAATCTTCGATTTGTCGCTAGAAGGAGCTGTGCTCTGCAGGTCGCCTCCATTCGTAGGCTCGCAATCGCAGCTCCAAAAATAAGTTTTGAAGCCTTCGATTCCCCCAAATTTTGGGGGCTTGCAGGTTGCAGCTCTCTCGCAGCTTCGGTGGGGACTCGGGACTCGGGAGTGGGTATGTTTCTTTAGTTCTTCTACTTCATTAGTTAATGTAATTGTAAATTACCAATTTATTCTAAATTAATAATTTAGTTTATTTTATAATTTCAGTTTATATTTATTATTTAATTACTATGCAAATTTATGAATGATTATATAAGTAGAATTTATTAATTAAAATAAAAAAATTAGTATAAAATTATTAAAACATAAAATTTATAAAGTTACTTAGAGAGTTAGAGTACAGATTTAGTAAAAAATTATTAATTAATATTCTACATAATTATTTTTTTAAATACCTTGACTATTAATAATTTAATATTAGATCTAAAATTTATAATAAATCCTAATTTCTATACAATTAGTAAAGTCTCAAGTGACTCAAGTACACTACCATTTAAATAATTAAATTGTAAGATTTACAATTCCATATTTATTTTTTTTAAATTGTAAATTGTAATATAAATTATTGGGTCTATTGAATTATTTTAAGTAACTTTATGTCTTTAATCAATTGATTCTTCATTTTAATTACATTTCTACATCTTTTTTACCCATTAAACTAATGCAAACTTTTAAAAAATATGCCTTTTTTTTATAAGCAGCGCACTAAAATTAATATAAAAATCATAATGCCTATTAAAAAGCATTTGTAGGTTGAATGAAGGTTGTCATTCATTAAAAATCATGCATTAATGGATTTCATGCTTATTTTTCGATTTTGGCATGATTGTGCATGTGTGAAAAAAATTCACAGCCGTTACGCCCACTTCCCGTTATGTAACACCCACGTCCTGCGACACCCGCGACCGTTATGCGACGTTACCCGCTACCGTGATTTCGAACCATGGCCTTGATATAAAAAGCATGCCAACTTACCTTTCCATTGGATGTGTTGAAAGCTCGAGACAATGAAGCTCCCATTGTAGTTGATGCCTAGATGTTGGCTCCCTAACTCTTAGGTTTGCCCTTCTTGACAAGCTTTCCGTTGTTTCCATCCGTGCCACTATCTTCGGACATCGTGGAATTCTCTCCAACATAGTCATTCAAGCGTTTTATGATAGCTTGTGTAGTAGACAAGTTTTGATCTTTTTTTTTGTCAAAATAAAGTAATGCCCTTGCCCACTGTTTCAAGTCAAGATAAAACAACTTATCTTTTTCTGTCCTGTCCCGAATACGCAACATTAAAGCAGGGAATTGTTCTACATACTCTTTGACTGTACTAGTGTGTTTGAGATATTGCAATTTGAGCTAAGCATTGTACTCAACATTTTTAGGAAATAATTGGGCCTTGGGCTCTCTCTTCAAGTTTTCCTAGCAATTAATTACAAACCCTCCATTTTGTACCTTATCATACTTGGTACGACACCACAACTTAGCGTCACCATCACCATCATCATCTCCATTTTGTACCTTATCCATTTTCTCCTTCTTCTTCATCTCCTTCTTCATCATCATCTTCTTCCTCTTCTTCATCTTCTTTACCAGCTTCAATAGTGCTTATATCCATTGGAGCCTTGCCATGTGAAGAGGATGAGCCGGCTATGTGTTGTTCAATCCGACCAAGTCGTTAATCCAGTCAAGAGTAGTTAACTTGAAGAGATGCGAAATTATCCTGAAGTGAGCTAAGTCCAGACCTCATTGCTCCACTAAAATTAGTAAACTGTTGGTGATAAGCAAGGAACCATGATGGTGCAACATCAGCTTGAGGAGCAGGTTGCTGAACTTGAGGTTGTGGCTCGGGAGCTTGTCTTTGGCGCCTTCCGCCTTTAGGAAACCAGCCTTACTTATGTTTCTCATACCCCATTTATTTGAGTGTGGTAGAGGAGAAAAGATCATAGTGGGTACGTTTCATAAATAAATCAGTTGGAGAGGTAACATGAAGATGAGTGAAGAGGAGGGGTTCAGAATTCCTCCATAAGGTAGAATTACGCATTGGGCTTCAGTTCGAGAGATCATCCATTTAAGAACTAAGCTTGATATGTCAAGCTTTTTCTCTTTCAGCAAACACCACATAACGAAATAGTCCAAATATGATACATAGTCATGAGAACCAACATGAGGCAAAACGTTGTATGTGATGATCTTTTGGGGGATTTGTGCTTGAACGTTTAATTGTTTATAAAGTGGAGGATTTTCGAAGTAAACAGGCTCTTCAACCATAATCAGAGGTAAAAATTCTTTAGGAGTGAATACGGATAACAAAAAAAATAATCAGATCATGCAATCCTTAATTACGTGATTAGGATTATACCTGCGAGATCTGTCTGGTTTGATCCCAAATTTGCAAGTACGAAAATGACCTCTTGAAGACGACCAAGAATCTTCTATTGTATTCCTTGAACACGCCTTGCTCCTGAGAGAGTGGGCTCGTAAGCGGCTGCTAGGGTTTTCTTCTCTCACGAAAACGTTTACCTTTGTAAGAGTTTTTTCATCTCTCCTAGCTGCTAAATGGAGTGCGTGTATATAGGCTACAACAATGACCTCTGGGCAAGTATGACTAGGGCTTCTCACGTAATTAAGAATTCCTAATTCGACCCGAATTTATCCTTAATTACGTTAATTATAATTCATACCACTAAAGAATTATAATTGCACTCCCTGTCATATTCGAAATTAAATTTCGAGCTCCTATTATTAAATGCTTATTTATCTCCCCATGCAAAGATTACAGATACCCGTCTATTAAATTAAATTGCTAACAATTTAATTAATTTATATATTAATTCCCTAAGACCTTCCACTTAACTTATTTGATGTGCCAGATTCAAAATCCACCTGTAGGGTTTGACACAATCAAAACTTATAAGCTTCCTCAAGGGGGTATCATCAATTTCGATACCGGGACGTGGATTCCATCAATAATTAATGTTCACCATACACATAATGTCATCACCCAACTCACTGAGTATTTTGACCCATAAAGAATCTCTCTTCTATGAATCAAAGTAACAAGCACTCATAATAACGATGAGGTATTAATTGTTTTATATAGTCAGTATAAAAACAATTACCTCAAGACGGTCCTGTTCAATACACACAAAGTGTACTAGCACAAGGAGTTGGAACCATGGTTCGAAATCGCGGTCACGGGTAACGTCGCGAAACGGTCGCGGGTCGCAGGAGACGCGGGCGTTACGTAATGGGAAGTGGGCGTAACGGTCGTGAATTTTTTTCACGCATGCACAACCATGCCAAAATTAAAAAATAAGCATGAAATCCATTAATACATGATTTTTAATGAATTTTGAAGGCTTTCATTCACCCTACAAATGCTTTTTAATAGGCATTATGATTTTTATATTAATTTTAGTGCACTGTTTACAAAAAAAAAGTATATTTTTTTATAGTTTACATTAGTTTAATGAGTAAAAAGATGTAGAAATGTAAGAATCAATTAATTAAAGTCATAAAGTTACTAAAAATGAATCAATACTCAATAGACTTAATACTCAATATGCACATTACACATACATGAATTTAAAAAGTGATTAATATCAAATATCAATAAATAGTTGAAAATACATGAATACAATATTACAAATTTATAACATAACACATGTCACCACCAAAAAGAATGACGTGGAGGGTCTTCATAATTTGCATCTGTATCTTGAGATTGGGATGGGAAATTATCTCCCCATCCTTGTGGAAATACATAGTTGAATGAACCCAAGTTTGTGTCATTTTGTTGTTGCTCTTGAAAATGTACTGGTGATGAAAATTCTCCTGAATAATGTCTATAAGTTGGGGCAGGGGTTGGCTCTAGGTAGTGTGTAGAAGAAGACTCACTAGATCCTGAGATTCTTGATCCACTGGGATAAAAATGTGAGTTACGAGATGCATAATGTGGATATGTTGGATGAGATCCATATGATTGTGATGATGAACCATCTAAACCAAAGTCGCCAAAATTACGAACCACACCATATGAATCTTCAGTAGAATCGCTAGGGTCACCACGAGCACTCCTTCTCCTGGGTTGTGAAGATTGGTTCCCTGGAGGAATACCCAAGTCATAATTTTCAGGTATGTCATGTAGTCCATAAGGATCAGAAGGATATACATCCCTTCCAAATGATGTCCCTGTATCATATCCATAATTATATTCTACACCGCCGCCTCCACCACCACCACTGCCACCCCCCCCAACCCTAGCTCCAGCACCACTATTACCATCATCATCACTTGGTGGGCTCAAACCAAGATTGTCATTACTTTGTGTGCGTTCAGGACTTGAACTTGAATCATCATGCGCGTTTATTGGTGGTTGATCACCTCCTTCTGTAGTACCACCAACCTCTTCATTTAACCAATTTGAATTGTCCTGACCATCGAGTAGTGGTGTCTCTCTTTCCTCTAACCATTGACTTAAAGGATCATCTTCTACGAAAATGTAGTCCAAATCGATAGGATTGAAACCCTCTTCAATTTCTCGTTGGCTTCTTCTCATTGTACGTCTTAACTTTAACCTCATGTTGTAATGTACGAAAACAAGTTTTTGTAGTCTCATGTACTTTAATCTATTTCTTGTTTTTGTATGGATGAGGCTAAAGGTGCTCCAATTACGCTCACAGTTCGAAGCTGATGTGGTCTGGCTAAGAACTCTAATTGCTATTCTTTGGAGCTCAGGAGCATACAAGCCATAATGAATCCACCATTCAGCTGCATGAATAATTAAAAAGAGTTTTATGTTAGTATAGCGTATTTCAAAAGTCAAATTTGAACACAAAGAGAGAAAATAGAGTAATTCTCCATTATTTAGCTATATAGCCATATTTACCAGGATTTGTTTGTTTTACTGCCCTTTGAGCCAACGGGGTTCCAAAAGTCTCCTACCTATCTTGATATAGCAACAACTAAAAAAGGATGATTGTGAAATATAATTAATTAATTAGATATATTAATAATTATTCTTGAAAGTATTACAGAATACTAGAACAATTCATTATTCAATTTAATGGAACCAATACTTACTTGATTAATAGCCCGAATTTGAGTATCTATATCGGGTACCAACTTGGTTATCACTTTTTTAACTCCATCCATGACTTCTTTAGCAACTTCAGGAGAGGGTGGGGCACCATAAAGAAATTGTGGGTTCAAAAAATACCCTACAATTAAATTTAGAAACATATTAATCAATAGTTTTCTAATGCAACTATGCATAATTTAAAAGTTAAAATAATAAGAAATTGTATTTGATTTACACTTACCAGCAGCGTGCAAATCTTGGTGCAACTGAAAACTCCACCAGTTGTCAATAATTTTCCAATAGTCTTTGTAAAACCGGCAATCTTTTTGAATGGCCAATTTCGCCCTATCAATTGCCTCGTATATGAAGCCTATGGTTGGTTTTTCATCACCATCAACCAATTTAAGAACTTTCACTAAGGGTTCTTGCACTTTAATTATATCAGAGGCCTTTTGCCAAAACTCTTTGCCTAAGATAATTTTCTTTGAATCATATGCTGGGCCTGATTTTGCCATCCCAAACCTTGAGTTTTTCCAAGCATCAGATGTAAACATTTCCCTTAGTGCTTGTTTATGCCTGACAATAGTCTCCAAAGTAATGAAATTTGTGGCAAATCGAGTGATGGCAGGGCGAAGTAACTCTCTATTATTTGTGAATTTCTTCATAAAATTCACTGTCCATATGTGGTTGTAAATAAACGAGATTATTGTTCTTGCATCTTTTAAGACCTTCTTCACGTTACTTTTCTTACCAATATCTTCAAGAATAAGGTCTATGCAATGAGCTGCACATGCTGTCCAATAGAGATTGGGCCTCTTCTGCATTTAATAATTTTCCTCTTGCCTTCATTGCAGCTTCATTATCAGTCACTACTTGGACAACATTCTCCTCTCCAATTTCTTCAACCACCTCGTCCATTAATCTGAAAAGAAATTATAGATTCAATAATTATTACTATTTAATTAAAAATATGCATGTTCATAATACTATTTGCATATACAATTAAAATTAGAAAATTACCTGAAATAATATTCAGCTGTTCTGCTTGGTACATCAGAGGCATCAACTGATTTATGAAACACGGTGCCTCTATCGCAATAAACTAAAAAGTTTATAATGTGTTTTCTAGTTGGTCCTAACCAACCATCACACATAAGGGTTACACCTCTCTCCTTCCAAATTCTAGCAAAAGAAGCTATATAATTTTTCATTTCTTGATACTCTTGCTCCAAATAAATTTCAGATATCTCATAGGGTGATGGACCCTTCACCCCCTTTCCAACCTCTGCAGCAATATCAAGCATAGGCTGCATAAATGGAGAGTCAGCTACATTCGTTGGAATCCGATTATAAATTAGGAATTTTCCAACTGCTTTTCCTAATTTACTTCTTAAACCTTTCAGTAACTTTGTGTTGATTTTTGGTTGTTTCGCACTCTTCTTTCTAAAATAGGATCCATTGCCTTTAGTCTAGCTTTAGGGGCATCAGGATTGATCCATTGTCGTCCACTACCTCCAGCTTCTCGACCACTATAAGATAGAGCTCC
This sequence comes from Malania oleifera, assembly GCF_029873635.1. NCBI lineage: Eukaryota > Viridiplantae > Streptophyta > Magnoliopsida > Santalales > Ximeniaceae > Malania > Malania oleifera. The sequence continues at coordinate 44,113,677 of NC_080421.1, read as the reverse complement.
TGCTCTATTGAAACCACTGGTAGCACCACTGCCAGTGCCACCTCCCTCTTCATAAATATTACCCCCTCTAGATGTTCTTGCTCGAAATCTTTGTCTCTCTTCCCATTGTTGCTGTGATCGTATGCTTTCTTGTCAAGCAAATCGCATACTTTCTTCTTCCAAGTCTTCTTCATCACTCAAATTCTCAAAATCTCCTCTAATTTGGGCTTCTGCTTCTTCTTGCCTTTTTTGTTTATCTCTTTTCTTCTCAGCATACTGTTGTAGATGTTTCATCATTTGTTCTCTGACTTGTGTGGTCACATTTGAGCATCCAGCTACTTGACCTTTTTTATGTGCCAAGTGTTGTTTCAAGCGTGTAATGCCCCATTTAATTATCTTCCCACATAACTTACACATAATAACATGTCTATTATCGTTCATCGTAGTACCAAAATGCCATCCAATATCCTCACTAGGTAAGTTCTCATTTCCTCTATCACGTGACATATTGATAGACTTAATTTGATGATCTCTACACAAAACATAGAGAAAATATAAAGTTACAACCTTTCTAAAAATGACAGGAATAATATTATAATTAGTAATTTAGTAAATATTAAATAATAAGTACTAAATAGTCCTTCTAATTTTAAATACTTATTACGTAAAAATAAAATATAATATTTGATTAAAAATAATAAGTAATATTTAATTTATTTTGATATTTAAATAAGCAAAATTATAAAATATTAGATATTTTATTACAACAAAATATATTCCTTTATCTTTAAAAAGGTATTTTCATTATTTTTTTAACTTGATTTTATTTTTATTTATAACTATAAGAAATTAACATTGTAATTTTAAAGGTGGAAAAAACTTGTTCTACTTTTATATACATCACAGCATCACTGATAGAGATCCATACAGTACAAATTTTCTATTTAATTTTTTAAGCATTTTCTCAATTTATGGATTAAAATAAAATTTTTCTACAAATTCCAGTAGTAAACTAGTAATTAGCAAAAATCTGAATTATTAATATATTAACTATTAGGTTAAAATGTTTTTTATTAAGTTATCAATTTTTACTTTATTTGATAACGAAAAAACAAAAAATAGATCATGTAACGATTTATTTTACGTAATTTTAAATTTAAGGTCAAAATGATATTTTAAAACTTAAAAAATATTTATAAATAGGAAATATGTGATGAAACTAAATTTTCCTAATTACCTTTCAAAAAATATAAGACAATTAAAATATTTATAAATTAAGAAAATTTTATTTTACATAATTATTATTGTTTTTTGATTTTTTACTCTATTAAATTACTCTTTTTTTAATTCAATTTAACAAACATAATTTACAACAAATTATAATTAAAAAAAAAACATAATAAAAAGTTTAAGATGTGGGAGATTTCTGATCTTTGAAAAGAAAAAAAAAACAAGAGCTGCATCTATGGGCAAGGCATAAGACTAGAAAAGAATATTTTTTGTACTAATGTTGTATCTTGGAAGTCTGTAACCATAATACTATTAGTCTATTACTAACGGTGTCAGCTTTCAAAAAATGTTAATGCGATACCATATAAATGAAATTGATATTGTATATGAATATAATAATTTACAACAAAAAAAATGCTGTTAGGGGAAATAATTATGCAAAATGTTGTTTTACTCACAAATATAAAATAGCATAGAAATAGAACATGAGAAATTGTCCACTCCATATTTTTGGAATGCCATGTCATAGTCATTTATTTTAAAATAATATATATTTTATATGCAATGAAACCAAAAGGAAAGAAAGAATACGTAAAGAATGAATAAAAGTATGTTAATCAAAACAGAATATGACATGCTTAAATTGTTTAGGAACCAATTTGCATATTAAATGAATCTGAAATTTTAAAGCTTTTTACTCTATTAAATTACTCTTTTTTTTTAATTCAATTTAACAAACATTACTTACAATAAATTATATTAAAAAAAAACATAATAAAATGTTTAAGATGTGGTTGTGGGTGCTGAGTGTTACTGAAATAAAGCTTATCTCATACGTGAGATGAGCAGAGGGCAGAGAGTCTGAGACTCTGAGTGAGACCGAGAGAGGGGAGGTGACTCAGAGGATGGAGGAGCCTCGAAGCCTCGAAGCTTCGTGCGACGGCTGGCGGAGGGCTGGCTGGTGGCTGCGAGTGCGACGACTGGTAGCGGGCTGGCTGGTGGCGGCGAGTGCGACGACTGGCGGTGGCGGATGAAGCTGCCTTCGGCCACTCTCAAGCTTCGAAGAACTTTGTTAGGTTCAGGATTCAAGAAACGAAGGCTGCGAAGATGAGTAGATCAACTCAGGCTTCGAAGGAGTGAAGGCGTGAAGTCTTCTTATAGCTTCGGCGGCTCGGCCAACAAAACTGCAAGTAAGTATTTTTGTTCTTTGAATGTTAGATTTAGGTGGATTGAATGGTAGATGGGTGCTTGGGACTCGGGAAAGGGGGAAAGGAACGCTGCGCAGCAGAAAGCAGATTCTGCAAGTTGTCGGTATGTAACGGTCCGTAACGGACTCTTACGGAGTGTAACGTAGGGGTAACGGCTGTTACGGACCGTTACGGAGACGTAACAACTGTTACGGCTGTGAATTTTTTTCGAACCGCATTATCGGCCCAGATTGGTTTCGGAGCCCTTGATTTACGTTACGTATCGGCCGCTACGCTACGTAACGGCCGTTATTTAAAACCATGGTTGGAACTGTACCATTCCCAATAGTCAAGACGGACCTATTAAAACCTTGTACTATAATCCTACCAATGGTGTGTCCAAATTCATTTAAGACTGTGAACAATAAACTTATATTCTATAAGAACTGATGATCTAATCTTCTGTGTATAAGCCGTACTCTACACACTAGATTACCTATTATATAGAGTAAAAGACACACATGCATAATCATTAAATAAATAATGTCAGGCAAACATTGCTCACAAAGATTCTCATTAAAATGGAATAATTGAATTAATAAATACTAAAACCGATTATATAAAGCATGTCTTTCAATATAAATCCCTCACAATCTCCCACTTAGACTCAAAGACATGCTGCCATACATCTCACTCCCATTCCCTTTACATGACTATCAAAAGTTCTAGCTGGTAAGCTCTTTGTAAACGGGTCTACCAGGTTGCTTGCCGATGCAATCTTGACCACCATTACATCACCTCTTTGCACGATATCTTGTATTAGGTGATACTTGCGTTTGATGTGTTTTGCCCTCTTGTGGCTCCTGGGTTCCTTTGAGTAAGCAACCGCCCAACTATTATCACAGTAAAGTGTAATAGGCAATTGTACTGAAGGCACCACTCCTGAACCCAATAGAAAGTTCTTGAGCCAAACGGCCTCCTTGGCTACCTCAGAGGCTGCCACATATTCGGCTTCCATATTGGAATCAGCAACATATGATTGCTTGATACTCCTCCAACTAATGGTTCCACCTCCTAGGGTAAACACATTTCCTAAGGTTGATTTTTTGGAATCCTTATCTAACTAAAAATCTGAGTTTGTGTACCCAATGGGTACTAGACTATCTGCCTGATAAACCAACATATAAACCCTAGTCCTTTTCAGGTACTTGATTATATGTTTTACTGCAGTCCAGTGTTCCCGCCTTGGGTTAGACTGATTAGATTGATATCTGCTGACCATGCCTACGACAAAACAGATGTCAAATCTAGTGCAAAGTATAGCATACATGAGGCTTCCTACTGTTGATGCATAAGGAACTACCTCCATGTTCTCTACCTCAATCAATGTTTTGGGACACTGATCCTTGGATAGAGAGATTCTATGTCTGAAAGTGAGTAACCCTTTCTTGGAATCTTGCATGCTAAAATGGGCAAGAATCATATTGACATAAGTAGCTTGTGATAAGCCCAACATCCTTTGCTTGTGATCTCGCAAAAGCTTGATCCCAAGGATGTGACTGGCTTCTCCCAAGTCCTTTATGTCGAACTGTTCGGATAACCATACCTTAATAGAAGATAATACCCCCACATCGTTTTTGATGAGTAAGTTATCATCCACATATAGCACCAAGAATACCACTACGTTTCAGTCATGCTTTTTGTATACACATGACTCATCAGGGCATTGATCAAAACCATAAGACTTAATGGCTTGATCAAAACTGATGTTCCATGACCTAGATGCCTGCTTAAGTCCATAAATGGACTTCTTAAGAGTGCACAACATGTGCTGTTGGCCTACAACTGTAAAACCATCTAGTTGCACCATATAGATGCACTCATCAAGACTTCCCTTAAGGAAAGTTGTCTTGACATCCATTTGTCAAATTTCATAATCGAAATAAGCTGCAATGGATAAGAGAATCCGGATAGACTTTAGCATGACTACCGGCGAGAAAGTTTCCTCATAGTCGATTCCTTCTTTCTGAGTAAACCCTTTCGCAACAAGCCTAGCCTTGAAGGTTTCCACCATCCTATCTGCTCCTCTCTTCTTCTTATAGATTCACTTGCATTCGATGGGTTTTATCCCTTCGGGTGGCTCTACAAGATCCCAGACTTGATTAGAGCAAATAGACTCCATCTCTGATTTCATAGTCTTCTACTAGAGTTTTGCATCTTTATCTTGAAGTGTTTCACAGTAGTTGCTGGGTTCGGTATCCAGTTCATCAGGGATCCTGTCATAAGACTCTCCCAAGAGCATATACTGATCAAGCTGGTGTACATCCCTCCCACTACGACGATGCACATTTTGTCGTGTTGATCCTGATCCTTGTGCACCATCATTCTGCCCTGGTTGTACAATTGGCGTATTGATGGTAGCTACACGTGATGGGTCCGACTCAGCTGGAGTTATAACATTCCTCCCACTACGACAAAGCAATGGGATGTCAATAACTCTGTCTTGTGGTGGTTCTTCTTGCATTATTGGTATAGCTGGTATATCCTCACTTGCCTTTCAAATTCTACTTTACTAATTCAATATCCTTTTTAAACAACTTCTTTGCTATGTAGCAATCCTAGTTCTCTTCTTATAGATATAAATCTATCTTCTGGAAGAGGTTTGGTAAAAATATCTGCCCATTGGTCACTTGTATTCACAAATTCAAGTAAGATATCTTTTTTTTGCACATGATCTCTTAAAAAGTGATGTCTTATATCTATATGTTTGGTTCTTGAGTGTGATATAGGATTTGTAGAGATATTTATAGTGCTGGTATTATTACACTTTATAGGTATTGCTGAATACTCTAAATTAAAATATTTTAATTGTTGCTTCATATAGAGTGTTTGTGCACAATAGCTACTAGTTGCCACACATTCAGCTTTAGCAGTAGACAGGGCTACGAAATTTCGTTTCTTAGAGAACTAAGACACAAGCGGTCGTCCTAGAAAGTGACAAGTGCCACTTGTACTTTTTCTATCTATTTTACATCTAGCATAATCAAAGTCCGAATAGCTGATCATCTCAAAGTCGGTGTCCTTAGGATAACATAGACCTAAGTCAATAGTACCTATCAGGTATCTTAAGATTCTTTTTACAGCTATTTGGTGAGATTCTTTAGGGGCTGATTGAAAACGAGCACACATGTAATGTCCGGTCTACTAGCTGTCAAATATAATAGACTTCCTATCGTGCCTCGATAGTATTTCATGTCAATTGATTTTCCTTTTCCATCCTTATCAAGACTTATGGATGTACTCATTGGGGTTCCTATAGGTTTACTACTTTCCATATCAAACTTCTTAAGCATATCCTTTATATATTTTGATTGATTTATGAAGGTTTCTTTTTTAGCTTGCTTAATTTGAAGTCCTAAGAAATAATTTGATTCTCCCATCATACTCATTTCAAATTCATCTTGCATACATTTGGCAAAGTCCTTACATAGATCTTTGTTTGTAGCACCAAATATGATATCATCTACAAATATTTGAATGATAAGCATATCTTCATTTTTAGATCTAATGAACAATGTGCTGTCCACCTTTCCTCTTGAAAATCCATTTTTTAGTAGAAATACACTTAACCTCTCATACCAAGCTTTAGGGACTTGTTTTAGTCCATATAATGCTTTTTTTAATCTAAAAACATGATCAGGGTAATGAATATCCTCAAAACCAGGAGGTTGTGTCACATAGACTTCTTCATTTATAAATCCATTTAAGAATGCACTCTTCACATCCATTTGATAGAGTTTAAATTCTTTGTGAGATGCATAGGCTAATAACATTCTTATGGCTTCCACGGGAGCAAAGGTCTCGTCGTAGTCTATTCCTTCTTCTTGATTATATCCTTGAGCTACAAGTCTAGTTTTATTACGTACTACTATACCATTTTCACCTTTTTTATTCCTAAATACCCATTTGGTTCCAATTAATGAATGATCATCGGATCTAGGAACTCTTTCCACACTTTATTTCTTTCAAATTAATTTAATTCTTCTTGCATAGCTACTATCTGTTGGAATTGGTGTACTCTCAAGAGGGGGGTGAATTGGGTATTTAAAATTTATTTCTAGGTATATCTAAATCAGCAGCAGTAATACTCAACCTATGGTTTGTCTATATACTCATAAACCCAAATTCGCAGATAAATGAAAGATGCGGAAATTAAATCATGCGCAACATTCACACAATAACATACATGTGTAAGAATATAAATTGCAGAAATATTAAACAGAGCACACACGATATGTTATCGGGGTTCGGCCAATACTGCCTACGTCCCTGCCTCGAGCTCACAAGTAAGAGGGTTTTCACTACGGTTCACTTAACGGGTGTAGCGGCACCGTTTACAACCAGGTCAATTAATGGGGTTGACCTCAACCTACAACTACATCTTACTAGGATGGTGCACCTAACTTTTCTAATCGGGTCAAAGTCAATCTTGGACTTTTACTAGGGCAAGTCTCCCTCTTCAGGCCCACGCTTGGAATATAATAATCAATATGAAATTGCGTACAATTTAAATGCTTCTCCGATAAGTAGATATGTACCGATATCAATCAATGCACAACACATAGATATGAACTATAAGCTCAGTGCCAAAGGAGTGTAATCACACTCAATCTAATGTCAATAGGCAATCAAGTGCAAGAGTGTATTCTCAAACTATCTTTGAAACAATATATCAATATACCTCAATCACAAGTAGGGTTTCAAAGATATCCAAATATAATTATCAAATATCTCAAAAATGATTTTCGAAAATGTTATGCACAAGAGATATTTGAGTATAAGCTTATAAAAAATATTTTGCTTCACAAATCACAATACAAGCTTAGGAGTCTTGCATTACAAATGCTAAAACTCTCAAGCTACCAAGCTTTCCCCACACAATAGATTTATTGATTAAATCGGGGGGAAAAACTTTGGGCTAAACTCTCAATCGAAAAGCAATCACACAATCAAAACAATGAGAATTATAGCTTTGTAGGATCTCTCAATATATACTCACTCAAAAAGATTTTGCAAGGGAATAGTAAAAGGATCAGTATTTGACTTAGTATATGAAGAAGAGGCTCTAAAAAATTTAGAGGATATTTTCGTTAATCAAACTCCTAATCTTGTCTTAATTTTTGCAAATGAGCTCATATATATAGACACCTTCAAAATTTTGACCATTGGGATATAATGGGAATTATTAAAATTGTTTTAACCCAATTTAACTTAAAGAACCCCGTGTTACTGCGGTTAAAATATAGTAACTCGAGAGGTTCGGTCGACCCAATTGCCAGGTTCGGTCGACCAAGGCATTTTGAACTGTAGGTTCGGTCGATCAGATTGAGTTCGGTTGACCGAACTTAGGTGTTCGATTGACCAAACCATTTTTCTACTATTAGTTTGGTTGACCATGGCGTTAGGATTACCGCACGTGTTAGTTCAGTCGATCAGAGCGTTGCTGCCTATTTTGAGGTCGGTTGACCAAAGGGTCAAACCATTGACCTTGGGGAGGTTCGGTTGACCAAAGTGCTCTAAATGTTGGGGTTCGGTCGACTGAACATGCCAACATTGTGCATTTCGGTCCTATTCTTCTTATGAAGTTGCCCCCATTCACATGATAATTAATTCTAAGATATATAGGGGTTTTTTCATGCAATATATTGGGACCTATGGTCAAACTAAGGTCTTTGAGCTTTTTAATTTGTCCCAAAAATCTGGCGTCAGTCGACTGAGGGTGATCCCTATGGTCCATCTATGATCTTGAACTTATAATTCTTACCATGCATGACATGCATTAATTATTACAGATTTATAGATAATTATTACAGACCCGAATGATAAATATAAAAATATAATAAAATTTGAAACACAAATCGATCTTCATGCGCTGCTCCTTTGCAACTCCATGGAATAAGCCGAGGTATGTTCGTTCAGGTGCTCTTACGACTTACACATTGCATTGTCATCTGTGCTAACTAAAACATAAACCTGCTTAAGTACTCAAAGCACACAGATGAGATACTGTGGTTTGTCATAATCAAAATAGGGATCTGACCAAAAAGTCAACAATATCCAAGAGTCATCACTTAATGCTTCTTTTATATTCTTGGGTTCTTCTTGAGATAGAAATGCACAATGATTGCATAAATTTTTCAATGAGGATCTAGTTGATACCCCACATGAAGGTTCACCAATGATTTGGTCTTTTGGATGATTTCTTATAAACTTCCATTCTTTAGGTAGTTCAGAATTTTCTATAGGTTCATCATTGCTCTCATCTTTGACTTCTTAAATTTCTAAGTCTTCTAGTTTTTGTATTGTTTCAGCTTCCTCACTATCAATTGTTTTAGTAAAAGGATTTGCTTCATCAAAGGATACATGTATTGATTCCATAATTGTGAGTGTTCTTTTATTGTAGATTCTAAATGCTTTACTATTAAATGCATACCATAGGTAGATTTCTTCGTTTGATTTTGCATCAAATTATCATTCAATACAAAACACTTACATCCAAATACATGAAAATAAGATATGTTAGGCTGTCTTCCTTTCCATAGTTCATAGGGGGGTCTTATCTAGGCTTGATTTTATGGAAACTCTATTTATCACATAACATGCGGTATTTACTGCTTCAGCTAAAAAATACTTAGGTAATTTATGCTCATTAAGCATGGTCCTAGCCATTTCTTGAAGAGATCTATTCTTCCTTTCAACAACTCCATTTTGTTATGGAGTTTGAGATGCTGAAAAATTGTGATTTTTTCTGTGTTTATTACAAAATTTTTCAACTTCTTTATTTTTGAATTCTCTTTCTTGATCACTTCTGATATTTAAAACTCCATACCCTTTTTCATTTTGGAGTCTTTTGCACAAGTTAATTAACATCTTGCAAGCTTCATATTTGGAGGTTAAGAAGAGTACCCAGGCAAACCTGGAGTAGTCATTAACAATGACGAAAGCATGTTGCTTTCATCCTAGACTTTGTGTTCTAGTAGGGCCAAATAAATCTAAGTGCATAAGTTCTAAGGGCCTACTAGTAGAGATGTGTTTCTTCTTTTTAAAACTAGTCTTAGTTTGCTTTCCAAGCTGGCAAGCGTCACAAATTTTGTCTTTTACGAACTTTGTGCTAGGTAGACCTTTTGCTAATTTCTTTTTAGCTAATTTCGATAACAAGTCCATACTAGTGTGTCCTAGTCTTCTATGCCATAGCCAACTAGCTTCATTCATGACTGTTAAGCATGTGATTTTTTGAGATTTTAGATTTTCAAAGTTTATACAATACACATTATCAACCCTTTTTGCAGTGAATAAAACATCATGCTTTTCTTGATTTTCAACTATGCATTTGTCTTGTTTGAAGATTATGTCAAAGCCTTTATCGCTTAATTGACTTATACTAAGTAGACTATGTTTTAGCTCATCTACTAGTAAAACATCATCAATGGTTAAGGAAGGTTCTTTACCTACTTCCCCAATATCGATAATTTTGCCTTTGGCATTGTTGTCAAAGGTGACATATCCACCATCATTTTGCATTAGTGTAGTAAATTTTGATTTGTCTCCAGTCATGTGCCTTGAACACCCGCTGTCCAAGTATCATTTGTCTTTTGATGGAGTGGTCCTAAAGCATACCTACAAGAAGGGTTCAAGGTGTTACCTTTTTGTAACCAAACTTTCGTAGGTCTTTTTATTTCAGGTTTGACTCTCCATACTTGATTGATTTTAACATTTTTCCTTTTAAATAGACATTCAAACTTTATATATCCCTGTTTCTTACACAAGAAGCAAGTAGTATGTTCATAAGCATTTGTGGAAGATGTATTGGCATAATATTTTGATTCTTTTACAAAGTATCCCATATAGAGATTCTTTTTCTTCTTGTTTTCAATTCCATTGTATCCAATTCCTTCTTTATCTAATGACAGTCTTTGTGTTCCAACCAACTTTTCAAAGTTTTCCTTTCCTTTTGTAAAATTATAGATTATTTTATCTTTATCTTCAATTTTACTTTTAAGGTTACTTATTTCTAACTCCTTGCTTTCACCATTTACTTGCAGCTTTACCAAATCTTGAGACATCTTGTTTATTTTATATATGAGATCACCAATGTGTGAGTCCTTTTCATTTTCAGCTGATTTTGAAGTTTCAAGTTGATTTTTGAATATTTCATTTTGTTTTTTCAAAGCTAAGTTTCTTTTGGTTACTCTTATGAACCTTTTATGCAAAGTAAATAGTTTAGCCTGAATTTCTCTATTTAAAGGCATGCTATCACACGAGTCACTACAAGATTCATCACTAGATTCTTCAGATGAATTAGAGTAGAAATTTACCTCAGCAGTTTTAGTCATGAAGCAGATGTTTGCCACTTCTTGATCACTTGATTCGTTTTTTGATTTGCTTGAGCTTGTGTCATCCCACGTAGTAGCTTTCATTGCCTTCTTTTTCTTCTTCTTGTCTTTCTTGAGCTGTGGACAATCAGGTTTTATATGCCCAACCTTTTTGCAGTTATAACATGTGGGAGGTTCATTCTTAGTTTCCTTTTTGCTTGTTTCTCCTTTATTAGATTTTGAGCCTCTGAATTTTCGAGTAAATTTCTTTATTTTCTTGAAGAATTTTCCAAGTCTCCTAGTAATTAATGCTATATCATCATCGTCTAATTCATTTGCTTCTTCTTCTTCTTCTTCACTAGAGCTTTCTTTAGCAGCTTTAAGGGCTATTGATTTTCTAGGTTTGTTACTTTCTGAATTTCTTTCATTTATGGTCATCTCATATGTAAGAAGTGATCCAATCAATTCATTAAGAGAAGTGTTTTTCAAGTTCTGCCTTTCGTAATTGTTGTGGCCTTAGGTTCTCAAATTGGTGGAAGTCCTCTAAGTTTTTTCCGGATCATCTCATAAGTTGAGTAATTTTTCCCTAAGGCATTGAGGGAGTTTATAATATGGGTTAATCTAGTGTACACACTAGTAGTGGTCTCATCAGGGTTCATCCTAAATGCTTCATATTCGCTAGTGAGCATATTGATTCTACTATCTCTTACATCAACCGTTCCTTCATAAGTTACTTCAAGTTTATCCCAAATTTTTTTGGCCAATTTGCATGCCATGACCCTATTGAATTCATTTACATCAAGGGCGCAATATAGTGCATTCATTGCACTTAAGTTGATTTGCAGCATCTTTAAGTCATTATTTGTCATCTCTTTTTCTTCTTTTGGAATTTCTTTACTGTCTATGGTTTTGGTAGGGACAAGGTCACCATGTGTGACAACTTTCCAAGCTTTCCAATCCATGGTTTGTAGGTATATCCTCATTCGTTGTTTCCAAAAAGTGTAGTTAACACTGCAGAAGATGTGTGGTCTAGGAGAGGTTGACCCTCAACAAAAGGAGATACACCTAGGTTTGTCGTAGAGATCTTTGTGTAGCTTCTAGTTTAAGATTTGCTCCAACCCCGCTCTGATACCAATTGAAAAATAAGGTAAACTTCCAAGAAGGGGGGGGGGTTGAATTGGGTTTCTTAAAATTTCTTTGCTTACTTTATATTTAAAGCTTCCTAGTTGAATTTTACTCTCAGCAATATTTACTTTTAGCAATTTACCAATAACCAATATTCAATCTAAAGTTTAAACCTTTTGATGTTGATACTCAGCTGATTAAATTTCAAAAATCAGATAAGATAGTTTAGAAATAAAACTCAAATTTTAAATTCAAGACTCAAAATTTATTCCTTTACTTCAATCAATAAAATATAATTTTCATTTATTCATTTGAAAACTTTTAGTTTAAGAAACTTTGCAGCTGTTTTGATATTCAAAATCAAAACTTTGATGATTTTATCAAACCAAACAATTACCTATTGTATGCTGAATTTCATATGCTTCAGAATCAGAATTTCAGCACTCCCAAAAAGTTTAGCAAGATATAAAAATCATACACACATTTAATATCCTTGCAGAATTTAAAGAGAGTAGGGAAGAAGAGCTTGAAACCAGATTTTTACAAGGTTCAGCTTGCAGCCTATGTCCTTGCCCCAAGCAACTGCTGTGAGGATTCCAACTTCTTATTAGGCTAAGTTACAACCTCTTTCCTTCTCAGGTGGAGATCCCTCTCTAGCGAGAATCCCCTCTCGCAAGGCAACGATTCAACAACCCTGAATCGTCAAAAACAACAAGAGACAACAAGAAACAATCTTGTGTACAATAAGAACTCTCAACAGGAGCAGATTAGTACAATTTAAAACAAATATACTTCAATCAAAATCAATATAGAAAGATGAAGCTCGAAGTAAATATCACGGTTCTTTCTTAGATTGTAGAATTCAGTTAGAGCACAAGAACCGTAAGCTTTTAATTCAGCAAAAACTCAGCAATAGCTTTCAGCAATATTTTCAGCAAGAACTCTTAGAAAGTATGAGAATTAGATCAATAGCTGCTTGTTGGTATATTTAATCTTTAGGTTTCACATGTATTTATCGATAGAAAAACTTAATTTTCGTATTCCCCAAGTTTACTTGCAGTATTCCCCAAGTTTTGACAAAGTTTGGGGTCAAAGCAATTTGTTTTGGAAACATTCCCTTGTTTTAAATTTAAAAAACTAAAGGTCAGTCGATTGAACTATCGGGGCCAGTCGCTTGATCCTGAGAGGTTAGTCGCCTGATTCTATTATGTTTGCTCAATTTACTCAGCATAAAAATTGTCAGTCGACTGAGCGAACATGTTCAGTCACCTAAAGTTACCACTTTCCAAAAGCTTTTGAATTTCAATACGTTAAAGATGTTAGTCAACTGATCTTAAAACAACTTTGCTTTTCAACATTTTAAACCTTAGATCTTTGAAAACCTTAAATGAGACTTATTTAAAAAAACATTTTCAGGGGTTTTCAAAACATGGTCTCTAAGTCAAGAGTTGTTCCTAAGAGCTTCATACGACCATATTGAAATCTTTTGAAGTACTTACATGAAACTCGTATAATATAAGACTATCATAAATACTAAGTCTTCATGCTTTAGCTTTCATTCATCATAATCAACTTGACTTCAAGTTTTCAACAGTCTTTAGCTTCATAAAATCTTTGTAGCATAAAATTTCGAGCTTTCATTAGACTTGTTAAGCACTTTGACATTGATTACTCGAGTCACTTGATTTTTGATCTAAAAACACTTTAGTCTTGAAACATCATCACTAAGCCAAATATGTTAAGTTCCTTTGATTTGTTATCATCAAAATAAGATTCTTAAGCCTTGTTAGGCCAACAGGTTAACACTATTTCCTCCAAGCTAGAAGTTTGTCATCTCATTATAGTTGGGGATGCAATACATTGCCAATCGAGGAAGATATGCAAGGTAATCTTCTTAGAGCTACATCAACTCTTCAGTTTGAGAAGAGTGTCGTTGGGGTTTTGCGAGAGAAGTCAGTTGTTCAAAATAACATCCCTTAGAGGATGCTTTTCTAGAACAACTTCTAAGGTCCAATCATCAATCAAGTGCTTCAAATGTCAAAATTTTGGGCATCGAGCTGCACAATGTCCTAATCAAGTCATGGCTGTTGCAGAAAAAGAAGATGATGACGATGATGGCATTCAAGTAGTTGAAGTTGAAGCAAAAATCCTAGGCGACTTAGATGACAATGGCAACGTGAAAATCTATTTATTACTCAAACATGCTATCTTCCTAGAAGTTTGAAGAAAAAGGAAGATTGGAGGTGGACTAGCATCTTTCAAACTCATGTGATTTGTCATAAGCAGTCACCCCCTACCCTCGTCACCTAAAAAGGGTAGTCAACAACAATGAAACAAATATGAATTAATTCCGTACTTTGATGTTCATCTTGGTAGTTGTATAAATGTAGTTTTTGAAGAAGTTGTGAAGAAGTTAAATTGGAAGTTGAACCTCGTCCTAATCCATACGAAATTGCTTGGATGAACAACACCAGCTTGAAGGTCCATCATCATTGCTTGCTTGCCTTCAAGATTGGTTCAGTTCTGGAGAAAATGCAATGTGATACACTTTTCTCAAGATTTGTTGCATCCTTTTCGGCTGTCCATGGTTACTTGATACGAGGGTTAAGCATGATGGATATAAAAATTCTTATTGCCTCTCCATTGACAGCAAGAAGTATAAGTTGATGCCATTTGGAGCTCTTCCATTCACCAAATCAAAGTGCGTCATTGGTTCCTTTCTTATGAAACGTGATGATCCTTTTCACAGTGATGGACTCCTTGGTACTTTCCCCTACTAGACAGATTCGAGTGTTTTTTTGGAAGGAGGAATTAATGTAGGACGAGAACTGGGTATCTGGTAGAATCATTTTGACCCAATTTGAAGGCTGTCAAAGGATAGGGTCAATGAATTATTGGGTCCTAAACACAATTGTGCTTTGTGAATTAGTTATTTATTGTGTGTTTAGTTTGCTGTAGTAGAATTATGTGTTTTGGGGGCTTGTTTGTAATATTTGTGTATTTTAAGGGCGTCTTTTTAATTTCACATATCTTTAGGGGTATATGTGTAATTCTCTGTAGTATAGGCTTTCTTATAAGTAGTGTTCTTTCTCCCCAAGCATATCTCCTTCACCCTCTCTTCTTCTTCCTTCATCTTCCCCTTCCCTTCTCTCGTTTATCTCTTCCAATTTCTTTCTTTGCTGCAATTATTGGGTGCTGTCCTGTATCATTGCTATCTTAGAGAAACCTAGGCAAGAAACTTCTTTGTCTTTATAATTGGTTGGCTGGGTTCATCTTTTATGGTTCTGCTTAAAATTGACTTGATTTTAAATTATTTAATTGCTTCGTTATTGAGTGTTTCTTACTTTGTTGTATAGCAATCATGGGAACCACCAAATTGCAAAGTGTTTTTCACTTGGTGTTCTATAAAGATGTTACACATATTATGTGAAGAGCTGCAATTATGCTTTCATGAGGATCATGTCTTTTACTTAAGAAACTAACAGAAGAACAGACACAATTTCACATTGCTTCTGTGTCGCAAGAAATTGCGCTTGCAACATTGACCGCTGTTTGGCTGATTCCTAAACACACACTCATATATATAAAACTATTTTCAAAATATACTGTGTTACTTGTTTATATATCTGGACTTCCAGGAGATTGTGTGACTGTGTGCACACGCATGCTTGTATTTTGATGTGGTTTCCTATGTCATGCAACATAAGTGTTTTTATCACCCTAATTTTTCATAAACTTTAGAGATCAGTTTGGTCAATTTTAGGCAACAGACTTATTTAGGATTAACATGCTGCTTGTTTCCAGGTGAACTTGCTGAGAGGATTTGGTGTCTACATGTTTTTCATGTCTGTGGCTCCCAGAAAATGCTCAGTGTTGGTACTGCTTGACAGTAGAGAATTACCATGTGAGTCTTTTATAAGAGAACCTCTTCTATATTCATTGCTCATTGATCATTTATCTCAACTTTTCATTTCTATTTTTTAGGTGGTTGTTATATGGCTGTTTTACCAATATTTTTCCTTGTAAATTGATTGCACACTTGCACTGCTCAAATTGTTATTTGGAGGTGAATTTTTTTTAGTGAAAGAATAAAGCAGAAAAGAAAACATTTTGGAAACATTTCAGTAAATGTCAGGGTTCTTAGAATGTTAAATGTTGGTGTAAGGACTAACTTTAAATAGTTGTCATGCATACAAAGTGGAAAACTATACAGCTGAATATGCTGAGAAAAGTGCTGTAGACACACCATTTTGGCCCCCCAGTTTACTAACTTTTTTTTGGGGTAGAAAAGTGTTTTAAAAGGCAAAGGCATAAGGTGAGGCGTAAGCCTTTTGGGAAATTAATTTTTTATTTATGTTGAAGATCTGCTGCAAATGGAAAGCTACCATTTTCTCTAAATAAAGAGTGTGCCGAGAATCACAATTAGTTTGTCCTAAATTAGGATTGCCTTATTAGCTATAATTTCCTAGAATTAATTGTATAGACTAGAGTGTGAGCTGATTTCTTTCTATTTATAGGCACCTGACTTTATGTATAAAAGCAGCAGTATGTAATTCCATTATATAATACAAAAAGTCATTCGTTAGTTTTTTCTACTTGGTATCAGAGCCTGAGATTCTTAACACCCTAGCTTCACAGTCCTGAAAAAACCCTAGCCAGACATTCCATCCCTGGGAAAACCCTAGCCACCATCAGCTTCTCGAGCACACAGACTCAGGCCAAGAAAGAGGTTCAGCTGCCACCCTATCAGGCCAAGAAAGAAGTCCAGCCACGAGGTTCAGCTGCCACCCTCTTAGGCTGAGAAAGAAGTTCAGCCGCCACCCCCTTCTCAAGCAAACCCTGGCTGCTGCACGTCCCTACCCATCTGCAACCAGAAACCTCATAAATCACCATGTCTGTTGACAGTAAACATCTCGTGTCAGCTATGCAATTCAACAGCCAGCATGATCAATCCAACCTCCAGTGGTGTTTGAGAAGCTGAATTCCACCCATTATGTCAATTGGGCACAATCAGTCAAGAAGACCATTAGAGGGAAGAGCAAGCTGGGATATCTAGATGGCTCTAAGAAGCGGCCAGAAGAAGATGAAGCTGCAGCAGACAGATGGGAAGATGAGAACTCACAGGTGTTGGCTTGGATGATCAACACTATGCAGCCAAAAATTGGGCGTAACTACCTATTCATGGAGAAAGCAAGTGATCTATGGGCAGCTGCAAAAGAGGAAATTTCAAGTGGAGGTAATGATGGTTCAATGTATGAGTTGGAGAATTAGATCTGAGACACTAAACTAGGTGATTCTGATGTTATCTCCTATTTTAGTACTTTAAAGGGATTATGGATGGAATTGGATTATTATCAAAATTTAGAACTTGAGAATACTCATGTGCTAATTAGAGTTACTTGCCTTATGGAGAAGGGTAGGATGTATAAATTCTTAGCTGGTTTACGATCTGAATTTGATAACATGTGCTCCATGGTGATTAGTAGAATTCCTTTTCCCTCCCTTAGTGAAGCTTTCTCGATGGTATGAAGTGAAGAGAGCAGAAGAAAAAGCCATGACTAAGGATCGGAGTGGAGAGTCTGTGGCTACAGTAGTCAATAGAGATCGTAGACCTCCAAATAAGAGGTAAAAAGGGGACGACAAGGACAATCTTTGGTGTGACCGATGCCATAAATGGAGGCTTACTATTGACTTTGGCTTACTATTGACTTTTATTGGGAGATACATGGAATGCTAGGAGCTAATAGAGATAAAGGTAAAAAGGTGAGTAAAGCACATATGGCTGAAAGTGCTCAACAACGGGAGGAGATTTAACAACAAGTAGCTTGCAAAACTAATGAAGTTACTAGAAATCTGTGCCGAGACTACTAACTCCATGGGGGGTGGTAAAACTTCCTATGCTTTCTCTACTACTACAAATAATTGTTAACATGTGGATTGTTGATTCAGGTGCTTCAGACCATATGATAGGAAATAACTTTGTTTTTATCTCATATAAACCTAGCCCTTGTAACCATAAAGTTGTAATTGATGATGGTTCAGCATCAGTAGTTGCAGGAAAAGGAATAGTTCATCTTGGAGGGAAACTGACATTACCTAATGTTTAGCATGTGCCTCGCCTATCAGCAAACCTAATATTTGTTTAAAATTCATGTAGGCAACTTAATTGTTTAGTTTTTTTTTTTTTTTAATCTAGTTGTTTTCTTCAGGATCTGACCTCAATGCAAAAGAATGGTTTGGGTAAGGAAGAAAATGAGTTGTACTGGTGTAGATGCACAATGGGCACCAACAGCAGATACGATCTACAAGTTTTTATGGAATGCAACGACCTGGTGATCCTCTTGAAGCTTGGCTGTGGCGTATGAGACTTGGTCATCCATATTTTTTTGTTCTTAGTAAAATGTTTCCTAGCCTAATAAAGCCTTCTGATGTATCCCAGTTTCATTGTTCTACTTGTGAATTAGCTAAACATCATAGAGTGTCTTATCCTTCAAGTACTAATAAAGCATCTTCTCATTTTTTAGTTATTCATTCAGATGTGTGGGGACCTTGTCGCATATCTTCTGTCTTTGGTCATCGTTGGTTGTAACATTCATAGATGAGCACACCAGATGTATGTGGGTGTATCTGATGCGTGACAAATCTGAGGTATTTTCACTGTTTGTTTTTTTTACAATATGGTCCAAAATCTCTGACACAAAAATCAGAATACTTCATAGTGACTAAGGTAGAGAATATGTCAATAATGACTTCAAAACATTCTTTATCGAAAAAGGCATTATTCACCATATGTTGTGTGCAAAAACCTCTCCTCAGAATGGTCAAATAGAAAGAAAAAATTGGCACCTTCTAGATGTCACTCACAACTTACTCTTTAATCATAATGTTCCTAAGCATTTTTGGGGTGATGTGCTCTTAACTGCTACCTTTCTTATTAATATGATGCCTTCTAGAGTTTTAGACTACAAATCTCCACTGGACAAACTCAAAGCTATTCACCTCTCGGTTAAATTCTATTCTGATCTCCCACTGCGTGTTTTCAGGTGTGTTGCCTTTGTTAGAATGTGTTAATCAATATTAGTAAGTTAGAACCTTGTGCAACAAAGTGTATTTTCCTTGGGTACTCAATGTTTCACAAAGGGTATCGGTGTTATTGTCCACAAACTCGTAAGCCGTTTATTAGTAGAGATGTCACCTTCCTTGAGTTGGTCCCATTTTACCTTCCTACTGCTCGGTAGGGGGAGAACAAGGTAAATCCCGAGCAGCTCTGGAGTCCTAATCAAGGTCTAGATCAAGTCTCTATGCCAATTGCTATGCCAATTGACGTTCAGGAATATGAAACTATCACAGAACACCCTGACCTGCAGCCTAAACAGCCTGACCATTTGTAGCTTGAACACCCTGACCTACGGCCTAAACAACCTGACCACCTTGGACTGCGGCCTGATCTCTTACAATCTGAACATGCACTTGGAGACATCCTACCACCAGACACTTTGCAACCTGGACCTGAACCCACAGATAGCTTGTAGCAGATTGACTCTTCTAAATTGCCAAAAACAGCAGAGTTTTTGACATACTAGAGAAGGAGAAAGACACTATTGATACCAGACAAAGAACTAGGCACAACTGAACCCATTCAGTCCTCTCAAGATCCCGTGGATGCAATAGAGGAAAGTATATTTGAAGGTACAAACTCAACTTTAGATTTACACAGTGAACTTGATATGCCTATTGCTATTAGGAAGGGTGTTTAAACATGCACTAAACATCCATTGTTAAATTATGTATCCTATCAAAGACTTGGAGTGTTTAAAGCTTTCGCTACCAGCCTAACAAGTCTTTCCATTCCAAAGAATGTCACAGAGGCACTTCAACATGACAATTGGTGGAAAGCAGTATTTGAAGAGTTGGGAGTGTTAGAAAAGAATCAGACGTGGAAGTTGTGCACACTACCGAGAGGAAAAAGGGTAGTTGGTTGCAGATGGATATTTGCAATAAAGTATAAACCAAATGGAAGTGTTGAAAGGTTCAAAGCACGCCTAGTAGCTAAAAGATATACTCAAACTCCAGGAGTTGATTACTTTGAACCCTTTTCTCCAATGGCTAAGATTAATACAATTAGAATCCTATTGTCTCTGGCAGCAAATTTGGATTGGGAACTGAAACAGTATGATGTTAAGAATGCATTTCTTCATGGAGACCTTGAGGAAGCGGTCTACATGGAAATTCCACCAGGCTAACAGGAGAAGATGCAAAGGGGAAAGTGTGTCACCTTCAAAAATCCTTGTATGGACTAAAGTAGTCACCTAGAACATGGTTTGGGAGATTTACAAGGTTCATGAGAGGAATGGGTTATAGGCAGAGTCAAGGTGATCATACTTTATTCATCAAACACTCTACAGGTAACAAGATTGCTGTCCTGATTGTGTATGTAGGTGATATTATTGTTATAGGGAATGATAAAATAGAGAATTTGAAACCGAGGATGGCTCGAGAATTTGAGATCAATGACCTCGGAAATCTAAAGTATTTTCTAGGATTAGAAGTTTCCAGATAAACGGGGTATTTTTATTATTCAAAGGAAATATGTTTTGCATCTATTGAAAGAGGTTGGGATGGAAGGAAGTAGACTAGTAGGAACTCCAATTGAAGCAAATGCCAAGCTAAGAGTGAATGAAGGGGTTGAAGCAGTTGATAAGGGAAGATATCTGCGGTTAGTTGGTAGATTAATTTACCTATCACATACTAGACTTCATATTGCTTTGCTGTAAGTTGTGTGAGCAAGTTCATGTAGTGTCCTGGTAAAGACCATATGGAAGCTATGAATCGAATCCTAAGGTATTTGAAGTCATACCCAGGAAAAGGCATCCTATACAAAAAACATGATACACTGAATGTAGAAGTCTATATCGACTCAGATTGGGCAGGATGTTTGGATGATAGAAGATCCACTACAGGATACTGTGTGTATATGACGGGAAATTTAGTTACATGGAAGAGTAAGAAGCAAAATGTTGTTGCTAGATCCAGTACATAAGCAGAATTTCGAGCCTTAGCTAAAGGATTAGTTGAGATAATGTGGATTAAACTAATCTTGAAGAAACTGCGAATGAACATCAATGGAACCATGAAGCTCTATTGCGAACAAGTTAGCAATCTCATTATCTCACAATCCGGTACTATATGAAAGAACTAAACATATTGAGATTGTGGACACTTCATTAGAGAGAAAATTGAGTTTGGAGAAGTGTGTATGCCATATATCCGTACAGCTCTACAAGTGGTAGATTTATTTACTAAAGGGTTAGACAGGAAGACTTACGAAGCTCTGGTGGACAGGCTTGGAATGATTGACATCTATTTGCCAGCTTAAGGGGACAATTAGTGTGTCCTAAATTAGACTTGCCTTACTAGCCCTAATTTCCTAGAATTAATTGTATAGAGTGTGAGTTGATTTCTTTCTACTTATAGGCACTTGACTTTATGTATAAAAGCAGCAATATGTATTGACATTATTCACAACATAATACAAAAAGTCATTCGCTAGTTTTTTCTACTTTTTAAATATGTAAAAAAATTATATATGTCAAAATTAATATGAAATTTATTAAAATAGGTTTTAATAAAGGGCATTTGTGCCCTAATATGCCTTTTCTTTATTTTTTAAAATATTTTTTATGTTTCAAAAAATAGATTGATGGGGGGCTCAAAATGCGTACGCTGTAAACTCTAAGGCTTGAAAACTGCAGTTTTTTAGCTAAGGCGTACACCCAGCTGTAGAAGGATTTGAGGAGTTATTTTAAAGTATGCCTTGGGGGCATTTTTGCCTAAAAAAAAAAAGCATTGAGGCACGTCTTGGGAACGCCTTTTAAACACTAGGTAGATAAAAGCCCAACATTCAAGAAATTGCACGTATTAAGGGTCTATGATTAAATTTACTTGAATTTAAACTTTGAAGTCCCTAGATGTACTGTATAAAGAGAGCGATGAGCCTCTTCCAAAATGGTTCTTTTAATCTCAGCATCATTGGGTATACATAATCTAGTGTAAAATCTCAAAACCTCATCATTTGAGATGTTAAAATCCGCCCTCAGTCCGCTTTGTACTTTATCCTCAATACTCTGCATTTTTCATCTGAGCGGCCTTAATCCTTTCCAGCAAGGTCGGTTGGATTACCAGACTAGCAAATGCGTGACAATTCCCCTTCACTAATTCCACACCAAATCTTTGTAGATCCATCCTGGTTTGATTTTGAGTTACAACTGCTGACACTGATGCATTAATTGACTTTCAACTTGACGCATCAACTACTACATTAGCTTTCCCTAGGTGGTAACTGATGGTACAATCATAGTCCTTTATCAGTTCTAGCCATCTATTTTGTCTCATATTCAGTTTTTTTTGTGTGAAGTAGTACTTGAGGCTTTTATGGTTCGTAAAGATCTAGCATCTTTCACCATATAGGTAGTGTCTCCATATTTTCAATGCATATACCACTGCCGCCAATTCTAGATCGTGTGTGGGATAATTCTTCTCGTACTCTTTGAGTTGACGAGAAGCATATGCAATGACCTTCCCCTGTTGCATTAAAATACACTTAAACCCTTTCTGAGACGCATCACTATAAATCACAAAACTACCATCCCATGATGGAATGGTTAGGACCGGAGCAGTGACGAGTCATTGTTTCAATTCTTGGAAGTTTTGCTCACAATCATTAGTCCACTCATACTTCACATTTTCCTCGTCAACCGTGTCAGTGGACCTGATAGCTTAGAAAACCCTTCTATGAATCGGCGATAATACCCTGTCGGATTCAAGAAACTCCTAACCTCATGAACATTCTTCGGTCTCGCCCAATCCACTACCGCCTCTATCTTAGTCGGGTCCATCGAAATACCACCCTTGAATATCACATGTACAAGAAATGCAACTTGTTCTAACCAGAACTCACATTTCTTGAATTTAGCATAAAACTTTCTTTCTCTTAGTACCTAAAGTACCAACCTCAAATGAGTCTTATGCTCCTCAGGACTCCTCGAATAAATCAGAATATCATCAATAAACACCACCACTAATTGATCCAGATATTTATGGAATACCTTGTTCATCAGGTCCATAAATGCAGCAGAAGCATTAGTCAGCCCGAATGATATAACCAAGAACTCATAGTGACCATACCTAGTTCGGAAAGCAGTCTTTGGAACATCCTCCGACTTGACTTTTACCTGATGATACCTGGATCGGAGATCGATCTTAGAGAAGACTTGTGTTCCTTGAAGTTGGTAAAATAGATCATCAATACGGGGTAGCGGGTACTTGCTTTTAGTTGTAACCTTATTTATTTTTTGGTAACCGATACACATCCTCATCGACGTGTCTTTCTTTTTAACAAATAATACTGGTGCTCCCAAGGGTGACACACTAGGTCTAATGAATTCCTTGTCTAGTAATTCCTGCAACTACTCATTCAATTCTTTCAATTCTATCGGAGCCATTCTGTATGGAGCCTTAGAGATTGGTGCCTTACCTGGAAGTAGGTCAATAGCGAATTCAACTTCACGATCGGGAGGCAACCCAAGTAAGTCCTCCGAAAATACATTCGAGAATTCCCTCACTACTGGGATATTCTTTAGCTTTAGTTCTTCCTTTGGTGCTTCTTTCACACATGCTAGGTACCCCTGACATCTATCCAGGAGTAGCCTTTTTGCCTGAATAGCCCACAAAATTTGTGGTGAGGAGCACACGCACGACCCGACAAACTTGTACTCTTGCTCCCCATGAGGTCTGAACACTATGTCTTTCCTATGACAGTCTATGCTAGCATACTTGGAGGCTAGCCAGTCCATCCCTAGAATGATATCAAATCCATGCATGTCAAACACTACTAAATTAACAGGTAGCATTCTTCCCAGAATACTCACTGGATAATCTCTTAGCATTTTTCTACAAATCACTACGGTTCTCGTCGGTGTGACCACAGATAATTTGGTGTCTAATAGCTAAGTTTCTACCCCACACAATTTGATATGCTACATAGATATGAAAGAATGCGTTGCTCATGAATCAAATAATACAACAACTTTATTTGAAAACATAAAGATATTACCTGTCACTACGTCTCTAGCATTTTATGCATCTCTCAGAGTAAGAGAATAAACCCGCGCCTGGGTGGTGTTCCTCTGGTAGCTGCCTCGGGGTGTATTGTTCGACGGCCCAAGGCAGTCTTATGCAACGTGGCCGAGTCTACCGCACCAGTAACAAGTATTCATTCCATTGCGACATTCCCCTCGATGCCTCTTGTTACATTTAGGACAAGTAGGGTGTGATGGGTTACCCTGATACGCTTGATTCCCCATTTCCTGCCTCTGGCCTCCACTGTTACCATTTCTCCTCCATGAACCCTGACTTGTACCTGCATGAAAAGTAGGAGGCATTGGTCTCTTCATCTGATTCAGTATCCCTACACTTCTCTGCAAACTCGTTTCCAATACTGTGACTTTATCCACCAACTCTGAGAAATTCTACACTTGGAATGCCACCACCTGCTCGTAAATCCCCAATCTTAGGCCTTTCTCAAACCTTCGCACCTTCTTTGACTCATCTGGGACCATACATGGGGCGAACCGAGACAGTTCAACAAACTTAGCCGCATACTGCTGCACGGTCAAGTTCCCTTGGGTTAGGTTCATGAACTCCTCCGCCTTAGCATCTCTAGTGGAAGCGGGGAAGTATCGATCAAAGAAGATCTCTTTGAAACGGTTCCAGGTCAGAGCTGTGGGTGCTGGCCTCTATTCCTCAAGTAGCTTCATAGCTATCCACTGACGCTTGGCCTCTCCTGTCATTTTAAAAGTGGCATAGAGGACCTTTTGTTCATCAGTACAGCAAAGGACCGCCAGTATTTTCTTGATCTCCTGAACCCAATTTTCTGTAATGATTGGGTCGGCTCCTCTCGCAAAGGTTAGGGGATTCATGTGGATAAATTGTTTGATGGTGCAACCTGAGATCAGTGGTGGGATAGTTCTGCCCCCTAGCACTCCGCATGATCTCCGCCATGACCTGCTGGGCTTAACCACGAAGCATTGAAGTAGAATCAATGCCGTCCTCATTGGAAGCCCCCTCGTTGCTACTTCCTTCGGCGTTCATGTTGTCATCCTTGGGATCCATCCTGAAGATAGGATAGAAATGAATTAGAATTCCAATATTGTAACATGATCGGCACAATCATTAACTAGGAAACCAAATTAACGTCCAAGTTCTCAATTTAAGGTTCATTCCTATTGTTCAGACACAAAACCGTCGACAGTTTTTCTAAGAGTCCTGAAATCGTCGACGGAAATTCTTGAGATACCGAAAGCTTGTTTTGAGGAAAACGTCGACGGTTTGTGAATGCCACAGAAAATCGTCGACGGTTTGGCCCCAGAAAACTTCACTAATCCCTTTCTTGTCTATGTTTAGTCATTTCAAGGTACTGACCTCTAATCACAACACAAAAATTACGACATATCCAATCAGTTTAACGTTCTAGTTCTAATTTTCAAGTTCCAGTCTCACTGCTAAGAAACAAAACTGTTGATGGATTTGCTGTGGCTTTTCTGAAACCATTGTTTTAGGAAAATCACAGAAGACCGTCAAGGAATTTTTGTTTCCAGGCTGTGAAACAAAACCCAAAATTCCAATAATGACCTACCAATGTCCTAATCTACCATTCCTATCCTCATCCTAACTCAAACCTATATCTTGGTAAAAATTATTTGTCAAAGTCTACAGGACCTATCAACTTGGGTTCTGATACCACAACTGTAGCGCCCTGAACTCAGTGGGCCCTGGAGTGCTACATTTCCATCTCATCCTGAATTATATGAACTTTTCAAGAGCCCCTGATAGGAGAGCAGATAAAGCTCCACTGAGATAGTATAGTTGATCTGCCCTCTCTGAAGGGTAAGTTTTGGTAGGGTCAGTTGAATTTTGTGGGAAATGACCCTAGGACTCTTTTGGGATTGTATTTGTATAAATACAATGGATGTAGAACTCTAGTATTTGAATGAATGAGTTTGTGTTTATGATATTATGATTTTATGTTTCCTCCTGTTTAGGCTTCTGTTATGTGTTTCTGTTATATCCTTGGTATCCACGAGTTCAGGTCGATCATGATCTGCTGGATTTATTATACTGATTTGTAAAATTTAAGTAAAAAAAAATATATGGAAATTAAGCAGGTCGTTACAAAATTGGAAAAACTTAGGCATCTTTTTCAACAACAGAGTTCTTCCAAAAATCACATAGGGTCCCTTTTCCAACACATTGCTCAAGTCCTCTTCATTATGAAACTTGAAAATTATCCCCATTGTCATGGTTGATAACTTCAACATTAACCTTCCACGAACTGACCAGCGAATTCAAAGCAGACTTACTAGGGAACTTACCAGTGAAATTGCCGACCAGGCATTTGATAAAAGTCCCCTCTGGATCTGCCAAGTCTGATTTCTTGACTCGAGCACCAGTACCATCAGAGGCAATGTCTGGAATTGCTCCACAACTTTGAGGGTTCCAGTTATTTGCAAACAGCTCGACCCAAGCAACCCTCTTATTGTTCCTCATGATTGTCCTCCCCTCTTGAGCTTTCTCCCTCTGAACCTCCTCTCGAATAGATTCATCTCCATTCGAGATCTCCATAACCTTAGTTGTGTCTTTTGTTCCCAGAGTTTCAGATACAGTAGGTTCATCATCATCCCACTGGCGTTTTACATGCAACTTTCTACTGCTATCCTCTTCATTTTGAGAATTACAACTTCCACTCAGGCCCAGCGCCTCCAAAATTTCTCATTCAGCACCATAGGGATCTCCTTTCCACTCATTTCTTTTTGCAACTTGCCATCACTCTCCTTCTTCGAGCTGCAAGGAGAATGGTTCGCTGTCAATCGCAATTTCTTCTGAAGTTCATCCAGCAAAACTGAAGGTGATTTCTCACCATTATACTCACCCTGAATCCTTTGAATCGCCTCATCTGTGAGTCTCGCAAACTCTGTGATAATCTCATGATGCTTCTTGTTAATCCAAGCACTTCTTTTTTTTCCTTTAATCTCAATGAATTTCAGGGCATCATCAATTTCTTTCTTCAAATCTAACTCCCTAATATATTTCCCCAAAGCCCTAAGCGCGACCTTGTGACCCATGTCCGGCCAAATTCAAAAATGGCTAACGATGAACGAAAAAACAGGTAGTGAATATCCACAACCGAGAGATGGATGGGAAAGGATAATCTAGAGGTTGAAGAAGATGAAGATTTCGGATTGGAAGAACCAACAAGCTTCACGCAGCCATGCAATCCTTAGAGAGGGACGAGAGCTTCTCTCTCTAACACTAACTGGGGACTCAGAAGGCTAGGGTTCACTTATTCAGTGGTTCATAACTCAAAAATCGTCATCTTGTCCTTCTCGGCTGTGATGTCCGGCGATGGAGGCTGGGAGAGACTGGAGACTGTTCACATTTTAATTAGCATGGAAAGGAGGTTTCACCATAGGTATGGACACTGAGTGGTGCCCACATGCGGTGGCAAGTCAATGCCAATGGCACTCATATCACATGAGCATCACTCACCCCTTAGCAAGTTAGAACCACAAGCGCCCACCTTTTTCGCTCAAAAGAGGGGCCATTGGCATTCATATCACATGAGCATCACTCACCTCTTAGCAAGTCAGCGCCACAAGCGTCCACCCTCTTCGCTCAAAAGAGGGGCCAATGGCACTCATGTCACATGAGCATCACTCACCTCTTAGCAAGTCAGCGCGACAAGTGTCCACCCTTTTCGCTCAAAAGAGGGGCCCTTGTTTGCGATGCCATCTTCTTTCAACCACTCTACATAGTGGCCAAGTATTCTTGATATGGTTTGAATTTTGGGCGCATGTTTTGCTTGAATTTCTGGTCATTTGGAACCATTGGGTCAACCCTTGATCTCTAGAATGAACTCTTATCATCTGGGGTTGCCTCTGTTTTACTTGAAGCATTTGCTTTTGAGCCCTACTGGTTATTTGGTTAACACATTGGAATGGAAATTTTTTCATATATTCAAGCCTCTCAGTGTTTCTAACAAGAAGCATGTTTGCTGAAAACAAAGCGGTTTGCATGTGAGCCATGGAAAATTGCTACACTAAGTATGGCGTTACATACCTATGCCTAGTGATACTGTCAAATTTCGTATCCAAGATGAAATCATTTTGGCTTGTTGCAGTCTCCTTCTACTGGCATATTGATAGATAGGGTGAATGGTCAATATCATTGTCCAAATAATAGATAAAGAAGTACGTATTTGCAGAGAGACATTGAAGGCAAATAGGCAAGGAAGAAGATAGAGTAAAAGAATATAATCGTGTGACCTTTTTCTACCAACGAAGGAGTCATTTAAAACAAACCTCTGCCTGTATCCAAAAGTTCATCTTTGAAAGGCGTGGGCAACTGGTGTTTAACATAGTAACATTTAGAAAATTGAAACAAAAAAAAAATAATTTAAGCCATGTGGGCTTTGAGCAGTTAAAAAATTTCTCCCTCAGGTTGTAGGAAGAATTCTTGTATTTTTGTAGAGGGGTGCAATTGTGTTCTTGAGATTCTGTTGTTGTGAAATTATTACTCATCGTTGTCATTGATTAGTGGATTTTCCCATCTTGGAAGGGTTTTCCACCTAAATATCATTGTTCTAAGATTTTTGGTTGCTTGATTTTGTTACTTCTAACTCCGCTTGTGATACACTTAATGTCCTAATTTTTTCACACACAGCCGGTCCCAAGCCCGGGTTAAGGAGGGTTGCGTTAGGTAGCTGACAGACAGCGTAAAATTTATTAGATCACTATGATATGAATCCTTACCAAATATTTGTGGGGGCGTCCCCTATAAGCAATGCGTTGCACTTGAACCACTCGGGTGTAGGGAAAAGTGGGCAAGGGTGGGCTAGGTTGTCGTTCGGGTATGATGTCAAATATGCGAGGGTTCTTGCATCATTTTGGACGTGGGTAGGTAAAGACGTTAGTTCAGGAAACTAAGATTAGATTAGTAACTTGGAATATAGGGACACTTATGGGTAAAAAAACGGAAATTGTGGATACAATGATTAGAAGAAGAATTAATATAATTTGCCTACAAGAAACTAAGTGGGTGGGGCAGAAAGCTAGAGAAATCGATAAATCAGGATTTAAACTTTGGTACACTGGAAAAGAAAAACAAAAGAATGGAGTAGGCATTATTATAGACAAAAACTTAAAAGATAGCATTGTGGATGTAACTAGAGTAAGGGATAGAATTATAAAAATCAAGATAGTATTAGGACAAGAGATAATAAATATCATTAGTGCTCATGCTCCTCAAGTTGGCCTAACAGAAAATCTTAAGAGACAATTTTAGGAAGATATGGATAGTATTTTACAAGGCATACCAGGGATTGAGAAAATATTTATAGGAGGAGATCTGAATGGACACGTTGGAAGAGATAATAAAAATTATGAGAGGATACATAGAGGATATGGATATGGAGACAAAAATGAGTCTGGGGAGATGATCTTAGACTTTGTTATGTCATATGATTTTAGTATAATGAATACTTGCTTTAAGAAGAGAGAATAACACTTAATAACTTTTAGAAGTGGACAAAATAGAAGTCATAGATTTTTTTTTTTTTTAACTAGGAGGGTATATCGTTTATCATGCAAGGATTGTAAAGTTATTCCAGGTGAAAGCCTAACCACACAAAATAGAGTCTTAGTGTTAGATATATGCATTAAAACATGAAAGAAAAATGATAAAATAAACCAGTGTAGGAGAATTAGATGGTGGAACCTAAAGGAGAAAATATAATAAAATTTAAAAATAAAATGATCAAAGATGGGGATTGGACCTTAGAGGATGGGATAGATACAAATATTCTTTGGAATAGATTAGCTAGCTCTATTAAAAAGATAGCAAAAAAGATTTTAGGTGAATCAAAGAGAAGATTTTCGAATAGCAAAGAGAGTTGGTGGTGGGATAAAGATGTACAAAAAATCATAAAGACAAAGAATTTGGTATAAAACGTGGCAAAAATGTAGAAACAGAGATAACTTTGAAAAATATAAGGAGGCAAGAAAAGATGCAAAAAGGGCCGTTAGTGAAGCTAAAATAGATCATTTAATAGTTTGTATGATAGATTAGGTACAAAAGAAGGGGAAAGAGATATATTTAAACTTGCTAAAGTTAGAGAAAGGAAGATCAAGGACTTAGGAAATGTAAAATGTATAAAAAGTGAGGATGATATTGTCTTGGTTAAGGACGAAGATACTAAGGAAAGATAGCGAAGTTACTTTAGTAAGTTGTTTAACGAAAACCAAATAGAAGGCTTAAACTTAGAATTGTCAAATGAGGAAAAGACTTAAAATATAATATTTATTTGCAAAATTAGAGTTAAAAGTTAAGTTTGCACTAAAAAAGATGAAAAATGGGAAAGCTATGGGACCAAATAACATCCCAATTGAAGTTTGGAAATGCTTGGGTGATAATGAAATTATATGGTTAACTAATTTATTTAATACAATTGTGAAAACTAAGAAAATGTCAGATGAATGGAGGAAAAACACTTTAATACCTATATACAAAAATAAAGGAGATATTCAAAATTGTAATAACTATCGTGGAATTAAACTTATGAGTCATATGATGAAACCATGGGAAAGGGTAGTTAAACAAAGATTAAGGTTAGAAATGAAAATCTTAGAAAATCAATTTGGTTTTATGCGTGGGAGATCTACCACAGAAGCTTTTTATCTTCTAAGAAGATTAATGGAAAAGTTTAGAGAAACGAAGAGGGACTTGCATATGATATTTATTGACCTTGAGAAAGCATAAGATAGGATACCTAGGGAAGTTCTATGGTGGGTTTTAGAAAAAAGGGTGTATGTTGTAGGTATACTGATGTCATTAAAGATATGTATGATGGAGTAATGACTAATGTAAGGACTATAGATGGAGAACCTAGAAGGACTATAGATGGAGAAACTAGAGAATTTCCCATTACCATAGTTGTACATCAAGGATCTGCTTTGAGTCCTTATCTTTTTGCTTTTATGATGGACCAATTGACTAAGAGTATTTAAAAGGAGGTTCCATGGTGTATGTTGTTTGCAGATAATATTGTATTAATTGACGAAACTAGGGACAGAGTAGAGGCTGAGTTAGAATTATGGAGAGAAGCTTTGGAATCTAGAGACTTTAGGATAAGTAGAAATAAAACAGAATATATAAAATGTAATTTTAGTAATGATAGGAGGAATATTGGAGATAAAGTTAAACTTGATGATGAAAAACTAAATAACACTTGTAGATTTCGATACCTTGGATCTATTATGCAAGATGAATGAGAAATTGAAGATGATGTAATGCATAGAGTTAAAGCAGGTTGGGTAAAATGGAGAAGTGCTTCAAGTGTGCTATGTGATCGTAGAATACCCTTAAAATTGAAGGGGAAGCTTTATAGGACAGTTATAAGACCAACTATGTTATATGGATCGGAATGTTGGGTGACGAAGAAACATAATATCCAAAAAGTAAAAGTTGCCAAGATGAGAATGCTTAGATGGATGAGTGGTATAACATTGAAAGATAAATTGAGGAATGAACATATTCGTGTTAAGTTAGGTGTAACTCCTATAGAAGATAAGATAAGGGAGGGACGACTCAGATGATATGAACACTTGCAACGTAGGCCTTATAGTGCACCTGTGAGGAAGAGTGACTTAGTTATTGTGGGGGGTAGTAGAAGGGGTAGGAGTAGACCTAAAATAACTTTGAGAGGAGATAGTGAGTAAGGATTTAATATCCTTGAATCTATCAAAAGAAATAGTCCATGATCACATAAATTGGCGGAAAAGGATTCATATAGCCGATCCCACTTAGTGAGACTAAGGCTTGGTTTTGGTGGTGATTTTGTTACTTCTGTTGATTTTTTGGTTTTTTTTTTTTCCTTTTTTCCATTGAGCATGTGAGTATTATCTATAGCTTTTCTTTGCTGGGGAAGAAAACAATTCCCATTAATATTAACTTCATCTTTTGACTCCCCTGGGTTTGTCTACTCAATCCTAACATATTAAAAGTTATGTTTTTATTTTGTTTAATTCTGAAATATCAAAATAATCTGCAGATTCATGTTATCCATGGAGTCGTAATCTATGTGTCTGTATGTAGTTGGGAAATTCTGAAGACAGTTAAAACTTTTTTTCTTCTTTTTAAATATGCTCTCACAATTGTATACTTAAATAAGTTTGTGCTTTATATAAAGTGTTTGAAAAGATGGCCTGAATTAAATTTATTATTAGTAAGAAACAGATCGTTGATGTAAGTATCATGGTGAAATCATTCCTCTCCCCTGGATGACATTCCATAAAATTGGAAATATATTGAGAATTGATTCTGGAATGTCATCTGGGAGATATTTTAAGATGCCAGACTCATTAAAAATCTCCTGCAAGGACTCAAAGTGAGTGCTGTTAAGTAATAGCTTTCCTTACACATGAAAGAGAGATCAATATATCGAGGGTTGGACCTGTGCAGCTCCTTCCCTTTAACAGCAATATGGAACACTCACAGTGAGCAATCAGTTTATGGCATTGCGGGATGTGTGGAATATAGGGCTTTGTACACATGCATACTTTCATAGACTGCGCATTTGACCCGCTGGTGCCTTACCCACTAGTTCCCAATTACTTTTCATGAACTGAAAAGG
This sequence comes from Malania oleifera, assembly GCF_029873635.1. Taxonomy (NCBI): domain Eukaryota; kingdom Viridiplantae; phylum Streptophyta; class Magnoliopsida; order Santalales; family Ximeniaceae; genus Malania; species Malania oleifera. The sequence goes on along the minus strand of NC_080421.1, from coordinate 44,081,041 downwards.
TCTAATGTGCTTATTTCCATGCATGCATGCATGCAAAACATGTGTGTGGCATTTTTAGGTTTTGATTACACTAGTTCTGAGTATTGATAATTTGAAGCGGGAATGTTTGATTTATCTTACCATTTGAATTCCAATTGTCTTCATGGATTGGGCTTGCAATATGTTCTTGGTTGTTGTAATAATTTGAACCCAATCTAAAATTCAGGTTTCAGTGACTTTGTATTTGGCTTTAATCAGAAGTGCATCTAATTTTGGGTCACCATGAGTAGATATATATCGAGAAGAAAGAGCTTGGACCTAAATATCTTTTGATGTACTCGTGAATCTGTTTGTTTATAGGTATTTGATAGTTCTCCTTTCATGGAACTAGGATTAAGAGTCATCTGGGCTGAACCATAGTTTCTTTTTCATGGACAAGGATTAAGGCTCATCTGGGCTGAGCCTTAATCCAATTTAATTGTAGCTGTGATAGATCCTTTCTTTGCTTTCCGGTCTATCTGGTGTTGTATGTTCTGATATCCTTGGAAATTGTCTTCTCTCACGACTTGGGTACCATTCTTTTTGACCCCCACCAACACAACACGTTCCCCCCCACCCACAAGAAAAAAAACCAAGCTTGCCTCCCTCAATTGGGATTTTGTTGGTTCTGTTGCAGGAATACAAATCTTTTTAAATGATTTCATTCATCCTGTCCTCAATTGGGATCAGCTTTCATGTTTCTTGTGTGCATTATTTCAGTTCCATATTTTGCTGTTTTACTGGCCACCATCTTAGCACCCTTGCCTAATCTTGCGATGAACTCTGGTACATAGGAATAGAATGGAGTGGAGTAGAGTTAATTTTCTCTGTTTCTATATGTTTGTCATTCAATTTTTTTATTCCGTTTCACTTCTAATCCATTCTAGCTACCAATTATTATTTTAAAATTTTCCAATACTGTGGTGGCAAAGACTTGGTCCTCCCCTTTCTCTTTTAAATATTTTTCCCCATTGGGCATTGGGTGAAGTGGCCGAGTTTCTCTACTGCCAAAAGATCATATAATCAGCCTCACAAATTTTCTTTTCCCCTATGTGTGCATGTTGTGTGTAAAGTGAGATCTATGAAATGAAAAATAGTGAGTCGGTGATGGATATAAAGTTATTACTTTATAGTTGATGATGGTAAACTGGGTCACTTTCACCTTGTTTGGTATGGAAGATGAGACATCCCACACAAGCCTGATCTGTACCTATAATTATTATTATTTTTATCTGCATATGCTTTTGTTAAAGTTCACCATAGTTATCTCTATGGGAAACCTAACAGAAATTATAAACGACAAATGCATGCAACTTTTTGAATGCTTATCCGATCTAAAAGATGCTCTCACGACTATTGATGTTACGGCAGTTGGGCATTCCATTCCCCTTTGAGCTTCAGGCCATCATGACCTTCCTAGGAGCCCAATGGACATGGAATAATGATGATGATGCCTTTGCATTCTAGTGAATGGAAAAGTTACAGTAGTCATGTTCCGTTTAAGAATTGTATTTATCATTTTTGTTCTTTTGCTTCCAAAGCATAATAAGCTGGCTTTATTATTGTAGTGATACTCAACTCAGCTATAAGCAAAGTCTTGAGGATGAAAATATTGAACAGCTTGAAGAGGATTCAATTGTTGAGTTGGAAGAGGAAGAAAATTATGAGCAGTGGTTCGAAAGTTACGCTTGGCAGTGTTCAAAGAAGAGCACCTGTATCATGCTGCTGTCGATCGCTTCTTTTGAAGCAGTTTGTGTGGAGGTTGAAGTCACAATGGAAGCAAGCAGTCAGGTGGCAAAGTAAAAGTGCACAGTTCAGCTATGATCCTCACAGCTATTCTCAGAACTTTGACAATGGTTTTCTACAAGACCAACTCTCTCCCATCACTTAATATTTATATATTTTTTATTTGTTCTTTTTTGCTTTCCATTTTTCCAACCGAGTATCAGCTATCTACTCAGTTGATGATTTTGATCATTCCCTGGTTCAGAGTGCCATTCTGCATGAGACCATTGCTGTAGTAATGCGACTCATATAATGATAGATACTGTAATATATTTGAATTATGTCTTGATCTCTGGCTGCTGTCAATTGAAAATTTCAAATTTTTCTGAAATGGTTTGGAATTATGCACCATCCCCTTTTGGCCTTTTCCAATTGATGTTCTTATTGGTTTCTGGGAGGAAGGGGAAAATTTGCCATTTCCAAATTTCCTTTCCCTTTGAAGGATAAACTTCCTGCCATTTCCTTTGTGTGAAGGATAAAGAGAAAACAGAGGTATGATGGCTCCCAGATTCGGTATCTTGGATGGCTCTCTTTCTTTTGGGCCCCGCCACTAGCCATTGCTATTTTCATTCTTCTCTAATCAAAACAATGCCAATCCTGCCTTGGGACCATGAGAAATGAACTGGCAGCCATTTTTTGTAAGATTTGTCTTTACTCACATTATTTCTGTGACATGATTTTAATGGAGGGTAGAGCACTCTGCAGCATATATACATACATATATATAGGGTTTTCGATTTTTTATTTTTATTTTTTTTTATAAAAAAATTACTAAAATTTCAGTTTTTAAAATTTTGAATATTCATATTAAAAAAAAAACCGAAAGTAAAGAATTTGTTCTATGCAAAATGGTTGTTAGTTGGTTTTTTTTTTAAATAAATTATTTTAAGGTTTTAAAATATAAAAAAATTTGTTTTTTAGTTTTCTAAAAATGATACAAGACAGTATTTGAGATTACAAAGTCTTGGCTGATATTTGGATGTGTGAATTTAAAAAAAAGTTACACACACACACACACACACACACATATGTATATATTTGATTACATAGGAACTTTAACCATCAACGAGCTCTTCGGACCCCTTGATGCGACACCAAACTTATGAATCAGTGTCCTTCGCATCAGGGCTCGCTGATCAGGGTAAAGTTCAGATGCGGTCACGGCTTCTGTGCATCAGTTGGACGTTCAGCCAACCTGACTCTCGGGACATATCTCCATTACCATCTACGGTAATATAATTATAATTAATTATAACTAATCTCTTCTTAGGAATAAACATTCTGCATTAAATATAACCTTAGTAATATAAAAAATTATGTTGTTATCTTTTTAGATAAAAGACTCTCTCTTGAGGTTTGGTAAAAAAAACAAAATAGGGATCTCATTTGAGATTTAAAAAATTCTATAGGCCTCTCTTGAGGTTTCAAAAATATTACAAATCTCTCATGACATTTGATTTGAGGCACTTACACCCTTTGAAAGATTTGTCTTTTTACAAGTATATAAAAAAAAAAAGATTTATATATTTTTAACAAATCTCAAGAGAGGTGTATGAAATTCTTAAAATCTCAAGGGAGATTTTTAGAATTTTAAAAAATCTCAAGGGAGGTTAGTGTTTTTTCGCTAAACTATATAAGAATTAGCGTCTTTTACCTAACTTTTTATAAATGCATAACAAGAAATTAGTATTCTTAAATTTCACAATAGGAATTTTATTCCTTTCATATTATATGCTAGATGAAATAATGAAGAATATAAAAAAAATAACTATTGCCTATATTCGTAAATTTTTATTATATTCCATTTTATGCTAAGGAATTATTATTGCATGAATCAAACAAAACCTAAAAGGTATAAGATCTGATTTCCATGCTCGTAAATGTATAATAAGAAATCAGGATTTAAAAAATAATTAAAAGATATATATTTTTTAATTTTTTTGTATAAATATTGAAAATTAAGAAATAATATATTTTTTTAATAATTTAAAATTTTTTTAAAAAAATTATTTTCAGGTATCAAAATTATTTATTATTGTTTATTTGTTATACAAACAGTAAAAAATTAACTATATATATATTTTTGTAATTTTTTAAAAAATAAAAAATAAAAAATAAAAAATAAAAAATAAAAAATATTCCCCCACAACTAACAGCCCTAAGATTTTGTCTAGGACCCCCTCTACCAGAATGTCCCCTCCATATCTTGAAAAGAAAATGGCGGAACGCCGGCGCGAATGCCGGAATCTGATTGTCAAGCAAAATGATGAGCATGCTCCGACTTTAAGCAATAACTTTGGCCCGACTGAATCAATTAATAATAGGATTTGTGAATGTGAGGTGTCGCCTATAACGTGTAATCCTCAATTATTGCCGTGGAAATCTTTATGTGTTGTTGTTAATTGTTTCAACTCCAATCACTCATTTCGGGAGACAAAGACTGAAGGTCTGTACTTTTTTATTTTACAATTTTAAAGTTTGACATTTAACTAAATATGAGAAAATTTGAAACACCAATGGCATGACAATTAATTATGTTCAAATATCTCATGTGTATGCTTAAATTCAATCGACTCTAATCGTTGTACCGGGGAGTATATACGTGTGTCCCGCAGCGGATATATAATGTAGAGTGAGAGGAGGGTGATTGACTCTTTTTGCGTACATTAAATTTTTTTATAAAATAAAATCTCTTGACAGATGACAAACAATTATATCATAATATATAAAATATAGATCATACACAAGACAATAAAATAAAGAGCAGAGAGAGAAAATCAACATCCAAGCTTACGTCCATGCCTTAGCACCAAACTAATGATTCCACAATCCACTATCAACGTTTCTTTCTCGGCGGAGCAAGCCTTACAATTCGTGTACACCACCCTACACTTGGAAACAAATCCCTACTTGCTCACAAAGAGTTTTTACCAAGCGATTCACCAAGAACTCTCACAATGGTTTACACGAAGTAGATGATTACAATGAGAATGTTTCTTGAATGAGCAAATATTAAATACAAAACAAACCTCACACTTCTCTTTCAAGAATTGTATCAAATAAGATTTGAGAACAAGAGAGATGAACACTTGTGAATATGAATTAAGATGCAATGTGTTAGGTTTTGGAATCAAAGATATTTTTTTACTATAAACTTGTATAAATCATTAAAACCATGTCTAAACAAGTCTAATAGTTTGTATTTATAACAAAAATACCCAACTAGCCATTATTGGACCGTTGGGAGCAATTCCCAAACAAAACTAACTTTTTTTGCTCGTTAGTGTCATTCTACCCGTTGGGCTCATCGACTAGTGTCAACTAGTCACTTGTCAACGAATTCCCTATTCTTGTCAATGAGTACCCTGAACAAAAAAAAGTCATCAACATAAAAGTTGTGAAATTTTTTCTTAGATTTTCAGGGACACCAAGATCATTCTTTTGGATTTTTCTAACAAAAGTTATGCCTTAAATACCAAAGGGTGTTCAGGAAATTTGATAAGTACATAACTGAGATTTTAAATCCAACCAAAAAGTCTTTTAATCACTTAAAACATTCTTAGACAAAAGCATATAAAATATAAAAAGTCTAATGAAAGTTAAAACTTGTCCAAGTGAGTTTCCTCTTAAATATAAGATATCTTGATTTATGAAAACATCTTTGAAAGATTATTTGATATCTTATATGCTTAGAATATCCTTTATAAAAAGTATTTGACTTCTTTGAAGTTTTAGGACATTAACCGTGCTTTAACAAAATTAGGACCAAGTATAAAAATGTTCTTAAAAGTAGGATGTTAAAAACTTATCCATTTGAAAACATATTTTGAGTTCAGGATTATTTTTGACAAACTCTTTAATGAATTTAACTTTGAAAACCATGTGTAGCGTCCAAGAAAATTATATGCATAGAAGTGTAAAAAAAATTAAAAAATAAAATAAATATATTATTATTAATTATTAAATAATTAAATAAATAAATAAGTAATATTATAAGATATATATATGAAATCAAAGGATTATAATTCAATTGCAATTGAGCAACAAACCCCCCCACCCCAAAATTTCGTCAACTCTCTCTCTCTCTCTCTCTCCTCAACCACTCTCACTCTTTTCTCAATTACTTCCCCGATTCTCGGTTGATTGAAAGATGGAGAACACCACTCGATTCCATTTTCTACCACCGACATTCCTACCAGAGTGGATTTGTCGTAGGAGTGACGTAGACACCACTCTTGGGGTAAGGTAAACTCTCTTTCTCTCCTCAATTTCTCCTTAAATTTTTAGCCAAGCTGACGATCAGAAACCACCACGATGTTCTAGGAGCGTTTCTTTACAAGTCTAGTTGAGTAAATTTTTGAATTGGGCTTTCTAGGCACCACTCCAATGTTAGGGTAAGATTTAGGGAATTAAGTAAATTTACTGTTTTTGGGAATTTAATTATTTATTTGGAGTTTATAAGCTTAGGAAATGTTAAAATAGTTATTGAGAATTTTGTGAGTTTAGGAATATTAAGGAAATTATAATTTTGGGATTGAGCTGATGGAATTGGGAAAATATGGTTTCAGAGTTTTTGACCTCCGTAGCGTCGTGGGTTTGGTGTTAGGGTCTTCATAAGAAATATCTCAATAAACAAGAAAGGGGATTAAGTTAAGTCAGAATTTTTATAAAATGTGAACTGATTAAATTGTTATATATTTATTTATTTATGAGTTTAAAGATTATTTTGAAAACCATCCATTCAACAGGGATTTTACAAACCTAGGATATATGGTGCGGTATTTTGAATAATATGAACGGTGGAAAATCTGATTTATCTTACGAACTAAAAATATAGTGTTTTCTTGGTTGTCTCCTGGATTGTGTTTGAATATTGAAATTATGTGGCAAGTGAATAAATTTATATGGTTTATCGTGTAACCGAATTTGGGAATAATTGTGAAATATACTAGAACTGTTGGTAAAGCATACTGAAATTGCTTGTGAATAATACATAGATTTGATATGACGGCTGTGAGCCGAATTTTATATGATGGCCAAGGGTCAGGTTTTATTTGACGGTCGGGGGCCGGGTTTTTATTTAGTGGCAGTTTGAAACGAAATGATTTAAACTACAATTTTTAATTACTTAAATTGTATGATATGCTTTAGGAACCCTGGGGACCCATTGTTTTATGAGCACGATAACGTTGTTAGTGATTGATTATTAAACCATGTGCGCCCACACTGTTCTGGATAGAAGTGTAGGGTGGTCTTAGCCGATAGCCAGCGTGAGGATGAAGTAAGGGCATTGGGCATGCAACTTGGCTATGGATGCCTGCAGACGGACTTGCAGAGGGATATTTTGACTTTGTTTTGGGCTAATCACCCATACTTAGTTTAGCCTTTAGGCTGCACAACCCTTACCTTGGGGGAAGTATATGGTGTTAGTCATAGGAAGTGTCTTTTATGCATATCTGTTGATTTATGTAAATGGTGTTAAATATTTACTGAACTGATTTATACTGTGGGAGGGGAAAAGGGCATTTTTTTACCAGTGTATAATGAATATATATTTACAAACTATTTCCGGTTAAATTGAAAATTGGTTATTTTTTGTATATACTAAAATTTCATGCAGGTCACACACTGATTTTAACTTAGTCTTCTATACTGAGAAGTGTCTCACCCCAATATACAAATTATCTTTTCAGGAAACACCAGGGATCGTGTTTAGTAGGGCTAGAGAGGCCGAGCTAGTCGTAAAGTCTATGTATATAGTATGCATGGACTGAGTTTTCTTTTTGTACAGTATTATGGGTTGTAATATAGATATTTGGAGACATTTATGTATAATAGTAATTAGAACTCTAGTAATGTGTTTGGAGAATGTATCACTTATTTTCGCTGCATTTATATTAAATATGGTATTAGTAACACAGACGTCACTTAAGTAGCACCCTGGGCCTCACGTAGTGGGTCGAGACGTTACACCATAAGCGTGAGTTTGTGGATTTAATGCAATCCTATAAACTCAAGTGTACTAATATGCATATGCAATGCTCAACTCTTACTCAGAAATCATGCAAAAAACCCACTCGCAAGAGTTACAACATAGGCTACCTCAAACACTTCCCAAATACATATAAGACTACATTAAGCTTCCTTTGGTCATGCTTGGGTCTTTTCGAGTACGTGTCTATTTGATCTTTCCCTCTTGACATCTACTTGATTCGATCTTTGCCTTCGATCTAGTACTTCATGTATGAATACCTGTACTAAACATGATTTGCAAAGATAGGAAAATACTAGGAACAATATATAGGTTAATATCATCAAAACACTTTAAACAATGATGGTGTAGCCACCAAGGCTAACATTCTTCCCCTTTTTGATCATGTCTAACCTATTACTAATTTACTTAATCTTTTCATTTGTATTTATACTTACTATGACTTAATATGCAAAGATAAGCTAACTTAGAACCGTTAATGGATTGTTATCATTAAAACAAGACAATCAAGCTTACGTAACTTCTAAGACTAACATTCTGCCCCTTTTTGATGATGGAAAACCATTGTTGTTCTCCTATAAGGTATTTTTAAAGCTCCCCCTCAATTTATGCATATTCTTAGACAAGACTAACATTTGCTACCCCTTACTATATGCTTAAAGGTAAAAATATTTAACTATATTTTTCATATCTATTAGACCTTTAAACATGCATACCAAAAAATAGAAAGTTTGTTGAAATTGGTGTGATCCCAAGAAAGGGAAGGGGGGGGGTAAATTGAGTTTTAAAAACTTTTTGGCTAAATTAAGCATTTCTTCGATTCGCCACAGTTCATATCTCTTTCAATATTAAAAGTGTGTATGTAAAATGATTGAGTTTTTTTTTTTTTTTTTTTTTTTAACTAAAAGAGGGTGGCACCTCTATTTACTAATTAATAAACTCTCACTTTTGGCGGAGGAATAACGTGGTTACAAGATAAGCAAAAGGGAGATTACAGAAAAATAAAATAAAACCTTCTCAGAAACAACACCAACAACCAACCAAATCAGGACAACAAAATTAAACAAAGCTAACAAAGAAGATAGAGACACAAAAACAACCATAAAAAAAATCAACATTCACAAAAAAAAACTCGAGGGTTGAACTAACGACGAACGTAAGTGAGACCCCACCTATCCATCCGAAGAATACCTTTTAGATAACATGGTAGAAGGTGTTGTTCTTTGTAGATTACATTGTTTCCCATTTCTCCTTCTTTAGTAAGAAAATCAACCACACTATTACCTTCCTTATATTGATGTGTCACCATGAAATTCACTCCTTCTAGTTCCACCACGAGCTCCTCCCAAAAATCCCAAAGATACCACAAAGTACATCTACCTTTCCAAAGCCAATCAACTATAATTCGTGAGTCACTTTCAATAATCTCATTAAAATAATGCAATCATTTGCACAAACGAATTCCTTCCTTGATTGCTTTTAATTACGCACTATAGTTCGTACCATTGCCAAAATATCTTGAAAAAACCGTTTTTGCCATGCCATGACAATCCTGAATAATTCCTCCACCTCTTAAAGTACCGGGATTGCCCCTACAGCTCCCATCACAATTAAGTTTTATCCACCCTATTGGAGGTTTAACCCACGAAATAATTTTTCCAGACCTGTTGCAAACTCCCTGATGCTTAATTTGAAACTCGTTCAAAATCATAATGTCCCGCTTCTTCAATTTTTGAAAAGAATTGGTGCTCTCAGCTATAAAACTAACCTAGAATCGAACACTTCTCCACATATGATCTGCACTTTGATAAACTCCTTCCATTCTCACTTTACATCTTCGATTTTAGAGGCACCACGTAATCAAACATCAGCCCGATTAAAATACCTTTAATAGATGATTTTCGAGCATAGTGGAACCAATTTGCCATTCTATTTTTTCAGGAAAGGAATCATTAGAAAGAAATCCCCCACACCACACTAGCCCTACACCAAACCTCTGAAGCCACCTCGCCTAAAGAAAGAATATGATCAATGTTTTCCTGACTTCTCTGTACACAGTAATCACAAGCCGAAGCCATTAATATTCTTTTAGCATGAATTCTATCATCTATAGCCAAGCATCTAAATCAGACTCTCCATAAACACATTGAGATTCTTCTGGGCAATAAAGAATGCCAAAACCAGTCATTCCACATAAAATTATCACTACTACTCCTCACTGCCTACAAAGCCGTTTTTGTAGAAAAATTACCGTTAGGGGCAGGATTCCAAACAAAAATATCCTGCCCACTTTTATCAGCCGACACTTGATGTAACGACCTACTTATCTAATCATTTAATAAACATACTAAATAAAATAGTCAACCCAAAACACGTGGGTAGCGGGGACACCTGTCATACACAGCGGAACCTAGGCAGCAGTAAATGTAAACCATCATTCTCATAACCACAAAATATAAAATACCAGAGCCAACTACAACATACAGTAATACTGTTTTCATATACAACCTAAAAATATAAAAAATACAACTAGGATCCCACACAAAAATCTTCTGACCCTAGCCCAAACTTACCCTTTTAGTAGGGTAGTACAACTGACTCAATAGCGGTCACGCTTTGCCGGTCTTTCTAGGTTTCCTGAAAATTATTTAAGTTTGGGGGTGAGACACTTCTCAGTAAAGTAAAATAAACTAAATACAGATGTATGACAACATGAATATTTAATGATAATATAGATATACAGTACATTCTTCATACCATAAAACATTAATCATTTAATAACTACATAAACGTATACTTTCATATTTTTAATAAATCATACTAATCATAACAGTCTGGTATAGCTAATAATACTAAAAACATATCCAAGATGAATAGTTAGTTGATGTCATATATTACCCCCCCAAGACGGGTTGTACAGTTCGAATGTAGGACCCGACAATGGCTGGCCGACCACTGTCGAGTCAAAAAATGTCTGTAAGTACGATAGGCCCGCCACACCCTGGTCCGGACTGCCAGGTGGACATCTACAACTCTACACTAAAAGCCATATCGACTCCATCTCCCACGCCCTCATGAGGTGGTTAGCACCAATTTGAACATAGATATCTGATCTATATAGCTACGATATCATGCTCCTGAACTAAACTAAACCAACATCCGGGTTATGATAACATATAATACATGATAGTATAGCATTTAACATAAATGGATTGATAACATTTTGTATACTTTCATAAATATGACCTTATGCCAAACATTTCATAAATACAACCTTGCACGGAACATTTCATAAATACCATTCTGAATAATAAATCAATTATCATGTACTTTCAAAGTCATAATGTACTGTATTATTTCATAATTCCTAAAAACATGCTTTACTCATAAAATTGCGATACCATAATACTTTTCATGAAAAATAATATTCATGCCACACATAGTTGAGTAAATTCGTACATTTCATTCTAAAATCACATTTTCTGTATAATAACAGTATTTTTCCAAATATGCATCTTTCCAATAATATTCAAATATACACATGCTTCCTTGAAAATTAATTTGCTGATAAATAATACTAATTTACATGGAAAAATATTTGCTTTAGTTTATTCCCTTACCTGGTATTGAAGAAAATCCCCTAAAAATTCCACTTGTCTGCACCCACAGGGTTTCCCGTTCAACACCTTGAATTCAACAATCTCCACAACTAAACTTCAGTATTTTCACGTGAATATCATTTCCTATAGCTATGAAAAGACCAAATTTGGCATAAAAATCCTTACCTTAACTCAGGGATGAATTTCAACTCGCTTCCACCAATGATCTGCTCTGGAAGATTTGGAGAAAACTTCCCCAAGAGCATTGTGGTGGCCTCAGATTATTGATCCGGCGACTAACGGAGCCGAAATCGAAGAGAGAAGAGGGAGGAACCGTAGGGAGGAGGGAGAGAGGGTTGAGCATCAAAATTTTACTGAAAAATTGAAGTTTGACCTTTTTATACATTCACCCTCGTCGACGAGCGACGTCACCTCGTCGACGAGGTCAAGAGACAATTCGTCAACAAACCCTACCCTTTGTCGAAGAAATTCAGAGTCGCCCAAATATCCTCTTGGTATTTTCTCGTCGACGAAACATACCCTCGTCAAAGAGACCCTATGTTATCCTCCTTGACGAATGCCCTGTATTTGTCGACGAGTCCTTGATTAAATTCCTCGGTTATTACTCCCAAAGTGCAATGTCGTCGACGAAGTCTGCTGCCTCCTTCTGTTTTTGTTTCTATTTCCCTCATTCTTTATTATTTAAATACCATTATTCTTCGGGTCATTACACTTGATGCAAAATTTTCATTGTTTTATTGGCACTAATCAATTCCAGTAATAAATCAGAGTTCCAATTATTATTCAGCTAGCAATCCTTAATACACAGTTTCTTGTTCACAGTATCCTCAGTACTCACAGATAACGGGCCTGATGACAGCCACTTATCGAATAAAAAAGAAGAGTTCCCACCTCTCACCATAATTTAACATTATCCATAACTTCCGGAATGATGGCCATAATTGATTTCTAAAACCAAGAGTCATTTGGTCTCCCATTTCTTATTAATAAATGATCATTTCTGCAATATTTAGCCCTGCAAAAACCTTCCCATAGATTGTTAAAAGTGAGCGATCTGAAGGCAAATTTCATGATAAGAGATTTATGAACTTCCTTAAGATCTCTTAGGCCCATACCCCCTTCCAAGGTAGGTTTACAAATTTTCTCCCAAGAGTGCCAATGAATCTTCCTTTTACCTTCCACCTCTCTCCATAAAAAATTAGTAAAAAGAGAGTTAATATGAAAATATGTGACCTATGAAACCTTAATAACAGACATCAAATGAATAGGCATGCTAGAAAACACATGTTTTAATAAAATCAATCTTCCGCCTTGTGAGAGCAACTTAGATTTCTACCTTACAATTTTCTTTCTAATCTTCTCCACAAAAGGCTCCAATGTCCTGGAAGACAATTTTCCAGAAACCAAAGGCGCACCCAAATATGTAACTGAAAATTTACCTTCCATGAAACCCATAATTCTCAATTAACCACGTTTTTGAGCAGGAGTGATGAATTTCGAAAAGAATAACGTTGACTTTGTCTTACTGATTTTTTGACTTGACCACTTCTCATACATTTCCAGAGCGTAAACCAAATTTCTAATAGACCTCTTCCCACCATTTGAAAAAATAATAATATCATTCGCATAGCAAATGTGAAACTAATGGGGCCCCAATCGGATGATTAAATTGACCAATACGACCTGTCTGATAGTTCTTCCTATGCAACCTTGTCAAGACCTCCTCCATTATGATGAATAAATAAGGAGAGAGTGGATTCCCTTGCTGCAAGCCTCTCGTAGATTGAAAAAACCCTTTAAAGGTTCTGTTCATCATAACAAAAAACCATGAGGACTCCACACAATTTTTTATGAGCTTGCAAAGCCTCTTAAAGAAACCAAAAGGCTTAAGAACCTCCAGAAGAAAATTTCAATTCACTCTGTCATAAGCCTTAGCCATATCAAGTTTTACCATCACATTTCCGCCAGCCTTTTTTTTGTGCAAAGAATGAACCATTTCTTGAGCAAGCTTAATATTTTCAAAAATACTACGCCCAGGAATAAGCGTCTTGTTCATGCGAGACCAACTTATTAACAACCTCGGCTAGTCTAAAAACAATAATCTTGGAAAGAATTTTATAAGCCACAGAGCATAAACTAATAGGCCGGAATTTATCAAAGCTAGAAGGATTATCCACCTTCGAAATTAAAACAATAAACGAAGAGGAAAAAAACTTGGAAAGAGTAGTGCCTTGAAAAAAATCCTTTGCCGCATCCAAGACATCTTTTTTTACAATGTCTCGACAAGATTTATAAAATTCAGAGCCAAATCCATCTGGTCTCGGACTGCTTTCTTTGGGAATAAAGAACGCCGCTCTTTTAACTTCTTCTTCTGTCGGTTCGATGCAGAGGAAATTATTATCATAATCTAAAATTTGCCTTTCAATTAACTTGGAGGGATTACATGGTTAAACCATTGAAGACTCTAAAAGAAATTTCTGAAAAAAAAAACAGCCGCTTCATTATGAATTGCTTCCGCACCCTCCAATATCCTCCCATCATTCAGAACCATATGGTCTATACGTCCCTTATTTTGTCTCTAATTGATAACTAAATGGAAGAATTTAGAGTTTTGACCCCCCTCAACCAACCATTTTTTTTTTCGCACTTTGTCCTAGGCAAGATGCTTCCCTATTCTCCCACACCTAAATCTCCAACTTTGTAGTCAAGTAATTGACTTTGAAGTCCTTAGAAAAACCTGCTTGCAGCTGATTTTCTAGATATTCCAACCTTTCCTCGAGAGATTTTAGGTTTTCTCCCACTCTCCCAAAGACATTTTTATTCCATACACATAAAGCAACTTTAGCTCTCTTAAGAAGAATAGCAAGTTTCAAAAGGCCTGTGGCCGGGTCATTCCTGATCCAGACATCTTTAACACACGAAAAAAACATATCATGCAAGCTCCACATATTCAGGAATCGAAATAGGGTAGGGCCATACCGAGAGAATGACGTATTTGTATAAATCACCATAGGATTATGATCTGATGATTTCTGACTCAGATATTTAAATTGAGCTAAACCATATAGGTTAGAAAAAAAATTATTAATAAAAACTCAATCAAGCTTAGCCCAACTATGAGCCGCCCCTTCATGGTCATTGCACCACGACATATGAGAGCCTATGTTTGATAAATCAAAGAGACCACAATGATGTAAATAGTTATTAAACTCCATCATAGGTAAAAGTAGTGTTGGATTTTTTCCAATTCTTTTGGTATCCATTCGAATAACATTAAAATCACCCAAGACTAACTAAGGGAAATCTGATTGGCACTCCTCCAGTTGCCGCTGTAGCTCTCTTTTTTCAATATAAGAACATTTGGCATAGACAAAACTCACCAAAATCCTTTATCTGTCTTTAAAAAATCACCTGAAAATCTTCTGAGTCGTGATTGAAATCACCTCAAAGGCATTTATTTCTTTCCAAAACAACCACAATTTACTGCCCTGATTTTCATTAGATATAAAATGGTGATAATTCAAAAAATTACCCAGCATTATGATCCGCTCCTCAGCCGCGAAAGGTTTTGAAATAGCAAACAACTCAACATTAAACTTTTTAATTAGTTTCTTTAACCTGCCTCTAGACCTGCCCAACCCCCTAATATTCCAAAAAAAAAAAAAAAAAAAAATTTGTATCAATTATAAATTTAATTTGTGCGGTCATATGAGAACCCTCTGAGATTTTCTCACATAATTTTTTATGAAAATCCATCCCTGCTTTGCATCAGACTCATACATTTTTTCTTTGCCCTTTAAAACTGATATTTCACCTTCCTCCCTACAAATAACCCCAAGCCAATTCCTCCTGATGCAAACCTTGGTCCCCACCTTCAGTCAGTTTAATACTACCCACATGAGAAAAATGATTAAGTTATCAGTGTAGACATACACGTGTATCTCATTTAAAATAAATGTCTGCGCAAATAATTATAACTATAAATAAATAGACTTACACATATGGAAATTAAAGTACGGAAATTAAATAAGATAAGGAGAGAGAGAGACAATATTTGTAATCGAGATTTGGCCAAACTAGCCTACGTCCCCACCTTAGGCATACCCCCCAAGGATTACACTATACTTGCTAGTTTAAATGGGCGGAGCAGAAGCCGTTTACATCCTCTCCTTACGGGGCGAGGAAAATCCCAGTTCAATTTTTGGGCTAAACCCAGCTAGTCTCACTTACGCGGCTAAGACTCCCCAGTTCAATTTACGGGCTAAATCCAACCAATCTAATAAAATATTTGTGTACATATAAAAATACTTCTAAATACAAGCAGAGATGTACAATATTTAAAGCTCAAATACATGCACTCTCTTATGATATGCAATAATGCTAAGTAGAGTAAGGATGTTTTCAAAAAAAAAAAAATGTGCAATCTTTGAGTTTGATATATAAACAAAATTTTTGCACAAATGAAAAGTATATGATCTTTGATTTAAAATAGAGTATGCAATAAAGTACTTCAAAGATCTTAAAGCCTACAAAAAGTTTCTCCAAAAATATTTATCAGGAAAATAATTAGGAGAAACCAATATTTACTCTCAATAATGATTTTAAAACAATGAAAGAATTTATGAGAGTAAAATGCTTTTGACAAAATAAATGCCCTAATAAAAAATGAATACTCTCTTTCAAATGATTTTCCAAAGAGTAATATCTAATTAAACAAATGAAAGGGGTATTTATAGTTTTTCTGAAAAAGTGACCGTTAGGAACACATTTGGTATTTTTAAAAATATTTAATTAAAAATTAAGCGTTGTTTAGGCGCTAGAAATTAACCCAACTCGAGAGGTTTGGTCTCTCAGCACCTAGGGTCGGTCACCTGAGCACTCACAAAGAGAAAAAAATGATTTTTGGCGTTCGGTTGACCGTGGGCAACGATTGGTCGACTGAGTCGAGCAATTTTCCATACCTTCGTGGTTTCAGTCACCCGGTGAATGGTTCGGTTTGCCGAACCTCACAATTTGGTCACCCAGGGTGATTTAGAACTATAAGTTCGGGTGGCCAGGGCAGGTAGAAAAAGTCAGCTTTAAGGTTCGGTTGACCATGGACAATTAGTTCAAATATAACGGTCGCCCGAGCCTTAAAAATTTATACCCTTTTTTTCCTATATATATAGACTATAAAATTATATTACTTTGATACCCTTTATAAAATCTACTCTATGTCTCGGACCCAACGTGGACACCGAGAGTTCTTGTTCATAGAAACAAAACACCTATGCGGCGGAAAACATAATTTACATCACCATAAATTACAATACCAGACTTTTAGTAATTACAAACATACATACACATCTCTCCAAATTCATCCGCCAAAACCCCTAGGAACTACTCAAAAATACATCTCCCTAAATCACTTACCCTACAAATAGGGCAGTACAAGGGTCTCCTCTAACTCCGAGCCTGATCTGTTCATCTAACTAAATCACCTGAAATGTTTATAAATACTAGGATGAGACACCTCTCAGTAAGGGAGATAAACTAATATCAGTGTGTGGTAACATGAGTAACATTGTATTATAAACATATACTGTACATGGTGTATTATATTAGTTAAATAAGGAAAACCTGTACATAATTCAACTACATTTGATAAATTTGATAAAAACTATTTTGTATATATATATGAATAAATCATATTACATGTAACATACTGTGACATATTAAATTTCTGTATACATAAAAATCATCTGCTATATCTGTATAATACTGAAATCACACCCTGGATGGATAACTAACTGATGTCATGTATTACCCGCACATGACTGGGTTGTGCAGCCCGTAGGTGGGACCTAGCAATGGTTAGCCTACCATGCTAGGTCAAACTTGAAAGTCTATAAGTACGATTGGCTTGTCTAGCCTGGTCCGAACTGCCAAGGGGCACCTGCACTACACTGAAGTTCAATCGACTATCTCACTCCCACACTTTATCTGAGATGTGTGGTAGCACTGTCTGAACTGATAGCTATAGTACTGTGCTCTGAATCTAAACTAAGCCATTTGAGTTCTGCTATCATATAATGTATAATTCATAATACTGTCATGAATAACTATTTAAAAATCACGTGTAACAACTCTAATGAAAATATTTTTTAAATAACTGTTATAACATGCTTAATCACGGCATCTACGCCGATTGAATATCTCGCCATCTACGCCGGCTGAATATCATAATATACTAAAAATATAATTACTATACTGTTTATAGTTTTTCTGAAAACTGTAGTTAAATCGTGCTTGTTCTATGTTTTTATGAAATATTCTAACATGCTATTAATTGTAGTAAAAATCAATACTCATGCCACACCTAAATGAGTACTATTCTATAACATATTATCTGACTTGAAAACACATTTTATTGACAAAAATAATATTAAATCTATTTTTTAAAGTTTCCTCAGTTCCATCTCAGTATTCCCAAAACTATACATAATTATTGAGTTAAATACTGAATATTTTAATAATACATTTTCTAAAAATATTTGACTTAATTTATCCCCTTACCTGTTTCCTGTTGAACCTGCTGGAACTTTAAATCCACGCCCCACAGTGTACAAAGTTCAAAACCTTGAAATTCATATTTCTCAAATTTAATCAACTCAACCCCCAGTATATTTATCACTTAGTATTTCCTAGGCTTTACATACTCCAAATTAACCATTAAACTCTAAAATACCTTACTTACCTTCGTTTTGGAGTGGTACCCTGGAACCTCAAACCAAAATTCTATTAAGGTAAACTTGTAGAGAATTGACCCTTGATAGTTGTGGTGGTTTCTGATCATCGATTCAGGCTTAAATTGGAGCGGAATCGTAGAGAGAAGGAGGAGGTTATTTGTGGGTTTAGAGAAAGAGAGAGCGTAAAGAAATTACTTGTTACAAACAAATGAGTTCGCGGGTTTTTATAAACTCAGTAGTGCCAGAGAAAACCGTCAACGGTTTTTCTAGGTGTCACAAAAATCGTCGACGGTTTGGTCTTTAACCAAACCTTTTAACCATTTACCGTGTTACCCTACCATGGTAAAAAAGAAAACCGTCGACGGTTTTATGCACCCCTCTCCAAACCGTCGATGATTTGGGCTTCCTAAACCAAATTTCCTTTTTTTTTTCCTTATTTATTTTAATTATTGTATTTTTCAGGCCTCTGTAGTAGGGATTTGATTAAATAGAATTTTTGGGGAATATTTTGGAATTAGGTTAAATTGCAGGGATTTGATCATATTGGTGTTTTTAAATATGTTAGAAATTAAATTTAAATATGGAAAGTGGACCATACTCATGTTTTCTTTAGAATTTAATCGGTTAATGGGAGCATGTGAGCCCAGAGATGTTAGGATAGTAATTATTCCGAGGTTGAGCTGATTAAACTAGGGTGTGTGAGTACAAGTATTTATGCGAACGCTGCAGGCATTGCTTTAGGATCCCCGTGGGCATTTCTCCAGGAATCAGGTAAGGGGAATAAATTAGGTCAGCTTATTTTCTGAAGCTTAACCATTTAAAACTAAGATTTAAAGTATCAAAATGTTATACGTGATTTTATAAATGGTTAGGCACATGGGAATTTTTGATTATTATGGTTATAAGTATATTTGGGGGAAATAAGTATTTTGGGATTGAGCAAAACTCTAGAGTTTATTATACCATTATTTTCAACAATATAGTTATCCCAAGCAGATTTTATATCATGAATTATTATTCAAATTGTGTGGCATGAGAATAAATATTTTTACTGTGTATACAAGTATGTCGGATTATGTTATGATTGCACAAAACAAGCATGGTTTGATAACAATTTTAGAAGGTTATGTATATTATAGAAATAATGATATTGTTTAGTATATTATGACAGTATAGCTGGCCTAGTGTCGTGACCAGTACACCCGACCCAGTGTCGTGACGGTATAACCGGCCTAGTGCTGTGATCAGTATAGCCGGCCCAGTGCCGTGATCAGTTGTGATATGACAATATTTTATATAGAGATACGATATGATAAAATTTAACAGAGTTATAGAAAGTGTTTAGTACAAAGCATTAGCTTGATAGTGTTTTTATATACAAGAGCTGTGATATGATAGTTTGTTATATTCATGCGGATGATTGGAAAATTGTAGCTCGACCACTTACAAATACATTTAGAAACCCTTACCTTACACACAAATTATATAACCTAAATCAAACAAATTATAAAACATAAAATATATAATCTTAAACTATGAAACATGTAATAACAATAATGATAACACAAAAATTATGCTTAGGACAACCCAAATTGCAAATATAACTACACGACGAAAATGCTCACAGAAACATAATGTTGTTCGTCATGGTAGTAGTACGAATGGTAGGTCTGAGGGACGGTGGTATGAAATGCCTCATACTTAACAAATGTATGTGATGATTGGCCGGTTCGAGGGACGGTGGTATGAAACGCCTCAGACTCAGCGAGAGCATAATATGAATAGCTGATTGAGGGATGGCAATATGAAACGTCTCAATCATGTGGAAAATATTTGATATGAATCATGGTATATGTATATGATGAATATGAATAGTTGATTGAGGGATGGCGGTATGAAACGCCTCAATCATGTAGAAAATGTTGATATATATCATAGCAAATGTATGTGATGAATTGTAAATTGAATATGAATGGCTGAATGGGGGATGACAATATGAAACGCCCCAATCTCAGCAATTGATTTATATGCGTACACATCATGTGACTTGTAATTTATATATATAGGGCTTTTAAACCGAATTATGAGCTGAAAAAGAATATGCGATATGAAATTGTACAGGTATGAGTATAGTTTAAATTGCTATGTCATTTCAGTAATTAAGAGATGAATTATACATTTATTCTATCTTACTGAGAGGTGTCTCACCACGATAATATTTCAACATTTCAAGATCACCAGGTAATGAGGCATAGAAGCTCAGGGTTAGGGTGTAGATATTACAGATAGTGTAAGTCCTAGTCTAGAGCTATGTATATAAATATTTTATGTTTTTGGATTATAGTTCTGTCTTGGGAAATGGTATAGTATTGGTTGAAAGGTAGTACTCTGATATGTATAGCTTTGAATAGGGATATTTTTGCTTCCGCAGGTAGTGTATGAGGCATATGTAATAGTTATATTATCATATATATATATATATGTGTGTGTGTGTGTGTGTGTGTGTGTGTGTTGTGATTAAAATGAAAGAAAAGAAAATGGGGAATGTGATAGTATGGTATTAGAGACGTCATGATGATGCATTATTATGAATATTATTACCATATCAGTAGGTATTTTTTGGGGCGTTACATAGAATGTCCTTTATAAAAAGTATTTGACTTCTTTGAAACTTTAGGACATTAACCATGCTTTGAAAAAACCGGGACCAAGTATAAAGTGTTCTTAAAACTAGGATGTTAAAAACTTATCCCTTTGAAAACATATTTTGAGTTTAGGATTGTTTTTGACAAACTCTTTCATGAATTTAACTTTGAAAACCATGAATGTGAGTTTGTGACTTTAATACAATCCTATAAGCTCAAGTGTCCTAGTATGCATATGCAATGCTCAAATCTTGCTCAAAAATCATGCAAGAAACACACCCGCAAGAGTTACAACATAGACTACCTCAAACACTTCCCACATATAAGACTACATTAAGCTTCCTTTGGTCATGCTTGGGTCCTTCCGAGTACGTGTCCATTTGATCTTTCCTTCTTGACGTCTACTCGATCTGATCTTTGCCTTCGATCCAGTACTTCATGTATGAGTACCTGTACTAAACAAGATCTACAAAGTTAGGAAAACACTAGGAACAATATTTAGGTTAATATCATCAAAACACTTTAAACAATGATGGTGTAGCCACCAAGGCTAACAGAATCTAATTAAGTTTTGATGTTTTTTGAAACACATTTGCTTTTGACTAAGCTTGCATGTGATATATTTTGTCATTAGATTTTTTATTATATGATCTAACCGGACATCTAATGTATGGTTGCATGGATTACGATAATATTTTTTTGTTTATGTACTAAAGTTTATTTATCTGAAGCATCTATTAAATCATCTTATGCATGAATTTTATATATAGTACTACAACTTAAAAAATTTATTTTTTTCCAAATATTCATTTGTACTTCAATTAATAAACCTGTTTTCAAAATTCCTACATAATATATTGATTCTTTGTTTTTTTGTTAACCAAGATTGTGCTTTTATTGAAGCAAATATTTATTGGATTTTATTTCACTCAATTGGAATGTTTTTTGGAAGTTTGATTGGATTTTTTCTCACTTGTTTGGAAAGTTCTTAGAATAGGGCTTCTAAATTTTATAAAGCTTAATTTGATTTCAAATTTAGACTATCTTTTTAGAAACTATTCGAATATATTGTTTGTATAATCTTTGTGCACCCTTTTTGAATATGCTCATAATTTTCGAACCTTAGTATTCACTCAATGTGTTACACAAAGATTGCCTAACCAAAATGCATGACAAACATCACTTGGGTATTAGGCAACCTCGCTTAAGCTAACCTTGCCTTAGGCGAGGCGAATAATTCAACAATTTTTCGAATGATTAGGGAAGTTGCCTATGGTTAAACACTCATTTGAGGAGTTGTGATGGAACACGCCAGAACAAGGTTAACTTAGGGCCACAACCTAGTTAAGGTGGGGAATGACTTGAGGCGGATACCATCTTAACAATAAGCTGATTACTTAGTTGGCTAGATGATGCTACATAGAGAAATGGTTGAGGATCACACATCTCCATTAGACGCTTCCCAAATATAGATTCATTGGCCCATCATTGTAGCTCATTACATTGATTCTAGAAGATTAGTTTACTTATTATTTGATATACATTTAATTGTAATTATCCTTTGTGATTATAAATATATATCATCCTCACCCACGTTTAAAGTGTGGTGGTTTCTCAAGGCTTGTCATGGTATCAGCCTAAACATCATTCCTATCTTCGTTTAGTGTAGGCATATTTTTTCTGTAGCCCTAATCTTCCTTTTAGGGCTGCACCTCTCTAATTTTTCCCTGCGCCTCCCTCCCTACTACTCCACCTCCACAGTTGACTGTAGGTTCTCTCAAGTTTTCTCTGCAAATTGTGCGTTCATGACGATTCCCTCCCTGTTGCTCCTGTTATATCCTCAAAATTTTCAACATTTTTTTTGTAATAATAAATTACTCCAATACCTGCATGTAATGGGCACCCCTATGCAGCGAAAAAACATAAATCACATAATCACATATACATGTATATATAATACCATATTTCAGTATTTTCAACCATAGCTACATAATACATCCCTCTCTCCAGTGTCAACTACCCAAAAATACAAAACCCTACATAAAACTTACCCTATAACTAAGGTGACCAAGTGATCTCTATCCGCGAGCTTGATCTGCTCGCTTAACTAGCTCACCTGAAAAATGTTAAAGTAATGGGGTGAGTCGACGCTTAGTGAGTGGAAATATGCTATTACTAGTGTGTGGCGATCGAGTCATAAAATTATAATAATAATATTTAAAACTGCATGATCTGGAAAATCTATAAAACACATGTATAAAAGCTTAAAACATTTGTATCATATGAGCTTTCTATCATTCATACTGCGATAACATACTACATACAATAAAAACTATAAATCTGTATACATATATATAACTGTGTTCTTTCCCTGGGACTTTGTATGTCATGATTTGACCCCTTATGATAGGGTTGTGCAGCCCATAGGCGAGACTTAACTTGGTCGGCCCTCTAGGTAAGTCATTATATTCTACACTACCTTAGCTCGATTAAACTGCATCCACTCCTAAGCGCGGGACTGGCTGCTACCTCATTTAACCGACCCCCTTTACCCAGTGTACTGGGGAGTTGCATCCTCTCCGAGCACGGTTAGATGGTACCCACACACTATCTGAGATATGTGGTTGCACTGTATCTATATATAACAACAGTATCGTGCTCTATAAACTGTATCCGTCTGTAATAACTCCACAGGGATCCGATACTATATGGGTACATCTATATATATATATACCTTTGCTGTTTTCATTATGTTTCCAAAATAACCATAACACTATAATTCTGTACTGTAAAATCTGAGTAACTGTAGCATCTCGATGCTATAACTGTATAATCTGTCTTTATAAACTGTGTGTTACGGTATTCAGGAAAACATAGCATTCTATAAAAATTATGATATACTGAACTGAATAAAATCTATATAAATCTGTCTATTAATCATTTGTGAATAACTGTATATACATGCTATATAACATGATATGCTAAAGTACTGTATAAATTTTACATCAAGTAAATATCTACTCAGGCCACACAACATTAAAACATTCATTCTATAGAAACTTCATAATAACTGGTATATATGTATCTATGAAAACTCTGTTATTATTTTTAAGACCCTAGAATAACATATTTCCCTTACCTGACTCCTGCTAAAATTCTGTACTAAGACGGGTCCTACACCCGCAGGGTTTCCTACTCGACACCCTGAAAATAATTTTCGCCAAAACAAAATGTCACTATTTCTATATCTATAGCATTTTCTACAACTGTTAGAAAGCCAAATTCCGAATGAAAGACCTTACCCTTGATTTGGGATGAATTTCAACTTTGCCCCACTGACGATCTGCTTTGGCAGATTTGAAGAGAACTCCCCCAGGAGAGTCGTGGTGGCCTCAGATTATCGATCCAGCGACTGAAGGGGCCAGAATTGAAGAGAAAAGAGGGAGAGTCCATAGGAGAGAGGGAGAGAAGAGAGCGACGCTGATTTTTTGTGATTAAAATGAGTTTAGGGCTATTTATACTACGAGCTTCGTCGATGAGCCACGTCATCTCGTCGACGAGTCCTTAAGTAATTTCTTCGACGAACCTTACCCTTCGTCGATGAAATTCAGAGTAGCTCAAATTCTTCTCTCGCTATTTTCTCGTCGACGAGGTCCTGAAGAACCCTTGTTGATGAAACTCCTGTGTTCGTCTATGAGGCTTGGACATTTCTTGAAATTATTATTATCTCCAAAGTGCGATGTCATCGACGAACGCGGAGTGTTCATAGACGAAGTCTACTGCCTCCTTCTGTTCCTGTTTCCATTTTCCTCCCTCTTTATTATTAAAATACTATTATTCTTCGGGTCACTACATTCTCCCCGCCTTATAAAATTTCGTCCTCGAAATTTACTGTTCATATAATTCATCATCCCTTAAAGAAAAATGGTCTACTTATTTTATTACCCGCCCTTACTTATGGCGGAGGAATACTGTGGTTACATGGGTACTTTTGGGAAATTACACATATAAAACTAAAAACTATCTACTAACTAAAATCAATACATGTACCTGCAAAAGAAACTTATCTAACTATTATACTTTACCTGAGTACCTCTATACCTCTTGGAACAACTGCAAGTATCTCTGTCTAATCTGCTCCTCGAGTTCCTAAGAAGCTTCCTCTATAACGTGATTCTTCCATAGAAATTTTACTAATTGAACTTCTTTGGTGCGCAGTGTTTGTGTCTTTTTGTCTAAAATATGTACTGGTGTTTCTTTATAGACTAATGAATCCTTCAGCTCTATCTCTGCATAACTGATTATGTGGGACGGGTCTGGGACGTATTTCCTTAACATAGCAATATGAAACACGTCATGAATTCTAGCCAAAGATGGTGGCAACGCTAGCCTATAGGCAACTGACCCTATTCTCTCAAGTATCTCAAAAGGGCCAATATACCTAGGGCTCAACTTGCTCTTCTTTCTAAACTTCATAACTCCTTTCAGAGGAGCTATCTTCAAAAATACTCAATCTCTCACATCAAACTCTAACTTCTGGTGGCGAGTGTTTGCGTAGCTTTTCTGCCGATTCTGTGCTGTACTGATTCTTTCTCTAATTAATCGGACTTTGTCGGATGCCTGTTGTATTATCTCGGAACCCAAAACTTGCCTTTCGCCTATCTCATCCCATAAGAGAGGAGAACGACATCTCCTACCATACAATGCCTTGTATGGAGCCATGCCGATACTAGCCTGGTAGCTGTTATTATAAAATTCAGCTAATGTCATAAACTGAATCCAACTGCCTCCAAAATCAAGAACACAAGCATGAAGCATATCCTCTAGTGTCTGAATCGTCCTCTCAGTCTGACCATTTGTCTGCGGATGGAAAGCAGTGCTAAAAGCTAACTGTGTACCCATAGCCTCTTGAAAACTTTTCCAGAATCGTGAAGTAAACCAAGGATCTTGGTCCGAGACTATGAATACTGGTACTCCATGAACACGTACTATTTCTTGAATATATATCTCTGCCAGTCTGTCCATGGAATAACCGATTTTAATAGGGATGAAATGAGCAGTTTTCGTTAGAAGATCTACAACCACCCAAATCGCATTTAGTCCCTGTCGTACTGGTGGTAACCCGGTAACGAAGTCCATCGAAACGTGGTCCCATTTCCATTCTGGAATGAATAGTGGCTGCAACTATCCTGTTGGTCTCTGGTGCTCAGCTTTAACCTGCTGACACGTCAAACATTGTTGAACAAACTCGGCTATCTCCCTCTTCATTCCACTCCACCAAAAATACTCTCGCAGGTCCCTGCACATTTTACTACTACTGGGATGGACCGTGTATAGGGATCTGTGAGCCTCCTCCAGTATAGTTCTCCTGATCTCAGTGTGTGCAGGAACACATAGCCTAGTATGGAATCGTAGAGCTTCGTCACTTGATATATTGAACTCCTCTCCCCAACTATCTCGCACTCTAGCCATCACCTCTACCAACTCTGCATCATCGCCCTGAGCGGCTTTAATCCTCTCGTATAGTGTAGGCTGAACCACTAGACTGGCAATAACTTCCTGCAGACTCTTCTCTACCAATTTTATACTGAGCCTCTCCTATCCATCAGAATTAAGTGCTGAATCTCCATAGCTGCCAATACGGGTCCCTTTGATTTCCTGCTTAGAGCATCTGCCACTACATTTGCTTTTCCTGGATGGTAACTAATTGTGCAATCATAGTATTTAATAAGCTCTAGCCACCTTCTTTGCCTCATATTCAACTCTTTCAGGATAAAGAAATATTTCAAACTCTTATGATCCGTGAAAATTTCGCACTTTCCACCATATAAATAATGCCTCCAAATCTTGAGAGCATACACCACTGCAGCAAGCTCTAAATCATGGACATGATGATTCTTCTTATATTCTTTAAGCTGTCTAGACGCATATGTAATGACCCTATCGTACTGCATCAACACGCATCCAAGACCCTTCAAAGAGGCATCACTATATATTACGAACCCATCCTTCCCTAAAGGAATAGCTAGTACTAGAGCTGAAACTAACTGCTGCTTTAACTCTTGAAAACTCTGCTCACAGTCATCAGTCCATTCAAATTTTACATTTTTCCTTGTAAGTCGTGTTAATGGACCTGATAGCTTAGATAAACCATCCACAAAACGCCAGTAATAACCTATTAATCCCAGAAAACTCTTGACTTCCTGAACATTTCCCGACCTTTCCCAACTCACCACTACCTCTATTTTACTTGGATAAACTAATACACCTGCTTTTGAGATCACATAACTGAGAAATGTGACCTGTTTTAACCAAAACTCACACTTCTTAAATTTTGCATATAATTTCCTTTCTTTCAATATCTGCAACACCAGCCTCAAATGATGCTCGTGCTCCTCAAAATTCCTCGAGTAGACCAGTATATTATTAATGAACACAACCACAAACTGGTCCAAATACTGATGAAACACTCGATTCATTAGATCCATAAATATTGCTGGTGCATTAGTCAACCCGAATGGCATCACTAAGAACTCGTAATGCCCATACCTGGTACGAAATGCGGTCTTCGAAATATCTTTTGCTTTAACTTTCACCTGATGGTAGCCTAACCGCAAATCAATTTTAGAGTAAACCTGGGTCCCCTGGAGCTGATCAAATAAATCATCGATCCTAGGGAGAGGATATTTATTCTTGACTGTCAGTTTGTTTATCTCCCTATAATCGATGCATAATCTCATGGTTCCATCTTTCTTTTTCACGAATAGAACTAGCGTACCCCAAGGTGACACACTGGGCCTGATGAAACCTTTATCCAGCAATTCCTGTAACTGTTTTTTCAATTCTTTTAACTTTACCAAGGCCATACGGTATAGTGCTTTTGATATTGGTGCAGATCTCGGCAACAAGTCTATAGTGAACTCAATCTCATGATCTGGTTGCAAACTAGGCAATTCTTTTGAAAATACATTTGGGAATTCCCTTACTATTGCTATGTTAGCTTGTCCCAATTCTTCTTTTGGCAATTCTTTTATATATGCGACATACCCCTGGCAACCACACTGTAACAATCTCCTCACCTGAATAGTCGACACTAGCTATGGTGAGGCACGTACACGTGAACCCGTGAATCTAAATTCTGACTCGCCCAGGGGTCTAAAAATTACTTCCTTCAGATGACAATCAATACTTGCGTGATAAGTTGCTAGCCAATCCATGCCCAGTATCACATCAAAACCCTGCATATAAGGACCACAAGATCGGCTAACAGCACTCTCTCTTAAATACTTATTGGAAAATTCCATAATACCCTCCTGCATCTAACCACAAATCCCATCGGCATACCCACAGACATTTCTACATCTAGTACCCGAGTCTCTACCCCAGTTAATCTGACATAACCCGCTGATATAAAGGAATGAGTGGCACATGTATCAAACAAAACAACAATTGTATATGCTAAAGCAGTAAGGGTACCTGTGATCATGTTTCTAGCCGTCTCAGCGTCTCCTGGTGTCAATGCTAAACCCTTGCCGGCGCGATATTTCTCTGCTGACCTCCGTGGGGCGCTTGGTATCCTTCCTGAAATGACCTAGGAGCCAGCACAAAACCTTGTGTCATCTGATAGGATCGAGCCATATGACTGGGTCTCTTGCAGCGGTAGCAAACATTCTCCCCTAATCGACATTCTCCCGGGTGTCTCTGTCCACATCTGGTACAAATGGCGGGAGGCTGACTACCCTGAAATCCACCCTACTTTACCATCTGTCTCTGACCTCCGCTAGATCTACCTCCCCTCTAAGGGCTGGAACCTGCCTGAAAGCTCGAGGGTGCAGTCCTCTTCTTCTGACTCTGTGTTTCAATCTCTTTCGGTAGACTCTCCTCGGCTATAATGGCCCTGTCAATCAACTCTGTAAAATCCTGGATCCTCAGTACTGCCACCTACCTGTAGATATCTCACCTTAAGTTTCTCTTGAACATTTTGGCCTTCTTTACTTCATCGGGGACAATATATGGGCAAAAATGCGAAAGCTCGATAAATCTCACCGTGTATTGTTGGACTGTCATCGACCCCTGGGATAGGCTCAGGAACTCCTGAATTCAGGCCTCTCTGACCGATGCAAGATAGTATCTATCAAAGAATATATCCCTGAAACGGGCCCAGGTCATTGGCACTAGAGTCGTCATTTGCTCCCCCAATAGTCTAGTGCCCGTCCACCATCTTTCAACCTCCGCTGCTAGTCTATACGTAGCGTACATAACTCTCTGCTCGTCGGTGCAGTGAAGTACTGTCAGGATCTTCTCTACCTCTTATACCCAATTCTCAGCAACTGCAGGGTCGGTCACTCCATAAAAAGCTGGCGGATTCATCTTCATGAATTTCTTTATGGTGCATCCCTGAACTGGAGATGGACCTCCTTGCTCTCTTCCGTGCTATCTCAGCCATAACTTGCTGAGCCACACTAAGTAGCACAGCATCTGAATCCTCACCTGCTGCGCCAGAAGCACCAGCACCATCATTCCCACTAGCGTGAGCACTATTGCCTCTTGGGTCCATCCTACAAACACATAGAACACCGTTTCAGAATTCTATTTCCCTACAGACCCAACTTATTCAACTAAAACTCCAAATTCTTTATTAACCATCCCTCCTGATCCTAATCCCAAAATCCACTCCTGAAACCCAAACACGTGACTCGTCGATAGTTTACTATGGTTTTCCTAAAATCGTCACCCCAGGAAAAACATAGAAACTACCACAAAATCTTGTATCTAGATCATAGAATAGAACCTCAAATCTTTTTCCTATATTCTGATATTGTTTTTCGTTGCACTCTAGAGTCTACAGAACCTAGCAACCTAGGCTTTGATACCAAAAAAGTCAAATCCTCAAAATTTTCACCATTCTTTTTATAATAATAAATTACTCCAATACCTGCATGTAATGGACACCCCTATGTAGCGGAAAAAAATAAATCACATAACCACATATACATGTATATACAATACCAGAATTCAATATTTTCAACCATAGCTACATAATACATCTCTCTCTCCAGTGTCAACTACCCACAAATACAAAACCCTACACAAAACTTACCTTATAACTAGGGTGACCAAGTGATCTCTATCCGCGAGCCAGATCTGCTCGCCTAGCTGGCTCACCTGAAAAATGTTAAAGTAATGGGGTGAGTCGATGCTCAGTAAGTGGAAATATGCTATTACTAGTGTGTGGTGACCGAGTCATAAAATTATAATAATAATATTTAAAACTGCATGATCTGGAAAATCTATAAAACACATGTATAAAAGCTTAAAACATTTGTATCATCTGAGCTTTCTATCATTCATACTGCTATAACATACTACATACAATAAAAACTATAAATCTGTATACATATATATAACTGTGTTCTTTCCCTGGGACTCTATATGTCATGATTTGACCCCTTATGACAGGGTTGTGCGGCTTATAGGCGGGACTTAACCTGATCGGCCCTCCAGGTAAGTCATCATACTCTACAATACCTAAGCCCAGCCAAACTGCATCCACTCCTAAGCATGAGACTGGCTGCTAACTAGTCTAACCGGCCCCCTCTACCTAGTCTACTGAGGAGCTGCATCCTCTCCGAGCATGGTTAGACGATACCCACACACTATCTGAGATATGTGGTTGCACTCTATCTGTATATAGCAACGGTACCGTGGTCTGTAAACTGTATCCGTATGTAATAACTCAACAGAGATATGATACTATATAAGTACATATATATACCTTTGCTGTTTTCATTATGTTTCCAAAATAACCATAACACTATAATTTTGTACTGTAAAATCTGAGTAACTGTAGCATCTCGATGCTATAACTATATAATCTGTCTTTATAAACTGTGTGTTATGGTATTCAAGAAAACATGACATTTTGTAAAAACTATGATATACTGAACTGAATAAAATCTATATAAATCTGTCTGTTAATCATCTGTGAATAACTGTATATACATGCTATATAATATGATATGCTGAAGTATTATATAAATTTTACATCAGGAAAATATCTACTCAGATCACACAACATTAAAACATTCGTTCTTTATAAACTGCATAATAACTGGTATACATGTATCTATGAAGACTCTGTTAATATTCTTAAAACCCTAGCATAGCATATTTCCCTTACCCGACTCCTGCTAAAATTCCCTACGAAGATGGGTCCTACACCCGCAGGGTTTCCTACTCGACACCCTGAAAATAATTTTCGCCAGAACAAAATGTCACTATTTCTATGTCTACATCATTTTATACAACTGCTAGAAAGCCAAATTCCAAATTAAAGGCCTTACCTTGGTGCTCCATTACAACCAATTCCTTCTTTGTTGTTTGCCATTCTTTGTTGTCCTACCATCTTTTCGAAGTTATCCTTACCTTTAGTAAAGTTGTAGATGATCTTTTCTTTCTTTTGAATTTGATTTTTAAGATCATTTATTTCTTGCACTTTCTTACAATCTTCATTTACTTGAGACTTAGCTAATTCTTGAGATAAGTTATCTACTTTCTTCTCAAGTTCTTCAATCTTTAAGTCTTTTTCTTCTTCAACAAGTTTTGAAGATTCAATTTGATTTCTAAGTGCTTCGTTTTGTTGATTCAAGCTTGTGTTCCTTTTTGAGATTTTAATAAACTTGTTATGTAGAAAGAGTAATTCAGCTTGAAGTTCTTTGTAAGAAGACATACTTTCACACGAATTACTACAAGATTCATTACAAGAATCTTTAGAGAGAGAATAATAAGAATTTACCTATTCGTTATGCGCCATGAAGCACATGTTTGCTACTTCTCGATCACTTGGCTCACTTTTCGATTCACTCGAACTAGTGTCGTCCCAAGTTGCCTTCATTGCGGGCTTCTTTTTCTTCTTTTCCTTCTTGAGTTGTGGGCATTCCGGTTTGATGTGCCCGACCTTTTTACAGTGATAGCAAGTGGGAGGATCATTTTTGTTTTTGTATTCTTTTTTATTGCTTTCTCCTTTTTCAGCTTTTTATCCATTAAATTTACTAGCGAATTTTTTTTTGTTTCTTCTTAAGAATTTTCCAAGTCTTTTAGTTATGAGAGCTAAGTCCTCATCTTGTAATTCACTAGATTCATTATCTTCCTTACTTGAATATTCTTTCAAAGCTTTTAGAGCTATGGACTTCTTATTTTTGTTTTCAGTGCTTCTTTCTTTTAACATCATTTCATAGGTTAGAAGAGATCCTATGAGTTCATCTAAGAAAGTTGTTTTAAGATTTCTTCCTTTTGTAATGGCTGTGGCTTTTGGTTCCCAAATAGGTGGAAGTGCTCTTAGAATTTTACGGATCATCTCATGGGTGGAATAAGTTTTTCCTAAGGCACTTAGGGAGTTTCTGATATGAGTGAACCAAGTGTACATGCTTGTTATACTTTCTTTGGAGTTCATCCTAAAAGCTTCATATTCACTGGATAACATATCGATTCTACTTTCCCTAACATCTACCATGACTTCATAGGTTACTTCCAATTTATCCCAAATCTCTTTGGCTATTTTACACGCCATTACTCTATTAAATTCATTTGCATCAAGTGCACAGTATAAGGCATTTATTGCACTTGAGTTAATTTGCAACATTTTATAATCTGAGTCATTTAGTTCTTTATCTTCTTTAGGTACTTCTTTTCCATCAACAAGCTTAGTGGGGATTAAATTTCCATTTGCGACAACATTCCATGCCTTCCAGTCCATTGTTTGAAGGTAGATTCTCATTCGTCGCTTCCAAAAGGTGTAATTTAATCCACAAAAGATGGGTGACCTAGTTGAGGATTGACACTCACCAAAGAGAGCTACTCCTATTTGTGCCATTTTGATCTTTGTATAGCTACTTGTTAGGTTTTGCTATAACCGGGCTCTGATACCAACTAAAACCTAAGATGTAGTCCCAAGAGGGGGAGTGAATTGGGTTATTTAAAATTTCTTTGATTCTTTTTGTGAACTCTTGTCCCTTTTCACAATCTCTTAAAAATTACTTGTATTTTTGTTAATGAGGCAATCTACACAAATTCCTATTTTCTAATTAATCCACAATCAACTAATACAATCAATTAACTTACTATTCAAACACAACAACCACCCAACAAAAATCAATTTGAATCTTTACAATCCCTGTATATGAATATACAACTCCTGTTGTTGTCTTTTGAATTTGAATATTACAACAATATTCAAACACTTTTTTAATTTCAGAACTTAATTAAACTTTCAGCTAATAAGTTTTTGGATGTTAACCAATCAACGTACTTCCTTTTGGTTTCCGAAAAAGATCGATTAACCAACGTACTCCCTTTCGGTTTCCACAAACCCAAGAACAAATTAGTTTTTGGGTTTACTTAACTTCTAATATGTGTTTGCTTTATAATTAAAAGTATTAAACATCCACGTAGGGTATATAGTTGCTAAAATTAAAAGAGAGTAAGGATAAGAGAGTGACACCATCACTTTTACGAGGTTCGACTTATACTCAGCCTACATCCTCGCATTAGGTCAACCACCCAAGGAATTTACTATATCTTGTTCCTTCTGGGTGGAACAAAAACCTTACACAATTTACCCTCTTTTTCAGGAAGAGAAACCTCTCCAAGCATTGACCTGTGCTTGGTCCAACGATCCAACAAACCTTTGAATTGTTCAAAGTACAAGAAGATAGAAGTAGATCTGCGTACAAAAAATACTCTCAAAATTCAAAACAGGTTGTACAAATTGAGTTCTAAATTGTACTTCAAAACACCAAAGCTAAATAAAAGATGAGAAGCTCTAAAGTTTTAGAAGTCATCGATGGTTCTTTAAAGAGAATTGAGTGCAACTCGGAACCACGCTTTTGATTTTTCAATCCACCAAAAAACGTATAGTTTTTCTCTAGCAAAATGATGTGAGCAAAGGAACTTAAGGAGAATTTCAGTGCAGGAAGAATTTTAGCGTATTGACTGTTTGATCTCTTAGGCTTATCTTGCTTGTCTATTTTTTCTTTTTCATTGCCCAAAGGAGGTATTTATAGATTTTTCCAAAGAACATTTTCCTCATTTAATTAGGTAGCATTAAATTATTGAATTAATTTTGAAATTCAAAATTTTTCCAAAGAACAATCTCCTCATTTAATTAGGTAGTGTTAAATTATTGAATTAATTTTGAAGTTCAAAATTTTTCCAAGGAACAATTTTCTCATTTAATTAGGTAGCATTAAATTATTGAATTAATTTTGAAATTCAAAATTTTTCCTAAGAACAATTTTGAAAACCTAGAAGGTTGGCAGTTGCTTGCCAAGATTTGGCAGTCGTCTGACTTGACCACCCAGGTGCCAGTCAATGCTCAGGTAGTCGTCTGGAACCCTATTGCCTCTTAAATTATTTCTTTTAGATTATGGCAGTTGCCTGGCTCTCAGTATTTTCCTTTTTACTTTGAAAAACTTTCTTCCTTTGAGACCTTTTATCAAAAACATAGTTTAAGGTCTTTCAAAACATGTGTTTCTTAGTTTCTTTTGATTTATAAAAGCTTGACATATATCTAGATAGTATTTGGCTTTGAAGTACTTACAACAATCCTTCTATTCATGGTTTTCCTTAAAACACTAAGTTTTTCAACCTCCTTCAGCCTTTAGAGATTCACTTTTGACTTTAAGAATTGTTTGACCTTTAACCTCTTCATTTGTCCTTCATTGACCTCAATATTCTGAGGAGATTCCACTAGATTCTCATTGAAGCTTCAACATATCTACTGCGAGTGTTCTTTTACCTACATCAAATCACTTAACACCACATGTTAAAGCATCCTTCATTTTGTTATCATCAAAATAAGATTGAAAAGCCCAGTTAGGCAAACAATAGCACAATTAGATGCCTTGATTTTTAATTATCAAAATGAGATCAAAACTTGTTAGGCCAACATCTACCGCCACCATGCTTCTAAGTAAAATGATCTATTAGCTTTGGTGCAACCCCAAGAGGGGGGTGAATTGGGTATTTAAAATTTATCGCCTATGTTTACTGGTTTTATCAACAGTGTAGTACAACTTAGGGTCAGTCTACATAATCAACAAATAAACATACACGTGCGGTAAAAGTAAGGTGCGAGAAATAAACAATACACACAATATGTTATCGAGGTTTGACCAAATTGCCTACATCCCTGCCTTGACTGCACCAACATAAGGATTCCACTAAAGCTCACTTAACGGGTGGAGCGACATTGATTACAACCAGGTCAATTTAGGGGGCTAGCCTCAACCAACACGCCTTACCAGGATGACACACCTTGCGTTCCTAATCGGGTCTAAACCAATCCGGGATTATTCAGTAGGGCTAGTCTCCCTCTTAAGGCCCATGCCTGGAATACAACCAATGTGTATATAATTTGTACATGAAAATACGCTTCTACACAAGCAGATATGTGCACCAGTACAACTTAATCAATATTGCAAGCACGAATGATATGTAAATATGCTCAGTGCTCTAATGTGTGTTAAACACTCAATCAAGTATAGATTATCAGTCCAAATCTAGAGTGTATATCAAAGCAAGATTTGAAACACAAAACATGAATAATACAAAATTTGATCAGGGTTTCAAATATGCTAAGCAAGTTGATTGAAACAAACTCAACAAGATATTTCAATATACCAAGCACAATGAAGTTGTTTGAAAAACTAACTTTTGAAAAGGATTTTTGCATACAAAAATATAGGTTTAGGTGTCTTGCAATGATAATACAAGAACCACAACCTTCTAAGTCTTCCCACACAAGATTTATCAAGTAAAATCGGTGGAAGAGTTTAAGGCTATACTTTCAAATAAAATCAATCAAACAATACACCAAATCAGAATATTAGCTCGTAAGACTAAGCACAATCAGTTTAGAAATACTCACAACACTTGAAAGATCAAGCAATATGGAGTGTATGAGTGTTTTGGAGTAGTATAGGCTAAAATAGAGTTTTGAAAGTTGAGAGAATTTTGGCCTTAATAAAAATGCTAATCCTTACTAATTATGACAAATGAACAAGTGTTTATTGGCAAGGAGGATTTTTTTACCGTTGGGGACACAATGGGAATAATTAAATTTGTTTTAAAAGCCATTAAAAAATTAACCTAGTTTACCCCATTAAAAATCGGTAAAAAATATTTTAACACGCAAGGTTCGGGTACCCGAATAGACTCACTCAGAAAATCTATTTTTAATGGTTTGAGTGCCTGAAGAAATGGTCGGTCGGCTGAACAAAATTCAGTAGCATTTTGTACGTAAATTAGGGTGCTCGGTTCCAAGTTCGGTTAACCGAGCTAAGCAATTCGGTCACCCGAGCCCAATTCGAACGAGATCAATCGGTCGCCCGTGTAGTTGAAAAGTGCTCTGACATAGGTTCGGGTGCCTGAGGAAGATACGCTCAAATCATGTTAGGGTGCCCAAACACAAAGTCAATATTTTGACTTGTTTGGTTGTCCGAGCCGTTTACATGGCTTAGGTTCGGTTGCCTGACTCACTCAAAAAATGAGCAGCTCGGAAGCTATCTCAAGTATAGGAGTTATGTCGTGTAATATTCAACCCAAGGGCTAGATCGTCTCCCTAGGGAATGCATTTAATCTCAAATTTTACGTTCGTCCAATCGAAAATAAAAAGGTACTGAACTCAGTTCAGATTTGGGATTTTCAAGATTGCGGAAACTTGTTTTGATAAATTAAATAAACACGCAAATTAAAATCCTAAACTTAGCATGCATTGAATTAAAGAGTAAGAATGGAAACCCTATGTCTAATTAAGGAACATCGAAACATGCATTAACTAAAGATGGTAACTTAGAACATGAAAATAAAACACGCAATGGAGACTCAATCAGATTCAAATGCACATATTAAAAACTGAACCTATAATCAAATCACGAACTTGAACCAAAACGCAAACACAAACAAAAACCTAACGCTTGAACGATAACGAAACACAATAAAAACACGAACTTTGATAAAACTGACCCTAACTAAACCGAGCTTCGACAACAAGATTAAATTTTGGAAAAACTTCAAAACAAAACACCTTTTTTTCTTTTTTTCTTTTTTTATTTTATTTTATTTTTTATTTATTTATTTTTTTAGAAATAAATAGGAATTTAAATTAAGAGAAAGATAAATAAAAAGCAACTAATTTAAATTCTTTAAATCTAATATAACTTTAATTAAGAGAAAGATAAATAAACTTAAATAAATTAAAATCCCTTAAACAAATATTCAAATTCTAAACTTTTCAATAAAATTTAATAAAATAAAAAAAACATTATTCAGTTGCAATTGAAAAAAAGGAAAAGAAGAGAAAGAGAGGGGGAGAGAGAGAGAGAGAGAGAGAGAGAGAGAGAGAGAGAGAGAGAGAGAGAGAGAGAGAGAGAGAGCACAAGCCCAAGTGGTTTGGCTTGTTGGCTGGCAGCAGGTTGTTGTGTTGGAATGGTGGCCGGGGTGGCTTAGCTTTCGGCTGGCTTGTATGGAGCTGGAGGGTCCTTCTCGAATGGCAACAGATGGTGAAGTTATAGAGGTTCGGCGGTGCAGTCAGAGTGCTCGGCTGCTGCTGCTGGAGATGTGAACTGTTGCTGGAGAGTTGCAGGAGAAGCTCACGGTGGCTGTGGAGTTTGGTGGCTGAGGTTGCTGTGCTGGGTTGCAATCGAGAGGAAAGGGAGAGCTGGGAGGTAGATTAAGGGAGAGACTAAGCTAAGGAAGAACTGGGGAAGAAGGAAGAGCAGGGGAAGAGAGAAGAGAGTTTAAGGGAGAGAAAGTTGGGAAGAAGAGAGAAAAATAGAGAGGGAGAAGGAGAGAGTAGATAAGAGAGCAAGGGAGAGAATGAAAGAAGGAGTAAGGAAGAAGATGGTGTGCGGGGGGCACACGGAGCACAGGGGAAAGAAGAAGCTTAAATAAAGAAGAGAAGGGTTTTCCTGCCCTAGACCCGGTGGGACACGACCTGCATGGCCGGGTCACATCAAAACACATTTATATATAATTTTTTTTTTCATTTCTTCTTTCCACGATCAAGGCTAATTTTGACCTTCTTGGGGCCCATTTATCTCAAAAATAAAAACACGAAAGTTGTAGCTAATGCTCTCTTCTTTCTCTAGAAATTCGAATCGTCTCGGCTGAAACTCGGACGGGAATGTTTTGCGTGAATTATGAACTAGTGTCGGTTTTGGGTCCCGAGAATTTTCCTGCGATAAAAAATTGCCAAAAATTTATAAATTGTTCAATAAAACTCATAAATTATAAATAAGGCACTTTGTTAAAATATTGGACGCAATTAGAAATTTAATTAAAAATAGGAACCCTAATGACTCGATTAAGATGCCTAATTATGCAGTTTTAGCGGGTAATCACACCCCCAACTAACGTTTTGCTAGTCTCTAGCAAATAACATGAATGAATTTCAGGGTGGTACCCACAACTACAAACTCCAGCGAACATGAAATTAATGCACATACGACAACCATACCGTTTCACATACAATAATATAACCGAATTTCACTCTAGCTCGTTCATATTTAATGCACACAACTCCGAAGAATGTCACTCATGCAAGTTTCATCATTTATATGTCATTTAAGAACTGTATACTCACATGAAGGTAATCAGTGACACAATTTAGAGTTAATGTAGTCATATAAGTTTGAGTATAAACAGGTAAACTCTTGAGGTGTGTGTGATGTGTGTGAATCAGTACATCTAGGATACCAGTGGGCATCTACAAAACGGTCGATTTGACTTGGCCTAACTGGTATACCCTCAAGAACACTCAAAGAAAATGGGTTCACTCATCATATGTGAGGAGGAGTGTAGCGATCAAACATCCCACATATTAAAAGGATCAAATGCTAAGTATATGGAGTGGACTAGTCTGAGAAGGATCTAGCCTTTTTATAAGGTGTCGAGTCCTTCACCCTAACTTCTTCTCACCTACTCGCCATATCCAACCGAGACCACCCTAGATCAGCTTATTCATAAACTTGTCGTGAATACATTTGAGACATTAAACAGTTGAAGAATCTTCGTACGTGGAGAACATGTGTTGTGTCCTTGACTTTTTTTTTGAGATATTTTTGTGGAGCGGGCATTAGCATTTGACTTCATGCGCATTTTTATTTCTTATTCTTTCTTCTGCTCATTCTTCATTTTCTGTATTTTCTTGATCAATTAGGACAATCTTTACACTTCTTTTGTCATCTCCATGCCATCAATGGAATTTGAGCTCGAATAGTGGTCAATGAACTAAGTCTATTTCTAGGGGTGGCTCAGCCTTCACATCTTGAGTAGGCTACAAGACCTAGGTTTCTATCTCCCCACTCAATGTCACCTTTAGGCTAGCAAATAAAAAATGGAGACTATTGTACAAAGAATCATCCAGAAAAAAAGGGAATTGAGTTCCATGAACTCTAATTTGATGTTAACGCTCAAAAAGACAATAATTAGCTCAAGGATATCTCACAAGGTGTCATAGTCTCCATGGGTGTTCTCTCAGTGCTCACAGGCAACCCTAAGTGCAATGAATCATGTGAATGTGTTTATTCAGCCTCGTAAGATGCCATGTAGATACAAGAAATTATATAGCTAGATTAACACGAGTGTACTACCAATCAATTCTTCATGGAGTCATAAAATCATATAAAGAGAAACTACGCCTAAATGACTCAAGTGTGTAATTCTTAAGTTAGATGCAAGTATGTGAAGGGTATGAATCAGTGTTAAGCATGATATAATGCAGTGTAATTCTTAAGTGCTCTTTCTTTCCTTCTCTATTTATTTTTGATT
This sequence comes from Malania oleifera, assembly GCF_029873635.1. NCBI lineage: Eukaryota > Viridiplantae > Streptophyta > Magnoliopsida > Santalales > Ximeniaceae > Malania > Malania oleifera. The sequence goes on along the minus strand of NC_080421.1, from coordinate 44,041,425 downwards.
TTTTTTGATAATATAAAACTCAGTACATATACATGCAAAATGTCACATGGGAATGCACACCCCCCCAACTAAAGTGAAACATTGTCCTTAATGTGAAAGCATAGGGGAAATAGAAAAACTATGCATGGGAGAAATAGGGAGTACTTGGGTGACGAAGTAATGGAAAATGAAAACTGAACTACAAGAAAAAGGACTTGAAAACTAACTAAAAATAAAATAAGGTAAAACAAAATGAAAAGAAGGAAAAGAAAAACATCACAATTGTCTAGCGGAAGCTCTAGAGGAATTTCGTCTGGTGGGTGCAGGTCTATAAATTGTACTAGTGGGTCTCCAAATTTGAGTTGCCACAATGGATTAGTCTTCATACCTGCATGAAAGTCAACCTCAAATGAATTAATAAGCGTCAGAATACCAGACAATATGTGTGCAAATCGACCTTCTTGTTTTAACAAGAAAGGGTCTTTATTCAACATCTTTTCTAGGAAATTTATTTCTTTACAAATTAGTATTTGAGGGAAAGTTATTGGAACAATTACCTTTAGTTCTTCATAAGCATTAGCATTAAAATTTTTACCTGGGTCCTTGAAAATTAGACTCTCACCAGTCTACTCACCCTCTTTATCGGGTGTACCAATCATCTTACCAGTGCAAGGGTTTGCTTCCACATTGGGCACCTCGACATCTGATTTAGTCGGGAGTGACGGTTCCATGGTTGCCAAGCTCTAAGTATGAGGTACCACAAGTTGGTACTCCTTATTAGTATCAGCTTCCTTATTAACTGACTGCTTCACTGCTAGGCCAGTTTCCTCTAGTTTTTCTTTGACCTCATCTGTTTCAGCCGTAACTTTAGGTGCTGGGACAATTGGTTGTATGGCAATGAGCATCTCAGGTTGGGGAACTTCTTTCTCACTTCTCGAAGTAATGGTGACCTCTGCTGTCTCAAGAGAAACATCATGTATTTGTTGTTGTGGTTGGTACTCTTGAGGACTAGGCTGAGGTTCCATGGGTAATTCCTTTTTTTCTAAGATGTCCAACTGCATGCTTATCACATTAATGGAATCAAGCAATTCATTATTATGATTGACTTGAGTTTGCATGAACTGCTAGAACATGTTTGCCATCTGTGTCATGCTATCCTCAAAAAGTCCTAAGGCGTACAACTCTGAGGGATCTGTTGTGGCTGATATTGAGGTGGAGGATTGTCTGGATAGTATGTCGGCTCATATGCATCTCTACCATTGATTGTGCTGATAGGGTGTATAGTCATAGGTGCCTGATTGTATCGTGTATTCCACTGTGGGACACATTCATCTAGATAATCAAAGAATGATAGTACCTGATCTGGATCCACGTTGAAGGGTTCTCCATTGCACAAGGTCTGGACAAAGTACTTGCAGTCAAGGGTAAGAGCAGTATAAAAACAATCATCTAACCTCCATGTGTCAAACCCGTGATGTGGACAAGTACTTAGCAGATCCTTAAATCGCTCCCAACAAGCTCGAAATGTCTCGTCATTCTTCTACACAAACCAAATAATCTATTTTTGCAAAAATTGAGCTTTTTGTAAGCGACAAAACGTATGCAGAAATTAGCGCTCCATATGAGTCCAATTAGTGATAGAGTGAGGTCTCAAGGAATGAAACCACATCTATGCTCCATCCTGCAACGAAGCAATAAATAAACACAGTCTAGTAGATTCATCAATTCTAGCATGAGAGAAAAACATATTGCAGGTTAACTCGAACTCTAACAGGTGCTGATAAGGGTACTCAGATTCAGTTCTGTAGAACTCGGGTAGCAATGACGTCCTCCCACGCTACATCATGAAAGCAAGTTCTTCATTAGGCAAAATAGTGGAAGAGGATGCAGTGGCGTATTCAAGCTGCAAAAAGTCCATTATTGTGCGTGGCGTAGGTGCAACCATATTTATATTTTATTTTATTTTCAAAACTCATTTTTTTTTTCTTTTTTTTTGTTTTGTTTTTTTTTTTTTCATAAGACTAATTAAAATGAAGGGAAAAAACGTTAATTTGAGACTAAGACTGACATTCCTTGGCAACGGCGCCAAAAACTTGACTCACTCGAAAAATGAGTAGTTCGGAAGCTATCCCTAGTATAGGAGTTATGTCGTATAATATTCAGCCCAAGTGCTAGATCGTCTCCTCAGGAAATGTGTTTAATCTGAAATTTTACATTCGTCCAATTGAAAATAAAAAGGTACTAAACTCAGTTTAGATTTGAGGTTTTCAAGATTGTGAAAACTTATTTTGACAAATTAAATAAACACGCAAATTAAAACCCTAAACTTAGCATGCATTGAATTAAAGAGTAAGAATGGAAACCCTACATCTAATTAAGGAAACATCGAAACACACGTTAACTAAAGATGGTAACTTAGAACATGAAATTAAAACACGCAATGGAGACTCAATCAGATTCAAATGCACACACTAAAAACCAAACCTTTAATCAAATCACAAATTTGAACTAAAACGCAAACACAAACAAAAACCTATCACTTGAACGATAACGAAACACAATAAAAATACGAACTTTGATAAAACTGACCCTAACTAAACCGAGCTTCGACAAAAAGATTAAATTTTGGAAAAACTTTAAAATAAAAACACTTTTTTTTTCTTTTTATTTTATTTATTTATTTTATTTATTTTTTTAGAAATAAATTGAAATTTAAATTAAGAGAAAGATAAATAAAAAGCAACTAATTTAAATTCTTTAAATCTAATACTAACTTTAATTAAGAGAAAGATAAATAAACTTCAATAAATTAAAATCCCTTAAACAAATATTCAAATTCTAAACTTTTCAATAAACTTTAATAAAATAAAAAAAATATTATTCAGTTGCAATTAAAAAAAATGAAAAGAAGAGAGAGAGAGAGAGAGAGAGAGAGAGAGGGAGAGAGAGAGAGAGAGAGAGAGAGAGAGAGAGAGAGAGAGAGAGAGAGAGAGAGAGAGAGAGAGAGAGCAAGCCCAAGTGGTTTGGCTTAATGGCTGGCAGCAGTTTGTAGTGCTGGAATGGTGGCCGGGGTGGCTGAGCTTTCGTCTGGCTTGTATAGAGCTAGAGAGGCCTTTTCAAATGGCAGTAGATGGTGGAGTTGCAAAGGTCTGGTGGTGCATTGGGAGTGCTTGGCTACTGCTGCTGGAGATGTGAACTGTTGCTGGAGAGTTGTAGGTGAAGCTCGTGGTGGCTGTAGAGTTTGGTGGTTGAGGTTGTTGTGTTGGGTTGCAATTGAGAGGAGAGGGAGAGTTGGGAGGGAGATTAAGGGAGAGACTGAGCTAAGGAAGAACAGGGGAAGAAGGAAGAGTAGGGGAAGAGAGAAGAGAGTTTAAGGGAGAGAAAGTAGGGAAGAAAGAGAAAAATAGAGAGGGAGAAGGAGAGAGTAGATAAGAGAGCAAGGGAGAGAATGAAAGAAGGAGTAAGGAAAAAGATGATGCGCGGGGGCACACAGAGCATAGGGGAAAGAAGAAGCTTAAATAAAGAAGAGAAGGGTTTTCCTACCCTAGACCCGGCAAGACATGATCCGACCCGATCCGGCCATGCATGGCCGGGTCACATCAAAACACATTTATATATAATTTTTTTTTTCATTTTTTCTTTCCACGATCAAGGCCAATTTTGACCTTTCTGGGGCCCGTTTCTCTCAAAACTCAAAACACAGACGTTGTAGCTGATCATCTCGTATTTCTACAGAAATTTGAATTGTCTTGATTGGAACTCCTTCATGAAAGTTATGCATGAATTACGCACTAGTGCCGGTTTTGGCTCTCGTGAATTTTCCTATGATAAAAAATTTCCAAAATTTATAAATTGTTCAATAAAACTCATAAATTATAAATAAGGCACTTTGTTAAAATATTGGACGCAATTAGACATTTAATTAAAAATAGAAATCCTAATGACTCGATTAAGATGCCTAATTATGCAGTTTTAGTGCGTAAACATTGCCCGAATCCTCTCAACATTTTCAATTAAGTTCATTTTTAGCCAATTTAATTCCCTTGATGTGAAGAGTGATGTTGGGGACTTTGTGTACTAAAAGTAGGTACCTAAGGTCCAACTAGGGTTTGTTATGAGCATATCTACCTATCATGCATGATGCAAATTATTACAAGCCGAAGGGTGTACAGTCCATAATAAATATTACATCCTAGAATAAATAAATGAAATAATAAATACAAATACAACACACAATTTTTCATTCTTTGGCCTCAACATCGCACGCCATCATGGTATGTTTTTTAGTCTGAATACACGTGCACAGTGAACCTGCATGCAAGCCTTAGTACAACCATCAGTACCAAAATTCGGCAACATGCCGTTTGAAAATGAAACATTCCCAAGATAGCCTTGTACCTAAGTGACTTGTTTGGAGTTTCAATGAACAATATATAGCATATTTCAATCAATTAACTCAAACAGAATGTGCATCAAAGAAGTAAAAGTAACATGCAACACATTAACAATCTTAATGTTTTATGCTCCCCCAAAGGATGATTATGCAAGGATGATTATTGATTTTTTATTTGGCTTTCACTCATTCTTTCAAAAATATTTTAATGTTAATTTTATCATAATCATCTTTGGTTGCCAAAACAAACGTGTAATGACCCGAACTTTTATACGGATCCAGGTGTCACTCACTCATACAAAATACCTGTAGCTGTTCAAGATACGTAAACAACCCGCCCTAATCAGGGACATACATGTATAAATCATACATGATTATGATGTAAATGTCGTAGAAAAACATAAACATCCATTGGGATTTCTATCAGTCTTATACTAGAGTTTACAAATACATCCACAATTACATAAAACCAGACGTAGAATAAATTCTTGTTATTACAACCCTCTAAAGAGGACTTTCATCTAGGTTTAATACAAGATTCAAATGCTTACATAAGCTAACCAACAACAATCTCCCCAGTCCCTTTAGCTACTAGGACCAACGTACTGATGGACCTGAAAACAAAGGTTGTATGATAGGGTGAGACACCTCTCAGTAAGGAAGAAAGAGTTACAACAGTGTGTGACTGCATATATACATATTTTCATACGAACTCATACATTTGAAACATTTGTTTATAATACTGTATCATATAACATTTATCTGCATATCAAATATTTAAATCATGCATATGATTATTAGAACACCTCCAACTTGGTATGACAATTTGCCTGTTTACCCCGTGGCACGGGTTGTGCACCGATTTCTTCTGACAGTGTCCTGTTCGTGCAGACAAAGCCGAGCATCTTTTATGATCCGACCGCCCCCCGATTTATTTTTACCAGTAGCTTACTAACTCCTCACAGGTCGACCATCTACTATACCCATACTGATTTTACACATGTACGATTGCACTGCCAGCATCGGTACCTAGCCCTAGGAGTTTATTTCAACCCTGGAATTGGAGTATTTTTCAACCCATTTTATTGAAGTTTCTTTCAACCTCTTTTGGTCACAAGCTGTGGTTCCAGTATCATATATACAATTTATAGCAAAACAGTAACTTGTGCAATTCCAGTATTGTTCACAAATTCAGATAGTCACGTTGGGTTCAAACTGACGCCTGTTGATTAAGGTGTAATCCCAAGAGGGGGGGTGAATTGGGTATTTTAAAAATTCTTTGAAACCTATTTACCAATCAATCCCTATTTCTATGTTTAACTAATTAATGGTAGGAATTTGATGTTGATTTGAATTACTAAATCAATGAAATCCTTTTTACCCAATTAAGTGCGTGTAAAGTTATTTAACAAACACAAGAAAGTTGGAAATTGAAATACGATGCGGAAAATAAAAGGATAAAAGAAGAGAGAAGACAAACGCGATTTTACGAGGTTCAGCCAACCCGGCCTACATCCTCGCCTTGAGCAACCACTCAAGGATTCACTAAAAACCCTGCTCCTTAAAGTGGGACGGAGCTTCCCGTACAATCCGCTGCTTACAACATGTACAGCTTCCTCCTACTCTGCTGCTTACAAGAGATACAGCTCTCTCCTCACACACCGGTTCACACACCGAACCGTGTATACAATAGAATCTGTAAAATAACACTCAAAACAATGCTTCTAACAAAAGCTTGTGAGTACAATTCAAATTCCTAACACATTAACAGATGATATAACTTGAAACTCGTGAATGTATGAAAACGATACAATCGTTTTATGAATGATTATACATCAACACAAAAATCCCAATTTATTCAAAACTCCCAAGTTAAAATATATTTGAAATGCCTCGGAGTTAACTAAGGTTCTTCGTTCACTTTTGTAAAGAAGCAAAAGTATGTTTGAAGTGAACTCGTTAACAAAATCTTTGTCTTGAAAACAAGCTTAATCAAAATCACAAAGCTTTATTCCATGTATTCTATCACAAACTGAGAATATTAATTTTCAGAAAATATCCCTCAATTTAGAAATATAGTTATAAGTACCAAGGATATTTAATCAAGCTTTAATATATCAAAATATAAATCCTTTGAAGAACACCCACTTGAATCAAAAATCAATCAACCACGTTAAATAAGTTTTCTCAAGTAATGATCTTCTCAAAAATATATTTTATATGAATTGATACACTCAAGATCAAAACTTTTCAATACTTAGTCAAGAACAAGCAATAAGGTGAGAATTTCTTAAGAATATAAACTTGAAAGATCAAACCTCAATACTAGAAGTATAGTAGAGTAAGCAAGTTCCCTTTGAGAATTTGAGTTGATTTGCTCAAGCTTGAAGATTAGAGATTGAGAAGCAAGCAATTGTATAGCACTAAGAGTAGATTTTCAACCTTCTCTCAACAAGGTGTGTTCTTTTCTTTCTTGTGTGTCTCAGCCTTTGCAAACAGCTTGTAATTTTACCAATTCATCGGTCACTTTGTTTGCTTTACAATCAAGTTCAAAGATTTTAAGATCTTTTGCATAATCACTCGAAATCTTAGATCTTAACTTTTTCAGCTCTTTTGCCATCATATCATTCTTGTTTTCTAATTTCAAGATTTTCAAGTCCTTTTCTTTCTCAACACAACTTTTTGATTCTAAATACTTATGTAATGCCTCATTCTTGGTTACTAATCTCTTAATTTCTAAATCCTTTTCAATCTTTTCTTTTTCCCAAGAAGTATGAGACTCACGAAAATTCTCTAACTGTTTTACTAAGTTTTTATTTTCACTTTCTAACATTATTTTCTTTTTGGTCATCTTTGTTAGCATTTTAAGGACCTTAGCAAGTCCCTTTTGTAATTCCTCATAAGATGGCATGTTATCATTATCAGATTCATCACAATATTCACTACCAAAACTATCACAAGATGTATCATAGTCATTGCACGAATCATTTTGAGAATTTGAATGAAAAGTAGAATGAGTAGAGTGTACCTCTTCATCAACTAAGGCAACAAGGCCACATTTTTCTATTGCCTTATCATTTGAGTATGGATCTTCCCAAGTAGAAGACTTCTTTCCTTTGGTCTCTCCAAATCTCCTATTGAGTTCTTCCCATATCTCCTTAGCACATTGACATGACTTGATTTCATGAAAAACATTAGTATCTAAACCAAGCAATAGAATGTTCATAGCACTGAAATTTATTTGCAATAATTTCACGTCATTCTCATTCAGCTCATATTCAGATTTAGGGATTTCAACATTATCAATAATTTCATAGGAACTAGGTTTCCTTGATCAATTACTCTCCAAGTTCTCCAATCCATGGATTTTACAAAAATAGTCATTCTCATTTTCCATTCGGTGAAATTTTCACCATAAAACATTGGAGGTCTTGTAGAGATTTGTTCCACACCAATTGGGGATACACCAAAATAATCCATGTGATCTTTTTACAAATTAACAATTACGTCTATGTACACCCGCTTTGATACCAAATGTTGATTCATGTGATATCAAATGTGAACTAATGTTGATACCAAAAGTTGATTGATTTGATGCCAAGTGATTACATCTTAAGTGACATTGCTCCCCCTGAATTATGTCATCTAATATAATTCTAGGCAACTACACTTATTTTACCTCAGAAAAGTTCTCCCCTATTTTACTTCCTTAAGCTCAAACACATTATGGATTATGCAATAAAATATCTCTCGCTTTAGTTCTCATCCAAAAATTTACTCTAGTATATATCTCTCACCCTTTTGGATCTTCAAATCAAATTGTGCTATAGTTAATTCTTTAGGTGCATTTCGAAAAGAATTATAACCAAAAAAACTAACCATACAGATCCTCATTACATCAATGCATTTCAAAACAAGGTCTTGTGGTTAACTTAAGCCATTTTCAGCAAAGTAATATATTTCTCATTTTGCATATTCAATAGGATCATCAAAATTGAGTGCATGCAACAGAAAGTTCACTACACATCTAAGCACAATACATATTGGCAAGCATAATAAGATAGGAAATCATTTCGAGATGCTCCCCCTATGAATTTTAATAATTGTGTAGATGAAATGAAATGCTTATACTTATCAAAGATTTATGTCACTACTAGTTCAAAGCCTTATAAGCAATCATTGTGAAATCTTTTAGACCAACTAGAGTGATACTATGATACACGTGAGTTCTTTATGCTTTTCTTATGCATCTCAATGCACAGGTTTCCTAGTCATTTGCATTATCATATAGATTGAAACCTATAACATATAGCTTAGCCATTTGACACATTCAAACTCTTCTAATAGATTTGACTTGAAGTTTGAGTGCTTGTGAAGTGAGATTTTGCAAATACTCTTAACAATTTAATTATCATGAAGTTTGGAAGAATATTCATTGTGTGTGGACAATATTCAAAATATTTTCGTGAGAGTGAATATATCCAACTACATAGACCAAGGAACAATTTTGAATAATATTAATTTTGGAATACTACTCTTTAGGTATTTCTTATTATCCAATTATTGGACGGTACCTTATAAGTATGTCTTCAATATTAAGCAAGGGTACTTCCCTATAATGGATGAATCTTTATCGGATATGATCATGGTATGGGAAAGATTTCTTATGGAGGGTGTTGCTTAATCACATATCAAATTTAGGGATTTTTATCTTTTAAGCACAATGGGAATATTCAATAAGGATGTCTTTGTAAACAATTTTATTCCCTTAGATAATGCCCCAGATTTGATTATAATGGGATATCTTTTAATAAGCACTTGAAAGATATAGAGTTTATGATTATTAGTGCTTGTGGCTAGAGTGATGATTGATTTTAATCCTTTGAAGCTCCAAGAATGAGTTTACGATTAGATGATTTTTAATCTATGTTTTATTCCTAAGGCTCAATCTTAAGCATTGGGCATGATCTACTTAACTTAGGATTTTAATATTTAAGCATGTGTTAAGTAATAAGTATTGTTCGTTAAACAACAATGGTTTAATCCATTTGGAAGTGAATTTATTCTTCAATGTTATGATTTATGATACTCATTGCAAGGGTATAACAATTAATCTCTCAGCCTTCACTTTGAATACATCAAGATTTGCATGCTATTCAATATGTTTACATTTAACCCAATCATTACTATATAAAAGCATTAGATAATTAAATTGGATATCTTGTTTAGAGAATCATATTGACTTAACTTTTTCGTAGGGTTCTGAAAATAATAATAGTGTAGTAAATGCACATACTAAGATTTTACATTGTAAGTATATACTATTCCCAAGCCTATTAGTTATCACTACCCTCTTTTGTTTATGTGACTGATTTCACTAAATTCTCAATCCTAAAGTCTAACGAGGTGTCTTTGGGGTTAGTTTGGTACTCATTTTTCCTTGACTCGCCAAACCTGTTTGAGCTTCACACCTTTCCTTTTGAATGGACAATCAAATTTAATGTGTCCGTTATTTTTACATAATACGCAGGTGGTGTGAGCATACGGACCGGTGGAGGTACTAGCATATAATTTTGACGCTTTAACAAAATACCCCATGTATAGGTTCTTTCTTCTCCTATTTTCAATTCCATTGTAACCTATATTTTCTTTGTTTAAGGTCATCTTTTGGGAACCTAAGAGTTTGTCAAAATTTTCTTTTCCCTTAGTAAATGTGTGGAGCTTAGCTTGATCCTCTATCTTTCTTTCTAGGTCTTGAATTTTTGGATTAGAACTAAAGCGAGAGATATTTTATTGCATAATCCATAATGTGTTTGAGCTTAAGGAAGTAAAATAGGGGAGAACTTTTCTAAGGTAAAATAAGTGCAGTTGCCTAGAATTATATTAGATGACATAATTCAGGGGGAGCAACATCACTTAAGATGTAATCACTTGGTATCAAATCAATCAACTTTTGGTATCGTATTAATCAACATTTGGTATCAGAGCGGGTTTACTTAGACGTGATAGTTAATTGGTAAAACGATCACATGATACACATTGGTGTAACTCCATTCGGTGAGGGACACTCATCCACTAGACCACCCATTTTATGCGGTGTAAATTACACCTAGTGGAAACGTTGGATGAGCATATATCTACTAAACGTAGATTGGAAGGTTTGGAAAATTGTGACTAAGGGAAATCACATTCTTATGAAAGTAATTGATAAGATTAATGTACCTAAAACTGAAGATGAATATACAGAAGAGGATTGGAAGTCAGTTCAAATTAATGCCACTGTTATGAACATACTTTTATGTGCATTAGATGTTAATGAATTAAACAGAGTAATGTCTTGTAACTCAGCTAAAGAAATTTGGGACAAATTAGAAGTTACATATGAAGGCACTAAGGAAGTAAAGGATAGAAGGATAGACATGCTCACTAGTGAATATGAATCATTTAAAATGACGGTTGATGAATCAATACAATCCATGTACACTAGATTCACACACATCATTAACTCGTTAAATGCTCTTGGAAAAACTTACCCTACATATGAGTTGATCAGGAAAATCTCTGGGGATTATCTCCAGTGTGGGAAGCAAAAGCTATGGCAATAGTAGAAGGGAGAAACCTCAAGGAGATGTCGGTGGACGAACTCATTGGCTCACTTATCACCTATGAGCTAGCGATAAACGAGAGGAAAAATGAACAAAGAAAAGCTAAGAAGGTCACTACACTTAAGGCATCATCAAACTATTCAAGTGAAGGAAGCGATTCCGAATTGGATGATAACATGGCCTTGCTAACTAAGAAGTTTGGAAAGTTCTTGAGGAAGAACAAAAAGTTCAACAGAAAATTTCGGAACTCTAAATCGGAAAGAGGAGAGCAAAGCATGAAGAAAAAGAAAGAAGATCCACCAACATGCTACAATTGCCGAGAAGTTGGACACATCAAGCCCGAGTGCCCCAAGCTCATAAAAGCTTCAAAGAAAAAGAAGAAAGCGCTGAAAGTCGATTGGGATACACACAGCACTAGCAGTTCAGAATCTGAATCCAGCGACGATGAGGTTGCAAATCAGTGTTTTATGGCACATGATGACTTGGAGATTTGCTTAAGATCCACAGCTTCAAAAGATAGATGGTATATGGATAGCGGATTCTCACGTCACATGAACGAAGACAAATCAAAATTCACATCCTTCACACTCAAGGATGAAGGGTTTGTTACTTTTGGTGATAATGCTAAGGGAAGGATCTCAGGTGTCGGTAAAGTTGGTAATGATTCCTCACTCATTATTGATGATGTTTTATTAGTTGAAGATCTAAAGCACAACTTATTGAGCATAAGTCAACTATGTGATAAAAGCTACAAAGTATCATTTAAGCATGACAAGTGCATAGTTGAACACAAAACTGATAATAAGATACTATTCATTGCTAAGCGACATGAAAACGTATACACCACAAGCTTTGACAACTTAACTTCACAAAGTGTAACATGTTTATCAGCTATGAATGAAATAAGTTGGATTTGGCATAGGAGACTAGGACACGCAAACATGGATTTAATTTTAAAATTAGTTAAGAAAGAATTAGTTAAGGGACTGCCCAAGACAAAATTTGTGAATGATAAAATCTGTGATGCATGCCAATTAGGAAAACAAGCAAGAACAAGCAAATCGTGGAATTTTCATTTGTCAGTCAAAGTATATTAGAGACCTACCCAAAAAATTTAACAACGAAGACGGAAAAATACTAGGTACACCTATGAGCACTTCATTGAAATTAGATAAAGATGAACAAGGTATACCAGTAGATGTAAAACTTTATCGCGGAATGATAGGTAGCTTGTTATACCTGACTGCCAGTAGACCAGATATAATGTTTAGCGTATGTTTGTGCGCAAGATTTCAGTCTGCTCCAAAAGAGTCTCAATTGCTAGCTGTTAAACGTATACTTAGATATTTGATAGGAACCGTGGACATTGGGTTATGGTATCCTAAACACACATCATTTGAGATTCTCAGTTATTCAGATGCTAATTATGCGGGTAGTAAAGTGGATAGGAAGAGCACTAGTGGTACTTGTCACTTTTTAGGACACTCCTTACTCTCTTGGTTTTCCAAGAAACAAAATTCAGTCGCTCTTTCCACAGCCGAAGTTGAATACATAGCGGCAGGTAGTTGTTGTGCGCAAACGCTTTACATGAAGTAACGACTAAAGGATTTTGGATTAAGTTATGAAACAATTCTCATAAGATGCGATAATACGAGTGCAATAAATATCTCAAAGAATCCCATATTACACTCACGAACTAAGCACATAGAAATACGACATCACTTTCTGTGTGAGCATGTTCACAAAGGGGATGTAACATTAGAGTTTATATGCACGGATGAACAATGGGTTGATATATTCATGAAACCACTTGCAGAGGATAGATTTATTCAAATTCGGCATGAATTAGGTCTCATGCATAGCCGAGAGGTTGCTTAGAATAGTGTTAGATGATATAATTCAGGGGGAGCAACATCTCTTACAACTTAATCACTTGGAAGTGAATATTATTAATATTTGGTATCAACATTTGGACACATTCATTTTCTACTCATGCTTTATTTGTTTACACCTTTTTGTTGATGTTAAAAGGGGGAGAAAATCTGGAAAAGCAAAAATAATAAATGGAAGCAAAGTTTTGGTAAAACTAATTTGCAAAGGGTGAGATATTCAAAGGCAGAAATCTACCATATTATATTCATTATGAGTATATTGACATTCATTAGTTATTTGATGCATTAATTGAGGAGGAACCTTGCTTAGGTGTAACCCATTATATATATATATATATATATATATATATTTTGCTCGTGCATTTGTCATCATCAAAAAGGGGGAGATAGGTTAACTTCAGGCTACCGAAGTCCCAATTTTCACATATATTAATTCCCAATCTAAAAAAATTTAAGCCAAGAGGGGGGTGGGTGAATTGAATATTAAAAAATTTAAGCCACTTAATTTTCTTTCACACACTTCTTATAAGTTTACCAACTACTTCTAGTTGCTCAATTACGTGTGAGTGTGGCAATCCTATCTATGTATGCAATATACTTGATTTTAAATATAATGCGAAAAATAAAGAGTAAAACGAAGAGAGAAGACAAACACGATTTTACGAGGTTTAGCCAACCTGGCCTACGTCCTCACCTTGAGCAACCATTCAAGGATTCACTAAAAACCCTGCTCCTTAAAGTGGGACGGAGCTTCCCGTACAATCCGCTGCTTACAAGAGGTACAACTTCCTCCTACTCCGCTGCTTACAAGAGATACAGCTCTCTCCTCACACACCGGTTCACACACCGAACCGTGTACACAATAGAATCTGTAAAATAACACTCAAAACAATGCTTCTAACAAAAACTTGTGAGTACAATTCAAATTCCTAACACATTAACATATGATATAACTTGAAGCTTGTGAATGTATGAAAACGATACAATCGTTTTATGAATGATTATGCATCAACACACAAATCTCGATTTATTCAAAACTCCTAAGTTAAAATATATTGGAAATGCTTTGGAGTTAACTAGGGTTCTTGGTTCACTTTTGTAAAGATGCAAACGTATGTTTGAAGTGAACTCGTTAACAAATCTTTGTCTTGAAAACAAGCTTAATCAAAATCACAAAGCTTTATTCCATGTATTTTATCACAAACTGAGAATATTAATTTTCAGAAAATTTCCCTCAATTTAGAAATATAGTTATAAGTACCAAGGATATTTAATCAAGCTTTAATATATCAAAATATAAATCCTTTGAAGAACACCCACTTGAATCAAAAATCAATCAACCACATTAAATAAGTTTTCTCAAGTAATGATCTTCTCAAAAATATATTTTATATGAATTGATACACTCAAGATCAAAACTTTTTAATACTTAGTCAAGAACAAGCAATGAGATGAGAATTTCTTAAGAATATAAACTTGAAAGATCAATCCTCAATACTAGATTAAAGTACAGTAGAGTAAGCAAGTTCCCTTTGTGAATCTGAGTTGATTTGCTCAAGCTTGAAGATTAGAGAATGAGAAGTAAGCAATCGTATAGCACTAAGAGTAGATTTTCAATGTTCTCTTAACAAGGTGTGTTCTTTTCTTTCTTGTATGTCTCAGCCATGTTCTAGGGTTTAGACATTTAATATATATAGTGTATGACCTTTAGGATTGATCTCAGATGTTGGATCAATCAGATAGCTCGCGTGTTTTTGATAAAAATATGATTTTTTAGGCTTTCCTGCAAGTTCATGCAACCGAACTGGGGTTCAGGCTCCTGAAGTGAGAACTTCAGGTGCCTGAAGTTCTAGGGTCAGGCAACCGAAGTACCTCTGCCAGGTTCTGTCTTTCCCATTTAATTCTTCAGGCGACTACACTAAATCTTCAGGCTACCAAACTTATTCTTTAGGCTACTAAAGTAAAGTTCAGGCGACCGAACTCCCCTTTTTCTCAAATTTTCTTTTATAAGTTAAAAATCTGCTTTGATTCTCTTCTTGGGTCTTTTATAAAACATATTTTTCAATGATTTGAAAACATTTCTAAGTTCATAAAGGTTCCCTAATGATATACATGAAATGCATGAAACCTAAAATCACTCTAAGTTATATTTGAACTTCAAAATAAATCATATGACATTGTAAATACATAAGCTCTAAATACCAATTCCCAAGAGATTCTTGAACTTTGCCGCTTGTATCTTGATTCTTGTACTCTTTGAGTTCCATGGTACTTGCCAAAATGTGTAAGCTTTACTTGAAGGCTACCATGACTCATTATCTTTCCGTGCATGCTTAATACAGTTCCTGTTCACAAGCTCAATGCACAGATCAAATACCAAGTGATTTGTCATTATCAAAATAGGATTGGACTCGTAGAGTCAACAACGCCTTTCCACTTAGTTTACCCTTTTTTTGCTTACTAATTCAGCTCGGTGTATCACCGACCTCCATTTTTCACATTCTCAATATAACAAATTGGAACTTCGTTCCCATATCTATATCAATAGTATAGAAAATTCATACATTTCCATTTCAACATATATCATACAAGTTTAATCCCGAAACCCGATAAATGATAGAAATTCAGTAAACATCATTTAAATGAATAAGTAAAGGATTCAAACATCTCCTACTATAGTATAAATACAAATAAATGATTTTTTTTGTAAAGTTTGGAGATTATATGCCGAAATCCTAGTTTTTACCAAAAATCGTAAACTCATAAAACTGGCATTTCTATTCGGTAGAATTTAGAAAATAAGCAGTTAAATCATACATAATAACATAAACTAGCTTTTTAGCAGTTTGGTTTTTCCAAAAAAATGCTGTTGTAATCAAATTCCCCTTGCCTTAAGCTCAAAATGAAACTACGTTTGGAAACGATCCAAACCGACAACCTGGAATCTCAAAAACCTAAAACCATAGAACATAACCTTATTATATTTTCTACTACTATCTAAATATCCAATCAAAACTAAGATCAGATCCCTACCTCGATTTTTGGGAAAGACCCAAAAATCTCTAAAATGACGATCCAATCCGCTAAAATATTAGAGTTTCCTCTTCTGATCCACGTAATACCCTTCGTTTTTGAAAACGGATGATGAACGACGAAGAATCGTAGAGAAAAAGAGAGATTCATAGGTTAGAGAGATAGAGAGAGAGAGCTTTTGGGAGAAACTTAGCTCTTAAGCAACTCAAATTGGACATTTATAGGGCCTTTGACCAAGTCCAATTCGTCGACGAGGCGGCATCTTCATTGAAGAATCCGCCACATAGCTCGTCGACGAGGCCATCCCTTTGTCGTCGAGTTCAAGTTCCAGATATTTCTTTGATCCACGTGGTATTTGCTCATTAACGAGGCTCTGAATTTCATAGACGAGGCTCTGAAGGACTTCGTCGACGAATGGGACCCTTCGTCGACGAATCCAGCTTGTACAAGTTTGGGTCTCTACAATCTCCCCTCCTTATAAGAATGTCGTCCTCGAAATTTACTAACAATTGCTAACATAATCTTTTCTTATAATTCCGCTGTATAAAAGAGTCGACCGTCACCTACAAAGTGACTTTGGCCTAAATTCATTACATACTCTCACATATGGAGGAGAAATACCGTGGTTACACAAAAGATACATCAGAAGATTACATACATAAACAAAACTTTCCCAAAGATTATACCATATAATCTATACCATCTACTACATATTCATGTACTATCAAATAACTCTGGGTGCTTCTGGCGTATTTCAGATTCTAATTCCTATGAAGCTTCTTCTACTGTATGGTTACGCCATAATACCTTTATAAGAGGTATTTCCTTAGTCCGTAATTGCTGCACCTTCTGACCCAATATCTGCACTGATACTTCCTCATACGATAAGGCATCACTGATCTCTAGAGGTTCGTAACTCAATACGTGTGATGGATCTGGTACGTACTTCCTCAGTACAGACATGTGAAATACATCATAGACTCCAGATAATGTTGGAGATAAAGCCACTCGATAAGCAACTGAACCTATCCTTTCAAGGATTTCAAAAGGTCTGACATACCGAGGACTTAGCTTCCCTTTCTTCCTGAATTTCATCACCCCTTTCATCAGAGTGATTCTCAAGAATACCCTATCTCCTACCCCAAATTCCAACTCTCGTCAACAAGTATCAGTATAACTCTTCTGTCAACTTTTAGCTGCTTTAATTCTTTCCCTGATCAATGCGACCTTTGTAGAGGTTTGCTGTAGTATCTGCCGCTCACCTATTTGATCCCAGTATAACGAAGATCGACACTGATGACCATACAAAGCCTCATAAGGTGCCATCTCTATGCAACTCTAGTAACTGTTGTTATATGCAAATTCAACAAGTGGTAGATATCGTATCTAACTATCACCAAAATATAGTATACAAGCCTGCAACATATCTTCTAATGTCTAAATAGTCCTCTCCAACTGTCCATCAGTCTGAGGGTGAAAATACGTACTGAACTTCAATCGTGATCCCAAGGCATCCTATAAACTCTTCCAGAAGTGAGACATAAAATGCGGAAGCTGATCTGAAACAATAGATATAGGGACACCATGGAGTCATACCATCTCTTGCACATGAAGTTCTGCCAGCTTATTCAGAGAGTAGCTGAATCTGATTGGAATGAAATGTGCAGTCTTCGTTAACCGATATACTATAACCCATATGGCATTTTGCCCATGCACCGCTGTAGGTAAACCCATCACAAAATCCATCGAGACGTGTTCCCACTTCCACTCAAGGACGTCAAGTGGCTGAAGTGATCCTGCCAGCCTCTGATGTTCCGCTTTGATCCGCTGACATGTCAGGCACTGCTTTACAAATTGGGCGATCTCTCTTTTCATGTTGGTCCACCAGAAAGATTCCCTCAAATCCCGGTACATTTTTGTACTACTAGGATGTACAGTATAAAGTGAACGATGTGCCTCCTCTAGAATGACCCGTTTAATCACAGCATCATTCGGTACACAAACCCTACTGCGAAATCTCAGTACCCCATCACCAACGGTACTGAAATTCGGCTTTAACCCCTTCTGAACTCCTTCCATAGCCTCAACCAACTCGGGATCCTCCTTCTGCGCCACACGGATCCTCTCCTGTAAAGTTGGTTGTACCTCCAAGCTAGCAAAAACAACCTGATGTTTTCCTTCTATCACCTCCAAACTTAACCTTTCAAGGTCCATACAGATATGAGGTTGAACCTCCATTACCGAAATAGACGCATCCACCGACTACCACATTAGCCTTTCCTAGGTGATAGCTAATAACACAATCGTAGTATTTAATCAACTCAAGTCATCTACGCTGTCTCATGTTGAGCTCATTCTGGGTGAAAAAGTATTTAAGACTTTTATGGTCAGTAAAAATATCACACCTTTCACTGTATAAGTAGTGCCTCCAAATTTTCAGTGCAAACACTACCGCTACTAATTCCAAATCATGCATCGGGTAGTTCTTCTCGTATTCTTTGAGTTGATGAGAAGCTCAAGCAACTACTTTGCCATACTGCATTAGAACAGAGCCAAGACCATTTTTCGAAGCATCACTATATATAACAAAACTACCATCACTGGATCAAAGAGTCAGAACTGGAGTAGTGACCAGTTGCCGTTTCAGCTCCTGGAAACTCATCTCACAGTCATCTGTCCAATCATATCTCACGTTCTTCTGCGTGAGTTTCATCAAAGGACCTACTAAACTGGAGAACCCTTCAACAAACCGACGGTAGTAACCTGCAAGACCTAGAAAACTTCTGACCTCCTCAACATTTTTCGATCTCATCCAGTCCACTACTGTTTCTATCTTACTCAGGTCCATGAATATACCTTCTTTAGACACCATGTGCCTTAGAAATGTAATCTGTTCAAGCCATAACTCTCACTTCTTCAGTTTAGCATACAACCTCTTCTCTCTAAGCATTTGCAATACGAGCCTCAAATGGACTTCATGTTCTACTGCACTTCTAGAATACACTAGGATATCATCAATAAATACCACAACAAACCGGTCTAGATATTCGTGGAAGACCCTGTTCATCAAATCTATAAATGTTTTAGGTGCATTAGTCAAACCAAAAGGCATAACCATAAATTCAAAATGGCCATACCGGGTTCGAAATGCAGTTTTCGAGAAGTCCTTCGATTTCACCTTCAGCTGGTGATACCCAAACCGTAGGTCAATTTTAGAGAAGACCTGCGTGCCCTGAAGTTGATCAAACAAATCATCGATCCTGGGTAGCGGATACTTGTTCTTTATCGTCATCTTATTCAATTCTCGGTAGTTGATGCACATCCTTATCGACCCATCCTTCTTTTTCACAAATAACACCGGTGCTCCCTAAGGAGAAACACTAGGTCAAATGTACCCCTTGTCGAGCAGCTCTTGAAGCTGTTCCTTTGACTCTCTTAGCTCTGGAGTCATATGATACAGAGCTTTCGATATCGATGCCGTACCTGGAGCTAATTCTATGACAAATTCCACCTCACGGTCCGGAGGTAATCCTGGTAAATCCTTTGGAAAAACGTCAGGGAATTCGCGTACCACAGTAATCATCCCCAATTCCCATTCTTCTACTGGCGTATCTTTCAAAAATGCCAGATATCCTTGGCACCCCCTAAGAAGTAACCTCCTAGCTTGCATAGTAGAAAGGATACATGGTGTAGAACACACACACACACGATCCAAAGAACTGAAATTCCTATTTTCCTAGCGGTTTGAACAATACCTCCCTCTTGTGGCAATCAATACTGGTATAACTGGCAGACAACCAGTCCATCCCAAAGATAATATCAAAGCCAAACATGTCATACACCACAAAGTCAACTGGTAGTATCCTCCCTTGTATTTCATCTGGAAAGTCACGTACTACATTGCTACACTCGACCACGGACTTGGACGGTGCAGCTACTACCAGTTCATAACCTAACCATTACACCTCTAATCCACACAATTTGAAAAAACCTCGAGAAATAAAAGAATGTGTTGCCCTGGAATCAAAATATACTACAACTTTATGAGCGATCATGTAAATGATACTTGTGACTACGTCACCAGTGTTCTCAGCGTCACCAAGAGTCAGAGAATACACCCTAGCCTGGGCTGTAACTCCCTGCTCATCACCACACTGTGTCAGAGCATTCCCTCTGTATTGCTGTTGCGAGGCTCCACTATTCCTCTGCATCTGACAATCTCTCATCAGATGTCCTTGTCTACCACACCGCATACAGGCTCCCGTAGACAACCAACACTGCCTATGGTGTTTCTTACCACATAAAGAGCAACGTTGAACATGCGTGGTATTTTGGGATGTACCACCATTGTTCTTCTTCCACTTACCCTATCCTAACCTAGATGAAGAATTAGGAGGCGCTGGCCTCTTCTTCATAACTCGAACCTTTGCATCCTCTAGCAAACACTCCTCTGCTATCGTGGCTTTATCAACTAACGTAGCAAAGTCCTACAACTGCAAGATCGCCATCTGCTTATGGATCTCGCTCCTTAGACCCCTTTGAAACTTCCGGGCCTTCTTCGCTTCATTAGAAATCATGAATGGAGCAAATCGAGATAGCTCTTGGAATTTGGCAGCGTACTTCTACACTGTTAGCGATCCCTGCATCAGATTCATGAATTCCTCCATTTTCGTATTTCTAATTATGGTCGAAAAATAACTTTCAAAGAAAAGCTCTTTGAATTGGGCCCACGTCAACGCTATTGGTATCGGTTGGTGCTCTTCCATCTGCTTTACAGACACCCACCACCTCTCAGCCTCCCCTGCCAACTTGAACATGGCAAAGGTGACTTTCTACCTCTTAGTGCAGTTCAACATATCAAGGATCTTCTCGATCTCCTAGATCTAATTCTCTGCACGAACTGGATCTGCATTGCCCACAAAAACAGAGGGCTTCAACCTGGTGAACTGCTCAATGGAGCAACCCAACTCATTCGTAGGACGATCCTGCCCCCTATTCGTCTGCACTACCTTAGCCATAAGCTACTATGCGAAGTCATGCAACACACTCGTAGAATCGTTACCAGCCTCGGGGTTGGCACCCTCACTACTACTGCCACCCATATTGGCAGTGATATCCCTAGATTCCATCCTGAAACATTTATGAGAATCCATTAGAAAGTAATAGCCTACCCGTCACTACTACTATCATATTATAGACTCGATCCCTTAAATTCATATTCCCACTATTGACGTACTCCATTAATTTGACAATATCATTCGAACTCGAATTTCACCCTTCTACTAGGAAACAAAACCGTCAATGGATTGCCGTGAATTTCTGAACCTTTCGACTGATCCAGAAAAACATAAAAGTTTTTTGATGAATTTTCGTCTCCAGATATACAAAGCAAAATCCAAGGTCTTATCCCTGTCCTATACTTTGGTATATTCTAGACTATCAAAACTAGCAACTTCTAAATTTAGCAGATATCCCTAACCAAGCAGCATGAATCAAATCATACTTCCGATTGGCTTTGGGCTCTGATACCAACTGTAACAACCCGACCCTTTATATGGACCCAGGTGTCACTCACTCATACAAAATACTTGTACCTATTCAAGATACGTAAACAACCCACCCTCATCAGGGACATATGGGTATAAATCATACATGATTCCGATGTAAATGTCGCAGAAAAACATAATCATCAATTGGGATTTCTATCAATTTTATATCAGAGTTTACTAATACATCCAAAATTACATAAAACCAGACAAAGAATAAACTCTTATTATTACAACCCTCTAAAAAGGACTTTCATCTAGGTTTAATACAATATTCAAATGCTTACGTAAGCTAACCAACAACAATCTCTCCAGTCCCTTTAGCTACTAGGACCGACATACTAATGGACCTAAAAACAAAGGTTGTATGATAGGGTGAGACACCTCTCAATAAGGAAGAAAGAGTTACAACAGTGTGTGACTGCATATATCCATATTTTCATACAAACTCATACATTTGAAACATTTGTTTATAATACTGTATCATATAACGTTTATCTGCACATCAAATATTTAAATCATGCATATAATTATTAGAACACCTCCAGCTTGGTATGACAATTTGCTTGTTTACCCTGTGGCACGGGTTGCGCACTAATTGCCTCTGACAGTGTCCTGTTCGTGCAGACAAAGCCAAGCATCTTTTATGATCCGACCGCCCCCTGGTTTATTTTTACCAGCAACCTACTAACTCCTCGCAGGTCGACCATCTAATATACCCATATTGATTTTACACATGTATGGTTGCACTGCCAGCATTAGTACCTAGCCCTAAGAGTTTATTTCAACCCCTGAACTGGAGTGTTTTTCAACCCCTTTTATTGATGTTTCTTTCAACTTCTTTTGGTCACAAGTTGTGGTTCCAGTATCATATATACAATTTATAGAAAAACAGTAACCTGTGCAATTCCAGTATTGTTCACAAATTCAGATAGTCATGTTGGGTTCAAACCAGCGCCTTTCCACTCAGTTTACCCCTTTTTGCTTACTGATTCAGCTCAGTGTATCATTGGCCTCCGTTTTTCACATTCTCAGTATAACAAATTGGAACTTCGTTCCCATATCTATATCAATAGTATAGAAAATTCATACATTTCCATTTCAACATATATCACACAAGTTTAATCCCAAAACCCGATAAATGATAGAAATTCAGTAAACATCATTTAAATGAATAAGTAAAGGATTCGAGCATCTCCTACTACAGTATAAATACAAATAAATGATTTTTTTTATAAAGTTTGGAGATTATATGCCGAAATCCTTGTTTTTACCAAAAATCGTAAACTCGTAAAACTGACATTTCTACTCGGTAGAATTTAGCAAATAAGCAGTTAAATCATACATAATAACATAAACTAACTTTTTAGCGGTTTGGTTTTTCTAAAAAATGCTGTTGTAATAAAATTCCCCTTACCTTAAGCTCGAAATGAAACTACATTCGGAAATGATCCAAACTGACAACCTGGAATCCCGAAAACCTAAAACCATAGAACATAACCTTACTATATTTTCTACTACTATCCAAATATCCAATCAAAACTAAGATCAGATCCCTACTTCGATTTTTGGGAAAGACCCAAAAATCTCTAAAACGACGATCGCATCTACTAAAATTGTAGAGTTTCCTCTTCTGATCCACGCAGTACCCTCCATTTTTGAAAACATACGACGAACGGTGAAGAATCATAGAGAAATAGAGAGATTCGTAGGTTAGAGAGAGAGAGAGAGAGAGAGAGAGAGAGAGAGAGAGAGAGAGAGAGAGAAAGAGAGAGAGAGAGCTTTTGGGAGAAACTTAACTTTTAAGCAACTCAAATTGGATATTTATAGGGCCTTTGACCAAGTCCAATTCGTCGACGAGGTGGCATCTTCATCGATGAATCTGCCACATAGCTTGTCGACGAGGCCATCCCTTCATTGCCGAGTTCAAGTTCCGGATATTTCTTTGATCTGCTCTGTATTTGCTCGTCGATGAGGCTTTGAATTTTGTCGACGAGGCTCTGAAGGACTTCGTCGATGCACGGGACCCTTCATTGATGAATCCAGCTTATACAGGTTTGGGTCTCTACAAAACATGTATTCCCATAAGGTATAATATAGTGAAAACATGTGGGCCTAATACCAATTGTTATAACTACGTGGTAGAGAAGATACTAACTGTTAAAATACCACTAGTTATAGAAAAAATGTTGTTTTGAAATGAACATGATATCAAGCAAAGATTTACCAAAATGTGCACATTGATACCACATTGTTAATGTATTTCCAAAGGATATAAAAATGAAAGCAAAATACATATTCATTTTCTCAGAGCCTAATAATTTTAAGGTTAAATGACTCCCTCTAAGAATATACACTTTCTTTATATATCAACTTGAGCATAATTCAGAAGTTATTTTAAAAGCACAACTCAAGTTTTAAGAAATTTAGCACTTAGAAACGATATATAGTTGTGTGCACTAATTTTGAAAAATTTTTGGTAGCATTTTGTTTGAAAATGTGATCTATCCATGAGAACCTGCCAATTTCAAAGCACTTCAAATATGTAAGCACAACTAGCTCTAGAAAATTTAAGATTTTAAAGTAAATGAGCTAAGCATAAGTATTTAGAATCCAAGATTAAATTTCCTATCCACACACAATTTTCAATTTCAAATTTTTAGGCAAATGTCTATAGAAAATTTGGCAGCATGCTGAATATAAACAGGACATTTCCCAAAATTAACCTGCACAAAAATGATCCTCAAATAAGCAGTATCTCAAGAGTTTTAAGACATGCGAGAACCTAAATCTACCAGCAGGCAATTCTCAATCACTGCATCCGCCATGCAGGAGGCTTTCAACACAAACATGCTTTCAGTAGCATAGTCATGTAAGTACAAAAATCATGCAAGCTTGAATACTATAAGATATATATGAACATAAGAAAAAACATAATCACCACAAGATAGTATCTGTGTGTGTGTGTGGTGAGTGTGTTTGGTAAAACAAAAAGAAATAAAAGCTGTTTTAAAGTTATTACAAACCAGATGAAAGTGTATGTAAATGAAGCATAAAATATATCAGATAAAGCTGGGATATGAACTAATTGATCCTTACGGTGCACCACTAGGTCTCCCCATCATCGTGATCATCATCCTCCTCACCACTCATATCCATCTGATCCTCACTAATATCCTCATCATTCATCTCTCTCAACTACTCACCAAGAATATGAAAGTTAGCCTGCACATCAGACTGGAACTCGGAGAACTCACTATAAAGAGAGTCAAGTCTAGGATGAGAGGAGGATGCCTGCTTTTTCATGGAGGTCCTGAACTCCTGAAATGATACAGAGAGGTCGGTGATGGCCGCCATGATCTCGGCGTTGGACGACACATGGGGCAGCTCCTGCGGGATCTCTTGAGCTCTTGGGCCTCTCTCAGGAGCAGTGGGCAACCACATGTTGCCAATGAGCTCGTATCCCATTAATTTTAGAGTGGTGGAGTTAAAAATGTCAGAGGGCCTAACTTTCTTGATGGTAGGAAATGTAGTCTTGGTAACCCTCTCCCTAATAAATAGTCTAAACAAGATACTATAGCAGGGCAATATGATCCTCTTTCCAACGGTATTAAGAAACATCCATCGTAGGATCAGCCTGGGGAGATCTAACTTCTTTCTTGTGAATAGGAACCACATCACAAAGCAGTCTAAATAAGATATGTGATCCCTAGATCCCGAATTTGGTAGTATATTATATGAAATCAGGTGGTGTACCACCTTTGCCCCCAAAGTCAGTGATTTATAACTGGGTGTGTGGGCTAGGTCAGCTACATAATTTGTCATAACAAGATTAACGAGGGTACTCACCGTGAAATCCTGCTCACTAATCCAAGTGGAGGATGTATCAGGACAGATAAAGTCTCCATGTTGGATTTGAAACGTATCCGCCAGATAAGAGTCATCAAAGTGGAGGTCATTCTCGAGTACCCTAGAGTAGTAGCCTTGACCATCCTGTGCAAGATTGGTGTAGAATAGCCAGATGAGTAGAGGATACATCCCCCTGGGCTGGAAGGCAATGAACTCGTATCACCACTGGTACCGAAACATGTCCAAGACGTTATTGAAATGGGCTTGCATAAACTCTTTGTCTAGGATTTTTCCTAAGATGGGATCTTTAAGATGAAAAACCTTATCATATTTAATACGCCTGTCGGGTGTAGGGAACCACTGCTCAAGCGGAATGCCTACAGTAGCACGTCTATGGTCCCTCGCCATGATAAAAGAAAAATTTTCTTAAAGGGTGCTAGGCTGAGAAATGGGAAAAATACAAGGCAGCTCTCAAGGGTGGATGTAAAATGAGTTATTTTTTGCTGAATCCCATATATATCAGCGTGGTTCGGGTGCCTGAGAAGAAGTTCGGTCGCCCAAACAACTATAATTGCACAACCCCACTAAGTCTGTTTGGTTCACCAAGCAATGGTTCAGTCGACTGAATTTTAGGCACCATTTTGCAAAATCGAGGATTGATCGCCCGAACTTAATATGAACTGCATTGGTCGGTCACCCAAAGTCCACGTTCAGTTACCCGAAAGCAAATTCGGTTACTTGAACCATATTCAGTAGCTTGAATAAATTTGAACGTAAATGTTCAGCTGCTCGAAGAGTGGTCAATGCTCTGGTTAGACTTCCAAGTTTGGTTGCCCGAAGTGCAAAAGCACTATATGGTTCGGTTGCCCGAGCTTGGTCAACTTCTTTTGTTTTGACCAGTTTTCCCAAGCTAAAACCCTTATGATTTATCTACAATACTTAGGGCTTTATGAGGACTCCTAATCAATTCTATGAATATAAGAGAGCACCTACAGGTCAAGAAGAGATGGGATCGGAATTGAATCTCCAAATTTGTCTCATTTTAACTCCCTTTCTTTCAAGCGCACAATCAAACTTGGGACGACCCTTCTTCTTACACAAAGCACAATAGGTGTTAGTGTATGGACCTGAAGAGGTACTAGCAAAATCTTTGGACTCTCTTATAAAGTACCCCATAGACTTTTCTTCTTCCTATTTCTTACTCCATTGTAGCCTATACTTCCCTATGTAAGGTCATTTTCTACGATCCTAACAACTTATTAAGGTTGTCCTTACCTCTAGTGAATGTGTAAATGATCCTAGACTGGTCTTCGATTTTCTTTTCAAGTTCTTTTATTTTCAAAATTTTAAGATCTTTGCAATCATCCTACAATTTAATAAATTCTCTAGTCAAATTATTTGCCTTTTGTTCAAGTTCAACAATCAAGTGGTCCTTTTTATTATCATTAGAAACTTGAGATTTCAAAATAGTCAATTCCTTTTCTAATGACTCATTTCTACTTTCCAGTCTTTTAATTTTCAAATTATTTTCTCTTTCAGCAATAACTTTTGAGTCACATTCTTTAATGCATGCATCATACTTGTTTTTCAGCATAGAATATTTCTTATTCGATTTAACAAGTAACTTATGAGTCCTAATATATTCAATTTGCAGTTCTTCATAAGTAAGCATGCTCTCACTATCACTACTATCATATGATTCACAATCAGATACATCATTCAAATCATCATATGAATCATTTTCAAATTTGTATACCAAAGCAGAAGGAATAGAGATAACCTCATCATTAGTTAAAGCAACAAAACACTAGTTACCTAACCTCATCATTAGTTAAAGCAACAAAACACTAGTTACCTTCCTCAAGATCATTGGAGCTTGAGTCGCACGAAGAGATGACTTCCTTTTGCGTGGATGCACCATATCTCCTCTCAAGTTCATCCCAGATCTGCTTAGCATTACTACAAGCCATAACCTCACATAAAACATTAGAATCTAAAGCATGTAGTAAGGTATTCATGTCATCAAAATTTACTTGTACTAAGTTCCTATCATGATCATTTAGTTCACACTCAGATTAGGAACATCAATACACTCAATGGATTTCATAGGCACACAATCACTCTGATCAATGACTTTCCAAAATTTCCAATTTAAGGCTTTCACATACACAGTCATTCTGAATTTCCATACAACATAGTTATCACCACAGAATACTGGTGGGTGTGTGACCAATCTTCCCTCACATGAAGGGGATGCACTAAAACGAGCCATCGTGATCTTTTACTAAATGACATTTAAGTTACGAGGCTCTGATACCAATTGTTAGTTTTGGTGCAACCCCAAGGGGGGGGGGTGAATTGGGTATTTAAAATTTATCGCCTAGGTTTACTGGTTTTATCAATAGTGTAGTACAACCTAGGGTCAGTCTATGCAATCAACAAATAAACATACGCGTGTAGTAAAAGTAAGGTGCGAGAAATAAACAATACACACAATATGTTATCGAGGTTCGGACAAATTGTCTAAGTCCCCGCCTTGGCTGCACTAGCACAAGGATTCCACTAAAGCTCACTTAATGAGTGAAGCGGCACCGATTACAACCAGGTCAATTTAGAGGGCGGACCTCAACCAACATGCCTTACCAGGATGTCGCACCTAGCTTTCCTAACTAGGTATAATCTAGTCTGAGACTATTTAACAGGGCTAGTCTCCCTCTTCAGGCCCGCGCCTGGAATACAACCAATGTGTATAAAATTTGTACATGAAAATACGCTTCTACACAAATAGATATGTGCACTAGTACAGCTCAATCAATATTGCTAGCACGAATGATATGTAAATATGCTCAGTGCTCCAATGTGTGCTAAACACTCAATCAAGTATAGATTATCAGTCCAGATTTAGAGTGTATATCAAAACAAGATTTGAAACACAACATGAAAATAATACAAAATTTGATAAGGGTTTCAAAGATGCTAAGCAAGTTGATTGAAACAAACTCAACGAGATATTTCAATATACAAAGCACAATGGAGTTGTTTGAAAAACTAACTTTTGAAAAGGATTTTTGCACACAAAAATATAGGTTCAGGTGTCTTGCAATGATAATATAAGAACCACAACCTTCTAAGTCTTCCCACACAAGATTTATCAAGTAAAATCGGTGGAAGAGTTTAAGGCTATACTCTAAAATAAAATCAATCAAACAATATACCAAATCAAAGTATTAGCTCGTAAGACTAAGCACAATTAGTTTAGAAATACTCACAACACTTGAAAGATCAAGAAATATGGAGTGTATGAGTGTTTTGGAGTAGTATAGGCTAAAATAGGATTTTGAAAGTTGAGAGAATTTTGGCCATAATCAAAATATTAATCCTTGCTAATTATGACAAATGAGCAAGTATTTATAGGTAAGGAGGATTTTTTGACCACTGGGGACACAATGGGAATAATTAAATTTGTTTTAAAAGCATTAAGAAACTTAACCCAGTTTACCCCATTAAAAAATCAGTAAAAAATATTTAACCCGCGAGGTTCGGGTGCTTGACCTAAGGTTCGGGTGTCAGAATAGACTCACTTAGAAAATCTATTTTTAATGGTTTGAGTGCCCATAGAAATGGTCGGTCGGCTGAACAAAATTCAGTAGCATTTTGTTCATAAGTTCAGGTGCTCGGTTTCAAGTTCGGTTAACTGAACTAATCGGTTCGGTTGCCCAAGCCCAATTTGAACTAGATCAATTGGTTGTCCGAGTAGTTGAAAAGTGCTCTAACACAGGTTCGGGTGCCCAAGGAAGATACGCTCAAATCAGGTTCAGTTGCCCGAACACAAAGTCAATATTTTGACTTGTTAGGTCACTCGAACTGTTTTACACGGCTTAGGTTCGGTCGCCCAAACCCTCTCAACATTTTCAGTTAAGTTCATTTTTAGCCAATTTAATTCCCTTGATGTGAAGAGTGATGTTGGGGAGTTTGTGTACTAAAAGTAGGTACCTAAGGTCTAACTAGGGTTTCTTATGAGCATATCTACCTACCATGCATGATGCAAATTATTACAAGCTGCAAGGTGTACAGTCCATTATAAATATTACATCCTAAAATGAAGAAATGAAATGATAAATACAAATACAACACAAAATTCTTCATTCTTTGGCACGAACACCGCACGCCATCATGTATGTCTTTTAGTTCGAATACACGTGCACAGTGAACTTGCATGCAAGCATTAGTACAACTATCAGTACCGAGAGTATTTGTCATGATCAAAATTGGGTGTGACCTATGAGGTCAACATGATCATTGGAACTACTCTTGCATCGAACGAGCCAACAATTCCCAAACTTGAACCATAAGTCCTACAAAATAAATCAAAATGGGGTTCAAGGTGCCAAAACGTGAAATATGCATGTTTTTTTTTCATAAACCATCTACCGCCTCCATGCTCCTAAGTTAAATGACCGGTGGGAACTAGTCTTGCATTAAACGAGCCAACGGTTTCCATGTTTGAACCATAGGACTTACAAAACAAGTCAAAAATGGGGTTTTACGTGTGCAAAACGTGAAATATGCTTATTCTTATGATAAACCAAGTATTGTCACTGTACTCATAAGTAAAGTAACCTACAGGAACTAAACGTGCATTAAACAAGCCAATGGTTCCCAAGTTTGAATGTAAGACTTACAAAACAAGTTAAAAATGCGGTTCAAGGTGCCCAAAACATGAAATATGCACAGTTTTATCATAAATCATCTACCGCCACCGTACTCTTAAGTAAAATGACCTATGGGAACTAGTCCTACGTTAAACGAGCCAATAGTTCCTAAGTTTGAATCGTAGGATCTACAAAACAAATAAAAAATGGGGTTCTAGGTGCCCAAAATGTGAAATATGCTTGTTTTAGTTATTTTATTTGTAATTTTAGTTTCTTCATTATGTTACTCATTTTTTTTTTCCCTTTGGAGATGTTTTAGAGTGATTCAGTTGGAGGTATGAGCTTTTTTTGGAGATGTTAAAAAAATTATATTTTTGGACATTTTTGTTATTTTTTATGGTTTTAGTTGGAGGTATGGGCATTTTTTGGAGATGCTAACACAATTAATTTTTTGGGGTTTTTGTTAATTTTATAGATACTTTTACGTAATAACATTTTGAATATTCCATTCGATATTTGGGCTTTCTTTTTGAACATTGCTTGTGTATTTGAATGGAATATTGAATGTATTTCAGCATTTTTAGTAGCACGTGTTAAATTAATATTTAATGCTTTTGATTGTTGAAATTGTACAGGAACTATATTTCATTTCATAACCAAAAACTATAAAAAGGGGAAAAAATGAGACTGATTTTTGCGATAAAGTATCGTCACTAAATTTATATTATTATTACCAACAACTTTTAAGGAGGACTTTTTTTCGTCCCTAAATACCTTTAGGGACGAACATATTTTGTCACTAATTGATGTTCACTGAAAATTGCTAACAACTTACTCCCATACCCTATGTTATTTAGGGATGACTTTATTTCGTTGCTGAAACTTTTACGATTTTTAGGGACAACATTTTTTTTGTCACAAAAAACAAATGTAATAGTCGTAAGAATATTTATGGACGAAACTATTTCATCCCTAAAACTACTTTTTCTCAACAAATTTTATTATTCATCCCAAAAAACATCTAGGGACCCTTTTAGGGACAAGTATGTGACAAAAATATTTCGTCGCCAATAGTCTTTAGCGACGAATTTGTCACTCTTAGGGACAAATTTTGTTGTCATAAAAAACAATTTTTCTTGTAGTGCTCAAAGGTCAGTTGACTAGGCACTAGTCGAAAGAGTACGAGATAAACTGTTGGAGTTTCTAAAAGGTAGGACTGATCGACCCCTCACTTGAGTCGATCGACCATCCCAACTTTTTCTCAAGATTGGTTAACCTAACTAAGTGGGGTAGTCGATCGCTCGGCCTTATTTAAAAAAATGATAATTTTTATAATTCTTTGAAAAATAAAAAAATAACAAGAAATGAAAAATGAAAAATGAAAAATGCTTTTTTCCATTAAATGGTCCCTAGAGTTGCTCATCACCTTTTCAAAAAAAAAAAAAGAACTAAACTTAGAAAAATAAAAGGAAAGAAAATAAAATAGGATATTAAAGAGTTTTAAAAATTAAATGAAAAAAAAAAAACTTATGTGGCATAAGATTGTGTTGTCAACTATTTATTGATTTAGTTTGTGTAGCTGACGTAGTACACCCTGTCTACCTACTAACTTCCAATCAACATAATAATTTCTCCTCTTGCGGAGGGCAAAATTTTTCTGGCCATTACCTTGTCACGCCCCGAACCTAGTAATGAGACCTAGGGGTGAATAAGTAATCTAACCTGTCCCTGTATTATACAAAACATTAATGATACGCTATAATGAATGAGGGTCCGATTCCGTGGGGTTCCTGTACACCCTATACACATTCACATATATAACAATAGGCAGCAGAAACTGTTCTTTCTATACATACATTATACCATACCAGAGTCTATACAAAAAGAGTTTAGGCTCGATAATACAAAACATAAACCTGGGTGCCAACCAAAACCCCAAAATGACAACCTGATAGAGTCCTAATACTTACACAAATACTATCCGCAGTATACCGACCACTACGCTCCCAACACAAGAACGCTAGTTCCGGTTACTTGAAGAACCTGAAAAACATGTACATACGATAGGAGTGAGAAACTTCTCAGTAAGGCAGATCTAGGTTATATCAGTGTGTGGCATATGAGTGTTATCATGACATAAAATATACATAGTTCAATGCAATTCCAGTATTCTCACAAAAAAGTTCCAGTATAGTGCATATCACGCACACACACATGATCAAGTAATACGATGTCATCACACCCTTCGGCCCAAAGTCGACCCACATTACACGGCGTCCCCGGCACATGGTGTAGCCCCAGGCTCCCATGGCATCGTATCGGTACAACTGGTGGATCCACACCCTTCGGTGATCATTCAGTAAGGCTCACTGTAACGACCCAGAATATACTAATATTTAAATATTAAAGAGAGAGGAAAATAGAAACAGGAATAGAAGGAGGCTGTAGACTTCGTCGACGACATCGCATTTTGGAGATAATAATAATAATAATAATAATAATAATAATAATAATAATAATAATAATAATAATAATAATAATAATAATAATAATAATTTTAAGGAATTTCTAGGAAATTTGACGACGAATACAGGATTTCATCAACGAGTGCATAAGGAAATTCGTCGACGAATACAGGGTTTCGTCAATGAGAAAATACTAAGAGACGGATATGGGCTGCTTTGAATTTCGTCGATGAATACAGGGTTTCGTTGACGAATTTAATGAAGGACTCGTCGACGAGGTGACGTGTCTCGTCGATGAATCTGACAGTATAAATAGTGGGAAAATCGAGATTTTTATCATTTTCAGCGTCCCTCTCTCTCTCTCTCTCTCTCTCTCTCTCTCACTTCTCTCTTCTTTTTTCGGGCTTGTTTCTCACCGAATCGAAGATCTGAGGCTACCACGATGCTCCTGGCGAAATTCTTTGCAAGTCTGGGGGGATCCGTACTGGCAAGTATGGAGATTCAGCACTCGATTCTGGTGGATTTGGAGAGGCTCATTATAGAATTGGTGGAGGAGAGTCCTCGGGCAGTTATTGCCAGTCTAGTGGTTCAGCCTACACTTTACAAGAGGATTAAAATAGCTCAGGGTGATGATGTAGAGTTGGTAGCAGTGATGGCTAGAGGACGTGATGGTCAGGGTGAGGAGTTTAACATATCAGATGATGGAGCTCTGCAATTCCGTACTAGGCTATGTATTCCTGCAGATCCTGGAATCAGGAGAACTATACTGGAGGAAGCTCACAGATCCCTATACACAGTTCATCTCGGTAGTACTAAAATGTACAAGGACTTGCGAGAGTATTTCTGGTGGAGTGGAATGAAGAGGGAGATAGCCAAATTTTTTTAGCAATGCTTGACATGTCAGTAGGTTAAAGCTGAGTACTAGAGACCGGCAGGACAGTTGCAACCATTGTTCATTCCAGAATGGAAATGGGACCACGTTTCGATGGATTTTGTTACGGGGTTACCACCAGTACGGAAGGGA
This sequence comes from Malania oleifera, assembly GCF_029873635.1. NCBI lineage: Eukaryota > Viridiplantae > Streptophyta > Magnoliopsida > Santalales > Ximeniaceae > Malania > Malania oleifera. Next base: position 44,007,987 of record NC_080421.1, on the reverse strand, counting down.
CTGAATGCGATTTGGGTGGTTGTAGATCGTCTGACGAAGACCGCCCATTTCATCCCTATTAAAATCGGTTATTCCATGGACATATTGGCAAAGATATATGTTCAGGAGATAGTTCGTGTTCATGGAGTACCAATATCCATAGTCTCGGACCGAGATCCTCGGTTTACTTCACGATTCTAGAAAAATTTTCAGGAGGCTATGGGTACGCAGTTAGCTTTTAGCACTGCTTTTCATCCCCAAACAGATGGTCAGACTGAGAGAACGATTCAGATATTAAAAGATATGCTTTGTACTTGTGTGCTTGATTTTTGGGGCAATTGGATTCAGTTTATGCCGTTAGTTGAGTTTGCTTACAATAATAGCTATCAGGCTAGTATCGGCATGGCTCCATATGAGGCATTGTATGATAGGAGATGTCGTTCTCCTCTTTTCTAGGATAAAGTAGGTGAAAGGTGAGTTTTGGGTCCCGAGATAATATAGCAGGCGTTCGACAAAGTCCGATTAATTAGAGAAAGGATTAATAGAGTGCAGAGTCGGCAGAAAAACTATGTAGACACTCACCGTCGAGAGTTGGAATTTGATGTGGGAGATCGAGTATTTTTGAAGATAGCTCCTCTGAAAGGAGTTATGAGGTTTGAAAAGAAGGGTAAGTTGAACCCTAGGTTTATTGGCCCTTTTGAGATACTTGAGAAAATAGGGTCAATTGCCTACAGGCTAGCTTTGTCGCCAGCTTTGGCTCGTATTTATGACGTATTTCATGTTGCTATGTTAAGGAAATAAGTCACAGACCCATCCCACATCATTAGTTATGCAGAGATAGAGCTTAAGGATTCTTTGGCATATGAAGAAGTACCAGTACAGATTTTGGACAGGAAAGTTCAGACTTTACGCACTAAAGAAATATAGTTAGTTAAAGTTGTGTGAAGGAATCACGCTATAGAGGAAGCTTCTTGGGAGCTAGAGGATCAGATTAGACAGAGATACCCGCAGTTGTTCCAAGAGTATAGAGGTACTCAGGTAAAGTATAATAGTTCAATAGGTTTCTTTTGCAGGTACATGTATTGATTTTGGTTAGTAGATAGTTTTAGTTTTATATGTGTAATTTCCTAAAACGTAAATGTAACCACGGTATTCCTCCACCACAAGTGAGGGCAAATAATAAAACAAGTAGACCCTTTTTCTTCTACAGAATGATGGAGCGTATAGATGGGGATACAACTAGTAAATTACAAGGATGAAATTTTATAAGGAAGGGAGAATGTAACGACCCAAAAAATACTGATATTTAAATATTAAAGAGAGAGGAAAATGGAAGCAGGAACAGAAGGAGGCAGTAGACTTCGTCAACAACATTGCATTTTGGAGATAATAATAATAATAATAACCTCAAGGAATTTCTAGGAAATTCGTTGACAAGTGCATAAGGAAATTCGTTGACGAATACAGGGTTTCGTCGATGAGAAAATACCGAGAGACGAATATGGGCTGCTCTGAATTTCGTCGATGAATACAGGGTTTCGTCGACGAATTTAATGAAGGACTCGTCGAAGAGGTGACGTGTCTTATCGATGAATCTGGTACTATAAATAGTGGGAAAATCGGGATTTTTATCATTTTCAGCGCCCCTCTCTCTCTCTCTACGTCTCTCTCTCTCACTTCTCTTTTCATTTCTGGGCTTGTTTCTTACGGGATCAAAGATCTGAGGCTACCATGATGCTTCTGGCGAAATTTTTTGCAAGTCTGCTGGAGCTGATCGTTGGAAAAGTTGTGTTGGATTTCGTCCCAATCTCAGGGTAAGACATTTTATTCAGTATTTGCCTTTCTCCCAGTTATAAGAAATGTTGTAGGTAAGAAAATACTGATATTTTGTTTTGAGGGATTGTATTTTTAGGATGTTGAGTTAGGAACCTTGCGGGTATAGAGCCAGAATTTTATAGGGGTTTTTCAAAGTTAAAGTAAGGGAAATATGCTATGCTAGGAGTTTTCATAATGCCATTAGAAATTTCATGGACACGTATTTATACCAGTTTATTATATAGTATTTACGGAATATGAATTTAAATACTTGTGTGGCCTGAGTAGATTTTCACAAGATGAAGAATTTATATAGCTTTTATAATGTATCATACTATACTAAATGCATAAAGATTATACAGAGAAATTTACATGCGTGTACAACTTTTATACGAATAGTTTCATGATACAGATACATACACACACACACACACACACATATACATGTATATAGTTTTACTCATATCAGTATATATATATATATATATATATATATATATATATATATTACAGTTTTATACAGAACAGTATGTACAGTGTTATAGCATGCCATGTTTTCCTATTACCATAACATACAGAGTATATAGACAGAGTATACAGATAGATATACAGAGGTAGCATCAAGATGCCACTGATATAGTATATAGAAATTACAGTATTTATAGTACATAAAGATAGCGTTATGGTAATTTTTGGGAACATGATGAAAACAGTAAAATAGTATATGTGTATATATGTATATAGTATCAGATCTCTATGGAAAGATTACAGACAGATACGGTTACAGAGCATGGTACCGTTGCTATATACAGATGGAGTGCAACCACATATTTAAGACAATATGTGGGTGCCGTCTAACTGTGCTCGGAGTGGATGCAGCTCCCCAGTATGTTGGGTTGAGGGGGGCCGGTTAGAGGAGGTAGCAGCCAGTCCCGTGCTTAGCAGTGGATGCAGTTTGGCCGGGCTGAGGTAATGTAGAGTATGATGACTTACCTAGAGGGCCGACCAGGTTAAGTCTCACCTACGAGCAACACAACCCTGTCATGAGGGGTCAAATCATGACGTACAGAGTCCCAGAGATAAAGCACAATTAGGTATATGTATACAGTTTTATAGTATATGATAAGTATAGTATGGTATTATTAGAATGAAAAGTAGAAAATACAGACGATACATTATATTTTAAATTGTGAAAGAAAGATATGCTTTAGAGATTATTTATTTCATTACAGTTCATTTGCTACTTAAAAGTACTCTTAACTTTGTTGCCACACCCTAGTAATAGCATATTTCCACTTATTGAGCGTTGACTCACCCCATTACTTTAACATTTTTCAGGTGAGCCAGTTAGGCGAGCAGATTAGGCTCGCAGTTAGAAAGAGAGTTGATTACCCTAGTTATAAGGTGAGTTTTTGATAGAGTTGTGTATATTTTTTTTGGGTAAATGATGCTGGAGGGTTAGTTTTGTATGGCTATGGTGAATATACACTGGATTTTGGTATTGTATAGTATATATATGTGAATGGTTGTATGATTTATGTTTCCGTTGCTTAGGTATGGATATATATATAATAAAAAAATAAAAAAAAATGGATAGAATTTTGAAGATGTTACACTTACGCCCTCAGATATAGAGCTAGACACTTTTGCCAAACATGACAGGTGATATTTCACACCCTCAGATATAAAGTCGGACACTCTTTCATAACCTGAAACAATTCGGAACCCTGTTCCTATTTCATTGCAGTAAAATACAACTCATGCATGTTCATATAACCGAACAATCCACACTCATTTTGTAATCTAAAATCATGATTTTTAAAAAATATACAGTTTAAACAAGTCAAGGCATGGCCATCCCCAGAACATAATATATAACACAATATATTCACGGTTTTCCAATGAAACTAGAGATGCAACCCAATGCCCCATTTTCCCAAAATTGTAACATGAAAAATCCATAATTTTACTCGTTAGATTTCCCCAAATAAGTAACCAAAACACACACAGGACCGTGAACTACAGTTCTACCGAATCCAATTTCAAAAATAACCGACACAAACAGAATTCCCTTACCTTTCCCCGAAAATCCAAACCCAAACTTTATGGCCCCTAAACCGCGAACCGAGTTCCCAAAACATATAAACCATAATACAGAACATACTCACAATTCTATTCCCTACATAACTACTGAAATAGAATTGAAAACCGAGCCTTACCTCGATTTTAAGCCAAAACCCGAAAATGTTTAGAATGAAGATCCGTTCTACAAATCTTGAAGAAAATCCTTTCTTGATTCTCGTAGTAATGTCGGATAGTCGATTCTACCAACGTACAACGAAGAAATCTAGAGAGAGAGAGTGAGGATCGAGTTCCTAGTGTGTGTGAGAGAGAGAGAGAGAGAAAGAGGATTTTTGATTTCTTAGCTTCTAAGCAATGGAAAAGATATTTGTAGCCCTTTGACTTGGCCAACCTCGTCGACGAGGCGGCGTCTTTATCTACGAGTCAACAAAGGGAGTTCGTCGATGAAGCAGTGGCCTCGTCGACGAGTGTGAGATTTTCGGATTTCCCGAAACCCCTCGGCTTCTCCTCATCGACAAGCACCTGCATTTCGTCGCCGAGCAATAGAAGGGCCTTCATCGACAAATTCTAGCTTTGTCGACGAAGTCTGCTCAATTACTATTTTACCCTTCTTTTATTTATTTATTTATTCCATATTTCACGGTTCGGGTTCCTACATACCTTCTTTACCGTATAAACTTTGTCTGATCTTGTGTATCTATAAGCTTATTCTAAGTTATGGGAGCCGAGAGATAGTCCATCTCCCATACCATATATCTTTTCATCTCTATCAAGATTGAATGTAATACCTTTAATAAAAATATTTAAAACTTTAATTATCGAAATGTCCGTAAGAGACACAATTAGTTTACTAATTCTAGGATGAAATAGTAATATACTTTTCGATTAAAAAGAGGAAAGAGAGGGAAAAAAGAAAGAAAGATGGTTTTGGACAGCAGCAATTATGCTTGCAAGTAATTTACTAAATCCAGCACAGCAAGTAATTTATCAGGACGTGCTTCGGATTCCAACACCGAATTTTCAAAAGGCAGGACATGACAAACGTACCCCACAGTCCACAGACCACAGCTCGCTGTCCCATGTGATGTCTTGCTGTCATACACCATGCTCTCACTAATATTCAAATCAACTCCCTTCTAATTAATTTTTAAAATCAGCGGAGACGCATTTTTCTGGTGCTTTCACGTTGCCAGAGCTGACGGCTTCAATTTAAATTTGTACAGATTGTTGGAAAAAATATTAAAATATAAAATAATATTAAATTTAATAAAAATTATAAAATAAAATTCTGAACTCCCAAGTTCATACATGTGAATACAACCTTATTTTCTATGACTTTTATGTACATCTTTTTTCTATTTATCTTTTTTTTTTTTTTTAGATTATTGTGAGAACTCCAGCTATTGATGAGCCATTCTTTGGACCCCCCGATTCGGCATCAAACTCACGGGTCGGCGGCCTTCCACCTGGTTCGCCGGTTAGGTTAATCGGATGCGGTCATGGGTTCAAATCAGCCGGTTGGACGTTTGAGCCATCCAAATCTCAGGATACAACCAACGGTATCCACTGTGTGAAGGCACGCTTTCATTCCTCCAGGAATATCTATCGGGGCTCAAACTTACACTTAGAAAGACTTTGTATGTTGTATGAGTGTAATGTACTGTACCATGTAAGTAATATGCTATCATTTAAATTCACCAACATGATTTTAATGGAAGTATTTAAATTTTTTTTTTTACCTACACCAATTAGGATGCACATTTAGAATTCTATGTATAATCTCTAGCTGCAGATTGTGATTTTCACTCCATTATTCCAGGTCTCATTCAAACTTTTACGAACTATTCAAAAGACACAAATATGATTATTAGTTTAAAATGTCATATATAATTAAGTTACCTAATTTATTAATTTGCCCATTTAATGAAAAAATTGAGTTAGATTATGTATTTAGAGGTGGCAAAACAGGTCAAAACTCGACGGATGACCCTCGACCCCTTTGTTTAAATCGAATTTGAGTTTAATACAAGATGACCAGTTTATAAACAGATTAACCCGAACCCGCCCCGTTTAATAAACAAATTGGACGGGTTTGGGTTGGTACCCCTCAGGTGACTCATTTATCGTAATATATATATATATAAAACATAAAACCTAACCCTACCCTCACAACCTCATCCTGCTACCCAGTAACCTAATACGCAAACTCATCGCTCGACAACTCCACTTGCAGACAGTTAGACGCAATCTCGTGCTCGGCACCCACGATGACCACTACCCAGAAGTGAGAAAACCCCACCAGATCTAGAGTTCAGACTACCAGTGAAGGTCAAAAGGTGAAGTAAATTGAACGGTCACTGCTACCCAATAACCCAGTATGCAAACTTGTCACTTGTAGTACCCATTAACCTTATCTACCCAATACCCATTACCACTCCACTCCACTCCACAGCTCCACTCATAGACAGTCAAATGCAGTCTCGCACTCGGCACTTGGCATCCATGGCCACTACCTAAAATTGAGAAAACCTACTAGATCCAGAGTCCAGACTACAAGTGAAGGTGAAGTGAACTGAATTGGAGCCCACAAGAATTGAGGTGCAATAGCATAAAAACTCTCATTCCCCATTTCCCCCAAACCTTATTCGGCCTTTGGTGACGTTAATCAGCACCTAGAAAAGCCTAAACCAGCGAAATGTTTAAAATTTTTTAAAATAAATAAATTATATTTTTAAATGGGTTACCCGTTTATTAAATGGACGAGTTTGAGTTTACATCACTCGTTAATAAATGGATCAATCCAAACCCGAATCCGTTTAACCACTACCCATTTATGACTTGCTGAAACCTCTCACTCGTTAACTCATTTTGCCATTCCTATATATGTATTGACTAAAAAGGTAGGCCCCACATCGACATATGTTCACACACTCATTGGTCTAATTAAGACAACAACTCAAACACACACACACACACACACATATATATTGGAAACTCCACTATATAAACTCCATCTCCAAGACATCTCTCGCGCGCTCTCTCTCTTTCTCTCTCTCTCTCCACTGCAAAAATGGGAAGCAGAAATGTTAGGCTGTTGCTGATTTCCTTGAGCCTTGTCATAGCTCAATCTGCGGCAGACTGGAACATTTTGAGGCTGAAGTGGAGCAGGAAGAGCAATATTATTATTGCCAATGCTGGTGAGGATGATAATGATGGCCTTTTGATCAGGGGAAGGAGCTTGAAGAATTACTGCGAGAGCTGGAGGATGAATGTGGAGCTGAACAACATAAGGCGATTCGATGTCGTTCCGGAGGAATGCGCAGAGTACATCGGGAAATACATGGCGTCGACGCAGTACAAGGTGGACTCGGAGAGGGCGCTGGAAGAGTGCACGCTGTATCTCGCCAGCTGCTGCGCCTCCAAATGCGTCGACGGTAAAGACGCTTGGATTTTTGATGTGGACGACACTCTCCTCTCCACCCTCCCTTACTATCAAAAACACAATTATGGGTGAGACTCACTCCTCCATCATCACTATTATTAACTATTAACTTTTGATTAATTTATTATTATCATTATCAAATGGTAAAGTGGGTGAGCCCATTAATCATTACAATGCTGCAAACATGATTTAGTTTGGGGTTTCATGTTTGGGTATGAATTAGATGGAAATTGACTGGATCTATTATCATATTAAATATGGTGTATATATAGATATAAGGGTGGATCTAGCTTGCATTTAAATGGAGTCTAGTTAGTGATTTTTACCATGAATTTGGGATGTTAGGATTTTGATTTTCAATTTGGATTTATGTGAATATGGTTAAAATGTAGTATAAATTTGTATTAAATTCCATCCAAATTGCTATAAACGCAAATTAAAGACCTAAAATTCATTTCTCCCAACACGATCTTAATTAATTAATTACAGTATGTAAATGAGAGATTTATTTTTTGATAATCTTTTAGGCATTCCAAGTGCCAGGAGAAGCAAAATGCCCATATAGATTTCTCTTGAATGTGTTGGGACAGGGAGAGAAGCAAAATGCCCATGTAAATTTGATCTCTTCAATGTGTTCCGTTTTGTGTGTGGGAGTTGAGGTGAGACAGATCAGTGGTGGGGAGGGACTGGATAAAGACTTGTAAGGGAAAATTGTGGAAGAAGATGGGAAGATGATCGAGAAGAGAAACCCAGTAGCTCTCCCGTTCATCATGGGGTCAGGCTTGTTACATCTCTCTTCTTACTTTCCCTAGGAAGCTGGGCGTCCAAGTATAGTTCTCTTGTCCATCATCTTAAAAGTTTTTACATTTTTATTCTTGTTTATCTATATATCTATCTCACGTTGATCACAAATGGCTGTTGTAGTAATGAGTATGTGTGTAACATTGGAGTGTCTTCAGTTTTTAATAGCTCAAGCTTTGGTTGAAATCCAACTACATGCCTGGTCTAATTTTATTTGGGGTTTTTTATCCAATTTTCTTCTATCATAAATAATTAATGTAGATAAATCTTTGCTAAAAGTTTCACAAAAATGTTTTTTCTTTTCCTTGTATTGGGTTCATCATGCATCTAAAGGTAATATTATATGGTCCAAAAAAGAGGGCGTCCTCCACACGAACAAGCAATAATGTCCTCTTAGTGTTGATGGTTAAATTAATGACCTAATAGTTGGTGTATTGCTTATTTTTTAAAAATAGTTATGCATTGCATTCCATAGTAGCTTAATACATATTATTATGTGCTTTCCTCTTGGAATGATTCTGTTATCAACAGCTTGCAATTTGTCAATGAATGAAAAATATTAGGGGAGAGATGCTCAATGTGACATCCTTGGAAGCATGGATGAGAGAGGGCAATGCACCAGCTCTAGGCCACACACTCAGACTCTTCAATGATATAAAAGCAAGAGGCTTCAAGATCTTTATAGTATCTTCAAGAAGGGAACTACTTAGGTCTGCCACTGTGGATAACCTCATTAAGGTTGGATACCAAGGTTGGACTAGTCTTATATTGAGGTATATCCTACAACTTGTCTCTTTCATCTCTTTATTTACAAGTTCCTTGAACTATACATTTTTGGTTTATCTTGTTTTGTTTCATATTTTAAACCTAGGTAAAACATGCTTATGGTCCTTTTTAATCATTATTTGTGCATTTTGGGGACCAAGAAACTAGTAAAATATCTTCCCTTTTATTGAAATGGGGTTAAGTATTTCTTGATTGAAGTTGTGAATATTTGGTTGCTTAATTTGGATGTAGGAGTGTTAGAGATGAATACGAAGAAGTGCAAAAATACAAAGCTGAGGTGAGGAAAAGATTGATTAGTGATGGGTATCGCATACACGGCGTTGTCGGAGATCAATGGAGCAGTCTTAAAGGAACCCCAAATGCAGAAAGAACATTCAAGCTTCCAAATTCTTTGTATTATGTTGCCTAAAATTCATTTACATCCAATCTATAAACAAGCTAGCACGCCACTGTGTAATAAAAGAGATAGTATTGTTGCTACATAACAAAACCTATTGTGGCGTAGTTAGCTCCTCTATATATATGCCCATGTAAGGTGGTTGCTAAAACTTGAAGCCTTTTAAAAAATGATTAAACATTGTTTTCTTTATTATAATACTCCTAATTTTTTTAGATCTTCTATGTTGCTCATATGTATAGACCCCATGTTTGGGATTATGGAATTGTAGTCTTGCATTTGGATTTATATGAATTTAAATAAAATATAATACAAATTTGTACTGCATTTTGTTCAATTCTATACTAATCCAAATCCAATAGTTAAAATCCATACTCCGAAACATTATCAGACGCTGGATTTTAGGAGCATGAATTTTAGTTCTTGAATTTGAATTTGAGTGGATTTGAACAAAATGTAATATAATTTTATATTACATTATATTTAAATTCAAGCAAATCAAACCCAAAACCTCTCCCAAACAAAGGAAAAGAGTATTTCAATTTGAAATCTCTCTTATCTTACATTAATGGAAGAGTAGAGAAAGTTTTACCAATTTATATAGACCCATGAACTAGACTTGGTAACTTTTAATGGTTGGCTCAAGTATACACACTGGACAATCTCACATAATGCATAAACACGCTGCTTTGACTCGTCTCAACTCATATGCATGGGTACTGAACTTGGTTTTACAACTCTTTTAGTTAATACTCTCTTTAATATCTAAATATTTGCTATTTGAATATTTTGAATGCTAAAAGAATTTTTTTTTCCATATGTTAGTTAGTCATTTAGGTAGATAATTTTTTTCATTAATTTTAAAAATTAACATTTTTCATTTTAATTATGCTATTTATTTTGTTTGTTAATTATATCTTCTAGAGTCCCATAAATACACTATCCCATAACTTAGATGATCTTCCATCTCTAGTTGGATAATGACAAATTGAGACTCCAATAGCTCGATTTTGTGAGTTTATACATCTTAAGCCTACTAAGTAATCATGTAAGTTATGCAGATAGTGACTTCTTGCATGAAGATTGTTTCCTTTATTATTAGAGAAATATCTACACTTTCCATTTTTCATTTATTGAGTAATTAATATAGAGCAGATATTTAGGAGTAATTTAGGATCTTGTTCCTTGACTCATGTATATAAATACACCATTTTATTGTTGAATAATAAATATAGAAAAATGCCTTTATTCAAATTTTAATATGGTATCAGAGTAGTTCAAAACCTAATTTTTTCCCCTAACCTTTCTTGTCGCCGCCCATTGTTTTTGAACACACGAAAAACCTAATTTTTTCCCTAACTTTTCTTGCCGTTGCCCACTGTTTCTGAACGCACGCAATAGGAACATACTGTTGCACATGCAACAGGCTTCCGCTCGGCGGCAAACATCCCTCTAGTCCCATCCTCCCTCTGCTCGGTCACCGATTCTAACGACATCGTCGTTATCGAATTAGCGAACACGCTGACATTGTGATCACCTCCGGCATCCCCTGCAGTTCGTGCTTAATTTTCCGGCGTCCTCTCTCCTCTTTCTTCCAATCATCTCAGTCTCAGCTTTTCTCTCATCATCTCCAGCTTCTCTGGTTCTTCTCCGTTCTGGTGTCGTTCTCTTGGCTCTCTATTTTTTTTTTCAAGCCATCTTGCAGTTCCTTAGCTTTGAAGCTTTCAGTCGTCTCAGTGCTTCTCCATTCATTTTCTCCGGTAGCTCTCCGCCTCTCAGTTCGTCTTCTCCGGCAACTCTCCGTTCGTCTTCTCTAGCAGCTCTATTCGGTTCTCCAGTCTTCTTCGACAGTAGCCTTCGGCTGGTGCATCTCCGATGTTCGCGTTTTGGTTCGGTGCCAGTTCTCAGTCTTGGTTGGTGCATCTTCGACGCTCTCTGTCTCCGGCGTCATTTTAGTAGGTTTTTGATTTTTCAGCGATTTTTCGACGTCATCTCTCTCTCTTTCTGACTGCCGTCTTCATAGTGCTTATCGTCCTTGATCGTCTTCTCTGGAAAGAGCAGCAGCAACCGCCCTCATAGAGATTGGATCTGATCCGATTTGGCGGTTTGGTTCATTTGAACTAATATGACATTATGTCCAATATCACATTGGCGGAGGTCTCCTCCTCCAATCCACCATCCTTGGATGCGTTTTTTCCATATTTTCTCCACTCTGCTGATTTCCCAGGTGCCATCCTCGTCTTCACTCTTCTCAATGGTGACAATTATCTTCCTTGGAAAAGGGTTATGAAAATGGCCTTGAATGCCAAAAATAAATTTGGTTTTTTTAATGATACTCTTCCCAAACCAACGTCCTCCCTATTAGAAACTTAATTGTGGGAACGTTGCAGTGATATGGTCTTATCATGGATCCTTAACTCCATTGATCCATCCATTGTTCACAGTTTGATCTATCATGAATGTTCTCGTGATGTATGGCTGGATCTTGAGAATCATTTCTCTCAAAGCAACAATCCTAGAATTTTTAAATTGAAGCGTGACATTGCTACTCTTACCCAAGGCTCCGTGACCATCTCTGTATATTTTACAACTCTTAAAGGTTATTGGGATGAACTCGCTATGCTTGCCTCCACACCGTAGTGCACTTGTGGTGTCTTAACCGAAATAATCTGCGAGTTTTTCAGTTTTTGATGAGGCTACATGACTCATATGCTTCCACCCGCAGCCAAATTTTGGTCATGGATCCTTTACCTTCCGTCACCAAAGTCTATTCAATTTTGCATCAAGAAGAGAAGTAGCAACTTCTTCATATATCTGGTGTTCCAACAGAATCTACTGCTATGACGGTTCCTCGTAATTTTTCTCATTCTTTTGATAGCAAGGGGTAAGGGCATGGTCATCCAAAATGTGACCACTGTGGTCGTAATGGTCATTGGAAAGCACAATGTTATAAGCTATGTGGTTATCCCAATAACAAGTCTCCATCTCGTGGAACACCCAATAAAAAATTTGGTTCTTCAATGGCTGCAAACAATGTCATAGGTTCTTCAACTTCTTTTGAGATTACTGTCCCTAGTCTCACCAGTGAACAATACTGTCAACTCTTGGATCTCTTATCGCCCTCAAACACCAGCTCTGCTAACTTTGTTGGTAAACTTGCATATTTTCATTTTGCTTCTTTTTCTAATACTGAATAGATTGTTGATTCAGGTGCATCAGATCATATAATTTCCAATTTGTCTTCTTTTGACAATATTCAACTCCTTAATCAGTTATGCCCCATTAAGCTTCCTAATGGTGACTCATATCGGCACTACGCGTTTTTCTCCTAATCTCTCTATTTCTAATGTTCTTTACATGCCTTCATTTAAATTTAATTTATTGTCCATCAGCAAACTTACCACTTATCTTAATTACGTTGCTATCTTCTTTCCTACCTTTTGTGTTTTTCAGGACCTATTAACGACGAGGCTGATTGGAATGGGTGAAGTACGAGATGGACTTTACCACTACAAACCTCTCTCCGCCTCAGTTTTCCACTCTCAGCGTGTTTCTGACACTACTCTTTGACATCAACGTCTTGGTCACCCTTCTATTTCATGTCTTCCGAAAACTTTAAATATTTCTTGTTCTTATTTGGCTTGCGATGTTTGTGCTAGAGCAAAGCACACTCATTTACCTTTTTCTTTAAATACAAATAATTTATTTTAATCATATTTATTGTGACATACGGGGTGGTTATACTACAACCTCACTTTCTGGTGCACATTATTTTTTAACAATCGTGGATGACTACTTCTGTGCTATATAAGTTTATCTTATGCACATGAAATCTGATAGTTTTACTTGCCTTACATATTTTTGTGCCATGATTAAAAATCAATTCAATTGTACTATTAAGCACGTGCGCACTGATAATGGTAAAAAATTTCTATCCAATCCACTTCAACTTTTTTTCATGATCAGGGCATTCTTCATGAGCGCATATGTATGGATACCCCTCAACAAAATGGTGTTGCCGAGCGTAAACATCGCCATCTTCTTAATGTGGCTTGGTGTTTACTTTTTCAAGCTAATCTTTCCATCTCTTTTTGGGGTGAATGCATTCTCATAGCCACTTATTTAATTAACTGCACTCCTTCACCCAACCTCAATCATAAGTCCCCTTATGAACTTATTTTTCAGAAACCACCATCGTATACACACTTGCGGGTGTTTGGGTGCTTCCCGTGATGTCACTTTTGAAGAAAATGTCTTTCCCTATCATCTCATACCTCTAACTCCTACATCTTCTCCCGTCCTTACCCTTCCTATTCCTGATATACACTCTTCTTACACTTTACCTACCCAACCAACCACACCTAACCCTAGCCCCTCACCTATCCCTCCTTTTCCCTTGGTCTCCTCCCCGACACCCTCACCCTCACCCCCTTCCCCACCACCCCCTCCACCCATATCTTCATGGACCAAACGATCTGTCACACATGTAAGAACCCGACTCGTGAGATATGGAATAAATAAATAAGAAAAGGGTAAAATAGTAATTTTAGCAGGCTTCATCGACGAAGCCAGTGTTTTCGTCGACAAATGCCCTTCTATTGTTTGGTGATGAAATGCAGAGGTTCGTCAATAAGGAGAAGCTGAGAGATTTCGGGAAATCCTGAAAACTCAGGCTCGTTGACGAGGCCACCGTGACGTCGGCGAATTTCTTTCGCTGACTCGTCGATGAAGATGCCGCCTCATCGATGAGGTTGGCTAGGTCAAAGGCTCTATAAAAATATCCATTTTCTTTGCTTCTTGTCTAAGTTATCAAAATTCTCTCTCCCTCTCTCTAGAACTCGAAGCTCCACTCTCTCTTTATATTTCTCCGCCGTTTGTCATTAGAATCAATGATCCAACGTTACTGTGGGGATCAAGGAAGGAATCTCTACATTTTTTGTGGAATGGATCTTCACTTTGAGGTCTTCGGGTTTTGACCCAAAAATTGAGGTAAGAATCGATTTTTATTTCTATTTTGGTAGATTTGTAAAGAGTAAGATTGTAAGTAATTATTGTACTGTGATTTATACGTTTTGGGAACTCGTTCGCTGTTTAGGAGCCGTAGAGTTCATGTTTGGATTTTCGAGGAAGGGTAAGGGGATTTTATTTATATCGGTTATTTTTGAAATCAGATTCGGTAGAATTATGGTTCACGATCCTATGTATGTTTTGGCTGCGTATTTGGGGAAATCTAACGGGTAAAAATTATGGGGTTTTCACGTTACAGTTTTGGGAAAAAATGGAGCGTCGAGTTGCATATCTGGTTTCGTTGGAAAACCGTGGATATATTGTTGAGTATATTGTGTTATGGATATGGTTGTGCCTTGACTTGCTTTAAACTGTATTTTGAAAATCATGATTTTGTGATTACTAAATAAGTATGGAATGAATTGTTATATGAATATGCATTGAGTTTTGATATGCAGAAATGAGATATTGGAACGTGTGTTTCAAATTGTTCCAGGTTGTGAAAGAGTATCCGACTCTATATCTGAGGGTGTGAAATACCACTTGCCAGTGGCATGAGTATCCGACTCTATATCCGAGGGTGTGAAATATCTCCTCTTATCGGCTGATCACCGAAGGGTGTGGATCCACCAAATGTAATGGTACGATGCCATGGGAGCCTGGGGCTACGCCATGTGCCTAGAACACCATGTAATGCGAGCCGGCTTCGTTCCGAAGAGTGTGATGACATTAGGTTGATTGATCATGTGTGTGTTGAGTACTATACTGGAACTGTATTGTGAAAATACTGGAACTGACCAGGGTTATATTTTATGTCATGATAACACTTATATTCCACACACCAATATAACTTGAATCTACCTTACTGAGATGTGTCTCACCCCTATCGTACGTATATATATTTTCAAGTCTTTCGAGTAACCGAAACTAGCGTCCTAGTGTTGGGAGTGTGGTGGTCAGTTTATTGCGTAAAGTACTTGTCTAAGTACTTGGACTGTAACAGGGTTGTTGCTTTGGGTATTGCTGGCATCCTGAGTTATGTTTTGTAATATGGAACTTAGACTCTAGTATGGTACGATGTATGTATGGAATGAACTTTTTCGCTGCGTATATGTCGTGTATGCGAATGTGTATAGGGTGTACGGAAACCCCACGAGGTCGGACCCTCATTCATTATAGTATCATGTGTGTTTTGTATGATACATGGACAGGTTAGGTTACTACATCACACCCTAGGACCCATTGCTGGGTTCGGGGCATGACAACTTGGTATTAGAGCTAACCAGGTTACTAGGTCTTGTAGACTTGGTTAGGCGTAGTTATGTGTACATACCAGAATATAAGATGAAGGAAATGGGTAGAATAGGCCGAGGGTTATTTTTTTGCTAGACAGGGACTCATTGGCAGTGTTCTGTGTTTTTCCTGAAATGACGATTTCAGTAAAACCACGGCAAACCATTGATGGTTTCGTGTCGGTGTGATAGGACAGACCTGGACTCGTGAGAGTAATAGTAGACATGATTAGTTCTAATGATTGTGTTAACTGTGTACGATATTGGAATTCTAACCGATTCCTATTCTATTTTCAGAATGGATCCCAAGGATAACAACTTGGATAGTGGCTCTGAGGGGAATGTGAGCGATGAGTCTCCTTTTGTGCCTTGAGGGTTGACGAGGCAGGTTATGCGGGAGATCGGGTGGAGTGTTAGGAGACATGAACGTTCTCCTACTGCTGCGAGGTGTACCATCGAGAGGTTCATATATATGCACCCTCCGACATTTGCAGAAGGACCCGATCCAATGATAGTAGAGGACTGTGTCGAGAAGATCGAAAGGGTTCTGGAGGTCCTACACTGCACAAATGAGCAGAGAGTCCTCTATAATACCTTCCAACTATCTGAGGAGGCTGGGCGATAGTGGACTGCGGTGAGTTTGCTAGAGAAGCAGAGAGCCGGTCCAATAGAGATGACGTGGAGCCGCTTCAAGGAAGTGTTCTTTGAGAGATACTTCTCGGCCATCACACGCGATGTTAAGGCGGATGAGTTCTTTGTTCTGACATAGGGAGATATGATGGTATAAGGGTATACTGCTTGGTATATAGAGCTATCCCATTTCGCGCCATGCTTGATCTCGAATGAGTACGAGAAGACTTAGAGGTTTAAGAAGGGCTTGAGGAAAGACATCCGTAGATTAGTGGGTATGTTGCAAATCAATGAGTTTTCAATTTTGGTGGATAAGGCCACTATGATCGAGACTGACATTTGAGAGGATAAGGTAGACCAGGAACTGAAGAAGAGGCTAGTGCCATCTAGTTCTCGTTAGGGATAATGGAAGAAGTGGAACAATGGCTCAGGCTACCGCCAGAATACCAAATGCCATGGTTCTCAGGTGGACCAGTCACGTGACCGTTGTATCAGGTGCCACAAATGGCATGAAGGTGAGTGTAAGTCATTTAGGGGGTAACTGTTACAGTTGTGGCATATCAAGCCACATGGCTCGTGACTACCGCACACCGAAGAGAGACATGCCTGCATCTAGTGTGAATCAGGGTAGCAATAAAATACCTCGGGGAACCATCCAGGTGAAAATAGCTCCGGTGAGGGTATATTCCCTTACTCCAGCGAATGCTGACCGTGCAGGGAATGTAGTGACAGGTACTATGTTATTGCTTTTAAATAAAGTTGTTGTTTTATTTGATTCGGGTGCAATTCATTCTTTTGTATCTGTGAGCTACATAAAGTTGTGTGGGGTTGAGACCCAAGTTATGAATAAGGGGTTATCTGTAGTTACACCATCTGGGAGTGTAACGTTCTGTAGGAGGATGTTAGGAGACTGCCTAGTGGAAATTCAGGGAAGCTTGCTACCAACGAATCTTGTGGTGTACAATATGTCTAGTTTTGACGTTATACTAAGGATGGATTGGTTATCCTCCAGTTATGTCGTGATTAACTATCATGGAAAGGTAGTAGTGTTCAGACCTCCCTAGGAGCAGGAGTATGAGTTTGTAGGATCGTGTGTGCGTTCGATGCCACAGATTCTATCGGCACTACAAGCGAGGAGGTTACTCTTGGACGGATGTCAGGGGTACCTAGCTTACGTGAAGGAACCACCGCGAGATAAGTTGAAGCTTAAGGATATTCGAGTGGTTAATGAGTTCCCAGATGTGTTTCCAGAAGACTTACCCAGTTTACCTCGGAATCGTGAAGTGGAGTTTGCGATAGAGTTGCTGCCTGGCAAGACACTGATCTCCAAAGCTCCATACTAGATGGCTCCAGCAGAACTTCAGGAATTGAAGGAGCAGTTACAAGAATTACTGGACAAGAACTTTGTCTGACCTAGTGTTTCACCCTAGGGAGCTCCAGTTTTGCTTGTGAAGAAGAAGTATAGGTCGATGCGCATGTGCATTGAATACTGTGAGATCAACAAGGTGACTATGAAAAATCGTTACTCATTGCCTCGTATTGATGATCTCTTTGACCAGCTACAGGGGACACAGGTCTTTTGAAGATCGACCTACAGTCAGGGTATCATCAAGTGAAGATTAGATCTGAGGATGTTGAGAAGATTGCTTTCCGAACCAGATACGGACACTACGAGTTCTTAGTCATGCCTTTTGGGTTGACGAATGCTCCGACAGTGTTTATGGATCTAATGAATAGGGTTTTCCATGAGTACCTGGACTAGTTTGTAGTGGTGTTTATTGATGACATTCTGGTATACTCGAGGAGTCCAGAAGAGCATGAAAACCATCTGAGGTTGGTGCTACAGATTCTGCGAGAGAGGAAGCTGTATGCCAAGCTGAAGAAATGTGGGTTCTGGTTGAATCATGTCGCATTTTTAGGCCATGTGGTGTCTAGGGACGGTATCTCAGTTGATCCTAGCAAGATTGAAACTGTGGTCAACTAGGTGAGACCGAAGAGTGTGCAGGAGGTTCGGAGTTTCCTAGTACTGGCGGGTTATTATCATGGGCTCGTGGAGGGATTCTCTAAGTTGTTTGGGCCTCTAACACGATTGACCAGGAAGGGTGTGAAGTTTATTAGACCAATGATTGCGAGCAGTGTTTCCAAGAGTTGAAACACCAACTGATTACTGCTCCGATCTTGACCATTCCTTCTGGGGATGACGATTTTGTGATCTATAGCGACGCATCTGTGAAGGGTTTGGGATGTGTGCTTATGCAACGGGGTAAGGTAATAGCTTATGCTTCTCGGAAACTCAAGGAATACTACCCTACGCATGATCTAGAATTGGCTACTGTAGTTTATGCACTGAAGATCTGACGACACTACCTGTATGGTGTTCAATACGAGATTTTCACTAACCATAAAAGCCTCAAGTAATTTTTCATGCAGAAAGAGTTAAACATGAGGCAGAGAAGGTGGCTTGAGCTAATCAAAGAATATGATTGCACCATCAGTTATCACCCGGGGAAAGTTAAGGTGGTAGCTTATGCGTTGAGTCAGAAGTTGGAGCTTGCGACAGTATCTACAGTCGTAGCTCAACATTATATTAGATGGGATCTAGAATGCTTTGGCATAGAGTTTGTGGCTGGTGATCATTAGGATTTCATTACTAGCTTGGTGATCCAACCGACTTTGTTTGAGCGTATTAAAGTTGTATAGACTATGGAGAAAATGCAACATGGTTGGCTGCGGGTTTTAACATCTCCGAGGGAGGTGTGTTGATGTTTGGAACCAGACTGTGTGTTCCAAATGACGACGAGGTTAGAAGGACGATTCTGGAAGAAACACATCGTTCTTTGTATACGATACATCCTGGTAGCACCAAGGTGTATCGGGATTTGTGCGAGTCCTTCTCGTGGAGTGGTATGAAAAAGGAGATTGCTTGATTTGTGGAGTGGTTTATAATGTGTCAGTAGGTGAAATATGAACATCAGAGGCCAATAGGGCCATTATAGCCCTTAACTATTCCGGAATGGAAATGGGAGCACATTTCCATAGACTTTGTTACCAGATTGCTGCCAGCGCTTTACGAGCAGAATGCCATTTGGGTGATTGTGGGCAGGTTGACGAAATCTACTCACTTTGTACCGATGAAGGTTAGCTACCCTTTGAGTAGGCTAGAAAACTTGTACGTGCATGAGATAGTTAGAATGCACAGGGTACCAATGCCCATTATGTCAGATCAAGACCCGAGGTTTACCTCTCGATTTTTGAAGAGCTTGTCGGAAGCATTGGGGACGAAGCTTACTTTTAGTATAACGTTCCACCCCCAGACTGATGGACAGTCGGAGAGAACAATACAGATCTTGGAGGATATGTTACGGGCTTGCGTGTTAGACTTCGGTGGTGGTTGGATGCAGTTTATGCCATTAGTAAAGTTTTCCTATAACAATAAATTCCATGCTAGTATTGGGATAACACCGTTTGAGACTCTGTATGGTCGGAGGTGTCGGTCTCCTCTGTATTGGAATGAGGTTGGTGAACGTCAGGTTTTAGGACCTGAACTCGTGCAGCAGGCATCTGAGAAGGTGGGTTTGATCTGGGATAGGATTAAATCGACTCAGAGTCAGTAGAAGAGTTATGTGGATGTTTGCCGCCGTGAGTTGGAATTCGAGGTGGGGGGGGGGTAAGCTATTCCTGAGAATCGCTCCGATGAATAGGGTGATGAGGTTTGGAAAGAAAGGCAAGTTGAGCATGAGGTATATTAGACCATTCGAGGTTCTTGAGTGAGTGGGTCTGGTAACCTACAGTATTGCACTACCCCTAGCACTCTTGAGGATCCATGATGTGTTCCATGTATCCATGTTGAGGAGGTACGTGTCGGATCCGTTGAATGTTATTAGTTTCGAGAACTTAGAAATTGGGGATGCTTTAGCATATGAGGAGGTACCCGTTCAGGTTCTGGATCGTAAAGTTCAGAAGCTACATACCAAGGATATACCGTTAGTGAAGGTATTGTGGTAGAATCACAAGGTTGAGGAAGTTTCTTGGGAATTGGAAGCGAAGATATGCCGGAAGTATCCACAGTTGTTCTGTGAGGTAATTTGAATAGTAGAGTCGGTTGAGTATGTAGTGACCCAAAGAATAATATTATTTTAATAATAAAGAGGGAGGAAAATGGAAACAGGAACAGAAGGAGGCAGTAGACTTCGCGTTCGTTGACGACATTGCATTTTAGGGATAATCATCATTTTAGGAAAATTGCCAAGTTTTGTCGATGAACATAGGATTTCATTGATGAAGGTCTAAAGGATTTCGTCGACGAGAAAATACTGAGAGATGGTTTAGGCTACTCTGAATTTCGTCGATGAATACAGTTCGTCGACGAATTTACTAAAGGATTCGTCGACGAAATGACGTGTCTTGTTGACGAATCGGGCCCAATAAATCGCTAAAAACCGGATTTTTATCCATTTTCAACACCGCTCTCTCTCTCTCCTCTCTCTTTCTATGTCCCTCTCTCACTTCTCTCTTCATTTCCGGGCCTGTTCCTCGCCGGATCGAAGATCTGAGGATACCACGATGCTCCTGGCGGAGTTCTCTGCAAGTCTGCAGGAGCGGATCGTCGGGAAAACGAAATTGGAATTCATCCTAAATTCAGGGTAAGACCTTTTAGCCCATTTTTGGCCTTACGATAGTTATAGGAAATGATTTAGGCGAAGAAATACTGATATTCTGTTATGGAAAATGTTGTTTTCAAGGTGTTATGTAGGAGGCCTTGCGGGTGTTAGGCTAGTAAATCATAGGGGCTTTCCAGTAGTCAGGTAAGGGAAATATGTTATGCTAGGAAATTTTGAAATATTATACAGTTTATTTAATTATGAAAATTATGTATAAAAGTATAGAGTGTGGCTTGAGAATATGAATATAATACGGGGGTATATTTTATGAATTTCAGTACCATGATTATACGAATTTTACTACCATGATTTTATGAATTTTAGTATCATGATTTTACGAATTTTAGTACCATGATTATACAAATTTTACTACCATGATTATACGAATTTCAGTATTTTGATTATGCAGTTCTCAGCATCATGACGTATGAATTACAGTTACAACTTATTCAGCATCATGGTTATTACGGTTGTTTCAGAATCCTGGTAAATCAGATAGTTGTATATAGAGATATAATATATAGTATCAGACCTTGTTGGACTATGCAGTTACAGAGTATAGTACCGTTGCTACAGATATTATGTTATGTTATGAGTGCAACCACCTATTTAGATAATACGTGGTGGTAGGTCGATCACCTAGGCCCTTGACATGGACAGGCTCCCCATTAGATATGGGTTGAGGTGGGCAGATCAGACCGATGGAGTATAGTGATTTATTCCTGGTTGGCCAGCCAGGGTAAATCCCGCCTACGGGCCGCACAACCCTGTCATGAGGGGTAAAATCCTTACACACAGTTATCCATAGGGAAAGCTTTCAGTTACTATTACGTATGTATAGATTTCAGAAATAGGGAACATACTTATGTATAATAGAATTATTGTGAATAGTAACCTACGATACTGTTATGTTAAGCAACATGGAAAGGGGGTGAATTTTATGATTTATACTGTAATTACATATCCAGTTATACATGATTATATGAAAACAAATTTTCATAGTATAGTAGCTCATTGCCACATACTAGTAATAGCATATTTCGTCTTACTAAGCGTTGACTCATCCCAGTGTTGAATTATTTTTCAAGTGATCCAGGTAGGCGAGCAGACCAGGCTCGCAGATAGAGGGGCCACATTACTGCTTTGTCAGTAGAGAGTGAGTATATTTTGTGAGTGTTTTTGTATAGCCCTCACCAGTTGAGGATATTTTGAGAGTAGTGATCTATGAATATTTTGGGGAAACATTTCAGAACTCTAGTATTGTATGTAATGATTTATGGTTATGTTTATATGATTTCCGCTTCTTGCTACTTAGGTTAATTTTGGGTTTACCCCCAGTTTGGTATCAGAGTATGTAGATTGTCAATAGTTTATTAAAAAAAAAATCCATTTAATTAAGCAGGTCGTTACAGAGTAAGTGTGAATTATGCTGCTATTGTATTGTGATAGGTGGTCAGTATCTGGGAGTGTGTGTTATTGTGAACTCCCGAGATGGCATATGTATGTAACCATGGTATTCCTCTGCCATAAGCGAGGGTATGCATGTATTGTGATGGGGCTGCGTTGTAAGTGGCCGCCGGCTCTTCCTAGAGTCGAGTATGTGTATTTGGTTGTGTGGATGAGTTCGTAAATGAGAGATTTCAAATTTCGAGGACGAAATTTTTGTAAGGAGGGGAGGTTGTAAGAACCCGACCCATGAGATATGGAATAAAAAAATAAGAAAAGGGTAAAACAGTAATTTGAGCAGGCTTCGTCGATGAAGCTAATGTTTTCGTCGACAAAGGCCCTTCTATTATTCGGCGATGAAATTTAAAGGTTCATCAATGAGGAGAAGCCGAGAGATTTTGGGAAATCCTGAAAACTCAGGCTCGTCGATGAGGCCACCGTGACGTCGACGAATTTCCTTCATTGACTCGTCAACGATGATGCCGCCTTGTCGACGAGGTTGGCTGGGTCAAAGGCTCTATAAATATCCATTTCCTTTTCTTCTTGGCTAAGTTATCAAAATTATCTCTCCCTCTCTCTAGAACTTGAAGCTCCACTCTCTCTCTCTCTAGATTTCTTCACCGTTCATCGTTAGAATCGACGATCCGACGTTACTATGGGGATCAAGGAAGGAATCTCTAGGTGTTCTGTGGAATGGATCTTCACTTTGAGGTCTTCGGGTTTTGACCCAAAAATCGAGGTAAGACTCAATTTTCATTTCCATTTCAGTAGATCTATAGAGAGTAAGATTGTAAGTAATTATCATACTGTGATTTATATGTTTTGGGAACTCGGTTCGCTGTTTAGGAGCCGTAGAGTTCGTGTTTGGATTTTTGGGGAAAGGTAAGGGGATTTTGTTTATATCGATTATTTTTGAAATCGGATTCGGTTGAACTATGGTTCACGATCCTGTGTATGTTTTGACTACTTATTCGGGGAAATCTAATGGGTAAAAATTACGAGGTTTTCACGTTACAGTTTTGGGGAAAAAGGGGGCGTTGGGTTGCATCTATGGTTTCGTTCAAAAACTGTGGATATATTGTTGAGTATATTGTGTTATGGAGATGGCCGTGCCTTGACTTGTTTTAAACTGTATTTTGAAAATCATGATTTTGTGATTAGCAAATAAGTGTGGAATGAACTGTTATATGAATATGCATTGAGTTGTGATATGCTAAAATGAGATATAGGAACGTGTGTTCCGAATTGTTCTAGGCTGTGTTCGGCTCTATTTCCAAGGGTGTGAAATACCACTTGCTAGTGGCAAGAGTGTCCGACTTTATATCCGAGGGTGTGAAATATCGCCTCTTACCGGCTGATCACCGAAGGGTGTGGATGTAACGACTTGCTTAATTTCCAATTTTTTTTTCTATGATAATAAAATCAATATAATAAATCTAGCCAATCATAATCAACCTAAACCTGTGGGTACGAAGGATACAACAGAACACAATACGGAAGCCTACGCGGCAGGAAACATAAAATCATAATTAACTCATAATACCATATTGAATAACATTCATCACAATACCAGAGTTACTATGTCTACTATATTTACATATATAAACCACCCAAAAGAGTCCTAGGGTTATTTCTCACAAAAATCCATCTGACTCTATCACAAAATACATACCCTTCAGAGAGGGCAGATCCGTCGTAACTATCTCAGTGGAGCTTTATCCGCTCTCCTATCAGGGGTTCCTGAAATGTTCATGAAATTTTGGGGTGAGACACCTCTTAGTAAGGGAAATAAACTAATATTAGTGTGTGGCAACATGAGTTTATCCGTGATATACATAAAGCACATATATGAGTATATCAAGTAAATATGTCTGTATCATTTTTGGGAAAACATAAATAATCGTAACATGGTAGAACATACTGGATTTTCATAGTTTAACTCATCTCATATAATAATAGTAATACAAAAGCAATCCTGGCAGGTTAACTGACTGTTGTCATGTATTACCCCCACATGATTGGGTTGTGTGGCCCGAAGGCGGGAACTGACAATGGTTGGCTGACCACTGCCAAGTCAAAAGTACAGTATGTAAGTCCGATGGGTCTGCCGGACCTGTTCTGTACACCAGGGGCACTCACACTTCTTAAAACCACATCGACTATCCATCCTCACGCTACTACGTACAGCAACATTAACATAATATCGTGATGATCACGAACACATAGCATTGGTACTGGGCAAGTTCTAGCTTATACCAAGTCAACCAGCATCTGATAACATATAGTATATAATGAAACTGCGATACATGGATATTTTATACTATTTGTTGCCAAATCAATGCCATAATATCATTTTGCATATATATATATATATATATATATATATATAAACATTATGAAAATCATCGATCCGTACGCCGGCATTTCATATTTTACCATAGTTTGGCTCGTACGCCGGCGGATCATATCCATAGGATGACCCGTACGCTAGCAAATCATATCCATAGCATGAATCGTACGCTGGAAAATCATATCCATAGCACGACCCGTACGCCGGCAAATCATATCCATAACATAACCTGTACGCCGACAAATCATATATAAAATTCATATCATTTTCATATTCCCGAAAAACAGTAATTTCACCATAAATTCTACTCATGCCACACAAAAATTGGTAATATATATATTCAGAACATATCCTCATTTTCAATAGTATTTCCCAACATAATACTTATATATATATATATATATATATATATATACATATATTTTCATGAAATCAAATGCTATACATTTTACTATAATTTTCATAAAACAGCTAACTTAGTTTATTCCCTTATATGATTCTTGAAAAGCCCCTAAGGTGAAACAGTCTTGCACTCGTAGGATTCCCCGATCAACGCCCTGAAAATAATATCCCCCAAAACTAAACTTCAGTATTTCTACGCATATTACATTTCCTACAACTGCAGGGAAGGCCAAAAACTAAATAAAAGCCTTATCCTAGATTTGGAATGGTTTCCAGCTCAGCCCAACTGACGATCCACTCCAGTAGATATGCAAAGAAATTCCCCAGGAGTGTTGTGGTGGCTTCAGATCGTCGAACTGGCGAAAATCTGGCCCAGAAATGAAAAGGGAAGAGTGGAAAACCAAAGGGAGTGAGAGAGAGAATTCCTGTGCGAAGTTTCTGCCAAAAATTCGCGTTTAAGACCATTTATACCCTGGCCCTCATCGATGAGCCATGTCACCTCATCGACAAGGTTACGAAGGTAGTTCATCTAGGAACACTACCTCGTCGATGAAATTCAGAGATGGGTATTTTGTACTTTCGGTATTTTCTCGTTGACGAAACGTACCCTCGTCGGTATTTTCTTTCCTTTCCAATTTCTATTTCCTCCCTCTTTATTATGATTTAAAATACCATAATTTCTCTCGAGTCACTACATTCTCCCCTCCTTATAAAATTTCGTCCTCGAAATTTACTATTTATACAATTCACCATTCCTTAAAGAAAAGTGGTCTACTTATTTTATTATTTACCCTCACTTATGGCAGAGGAATACCGTTGTTACATTCCAAGTCCTGGGAGATTACATTTACAAAAGAAAATTTCCCCCAAAACTAAAATACCATTTACTAATTAAATTATTACATGAACCTGCAAAAGAAATATTACCTAATTATTTACATTTTACCCTATTAAACTTCTTGGAATAGTTGTGGGTACTTTTGCCTTATATGTTTCTCAAACTCCCAAGAAGCTT
Organism: Malania oleifera; assembly: GCF_029873635.1. Lineage (NCBI taxonomy): Eukaryota > Viridiplantae > Streptophyta > Magnoliopsida > Santalales > Ximeniaceae > Malania > Malania oleifera. Next base: position 43,981,882 of record NC_080421.1, on the reverse strand, counting down.
CTTCTACTGCATAATTTCTCCACAAAACTTTTACTAGAGAAATCTTGTTGTTACGTAACTCTTGCACTTTCCTATCTAGAATCCGTACTGACACCTCCTCATATACTAGTGAATCACTGAGTTCTAATTCACCATAACTGATAATATGAGAAGAGTCTGGGACGTATTTCCTTAACATAGATACGTGGAACACGTCATGAATTTTGGATAACATAGGTGGCAAAGTTAGCTTGTAGGTCACCGGCCCCACTTTTTCTAGGATCTCAAATGGATCGATAAACCTAGGGCTAAGTTTACCTTTTTCCCAAATCGCATAACCCCTTTTAACAGAGCTATTTTCAGAAATACATGATTGTTAGTATCAAATTCCAACTTCCTGTGGAGGGTATCAGCGTAACTCTTCTGTCGGCTCTGTGCTGCACCGATTCTTTCTATGATGAGTTAAACCTTATCACATGCTTGCTCAACCAGCTCTGGTCCCACTACTCGCCACTCACCCACTTCATCCCAAAATAAAGGAGAACGACATCTCCTACCATATAGTGCTTCAAACGGTGCCATGCCAATGCTGATATGATAACTGTTATTATACGCAAACTCTACTAGTGGCATGAACTGAGTCCAACTACCCCCAAAATTCAATACGCACGCTCAGAGCATATCTTCTAAAATCTGTATCGTCCTCTTAGTCTGCCCGTCCAATTGAGGATGGAATGCCGTGCTAAATGATAACTGAGACCCTAAGGCTTCCTGCAAACTCTTCCAAAAGCGTGACGTGAAACAAGGGTCTCAATCTGACATAATAGATATTGGAACTCCCTGAGGATGAACTATTTTTTGGATGTAAATCTCTGCCAAACGATTGAGGGAGTAGCTGATCTTGATAGGTATGAAATGGGCGGTCTTAGTTAAATGGTCAACAATCACCCAAATTGCATTTTGGCCAAGCAACACTGTTGGCAGTCCTGACACAAAATCCATAGATATATGATCCCACTTCCACTCTAAGATAAATAATGGCTGCAACTGCCCTACCGGTCTTTGGTGCTCAGCTTTCACTTGCTAACACGTCAAACATTAGGTTACATGCTCGACAATTTCTTTCTTCATACCACTCCACCAGTACGACTCTCGCAGATCCCTATACATCTTCGTACTGCCGGGAGCCTCCTCCAAGATGGTCCTCTTGATGTCAGCATTGGTAGGAACACATAATCTAGAACAGAACTGCAAAGCTCTGTCGTCTGTAACACTAAATTCCTCCCTTTGACCACTCTGCACTCTATCCATCACCTCTTCTAATTTTGGGTCTTCTTTCTGAGCAACTTTAATTCTTTCCTGCAGAGTAGGTTGCACTACTAAACTGGCAATATGAGCCTGATAACCACTCTCAACTAATTCGATGTCGAGTCTTTCCAAATCCATCATGATCGGATACTGGATCTCCATAGCCGTCAACACTAATTCCCTCGATTTCTTGCTCAACGCATCAACTACCACGTTAGCCTTCCCTGGGTGGTAACTGATAGTGCAATCGAAATCCTTAATTAACTCCAACCACCTTCTTTGCCTCGTATTCAGTTCCTTTCGAGTGAAAAATTACTTTAAACTCTTGTGGTCGGAAAAGATCTCACACTGCTCGCTATACAAGTAATGCCTCCAAATCTTCAATGCGTGTACTACTACAGCCAATTCAAGATCATGGGTAGGGTAGTTCTTCTCATATTCTTTCAGCTTCCTAGAAGCATACGCCACCACCTTGCCATGCTGCATTAACACACAACCAAGTCCTTTCAAGGACGCATCACTGTAAATGACATAACCCTCACCCCCTAACGGGATGATCAGTACTAGTGCCGTGACTAGTCTCTGCTTCAATTCCTGAAAACTTTGCTCACAACTATCGTCCCACTTAAATCTTACATTCTTCCTAGTCAGTCATGTCAAAGACCTTGATAATGCTGAGAATCCTTCAACGAAACGACGGTAATACCCAGCTAACCCCAAGAAACTCCAGATCTCTTGGACATTCCTCGGTCTAGCTTATTTCACCACTGCCACAATCTTACTAGGATCCATAGAAATACCATCTCTCAAAATAACATGCCCCAAAAACACGACCTTCTCAAGGCAAAAGTCACATTTACTGAATTTGGCATACAACTTCTTCTCTCGTAGCGTCTGCAGAACCTACCTCAAGTGTGACTCATGCTTCTCATAGCTCCTCGAATAGACCAGTCATCATCAATAAAAATAACAGCAAACTGATCTAAATATGGATGAAAAATCCTATTCATCAAATCCATAAATATAGTAGGAGCATTCGTCAGACCAAATGGCATAACAAGGAACTCGTAATGCCCGTACCTGGTCCTGAAGGTTGTTTTAGAAACATCTTCTGCTTTCACTTTTATATGATGATAGCCTGATATGAGGTCAATCTTCGAATACACCTGTGTACCCTAGAGCTGGTCAAATAAATCATCTATATAGGGTATAGGATACTTGTTCTTGATTGTCACTTTATTAATCTTTCTATAATCTATACACATCCTCATAGACTCGTCTTTATTCTTCACAAATAATACTGGAGCTCCGCATAGAGATACACTAGGTCCTATGAAGCCCTTATCAAGCAAATCATGCAACTGAGTCTTTAATTTAGCCAACTCTGCTGGCACCATTCGATAAGGTAATTTAGAAATCGGCGCTATACCTAGAAGTAGATCAATTGGAAAATCTACCTCGCGATCAGGTGGCAAATCTGGTAACTCATCTGGGAACACATATGCAAAATCTTTTACTACAGGCGTGCTAGCAAGTTTCAATTCATTCTTTAACATCTCCTTCACAACTACCATAAACCCCTGACAACCACTCAGCAGTAGTCTCCTGGCTGGATAGCTGAAACTAGCTGAGGCGGGGATTGCACATGCGACCCTACGAACTTGAATTTTGCTCGTCCCGAAGGTCTGAATATCACTTCTTGTGAATGACATTCTATTCTGGAAAAATTAGCTACTAGCCAATCCATGCCGAAGATTACATCAAACCCATGCATATCCAGCACTATCAATATAGTAGATAAAATTCTCCCCTAAACATCAATTAGACAGCCACGGAGAACCTTACTACACCTCATTATAGACCCATTCGATGTAGATACTAACTACCTCGTGTCTAATAACTGTGTTTCTGCCCCACATTATCTAGTGCACTCCAAAGACACGAACGAGTGTGTAGCTCCTAAATAAAAAAATGCAATAACTTTAAAAGAAAGCACAATAACCATACCTGTCACCACGTCGCTTGCCATCTTAGCCTCACCCGGCGTCAGAGTAAACACCCTGGCTGGAGCCACATTCTTTTGTTGGCCCTCACGTGGTGCCTGATATCCTCCCCAGTACGGTTTGGGAGCAAGAGATACATCTGGTGGTGTAGGGAAATCTCACTCCATATGACCCTGCCTACCACAACGGTAGCAGATAACTTTATCTACTCGACACTCTCCCTAATGCCTCCTCCCACAAGATTGATGGACAGGAGGATTCTGAATTGCCTGGGCCTCACTACCTCCAGTCCAACCTCCGTCCTCTGCTATGGTTCCCTTTCCTCAACTGATTCTATTTAGGACCCTGCTGGTAGCCCGAAGATACAGACTTTTTCTTCTGACCCTGCTCCTTTGCATCCAAACGCTCACCAACCTTTGTCAAGACTGCTCTATCGACTAGCTTAGCAAAATCCTGGATCCGTAGTACAACCACCTACTTGAATATACTCTGCTTCAAACCTCTTTCAAACTGCCTCACTTTCTTCACCTCATCAGGGACAATATACAGAGCAAAACAAAAGAGCTTAATAAAACGCACTGCATACTGCTGAACTAATAACTGTCCCTGCTTCAGACTCAGGAACTCCTCCACTTTAGCCTCCCAGACAGTAGCTGGAAAATATATATCGAAGAACAACTCCTTGAACTGATCCCAAGTCATGGCTATCGGCTTAGAATTCTGCTGCTCCAGAAGTCTCACACCAGGTCACCACCTCTCGACCTCTCTTGTCAATTTATAAGTAGCGAAGAGGACCTTCTGTTTTTCTGTACACTGTAGCACAGTTAAGACTTTCTCGGTCTCTTGCATCTAGTTCTCAGCGGCTGCAGGGTCGACTCCTCCTAAAAATGCCAGAGGATTCATCTTCATAAACTTCTCAATAGTGCACCCATGGCCTGCAAACGGACCACCTCGCTCTCTGGAGTTCCTAGCGATCTCAGCCATAACCTGTCGAGCCACGCTGTGTAAAATCGCATGGGCACTACTTCCTCTTGAATCCATCCTAAAAAACAACAAATGCAACTTTGTAATCCTATCCTTATAATTTTACCCGCTTAACTTATCCTTTTATCTCAACACCCACAACTTATTTCTAACCCTACTCCTACATTTTAGGAACATAACCTGACAATAACTTACTATGGTTTTCTTGAACTCGTCACTTAAGGAAAAAACATAGAAACTACCATGGAAGTCTTGCTTTTAGACTATTGAACAAAACCTTAAATCATTTTCCTATACTCTGGTATCATTTCCGCTGCATTCTAAAGTTTATATAACCTAGCAACCTAGGCTCTCATACCAAAATGTAACGACCTGCTTAATTTCTAAATTTTTTTTTCTATGCTAATAAAATCAATATAATAAATCTATCTAATCATAATCAACCTAAACCCGTGGGTACCAGGGATACAATAGAACACAATACAGAAGCCTAAGCAGCAGGAAACATAAAATCATAATTAACTCGTAATACCATAATGAAGAACATCCATCATAATACCAGAGTTACCATATCCACTATATTTACATATATAAACCACACAAAAGAGTCCTAGGGTCATTTCCCACAAAAATTCATCTGACCCTATCACAAAATACATAGCCTTCCGAGAGGGCAGATCAGCCGTAACTATCTCAGTGGAACTTTATCAAGTGGCTCCTGAAATGTTTATGAAATTTTGGGGTGAGACACCTCTCAGTAAGGGAAATAAACTAATACTAGTGTGTGACAACATGATTTTATCTGTGTTATACATAAAGCAAACATATAAGCATATCAAGTAAATATGTCTGCATCATTTTTGGGAAAACATGAATAATCGTAACATGGCAGAACATACTGGATTTTCATAGTATAACTCATCTCATATAATAATAGTAATATGAAAGAAATCTTGGTAGGTTAGTTGGCTGTTGTCATGTATTACCCCCACATAACTGGATTGTGTAGCTCGAAGGAGGGACCTGACAATGGTTGGCCAACCACTACCAAGTCAAAAGTACAGTCTGTAAGTCTGATGGGTCTACCAGACCTGATCTGTACACCAAGGGTGCTCACACTTCTTAAAACCACATCGACTATCCGTCCTCACGCTACTCCGTACAACAGTGTTAACACAATATCATGATGATCACGAACACATAGCATCGGTACCATGCAAGTACTAGCCTAGACCTTGCCAACCAAGTTCTGATAACATATAACATATAATGAAACTATCATACATGGATATTTTATACTATTCATTGCCAAATCAATGCCATCATATCATTTTGCATATATATATATATATATATATAAATATTATGAAAATCATCGGTCCGTATGCCTACATTTCATATTTTACCATAGCTCGGCCCGTACGCCGGCAAATCATATCCATAGCATAACCCATACGCCCGAAAATCATATCCATAGCACGACCCGTATATTGGCAAATCTTATCCATAGCATGACCTGTATGCCGACAAATCATATCCATAGCACGGTCCGTACGCCGGCAAATCATATATAAAATTCATATCATTTTCATATTCCCAGAAAACAGTAATTTCACCATAAATTCTACTCATGCCATACAAAAATGGGTAATATATATATTCAGAACATATCCTCATTTTCAGCAGTATTTCCCAACATAATACTCATATATATATATATATATATATATATTTATATACATATATTTTCATGAAATCAAATGCTATACAATTTTACTATAATTTTCATAAAACAACTAACTTAATTTATCCCCTTACCTGATTATTGAAAAGCCCCTAAGGTGAAACAGTCTTGCACCCGTAGGATTCCTTGATCAACACCCTGAAAATGATATCCCTCATAACTAAACTTCAGTATTTCTACGCATATTACATTTCCTACAACTATAGGGAAGGCCAAAAACTAAATAAAAGCCTTATCCTAGATTTGGAATGGTTTCAAGCTTAGCCCCACTGACGATCCACTCCAGTAGATATGTAAAGAACTTCCCGAGGAGTGTTGTGGTGGCTTTAGATCGTTGAACTGGCAGAAATCTGGCCTAAAAATGAAGAGAGAAGAGTGGAAAACCAAAGGGAGTGAGAGAGAGAGAATTCCTGCGCGAAGTTTTTGCCAAAAATTTGCGTTTAAGACCATTTATACCCTAGCCCTCATCGATGAGCCATGTCACCTTGTCGATGAGGTTACGAAGGTAGTTCATTGACGAACACTTGCCTCGTCGACAAAATTCAGAGATGGGTATTTTGTCCTTTCGGTATTTTCTCACCGATGAAACGTACCCTCGTCAATGAGCCTAATTATAACTTTGTCGACGAGACCTGCTGCCTCTTTTCTTTCCTTTCCAATTTCTATTTCCTCCCTTTTTATTATTATTTAAAATACCATAATTTCTCCCGGGTCACTACAATGGATTCACCAGATGTACCGGTACGATGACATGGGAGCTTGGGGCTACGCCATGTACCGGGGACACTGTGTAATGTGGGCCAGCTTCGTGCTGAAGAGTGTGACGAAACTTGGTTGATTGATTGTGTGTGTGTTGAGTACTATACTGGAACTGTATTGTGAAAATACTGGAACTGAACTAGGTTATGTTTTATGTCATGATAACCTGAATTTGCCTTACTAAGACGTGTCTCACCCCTATCGTACGTACATGTTTTCAAGCCTTCGAGTAACTAAAATTAGCGTCCTAGTGTTGGGAGCGTGGTGGTTAGTTTACTGCGTAAAGTACTTGTGTAAGTACTTGGACTGTTACAAAGTTGTCGTTTTGGGTATTGCTGGCACCCCGGGTTATGTTTTGTAATATATAGCTTAAACTCTGTTTTTATAGACTCTGGTATGGTACGATGTATGTATGGAATGAACCCTTTTGCTGCGTATATGTCGTGTATGCGAATATGTATAGGGTGTACGGAAACCCTGTGGGGTCGGATCCTCATTCATTATAGTATTATGTGTGTTTTGTATGATACATGGACATGTTAGGTTACTGCATCACACCCTGGGGCCCATTGCTAGGTTCAGGGCATGACAACACATCCCTTTTACTTGGATGATTATATCTGCCCTATTTTACCAAAGTCCTCCATGACTTCACAAGTTTCAAGATCTTCCTTAGGTACGGTTCATTGTCTCTCCTCTTTTTTATCTCATCATCATTTTTCTAATCCACATTTCGCTATTCTTTCTGTTATGTCCCAACATCCCGAACCCACCTCATATTCTCAAGCTGTGCTACACTCACATTGGCGTGATGCCATGGCTTTTGAACTCCAAGCCTTAGAAACCAATCATACATGGGTTCTTCAACACCTTCCACCTAGAAAAAAACCAATTGGCTGTAAATGGGTATTCAAAACAAAAATTCAAGTTGATGGATCCATAGAGTGGCACAAGGCTCACTTGGTGGCCAAGGGCTACACTCAGGTAGAAGGTTTGGATTATCATGACACTTTTGCTCCTATTGCTAAACTAGTTACTGTTAGGTCTATTTTTGTAGTGGCTGTAGCTCGGAATTGGCATCTCCTTCAATTGGACGTCAACAACGCCTTTCTCTATGGTGACCTCGATGAGGAGGTTTATATGATCCCTCCACTGGGTTATTGCAAATAGGGGGAGACTCGTGTTTGTCGTCTTCAGAAATCCTTTTATGGCCTTAAGCAAGCTTCTCGCAATTGGTTCTCTAAATTATTTTCTATTTTACTTACTGAGGGTTTCACCCAATCTTAGGCTGATCACTTTCTCATCACCCGCTCTCGGGTTCAATCTTTTACTCTCTTACTTATTTATGTTGATGACATTCTTATGGCAGACAATGATCTCTCTGATATTAGCACTTTCAAAGTCATGCTTTCTCAAAAATTCAAACTAAAGGATCTTGGAAAACTGAAATATTTCCTTGGCCTTGAAGTTTCTCACTCTCCCACTGACATATTTTTTCATCAACGAAAATATGCTATTAACATCCTCATTGATAGCGGTCATCTTGGTGCTCGTCCTGCCAATTTCCCCATGGAACAAAATCTCAAGCTCAATAATACTGATGGTGATCTTCTCTCCCATCCAAGCTCATTTTGGCAACTCATTGGACGTTTGATATATCTCACCATCACTTGTCCCGACATTATATTTACAGTTAATATTCTCAGTCCATTAATGCACCAGCCTAGACAACCACATTATGATGCTGTTGTACGTGTTCTTCGATACATTAAGGCATCTCCAGGCCAGGGCTTATTTATTCCTACTACCAACACTCTTCAAGTCTCCGCCTATTCTGATTTGGATTGGGCTAGTTGTCCCCTCACTCGCCGCTCCACCACTGGTTTTTTCATTCAGCTGGATACTAGTCCAATTTCCTAACGCACTAAGAAACAACCTACAGTGTCTCACTTCTCCGCCAAAGCTGAGTTTCGGGTGCTTGCTTCCACTACTTGTGAACTTGCATGGCTTAAAATTCTTTTAAATGATCTTGGTGTACTGCATTCCCAACCTATGCTCTTATAATGTGACAACCAAGTGACTCTTCACATTACCCAAAATTCTGTTTTCCACGAACGTACAAAACATATAGAAATCGATTGTCATATTGTTCGTGAAAAATTACGGGTTGACCTCTTCTTCACTAACCATATTCCTACCCATAGTCAACTTGCTAATATCTTCACCAAAGCTTTGGGTCGTGAACATTTCCTAGACTTATCACGCAAGTTGGGCATTACGGATCTCCATGCTCCAACTTGAAGGGGAGTATTAGAGAAATATCTACACTTTCCATTTTTCATTTATTGTGTAATTATTATAGAGCAGATATTTAGGAGTAATTTAGGATCTTGTTCCTTGACTCATGTATATAAACACACCCTTGTATTGTTGAATAATGAATATAGAAAAAATGCCTTTATTCAAATTTTAACATCTATAGGCCCAAATTCATCATTAAGGTAGTGGTACTTCCATGCCTCAATTTTGATTGATTAGTATTTCTTACTACTTTTCTTTTAGAGTTATAGTCATAACATTTTCTAGCAATTAATTGACTAGATACATTATCTATCCTCAATCCTCAACCAAAAAAAAAAACTAGAGTCCATTTATAGGACTAACTTTAAACTACTACCTTTAAGCTCTATGGAAAGTAAAGCACATATTTTTCTTTAAAAATACTTTCAATAGTTTCTAATCTAGACGCTATTTGGCCTCAACCAAAAGAAAATAATAGGATGTTATCTTGAAATAAGAGGATGGCAATCAAACATGGAATAATTATTTTCTCAACACATTTGTTAGCGATTTCTATGATGTTTACTATAAAAATATGATACTGCCAAAGAAATTTAACAATTAGATAACAAAAGATGCTAAAGCAAAGAATTTTTTTTTTTTTTGTAGCAAATTTCTTTGAACTGTAGCTCCGGTCAATCGGCAACCATGAGGGAAGGATGAATTGGGTAACTAATATTTTTGCCAAATTTTAATTATTTTCAAATGTATATAATAGCAAAAAATATATAAAAATACCCAAGTTCACAAACAAAAATAACCAAAAACACAAGAAATTTATAATTATACAGCTAAAAGTGACCTACGTCCACTCGTCAAAGTAGAAACTTGAACTTTCACTATTAAACAATAGTAGATGACTTATGCAAGAAAGCATCTCGACAGTAGTCCAAACTTCGGGTAGAAACCTAGTCGAACTAGAAGGCCACCAAACAATTCATGCCATAAAAGCACTCAAACAATTTGTCCAAAGTTTGGGTTGAAACCCAATTGGATCAAGAGATTCTTAGAAGTGAGAGATGCAAAAAAAACAATGAAAAACAAAGTAATCTCTCACACTATTACTTCAATAACCTAAGTAAGAACAAGGGTTCTCAATTGAGTCAAGTGAAAGCTTAGCGTCTTTAGCCTATTGAGAAGAAAATAGGATAGACAATATAATACAAGTTAGTCTCAAGAATATAAGAAATCTGAGCAAACAATTAAAAAGAATCTCTTGGTTTCGCTTTTAGAATTTCAGCAAGTCTTGAATAATCACAAGGTAAGCTCTTGAGTGATGTTCTTATTTCTTCTCTATGGATATCTCATTTCAATTGTGCAAAACTTTCAAAATTCATCTCTATGTATTTTTTTTTTTTTTGGGTTCTCTTGTTATTGCAACACTAGAAAAGCAATTGGTATATACAAAGATCACAAGCGTAGAATATTTGGTACTTCCAATAACCATAGTTAATGTACTAAAATTTCAAATTTAAAAAATTTGGAGCTTAGAGGATAAAGAGGCAATACTTGCTTTCTCGGACAACAATGTGAACATAATTCTGAGAGTTCATCTTTATTTCCCAATATAAGGATACAGAGTGCCAACTTTATTTGAATTTCTTTCCAGGTGTTAAAGAGAATGACATCAAACATAATTTGGATTTAAAAGCACGTGATAAAATAAAAATTAATCACACGATATATTATTTTAGAAGGAGAACAATAATCAAATAGATTTTTAATAAAAATCAATTATAATTTAGTATAAAGAGTTAAAGAAACCCAAATTCAAATTTAATAAAAATATCTTATTTAATGAATGAAGTATGAATCATTAAATCAAATTTCAACGAAAACCAGATTAGTCTTTAAATTTCTAGTCATCTGAAGGGCTTGTTGGTGGTTGAAGTTCTTATGTAATAAAAAAAAAAGAAGTTTAGTGAAATAAATATGCATAATATTTATCAATAGATAGTCTAACCAAAGTATAATGAAATAGCCATGCATCAAATTCAAAACAAATGTCATCTAACTATAGTTTAATGGAATAGACATGCATCATATTCATCACATATCATCTAACTAAAGGCTACTAATATAGAGATGCAAGAAATTCATCGATAGATCATCCAACTAGTCTAGTGAAATAGATAAGCAACAGGTTCACTAACAGTTCATCTAACTAGTCTAGTAAAAAAAATTTTTGTGCAAACTTAATTTTCTAAAATAGGATGTTGTTATATGTGGCTCATATTTTGTCTTGAACACATGTACAGAGAAAATATGGTGGAAAAACAGAGAAGCTGGTGTGCAAGAAACAGTCGACGGTTTACAGAGTTACATCGATGGTTTGCCCTCAAGAATAAACCATCGACTTGCTCAATGGTTTCAGGTTTAGAAGAAAACAGTTAATGATTTTATTGACTGTATGGTCTCAACATTAAATCGTCGACGGTATAACTAAAATTTTTGACGATTTTGCTCGGTTACTCAGTGCTGGTTTTCGAATTTTGAATTGGGAAGTTGAATATGTTGGTTTTGAGGGAAAACCTCCACACTACAAAAAATAAGGTTATTAGTGACAGTCTTAATAAGGTTATTAGTGACAGTTTAAAACTGTCACTAATAATAAAAAACCGTCACTAATACTTATTAGTGACTGTCTAATGAATATTAGTGATAGTTTGTGATTAGTCGCTAAATCTGCGGTGACTAATACTTATTAGTGACGAATTTCATAAATCGTCACTAATAATGGAGTATTAGTGACGATTTTATTTCATCACTAAAAGTCTAAAACCGTCACTATAAATTCTACATTTTCTTGGCTCAAAATCGTCATTAAAGCCCAAGTATTAGTAACGGTTTTTAAACTGTCACTAATACTTTTAAATAATTAATTTTTTTTTTTGAAAATTCTTGTAAAAACCTATAATTACATTTTAGCATACATAAAATTGAACCAAAATTACTAAAACATTCATAAATTATTCAAAATTAAAATATAAATTGTTCAAAATTCAAATACGTACAAAAACAAATTCAAATTAAAATATAAAAATTAATTTTGTTTAGATAACAAAAAATACAAGAAAAGTCAAAAGTTGCACGCATCCGACTATAGTGCCTACCATCGTCGTAGTGTTGTGACAGCTGCAAACCCTACAAAGCAATAATTATACAAAAAATTAGTATACAATTTTTGAAGATATATGTATACTATAATTAAAAATGATTTGATTGAAAAATGATCGGACATTCAGACAAAATTAAAAAAATACGATACAATTGTAAATAGTTAAGCTTGATCAGTCAGAATTCACTCCACTCAGTTTGGACCTCGTATGCTTGACTTGGACACGTGAGTGCTAAAATCCACTAAGTTTGCTATGTTTGTTTGTATTCTAACTTTACTTCTAAATGGACAAAAAGCTCTCGAGGAAGCGTTTTGGAGCACTGTCACCTTCGGCACGTCTAGGTCAATGTGACGGATGTGTTGGGACTGGCCCCATTCAATTTGGACTTCATATGCCCAAATTGGATGCTTGAGTGCTTAAAATGAACTAAGTTTAATAAGTTGATCTCTGAGCGCATTATTTTCAATCGGGGAGGAGTTTTTGGGCACCGTAAACTCCGGCACGTCCAGCTCAATATGACGACCTGTCAAGACTGATCCCACTCAGTTTGGACCATGTATGCCTTAATTAGACACTTAGGTGCTTAAAATGAACTAAGTTTACTAAGTTCATCTCTAAGCGCATAATTTTCAATCGGAGAGGAGTTTTTGGGCACCATCAGCTTGGGTACGTCCAGCTCAATGTTATAGACGTGTCAGGATTGAGCCCACTCGGTTCAGACCTCGTATGCTCGAATTAGACACCTGAGTGCTTAAAATGAACTAAATTTACTAAGTTTGTTTGTATTCTAACTTTGCTTCTAAATGGTAAAAATGCTCTCAAGGAGTAGTTTTTGGGCACCGTCAGCTCCGACACTTCTAGGTTAATGTGACGAACATGTTGGGACTAATCCCATTCAGTTTGGACCTCGTATGCCCGGATTGGACACATGAGTGCTTAAAAATGAACTAAGTTTACTAAGTTTGCCTCGAAGCACATAACTTTCAATTAGGTAGGAGTTTTTGGGCACCGTCAGCTTCACCACGTCCAACTCAATGTGGCGAACGTGTCAAGACTGGCCCCTCAATTTGGACCTCGTATGCCCGAATTGGACACCTAGGTGCTTAAAATGAACTAAGTTTACTAAATTTGTTTGTATTCTAACATCACTTTTAAGTGGGGAAAAAGCTCTCGGGAAGGAGTTTTTGGGCACTGTTAGCTTCGGCACATCTAGCTCAATGTGAAGATGTGTCGGTATGACCCTATTTAGTTTGAACCTCGTATGCCCAAATTGGACACCTAGGTGCTTAAAATGAGCTAAGTTTACTAATTTCGTCTCTAAGTGCATAATTTTCAATCAGGGAGGAGTTTTTAGGCACCGCCAACTTCAACACGTCCATCTCAATGCAACAGACGTTTCGAGATTGACCCTACTCAATTTGGACCACGTAGACCCGAATCGGACAATTGGGTGCTTAAAATGAACTAAATTTACTAAGTTCGCCTTTATGTGCATAATTTTCAATTGGGGAGGAGTTTTTAGGCATCATTAGCTTTGGCACCTTAAGCTCAATGTCATGGACGTGCCAAGGCTGATCCCACTCGATTTCAACCTTGTATGCTCGAATTGGACACCCGAGTGCTTAAAATGAACTAAGTTTACTAAGTTTATTTGTATTCTAACTTTACTTCTAAGCGGGGAAAAAGCTCCCAAGGAGGATTTTTTGGGCACCATTAGATTCGGCATGTCCAGCTTAATGTGGTAGAAGTGTCGGGACTAGCCCCACTCAATTTGGACCTCATATCCTCAAATTAGACACTTGGCCTTAGAAAATTCAGTAGAGTCCTAGATGGAAGTTAGGCTAAAGGCTGAACTTAGCAATATGTTTTACATTTCAATTTGAAGAGCCCTAGGAATTGCTTGCTAAACTACTCATTACATCTTCCCACAAAGAGAGACAAGAGATGCCTTTATGTCATCTAATCATAGGGAGTAGCCATATGTGTGTGAAGGAGGTTACCAAGGAGAGCATGATGGTGATCCTTCTCATATGAAGGTGGAATTTCCTCGGTGGGATAGTTATGACCCTACTTGTTGGGTTTCTAGGGCTAAAAAAAAAAAAAAATTTTTCTTTCATTGCACTCTAGAAACATCTAGAGTTGTTCAATGATATGACTGATTTGAAGCTCGTTATAGAATGCCTTCATAGGAAGAATTTGTTTCTGAATTACTTGTATGATTAGGGCCCATTGGATATGAGAATATCAATAGAGAGCTTGCTAAAATATGCCAAACTAGCATTGTCTCAGAGTATAAGACACGATTTAAGAGACTATCAAACATGACTAAATATTGGAATGCAAGCCAACTCACTGGTACTTTTATTGAAGGTTCCTACCTAACATTCGGTGTGAGGTCAAAGTACGTTTGCTACGAATTATGACTGCTACAATTTCCTTTGCATGGTTAGAAGAAGAGAAGTTTGGAGAAGAACAACGTCGCTCCAATAAGAACATTAGGAAGTAGAATGTCGACAACACTATCACATCAATTGCTCCTAACAATTTTCTTGCCAAACAATTGAATTAAGAGGAACTTATAGATTTGTGCTAGCATTATGATGAAAAGTGGCATAGAGGGCACCATTACAAAAAGGGATGACTGTTGATGATTTACCTAGCGGAGGATCCAGAAGTGGTTGAGGATGACCTACCTTATTCAGATCAAAAAGGTATGGAATTTGATGATAATTATAAATCTATCACTTTATTAGTTCGTTCTTTAGTTGGTTATGCTAATCCTTAAACCATGAAAATTAGTAGCTTTTTAAAACACCAACCTATTACTATCTTAATGGATACATGTTGCACTATTAATTTTATAGACATTAAACTTGCTAAATGGCCAGCCTATCCTATGGAGTGATGGGAAAAGTTTGATGCGAAGGTTGCAAATAGAAGGAGCTTGAAATTTTAGTTGAACTTAACCACACCCAAGCAAATAAAATATTAGTGGCAATTCCATAAAACCTGTTAGCCTTAGTGGCTACATAATTATAATTGATGTATTTTGATGATATCAACCTAATTTGTAGTTCCAAGTTAACATATCTTTACAAATCAAGTTAGTACAGGTACAAGTGACGAAGATATGAAGGTATGCATTAAATGCAAATATCGAGTGGATATCACCAAAACATAAGCTCTACACTTATGAGTTTTCAAAGAACAAAACAAAGAGTTTTACATAAATATCCTATACTTACTACCTCAAACATTCTAATGAGAGGAGGAGCCACCTGCATCATCTTGATGTGCTCCGCACACCAGTTGTTCCATCTCCACTCTCCAGGCTTGAATATCAACAATCTATGCTTTTAACTCTTGGTTCTCAGTTTCCACAGTCTCCAGTCTGATAGTCAGGTCCTCCGCTTGACGCGCTCATTCATTCTCAGCACGAGAAGCCACACTTGCACTTGAAGATGATGTTGGGGCTATGTATCCACTCCCAAAACTATTCAGGTAACCCCTTATTTGATGCCCAAGCACCTAATCACAGATCTCATCATCTATGGGTAGCTGACAACCCTAAAAAATGGGTGTATCTTTCATCTGGACCATATTCTCCTATTTTCAGTCATAAAAATGTAGAAAATGAATAAATAACAATACAACTTTGACATTTTGAATTCAATAATGAACTCAATACTATAACTGACTTACATGTTTCCTTTGAGCCCCCTCGCACCACTCCCCCGATGGCCTTTGATGTATTTTCTGATAAAGTGAAGACCTCAGCTCCAGTTCTTTAGTGATGGGATCACGCCACATTACCATATAAAACGTCATATTAACAACTTCGGATGTGTAAACATAAATAAAACTTGTAATGTAATGCTCAGATAGTTTTATAGAATTACCTTTCGATGACTCATAAATAACTTCGACCCACCACAATGCGTCATATCTAATTTTATGCGGTCCTTAGCATTTTTTCGATATGCCTACAGAAAAGATGTAATAAGATAATAATCCACATTGATACAAAAAAGTATTTATAGTACGATGAACACATCACCTGATAGTGAGGGTCACGAAAATAGCAACACACCACCTCCCAATCCTTATAGGAGATCTTATCGTAGGGGTGTCCTTCAATCTCATCTCCCATTGCCTTAAAATGCCCATGCATTTTGTTGTGATAGCTCTTAAACTGAGCGCACAACTGCACGTTCACCGCATTCTTGACACGCTCTTCGATGAAAATGTCAATATCAAACTTTTATTGTATATGAAATACATATAGAATGTTAGATAGTTAATAGTGTAGTATATTAAAAGTATAAGAAATAATTTAGGGTTATGTACCAAGATGTGCTTATAGAGAACCAATCGCTCATCCTCAGTCACCTTTGGCCAGGTGAAGCAGGTGACTGGAGCAAATTATCGAGATATAGTGCCGAGCTCCCGTGTCCATGCCGCGCACCAATCATATGATGGTGCTTTGTAGCCTGGAGGAATGTCGATCCTGATCCACTGCTGCGTCCTCTCCAAGAACTTGTAAAGCATCATGTTCTTCGCTGCACGACCATCTGACCTTGTCACTTGTGTTGTTGAGGTCGATGCTGAAATAAAAGTTAAAGGATTCATTATAGATACACGTGTGTGAAAATCAATATATTAATATCAATTAAATACTCATAATCTTACCAAATCTGCTCATAATGGTGGGCAACTCACCCTGGGGTCTCCCCAACTGATGGAAGGATGTCGGGATGGGTTCCCATGGGCTTAGAAGGTGATGCACCATCATCGACATGTTCTGTCGGTCTCGATGATGATGCATCATCCTAGTGGGATGCCGTAGTGGAGAGCCCAGCCTGAACTAATCGACGACCTCCTAGTGCCATGTCTACAAAATAATACACAAGTAAATATAAGAATATTGCATAATAAACGGATGCATAGTAAATATATTTTCAGTTATTTACACATATTAGATACACGGTGACAACATAACATGCTTACCCCCTATACATCCTCAATATCGGTTTCATCCTCACTTTCTAGTATGTTTTCCTCCTCAATATAGTACTAGACCATAGTTTCATCTTCCCTATCAGTTTCATCATTGTCGATGAAGTGAACATGTACAAAGGGTTTAATTCCAATTTCAGCAGTCCCTACATGTTCTGTCATGGCACCAACCCTATTCAATGGTATAGGATTGACTCCTTCCGAAGCAACATTGAAAGCAGATTGCATTGTTGCACTGACAGATGGCTCATCTTCTTAGAAAGCATCCTCTCTGACACTCTTCACCCCATCTGCGACTTCTGTAATATCATTCAAACTTCAGGGAGAAATTTTTTGGGTCACATGCCATTCACCCTTCAATTTTGTGTCTTTAAAGTAGAACACTTGTTTTGTCTGCGTTGATAGCACAAAAAGGGTCATTTTGATACCATGTCTTACTAAAATTGACACTGGTAAAGTAGGCATCCGTGTTTATCCCACCCTTTTTTTGCTAATGTCCCACCAGACACACTTGAACAAGTGGATGAGTCTGTTGGCTCCATAGTTAAGCTCAATCATGTCATCCAAGATACCAAAGTAGTCAATATCCTCATCTCCTTCTGTGCCTAGCACCACAACCCCAGAACTTTAGGTTCTTCTATGCTATTTGAGGGATTCGTATGAAATTTTAAGTCATTGACAATGCAACCATTGTAGTGGGTAACTCGTTGATCCGGGCCACATGCCAATGCATATAAATCTTTACTTGCCATTGGTTCTTTATTATAATACATGACTTTCATGTATTAATTAAAAATAAGTTTAGATAAGTAAATCGTCAATATTCAAACTATACATAGCTTTGAAATCACATCAAATTTTTTACTTACACGGCTCCCAAACCAATTAACAAATTCTTTCTTATGTCTTTCATCAACATTCCTTTCATTTTGGGTTAGAAGTTCATCTTTACATTCACTATATGCAACAATAGTACATGTTAATGTCAACTAAGTATATATATATATATGCATATGTATATACAATGCGCATTATGGTGTTTGAAACCATGTACTCGATATATGGATTAGGTTCATCACAATTATTAAGGATGTAAAAAAGGACCTTTCGTAGGTCCTCCATATCAATGAAATCATAAATCTGTCTGTAGACATCCTATTTTTGCCCTAGCCAAATAGTACAAGGGGTCTCTTCTCATTATATTATTATTATTATTATTATTATTATTATTATTATTATTATTATTATTATTATGTTTATTTTATTATTACCTTCTTACAATTATTTGTATTATTTATTCTTATTTATTACTAGTAGTATTATTAGTATTATTTTACTATTATTATTTTGGACATATTTATTATTTATTATTATTATTATTATCACTATTTTTTATTACTATTATTATTATTTTTACCATAATTAATATTATTTTTGTTTTTATTATTATTTTTGTTAGTTTTATTATTATTATTATTATTATTATTATTATTATTATTATCATCATCATCATCATCATCATCATCATCATTATTATTATTATTATTATTATCATCATATTAGGGTTTTTTGGGGAGAGCCTTTAAAAAGGCTTGAACGCACACAGCCAAATGGGGGCGCGCTGCACACGGCAAGTAGCAGAGACAAAGAAAAAAAAAAAAAAAAAAAGAATAAAAAAAACTCCTTTTGCTTCCTCTTCTTCTTCTTCTTCTTCTTCTTCTTCTTCGGCTCAAGTCTCAAAACTTTCTCCACGCTATCAAGCAGTAGTAAGCGTACACAGCCACCCCCTGCTCCACCTCCTCCGCGGACCTCCTCTCTGCAGCCTCACTCCAGCCACACAGTCACCAGCACCACGGACACCTGCTCCCTCACCAGCTCCGGCGGGCAGCAGAAGGCCACAGCCATCGCGATTCTGCTCCAGCACTGTTGCCAACTCGTCAGCTCCGTCGTCTCCCATTGCCACACCATCGCGAGCCACACATAGCACAGCTTGACGTCAGCGTCCCTCCGTCACGTCCACAGCCTCACACACACCTATGTAAGTCCCTGGTAGAGTCCCTCTGCATACTGTCTATATACACACACACACCTTATGTAAAGTTTGAATTTTTCTTTGTTTATTTTCTTTTTTTAATATTCATGTTCAAAAAAAAAAAAAAAAAATTTATTGTTGCTTAACTTTTTATTTGGTGTAAATACTAATTGATTTATTCTTCTTGAGTGCAGGATTTTTGTTCATATTTAAATTTTTATTGTTTTTGTTTATGCATATTAAATACTAATTGATTTATTCTTCTTGGGTGTTGGAGTTTTGTTCATATTTAAATTTTTATTGTTTTTGTTTATGCATATTAAATACTAATTGATTTATTCTTCTTGGGTGCAGGATTTTTGTTCATATTTAAATTTTTATTGTTTTTGTTTATGTATATTAAATAATAAATATTTTTTTTATGATATTTGTTTTTCTAATTAATATTCATGTTCATCCTCTTTATTATTATTGTAGAATTTTTATTGTAGGAATTTGTTTTAATGTTTAAAGTTTAAATCTTGATATCTAATATTGTTGGAGGATTCTTGTATATTTACAGTGGATATTCATGTTTGAAGGATCATTATTATTACTTTAGAGTCTTTTTTTTTTTTATGGCTAGAAGTTGTCTTAATATTTAAGTAAAGTTGTTGTTGGAATATTACCTCAAGAATTGAATAGTTGGAACTAAAATCCAAGTCTATAGTGCCAGGTATCTAATTAATTTTGGGTAATGGTTGAAGCCAAAGATGAAGAATGAAACTTGGCTTGATTGTGAGTAGCAGAAGGAACTTGAGATAAGTGGTACAGTCCATGTTTCTCAAATGCAATCCCAATCATCTTCTGTGTTAATTGGTCTTGTAGAAGGCAATATGAGTTAAAGAAAGAAACACAAATGATAGATTGTTTTGTCAGTTTAGAAATAAATAACAGATTGAATGAAAAACTGGGAACACATAACACATTATGTAAACACAGTATATTTGAAATACAAATACTGCCAATGTGTGAAGCTGGAACAGAGTTTCCATTTGGCAAATTTATGGAAGTGTTGATTGGTGTAGGTGGAGAAGAATATAATGATGGTGAACATATCATGTGATCTGTTGCACCTATATCTAGAATCCATGAATGTACATTCTGTAGAGATGAAGAAACAGAATAACAAAAATTTAAAGGGTTACCAGAAAATTGAGAAGTAACAATGTTAACAGCCGGAGAAGATGTTTGGTGAGGTATTGGAGATGAAGTAGAGTTTGCAAGTGCTGGCAATTTATTGAATTCCTCAGAAGTAAAAGAAAACTTTTGATCCTCATTACTCTGTTGAATAGAGAGCTCGGAAGTTGTCATGGCAGCATGTGCAGTAGGTGGTTTCCTTTTTCCTTTTGGTCCAGTCTAGCTAGGAGGATAACCACGAAGATGAAAACATTTTTCTATTGTATGTCCATTGTATCCACTGTGTGTACAGTATAGAGAAAATATCTTCTGTTTATCCTGTTTATCCTTTGAAATTTTCAAAGAACCAGATGGCTGAATGTTTTGTTTGGCAATCAAAGCATGAGTTTCACTACTGACAACATTAATTAGTTGTCTTTGACTTTCCTCTTGAAGTAGTAAAGAAAATACTTTGGCCATACTTGGTAATGGTGAATCCATAAGCAATTGGCTTCGATTTGGAGCATAGGAATCATTCAGGTCAATCAAAAATTTCAACACATAATCAGATTGCTGTCTAACCAGCAAAAAATCAAATAGTGTTAGCTTTACCGTGATCCCAAAAGGGGGGGGGGGTGAATTGGTATTTTTAAAACCTTTCCCCTAGGTATTCCTCCTAATAGCAGTATGTTCACAATCCTATGGTCAATCTAATGCGAGTAATATCAGAAATTAAATAAAGAAGTTTAATCAATTACACAAGCACCAGAAAGCAGTAAAGAGAAGGGTGACACACAGATATGTTATCGAGGTTCGACCAACTGCCTACGTCCCTGCCTTGGCTAACCAGCACAAGGATTATCACAATAACTTGCTCACTTAAACGGGTGGAGCGGCACCTATGCAAACCAAGTCAAATTAATACAGGGCTAACCTCAACCTTTACACAAATCCTTATTGGTCTAGATTACCGCCGCCTCAGGCCACGCCTAGAATCTCTCAGATATACAATCAAAAGGTACAGTATAAGGGTAATTTCACGTAAAGCAAATTTGTACCACAAATGCGCACAATCACAAACACCACGGATGATTTAAAATGTAAACTCAGTGTGGTCTAACTAGTTCAACTCTCAGCGACATTTTCTATCAGTGTAGTGAGTACGTGAGAATATCAATAACAGTCTGTGTATTTCAAAATGTTTCAATAAAATGTGTTCACACAGAATACCAACCAAGCCTCAAGAATATCACTCAGTAGAATATCTTTATCACATGAATATGTATATACTTGAATTGCAAAATAGATAATCTTTGTATTCAGCAAATGATATATACTTGAATAAATATTGCCACGAAGACTAATGTATCAAACACAAATATCTTTTCACAAATAGTTCAATAAAGATTTCACAAGATATTTGAGTGAGTTTTAAAATGTTTTTGCAAACCAAAAACAAATACAAAGCTTCCTAAGATATTGCAACTTAAAATGCAATACTCAGAAGCTTGGCAAAGTTTTCTTAGGATAGGCTTATGAGAAAAGCCCCCTAAGAATACTTAAGTAATGCTCTCGAGAAAATCGATTCAAACAATCAAAGAATGAGAGCAAACTTATCAATACAATCACTCAATCAACTTACAAAGGCTTTTGGCAATGGAAGAGAGTATGAGTGGATTTTGCAAGAGTATAAGAAGTAGGACGTATTTAGCTTGAGAGAGAATTTTTGAATATATTTGCTAAATGATACTTAGTTCTCCCAAATGAAAGGGTATATATAGACATACCAAAGTTTTTGACCGTTGGGGACCTATTATGAATTATTGGAAAATTTTAATGACACTTAAACCATTTTAACCCAGTTTAAAAACTATTTAACTGCGGTAAAAATCAGGGCAACCCGAGAGGTCTGGTCGACCAGAATAGGTTCGGTCGATGAAGTCTTATATGGTTCGGTCAAACAGGGGACTTTTGAACTGAGGGCTCGGTTGACCAAGGGAGGGCGATTTCTCAATTTTTGGAGGTTCGGTCGACCAGGCCATTTTGAACTAGCTGGTTCGGTTAACCAGACAGTTGGGTATTTTCCCAAGGACCCTCGGTCGACCAGGTAGTTGGACTTCATTTCTGTCTCGGTCAACCAAATGGTCAAACTTTTGACCCCAAGGGGTTTCGGTCGACCAGGGCTTTTTGAACTACCTGGTTTGGTCGACCAGGTGGGCAAAATGTTGACCAGAAAGGATTTCAGTCGACCGAGGCTTTTTGAACTATTCTGGTTCGGTTGACCAGGACCTTGGTCAACAATTGACCTAGGTCTGGTTTGGTCGATCAGGCCAAAATGAACTGTGTTGGCCGATCGACCGAAAGTGCACCAAGTGTGCATTTCGGTTCCGTCTTGAAGCATACAAGTCATATTCAAGTGCCTAATAAGTATACGTGAAAATGTGTGTGTCTTAGGGTCACTTGGGGTCCAATTTCAAGAAACCGAAAAAGTCCAGTGTCGGTCGATCGAAGGGAAAGCCCTAAGGTCATTCCATGGTCACTTTTTGGTTTGAGCTTATAAAATAAACCATGCATGTGTTGTGTGTGCTTATTACAAACCAAATATCCTAATTACTATTATAGACCAATTTTCACCACAAAGAGATATATTACAACTGAAAAAAACGGACTGGTCTTCAAGCTTTGAGCTTTCAGATGCCATCAATGTGTCTGCTGATATAAACCTGCACATGAACTAGATACTTACTAAATATAGGAGTATTTGTCATTACCAAAACCGGGCGTGACCAATAAGGTCAACAAACAAGTTGCAGGTACAAGTTGCCATTTTTCCATAGCTACATGTAGGGAATGGTCGGTAGTTAACATACTTGTCCCATAATGATTTGAATGAATTAAAATACTCAGTAATTGATAAAGAACCCTGAGTAATAGAAATAAGAGATTTTTCAACATGAAAAACTCTCGAACCATCGCTTCGTAAGTATCTTGTTTTCAGCTCATTCCAAAGATCAACAACAAATGTAACATGGAGAAGACTATTTCTTATTTCCTTGGAAATGGAATTCATTAACCATGAAAGAATTAGATTGTTTGCATGCAGCCATGCAGTATGGAGAGAACAATGATTTATAGAAGGAGCAAGAATCGAACCATCAATGAATGCTACCTTATTTTTAACTGTTAGAGCAATGGTGATTGACCGACTCCATGCGATGTAATTATCACCATTAAAAATTTCAGAAACGAGTAATGCACCAGGATTATCACTTGGATGTAAGTAATATGGACTGGATGAATCATCGGAAAGATTGATCATGCGATGAGAAGTTTGAGAGCTGGTAGAATTATCAGCAGAAGTCATGTCTGGAATTTCTCCAAGAAATGTAAAAAATTGCAGAACAAAGAATTTTTCTTTGTAAAGACTAGAGATAAAGGCAATTCAATATTCATTTGGGGCTTTGCAATTTGATACCAGAATAATGCTTAGACAAAATACTAATCCATCAGCTTCTCTGGTCAGCTTCAAAATTTTCTGAATATTCATACTACTCAGAATTTGGAGTCGCAAGTGTGGCTAATGCAAAAGATATGCAAAGAGAGCTTCCATGGTTTCTTGAAACTAAAAAAAAATTGCGGAAGGGAAGTATGCTCTGATACCATGTGAAGTTTTTACATGGGCTGAAAATTCTTCTCTATTATATCTCAAATACAGAGTATATGTTTGTATTTATATAATACAAGAATCAACAATAAAGAAACTAACTAATCAAGTTAACTAACTAACTAATCTTCTCTTCTTCTAATTTAACTTGTGTAGCCTTGGATTTCAGTTCCAACTGTTCAATTCTTGAGGCAATATTCCAACAGTTGTCTGGATATTTAAGTGTAAGTTTTTGTTGCCTTATTTGTATTGTGTTAGGGTTTTCATCGTTGATGTATGTCTATTTTTAATTGCGTAGGGTTTTCTTCATTATTATAGTTATATTTAATGTATGCCTACTCGTATTAGTATTTTAACATACTTAGTATTAGTATTCTAGTATTTTGTCATATTTATGTATAAGGGTATCAATTATTAGGTTAAGTTTGACATTTTGGTTTACATTAGGTAAGTTGCTATTATATTTAGTATGATAATATATAGAATATTATGGTATTATTATTATGCTTATATTAGGTATTATCTATTAAAATATATATATATATATATATTTACTTCTAATATATATGGTATTACCTTTTCTAGTGTCTTTAGTATCTTGATACATATATTGTATTATGATAATTTGTCACTTATTATCTTATTGTTATACATTAAAACCTCCAATACTAGTATTTTCCTATAAAAAATTTCAATACAATTTCAAAATTTTGGAGTGTATTTTCTTAAGTATTTTCTTAATTTTTATCCCTATGATTTTAATGCAAGGGTATGGGCTTTCGGACTTCATGTACCTTTAGTTCTGAGGGAATATGTATATATTTATATATTACGTATATTTTTGTATTATTTATTTATTTATTCATTTTGCATGTGTATTGGTAAATTCACTATAGGAGTAATTTTAAAGACTTTATAAGTTAACTTAGGGATAATTCCAAATTAATTAGGTACCGTTCGTAAGAACGGGTGCGTAGGGGGTGCTCGTACTTTCTCCTCGCGTAACCGAACTCCCGACCCCAGCTCTAGTAACATAGATCCATTCTACCCTTAACGGGATAGTAATCATGTGTTTTAACCACACTAAAAGGTTAGTGGCGACTCCGACAATTCCTTGTTTATCCTGAAAATTTTAAACAAATATTTTAATTTCGCCACCCTAGGGCACTCGTGCACCGGGACGTCGCGACAGCTTGGCGACTCCACTGGGGAAGGCTCGGGTATAGAGCATGAAAGTGTGTGAATTCATATTTAACCTAATCCCGCTACCCCACATGCATGTCACATGCTTATTCACAATTAATCACATACTTATTCAAATACCCATGGAAACAAATATTTTCATTAAAGTAAAGATATTTTCAAACATGGAAACTAAATGTTTACATTAAATCTAGAATATTTACAAATATAGTAACAAACTCTCACATTAAGTCAAGTATATTCACATATATGGGGACTAAATACATTAATTAAAGATATCTACATATACGATAACTAAATATTCACAATAATCCAGGATATCTACCCATATGGGAAGTGGACATTCACATTAATAAAGGGTATCTACATATATGGGAACCAAATATTTACATTAATTAAGGATATCTACCTATATAGAAACCAAATATCTACATTAATTAAGGGTATCTACCTGTATGGAAACTAGATATTCATATTAATTAAGGGATCTACCTAAAAAGGAACTAACTACTCTCTTAATATGAGAAATCTACATATATGGAAATATTACTCAAGGATATTTACAACTATTAACTCCAAGATATCCACAATTATGGAAACATATATATTTACTAAGTCAAACAGATTATAATTTTAATAAATTACTTTATTCAAATATAAGGGTATTTTATTTATAAAATAAAGTGGAGTAATTAAAAGACTTAATAAATTTAAATTGGGATAATTCCTAATTAATTATTGGCTCGACTCTTTAAGATCCCTAGCGAAGTCGCCAAGCTGTCGCGACATCTTAGAGCTCGCATGCCCCGGGTGGCGAAATTAAAAATGTGTTTTAATATTTTCGGGGAAAACAATGAGTATCGGAGTCGCCACTAACCTTTTAGTGTGGTTTGAACACATGATTACTACCCCATTAAGGGTAGAATGGGTCTGTTGGCCTTACAAGGTTTAAAATCTTGTTATCTTGCTTTGATGTTAACAAAAAAGTAAAATTTAATGTATTTATATGAGTAATGATATTTTAGGACTCATATATGAGAAAGCAAGGTCAAAGTGCTCACATGGATCAAATGAAATTTAAATGAGTCAAAGCATGAATTTAAAGATGATATATTAAACCTTGAAGAATATGAGGTCATGCATGATTTGTTGAAAGCCAATGAATGTTCAAAAAGCCAAAGAAAAGCAAAGTGAGAGAGCTCAAAGAATATTAAAGCTTGAAAACCAAGAAAGGGCCAAAGCAAGCATGAAGGCTTGAGTGTTTAGAATGTTAATGTCTTAGAAGTTTCATGTAAGTGTTTTAATATTTAAAATATCGTTTGAAATATTTTGAAGCTCTTAGGTTAACTTCTTGGACCTAGATACCTTTTAAAATTCTTGGAAAATATTTTTGTAAGGTCAAATATTATTTTAAAAAAGGTTAGAATCATTTTTGGAATGAAAAGCACCAAAAAGAGTTTTTCCAAATGCTGTTAGTTTTTATACAGCCGCATTAAGGTGAATTTTTCTCTATCACAAACTCCTTATTTTAAAATGTGTTCAACATGAGAGTTGTAGGATTTTCTCTTAGCTTTCTTTTGACATCATGAACTCTCAATTTGGAGTTATATAAAAAACTTTATGGCTAAAACACTAAAGCAGGGTCACTACTATTAGACATCTGAACACTGTTCACGAGAGGGACTTCAGCTATCTGAATAGCACACAGAACCACTTCAGATGTCTAAACTCATCACTTCAGACATTTGAAGATTTTTTGGGATAAAAATACAGCAAGCAGTAGCTATTCAAATAACTGAACCAGGCACTTCAGACATCTGAACTTGACACCTCAGACGTCTGAACCCTACCTCAGATATCTGACCCTGTGTCTAGTTCATTTTTTAAGGGATTTCAGGAACTTCAGATGACTGAACTTGAATTTTCAGACATCTGAACACTGTTTAACGAGAAAATTTTTTAAATTCTAATGTTTTAAAATATAGTCGTTTGAGCTCCAAACTTTCTAAAAATTTAGGAAACTCTCTAAGGAACTTTTTGCAACATGGAAACAATTTTGAAAGCCTATAAATACATGGTTTTTCAAATCAAAATACATCCAAAAATTGAAAATTTTGTTTTAAGAAGCTGAAAGCAGTCTTGTTCTTCCAAAGTTCTCTTGCTCACTCATTGCAAATCTCTTTTGCTAAGATATTCTGAAGTGCTAATCCTTCCTCCTCTGAAGTGTTAATTTGACCTGGTTGTAAACGGTGCCACTCCACCCTTAAGTAAGCTATTAGTAGAATCCTTAGGCTTGCGAGCTATAGGTGGGGATGTAGGCACAGTTGGCCGAACCCTGATAACATATCGTGTGTTTGTTTATATTTCCGCACTTTATATTTACCGCACGTGTATGTTACTATGTGAATGATGCGTATGACTTAATTTCCACATTATATTTATCTACGCATTTGGAAATTGCATAGGCAAACCCTAGGTTGTGGATATACTGTTGTTGGATAGATTAACCTAGGAGAAAAAGTTTAAAATTCCAATTCACCCCCCCCCCCACCCCCTCTTGGGAATACACCTTTTCTAACAATTGGTATCAGAGACTCATTGCACTAGACTTAAACGTTTTTGTAAAAAGATTGCAATGGCTCACATTGGATACATTCATTGAGGGACAGTCACTTTCCAGTCCTTCAGTGTTTTGTGGTGTCGACTACACCATGTGGAAAGTTAGAATGACCATATTCTTGAAATCTATGGACTGGAGGGTCTGGCTTGTGATTGCCAAAGGAAGAAGTGCACAAATAAATGAAAATGATTTTAATATGATTAGTTCTAATGCCATGGACATGTTATATCTTGCGTTAGATTCTAATATCTTTGTTGAGTTTGTGGCATATCAGACTGCACAGGAAATCTACGATGAACTAGCAAAGAAATATGGAAAATCCCAAGAAATGGAGATGGTAACTCCTCTGGATGCTCCAAGTTTAAATGATTTAGAGGAGGTAATTCATGAGCTAAAAATTGACGAAGAGGTATATGATTATCACTCTAGCCCACTTAATGGTTTAAGTGATGAATGCTGTGTTGGGTCATATACTGAATCATCTGTTGGTAATGTTTTAAATGGTTCATGCGATGTTTACTATAGAAAATCTTGTGATGAATCATTTGTTTGCTCTTGTGACGTATCAAATGCTGGACCATTTGTTGAAAATCATAATAATTTCGATAATGATGTGTGTGATGACTCATATATGGAATGTTGCAGTATATTATGGAATGAATCATCCCTTGTACTTCATGATAGTCCTATTAAGCATGCATGCAATGATTTGTATGAAAACTATTGTGTTAACTCTTTTGGTGAATCATGTGCTGTTTTAAATATTAATAGCATGTTGTCACATGAAGAACTAGAAAAGACTTTATTGAAAATGCACAAATTTCTAGTTAGAATCTCTAAGCATGAAATACATTTAAAGAATGAGAACAAAAGAATAGCAAAACAATTAAAGGGGTAGAAAAATCTTCATGTTGTTCTTGAAAAGAAAAGGATTGAGAAAATGTTGAAAATTGCATGCTTAGATAAAGAATCAGATGATTATTCAAAAGTTGCACCTAAGTTTAAAAGTGAAAGGAATAATCATCACAAACCCTTTGGAGTTAAAAGTAGCAAATCGTTTAAAAAGGGTTCGTATTATAAATCCCACAGTCATATGTCGTCAAATAAGAATAAAACAAGTAAGCTTAATCTGTCACATGCTTATACATTTTGCTTATCTTGCACAATGAAAGGGCATGTTCAACTAAGAAATGCTAGAAGTATGGAAAAAGAAATGATGTGGGTTATTATGAAAGCAAACCTTGTAGGACTTAAGGAAAGACAAATTCAAATCGAAAATACATGCTTGATATGTTTCCTTAGTTCCTAGGCTAAAGTTTAAGAGGTTGTGATGACGATAGGATTGAAAAGTGGTCGTTGCTTATAATTAATCTTGGTATACGCACTCATCTATCCTCTTCATAGGTAATCCTCACCAAAACCACGATCATACTCTGTAAATTCTTCACTCATCTCTTGGTTCGTATCCTTGCTCCTCTATGTTTTCATTTCTATAGGATACTCTCCAATCACCTAAGAGCATTTTTTTAAGAAAAAGCATCATACTCCTTAGTGCTCGGTGCCCAAAATAGGTTAATAAGTCAATTCTTTGTTCGCACCTCATTTGATCAATACTTCTTAACCAAGAACCCCTAAGAATCATATCCATATCTTAATATATCAAATCTAGACCTTAGGGAGAACTTTGGACCAAAATCAAGGAAAATTCATTATGCTTGGTCGACCGAGCATTGCAGTTGTAAAATTCCTCGGTCGACCAGGACCTTGTTGACTTTGACCCTTACGGTCGACCGAACCCTTGTGAACAAACTCCCTCGGTCGACCAACACTTTGCGTTTCCCCCTGATCGACCAAAACATGGCACAATGCACCCTCTCGGTCGACCGACCCTCCCAGTTCATTTTCGCCTTGGTCGACCGAACTATGTCGATACCTGGGGAATTTCAAGCATCGGTCGACCGTATCTACTTTTGGTCGACCGAGCTGCGATATATATATATATATATATATATATATATATATATTTGATTTCTTCATTTTCAGCTCATTTATATATATATGTATATATATATATATACATATACATATATATATATATATATATGATTTCTTCATTTTCAGCTCATTTGCGCGAGAAATCTTAAGAGAATTCCCCTTCCTTTACTTCACTTCCTACTATCCTAGCCACATATCCTCATTGCCATGGCTCACATTAAAGCTCATGATCTTGCACACGCAGAGGATGAGTACTTTCTCTCAGCAAGGTGCAAAGTTCGGTACATACGGGAGTTTCGTCCCAAGGAGGCTATACTAGGTAAGATACTCGATCTAGCCTTCATGAATCAGTATTTTAGAAATATTTTGGATATGTTCGAGTATCATTGGTGGAGATCCTTTATTTCCTACCAGCCTGGGGGACATTACGCGACCTTTGTTATGATGTTCTTTGCGAACCTGAGCAATGATGAGAACGGGTACTTCTCCCGTGTTCTGAGGACAGATGTGCGTTTTGACGCACAATATATCTTTGACATTCTCGACATTGGCCGTGGCGACTTTGAGTGCCCTGATGTGGGTAACTCCTAGATCTTTGAGCAAGAATTTACTGTAGCCATATTCGCCAACCTGACCATGTCTGACCCTGGCACTGCTAGCCAGAACCATCCTCCCCAGTATAGACAGTTTAGCTTAGAGGCTAAGGTCGTGCACCATCTGATCACATACAATGTCCTGCCCAATGTGGGATCTAGAGTGCACATCTCTTTCTTAGATTGCTTCATTATGTGGTGCCTTTTTGCTCAGAAGAAGTTGGACCTACCGAGTTTGATTATTCGTTGGATGATGGCCAAGACGATTGGTCATCGAGTGATCATGCCATATGGGGGAATCCTGAACAAGTTTTTTAGGAATATCGGAGTCACGAGGACGAATGTGGCTTCATTAAAGAGGAGATGACCAGCAGATACCTTCTCTGGTGTGACCCTACGACTGATAGGGTACGAGCTTGTTAGGAACATTTGGGCACCCTCTGGAGCAGCAGTAGCATAGGTAGAGGCCCCACAGGAGCCACCACAGGCTCCACAGCCATCGAACGTAGATCTTATGGCTGCTATCTTCGGCTTGTCTGACATGTTCATAAAGTTTCGAGGATCAGTCCAGTCATACTTGCAGGACTTGGCATCGTCATCCGCTGCACTTCGGCAGGAGTTCCAGCAACACTCCATCTCCACTGATAGCTGCCTTACAGACTTGGAGCGGTCCATAACAGCTGGCTTCAGTGAGCTGAGTAACCACATTCAGGAGATGCAGGATGAGAGGGACAGGATGACCATGGATTTTGATTTTGATGCTGCCGACGGTGGTGATAGAGGAGATGATGGAGGGGAGATCTAGACTCCGGAGTTGTCCGCAGATCAGATAGCATGGCCTTGATTCTTTTTGTTTTATCTTATATCATTTGGTCTGTATTAAATAAAAACAGCTCTTTCATTTTATTTTGTACTCTCATGATATTATTGACATACTACCCTAGTTATTTATGATATATATATATATATATATATATATATATATATATATATACATCTGCAGTTTCTTGACTTGCATGTTCTAGTGGTTAATTGTGTATTGTATTAAAATGCATGAGTAGTATAAAATGCCTACTGCATGGAGGATGCAGTTATTGAGAATTGTCTGCTGGTAGATGATAGGTTCTCATATGCCTTACTTCTATGATACTGTCTGTTTGAGAACGGTTTTTGTGCAGGTAAAATTTGGGAAATGTCCTGTTTACAGCCGGCATGCTGCCGAATTTTTTGTAGACATTTGCCCAAATAATTGAAACATTACTTGTGCATGCCAAATATATATATTCATGTGAAGTAATTGTTTCATTATTTGCATATATTTAGGGGGAGCATCTAAAAATAAATTTCTACTTTGTTTTGCTCACAAAATATGCTTGGATTAGATCTGCTATTAAATCAAGTGTGGCTTGTGCTCAAATGAAATGTTTTAATCATAAAATTTGAAATATGTTCTTGTTGCCACAGTTACTTGATTTGCCATATGATCTCGCATGTGAATCTTAAACTCTTTTTAGGATCATTATGGTTGTGATTTTTCTTCTCATAATTTAGTATGTGCATAATTGAAAACCCAGAAAAATATTGCTTGATTGTCTTAAAATTTAAGTTCCCTTTTTCATCAAGCAACTCCTCTAGTACTTTTTGCACATATAAAAGGAAAATATATATATTTATTATATACATATGTATATCTATGTCTATATACTTATAAAAGCAAGAACTGAACTCATATAGAATATATTGTATGTCTTGCTAGTGTGCTTACATGCCTTCATGACTTGTGCTTTCTCTATATTAAATTTTATGTCATGAAATATTTTAAGGGTGTTGCATTACATAATTGGTTCATTAATAATATGTGAAAACACATGTGAACTTGTTAGACTATACTTATGCTCAAACCTTCTTTTTGGTATCATATGTCGTGTGTCTTTAACTCAAATCTTCCACGGGTCTTATGATATGTTTCAACTTCAAATGGTTAGTGTATTTTTCTGGTCTAATCATGTTTGATATGTCACTTAAACTGTTTGAGTAGTCGTGGATAAATTGCTAGGAAATATAAACTCAAACAGGTTACATATTATACAGGATTTATTTTTTGGAAAGTCCAATTTACAAACGGTACTCTGCCAAAATTTTTCTAAATCTTTCCAAAATTTCTCTTGTATAATTGTACTAATTACCTGTGGCCTAGGATTTTATTTCAAATGGCCCTCTTTTCTGTTGCCAAAAGGGGGAGATGGAAGGGGGCAAAAATAATGGGTTTGTTTAAATACATTAGATGCATATTGTGAGGGGGAGCCTTCTTAGGCTTAACCCTATATTTTTGCTTGTCGTATTTGTCATCATAAAAAAGGGGGAGATTGTTGACCCTATTGGTCATACCGGGTTTTGATTATGACAAATACTCATTGTATCTAATGAGTGTTTGAGTTTTTGTGCAAGAACTAAGACTGTTAAGATCAAGATGTGCACAAAGCAACAAAGATTGAAGACCCAATTACGTTGTGTTGTAACATGTAATTCATTTGTGTAATTGGTCTGTAATATTAATTAGGACTATCTGGTTTGTAATAAGTTCACACACATCACATGTATGATAATACGTAAGCTCAAACAAACCTTGAATGAGAAATGACCTTAGAAAGGCCTTAGGGCTTTCCCTTCGGCCGACCTTCGGTTGACCGACACCGAACTTTTTTGGTGTCTTCAAATTGGACCCTAAGTGACCCTAGGACACACACATTTACACATTTGTTTGTTACGCACTTGAATAGGGCTTGTATGGTTCGAAACGGGACCGAAATGCACACATGGTGCACTTTCGGTCGACCAACCAAGGTAGTTCAAAAGGCCCTGGTCGACCGAAACCTCCCTGGGTCAAAGTTTGACCATTTGGTCGACCGAACCAGTTTGTTCACAGATCCTTGGTCGACCGAAACCCTTCTTGGTCAATATTTGACCACCTAGTCGACCGAACTAGGTAGTTCAAAAGGCCCTGGTTAACCGAAACCCCCTAGGGTCAAAAGTTTGACCATCTGGTCGATCGACCCTTTTTGTACTCCAACTACCTGGTCAACCAGAGGGTCCTCTGGAGAACTCCTAGTGGTCTAGTCGACCGAGCCAGGTAGTTCAAAATGCCTTGGTCGACTGAACCTCGGAAAATTGACGAATCGCCCTCTCCTGGTTGACCAAGACCTCAATTCAAAGTCCCCTGGTCGACCGAACCATATGAGACTTGGTCAACCAAACCTATTTTGGTTGACCAGACCTCTCGGGTTTCCTTGATTTTTTACCGCAGTTAATATTTTTTAAATAGGGTTAAAATGCTCTAAACTTCATTAAACTTTCCCAAAAATACCCAATAGGTCCCCAACGGTCATATTTTCTCCCATGCCTATATATATGAGTTCATTTGAGAAAATTAAGCATGATTAGCCACTTTAATTAAGGGAAAATTCTCTGAAAATCAAAAACCCTATACTACTCATTTTTTAGCCCCATTCACTCATGCTTATTGTTTATTAGTGCCTACATCGTCAATAAGTGGATTGAGTGTGTGTTGGAAAAGGTTTGCTCTCCTTGTTTTAGTTGCTTGACATGATTTTATTTGAGAGCAAAACCTAAGGATTCTTAGGGGACTTTGTTGATTAGTCTATCATAAGAAGACTTTGTTAGATCTTCTAAGCTTGCACCTTCATTGCAAGATCTTGAGAAGATTGTATTTGTTTTTTATTGCAAAAACTTTTCAAACACTTCCAAATATCTATTGCACTTTAATCTTGTAAAATATTTGAAGAGATATTTGTTTGTGTGATAGTGGTCTTTGTTGCAATATTCTTTCACTCATATATTATTTGCTAAATACAAAGATTACATATCTTTTGCAAACCAAGCATATACATCATTTAATACTTACATGCTTGAGTTATCTTGCTAATTGAAATACTGGAGACTTGACATCTTTGTGTGAACTTATTTGTTGAATATCGTGTGATACAAAGATTGCTTGTTTGCCACTCTCACGTACGCATTAGACATATAGAAAATACTTTTGAGAGTTGAACCATTTAGACCACATTGAGCTTACATATTAAATCATATTGTGGTGTATGTTATTGCGCGCATTTGGGTACATATCTGCTTTACATGAAAGCACAATCATTGTACCATTTGATTATATACACATTTGTTGTATATCCAGGCACGGGCCTGTAATGGGGGACTAGCCCTGGAATAGTCCTGGATTGGCTTAGACCCGGTTAGGAAAGCTAGGTGCGTCATCCTGTTAAGGCGTGTAGGTTGAGGTCAACCCCGCTAATTGACCCGGTTAAGGTTGAGATCAGCCCTGTATTAATTTGACCTGGTTGTAAACGGTGCCGCTCCACCCTTAAGTGAGCTATTAGTGGAATCCTCCGGCTTGTGAGCTAGAGGCAGGGACGTAGGCACAGTTGGCCGAACCCCGATAACATATCATGTGTTTGTTTATATTTTCGCACTTAATATTTACCGCACGTGTATGTTACTATGTGAATGATGCGTATGACTTAATTTCCACATTATATTTATCTACGCATTTGGAAATTGCATAGACAGACCCTAGGTTATGGATATACTGTTGTTGGATAGATTAACCTAGGAGAAAAAGTTTAAAACTCCAATTCACCCCCCTCTTGGGAATACACCTTTTCTAACAGAGTTTAATTCTATTTCATATTGATATTTTACATTGAAGTATATAGTACTGAAATTGTACTAACTTACTCTTTGAGAGAGTATACTTGTACGCAGATTATATCTTTTTTTCTTGTAGTTCTTTGACGTTCCAAGGATTGTTTGGATCGTTGGCTAAGCAAGGGGATATTGCTTAGAAAGGCGGGCACTAGCCTAAAGGAGTGACCGAACGAAGGGACATCGTTTGGAGAAGCGGACTCTAACCTAAGTGAAGGAGTGTTTGAGCGTGGGGTATCGCTTGTAAATGTTTTGTTCCATCCATCAATGGAACAGGTTTAGTGAATCCTTTGGAGGTTTTCCAAAAGCGAGAACATAGGCTGGGTATAAGCCAAATCTCGTAAAAATCCCCATCTCACTTTCTCTTTCCCTATTCTTTATTTTCAGTGCATATTTAAATTGCGTGGATGATTTAAATTTGAAAATCATATAAACTATGTATGTTTGGAAATCAAACAAACTTAAGATTTAATTTTGATTTGGGTTACGAAAACCGAAGAAGAGTGCGTTGGTTACACCATATCTTGCGAAAACCATACGGGAGTACATTACTTGGTTAACATCCCAAAGATAAATTTACCAAGAGTTTATTTGAGTTCTAAAAATTTGGAAAGAGTGTTTGGATTCATTTATACAGGGCTTTACATCAGCAAGTATAAATTCTCATTCACTACAGGGTTTGGTTCAAATTTGGCTAATATCAACAAACAACCATTTTGAATTTTTATATTACATAAGTGTTGTGTATTGGCTTGTTTGTTTTCTTTCTAATTATAGTTTATTGGTTTGGTTGAATGATTGGATGTTTGTATGGTTAAGGATTAAATAAAGAAACTAAGTTCTTGAGTGTTTAACAAATTAAACAAATAAGTCACAAATTGGTTTAAAAAAAATAAAATAAGTTTAAGAATTCTAAAAAGGAATTAAAAGAAAATCTTAAAAGCCAATTCACCCCCCCCCCCTCATGGGAAGCTATTCCTAATTTCAGGGTCTATATTATCAGAGTTGGGGTCGGGAGTTCGATAACGCGAGGGGAAGGTACGAGCACCCCCTACGCACCCGTTCTTACGAAGAGTACCTAATTAATTTGGAATTATCCCTAAGTTAATCTAATAAATTTTTCAAATTACTCATCTATTAGTGGATTTACAAATATACATGTAATATAAATAAATAAATAATACAAAAATATACGTAATATATAAATATTTACATATTCCCTCAGAACTAAAGGTACGTGAAGTCCGAATGCTCATACCCTCGCATTAAAATCATAGGGACAAAATCAAAAAAATATTTTATACTAAAAATAAACGTAAAGATAAAATAATAATAATAATAATAATAATAATAACAATAATAATAATAAGTTAATACAAATATACAATACTAAAAATAACACAATTAATAATATTAAATATAAACATATGATATAAACTAGAATAATAATAACAACAATAATAATAATAATGAAAATAAATACCATAATGAATAGTACCATATATACTAAAATAAAATACTATCATAAATAACACAATATTAACATACTAAAAATACGTAATACTAAACATTTAAGGTAATACTAAATATCTCAAAATACTAAAAATATCATGATAAATAATAGCGACTATAGCACCATATATGCTAAAAGAAATACTATATCAAATGATACCATATTAATAATAAAAATTATATACATGATAATAATACTATATTAAGTGATAAACCATAATATTACATACAATATAAAATCATAATATGTGCATGATAATAGAAACGATATTCTAAACCATAATAAATCTAGATATACATGTATATACGTAATAACATTATACCATAATAACAAAAGCAATATGAAATAATATTTCACAATATTACCTAAATATATATACATGACAAAAATATCAATAAACAACAATATTACAACATACCCTAAAGAGATATGACTTAAATAATACAAGTTCAATAATAATATTTAAACATCAAGCAAATATCTAAACAAAACAAATTGAGAATTAACACAACACCAACCTAAATTACTAAACCATAAATATGAAATAAAAAAAAATAATATACATGTACGATATGTCAAATATCCAATAACGACAAGAATATCAATAATAATAAAACATGATGATCAAATATTCTACAACCAATCTAAAACATACGACAATAATAACGCAAAAACTAAAATACATAACCTAAACATAATAATAATATAAACACAACCTTCTCCACCGAAACTCACCACCACACACCACAAAACTCGCTTGCCCATATAGTAAAAATCAGTCCTTTTAAGCATCGAACACCATTTCATCAGCATTCGTAATCGCCGTACCTAAAAGAAAGAGCAAAGCAAACGCAAGAAATTATCAAGAAACTATGGGACACCCTGAAAAATGAGATTTTGACATTAACAGTGCTATGTGTGTGCACTAGGTGTTTGTGTGCTGTATGTATGGGTTCTGTGTATGGGTGTGTGTGTTTATTTATTTACTGTGTGTGCAGGATCCTGTCAAGAGGGAATGGCAGAGTGAATCGAACGGGGAGAAGAAGACTTCCTCGGTGGCGTGAGTGTGATGGATCTGCAGTGGGTTGCCAAAGCTGCTGGGTTAAGTTGGCGGCTATTTGACAATGGGAGAATAGTGAGAGTGGCGGTTGTAGGTGAGGCACTCGGATATGAACTGGAGCTGTGGTGATCCGCAGCGGAGGGTGGTGTGGTTGGCCGCTACTGGTACTCTGGCAGGGGAGGGGTGCAGTAGAAAAGAACCGGCAACAGTGCCTGGTGAAAGAGGAGAGGAGTGGAGTGGCCTGGTCGATTGGTGGAGCAGAGCTCGGGTTGCTGCTGTTCGGCGGCGACTTGCAGTAGAGGAGGTTACAGATGGACTGGTAGCTTGGTGGTGCTGTAGTGGGAGGCTGGAGTAGCTGGTTACAGAGCATGGCTGGAGGTTAAAGACAAGTTGGAACGATGAGGCCCTAGGTCGGCGGAGCAGGGCTCCAGAAGAGGAAGAAGAAGAAGAAGAAGGAGCCTTTTTATTTTTTATTTTTTTACTTTAGCTCCTCTGCCGGGGCCCCCCCCCCCCCCCCCTCTCTTGCTTGTGCTATCCATGCCTTTTATAGGCTTTTCACCTCCAAACCCTAGTAAGCAATAATAATAATAATAATAATAATAATAATAATAATAATAATAATAATAATAATAATACTAATAATAATAACAAGAGTAATAAGAATAAAAATAAAAATAAAAATAAAAATAAAAATAAAAATAATAATAATAATAAAAGTGATAATAATAATAATAATAATGACAATACTAATGATAATAGCCAAATAATAGTAATAATAATAAAGTACTAATAATAATATAGGAAAATAATAATAATAATAATAATAATAATAGTGAAAATAATAATAATAATAATAATAAATAATAATAACAATAATAAAAATCATAATAATAATAATAATAATAATAATAATAATAATAATAATAAAGAAACAATACTAATAATATATACGATAATAATAATAATAATAATAATAATAATAATAATAATAATAATAATAATAATAATAATAATAATAATAATGTATTGGACCCTGGGCAAAAATAGGGTGTCTACAGTTGCCCCTCTTTGTAGGCTTCGTTGCTTCAATGTAAAGGTAAGAACTCTCCTACTTTTTTTGTGGCAACAAGCCTGCAAAGATAAAAGACACATATTTTAGCAAAACCATTTAACTCTCCTAAGAATCCATGTTGAGGTACACATGGATGGCTTGCTGTGAATATAAGAATTCGAGTCGTAGGGATACGATGATCCAAGCCATGGGACACAATGATGGCTTGCTTCGAATGTAACAATCCGAGCTGTAAAGATACGAAGATCTGAGCCATGGGACACAATGATGGCTTGCTTCGAATGTAAGAATCCGAGCCGTAGGGACACGATGATCCGAACCATAGGACACAATGATGGCTTCGAATATAAGAATTTGAGTCATAGGGACACGATGATCCGAGCCATGGGACACAATGATGACTTGCTTCGAATGTATGAATCTGAGCTGTAGGGATACGATGATCCGAGCCATAGGACACAATGATGGCTTGCTTCAAATGTAAGAATCCGAGCCGTAGAGCATACGATGATCCGAGCCATAGGACACAATGATGGCTTGCTTCGAATGTAAGAATCCAAGCCGTAGGGATACGATGATCCGAGCCATGGGACACAATGATGGCTTGCTTCGAATATAAGAATTCGAGCTGTAGCGGATACAGTGATCCAAGCCATGGGACACAATGATGGCTTGCTTCGAATGTAAGAATTCGAGCCGTAGGGATACAATGATTTGAGCCATGGGCCATAATGATAGCTTGCTTCGAATGTAAGAATCCGAGTCGTAGGGACACGATAATCCGAGCCATGGGACACAATGATGGCTTGCTTCGAATGTAAGAATCCGAGCCATAGGGATACGATGATCCGAGCCATGGGACACAATGATGGCTTGCTTTGAATGTAAGAATCCGAGCCATATGGATACGATGATCCGAGCCGTGCGACACAATGATGGCTTGCTTCAAATGTAAGAATTCGAGCAGTACGGACACGATGATCCAATCCATGAGACACAATGATGGCTTGCTTTGAATGTAAGAATCCGAGCCGTAGGGACATGATGATCCGAGCCATGGGACAAAATGATGGCTTGCTTCGAATGTAAGAATCTGAGCTGTAGGGACACGATGATCTGAGCCATGGGACACAATGATGGCTTGCTTCGAATGTAAGAATCCGAGCCATAGGGATATGATGATCCGAGCCATAGGTCACAATGATGGCTTGCTTCGAATGTAAGAATCTGAGCCGTAGCGGATACGATGATTTGAGCTATAGGACACAATGATGGCTTGCTTTGAATGTAAGAATCCGAGTAGTAGCGGATATGGTGATTTGAGCCATGAGACAAAATGATGGCTTGCTTTGAATGTAAGAATCCGAGTCATAGGGATACGATGATCCGAGCCATGGGACATAATAATGGCTTGTTTTGAATATAAGAATCCGAGCCTTAGGGACACGATGATCTAAGCCATGGGACACAATGATGGCTTGCTTTGAATGTAAGAATCCGAGCAATAGGGATACGATGATCCGAGCTATAGGACACAATGATGACTTGCTTCGAATGTAAGAATCCATGTCGTAGGGATACGATGATCTAAGCCATGGAACATAATATTGGCTTACTCCAAATGTAAGAATCCGAGCCGTAGCGGATACGGTGATCCGAGCCATGGGACACAATGATGGCTTGCTTCGAATGTAAGAATCTGAGCAGTAGGGATATGATGATCCGAGCCATGGGACACAATGATGGCTTGCTTCGAATGTAAGAATCCGAGCAGTAGGGATACGATGATCCGAGCCATAGGACACAAAGATGACTTGCTTCGAATGTAAGAACCATGCCGTAGGGATACGATGATCCGAGCCATGGAACATAATATTGGCTTGCTCCGAATGTAAGAATCCAAGTCGCAGCGGATACGGTGATCCGAGCCATGGGACATAATGATGGCTTGCTTCAAATATAAGAATCTGAACCGTAGGGATACGATGATCCGAGCCATGGGACACAATGATGGCTTGCTTCGAATGTAAGAATCCGAGCCGCAGGGATACGATGATCCGAGCCATGGGACACAATGATGGCTTGCTTCGAATATAAGAATCCAAGTCGTAGGGATACGATGATCCGAGCCATGGGACACAATGATGGCTTGCTTCGAATGTAAGAATCGAATTCGTAGGGATACGATGATCTGAGCCATGGGATATAATGATGGCTTGCTCCGATTGTAAGAATCTGAGTCGTAGCGAATACGGTGTTCCGAGCCATGGAACACAATGATGGCTTGCTTTGAATATAAGAATCCAAACCGTAGGGATACGATGATCCGATCCATAGGACACAATGATGGCTTGCTTCGAATGTAAGAATCTGAGTCATAGGGATACGATGATTCGCGCCATGGGACAAAATGATGGCTTGCTTGGAATGTAAGAATCCGAGCCTTAGGGATACGATGATCCAAGCCATGAGACACAATGATGGCTTGCTTAGAATGTAAGAATCCGAGCCGTAGGGACACGATGATCTGAGCCATGGGACACAATGATGGCTTACTTCGAATGTAAGAATCTGAGTCATAGGGATACGATGATCCGAGCCATGGTCACAATGATGGCTTGCTTGGAATGTAAGAATTCGAGCCGTTGGGATATGATGATCCGAGCCATGGGATACAATGATGGTTTACTTCGAATGTAAGAATTCAGGTCATAGGGATACGATGATCCGAGCCATAGGACACAATGATTGGTTTGCTTCGAATGTAAGAATCCGAGTCGTACGGATATGATGATCCGAGTCATGGGACACAATGATGGCTTGCTTAGAATGTAAGAATCCGAGTCATAGTAGATACGATGATTTGAGCCACCTCAACTAGTAACAAGGTATGAAAGCAAAGTTTGGAAAGTGGTTACTCTATTTGAAAAATGCACTTGGGGTAAGGTCCGAATGTCAATGAATGACTCCCCTTATCTTTGGGATCTTTTGCCCCAATTTCAAAATAAATCAATGCGTGTCTGGGGTCAGCTGCCCCAGTTTCCAAGTAAATCAATGTGTGCTTGGGGTCAGCTACCCCAGCTCAGATATTAGAACAGCAGGAATCTTTCAATCAAAGATGTCAAATGATCATTTGAAAGCTTATTCAACAAGACAAGTATGAAGGGTGCTCTATTACTGTTTGTGATGCTAGAATGCAATGATATGCTACTACTTGTATGCATGTTGCTAACTTATGATGTTAGAATGCAGTGATATGTTGCTATTGATATGCATGCTGCTAACTTGTGATTTATTTTTTATTTTTTATTTTTTAAATTTTTTGTTGAATGCATAATGATGCATGCAATGTGTGAAATGTATGGTAATGCGTGAAATGTAAGGTAACGCATGAAATACATGACAATGCATAATATGTAGGGTAATGCATGGGATGCATGACAATGCATGAAATGTAGGTAATGCATGGGAATGCATGACATGTAGGGCAATGCATGAAATGCATGAAATTAGGTAATACATGAAATGCATGGCAATGCATGAAATTTAGGCAATGCAGGAAATTTGAATAATACATGTCATATAGAGTAATGCATGACAATGTATGAAATTTAGGTAATACATGAAATGCATGGCAATGGGTGAGATGTATGGTAATGCATGGAATGCACGACAATGCATGAAATTTAAGTGATGCATGAAATGCATGAGATGTATAGTAATGTGTGGAATGCATGACAATATATGAAATTTAGGTAATGCATAAAATGCATGACAATGCGTGAAATTTGAGTAATGCATGACAATGCATGATAATGCACAAAATGTATGGTAATGCATGAAATTTAGGCAATGCATGAAATGCATAGCAATGCATGAAATGTAAGGTAACGCACTACAAAAAAACTGGTTTTTAGTAACGAAAGTATTAATGACAAATTTAATTTCGTCACTAAAAGTTGGTATTACTAACGGTTTTTAAGAACCGTCACTAATAGTCTAAGCATTAGTGACGATTTTAGCAGCCGTCACTAATACGACACTATTAGTGACGGTTTAAAAACCGTCACTAATACTTTTGTCACTAAAAACAGCGCGGTAAACAAATTTCACGCAAAAATTTTTTCGGAAAAATATTAGCGACGATTCTAGGGTATTAGTGAAGGTTTTGAAATCGTCACTACTAGTGTTTTTATTTAAAAAATATTAAAAAAGAAATTGTTAAGGATATTAGTGACGGTTTGGGAGAACCGTCACTAATAAGAGGGTATTAG
The DNA here is from genome assembly GCF_029873635.1 of Malania oleifera. Lineage (NCBI taxonomy): Eukaryota > Viridiplantae > Streptophyta > Magnoliopsida > Santalales > Ximeniaceae > Malania > Malania oleifera. The sequence goes on along the minus strand of NC_080421.1, from coordinate 43,938,712 downwards.
TGACTGTTTTGAAACCATCACTACTAGTGTTTTTATTTAAAAAATATTTTAAAAAAATAGTTAAGGGTATTAGTGACGGTTTGGGAGAACCGTCACTACTAGTGTTTTCATTTAAAAAATTTTTAAAAATAAATAGTTAAGAGTATTAGTGACGGTTTTGAAACCGTCACTACTAGTGTTTTTATTTAAAAAATATTAAAAAAGAAATATTTAAGGGTATTAGTGACGGTTTGGGAGAACCGTCACTAATAAGGCGGTATTAGTGACGGTTTTGAAACTGTCACTACTAGTGTTTTCATTTAAAAAAGTTTAAAAAAGAAATAGTTAAGGGTATTAGCGACTGTTTGGGAGAACCATCACTAATAAGGGAGTATTAGTGACAATTTTGAAACCGTCACTACTAGTGTTTTCACTTAAAAAATTTTAAGAAAGAAATAGTTAAGGGTATTAGTGACGATTTGGGAGAACCGTCACTAATAAAGGGGAATTAGTGACGGTTTTGAAATCGTTACTACTAGTGTTTTCATTTAAAAAATTTTAAAAAAGAAATAGTTAAGGGTATTAGTGACGATTTTGAAACCGTCACTACTAGTGTTTTCATTTAAAAAATTTTTAAAAAGAAATAGTTAAGGGTATTAGTGACGGTTTGGGACAACCGTCATTAATAAGGGGGTATTAGTCACGGTTTTGAAACCGTCACTACTAGTGTTTTTATTTAAAAAAATATTAAAAAAGAAATAGTTAAAGGTATTAGTGATAGTTTTGAAACCGTCACTGATGCTCAAAATTTGAAATCCCCGCTTTTTTACCTGCATAATTTCCCCCACTTTCCCAAATTTATTCTTTCTCCTCCCGCCTCCTTCTCCCTCCTGCTGTCTCTTCTTTCCCCAAATTCCGATTCGATTTCCTTTTCCAAAGTTAAACAAAGCTTGTTCGTTTCAACGAGCGGAGGACGACGAGAGGAGGAGGATCACAAACCCTAGATTGGCAATGGCTTCGCTGCTACTGTTGTCTCTTCTTGTAATCTACGGCTGGTTGCTCTTCTCTGCCGTTGATGTTCAAGTACGTTCGTGCTTCAAGCATTTCTCTCGCATTTCGTCGGGTTCTCGCTTGATCTGAGGTTTGGGGTTGGGTATTTCCATGCTGCAAGTGCTCTGCGATTGTTTGTTTGGGTTGAGGGTGTTTATTGTTGTTTATTTATTTATTCAAAAAAAATTTTTTGGGGCTGGAATGACTCCAGACTTGGTGCTGCTCCTTTTCATTTGTGTTGTTTTCGGATTGCTGGGACTCGGGCTCAATGTTCTGTTTTTCAATTTTTGTTTTTGTTTTTTGTTTTGTTCGCATTTTATGTCAAATGTTACTAGTGGTGGAATTGAACTAAAATTTTAAAATTTTAATAAAACTACAGAAAGATCATATAATCTACCATGAAAACAGCTAGGATATTAATAATATTGAAGTACCTGATTCAGCTAGGATAAAATATTAAACGTTTTTCACGTCCAAACAGTCCTTGTGTGTTTTTATGGAGATTTGTCCTATATGGATCTGTGGTATGGAAGAATTATACGAATTGTTTGAGAAATGTGATTTTTCCACAAAAAAAAATAAATGTCGAATAGGGTTTTATATTGCATTGCTTGCTCAAGTTAATTTTGTGTTTGGCAGTCTAGGTTGAATTGGGTTCGTGGTTTTGTTAACAGAATCATAATTGAGTAGGTTGATAAAAAAAAAACAGTAATGTTGTTTTATCTGGGCTTGAAAATTTTGTCAAATATTTAAAATGCGAAGTTGCCTAGCCTGAACATTGAAGCTGAAACGCAAGAGTAGGCTTGTTGGACTTGTATCGATATGCTTGATTAAATTCAATATACAATTATATTAAGTTGACAAAAATTTAAATTCAAGTTATATATTTCACTTACAAATGATTACAAGAACAAAAAGAAAAAAAAAAAAACAAACAAACAAACAAGAGAATTTTGAAGAGGAGGTGGTAAGAAGGAACATACCTGGTTCATCTGTTTCATGTGGTGGAGGCTACTTCTTTCTTGTCAAAGGATTTTTATTCTAAAATTAACGAGCTGAATATGGAGGATAGAATTATTTATCATTGCAAAAGTTAAAATGACTGCCTTATATATATATATATATATAAGATATGAATGTGTTCGGGATTCAGCTATCTTATCTAGTGTCACATTAATGCTATTTGATTGCATTGTGTGGTTAAAATTGATTTCTTATGCACATACAAGCTACGATATGCGAGCACTTGCCAAGTCAGCTCATAAGGTATGAAATATCTATTCCTCATGTGCATATTTTCACAAGTTGTGGGAATCAGTATGTGTTAAACTTATTTGTGGCATCTTTTTTTCACACTTGTATAGTAACAAACATCTTGTTGAATTCCTCTTATATAATAATAATTGTTTGGGTATATAGTATGAATATTTTGTTATTGACTATGAATGTTTGATTTGCTAGCATGATGCATATTCCGTTCTGGATGCTTCCACTTCATTCTTTGGAGTTTATGATGGACATGGAGGTAAGAATCGGGAGGTTTAGGTACTCTTATAGTGGGGTGGATGGTTATTTTTTATCTAGTTTACCCTAAGTTTCTTTTCAAAATTGATTTGAAATGCGATAAGCCTGCCCATGTAGAAAAAATGAATTTTAGCCTTTCATCTGATAGGTTGTCTCTTATAGTTAAGGTATGATTTAAATATTAATTTTATTTCTTTTGAATCTTGATGCCCTTTAAGAGAAATAAAATTAATATTTAAATCATACGTTAACTATAAGAGACAACCTATCAAATGAAAGGATAAAATTCATTTTGTCTACATGGGCAGGCTTATCGCATTTCAAATCAATTGTGAAAAGAAACTCCGCATAAACTAGATAAAGAATCGTTGATGCAACCACCACCATCCACGACCTCTTCGTCCTTCTCTGTCATCCATGACCTCATTGTCCTTCATGACCCTCCATGACCTCGTCGTCTACTCCATCACCATCAAGGTCAAGGATTCTGAAGTGGGGCCCTAGATTGCAGATTAAGCTTTATTGTTCGAGAACTTCACCCTCGAGGAAGATGCCACAGCAAGCCATAGCCGCCCATGCTGCCACGGTCTCTCACTGTCGAAGCTCGCATCACCATCATGGTGGATCCATCCTCGACACTAAAGTTCCATTGTTTTCTTCAATGAATAAGATTTTTGTTCAAAATAAATTTTAAATTAAAATATATTTTATTTATTTAAAATAAATAAAAATATATTTAGGTCGATCCAAGCGGCACTGTGGGTGTCAATGGAGTTCGACTGGGCGGTGGTGATCGTGACGACCTCAGTGGCTGTGATTATCTGCTTTGTGATGTTTTTGTGGTAGAGATGGAGGGAGCAAGGAAAGGATAATGTATTTGAATTTGAATTTGTATAATGTATTTGTATTTAAATTTTAATTTGTATAATGTATTTGTATTTGTATTTGAATTTGAATTTGTATAATATATTTGTATTTTTATTTAAATTTGAATTTGAATTAGAATTTTGAATAATTTATGAATTTTTTAGCAATTATGGTTTAATGTTACGTATATGAAAATGTAATTACAGATTTTTACAGGAATTAATAATTGAAAAAAAAATTAATTTAAAATTACTAATGACAATTTTAAAATTGTCACTACTAATTGTCAAATTTAAGTATTAGTGAAGGTTTCAAAACCATCACTAATAATTGTCTTCTTCTTTTTTAAGAGTTTTAATGAAGGTTTTCAAACCGTCACTAATAATATAGTATTAGTGACAATTTGAAAACCGTCACTAATAGTTGCCTGTGAGCAATAGTGACGATTTTCAAGCTGTCACTAATAATTGAGCATTAGTGACGAATTTAAAACCGTCGCTAATACTATGACTTTAAAGACGATTTTTGGTCGAGCCGGTGTAGAATTTATAGTAACGGGCCTGGGTTTTTTAGTGATGGCTTTAATCTGTCACTAATACTCTATTATTAGTGATGGTTTGAAACATTCGTCACTAATAAGTATTAGTAACGGCAGATATAGCAAGTAATTCAAAACCATCACTAATACTCATAAAATCGTTACTAATACTATTAGTGATGATTTTATGAGTATTAGTGACGGTTTTGAACTGTCACTAATAACCTTATTTTTTGTAGTGACACATGAAATACATGATAATGCATGATACGTAGGGTAATGCATGAAATGCATGGCGATGCATGAATCTTTTCTCTCCACGCGCTTGTGGTCAATGACCTCATCTTTGATCTCTACATGAGGTTCGATCATCCTGATTCATCCAGTCATGGAGGTGATTGACTCAGCTCAAATGAAAATCACAAAATATGCCCCAGTTGAAAGGATCTATAGCTGATCTTGACCCTAATTTCATATTCCAATCTGATAAGAATGCGCTTGAATAGGTCCCACTGAAACTCAATTCGAAATTTGCCCTAGTTAAATTTATCAGTACTTTAGATACCGGTGCTGATCCCGATAATAGATCTACAGTAAACTCAATCTCTCGGTCTGGTGGTAAGTCAGGCAATTCCTACGGAAAGACATCTGGAAATTCTCTCACCACTTGTATATCAGCTTATTTTAATTCTTCTTTTGGCAATTATTTTATATATGCGACATATCCCTAGCAACCATCCCATAGTAGTCTCCTCGCCTGAATAGTCGACACCAGCTGTGGCGAGGCACGTACACATGATCCCACAAATCTGTATTCTTGCTCACATGGGGGTTTGAAAATCACTTCTTTTTTATGGCGATCTATGCTGGCGTGATGAGTAGCGAGCCAGTCCATACCCAGTATCACATCAAACCCCTACATATCTAGGACCACGAGATCAGCTGGTAGTACTCTCTCCTGAATACTTTCTGGGAAATTTTGAAGCACCTTCCTGCATCTTACCACAGATCCCATCAGCGTACCCACAGACAGTTCTACATCTAATAATTGTGTCTCTACCCCAGTTATTCTTACATATCCCATCGATATAAAGGAATGAGTGGCATTTGTATCAAATAAAACAATAACTTTATATGGTAAAGCAATAAGGGTACCTATGACTACGTCTTCGGCCGTCTCAGCATCACCTTGCGTCAATGCAAAAACTCTCACCAATACAGTATTCCTCTGCTATCCTCCGCAGGGCGCCTGGTATCCACGCTGAAATGGTCTAGGAGATGGTGCATAATTTGATAGCATCTGACATGATCGAGCCATATGATCGGGCTTCCCACAGTGATAAAAAACATTCTCCCCCAACCGGCACTCACTCGTGTGTTTCCATCCACACCTGGGACAGGTTACAAGAGGCTGTCCACCCTGAAATCCACTATGCTCTACAATCTGGCTCTAACATCCACCAAATCTACCTCCTCTCCAAGGGCCTCGGCTAGGACCCACCTGAAAACTTGAGGGTGCGGTCCTCTTCTTCTAGCTCTGTATCTCAGTCTCTCTCGACAAACTCTCCTCTGCTATAATAGCTCGATCAACCAGTTCTATCTTGTATCCTCAATACCACCACCTATCTATAGATATCATGCCTTAGGTTTCTCTCTAACATTCTAGCCTTCTTAACTTCAACTGGAATGATATAACGGTAGAAATGCGAAAGCTCGATGAATTTCACCATGTACTGCTGAACAATCAATAATCCATGGGACAAGCTCAGGAACTCCTGTACTCGAGCCTCTTTAACTGAGGTAAGATAGTATCTGTCCAAGAACATGTCCCTAAATCGGGCTCAGGTCAATGACATTGTAATCATCCTCTGCTCCTCCAACAACCTAGTGGTCGTCCACCATCTCTCAGCCTCCTCTACCATTCTATGCATAGCGTACAGAACCCTCTGCTCATCTGTGCAGTGAAGTACCATCAGAATCTTCTCTACCTCCTACATCCAGTTCTCTGCAACTGCAGGGTCAATTGCACGTGAAAATGCCGGCGAGTTCATCTTTATAAATTTCTCAATGATACGTCCCTGAGTTGGAGATGGACTTCCTTGCTCTCTAGAGCTCCGAGTTATTTCAATCATAACTTGCTGAGCCACACTACGTAGCACAACATCTAAATCCCCACTGCCTGTACTAGAAGGCCCAACTCCATCATTACCACTAGCGTGCATGCTACTACCTCCTGGGTCCATCCTGCAATATTACCAAATTATTTGAATATTCGAATCCTATAATACTATACCATCCAAAATACTCCTACCCTCTCATTACTAATTTAAGGTCGAGCCTTACTACATGAAAATAGAAATCTTCGATAATTTACTATGGTTTTCCTGAAATTGTCACCCCATGAAAACCACAGAAACCACCCAAAAATTGTAAGTTATTCAGATGCTAATTTTTCCAGAAGTAAAGTGGATAGAAAAAGCACAAGCGGCACATGCCATTTCTTAGGAAATTCTTTAGTATCTTGGTTCTCAAAGAAGAAAAATGCAGTTGCATTATCCACAATCAAGGTTGAATACATAGCGGCTGGAAGTTGTTGTGCTCAAACGTTATACATGAAGCAACAACTTATGGATTTTGGATTAAACTATGACACAATTCTTATAAGATGTGACAATACAAGTGCAATAAACATCTCAAAGAATCCTATATCACTTTCACGAACTAAATACATAGAAATTAGACATCACTCTCTTCGTGATCATGTGCAAAAAGGATATGTGACACTTGACTTTATATGCACAAATGAACAATGGGTAGACATATTCATGAAACCACTTGTGGAGGATAGGTTTATCCAAATTAGACATGAATTAGGACTTATGCATAGTCGTGAAGTTGCCTAGGATTACATTAGAATACATAATTAAGGGGAAGCAACTTACAATAAAATTGCCAATGGTTCTACATTTTCATTTGTTTTTGGAAAAATGTTACACATTTGGTATCAAACTTTGGAATTTAATGGACTAACTTACTTTTCATGCCTGTGTCAATTAAAATATTGTTTATGCTCTATTGAATAAAATTGGTAGATGGAGAAGTAAATTAAATTACATAGGGGGAGAAATTGATTTTTTTTACTTTGAGATATAATTACGTCAGAATATTTTTATACATACCTTTTTGTTGATGTCAAAAGGAGGAGAAGTGTGTGTGCAAAAATAGTTTATAGTAAGTATAAATTTGCGAAAGGGGGAGACGAATATAGTTGCAAACATAGTTTTTGAGCTTTACGTGCGAAATTAGTGCCTATTCCCTATTGTGTCTAAGCATACTTCATATTGTCAAACTTTATATTATGAATCAATTGAGGGGGAGCCTTGTTTGTATTTGTCAACATCAAAAAGGGGAGATTGTTGACTCTATAAGTCCAATCCTGTTTTGATAATGACAAATCACTTGGTATTTGATCTGTGCATTGAGATTATGAGCAGTAATATTATTTAGCATGCATGAAAGGTGAATAAGTCATGGAAGCCACGAGAAGTAAAGCATATACACCTGGTACAACTCATGGAACTAAAAGCGAAGAAGGATGAAGGAACAAGCTTTTAGTTGAAGACTTTAATGGGAATTGGTATCTAGATTTGATGTATTTACATGTCATATGATATATTTTGAAGCTCAATTACATCTTAGATTGACCTTAGGACTTACGCATCTCATGAAAAATTTATTTGAAATAGTTCTAAGTTGAAATGAAATTGAGGCAAATTATTAGAGACCTCATAGATGAACCCCTTGGTCTCGTCAACGAACATATGAAGGCCACTTGGCAACAAACATATTGTCTTGTTGATGAGAAAATACTGAGAGCACTAAAACTTCAAACAGGGCTCTCATCGACGAACTCATAGCCTCGTCAACAAATGAGTGTTGTACACTCATCGGCGAATGTCGGGGTGCTAACTTACGTTCTAGCACGGACACGGATGAAAAATCAAGTTTTTAATAGATCCAACGGTCAGGATTCATCCTAGGGCCGAGAACACATATAAATATACTTTCTAAACCCTAGAGCACCACTTTTTGCACAGCATTGGGAGCATTGAGCGTATTTTGACAATCTTGTGAGAGCTGTGAATTGTATTGCCAATGTCATTGCCTGCACTCCAAAGAATTGATACTTGTCTAGGCATTTGTGTCTTCAAGATCCAAGCACACTTTTGATAAATCTAAGGTTGATCTTGAGGTTTGAGTAACTTTTCATTGAGCTTTCAATATTTGATTAAAAAGTTGTCTTCTTAATTATTTGTGCATAAAGAAAAATCATTTTTGGGAACAAGCAACTGATTTTCTTATAATTGCTTATTTGAAAAATCTGTTGAGAATTGTTTTCTCAGGTTTGAACTCTTGATACATCCAAAGTTATAGTTTTTTATTCAAAGAGATCTATTGTATTAGTGCAAAAAGTATTTTTGATAAAATAATATATTTTTTGATATTTTTGATACACTCAAAGTTACACTTTTATTCAAAGATTTAATCTTATAAGTGTTTTGATAGCTAAAACTTAGATCTGTGAAATATTCAAGACTATATTTCTTTAAAGATCCTATCTGATATCTTTGTATAAAGTGTTTTAAAAATAAACCCTAAGTTCTCCAAAGCTTTGATTTATAAACGTTATTTTTGGGAGATATTGATAAAAGGATAGTTTTGTGAACTGTTTCATTCGTATCATAAAGATCATATTTTTGCATTCATACTGAGCTTCAAGTTGTTATCATATGATTATGTATTAGGACTCATTGTACTCACTAGCTTTGTTAAAAGCAATATTTGAGTGTTTTTGCAGAAATTGTATTCGTTATTTTTGTTTACATGGTGCGGGTTGTGAACTAGGATTAAGGAAGAAGCTACGCCTCTAGTAAGCAGCAAGTTGTAAGGGAAGCTCCATCCTAGTTAAAGGAGCGGATTATTTTTTAGTGGAATCCTTGGGTGGGTTACTCAAGGCGAGGACGTAGGCTTGGGTAGGCCGAACCTCGTAAAAATCAAGTTTGTTTATCATTTCCCTTACTCTTGTTAATTTTCGCATCACACCTCATTACTTATCTTGTATGTGTGTATGTTGAATAGCCCTACAAGTACCTGGAAATTAATTGTACACATTTGAATACATTGTATGACTAAATTGAATTAATTCCAAGTCCTGGTGACAAAGTTGGGTTAATATGAATATAGGGATTGTTTGATAGAGGAAAATCAAATACTTTTAAAATACCCAATTCACCCCCCCCCCCCTCTTGGGATTACACCATAAATAACGCATTATACAGAATATAGAGTCATGACATACAGAATACAAAATTACAGTTATAGAATTACAGAATATACAGTTATACAGTTATTATAGTGTTATGGCTATACAGTTTATACAGGATCATGGTTAATACAGAAATATAGAATCATGGTAAAAGAGCTAGATTTATATAGAAATATTATTATACAGTATCAGATCCCTATGGAATACAGCAGTTTACGGAGCACGGTACTGTTGCATTACGGTATAAACAATGCAACCATACGTCTCAAGTAGAGTATGGTATTGCTGATTGTGCCCTTATGGAGAGTTATTAACTCCCCGGCGTCCGGACTAGGTGGAGTGGACCTCTCGTGCTATAGGCATCCAGATATGCATACAGTTAGACTAGCACTGGAGAGCCAACCAGTGATTAGCCCTCCTTCTGGCCGCACAACCCAGTCATGAGCGGGTAAGTCATGACATATAGCCATCCAGGGGGAAATTTACATATATATATATATATAGCTATGTATAGTACACATCGAAAATAGAGACTACGTATTATAGATAGAAGTACTTTTGAATAGAAAACTCAGAAATTTCCATATTTTATATAATATAAGCACATGTTATTATATAGATGTTTTCTTGATATATATCATATACAACATTAATTAAATGATATGTTGCCAACTATCTCATATGCCACACACTGGTGATAACATGTTTCTTCTTACTGAGAGGTGTCTTACCCCAAAAATTATTAAACATTTCAGGTAATCCAGAGAGGCGAGTAGGTCTGGCTCAGAGGTAGAGGTGGTGTTGAGTTGGCATAGCTCTTGGGGTGAGTTTGAGCTAGTCTGTGGAGCCCACAGTGTTTTGGAGACTTTTTGGGAAGTGTTATGTATATATGTGTGTACATGTACAGTTAGGTATATAGTACTCTGGTATTATACTTTGGTATATGTTGGATGTGTATGTACTTCTGCTCTTTAGGAACTATATGAAATGCACAGGATACCATGGTCCCACTTTGGGTCGTAATGATGTCATTTATGTTTATATTAGGTTACAGAGCCCATTTATTAATATAGAAAAGGAAAAAAAATGGATGGAAATTTCAGGTCGTTACAATTTGGTATTAGAGCCTAGGTTGTTAGGTTCTTTAGACTATAGAGTGCAATAGAAACAATACCACCATATGGAATGGATCAGGAATTTAGTGACTCTATGTTGGGGGGGAAAGAGGATAGGTTTTTGGGGTTTTTTTTAGTGATCGGGAAGCAGAATTACCGTTGTAGTTTCTGTTTCTTACCTAGGGTGACGATTTTAGGAAAGTCATAGTAAACTATGGTCAGGTTGTGTTTCTCAATTATTGGACTGAATCTTAAAATTGGGAGTAAGAACAATAGGATAATTGGTGATATGAGATTTTAAGTAGATGAATATGTTAGTTATGTTATACGGATAGGGTCTTCAGATTATGTTTATTTTCCTTTTTAGGATGGACCCTAGAGGGAGTAGCACTCATGCTAGTGGGGATGATGGGGCAGGCCCTTTAGGTGTAGGTGGTGGGAATTCAGACACAGTCTTATGTAGTGTGGTCAACAAGTTATAGCTGAGATTGCACCTAACTCCAAAGAGCATGGAGGATCATCGATAGAGCGAGGCTGTACTATTGAAAAGTTTACAAAGATAAACCCTCTAGTTTTTTCAGGAGGAGCTGATCCTATAGTGGCTGAAAATTAGATGTAGGAGATCAAGAAAATACTGACGGTCCTCCATTGTACCAACAAGCAGAGGATTCTTTATCTGCCTATAAACTTATAGGTGAGGCTGAGAGATGGTGGACTGCTACTTGGTTACTGGAGGAACGGAGGCAAGTACCAATAGCTATGACCTAGTGCCGATTTAAAGAAATCTTCTTTGATTGATATTTTCCCGCCACCATCAGGGAGGCGAAGGTAACAGAATTTCTGGGATTGACTCTGGGGAATCATATAGTCCAGTAATATGCAGCGAAGTTTATTGAGCTGTTGCGCTTCGCCCCTTTTATTGTTCCAGATGAGGTGAAAAAGGCTAGGATGTTTGAGAGGCGTTTGACATAGGAAACTTATAAACAAGTGGTGGTTTTAAAGCTGCAGGATTTCTCTGATCGGCTTGTCAAGGATTTATAGCTGATGTAAAGGAGAAGCCAGAGGAAGAATTAAAGCTTACTGATATTTTAGTGGTTAGGTAATTTCCAAATGTTTTTCTGGAGGAGTTACTTGGCTTACCACCTGATCGAGAGATAGAATTTGCAATTGATCTGCTTCCAGGGACGGCACCAATATCTAAAGCAGCTTAAAGAATGGCACCACTAGAATTAAAAGAGTTAAAAGATCAATTGCTGGAGCTGTTAGAAAAAAGGTTTTAATAGACCTAGCTTGCCGCCTTGGGGAGCATTGGTTTTATTTGTAAAGAAGAAAGATGAGACCATGAGGAAGTGCATTGATTACAGAGAAATAAACAAAGTGATGATAAAGAATGAAAATCTTCTTCCTAGAATCGATGATTTATTTGATCAGCTTCATGGGACTCAAGTCTACTCCAAGATTGATCTTCGGTTAGGATATCACCAGGTGAGAGTTAAAGTAGAGGACATTCCGAATACGGCTTTCAGGACCCGTTATGGGCATTACGAGTTTTTTACTATGTCATTTGGTCTGACGAATGCACTGGAAGTATTTATGGTCCTAATGAATAGAGTGTTTCATCAGTATCTGAACCAGTTCATTGTAGTTTTTATAGATGATATACTGGTCTATTCGAAAAAAATTTAGGAGTATAAACATTATCTAAAGCTGGTGTTGCAGGTATTGAGGGAAAGAAAGTTGTACTCGAAACTCAAGAAATGTAAATTCTAGCTAAGGCAAGTCATTTTTCTAGGGCATGTGATATCTAGGAATGGTATAGCAGTTGACCCAGACAAGATAAAGGTGGTGGTAGATTGGGCAAGGCCGAGAGATGTTCAAGAAATCATGAGCTTTTTAGGGCTGACAGGTTATTACCAATGCTTTGTAGATGGGTTTTCCAAACTGTTAGGTCCTTTGACATGGATCACGAGGAAGAATGCGAGGTTTGAATGGTCGGATGAATGTGAGTAGAGCTTTCAGGAGTTGAAACAAAGGCTGGTTACTGCCCTAGTGTTGGCTATTCCATAAGGAGAGGATGGATTTATTATTAACAATGATCCATCTCATAGGGGGCTCGAGTGCATGTTGATGCAGAATGGGAGAGTTATTGCTTATGCATCCAGACAACTTAAAGAATATGAGAAGAACTATCATGTATATGATTTAGAGCTAGCTACAGTGGTGTATGCCCTGAAGATTTGGAGACACTATTTTTATAGAGGGAAATATGAAATCTTCACGGACCATAAAATTTTGAAATATTTCTTCACTCAGAAAGAACTGAATATGAGGCAAAGAATATGGCTAGAACTTATTAAAGATTATGACTGCACTATTAGCTACCACCGAGGGAAAGCAAATGTGGTAGTTGATGCACTGAGCCGAAAGTCAGTAAAGGCAGTATTGTCAGTAGTGGAGATTCAACATCCTATTCATATGGATTTAGAGAGGTTAGGCATGGAGCAAATAAAGGGTGATCATTAGGCATTCATTGCCAACCTGGTAGTACAGCCTACCTTGCAAGAAAGAATTAAACCCGCTTAGAGAAGTGATTCAGAATTAGCAAAACTGATAGATAAAGTACATGAGGGACAAAAGGAAGAGTTCAATATCTCAAATGACGAAACTTTGAGGTTTCGTGCCAGACTATGCGTTCCTACAGACGCCGAGATCAAGAGGATGATCTTAGAGGAGGCTCATAGATCCCTTTACACTGTACATCCGGGTAGCACGAAAATGTATCAAGATCTACAGGAATCCTTTTGGTGGAGCGGTATGAAGAGGGAGATTGCTAAATTCGTGAAACAGTGCTTGACGTGCTAGCAGATAAAGGTTAAGCACTAGGACCTATAGGGTTGCTGCAGCCACTCTACATCCCTAAGTTGAAATGGGATCATGTTTCCATGGACTTCGTGTCTATACTGGTGGGCATGGATCGGCTGACGAAGATCGCTTATTTTATCCCTATCAAAGTCAACTATTCTATGGACAGACTAGCAGAATTATACATTCAGGAGATAGTGCACACTCATGGTATGCCAATATCTATAGTCGTAGACCGAGACCCCTGATTTACTTCACGATTTTGGACAAGCTTTCAAGAGGCTATGGGGTCACAATTAGCGTTCAGCATCACTTTTCATACTCAGATAGATGGGTAGATAGAAAGGACGATTCAAATACTTGAGGATATGCTGCGAGCGTGCATGGTGGATTTCGGGGGCAGTTGGACCTAGTATTTTTCGTTGGTCGAGTTTGCATACAATAACAACTATCAAGCCAGCATTGGGATGACACCGTACGAGGCTTTCTTTAATATAAGGTGTCATTCTCCATTATAATAAGATGAAGTAGGAGAAAGGCGAGTATTAGGACTAGAGTTAGTACAACAGGCATATGATAAAGTCCGGCTTATTAAAAACAGAATCAGTGCAGCTCAAAGTCAACAGAAAAGTCATGCGGATACTCATCACCGGAAGTTAGAGTTTGACGTGGGAGATCGGGTATTTTTGAAGGTAGCTAAACTGAGAGGAGTTATGAGGTTTAGGAAGAAGGGTAAGCTGAGCCCTAGGTTCATTGGCCCATTTGAGATACTTGAAAGAGTAGGGTTAGTTACCTATAAGCGTGCTCTACCACCAGTTCTGTCTAGAATACACGACGTATTTCATGTTTCCATACTGAGGAAATATATCCCAAACCCATCCCACATGATCTGTTATGCATTGATAGAGCTTAGAGATTCACTAGCATATAAAGAAGTACCGGTACAAATCATAGACAGGAAGGAACAGAAATTGCGTACCAAGAAAATTTAGTTAGTAAAAGTCTTGTGGAGGAATCATGCCATAGAGGAAGCTTCGTGGGAGCTTCAGGAGCAAATCAAACAAAAATACGCACACTTGTTTAGTGGGATACAGTAATAATTAGTATGGTTGAGATAATGACAGTTTTTAATCAGTATAGAGTGATGAATGTATAGTTGTATTTTATTTTATAGGATAGGTAGTATTTTAGTTTTGGGAGAAATTTTCCTTTATGGGTATAATTGTAATCTCCCAGAACTACTTATGTAACCACAGTATTCCTCCACCATAAGTGAGGGTAATTAATAAAATAAGTAGTATGTTTTCCTCAATGGATGGTGTTCAATATAGATAGCAAATTTTGAGGATGGAATTTTATAAGGAGGGGAGAATGTAGAGACCCAAAGAATTATAGTAATTAAATAATAAAACAAAATAAAGGAAAAGGAAAATTTCAAAAGGGACTCATAGGGTCTCATTGATGAATGCAAGGTTCTCGTTGACGAGCAACCTTCTTGAGCTTGTCGATGGGGAAACATGTCTCATTCACAGGGACACATGTCTCATTGACGAGAATTTACCAAGAGGGGGTTAGCAAAGCCTAAAGTTTGTCGATGAGGGATTAGAGTTCATCGACGAACTCCCTTCATTGACTCGTTGACAAGGTGACGTGTCTCATCGACGAATCCTCAATTTATAAAAAGTCTTAACTCAGGTTCCAGTGAGAAATTCATGCAGGAATTTCCTTCTCTCTCTAAAACTCGTCCCTCTCCCCTTCTCTCTACGATTCTGGCTTCTTTCTTCGTCGGTTCGATAATCGGAAGCCACCACGCTACTCCTGGGAAGATTCTCTTCAAGTATGCTGGAGTAGATTGTTGATTAGGCCAACTTAAGCACCATCCCAAAACCAGGGTAAGTTGATTATTTGGGCATTTTCAGTATTACCAAGCCTATCTAAGTTTAGATTTTGTGTTGTATAGGAATATACTGATGTTTTGTGGAGTTAAACTGGGGTACTGTGTTTTCAGGATTAGGGTGTTTTTGGGACCCTGCAGATATGTGTTGAGGACCCCAGCAAATATATTTCCAGAAACTCAAGTAAATTATAGTTTAGAAATGATGAATATGTGGAGTTGGGGAAAATATGAAAGTAATAATTATTCTGGTAAATTCAGTTGTGTGATTGGGAATTATATGGGTGTTATTTCAGGGAGTTGGAAATTATGAACGCTGCATGCATGAAAGTATAAGTAGTATTTAGAGCTAGATAAACAAGTAAGGGGAATACATGTTATGCCAGCCTTATTAAATGTTTTATCAGCATGATATAGTATTTGATCAAAACATATGTATAGAGTTTATTATATTGTGTGGCTTGAGAAATACTGGAATAGTATAGAATATGTTATATAGTTTTACAGAAGCATGATTATATAGCCTACAAAATTATGAAACACAGCGTACATAGTTTTACATACAAAGTTATACAGAAATATAGCTTATATGATTATATAGTATTTTACAGAATCATGCTTATACAGTATTTTACAGAATTATGCTTTTACAATATTTTACAGAATCATGCTTATACAATATTTTACTGAATCATGCTTATACAGTATTTTATAGAATCATGCTTATACAATATTTTATAGAATTATGATTTCATAGTAAATCTCAGAGTATGATTATACAGTATTTTACTGAGTGATTATACAATGTTTTTACTTACCATGATTATATAGAATATAGAACGATGATATACAGAATATAGAATCATGATATACAGAAATACAGATTATACAAAATATAGAGTCATGACATATAGAATACAAAATTACAGTTACAAAATTACAGAATATACAGATATACAGTTATTATAGTGTCATAGCTATACAGTTTATATAGGACCATGGTTAATACAGAAATACAGAATCATGGTAAAAGAGCTAGATTTATATAGAAATATTGTTATACAGTATCGGACCGCTATGGAATACAGCAGCTTACAGAGTACGATACCGTTGCGTTACAGTATAGACAGTTCAACCATACGTCTCAAGTAGAGTATGGTACAGCCGACTGTGCCCTTGTGGAGAGTTATTAGCTCCCTAGCATCCAGACCAGGTGGAGTGGACCTTTTATGTTATAGGCATCCAGATATGCATACAGTTAGGCTAGCACTGGAGGGCCAACCAGTGATTAGCCCTGCCTTCGGGCCGCATAACCCAGTCATGAGGGGGTAAGTCACGACATATAGCCATCCAAGGGGAAATTTATAGATATATATATATATATATATATATATATATATATATATATAGCTATGTATAGTACACACCGAAAACAGAGACTACGTATTATAGATAGAAGTACTTTTGAATAGAAAACTCAAAAATTTATATATTTTATATGATATAAGCATGTGTTAGTATATAAATGTTTTCTTGATATATATCGTATACAACATTAATTAAATGATATGTTGCCAACTAACTCATATGTCACACACTGGTGATAACATGTTTCTCCTTACTGAGAGGTGTCTCACCCAAAAATTATTAAACATTTCAAGTAATCAAGAGGGCGAGCACGGCTGACTCAGAGGTAGAGGTGGTGTTGAGTCGGCATAGCTTTTGGGGTGAGTTTGGGCTAGTTTGTGGATCCCATAGTGTTTTTGGGGACTTTTTGGGAAGTGTTGTGTAGATATGTGTGTATATGTACAGCTAGGTATATAGTACTCTAGTATTGTACCTTGGTATTTATTGGATGTGTATGTACTTCTACTATTTAGGAACTATATGAAATGCACAGGATACCACGGTCCCACTTTGGGCTATGATGATGTCAGTTATGTTTATGTAAGGTTTCAGAGCTCATTTATTAATACATAAAAGGAAAGAAAGGATGGAAATTTTAGGTCGTTACATAACATATCAGTGATAGCATTTTATGAGAAAATATAACATTTCCACAGTCATAATCATATAGATATACAACACAAGCTTTTGTAAGCCTTTACTTCCACTTCCAAAATCATTCATTTATAATCCAAGATTACCTGCGAAGTTTCTGAGAATAGGGAAACTTACCTGCCCATACAAGCAGCTTCCCTCTACCTTAAAATCGTTTGCAGTCTAACCCGATTTACTCGGGTTCAACTACAACCGATACTTATCAGAGCACTCACCTTACTTAGTAAGCCCTTAGGTGGTGTGTTTTACTTCGCTTTAATTATTTATTAACTCATGCAATTTCATTTCTCATTTCCATTCCTTTTCCATTTTCCATTTCTATTTCTTTTCCATTTCCATTTCTAGTACATAAGTATCCTCCGTAACCCTTACTGCCATGTTTGTAACTCATGGCTGCCCGGAGGATTTTTCTCCATGCTATGCTTCCCCCCATGGTCAGGGTTGTGCGGCCCGAAGGCTGAATCTAATCGCAATTGGCTGACCCGGTTAGATCAAATAATACTATATACCTATCTATAGTAACGAATGGTTTGCCAAATACCCTGGTCCAGAATCCATGGAGCAATATACAATCCTTCTCTAACTCATTCGTACTGCCTCGCCACACGCTCTGCAAGTCCGTTTGGTTGCACTTTTCATTCGCTAGCATTGGTACCGTGCTCGATATCATAACCCATCGCTGGGGTTTACATATCCATTTCATCAGAGTTTTCTTTTCCACTATTTCACTTTTTTCACATCAGCATTTCCAAATTCAATATTCATTGTAGTTGTTAGTTGCAATGTTCACTGAATATTCACAATTACCATTCACAATTCAATATTTACCAATCAATATTGCCATTTCAATATTCTCAGTAAATTCACATTTATCTACCGATAAATTCTCAGTATTTCCATACCAGTTTCCTGTAATAATAATATGTATATATATATATATATATATATATGAAAATATTTACATATCACATGTTTCATCATCTCTAGTATACACATATCAATATTTCATATTTTCCCTATTTCATAAAACCCTTTCCATATTTCACATATTTCCACATTTCTCTATATTCACAAATATCAGCATTTCATACTATCATTATTTTCACGAAAATCATTTCTATACATGTTTTATCCCATTTCCTTATTATTCAAAAATCACCATTAACATTTCATCATTTACATATAATCATATGTCACACAGATTTCATTTGTTAATCATATCATAATAATTTTAGGAAAAATACTGTAATTCATTTCACATATAATTCACCCAATATTTCAAAAAAATACCTGCTATAATTTATTCCCCTTACCTGACTTACTGAGATGCTCACGACAACACCCAATTTGACGCTCCCTAGGCATTCCCAACTCAAAAGTCTAAAAATCATATTTTTACCAAATTAATCACCTCATTTACCACAACAATTTCAGTACAATACTACCTACATTTCAAATACTCCAAACAACTCATAATACCCTTAAATCTCTTACTTACCCTGATTTTGGGATGATGCCCAAGTTGGCCTAACCGATGAACTACTCCAGCAGACTTGAAGAGAATCTTCCCAGGAGTAGTGTGGTACCTTCCGATCATCGATCCAGACTTTAACAAAGCCGAAATTCTAGAGAGAAGGGGAGAAGGGTGAGTTTAGAGAGAGAGAGAGACCAGCTGCATGAAATATGCTCACTAAAATCCCGAGGTTGGTGCTTTTATAAGATCTGAATTCGTCGATGAGACACGTCACCTTGTCGACGAGTCCATGAAAGAAGTTCATCGAGAAACTTGTAACCCTTGTCGATGAAATTCAGGCTCCCCTAAACCACCCTCAATAAGTTCTCGTCGACAAAAGACACTGAAATGGTGAATAGCTTCCCAAGAGGTGGGGTGAATTGGATTCTTTTTAATATTTTAATAATTTTTAAGCTTTTAATTTTAATTACCCAGAAAACAAGATATATATATATATATATATATATATATATATATGAACAATAACCACACTTAAGAAATACTAAAATTTAAATTCACCAGTCAATCAATGAAACCAAGATAATTAAATCACTCAATCAAAAATATTAAAGCTTTTGTTGATTTCCCTATAAACTCTTAGTATGCACTCTACTTGATTAAGATTTCCGCAGATTAACCAACGTACTCCCTCTTTGGGTTTCCACAAACGATTAATCAAAACGTACTTTCTAAATATCAAGTACCTTTGTTTCTTTCTCACTTAAGAACCTGCAACCTACACTTTTAAATCATACAACTATAGCAAGTAAAGGATATAAAGTAAAGCAGAGAGAAAGAGACAAGAATTTTTACGAGGTTCGGCTTCAACACAGCCTACATCCTCGCCTTTGGCAAAATACCAAAGGATTCCACTATATCAGTTCCTTTACGTGGTGGAACAATACCTATTTACAACCACTCCTTCTGTTAGGCTAGAGTCTGCCTCTCCAAACAATAACCCTTTGTTTGGTCCAACAATTCAACAACTCTGAATCGTTTAAGAATGATGATAAAGAAATTTCTATACAAAAGAGAACTCTCACAATAGAGTAAATTAGTACAATGATCAGCACACGTATACTTCAAGGTAAGTCAAATATAATAAATTTGAAGCTCAATGCTTAGTATGAATTACCAAATGATTTTTCAAATAAAATGAAAGATTCTGATTTTTGAAAGTTTTGCTTCAAAGTATGAATCAATATTAGATCATAAATTTAAACTCAAGAAAGTATTAGATCATTTGAGAATTTTAAATACTTGAAGATAGGTTGATCTAGAAACCTTTGAAAACTTTGCTCTAAAAACCTTTGAAGGTTGCTTGCTCTAAAAACTTTGAAGGTTGCTTGGATCTGAAAACTTTGAAGGTTGTTGGATCTGAAAACTTTGAAGGTTGCTTGATTTCAAAAACCTTTGAATATTGCTTCAATAATAATAATAATCAATTTTCTTGTTTCAAACCTTTGAAGATTTTGACTATTTATAGATGTTTTAGAAGCCATCAATTTACTTCCAAAGATTCCTAAAAATCATTCCCAAATATTTTGAAATAAATATATTCAAAAACGTGGTTTAAAAAATCTTCCCATTGAGAGAATTAATGCCAACAGTCGAGTGGCAGTCGCCTGCCATGATTTGGCAGTCGCCTATCACAGAGCACTCTCTTAACACAGAATGCTGGAAGTCGCCTGGCTTGATCACACAGGCGCCTGGCAGTTTAGGCAGTAGCCTGTCTAGCTACTGACTATTTGAAAAACCATTTTCTTAATGTGGCAGTCGCTTGCTTCATCGTGGCAGTTGCCTGGCTCTTCATTATTTCAAAGAGTTTTCTTTTCTTAAACCCTTTCTTTTTATTGATTTAAGAAATATTCTTTAGAGTATATATATAAAAACATATTTTTTAATTTTTATGAGCTTCAAACCACTTTATATTTGAGATTAACTTTGAAGTACTTACATTTGGAATATCCTAAAAAATATAATTCATTTAGTCTTCTATCTTGTTCTTCCATCATCTTTGTGATTTCAATCTTTCCTTTGAGCTTTTCTCAGTATAACTTTGTCCTTCAAGCTCTTTTATAATCCATAAGCTTTTCTTTGTGTTCTTCAAGGATTCTTTGTAATCCAAAAACTTCCTTATGCACTTGAGCTTTGTTACTTTCCTGAAAAACTTTTATTTAAAAACATATTAAGCATATGATTATTTGTTATCATCAAAATAAAAATTATAAGCCTTAGGCCAACAGACGCGTCCACGTCAACGAGCCCAGTAAGCCTGTTTGTCGACAAGCACTCTGCACTCGTCGACAAGGCCCTGCGGAATCCCCTTTTCTCTCCTTTCTTTTATTATTTATTCGCTATAATTCTTCGGATCTCTACAAAAATGATCAATAGACTAAACCAAGGACTCATGCATTTTATGAAAAATGTACATACTTTTATCCTAGGATTGGATTTGCATTTTAGAGGCAAAATAGGATTGAAAACATGGGCCTCGTCGATGAATCTCCTGACCTCGTCGACGAATTCATAAAGGCCACTCGGCGATGAATGTATGGCCTCATCGACAAGAAAATACTGAGAGCTCAAAAATCTCAGATAGTCCACCCATCCATGAATACATGTTATCGTCAACGAACGAGTGTTGAACACTTGTCGACGAATGTGTCCACCCGTCAATGAGTCCAACCGGCGAACTGATGCTCCAGTGCTGAAACAGTTAGATTTTTTAATTAAAAATATCTATGATTAATCCAACGGCCAAAAATCTTTTAGATGCCGAAAATACTTATAAATATCAAACCCTAAACCCTAGTTGAACAACTCTTACATATCTTGCCAACACTCTATCATGTTCATAGATTGTTTTGGGCATTCTCTCAGCTTTTCAAGAGCATTCATTTACACATCTTACAAGCACGTTTTGATATTGAGGTTTGGTATACGAGGTTTTATATTTGGGCATTTAATCTTCATTGTAAAAGTTTTTCTTCTCTCATCTTTTTATTTAATATCTTATTGAGAGCAAAAACTCTAGTTCTTCATCGATTTATTATTTGAAATCATTATTTGGAAAAGATTTTTCTAGAGTTTAAATCTTTGAAAGCATTCACGTTAATACTTTATTCAAAGATTTCATATTCCATTATTGCAAAAACTATTTGAGAGCAAATCCTAAAATCTCCAAAATACGTATTTTTGAGATATCTTTTGTGGAGAAATTTTTACATAAAGTTTAGATCTTTGGAGCAAACATATCATACATATATTTATATATATAAAGATCATATATTTTGATTATTGCAAAAATATTATTGAAAGCATCACATACACTTATTGAGCTTCAAATTATATCCTGTGAGTGTGCTTAGGAATTTATTGTACTCATTAGCTTGTTGAGAAGCAATATGAGTGTGTCCAGATTTATTTTTTATCACTTGCATTAATAGTTTCGGCTGTGAATCGGGAAGGAGGAAGCTACACCTCTTGTAAATAGTGGAGTAGAAGGATGTTGTGCCTCCTATAAGCAGTAGAGTAGGAGGAAGTTATGCCTCTTGTAAGCAGCAGAGTAGGAGGAAGTTGTGCCTCTTATAAGCAGTAGATTTGTAATGGGGAGCTCCACCTAGTTTTAAGGAGCAGATTAGTGCAATCCTTGGTTGTTTTGCTCAAGGTGAGGACGTAGGCTGGGTTTGGCCGAACCTCGTTAAAAATCCCATATTTGTGCTTTCTCTCTATTTCTTTTTACATTTCCGCACTTATATTCATATTATATCTGTTGTGAATGTTTTAAATATTGGTATATATGAATATCTAGAATATGTGTGAATAATTGGGTAAAACTGAATTAATTGAGACATACATTGATTAAATCAATTAAGTTGTGTAATACTAAAATTAGTGTATATCCAAATTGTTGCTTGTATGGTTGGGTTTTCAATTAAGGATTGAAATACCAAAATACTTTTAAATACCCAATTCACCCCCCCCCCCCCTCTTGGGATTACAACTAAATTAACATTTGGTATCAGGGTTAGGTTGCATAGATCTAAACATTTTTTGTAAAAAGATAACGATGACTTATTTTGGTGTATCCCCATTTTGTTAGGGAAAATTCTATACAAACCCTCTAATTTTTTATGGTGAAAATTTCACCAAGTGAAAAATAAGAATAACTATTTTCATTAAATCAATGGATTGAAGGACTTGGAGAGTAATTGCTCAAGGGAATTTTGTACCTAAAAAAGTGTCGATAATGTTGAAATTCCTAAATTTGAATATGAGCTGAATGAGAAAGAGATGAAATTAATGCAAATAAATTTCGGTGCCATGAATATTCTATTGCTTGCTTTAGATACTAATGTCTTTCATGAAATCAAGTCATGTTAAAATGCTGAGGAGATATGGGAAGAACTTGATAGGAGATTTGGAGAGACCAAAGGAGAGAAGTCCACCACTTGGGAAAATTGATGCTCAAATGATAAGGTAGTGGAAAATTGTGGCCTAGTTGCATTAATCAACGAAGAGGTACATTCCTCTCCTTCTACTTCTCATAATGATTCTCAAAATGATTCATGCAATGATTGTGATACATCTTGTGATATATATATTGTGATAATTCTGGTAGTGAATCTTATGATGTCTCTGATAATGATAACATGTCATCTTATGAGGAATTACAAAAGGAATTTGTTAAAGCCCATAAGATTCTAACAAAGATGTCTAAAAGAAAAACAATGTTGGAAATTAAAAATAAAAACTTAGCAAAATAATTAGAAGATTTTAGAGAGTCTCATATTTCTTGGGAAAGAGAAAAGATTGAAAAGGACTTAGAAACTAAGTGATTTGTAAACAAAAATGAGGCATCCTTGAAGGAATTAGAATAAAAAATTCTTGTTGGAAAAGAAAAGGATTTGAAAATCATGAAATTAGAAAACAAGAATGATATGAAGACGAAATAGCTGAAAGAGTTAAGTTCCAAAATTTTGAGTGATAATGCAAAAGATATTCAAATTTTTGAACTTGAGTGTAAAGCAAACAAAATGACCAATGAATTTGTAAAATTACAAGCTGTTTGCAAAGGCTTAAAGAATTTAAAAATTCAAAACCTAGAAAGAAAGATAGAGGATCAAGCTAAGATCATCCACACATTTACTAGGGGCAAAGAAAACTTGGATAAACTCTTGGATTCTCAAAAGATGACCTTAGATAAGGAAGGTATAGATTATAATGAAATTGAAAATAGGAGAAGAAATAACCTATAAATGGGCTACTTTGTTAAAGCATCAAAATTCTATGCTAGTACCTCCTCCGGTCCGTATGCTCACACCACCTGCATAATTATGTAAAAATACGCACATTAAATTTGATTGTCCATTTAAATGGAAAGGTGTGAAACCCAAACAAGTCTGGAGAGTCAAAGAAAAATAGGTACGAAAACGAACCCTAAAAACTCCTCCCTAGACCTTAGGATTGAGAAATTAGTGGAGCCAACCACACAAATGAAAAGGGATAATGATGACTAAAGGCTTAGGAAGTGGTGTGTGATTATAATGACAAATCTTAGTATATGTATCCACTATACAAAATTTTTATATAGTAAGAATCTTGGAAAATCAAGACAATCTTATTTCTTTTAAATAATATATCCAATCTGACCATCTAATTCATATATATCATAATGATTGGATAAAATATGAAAACATTGGCTGTAACTTGCAAGAATAAAATTCACTTCCAAATGGACAAAAAACATCGTTGCTTGGTGAATAATTCTTTATTGGCTTTTTGAGTCCAATCCCTGTTTTGATGCTAACAAAGCGTTTGTATCTTATGTGAGCTGTTAGTGTGTGAACAGATCTATATCTTGACACACACATGAGGTAAAGGAAATAAAGCCAAAAGGGACGTAAAGACCACACACTCGAGCACATTCCATGACACCAGAAGTGCAAAAGAAGAAGACACTTAATTTAAGTTGCATATGCATTTAATTTTTATTATTTTGGTCTATAATAAAAGCATACATCCTGCATGATATGACTTAATGCTCAGATAGACCTTAGGGGAGAAGGTCGACCGACCTTGAGTTGTTATACCCTTTAACCAAATTGCTGCAAGCTCATTCACATAGGGTTGAAAAAGCACAGGGGCTTAATATGACTTAAATTTACACCTTTTTGAATAGCCTCAGGCGACCGAACCTTGGCGTTATAAATGCCTAGGTCGACCGAACCAGCCTAAAGTCAAATTATTCACTTGGCTCAGGCGACTGACCCAGATTTGAACGTATTGTCCACGGTCAACCAAACCCTGGTCTTAACTTTTTTCCAACTTCCCCAGCAGCCTAAACTTATAGTCTAAAATCACCCCGAGCAACCAAATTGTGAGGTTCGGCAAATTGAACCACTCACTAGGCAACTGAAAGCACGAACGATTGGGAAATCGCCTTGGCTTCAGCCGACTAGTCGTTGCCCACGGTCAACTGAACCCAAAAATTTGCTTTTACTCTTTGTGAGTGTTTGGGTTAACCGACCCTAAGTACCGGGCAACCGAATCTCTTGGGTTGCCAAAAATTAACTGCGGTAATTGGGGTTAAATTCAAATCAAACAATTTCAAAAATCTCCAATATGTCCCCAACGATAAGTTTTTCAGAAAAATTATAAATATCCCTTTCATAACTTAGATTAGTAACTTTGATTAACAAATATTTTCTCTCAAATTTTTCAATTAATTAAAGTTCCCCACACACACTCTTATTTCAAAAATCACTTCGGGGTTAAATTTTTACACTCTCCAACTCTCTTTATTATTCTTTAGAAAATCTTTTGAAAGAGAGCATCTTTATTTTAGGGCATTTATTTTTGCATCCATGCTTTCATAGAAAAAGTTTTATGTTGCAAAAATTTTTTGAAAAACCAAAATCCTAGGTTCTCCTACTTCTCATTGAAAATATTTATGGAGAAATATTTTATAGGGTTCGGATCTTTGAGCATTTTATCATATACATTATTTTTCAAAAATTGAAAATGTTATTTGATAACACCCTTACTCTACTGAGCATAATGCATATCATTTTAAAGTGCATGTATTGAGCTTAAATGTGTACATTTCTTCTTGTATTTTTCATAAGCATTTTTATGTACAAAAATGATTTTAATGTATTGATTGGGTTCAACCTATTAATTGAATTGTGGATTTTTAGCCTCGTAAGTGAGACCGATTTGATTTAGACCGAAAATTGAACTAGGGTATCTCCGCCTCGTAAGGGAGACCCATTGGGCGCAGCCTGGTAATTGAGCTGGGGTTTTCCTCACCTCGTAAGGAGAGAATGTAAATGGATTCTGCTCCATCCATTTAGGTGAGCAGGTTTAGTGTAATCCTTGGAGGGTATGCCCAAGGCGAGGACATAGGCTGGTTTGGCCGAACCTCAATAACAAATATCGTGTGTGTCTCTCTCTCTCTCCTTATCTCATTTACTTTCCTCACTTTAATTTCAATATGTGTATACTTGTTCATGTTTTGTTATAACCATCTTACATTTAATTTAAATAAGATATGCAACACACGTGTATGCATGCACACATTACTCACTTACTTTACATGCATGTTTTATTTTGAATGGGATATGAGATGTGGTGAATCAGCGTAATTGTTTAAATTAGCAAAAAAGTTTTAAATGTCCAACTCACCCCCCCCCCCTCTCGGGATCACACCAATTCCAAAAATTGGTATCAGAGCCTTATTACAAAAAGCTTAACCGCTTATGTTAAAGATCGCAACAGCTCATTTTTGGTGTATCCCTATTTTGGGGTCAACTCTTTGCAAATCCTCCACTATTTTCATTGCGTAGATTTTACTGTTTGAATATTGAAAATACTTTTGTAAAATCAATTGATTGGAGGTTTTGGAAAAGGATTTGGCAAAGTATTTCATATCCCATTGAAAATGATATTTAATGCTTATGTTTTATAGTAGTCCTAAGGATTTTGGGAACAATAAAAATGTTGAAAAATCCGAGAGAGAGAGAGAGAGAGAGAGAGAGAGAGAGAGAGAGAGAGAGAGAGAGAGAGAGGAGAATGCCACCTTGAGCTTACACGCCTAAGAATGAGTAAAGTATAAAGGTATATCTATCCTCCTTCTAATTCATTGATTATTTCATGTCATGATTCATGATGCTTATAATGAGTTGAATTTCATTTGAATCTTGAAAACTTATTTATAATTGCATACCATCTTATAAGGTGTACTTTAAAAGAATTCTTTTATACTCATAAGATTTTAGGATAAAATATTTAAGAGGTTATAATGTTCTGAATAATTAAATGGTGTTTGTGCTTAAAAGTTCAAATTTTAATATACACTATTGTTATATTGAGAACCCTAAGAAAACCTAGCCAATACATGAGTCTTAGTGATCATATCCAATCTAAGCTTAATATATATACATATAATTATGATTGGTTAATATATATATATATATATATATAAATATATTGACTATAGCTTGTTTAAATAAATCTCATTCAAATGGACAAAATGTTTTAAATTGCTATAAGATTCTTGATGCTATATATGCATAAATTTGAAAATCTTAAGTATAGCATGTTGTCCATCATGTTGAGATTGTGGTTTAGGAATTTTATCAAAGTATTATGTATGTGTATATATATATATATATCATATAATCCTAAACTCATCATTGAGCTTAAACAATAAATCATTTTCAAATGATAAATTAAATTTAAGGAATTCATAAACTCATCCCCATATTAGAAAATATTAGTTACGCCAAATATTTTTAATTCAATATAAAATTCTTTGGCTGCATAATTGAGGGGGAGCAGTCTTGTTTTTTTCAAAATTCATACGATAAGCAATATATTATGTTATGCTTATCTTATTTTGTTTATTGGATGACTTGTGTAATAAATGCATATATCCATCCTCCGCTTAAAGTTCAACTATGTTTGATGGATAATTTATTTGAGCTAAATGTCACTGTCCATTGCTTGCAAATGATTATATTATTTAATGGATAGTTTATTTTGATTGTCTACTGAAATGCATGCTTGTCTTGAATGCCTCCTGCATGACTGATGTAGTGATGTGAATTGCATGCTAGTAGTGGAAATAGGTTCTCACATGCTTGAACTGAAAGGTATCTGCATGATGCAGATTATTTTTGAATTGTTTGTGTGAATCTATTAGGTTTCAGGTGCATGAATTTTTGGAAAATGTCCTATTTACAGAATGCATGCTACTGAAATTTTGGTAGACTTTCCCAACATAATTAAAGATTATAAAACATGCACTAAGTTGATATTAAGTTAATGCATGCTAAAATAATTTTTGAAAGGAAGAGTGAAACATAAAATATTTATTTTCATCCTTAGTTAAAGATGCATGCACATGATTATATAGGGAAGATTGCACTGGTCATATGATAAAATGCTTAAATAGATAACTAGTGTAGTTGCGTTAAAAGGAGTGCTTATATTGTCTGGTATGCTTAGTGAAATTAATTCTTAATTAGTATAAGTAACACATTTCCATTCCTAGGATGCATAGTAATTGAATAGGTTTGTACATGTAAAATCCAAACCGCTATATATTTTGAAGACATGTGCACATTTATTCTATGTCTTAGGATTAACTTAGTTCATGGATACCATTTGGTCTAATTCTTTGAGTTATGTACTTTCACTCCAGACCCAAATGGTAGAGCATCATCCTTTTAAATTGAACGTCCCATATTTTGATGATGGTCCGTTGACTAAGGATATTGCATGACTTAGGGGGAGCTTTTTGTCTTGTACACACTCATTGTATTTTGAGTTGTGTCATCATTAGTATTGAACCCCTATTGCATCACTTTTAAGTATAACCTTGATTGGCTATCGTGCTTTTAAAATGAAATGCAATATCTTATGCATATGTGCTGAATGATTAATATTTGTTGCATGCTGAAATCCTTTGGAAAGGATGAACATATGAGGAATGCTTTTAAATGACTATCATCCTTGAACTAATTTGCAAGTATGCATGCAAGAAAATATACAGGGGAGCTTTAGCCCCACTTTTAGGAAAAAGTGAATATAAGCTTAACGTATATATTGTCTTGTGTGCTGAGTTTTGTTATGAAGGATGAACATATGTTGAAAATGCTTAAATGAAATTCATCCATGACCATGAATGCACTTATGTGTGCTTGAGATTATACTAGGGAGTTTAAGCCCCATCCTTGAGAAAAGGATTAAAGCACCTGACCCATGGACTCATATCATTCGTTGTTTCTACTTTTTGAATCTGAAACTTTTCTGAATACCTTGAACAATAATATCCTGACTCTACTGAACATATTTGATATGGATTGTTCCAGGTTGAAAACTAAGGTGTAGTCTCAAGAGGAGGGGTGAATTGGATTTAAAAATTTTCTTTTAATTCTTTTTAAGAATTCTTGACTTCTTGTTGATTTATCAAATACACAACAAATACTTAAAACAATATCCAATCCACAACACAAGTACTTAAACAATCAAGTAACCAATCAATCAACCAAACCAATCAATTTTTCCAATCAACCACAATATCCAAACTACGATGTAAGATTCAGCTTTTGTTTGTTTGTAGCCTTGTATATATGAAAGTTTGATTTAAGCCCTGTGGTTAATGCAAGCCCTGTGATAATAAATTTTCTTTCTCAAAATGAAGTGCAATAAAAAATCCAATACTGTTTCTAAAAGCTTAAACGTTAAATAAACTTTTAGTTAAAGAGTCTTTGAGGGTTTTACCAATCAACGTACTCCCTTACAGTTTCCGCAAAGTATGGATTAACCAATGTACTCCCTTTCAGTTTCCGCAATCCCAAAAACAAATTAAGCTTAAGTTTATTTAATATCTAATCCATGTAGTATATATAATTGAAGACTTTAAAACATCCACGAAGTTTATATATGCTGAAAGTAAAGAGAGTAAGAAAAAGAGAGTGACACCGAATTTTTACGAGGTTCGGATTATCCCCAGCCTATGTCCTCGCCTTTGGAAAACCACTAGAGGATTCACTAAACCAGTTCCTTTGTCGAGCAGAATAACACCATTTACACACTCCTTTAGTAGGTTAGAGTCTGCCTCTCCAAGTGATATCCCCTCACTCGGTCACTCCTTCAATTAGCCTAGAGCAGCACCTCTCTATGCGATACCCCATGCTTAGCCAATGATCCAAACACCTCGTATCGTCCAAGAACTACAAAAAATATGAAGTAAACACTGCGTACAAGAACACTCTCAAAACATAGTATATTAGTACAAATTCAACACTATGTACTTCAACAATTTAAATACCAATATGAAATAGAATTGAAGCTCAAGCGTAGAGATCACCAATGGTTCTTTTGTGATTAAGAAAACTCAGTATGAGAATCATAGGTTGATGTTTCAGCAGCAATTTAGATGATTTCCTCTAGCAAAAGTATGAGCAATAGAGAACTTTGAGAGAGATTGAGAGATTGAATGCAAGTTTGCTGTGTAATTGCTTGGTTATCAATTTATTGGGATTAAGGTGGTATTTATAGACTTTTTAGGATTAGTTTCCTTGTTCCCTAAGTTACTTGGCGTGTCCACTAAGTTTTCATAACGTTCATATTTGAAAAACTAATTTTTAGAATTTTCCTGTTGAGGTTTAAAAATTCAAATTCCAGTGGAGTCAGTTGGCTGGACAGGTGACTGGGTAGTATATTTTACAAGGTCAGTCCACTGGATAGGTGGCCGACACCTTTTTGTTTGTTCAAAATTTAACCTAAATAAATGTCAATCAACTGACTGGACACAATTCAAAAATGTCAGTCGGCTGACTATTTCTAGTTCAAACCGTCAGTCGGCTGGGCAGTTTATCCATTCTGGTGTTTTTTTAGTCGGTTGGCCAATCTTAGTGTTTTCTGGTCAATCGGCTGACTAGTTCATTTTCTAAAAATCTTTCATTTTTCATTTTTAAACCCTCTTGTTACTTGAAAGATTTAAATATAACTTTGTTAAACACATTTTCCAAGGTTTTAAAAATCTGGTATCTAAGTCCATATTCAACCCTAAAAGAGCTTCAACAATATTTCAAAAGATATTTAAAATATGAAGCACTTATATAAAGACTTCTAAGACTTTGAACATTCTTGGCGCTTGAGTCTTCATGCTTGTCTTTTCTTTGATCTTTCTTTTACTTTGCTTTCTTTTGCCTCTCTTAGTTTTCTTCAAGCTTTGTTATACATTTAAGTTTTCTCTTATATTCTTCAAGTTTTTAAAATCTCATCTTGAAATCCTTTCTTTAAGCTTCATATGATCATTCTTCTTTGAAGTATAAGCTTGCAATGGATCCTTGACCTTGTATTTACATGCTTGATCCTTGTGAGTCCTAAAATATCATTTCTTAACCAAATATGTTAAGTTTCTCTTGTTTGTTAGCATCAAAATAGGATGTTAAGCCTTGTAAGGCCAACACGGGTACAAATGAACACCATGCATGACTTAATGTTTGATTTTTAGCGCATGTGTGTTTAGGGACATTTTATTGGTGAGATAAATCGGTTTAACACATACCCAGTAAAATTTGTTTTAAAATGAAAAATGGTACTTATACTGTTTGAACTCTTAATAAATTTTCATATTTTGTATCAGTATAAGTAGCTAACATTATCTAAGCACGTATTCAAATTGATAAGGGAAGCATCTTTTCTTTAAATCTCAATCTTGTGTGCTCTCCCAAACTTCTGGCTTAGATCTATTTTGAATTCATCTTGTGGCACATGATTTAATCTAATGATGTTATTGAAAACCTTAATTTGAAAAGTATTGTTTTGCCACAAGTTCGTTGGATTTGCCATATGATCCTTGCCTTAAATTTACTTAATTTCTCTGGATTTATTTGGTTGTGTTTATTTTTATGGTCATACTTTGTGTTGTGCTTAAATACTTAACCAAGGAAATGATGCTTGCTTGAACTTTACTTTAAAGCTTCTTCTTCAGCAAGCATTGCCCCCAGTTTTTATCGAAAATTATAAGGGGATATATATTTTATACATATAAGTATATATATATATATATATATATATATATTAATATACATAATTTAAAAGGAAGAATTGAACTTATATACAATATTTTTATATCTTGCTTGTGTGCTTGAATGTTTTGCATGATTGTGCTTGTATTGTATTGAAATTTTATGTCATGAAATTATATGGTTTTTAAAATTTTTTTTAGGGTGTTGTATTACTGGTTCATGGATCTTACATGAAATGCATGTGAACTAACTAGACAAATTTTATGCTCAAACCTATATTTGCTATCATATGTCGTGTGTGTTGAACTCAAATCTTCCACGGGTCTTATGATATGTTTAAATTGTCATGGTTTGTAGATATTTCTAATTTGATCTTGTTGACATGTCATTTTAATCTTTTAAATGAACAGTTATATTGTTTTGTATGCTTAATGATCATATCTTTCAAACAATTATAAAACTTTTATACCCAAATCTTGTGCCAAACAGGGGGAGAGTTTTTCAAAAAAAAAATTTATTAATTAAAACGGGCAAGTTCTCTTTGCTAAGTCAGTTTTTTTTTTTTTTAAATGATCAAATGTTTTTCTATTTAGCTTAACCCTTTTTACTGATGCCAAAAGGGGGAGAATTTTAATGAGTAAAATGTTGATGACCAAAAAGGGGAAGTTTTTTAAGGGCAAATTTCTGAGCAGTTGTGCTTTAATGCAAAACTTAAATGCATATGTTTTGAAATGTCTTCTTTTGTGAATATGCTTGTGTTATATTATTTACATTTATTAAATTATGCATAGTGTTGGGGGGCCTTTTCAGGCTGTATCCATTTTTCTCTAATGCGTTTGTTATCATCAAAAAGAAAAAGATTATTGGTTTTTTGAGTCCGATCCCTATTTTGAAGTTGACAAAGCGTCTGTATCTCATGTGAGCTTTTAGTGTGTGAACAAGTCTATATCTTGAGACATACAAGAGGTAAAGGACATGGAAGCCATAAGGGACGTAAAGACCGCACACTCGGGCGCATTCCATGACACCAAAAAAGCAAAAGAAGAAGACACTTAATTTAAGTTGTATATGCATTTAATTTTTATAATTTTGGTCTGTAATAAATGCATACATCCTGCATGATATGACTTAATGCTCAGATAAGCCATAAATAGACCTTAGGTTTTTATACCCTTTAACTAAATTGTTGCAAGCTTATTCACACAGGGTCGAAAAAGCATAAGGGCTAAATAAGACTTAAATTTACACCTTTTTGAAGAGCCTTGGGCGACTGAACCTTCGCATTATAAATGCCTCGGTTGACCAAACCAGCCTAAAGTCAAACCGTTTATTTGGCTCGGAACGTATTGTCCACGATTGACCAAACCTTGGTCTTTCCTTTTTCCAGCTTCCCCGGCCGCCTAAACTTATAGTTTAAAATCGCCCCGGGTGACCAAATTATAAGGTTCAACAAACCGAACCACTCACCATGGGACCAAAAGCATGAATGATTAGGAAATCTCCTTGGCCTCAGTCCACTGGTCGTTGCACACAATCAACCGAACCTAAAAATTTGCTTTTACTCTTTGTGAGTGTTCAGGCGACCGACCTTAAGGACCGGGTGACCAAATCTCTCGAGTTGCCAAAAACTTACTACGTAATTGGGGCTAAATTTAAATTAAACAATTTTAAAAATCCCCAATATGTCCCCAACAGTCACTTTTTCAGGAAAACTATAAATACCCCTTTCATAACTTAGATTGATAACTTTGATTAACAAATATTTTCTCTCAAATTTTTTATTTAATCAAAGTTCCCCCATACACACTCTTATTTCAAAAATCACTTTGGGGATAAATTTTTACACTCTCCAACTCTCTTTATTATTCTTTGTAAAATTGTTTGAAAGAGAGCATCTTTATTTTAGGGCATTTATTTTTGCATTCATGCTTTCATAGAAAAAGTTTTATATTGCAAAAAATATTTGAAAAACCAAAACCCTATGTTCTCCTACTTTTCATTGGAAATATTTATTGAGAAATATTTTATAGGGTTTGGATCTTTGAGCATTTTATCATATACATTATTTTTCAAAGATTGAAAATGTTATTTGATAGCACCTTCACTCTACTGAGCATAATGCATATCATTTTAGAGTGCATGTATTAAGCTTAAATGTGTAAATTTCTGCTTGTATTTTTTAGAAGCATTTTTACGTCTAAAAATGATTTTAATGTATCCATTGGGTTCAGCGCTTTAATTAAAATGGGGAGTCTCGGCACCGTTAGTGAGACCGGTTCGGTTCAGCCCGAAAATTGAATTAGGGTGTCTCCGCCCCGTAAGGGAGACCAGTTGGGCTCGACCTAGTAATTGAGCATGAGTTTTCCTCGCCCCGTAAGGAGAGGATGTAAACAGCTTCTGCTCCACCCATTTAAGTGAGTAGGTTTAGTATAATCCTTGGGGGCTATGCCCAAAGCAGGGATGTAGGCTAGTTTGGTCGAACCTCGATAACAAATATCGTGTGTGTCTCTTTCTCTCCTTATCTCATTTACTTTCCACACTTTAATTTTAGTATATGTATTTTTGTTCATGTTTTGTTATAACCATCTTGCATACACATCGAATTAATTTAAATAAGATATGCAACACAAGTGTATGTATGCACACATTGCCCACTTACTTTACATACATGTTTTATTTCGAATGGGATATGAGATGTGGCAAATCGGCGTAATTTTTTATATTAACGAAAAAGTTTTAAATGCCCAATTCACCCCCCCCCCCCCTCCTCCTTCTCTTGGGATCACACCAATTCCAACATTCTTGTTGCTTAACCCATGCTTAAATATCAAAACCTCAAGTTAAGCAGACCATGTCCATTGCATAAGACTAAGCTTTAGGAAATAAATCATATACTAAGCATCATCTAATCCTAAACTCATCCTTGGAGATTTAAATGCTTAAATCAATCATCACTCTAGCCACAAACACTTATAATCATAAATCTCATATCTATCAAGTGCTTATTAAAAGACATCCTGTTATAATCAAATCAGCGGCATTCTCTAAGGGAATAAAATTGTTTATCAAGACATTTTTAATAAATATTCCCTTAGTGCTTAAAATGTAAAATTACCTAATTTTGATTTGTGATTAAGTCATTTCATCCACAGGAAATATTTACCATACCACGATCATAGTAAAGATTCATCTATCCTTGGCTCGTTCCCTTACTTAAAATTGAGATCATACTTGTGGGATACTATCCAATGGTGGGATAATTAGAAATACCCAAAGAGCAGTATTCAAAAATTAATATTCTCTCAAATTGCTCTTTGCCTAAGTAGTTGGATATATTTGCTTCCACGAAATATTTTGAATATTGTCCACTCATAATGAATATTCTTCTGAACTTAATGATAATTTAATTGTTAAGAGTATTTGTCCAATCTCACTTCACAAGCTCTCAAACCTCAAATCAAATCTATTAGAAGCTTTTGAATATGTCAAATGGCTATGTTATTTGCAATAGGTTTCGATCTATATGAAAATGAAAATGACTAGGAAACCTATGCGTTGAGATCTATAAGAAAAGAAGCAATATAGGTTTATGACCCTGAAGAAGAATTGTTTATGACTTTTTGGTCCTCTAAGCCAAAGAAGGTAAAGTCAAGTATAAATCATTGAAAATCTTAGAACACTCGGCTAAACTGGTGAAGAATGATTAAAAGAAAAAGACATAAGATGATGATAAGTGTATAATTGAAGGGGAGCAAATTAACTTGAAAATACTATGGTTTTGAAAAATAAGTATAATAACATTTGGTATCACTACTATTTCTTCTCTCACATTTGGTATCATATTTTGCATTTACACTTGGTATAAAAAAAAAAAAAATGAATGGTATGTGTAAATTCTTTTATGCACATTTGATGCAACTTGTTAACCACGTGAATTTTTTTAAAACTATACTGAACTAAACTTGTTGCATGCTTGAAAATATTTAGGGAAGCTGAGCTCCACTCCTAGAGAAAGAGCATAAAGAACTCATGTGCATCATGGTATCACTATAGTTGGCCAGGTTATTCTAAAATGATTGTTTATACGGCTTGGAAATATTAGTGAAATTAATCTTTGATAAGTATAAGCATTTCATTTCATCTAAGCAAGTCTTCAAACTCATAGAGGGAGCATCTGAAAATTATTTTCTATCATATTGTGCTCATCAGTATTTTTATGCTTAGATGTGCATTGAACTTTTTGTGGCATGTACTTAGTAATCATGATGATTTTAATGACTACTCTAGTTGAAAATATATTGCTTTGCCACAAGTTCCTTGAGTTAACCTTATAATCTTGTTTTAAAATGCATTGGTATAATTAGGATCTGTATGGTTAGTCTTTATGGTTATATTTCGTTTCGGAATGTACTTAAATGCTTAACTAGAAAGATATGTGTTTGCTTAAGCTTTGAATTATAGTTTCTTTTTCAGCAAGCATCATCCCCACTGCTAATTGATAAATATCAAAGACAAATCTTTTCATTTCATATTTTTATGGCAAAGAAATTTTTTTTACACTAAATTTTTTTCTCTTGACTTGTTCTATATATATATATATGTTTTCAAATTGCATAACTGGTTCAGCAACTACACATAACAATGCATGTGAACTAGCTAGC
Source organism: Malania oleifera (assembly GCF_029873635.1). Lineage (NCBI taxonomy): Eukaryota > Viridiplantae > Streptophyta > Magnoliopsida > Santalales > Ximeniaceae > Malania > Malania oleifera. Next base: position 43,902,273 of record NC_080421.1, on the reverse strand, counting down.
TGGAAATCGTGCTCAAACCTACTATGTGCTATCATTTGTCGTATGTTTTAAATTCTAATCTTTGATGGTTCTTATAATATGTTTTTTTTAAATTGAAATGGTTTGTAGACATTTCTAGTCCAACTATGTTTAACATGTCATTTTAATGGCCCGTTATACTATTTGTATGAGCTTAAATGCAAAAATGGGGGAAAGTTTTCTCAAAAAGGGGGGAGAGTTTTTCTAAGCTAAATAAAAATTGTTTCAAACAGGGGGATTTTTTTTAAAGCTAAGATTTTTTGTTCTTACACTAAGCTTAACCTTTTTGCTGATGCCAAAATGGGGAGAGGATTGTTAAGCAAAATGATATACTCCTAGTGTAGCACCCCGACCCTCTAGGTGGGCCCGGAGTACCACAAAACATACATAACATACATATCTCTAATATCATACATATAGAACTCGCCCAAAAAAGGGAAAACTGGTGTTCCATATTAATTTGTATAATCATACATAGCGGAAAAACATACATCATCTAATACTTACCAGAGTTTCTAACTATTTCTCATATATATCCATACATACTTAAACATAAACAACTATATATTACAATCCCAAAAGAGACAGATACTGTCTAATATCTCACCAGCTCTGACAAGGACTGTCTACTATTCAAATTTAGCCTGGCAAAAAGTTAGACTCAATCCTTTGGCGGACCTAAACCAACATTTGTATGCTAGGGTGAGACACATATTAGTTAGACGGATTATATTACCACCAGTGTGTGGCTAGCATGGATACCATACATATACAACCCTCCCAAACAAGGGAAAATGGGTGTTCCATATTAATCTGTATAATCATACATAGCCGAAAAACATACATCATCTAATACTTACCAGAGTTTCTAACTATTTCTCATATACATCCATACATACTTAAACATAAACTACTATATATTACAATCCCAAAAGCGACAGACACTGCCTAATATCTTACAAGCTCTGACAAGGACTGTCTACTACCCAAATTCAGCCCAGCAGAACATTAGGCTCGATCCCTCGGCGGACTTGAAACAACATTTGTATGCTAGGGTGAGACACCTATCAATAAGATGGATTATATTATCATCAGTGTGTGGCTAGCATGAGATTTCATGTGTACATACACTGCTAACATTTAAATACATTTAATTGGCATTTTAAAATTTATACTGCTCTGTAAATCTGAAAATACATACTACTAGCTCAATATAACCCTTTCTATAGTAAATATGTCCATATATGTCTAGAAGATACAACCTGGTCTATAGGACTAGCATCGTCACGCCATCACATACACTTGCGACATGCTTCCCCCCATAACGGGTTGTGTGACCCGAAGGCTGGACATATCAAATAGCCAGCCGACTAATGCTAAGTCAAACATAAAGTAGTACGATGGTGCCTACTCAATGTGTACCTGAAGGCTGCCTGAAGGCTGAGTCATTCGGAATTACTCCATCAAATGGAGCCCCAGAATTTCTAGCATCGAGGAGTACTTTACCCAGGTCACCAATCGCCTTTCCCATCCACACTCTATCTGAGATGTGTGGTTGCACCCCTACATACATATAGCTACGGTACCGTACTCTTACCATGAGATCATCATAACAGGGCTCTACTAACACATATGGCAATTTACATCGTAATAAAACTAAAACATTATTCATTTCATAAAACTGTATACAACATCATTTGTACATATCTCTATAAAATATTTGTCAAATACTATCTCGGTAAAAATCGGCATATCATAAACTCGGATTTTATCCGTCATATCTCATATCGGTATATAGCCATCATATCTCATATCTCGGCATATAGACATTACATTTCAATATTACACAAAACTTGCTTATTTAATGCCAATTAAAAACTATACTCATGCCACACAATTTTCATTTGGTAACTCAAAAATAAATCATCTACTTGAAAATGTAAATATTGCTACTAAAACTGGGGTATGAATATCTCCAGGTTGTTATTTTACTAAATATAAATATATAGCTAAATACGTGAAAAATAGAGGCAATCAGCCCTACCATCTTTGGTCGGTTTAAAAATTGGCCTATAGTTTGATATAACAGCTTCCCAACTGGTGAAAATGTTCATAGAGTCTAATACTATACTTTAAAAATATCATAATTAAATTTAAACGATTGATTTCGAAAATAAAATCGGTTAACCGAACCCTAGGCCCGGAAACCCTAGAAAAGTCATAACTATTTATCTAAAAACTATTTTAACATTTCATTCTGTTAGAACTCATAAACATAGCTGACATAATATTATCTCCTTACCTATTTCCTAAAAAAAGACATAAGACGCTCAAAAATCGAACCCTAGATTTTTCCTGAAATCAAGAATCCACTCCGCTAGACTTGTAGAGATTCGCCCTTTGATCCTTGTGGTAACTTTTGATCATTGAAACGGGCAATGAATGATGGACGATCAAAGAGAGGGAGAGAGTGTGGGCGCAGGTTCTAGAGAGAGAGAGAGAGATATTTGGATTTCTTAACAATGAAGCAATTGAAAATCTATTTATAGACCCTTGACCCGGTCAAATTCATTGAAGAAATGGCGCCTTCGTCGACAAACTATAGAAGGTCATTTGTTGACGAAATAAGGGCTTCGTTGACGAATCCTAAACCTGATATTTTTCAGTCATTCTAGATCTCTTCGTCGACGTTGCTCTTAATTTTGACGACGAACCTCTGAAGGGCCTTCGTCGACGAGAACATGGACTTCATCGACAAAGCCTGCTGAAATCCTTTTTTTCCTTTTTCTTATTTAATTTCCTTATTTTCTTGGTTCGGGTCTCTACAATCTCCCCTCCTTATAAAAATTTCATCCTTAAAATTTACTAACTGTTTTCTATCACATCATCTAAATCATGACTCCTCTGACTCTAGGAAGAGCCGGTGGCCACTCACATAGCAACCCCATCCTAGATTTATTATCTGCCCTCACTTATGGCAGAGGAATACCATGGTTATACACAACATCTTGGAAGATTAAAATATCCATACAAAACTCCCCCAGATACCATACATACTCTAAACATGAACAAACCTACTCTACTAAAGATACATATAAATCACTTACTTACCATTCTGCTTACCTATTTAGCTCTGAGCATCTTTGAATAACTGAGGGTACTTCTGATGTATCTCTGACTTTAACTCCCATGAAGCTTCCTCCACTGTGTGATTACACCACAATACCTTTACTAACGGGATCCTCTTCGTAAGTAGCTCCTGCTCTCTTTGATCTAGGATCTGAACTGGTATCATCTCATATGTTAACGTCTCCTCAAGCTCCAATGACTCGTAACTGATCACATGCGAAGGATTTGGAACATACCTCCTAAGCATGGACAAGTGGAACATGTCATGAATCCTAGATAATGCAAGAGGTAATGCTATCCTATACACCACTAGACCGACTCTTTCCAGAATTTCGAATGGTCTGACGTACCTAGGGCTTAGCTTGCCCTTCCTACCAAACCTTATCACTCATTTCAATGGAGCAATCCTCAAAAATACAATATCACCCACCTTGAACTCTAACCCCCGTTGACGTGTATCTGCGTAGCTCTTCTGCCAACTCTGAGCTGCTTTAATTCGTTCCCTGATGAGCTTCGTATTCTCTAAGGTCTGCTGGACTAACTCTGGCCCCAAAATCTGTCACTGACCAAACTCATCCTAGTACAATAGAGATCGACACCTCCAACCATATAGTGCCTCAGACGGTGCTATCCTGATACTGGCCTGGTAAATATTATTATAGGCAAACTCAACCAATGACAGATATCTGATCCAACTGCCTTTGAAATCCAGTACACACACCCTCAGATTATCCTCTAGAATCAAGATGGTCCTCTCTGACTGATGATCGGTCTGTGGGTGAAACGTAGTACTGAACGTAAGTTAAGATCCCAACACTGGCTGGAGACTCTTCCAGAACTGAGAAGTAAACCCTAGATCTCTATTTGAGACAATCAATACCAGCACCCCATGCAACCTGACTATCTCCTGAACATAAAGCTCTACCATCTTATCCATGGAATAACTAACTTTAACTAGGATGGAATGGGCAGTCTTCATTAATCTGTCAACTTCTACCCAAATCGCATTCTGTCCGCGAAGTGTTGATGGCAATCCCGTGAAAAAGTCCATGTAAATGTGCTCCCACTTCCACTTAGGAATAAGAAGTGGTTGCAATGGTTCTGCTAGCCTCTGGTGCTTGACCTTCACCTGTTGGCATGTTAGGTACTGCTCTACGAAATAGGTGATCTCTCTTTTCATGTTAGACCACCAAAAAGATTCCCGCAGATCCTTGTACATCTTCGTACTCCCAGAATGTACTGTGTAAAGCAAACGATGTGCCACCTCTAGAATGACAAGCTAAATATCAGCATTGTTTAGTACACAGATCCTGGTGTGGAATCTCAATACCCCATCATCTGTGATGTTGAAATTCGGTTTCAACCCATCTCGAACTCCCTCCATAACCTCTACTAGCTCTGTATCTTTCGTCTGATCTGTTTTGATCTTCTCTTGTAAGGTTGGTTGCGCAACCAAACTAGAAATGAACTCCTGGTGATTTCCTTCCATTAACTCTACGCCTAACCTTTCCAGGTACATACTAATATGATATTGAACTTCCACTACTGAAACTGACACATCTACTGATTTCCGACTTAAAGCATTAGCTACCACATTAGATTTTCCTGGGTGGTAACTAATGATACAGTCGTAGTCCTTAATCAACTCCAACAATCTTCTCTGCCTAATGTGTAGCTCCTTTTGGGTGAAAAAGTACTTAAAACTTTTATGATCGGTAAAAATCTTGCACCTTTTACTGTACAGGTAGTGCCTCCAGAACTTCAATGCATACACTACCGCTACCAATTCCATATCGTGTATTGGGTAGCTTTTCTCGTACTCCTTGAGTTGACGAGAAGAATAAGTAATTACCATTCCCTGTTACATTAGAACACACCCGAGACCCTTCTTAGAGGCAACACTATAGATAACAAATCCACCATCCCTTTATGAAATGGTCCAAATTGGAGCAGTAACCAGCCGCTACTTCAGTTCCTGAAAACTCTACTCGCACTCATCAGTCCATTCAAACTTTATATTCTTCCTTATAAGTCATGTCAATGGACCTAATAGTCTAGAGAACCCTGCTATGAACCGTCGGTAGTATCCTACAAGACCCCAAAAACTCCTAACCTCCTAAACATTCTTCGGTCTCGCCCAATCCACTACCACTTCTATCTTACTCGGATCCACTGATACCCCTTCCCTAGACACTACATGCCCCAGGAATGCCATTTGCTCTTACTAGAACACGTATTTCATAAATTTCACTAACAGCTTCTTCTCCCTGAGCACATGAAGTACCAACCTCAAATGAACTACATGCTCCTCAGGACTCCTCAAATAAACTAGGATGTCGTCAATGAAAACGACCACGAATTGGACCAGCTACTCACGAAACACCCTGTTCATCAAGTCTATAAATGCTGAAGGGGCATTGGTCAATTCGAAAGGCATAACCAGAAATTCATAATGGCCATACCTAATCCGGAATGCAGTCTTCGGTATGTCCTTCGATTTCACCTTCAGCTGATGATACCTAGATCTCAGATCGATCTTAAAGAAAAGTTGTGTGCCCTGTAGCTGGTCAAACAGATCATCAATTCTAGGTCATGGGTATTTATTCTTCACTGTCACTTTGTTAATCTCTCTGTAGTCGATGCACATCCTCATCAACCCATCCTTCTTCTTCACAAACAACACTGGTGCTCCCTAGGGTGAATCACTCAGTTAAATGTAACCTTTATCTAATAGCTCATGTAGCTACTCTTTCAATTCCCTTAATTGTACTAGAGCCATATGATACGGAGCTTTTGAAATTGGTGTCGTTCCTGGAGTCAACTCTATGGCAAACTCCACCTCATGATCAGGAGGCAATCCCGGCAAATCCTCTAGGAACACATCTAGAAACTTGCTTACTACCAGAATCTCCTCCAACTTAAGTTCTTCTCTTGGCGTTTCTTTCAAAAACTTTAGGTGCCCCTGGAATCCATCTATAAGTAACCTCCTAGCATGCATAGCTGATAGTATACGTTGTGCAGAATGCACACACGACCCTGCAAGCTTGAATTCCTACTCCCCAGGAGGCCCAATTACTACCCCTCTCCTGTGGCAATTGATGCCGACATAACTGGCTGCTAGCCAGTCCATCCCTATAATGATATCGAAGTCGTGCATATCAAACACTATTAAACTGACTGGTAATACTCTCCCATGAATCTCTACTAGGAAATCCAGAATCACCCTACTACATACGACTACGGACCCTAACGGTGCAGCCATTGCTAATTCAGCATCTAATAGTTGTGCCTCTAACCCACATAATTTAACGAATCCCTAAGAAATAAAGGAATGCATTGCTACTCAATCAAATAATACCACAACTTTATTTGAAAGCATATAAATATTACTTGTCACCACATCTCCTACGTTCTCTGCGTCGCCAGGAGTTAGGGAATACACCCTCGCCTGGGTCGTACTCCTCTGATATTCGCCATGTGGTGCCTGAGCACCTCCTCTGATATGGCTGCAGTAGGGGTGCATTGCTCCCCGGTATACCGCACCCACGTGCCATGTGCCCTGGTCTGCCACACCGGTAGCAAACACCTGAACCCATCATGCACTTCCCTACATGCTATTTGCCACAATCCCTACATGCTATTTGCCACAAGTAGGACAAGCAAAGGAAGATGTGGTACCCTGAGATGTACCACCACCAGTCTCTCGCCGCTGGCCTCTGCCACGACCATATTTCTTCCAAGTGCCCTGCCTCACACCTGAATATGAACTGGAAGGTGTTAGCCTCTTCTTCAAAATCTAAACCTCTAAATCTCGCTGCAGACTCTCCTCCGCTACAATGGCTTTATCCCCTAGAGTAGCAAAGTCCTGTATTTGCAGTGTCGTCGTCTAATTCCAAATATCCTTCTTTAGACCCCTCTCAAACATCCAAGCTTTCCTTGCCTTATCCGGTACCATAAACGGAGCAAAGCAGGAACTCTCCATGAATTTGGCAGCATACTCCTAGACTGTCAGCTGCCCCTGAGTCAGGATCATGAACTCCTTCATCTTTGCATTCTTGACAGTGGAAGGAAAGTACCACTTAAAGAATACCTCTCTAAAACCACTACATGTCATCGCCACCTGTACTGGCCTCTGCTCCTCCAACATCCTCATTGATTCCCACCATCTCTCGGCTTCTCTAGTCAACTTAAACGTTGCGTAGAACACTTTTTGCTCGTCCGTGCAATGTAGAATAGCCAAGATGTTCTCGATCTCCCAAATCCAATTCTATGCTCGGACTGGGTCTGTACTCCCCACAAAGGTAGAAGGCTTTAGTCTGATGAACTGATCTATAGAACCTCCCAGCTCAACCGTGGGATGGTCCTGGCCCCTAGAACTCTGCATGACCTACGCCATAAACTACTGGGCAAAGTCACGAAGTACCACCGTAGTATCATTGTCAGCCTCATGACCAACCCCATCACTACTACTACCACCAGTATTGGCAGTATTGTCTCTAGACTCCATCCTGAAGAGACAATTGAGAAATTGTTTAGAATCTTGGTACCTTACAAATCTGCTACAATTATAATACTATAAGACTCGACATAATAAACCAACGTCCCTAATGACCAAGTACTCTACAAACTTAATATCCTCATTCTATTCAAATTCCGCCCCTCCACTTGGAAACAAAATTGTCAATGGATTGCCGTGATTTTCTGAACCTGTCGACTGATCCAGAAAAAAAAAAAAAAAAAAAGTCCGCTATTGGATTTCTGCCTCCACGCTTACGAAGCAAAACTTGAAAGTCTTATCATACCCATTCCTATCCTTATCCTACTCTAACACCTATACTCTGGCAAGATCTCTTAACCTCGTCTAACCAAGTCTAGAAGACCTAACAACCTGGTTAACTTTGATACCAACCGTAGCACCTCGGCCCTCTAGGTGGGCTCGGAGTGCCACTAAACAAACATAACAAGAATCCACTCCACTAGACTCTTTTAGAGATTCACCCTCTGATGCTCGTGGTAACTTCTGATTGTTGAAACGGGCAATAAACGGCGAACGATCAAAGAGAGAGAGAGAGAGAGAGAGAGAGAGAGAGAGAGAGAGAGAGAGAGAGAGAGAGAGTATGGGCGTAGGTTCTAGAGAGATAGAGAGAGAGAGAGAGAGAGAGAGAGAGAGAGAGAGAGAGAGAGAGAGAGATTTTGATTTCTTAACAATGAAACAATTGAAAATCTATTTATAGACCCTTGACTCGGTCAAATTCGTCGATGAAATGGCGCCTTCATTGACGAACTACAGAAGGTCGTTCGTTGACGAACCCTAAGCCTGATATTTTTTGGTCGTTCTAGATCTCTTCATCGATGCTACTCTAAATTTCAGTGACGAACCTCAGAAGGGCCTTTGTCAATGAGAACATGGACTTCGTCGATGAGGCCTACTGAAATCCCCTTTTTCCTTTTTCTTATTTAATTTCCTTATTTTCCTAGTTTGGGTCTCTACACCTAGGATTGTTGAGCAAAATGATATACTCCTTGTGTTTTAAATGAGCTTTAAAGTTTACATTAAATGAAATATGTGCATATGCTTTATTGCTAAATCTAGATGCATATTGAGCTTAACTTAAAATTCTCAACTTAAAATATCTCATTCTCTTCTCTCTGGATATAATTGAAGTACAATGTCTATTTTAATTATGAATTTTTCTCTTATTGTTGTCATCATCAAAATGGGGGAGATTGTTGAATTTTTGAGTCCGATCCCATTTTGAAAATGACAAAGCACAATTATCTCATCTGTGCATTGAGCCTTTAAGTATGATCATTATTTAGCACGCACGAATGATACCAATGCTATGGAAGCCATAAGGAACTTGAATCGCATTCAACTTCACACATTCCATGAAATCGAAAGAGCAAAAGGATGAAGATACTTTAGATTTTTAGTTGTAATGTGTGTTTAGTCTCACTTGTATTTACATATTTCATAACATATAATAAGGAGCTCAAAATGATCAATAGACTATCCCTACGACTCATGCATTTTATGAAAAATCTATGAACTTTTATCCTAGGATTGGATTTGCATTTTAGAGGCAAAATAGGATTGAAAAAAAGGCCTAGTTAAAGAATCTCCTAGCCTCGTCGATGAATTCATAAAGACCACTCAATGACGAATGCATGGCCTCGTCAACAAGAAAATAGCAAGAGCTCAAAAATCCCAGACATTCCACCCATCGACGAATCCATGTTATCATCAACGAATGAGTGTTGAACACTCATAGATGAATGTGTCTACTCATCGACGAGTCCAACGGGTGAACTGGTGCTCCATTTTTTAATTAAAAATATTTGTGATTGATCCAACGGCCATAAATTTTTTAGATGCCGAAAATACTTATAAATATCAAACCCTAAACCCTAGTTGAACAACTCTTACATATCTTTCCAACACTCTATCACGTTCATACATTGTTTTAGGCATTCTCTTAACTTTTCAAGAGCATTTACACCCACATCTTACAAGCACGTTTTGATATTGAGGTTTGGTATACGAAGTTTTATATTTAGGCATTTAATCTTCATTGTAAAAGTTTTTCTTCTCTCATATTTTTATTTAATATGTTATTGAGAGCAAGAACTCTAGTTCTTCATCGATTTATTATTTGAAATCTTTATTTGGAAAAAGTTTTGCTAGAGTTTAAATCTTTGAAAGCATTGACGTTTAGACTTTATTCAAAGATTTCATCGTATTCCATTATTGCAAAAACTATTTGAGAGCAAATCCTAAAATCTCCAAAATAAATATTTTTGAGATATCTTTTGTGGAGAAATTTTTAAATAAATTTTAGATCTTTGGAGCAAACATATCATATATATTTTTATATACAAAGATCATATATTTGATTATTGCAAAAATATTATGGAAAACATCGCATATACTCATTGAGCTTCAAATTATATCAAGTGAGTGTGCTTAGGAATTTATTGTACTCATTAGCTTGTTGAGAAGCAATCTGAGTGTATCTAGATTTATTTGTTATCACTTGTATTAACGGTTCGGGCTGTAAATCGGGAAGGAGGAAGCTATGCTTGTAAGCAGCGGAGTAGGAGGAAGTTGTTCATCTTGTAAGTAGTAGATTTTTAATAGGAAGCTCCGCCTGGGTTTAAGGAGTAGATTTGTGCAATCCTTGGGTGTTTTTCCCAAGGCGAGGACGTAGGCCGAGTTTGGCCAAACCTCGTTAAAAATCATGTGTTTGCGTTTTCTCTCTATCTCTCTTTACATTTCCGCACTTATATTCATATTATATTTGTTGTGCATGTTTTAAATATTGGTATATATGAATATCTAAAATAAGTGAGAATAATTGGGTAATACTGAATTAATTGAGATATCCACTGATTAAATCAATTAAGTTGTATAATACTGAAATCGGTGTGTATCCAAATTTGTGCTTGTATGGTTGGGCTTTCAATTAAGAATTGAAATACTAAAATACTTTTAAATACCCAATTCACCCCCTCCCCTCTTGGGATTACACCTAAATCAACACCTTAAAATCATATTTTCCTAGTTTAATCAGCTCAACCTCATAATTACAATTATCTTAATATTCCCAGGCTCACACGCTCCCATTAACCAGTTAAATTCTAAAAAAAAATGCTGGTATGATCCACTTTCCATATTTAAATTTAATTTCTAATATATTTAAAAACATCAATACGATCAGATTCCCACAATTTAATTTAATTCCAAAATATCCCCAAAAGCCTACTTTACTCAAATCCCTATAGTTTAACTTAATTTTAAAATATTCCTAGAAATCTAATTTAATCAAATATTACAATTTAATAAATAAACCATAATTTATTTCCCTTACCTTATCCCAGGACTGGTGCCTAGGATCCCCAAACCTTAAATCCACTCCGATTAACTTGCTAAGAATCGAAGTTAGGACCTCCTAGTGGTGTTCATTTTTTGATTTGGCCGAGAGACCGCCACAAAATCTAGAGAGAGAGAGAGAGAGAGAAAGGCGGAGGAGGGAGAGAGAGAGAGAGAGAGAGAGAGAGAGAGAGAGAGAGAGAGGGACGGCCATAAAAGGGGGTTTGTTCTGTTTGATTTCAATCTGAAGGATCCTTCAAGATTATTATATATATATATATTTATAATATTATATTATTTTAATATAATAATATATTCTATTTATTATTATTATTAATTATTAATTTATTTATTTATTTATTATTATTATTATTAATTTTTTTTATTTTTTTTATTTTTATTCTTTTAGGATCATTCCACTAATCTTGTATAACTTACTTTTGGGGTCGTTACAATTTCCCTCCACTATTTCAACACCAAATCTTTCAAAATCCATTATGACTTGATGTTGAGTCGCCACTGTTGAGATGAGGCGTTCAATGACTTTCGACTTAAAGCATCTACTACCATGTTGGCTTTTCTAGTGTGGTAGTTGATAGTACAATCATAGTCCTAGATCACTTCTAACTATATTCTATGTCTCATCTTCAATTCCTTTTGCGTGAAGAAATACTTGAGACTTTTATGGTCTGTAAAAATCTCGCACCTTTCACCATATAGATAATGTCTCTAGATCTTTAGTGCGAACACCATAGCTATCAGTTCCAAATCGTATGTATGATAATTCTTCTCGTATTCCTTAAGTTATCGAGAAGCATATGCAATTACTTTTACATTTTGCATTAGCACACACCCGAACCCTTTTCGAGATGCATCACTATAAATCACAAAATCACTTTCTCCTAAAGGAATTGTCAACACCGGCACAGTGATGAGCCATTGCTTTAATTCCTAAAATCTTCTCTCATATTCATCAGTCCATTTGAACTTAACATTCTTCTTGTCAACATCGTCAGTGGAACCAATATTTTGAAAAACCCTTCTACAAATCGATGATAATATTCAGCAAGACCTAAGGAAGTCTTGATCTCGTGAATATTCTTTGGTCTCTCCCAATCTACTGCTGCCTCTATCTTATTTGGATCTACAAAAAAGCCATATTTGGATACCACGTGTCCTAAGAATGCAACTCTCTCTAGCCAAAACTCATATTTCTTAAGTTTGGCATAGAGTTTCTTTTCTCTTAGAACTTGGAGTACTAACCTTAAAATGGTTCTCATGTTCCTTTAGACTCTTTGAATAAATCAAGATATCACAATACATACCACAACAATTTGATCTAGAGATTCATGAAATACCTTGTTCATAAGGTCCATAAATGCAACAGTGACATTAGTCAACCCAAATGGCACGACTAAAAATTCGTAATGACCATATCTAGTTCTAAATACTGTCTTTGGAACATCCTCTGACTCGATTTTCAATTGATGGTACCCTGATAAAAAATCGATCTTAGAAAAGACTTGGGTTCCTTGGACTTGATCAAATAAGTCCTCTATGTGGGGTAGTGGAGACTTCTTCTTGATTGTTACCTTGTTTATCTCCCAATAATCAATACACATCCTCATTGACCCGTCTCTCTTTTTAAAAAATAGTAGCGGTGCTCCCCATGGTGACACACTGGGTATAATGAAGCCTTTGTCCAACAATTCCTATAACTGCTCATTTAGTTCTTTCAATTCTGCTGGTGCCATTCTATATGGAGCTTTAGAAATCGGTGTCGTTCCTAGAAGTAGGTTGATAGCGAACTCGATTTCGGTATCAGGGGTTAATCAAGGTAAGTCCTCAAGAAATACATCCAAGAATTCCCTTATTATTGGGATGTCCTCAAGCTTTAATTCTTCCTTTGGTGCTTCCATCACACATGCTAGGTACCCTTGACATTCATCCAAAAGTAACCTTTTTCCCTAAATGACTGACAATATTAGTGGTCAAGAGTGCACAAGGGATCCAACAAATTTATACTTTTGCTCTCCAAGAGGTTGGAACACTACCTCTTTATTATAACAATCTATACTAACGTACCTGAAAGCTAGTCAGTCCATCCCTAGAATTACATCGAACTCATGCATATTGAATACTACTAAATTAGCAGGGAGCATTCTTTCTTGAATACAAATTGGATAACCTTTAAGTATCTTTCTACATACTACTGAGGACCCCATTAGTGTAACCACGGTTAACTCAGCATTTAATGGTTGGGTCCCAACTCCACATATTTTAACATAAGTCATAGATGTAAAAGAATGTATGGCTCCAGAATCGAATAATACTACTGCTTTCTTAGAAAATATAGGAATATTACTTGTTACCACATTACTAGCATTTTCCGTATCTCCAGGAGTGAGTGTATAGACACGCGCCTAAGCGGTGTTCTATTGATGGTTGCCTATAGGTGCCAGGTTGTATCTCCTATATTGATTATGATTAGAGGCATTATTCTACGGTGCACGATAGTCTCGTGCATAGTGGTCGACTTTACCACATCGATAGCAAACATTTAATCCAAAACAACATTCACCCCAGTGCATTTTATTGAATTTAGGACAAGGTGTGCCATGTGGATTGTTTTGATAAGTCTGATTCCCCATTGCTTGCCTCTGGCCCAAATTATTATCGTTCTTCTTCCAAGGGCCTTGATTTCTACCAGAGCGAAATCTTTGATGCATGGGCTTCTTTCTCTAATCATATATCTCCACACTCCTTTGTAGACTTTTCTCAACAACTGTTGCTTTGTCTACTAATTCATAGAAGTGTTTAAATTGGAATACCACAACCCATTCATATACCCTCGGACTAAAGCCTTCTTCGAACTTTCGAGCTTTCTTTGAATCATCAAGGATTAAATACGAGGCAAATCGAGATAACTCAATAAATTTTACTGCATATTGTTGAACATTCATATTTCCTTCTATTAAGTTTGTAAATTTCTAGGCTTTTGCATCTTTAGTGGATGTGGGGAAATATCGTTCAAAGAAAATTTCCTTGAAGCCATCCCACATAAGGATTGCTGGACCTGGTTTTTGTTCCAGGAGAAGTTTCCCTGCGTTCCACCAATGTTTGGCTTCACCTGTCATTTTAAAGGTGGAATATAACACCTTCTACTTATCCGTGCAGCAAAGGAATTGCAGCAATTCCTCTATTTCTTAAATCCTTTTTTTTTTTTTTTTTTTGCAGCGATTGGATCAGCTTTTCTTTCAAAATTCGGAGGGTTTGGGCAATTGAACTGCTTAATAGTGCAATCGTCATCAGTGGGTGGACAATTTCGTCCCTTAGAGTTTCAAAAAAACTCTGCCCTAACTTGTTGTGCTGCCACATGTAGGACCGTCGTACCATTGATGCCTCTTTCATTGAAAGTCCCCTTATTATCCTAGTTTCCTTCCATATTCACGTTGCTATCTTTGGGGTCCATTCTGAAGAAAATGATCAAAATTATTTTAGAATCATAAATCTATTGTTATAGCATAACAAGATAATAGGTTAAGAATATACTAGCCTACTCATTCCTACCCTCATTATGATTTATACCTATGCTCTAGCAAAATTATTTATTAAAGTCTACAGAACCTATAACCTGGGCTCTGATACCATACTATCATGCCCCAAACCCGATGGGGGTCTAGGGTGCGACTTTATATAAATTTTTCACAAGTGATGTAATAAATATAAACAGCAAAAGTAAATAAAACATCAAATATTTTTATATCAAAGTACTAAATAACTGTATTACAGGAGTATCTCCAACAAAAAAAATTTACATTCTGTAAAATATAAAAACATAATCAACTGGTACTATACAAATATTTATTCCAAACTTCATTTTCTAATCCCACCCACGTGGTTGCTATGCTTGATTCCTAGTACATTTTGCATAGCTATCTGTAAGGTGGAATAATAATGGAGAAAGATGACGCTTAGTAAGTAAGTGAGATTATATCAGTGTGTGGCTAAGATGAGTTTTACTGTATAGTTTCGTACTAGTAAACATTTAATACTATAACTTCAAAACTGTGTTTGAAAAAAATTATAAAACATATATAAATTTCTGTAAACTGTAACTATAATACTTGTGTATATATATATATATATATATATACTTTTCTTTATGCTTTTTCTGTAAATCATCATTTAGGTTTTCTAAATGTGGCCCTATTCACATATATAAATATATGTATGTATGTGTGTATACTGTAAATCATCATTTAGGCATTCTAAATGTGGCCATGTTCCCATAAATATAAATTCATTTACTCTATAAAAACATCCTTTGGACCTATTAACTATAAGTCATATTTATCCCCATGATTGGATTGTACGGTCCAAAGACTGGACTTAACTGGCTGGCTGACCAAACTAAATCATATTGTAACTTTAATTGTAAGTGGGATTTTTCCTATTAAGTCATGGTTCAGAACCAGGTGTGCACTCAAGAGAAATCCACTATTCTGTAAAACCACTTTATAAATAGTATGGGTGCACTCTATAAACTATAAACTGTAAGCTACAATACTGAGCATCTGTAGTTCTGAAATCTCTGAGCCATAAGGGATTTTAAAACATTTTAACATAATCCATACTATAAAATGGTATCATAAAAATCCCATCATTTCTCATTATAAAACATGTAATAAAATAGCATTATAAAAATCTCATCATTATTCATTTATAGAATATGTAATAAAAATAAGCTCAAGCAACAAGATTTGCGTTTTAATAGAATATTGTAATGCGGTAAATTACCCAAGAAAATTAAAATATTTCTTAACAAAACAAACTCAAGTATATTTATAAAAAACAGATATAATCAAATCTTCGTACTTTAATTTAGCTAAGGTATATTTAATAAAAAGCTTATATAATCAAATTTACATGCGTAATTTAACTCAGGTATATTTAATAAAAATCTAACATAACCTAACTTACTTACCCTGATCTATTCCTACTAACACGGTTAAAGATGAATTTTTAAAATGAGTTTGAAAAGAGTGGGAGAGTGAAAATTTTAAGTGTATAAAAATTCTCCTTCTACCACTAAATCTTTTTCTCATTTTTCCCTCACTTCCTCTTTGAAATTGTTTATGTAAATAAAGGTTGGGGATTGATCCTATTTATGGGCAATAGGGAGGGATGGAATTGTAATTTTTCAGGGATACATGGGACGCATGAAAGGGGGGACTTGCATTAAATGCATGAAGGGGGGTAACTTGCATTAAATGCAAGCAAGTTGGGGGGGGGGGGGGGGGGATAAAAGTTCGAATTGAATTTGAACTCTCCATCCCCATATCTATATTTATCTATAATAATCCAATAAATAAATATATTATTTATTATTTATTTATTGGATTATTATAGTTTATGTTCTATATATTGTGATATAATCATTTGTATCTTATCAAGATTTAACATTTTGTAGAGAAAAGAAAAAATACACAAAAGAGTCTATTCACCCCTCTCTAGACTCGACTCTAGGACCAACAATCTTGAATAGCCCGAGAATATTAAAAAAGGAGATGAAAAGAAGGCAATAAAGGGGAAAACATACATTGAAAAACCTTATACATAAAAATTGTGCATAGTACATGCTTTGATTGCATGCAATGAAGATATTCATTGCAATTTCCATGCTTGATTCCATCTTCATGAGATGTAAAGAAAGGTGAAATCCAACAAACCATACCTTGATTAATATTCCCTACAAAGATCCAAGAGAGTAGACACCCAATTTCGTCCATATTGAAATTAATTGGAGAATAGGAGGGTTAATTGAAGTTTCTCTCCCTTTTCTCTAAGTCTTCTTTCATAAATTTCAGAATTTAACTCTCAATTGCACTTTTAAGGCTTAGTTAAGCTTTAATTGAGTTATTTGAGGAGTTACCCCAAATAAGGACAAGCTCCTATCCTTGAGATAACTTTTTCTTGTTGTCAAAAGTTTCATTTAGGACCAGGAAGGGATTTCCTTGTTCTGGACAGATATTTTTAGAACTAGAAAATTAGGGCTAGCCTCCATTCTCCCCGATGAATAGGAAGTGATAACTCCTATAAAAGAGAGTAAATAAGAGAAAAGGGAGTGTACATTCACACCAAGAGAGAGAGAGAGAGAGAGAGAGAGAGAGAGAGAGAGAAAGAGAGAGAGGAGAAGAAGAAGAAGAAGAAGAAGAAGAAGAAGAAGAAGAAAAGTTTGGAATTTAGAGCTTGAAGATTCAAGATAGGATAACATGGGATCATTTGAAGGTGGGAGAGACCAAAACCTTAAGAAGATCAAGGTGAGTCTCTCATTCTCCAGTTTCTCTTTACATGATTTCATAAGATTAAGAACACGTGAATTTTTATGTATCGAAATTATATTATTTGCATGAGAAAGGTAAGGTTTTTATGTGTTTTTCAACAAGAGTTAAAGTTGCAGTTTTTTGGCAAATACTACATTAAAGGCATGAGTTTTAGGGTTTAATTGCACACGGTTGGCCATTAAAGCATATTTAAGGGTGTTTATGATTCAAGATATGCTAGCCTAAGTTTTGCATGGAAATCAAAGTAAAGCTTGGAGTATGGTTGGAAAAAGCTTAGAAATGCAGAGAAAAATACAGTGGAGAGGGTTTGTCAGAGCTTCGCCTACCAAAAAATGGAGAGGATAGGATAGATTGAAAAAAAATAACTTTTTACATACATAAGACATTCATAGGGTGTAAAATAGGTCAAGTAAGGCTCCTAAGGTCTAAATAGGTGCGAAACACAAGTAAAAAAAAAAAAAAAAGCCCTTAAACAACCCAAATCTAGATGTCACCAATATGGTTGGCGACAATGGCCAACCAAGTTTGATGCAAGCCGTATTTCATGGGTTTTTGGGAAAATTTTTGATTGGAAAGATTCTTGGGGTAAAAGGAGTTGAACAAAAAAAAAAACTGCACTCAATTTGGAGTTCAAATAAAAAAGATATAACTGTTAGATGTTTTATGGTTCTAGTCTCGTTGTCGGTGACTTGCCAATGATGAAGTCGGAATAGTAATTCTAGTGACAACCTTTCCTACACACACTATGTGTGTTGCGTCCGTGGACCAATTGACCAGTCAGCCTAGGTTAGTCGATTGGTTCACCCATTTTTTATTTACTGTTTGTTTAAAATTTTGTTTTCATTTTTAGAAAAAAAAAATTTAAATAATATTTAATCTTAGAAAATTATGAAAATTTTAGGAGATAGCCTAAAAAATTATATTTATTTTAAATTTTTTATCAATTTATTTTATATATTTACTATTTATTTTAAATTTTTATTTTAATTAGGTTGTTTCTAATTTAAAAAATATTTTCTTTTAGGTTTTTCTTTATGTTTGTTTGGAAAATTTAGGAAACCCATTTTCAATCTTTAGGAATTTTTAGATTAATTTCTAGACCTCTTAATTATTTTATATTAATTTTTCTTGTGATTTATAACCTCTATAAATTAATAAAAAATCATAAAAATTACAAAAAAAAAAAATCCTGAAAATTATCAAAATTTTCAGTGTATGAGATTTTAAAGGTGTTTTGAACTCCTTTGCTTCCTAATTTGAGTGTGGGGATCAAAGAATGTACAAAAATCGAGTCTCGACGGCCTATGATACCTCATTTTTTGCACATTTATTTATTTGCATATGCTTGGATGAGTGAATTGTGCTAAAATGCAATGGTATGACATTCTTATGAATTTTTCTTAGGTTCATGACGGTGTGAATTGCATATGATGCCTTTTATAACATGTGATGTTGTTTTATCCTAAGATGAGACCACCTTGAATTCTTATCCAAATGTTGAATGGCTGAATATTTAGAAAATCTTAAAACCCTAAAATACTTTAATGAATTCGATGACAGGTCTTAAGGTGGTGTCTTGTGCATGCCTAAGAGAATCTCAAAGTGAGGATCGTCATCTTACACGGGGTTGACCCAATAGCTAATGGAGGGTAAAATTTTATCAAAATACATTTACATGACAAAATCCATCCCATGATGGATCTCAAAGTTATAACTGGCGCATACTTTTGAGGATCTCGAAGTGAGGATAATCGTCCTCTTGTGTGGGTTTATCCAATAGATTAAAGGTCAGTAAATGCAAAATAAAAGGATTAAAGTATTGATGGGTTGAATTCAAAGGTATCCATAAGCTAATTAAATATTGTTTGTAAAACAAGTGCGTAGGGGTGCTAGTACCTTTCCTTCACATAACTGCACTCTGAACTTGACTCTGGTGCATAAACCATTGACTATCAACTCCTTGGGCCTTAGGTTAGTTGTGTGAACAATTAATTAATTAGTAGTAAATCTTTAGGTGTACTAACTTGACCTAGAACAAAGTAGGTTAGTGGCAACTCCGTTGACAGGTTATTAACCCAACTATCATTCCCAAAACATAAATTTCATATTCGAGTTTGCCACTTATGCCAAGGTGATTCAAAGATTCACACTGGCAGTGGTGAGCCTTTAGGACATGTAGACAAAAAATCCACCACAAATCTCCTAAGACTCCTTTTCTCTCCTTCTATCTTGTTCTAGAGTTTTTCCTCCTTTCTTCTTTCTTCTTTCTTCCTTTTTCTCTTAGTGCTTTCATAACCTCTATTAATAAAGAAATAGGGCGTGATTTTCCATAAATCCACCCATTTAATATATATATATATGTTGATTTAGGTGTAATCCTTAGAGGGGGGTGAATTGAGTATTTTAAAAAATTCTTTGAAACTTATTCACCTCTTAGTCCCTATGTCTAAATTTAACCAATTACTTATCAAGTTCGTGTGAGATTATTCAACATACATGCAAGCAAGCAAGATATTGAAAAACAATGCGGAAAATAAAAAGATAAGGGAAGAGAGAATGCAAAAGCGATTTTATGAGGTTCAGCCAACCCGGCCTATGTCCTCGCCTTAAGCAACCCACTCAAGGATTCCACTATAATCCCTACTCCTTAAATTAAGACGGAGCTTCCCTTACAATCCGCTGCTTACAAGAGGTATAACTCCCTCCTAATCCGCTTCTTACAAGAGATACAGCTGTAAGAACCCAAAATATGAAAAATGGCTTTAAATATTAAGAGATGGGCAAAATTGGAAATTTTTGGGTCAAAGGGATATAAAAGGATATTTTCTTTGCTTCCTTATTAAGAAATCTCAAATATCTCTCTCTCTCTCTCTCTCTAAACCTCTCCCTACTCCTTCTCTCTAGAATTCTTCGTCGATCGTTGACGGAATTGGAAAACGAAAGCTACCACGAGGATCGTGGAAGGACTCTCTACAACTTCTATGGATCAAAATCTCGTTTCAGAGATTTTCGGGTTTCAGCGTAAAATCAAGGTAAGGCTCGATTTTCAATTTTGATCTAGTAGATTTGTAGGTAACTGTTTTGTGAACATATTCTATACTGTGATTTGTAGGTTTTGGAACTCAGTTCGCTGTTTAGGGACCTTGGAGTTCGGGATTTGCTTACGGGGTTAAGGTAAGAAGAAACTATGTTATATTGGTTATTTTTGAAATCAGACTTGGTAGAACTGTGGTCCACAAACCTGTGTGTTTTTTGGCTACTCATTTGGGGGATCTAACGAGGGAAAATATGGGTTTTTCATTATTACAGTTTTGGGAAAAAGGGGGCAACGGGCTAAATCCTGGGTTTTGTTGAAAACCGAGTATATGTGTGATTTATACTGTGATATTGGGATGGCTGTGCCTTGACTTTGTTTAAACTGTATTTGTTTGAAAAACCATGATTTAGATTACCAAATGAGTGTGGTTTGTTTGGTTATATGAGCATGCATGTGTGTGTGATATGTTGAAACGCTAGTAGGAACACGGTTCCGAAATTGTTCTAGGTACTGAGAGTGTCCGGCTCTATATTCGAGGGCGTGTTATCGCCTGCCATGTAGGCAAGAGTGTCTGGCTCTATATCCGAGGGTGTGAGCCTATTCCAGTAGATCAGGCCGAAGGGAGTGGATCCACCAGTTTAGCGTCGGTACAATGCCATGGGAGTCTGGGACTAGCCATGTGCCAATGGCGCCGTGTTCGCGGGTTGGCTACGAGCCAATGTCGTATGTCAGTGGCCAGCTTTGAGCCGAAGAGTGTGACAACACTGAGGATTACTGATCATGTGTATGTATTATAACGGGGCTGCGTATAAATGGCCGCCGTGTGTGTGCGTGTATGCACTGTGTAAATTAGTACTAGAATGCATTTAACTACGTGTATATTGTATCATGATAACACTCAAATGCCACACACTGATATAACCTATGTTCTTCCTTACTGAGAGGTGTCTCACCCCTACTGTCCGTTCATTTTTACAGGTCCTTCGGGTAACTGGAACTAGCGTCTTGGTGTAGGGACCGTAGTGGCCGGTGTACTGCGTTAGCGCTTGGGTAAGTGCTAGGACTGTAGTTTTGTTGAGTTGCCATTTTCAGTTGTATTTGGGCACCCAGTTTGTGTGTTTTGTTAAATCCATGTTCTGCTCTTGTATAGACTCTGGTATGGTACTGCATATGTTAATATAAAATGACTTTTTCCTGCTACGTATATGATTATGATTAGATGTATTTAGGGTGCCTGGGAACGCCACGGGGTCGGACCCTTATCCTTTGTACTGTATCTGTGATGATTTGTATGATATAAGGACATGTTAGGTTACAATCTCACCCATGGGTCCTATTTTCGGGTTCGGGGCATGACAGCTTAGTATCAGAGCTAACCAGGTTACTAGATCTTGTAGACTTGGTTAGGCTTAGTTTTGATTACATACCAGAGTATAGGATGTGGATATGGGTAGAGTTGGTTGAGGGTTGTTCGGTTGCTAGACTGGGAATTGTCGATGGTATTCCGTGTTTTTCCTAGGATGACGATTCCAGTAAAAGTAGGGCAAATCATTGATGACTTTCGTGTCCGTGTGATAGGACAGACCTAGACCTAGAAGGAAGTAGTTAACAAGATTAGTGTAGATCATTGTGTTAACTGTATGTGTTATAGGGATACTGATAGATTCCTATTGTGTTGCAGAATGGAGCCCAAGGATAATAATATGAAAAGTGGCTCCGAGGAGACTGCGAGTGATGAGTCCCCTTCTGTGCCTTAAGGTTTGACGAGGCAGGTATTACAAGAGATCGAGGGAAGTGTGAGGAGATGCGAGCGCTCTCCTACTACTGCGGGGTGCACCATTGAGAGGTTCACACGCATGTATCCTTCGACGTTCTCTGGAGGACCTGACTCGATGACAGCAAAGGACTGGATGGAGAAGATTGAGAGGATTCTAGGAGTTCTGCACTGCACGGATAGGCAGCGAGTCCTCTATGCTACTTTCCAGCTGTCTAGGGAGGCGAGTCGATGGTGGACTACGGTGAGTCTGCTGGAGAGGCAGAGAGCTAGTCCTGAGGAGATGACATGGAGCCGTTTCAAGGAGGTGTTCTTTGACAGATGCTTCCCTGTTTCAGTACGTGATGCAAAGGCAGATGAGTTTTCTGCTCTGACACGGGGGAGTTTGACGGTGTAGGGGTATGCGGCTTGATACATAGAGCTATCTCGTTTTGCATGATGTATGATCTCGAGCGAGTATGAGAAGACTCGGAGGTTCAAGAAGGGTTTAAGGAAGGATATCCATAGATTGGTGGGTATGCTTCAGATCTGTGAGTTCTCGATATTGGTGGATAAGGCCACAGTGATCGAGAGTGGTATTCGAGAGGATGAAGCGGATCAGGAATCGAGGAAGAGGATAGTACCTTCTAGTTCTTAGATAGGATCTCGTCAGGGATCGTGGAAGAAGAGGAGCAAGGGCTCAGGTTATCGCTAGAATATCGAGCGCCAAGACTCTCATACGAGCCAGACCGGTGGTTGTTGTACCAGATGTCATAGGTGGCACGAGGGAGAGTGCCAGTCATTTGGGGGTAGTTGCTACAACTGTGGCTAGCCAGCCACATGTCTCATGATTGTCGAGCACTGAGGCGAGACGTGCCTGCAGTTAGTGGGGACCAAGGGGGTAATCAGATACCTCAGGGAACTGCTCAGACGAATACAGTTCTGGCCAGAGTATACTCTCTTACTCTAGCGGATGCTGAGCATGCAAGTAACGTGGTGACAGGTACCTTATTATTGTTTTCGAATAAAGCTTCTATTTTGTTTGATTCAGGTGCAACCCATTCCTTTGTGTCTATGAATTTTATGGGACGGTGTGGGGTTGAGAATCGAGATATGAATGAGGTGTTATCTATTACTACACCATCTGGGAGTTTATCCTTCTGTAGGAAGATATGGGTAGACTGTCTAGTGGAAATTCAAGAGAAGCTGCTACTGACGAATCTTATGGTATACGACATGTCAGGGTTTGATGTTATTCTGAGGATGGATTTGTTGTTCTCCAGTTATGTCGTGATTGACTGTCGTAGGAAGGTGGTAGTTTTCAAACCTCCTGGAGAGCAGGAGTACGAATTCGTGGGATCGTGTGTGCGTTCAGCGCCACAGATTCTGTCGGCATTACAGGTGAGAAGGCTACTTTTGGACGGATGTCAGGGGTACTTAGCTTGTGTGGAGGAACCGCCACAGGATGAGTTAAGACTCGAGGATATTCGGGTAATCAGCGAATTCCCGGATGTGTTCCCAAATGATTTACCCAGTTTGTCTTCGAATCGTGAGGTAGAGTTTGCGATAGAGTTGCTGCCTGGTACGGTACCAATCTCTAAAGCTCCGTACCGAATGGCTCCAGCAGAACTTCAGGAGTTGAAGGAGCAGCTACAGGAATTACTGGACAGGGGATTCATTCGACCTGGTGTTTCGCCCTGGGGAGTTCCAGTACTATTTGTGAAGAAGAAGGATGGGTTGATGCGGATGTGCATTGTTTACCGTAAGATTAACAAGGTAACTATGAAGAATCGTTATCCTTTACCTTGTATAGATGATCTCTTTGACCAGTTGCAGGGGATGCGGGTCTTTTCGAAGATCGATTTGCGGTCAGGATATCATCAGGTGAGGCGGAGGATGTAGCAAAAACGGCTTTCCGAACCAGATATGGGTACTACGAGTTTTTAGTCATGCCTTTTGGGTTGACGAATACTCCATTGGTGTTCATGGATCTGATGAACAGGGTTTTCCATGAGTACTTAGATCGGTTCATGGTGGTATTCATTGATGACATTCTGGTATACTTGAGGAGTACGGAAGAACACGTGGAACATTTGAGGTTAGTGTTACAGATTTTGCGAGAGAAGAAGTTGTATGCTAAGTTGAAGAAATATGAATTTTGGCTGAGTCAGATTGCGTTCTTAGGCCATGTGGTTACTGGGGATGGAATATTAGTTGATCCTAGCAAGATTGAAGCTGTGGTCGACTGGGTAAGGCCGAAGGATGTGCAGGAGGTTCGGAGTTTTCTAGGACTAGCGGGTTATTATCGTCGGTTCGTAGAGGGTTTCTCTAAACTGTCTGGACCTCTGACTCGATTAACCAGGAATGGAGTCCAGTTTGAGTGGACCAATGATTGCGAGCAGTGCTTTCAAGAGTTGAAGCACCGGCTGGTTACTGCTCCAGTGTTGACCATTCCTTCAAAGGATGGTGGATTTGTGATTTATAGGGACGCATCTCTAAAGGGCTTAGGATGTGTGCTTATGCAGCAGGGTAAGGTTCTAGTGTATGCTTCTTGGCAATTGAAAGAATATGAGAACAACTACCTTACGCATGATTTGGAATTAACTGTTGTTGTGTATGCGCTAAAAATCTGGCGACACTATTTGTACGGGGTGCAGTGTGAGATCTTCACTGAACATAAGAGCCTCAAGTATTTCTTCACATAGAAGGAGTTGAATATGAGGCAGAGGCGGTGGCTAAAGTTGATTAAGGACTACGATTGCACGATCAGTTATCACCTGGGGAAGGCAAATGTGGTGGCTGATGCGTTGAGTCGAAAGTAGGACCTACAGCTGTATCTGCAGTTGTAACTCAATGTCACATCAGACAGGATTTGGAGAGCTCAAGTATAGAGTTGGTGGTTGGTGATCATCAGGCTTATTTTGCTGGTTTGGTGGTCCAACCGACCCTATTTGAGCGCATAAAAGTCGCGCAAGCTAATGATGCAGAGTTGGTAGAGGCTATGGAAAAAGTATAGCAGGGATTGGCTACAGAGTTTAACATCTCTAAAGGAGGTGTGTTGAGTTTTGGGACCAGATTGTGTGTTCCGAATGATGATGAGATCAAAAGGACGATTTTAGAGGAGGCGCATCGTTCTATGTATACGGTACATCCTAGTAGTACAAAAATGTAGCGGGACTTGCGCGAGACCTTTTGGTGGTCTGGTATGAAGAGGCAGATTGCTCAGTGGAGCAGTGTCTGACGTGTCAGCAGGTGAAAGCTGAACATCAGAGGTTGGCAGGGCCGTTGCAGCCTTTGCCTATTCCGGTGTGGAAATTGGAGCATATTTCCATGGATTTTGTAATCAGATTGCCACCAACGTTTCACAGCCAAAATGCTATCTGGGTGATCGTGGATAGATTGACGAAATATGCTCATTTCATATCGATGAAGGTTAGCTATCCTTTAAGTAGGCTAGCAGATTTGTATGTGCATGAGATTATGAGAATGCTCGGGGTACCGGTGTCCATTGTGTCTGATCGAGATCCGAGGTTTACTTCTCGATTCTGGACAAGTTTGTAGAAGGCATTGGGGATGAAGCTTACTTTCAGTACAGCGTTCCACCCCCATACTGATGGACAATCGGAGAGGACGATACAGATATTGGAGGATATGTTGCGAGCTTGTGTGTTAGACTTTGGTGGTAGTTGGATACAGTTTATGCCACTTGTGGAGTTCGCTTATAATAACAGCTTCCATTCTAGTATCGAGATGGCACCGTTCGAGGCTTTGTATGGTCAGAGGTGTCGAACTCCCTTGTGTTGGGATGAAGTTGGTGAACGGCAGGTGTTAGGACCTGAACTTGTGCAGCAGGCGTCTGAGAAAGTGGGTTTGATCCGGGAGAGGATTAGATTAGCTCAGAGTTGGCAGAAGAGTTATGTAGATGTTCACCGCCATGATTTAGAGTTCGAAATGGGAGGTAAGGTATTACTGTGTATTGCTCTGATGAAAGGAGTGATGAGATTCGGTAGGAAGGGCAAGTTGAGTCTGAGGTATATCGGACCATTTGAGGTACTTGAGCGAGTGGGTCCGGTAGCCTACAGAGTTGCATTACCTCCAGCACTTTCGAGGGTCCATGATGTGTTTCACGTCTCCATGTTGAGGAGGTACGTGTTGGATCCTTCACATGTGATTAGTTATAGTGAGTTGGAAATTAGGGATACTTTAGCGTATGAGGAGATACCTGTTTAGGTTCTGGACTGTAAAGTTCAAAAGCTTCGTACCAGAGAGATACCGTTAGTGAAGGTATTGTGGCGAAACCACAAGGTTGAGGAAGCTTCTTGGGAATTGGAAACAGAAATATGTCGGAAGTATTCACAGTTATTTTGAGCACTTGTACATGATCCTATTGTGGGTTGGGATAGGTGGCTAGTCGTCGGGAGTGCGAGTATTGTGAACTCCTGAGACTGTTGTATATGTAACCACGATATTCCTCCGCCATAAGTGAGGGTATGTATGTGTATGCGTATGATGGGACTGCACTGTGGTGATCGCCAGTTCGCTCTTGAGTTGTGTCTATGTGTATGTGTATAATGAGACTGCGCTGTGGTGATCGCCAGTTCGCTCTTGAGTTGTGTCTATATATTTGATTGTATGTATGAGTCTGGGAATGAGAGATGGCAAATTTCAAGGGCAAAATTTTTGTAAGGAGGGGAGATTGTAAGAACCCAAAATATGAAAAATGCGTTTAAATATTAAGAGAGAGGAAAAAATGGAAATTTTCGGGTCAAAGGGCTATAAAAGGAAATTTCCTTTGCTTCCTTATTAAGAAATCTCAAATATATATATATCTCTCTCTCTAAACCTCTCCTTACTCCTTCTCTCTAGAATTCTTCGCCGATCGTTGACGGAATCGGAAAATGGAAGCTACCATGAGGATCGTGGAAGGATTCTCTACAACTTCTACGGATCGGAATCTTGTTTCGGAGATTTTTGGGTTTCGGCGTAAAATCGAGGTAAGGCTTGGTTTTCAATTCTGATCCAGTCGATTTGTAGGTAACTATTTTTTGAACATATTATGTACTATGATTTGTAGGTTTTGGAACTCGGTTCGCTGTTTAGAGACCTTGGATTTCGGGATTTGCTTACGGGGTTAAGGTAAAGGGAACTATGTTTATATTGGTTATTTTTGAAATCAGACTCGGTGGAACTGTGGTCCACGGTCTTGTGTGTGTTTTGGCTACTCAATTGGGGGATCTAATGGGGAAAACTATGAGTTTTTCATTATTACAATTTTGGGAAAAAGGAGGTGACGGGCTGAATCCCGGGTTTTGTTGAAAACCGAGTATACGTGTGATTTATACTGTGATATTGGGATGGCTGTGCCTTGACTTTGTTTAAACTGTATTTGTTTGGAAACCATGATTTAGATTACCAAATGAGTGTGGTTTGTTTGGTTATATGAGCATGCATGTGTGTGTGATATGTTGAAATGCTAGTAGGAACGCGGTTCCGAAATTGTTCCAGGTACTGAGAGTGTCCGACTCTATATCCGAGGGCATGTTATCGCCTGCCATGTAGGCAAGAGTGTCCGGATTTATATCTGAGGGTGTGAGCCTATTCCGGCAAATTAGGCCGAAAGGTGTGGATCCACCAGTTTAGCGCCGATACGATGCCATGGGAGTCGGGGACTAGCCATGTGCCGGTGGCGCCGTGTTCGCGGGTTGGCTACGGACCAACGCCGTATGTCGCAGGCTGGCTTTGGGCCGAAGAGGATGACGACACTGAGGATTACTGATCATGTGTATGTATTGTGACGGGGCTGCGTATAAATGGCCGCCGTATGTGTGCGTGTATGCACTGTGTAAATTAGTACTAGAATGCATTTAACTACGTGTATATTGTATCATGATAACACTCAAATGTCACACACCGATATAATATGTGTTCTTCCTTACTGAGAGGTGTCTCACCCCTACTGTACATATATTTTTACAGGTCCTTCGGGTAACCGGAACTAGCATCCTGGTGTAAGGAGCGTAGTGGCCGATGTACTGCGTTAGCGCTTGGGTAAGTGTTAGGACTGTAGTTTTGTTGGGTTGCCATTTTGAGTTGTATTTGGGCACCCAGTTTGTACATTTTGTTAGAGTCATGTTCTGCTCTTGTATAGACTCTGGTATGGTACTGCATATGTTGATATAGAATGACTTTTTCCCGCTGCATATATGATTATGATTGGATGTATTTAGGGTGCCTAAGAACCCCACGGGGGTCAGACCCTCATCCTTTGTACTGTATCTGTGATGATTTGTATGATACAGGGACATGTTAAGTTACAATCTCACCCCTGAGTCCCATTTCCGAGTTCGGGGCGTGACAACAGCTCTCTTCTCAAACCTGGTTCACACACCGAACCGTGAATACAATAAAATCAGTAAAACACTCAAAATTGATTCCAAATAAAGCTCGTGAGTACAATTCAAATTCCTAATACATTCATCATATGATGAAATTTGAAGTTCAGAATGTATAAAACAATACAATCGTTTATGAATGATATGCTTCAACACACAAATTTTCTTTTTATCAAAACTCCCAAGTAGTGATAAATTTAAGCGCTTTGGAGAATTATTAGGGTAAATCTTTGAATATAAAATGATTGCAAAAAATTTGAACACACTTTGTCAAAAAACAATATTTCTCTTAATATTTCAATCTCAAGGTGATCTTGGTAATATTTGACTTAATATGTAACTATATGATTAGAATACCAAAGATCAACACACTTACTATATGATTTTCAGAAAATATCCTTCAATACGTATATAGTTATAAACATAAAGGATCTTCAAATAAGTAGATTTGTTATATTGAAAAACTACCAGCTCTTTGAATGAAAACTCACTTGAACCAAAAATATTTTAATCAATAACTAAAGCCCTTCTCAAGTGGTAATCTTTTCAAAAATGATTTGCTCTATACACACACACAGTCAACCTCTTATCAAATATTCAAAAGTAGATTTTGCAATGATAAGCTCCATAAAAAAAATATACTCTTGAATCAATAACTTTTCAATCAGTAGCCAAAACCTTTCTCTAGCAATGATATTGTCAAAAACAATATATATATATATATATATATATGCACACTCAATGTCAAAGTTCTCTAAAGATGTTCAAGAACAGATGTTGATATGAGAATCTCTTGAAAAAGCTAAATAGATTAATCAAACCTCAATACCAAATCGAACGAAAGACGAATGAGTGAGATCCCTTTTGGTTTTCTAAGTAGATTTGCCCAAAGAAGATGAATATAAGTTGAAGTGCAGGCAAACGTATCGCAATCAACTCAAGTTTCTCAATTCCCTTTCAAAAAGTGCTCTCTTTTCTTCTTGTTGATCATGGCTAACGTACTAGGGTTTAGATATTCAATATATATAATGTCTTACCCTTAGAATAGATCTAAACTATTGGATCAAAAGATAGCTCATGTGTTTGTACAATAAAAATTAAATTTTTAATCTTTCCCGCAAGTTCAGACGACTGAGGTTGGGGGCCTAGATGACTAAAGTCCTTTTTATCCTTTGAAAAAAATAGCCTAGACACAGGGTCAGATGACTGAGGTCAAGGGTCAGATGACCGAAGCATCGAGTTCAAACGACTAAAGTCAAAGTTCAGTCATCTGAGGTGCTTCTGCTAGTTTCTATTTCTCACTCATAAATCTTCAGACGACCGAACTTATTCTTCAAACATCTGAAGTAATTCTTTAGTCAACCAAACTTAAGTTCAGTCATCTGAAGTTGCCACTTCATGCTTCTGAACAGAAACTTCAGTCTTCTAAGGTTCTGTTCTTCTAATTTTTCACACTCAATTCAAAATATGATTTGCTCTCTTTATTTATCTTTTTATAAAACTTTTCCTCAGGTTTTTTAAATAAGTTTCTAAGTCCATATAATTCCCCTAAAAATGTTCATGAAATGCATGAGTCCTAAAATCATTCTAAAATATGATTTGAGTCTCAAACTAAATCATATGAAAGTGTAAGTACATTAGCTCTAAGTACCCATTCCCATGACGTTTTTGAACTTTGCCGCTTGCATCTTGATTCTCGTATTCTTTAAATTCCATAAAATATGTCAAGATATGTAAGCTTAAATCTTCATGACTTCTATTACTTGTTATCCTTCTGTACATGCTTAATATAGTTCTTGTTCATAATCTCAATTACACAGATCAAATACCAAGTGATTTGTCATTATCAAAACAGGATTAGACTCATAGAGTCAACAATATATATCCCTTAAAAAAAAAAAAAAAAGCTTGCCTCCTTGTCCTAAAGAGTGCTTAGTCAAAAAAACCTATTTTATTATATGCAGGGAATGCTGAAAATTGATTAAGGATGCCTAGTTAACCTTGAAAATTTGGTTTCTAACCCTCAAAACATGTAATTGATGCCCAAAATGAGCACAAATAAACTCTAAGCTCTCACCTAAACACGCAACCATGAGCTATTTTCTAGTTTTGAAGGAGGCGTCAACTAAAACAAGTGTTCATTTAAAATGGCTATTGATCAAAGCCCCTTTTTTGCTAGTATCTTCACTTGAAGACATTAGGAAAAGAAAAAATGTCCATTCTGACTGAATATAAAAAAAAATGATAACAAGAGGAAAGGGCAAAAACTCTCTTTAAATAAAAGTTATCTGAATGTTGGGATTGCCTTTGCTTTTCTATCTTAAAAAAATGTCTAAATATTAAAGTTAGG
This sequence comes from Malania oleifera, assembly GCF_029873635.1. NCBI lineage: Eukaryota > Viridiplantae > Streptophyta > Magnoliopsida > Santalales > Ximeniaceae > Malania > Malania oleifera. The sequence goes on along the minus strand of NC_080421.1, from coordinate 43,871,377 downwards.
GGAAGAAATATGATCTTGACTTCATGCTCAACTACCCTCTAATAAAAACTAACCCATTTTGGATTTCAAAATGATGAAGAGTAGTAGGAGAAATATACAGAAATGACTTATCAAGCTTTGTCATACGTTTGTTTGATGAAATCGATGAACAAAGTCTCTTATCTTTGTTATCAAAGTTATAATTGGTGTCTTAAGAGTATAATGATTATATTCTGATCAAATGAGAGTTGACCATCTTTGGCCGACCAGTATTCCCATAAAAAAAATGGATCAAATAATAATTTACCATTTGTTAACCAAGTTGGGTTTGAATGTTAAACCAATCTTTTATTAAAAGTCAGTTCTTCAGAAATTCAACCTGGGTTTGGGTCTCCTAGTATTTGACAAATCATTTGAGGCAATGGTCACTACCAAAATGATGGTAGGCTATTTTTCTACTACCCAAAATAAAGTCAAAGAAGAAATCTCTTGCAAGCCCTTTTTGGGCCTAAAAAATTCAATTCTTAATTAGCCCATCAAAGGATCACACCCCATACTGGGGCAGTTTTAAAAAGATCAATCCCAAATGGAATTCAAATGAAAATGAAGTTAATATTCCTTCATAAAAGGAAAAGCAAAAGTTGTGGTAAAATAAAAAGATGAAAAAACAAAAAAAGAAAAAAAAAAAAGAAATAAGGGACATACTACATATGTGATCTTTGACTAACGAATACCTGTGATGAAATTGCTAAATTTTGAGCCTTATTTAAGTCTTTTTTTCTTTAACCCATACCCCTAGCCTACGTTACGGTCCATATGAAAGTCCTTACCATATTGGTATACATTGTTGTCTCAAATGATTTGTCAGACTCGATGTTGAATCTGAACTACGTAATGACCTAATCTTGAAAAGATACGTAGGTAGCTTGTTCAAATAACAAGTTCGATCAATACTTTGCAAATACAGCACCACAAACTGGGGCAAAAACTTTAATTATGGGATGAGATTTTTTAGCCTTAGTTTCCTTCTTCTTGGTGAAACCTAAATCCTAAGCCTATATTTCGTCTCGTGTCTTAAAGTCCACCCTGAGATTGGAATATTGATTAGGCTACTTAATGAGACACTAGTTATAATTCAAGACAAAGAATTTGAAATAAGCTTGAAATAAGTAAGAAATAATCTCTAAGTGGTGATACAGTGGAGGAGGTAAGGTTATGAGGTTAAAAAAAATAACGAAAAAAAAAAAAGTTTTTCCCATTGATATGATTCTCTAAGCTAGTAAAGTTACATTAGTGTCAAAGTACTGGTAAAAGTTGTCTCCTATTTAACAAGCACAAAAAATCAAGTAAAGACAAGTAAGTTTGTGCATTCCATCTATATTCCTATTGAGATTCTGATTGCATGCTTATTTATTTAAATTTCAAAGAGATTTTAAACACTAAGGATGCAATCCATAGAACGTCTTTTTGGAGAAAATGTAAGATGGACAGGATCAACTACCAATGCATCTACTGGGGCAGGTGTCATGTCGAGTTTTAGAGGAACACATTCAGGGACATCTATGTCAAATGGGAATTCCAAAATATGGCCAAGATCAAAATTTAGTTTGTTACGGGCTTATTGGGAAATTGGCATGTCATTAGGTGTTATATAAAAAAAAAAAAAAAACCTTCTTACTCTTCCAAAGCTTGAAAAGAATACAGATAGTCGAAGTGTTTCAGAATCATCAGTAGGCTTCTTGTAGAGAAAGTCTCCGTTGGGAATGTACGATGCGAGTAGAATTAGTCACAGAATAACCTAACTGGGGCAAATGTCATGATAAGTTTCACACGAGCCGATTCAGAGATATGTTTATTCAAGAGGAATTTAACAACATAACAAGCCAAGATCAGTTATAGATCCATTCAACTGAAGCAAATTTTGTGATTAAGTTTCATTTGAGCCAAGTCGACCACCTCCATTGAGAAAATCGGGCTAAGATCAGTCATAGATCCATTCAACTGGCGTAGGTTTTGGGATCAGTTTCAAAGGAACTGATTCAGAGACAACACAGCCAAGATCAGAGATTAAGTTGTTGATTACAAACGCATTGGAAAAAGGAAGTTCATACATCATCCTGCATTTCATGCATTGTACAAAAAAAATAAAAAAATAAAATAAATAAAATAAAATAAAATAAATGCATGCATGTCATATCATGCAACATGCATACATATCCCCATGTTCTAGTATCATATCAAACAACATGCATGCACCCTTGCATTCTAGCATCATCGATAGCAACATTCATGCATCATATAACATCATTTAGTCATACTCATCTTGTCGTACATCTCTTTTCATCATTGTCCAAGCAACCTTTGTTTCACTAATGCTTTAATACTGGGGCAAATGGTCTGGGTCTAAGTCAAGTCATTGTTGTGCGCTTCAGTGCTCAAGTTCTCAAACCTGGCGCAAGTCATTATTGTGTGCTTCGGCGCTAGAGTTCTTAAACCCAGTGCAAGTTATTCTCATGTACTTCGGTGCTCCGGTTCTCAAACCTGATGCAAGTCATTATTGTGTGCTTCGACACTTGGGTTCTCAAACCTGGTGCAAGTCATTCTCATGTACTTCGGCACTTGGGTTCTCACACCCAGTGCAAATCATTCTCATATGCTTCGGCGCTCGGGTTCTAAAACCCAGTGCAAATTATTCTCATGTACTTCGGCACTTGGGTTCCCAAACTCGGTGCAAGTCATCCTCATGTACTTCGACACTTGGGTTCTCACACCCAATGCAAGTCATTCTCATGTGCTTCGGCACTTGGGTTCTCAAACCCAGTGCAAGTTATTCTTATATACTTCGGCGCTCAGGTTCTCAAAACTGGTGCAAGTCATTATTGTGTACTTCAGTGCTCAAGTTCTCAAACCTGGTACAAGTCATTATTCATATACTTCGACGCTCGGGTTCTCAAACACAGTGCAAGTTATTCTTATGTACTTTGGCGTTCAGGTTCTCAAACCTGGTGCAAGTCATTAGTTATGTGCTTTGGCATATGAGTTCTCACACCCAGTGCAAGTCATTCTCATGTGCTTCAGTGCTCGGGCTCTCAAACCCGCTGCAAGTCATCACCATATACTTTGGCACTCAAGTTCTCAAACCTAGTGCAAGTCATATTCATGTGCTTTAGTACTCAAGTTATCAAACCTCGTGTAAGTCATTCTCATATATTTCGGCTCGAGTTCTCACACTCGGTGCAAGTCATCATCATATACTTCGGCACTCGGGTTCTCAAACCCGGTGCAAGTCATCACCATGTACTTCGGTGCTCGGGTTCTCAAACCTAGTGCAAGTCATATTCAGGTACTTCAGTGCTCGGGTTCTCACACCCGATGCAAGTCATCATCATATACTTCAGCAGTTAGATTCTCAAACTCGGTGCAAGTCATTCTTATGTACTTCGGTGCTCGGGTTCTCACACTCGATCCAAGTCATCATCATGTACTTCAACATTTGGATTCTCAAACCTGATGCAAGTCATCCTCTTCAGTTCCTATTGACCCTTTCAAAAATATCAGTTGGATTACCATGTTCATTCAAGAAGTCATCTCATAGAGAATCGTGCTAAACATTCTTAGATTGCCCTAGTCGCTCCTTGTTATCCCTGATTGGTAAAAGCAAATAGTACCTAATTGAAAAGCCCTAGGCAGTTGTGTGGCCTGACTAAAATAGATGTCTTTTATCTTTATATGTTTGTTACTAAAGGTAACATAAAAGAGCTCCTGCTGTTACCTTGAAACAACAAAGCCTACAAAGAGGGGCAGTTGTGAATACCCTATTTTTGCCCAAACCAAATATAACAAAGGAGTTACTATATTATTATTATTATTATTATTATTTTTATTGTTATTGTTATTATTATTACTTTACTATTATTATTTTTATGTATTTTATCATTCTTACTATTTCTATTTTATTATTACTTTACTATAATTATTGTTATTATTTTTACTATTTCTATTTATTATTATTATTATTAGTATTATCAATATTTTTAAATATTATTATTATTATTATTATTATTATTATTATTATTATTTTAGGGTTTGTGGACAAAGCCTATAAAAATGCTCACGGGGAACACCCACAGACACGGCTGGAGGGGACGCACATCTCTCTCCTCTCCCTCTCCTTCTCACACGACCGCACACCACATTACTCCATTATTCTTCCTCTTCGCTCACGCTCACACACGACGGCCCTTCTCCCTCACACACCGTTCATAGCCGCTGGGCACTGTTCATCACCTCCTTCGCCTCTCCCCGACACCAGCATCACCATCCAGCCTTTCCCTCATCTCCTTCAATCCACCCATCCGCACAGCCTCCACCCTCAGCATCTCGTCCTCACCGAACCACCACCACCAACATCATCAACCGTCGCACCATCTCCCCCACTTGCCTCCACACACCAGATAGCCCAGCACGCCGTCACTGTTGCCCACACCCCTTGTCATCGCCGTCACCCACCTGGCTCATTTTCATCTCCAGCATTGTCTTTGCGACGCCGATATCATCCTTGCAGCTCCGGCCACGTCCTCCCATTCCCATCTCACAGTCGCACCTTACAACCCTGCTTCACGGCCTCCAGGATCTCCGGCACAACCTCCAAGACCTCTCCCCAACAGCAGTAGTTCTGTAACTCTTACTCAGCGGCTATGGTTCCGCCACAACCCTTCCCTGCTCCGGTCATCTTTCCGGCGGTGCCCCAGCCACTGCTCCCGAACGCAGAAACTCCAAGGATTTTTTTTTTTTTTGTCATAATATTCATGGTTTGTTCTTCCTTTAAGATTCATTTAGGTTTAAATTTTTATTGTATATACTAGTATATATTAAATAATGAATGTTGTTATTTTTAATATGATAATATTTAACACTGATTTTCATGTTTTTCTTGCAGGATTTAATTTTATTTTTTTAGGATTGTATACTAATTTCGGTGATTATACACATTTTAGAATGTAATTTATTTTCATAAGTTTATTATTTCCTTACCCTTTCATTGGTTTCCATGTTTTAATTCTAAATTTGGTTTATTTCCTTGATTAATTATTTCCATATTGGTTTATTATTATCATGTGTGAAATTATTACGGTACCATTATGATATTCAGAATATGTAATTATTGTTAATGTGTGTATATTGTTACCATTAATATTATTTATTATTATCATTATGGAATTACTACTACTATTATTATTATTATTATTATTATTATTATTAGTATTATTATTATTACTGTTGTTATTTATTTAGTGTTATTATTATTATGTTTATTATCATTATTATTATTATTATTATTGGGTAGTAAACCAGTGTCTAACCACACTAAAAGGTTAGTGACGACTCCATTACACCATTTTTCTTGAAAGTATAAAATAATTTTTATTTCGCCAACCCCGAGGCACACGCGCTCCCGGACATCGCGATAGGTGCCTATCTTCTTTGTGTGTTTTTAGGAAATATTTCCTTTCAAGCTCGTCATTTTTTGCTCTGTCTTTCTTTTTTTCCCTTTTCTTTTATCTTCCTTTTGTTTTCTTTTTATTTTTTTTAACCTTGTCTCTTAGTTTTGCCAAAGGCCGGCTCTGTATGTATAGAACTTTTATAGTTTTTTGCCATACATATAAACAAATGATCTATCAAACTACATAAAGTTATTATATGAAGATACTACAAGTGATCTTAGCTTCTTTTGGAGCTTGAGAATATTAAGGCAGGCTATCCTTGTCTGGCCTTGAATTTGAGACATCGAAATACCCTTGAGTACTATGCTAAACTTGTTATATCAAGGTGAACTAAATGACATAGGACAAAATGTATATTGACTTAGGGTGAAAGAAATTATAGGAAACTAGGCTTAAAACCTAATGTTAAACCAATCCCCTAGTAAAGATGATGGAAGGGGATAATTGAAAGGTGAAAAGGGAGACTGAAGTTGGAGACTAAAGTTACTTCTTTAGCAAGATACCTACATACCCAATATATGGGATCAAGTCCTTATGTAGTTTGGGTTTGCAAGGCATTTTTTAAAGACTAGATGGATGTCTTAATTTGAGAAGACTTTCACTTTGGTTGTGATGAGGTTGGGGTGTTTAGGTTAAGAAAAAAGATAGAATTCTTAAGCTAAAAATTTATTTGGGTAAAAAATGGATAAGGATCACCTTTCATTTCCTTACTCATTCCTTTTCTTTTTCTTTTCCTTTTCTTCTCTCTAGATCTTGTAAGAACCCAAAATATGAAAAATGGGTTTAAATATTAAGAGAGAGGCAAAATTGGAAATTTTTGGGTCAAGGGCTATAAAAGGAAATTTCTATTACTTCTTCATTAAGTAAACTCAATCCTATCTCTCTCTCTCTTTAAACTCTCTCTACTCTCTCCTTCTCTCTAGAATTCTTCGCCGATCGTTGACGGAATTGGAAAATGGAAGCTACCACGAGGATCGTGGAAGGATTCTCTACAACTTCTACGGATCGGAATCTCGTTTCGGAGATTTTTGGGTTTCGGCATAAAATCGAGGTAAGGTTCGGTTTTTAATTTTGATTCCGTAGTTTTGTAGGTATCAGTCTTATGAGTATATTTTGTACTGTTATTTGTAGGTTTTGAAACTCGGTTTGTTGTTTAGGGACTTCGGAGTTTGGGATTTGCTTACGACGTTAAGGTAAGAAGAAACTATGTTATATTGGTTATTTTTGAAATCGGACTTGGTGGAACTGTGGTCCACGGTCCTGTGTGTGTTTTGGTTACTCATTTGGGGGAATCTAACGGGGAAAACTATGGGTTTTTCATTATTACAGTTTTGGGAAAAAGGGACTGACGGGCTGAATCCCAGGTTTTGTTGAAAACCGAGTATATGTGTGATTTATACTATGATATTGGGATGGTCGTGCCTTGACTTTGTTTAAACTATATTTGTTTGGAAAACTATGATTTAGATTACCAAATGAGTGTGGTTTGTTTGGTTATATAAGCATGCATGTGTGTGTGATATTCGGAATTGCTGATAGGAACGCGGTTCCGGAATTGCTGATAGGATTGCGATTCCAAAATGATTCCAGGTAGTGAGAGTGTCCGGCTCTATATCTGAGGGCATGTGTTTATCGCCTGCCACGTAGGCAAGAGTGACCGGCTGTATATCTGAAGGCATGAGCCTATTCCGGCAGATCAAGTCGAAGGGTGTGGATCCACCAATTAGCGCCGGTACGATGCCATAAGAGTCGAGGATTAGTCATGTGTCGGTGGCGCCATGCTTCGCAGGTTGGCTAAGGGCCAACGCCGAAATGTCGGACCGACTTCGGGCCGATGGGTGTGACGACACCGGGTTACTAATCATGTGCGTGTATTGTATGGGGCTGCGTATAAATGACCGCCGTGTGCATGCATGTATGCATTGTGTGTATGAGTACTGAATTGCATTCAACTGCTTGTATGTTGTGTCATGATAACACTCAAATGCCACACACCGATATAACCTGTGTTCTTCCTTATTAAGAGGTGTCTCACCCCTACTGTACGTATATTTTTACAGGTCTTTCGGGTAACCGGAACTAGCGTCCTGGTGTAGGGAGCGTAGTGGCCGGTGTACTGTGTTAGCGCTTGGGTAAGTGCTAGGACTGTAGTTTTGTTGGGTTGCCATTTTGAGTTGTATTTGGGCACCCAGTTTGTACGTTTTGCTAGAGCCATGTTCTGCTCTTGTATAAACTCTAGTATGGTACTGCATATGTTGATATAGAATGACTTTTTTCGCTGCGTATATGATTATGATTAAATGTGTTTTGGGTTCCTGGGAACCCCACGGGGTCGAACTTTCATCATTTGTACTGTATCTGTGATGATTTGTATGATACAGGAACATGTTAGATTAAATTTTCACCCTCGTGGTCCCATTTCCGAGTTCGGGGCGTGACAGATCTCCTTTCCCTTTTTTACTGTTTTTATTTCATTTTTTTGTCCCTTTTATTTTCCTTCTTGATTTTATTTTCTTCTTTCGTCCTTTTCTTTTTATTTTTAAAAAACAAAATTACCTCAATAAAAGGGGGTGAACCATCTATTATTAGCCTCAGTGAGAGATTGATTTCTAATTAAGATTAAAAAAATAAACTGTAGGCTCAAAATGGGGCGGCGAGGGATGTTTTATATTTGAAAGGGTATTAGCATGATAGCCTCTCTTCCTTTTAATTTCCATATTTTCCTTAGGAAAATAAGATATCAGGGGTTTATACAAGGTTATTATGTGGATATGGGTGAATGAAGCAAAGGCTCGTAAAAGGGTCAATGAGTTAGAAAGTGAAAAGGGAAATATAAATATATGTAATTTAGGGAAAATGGAATTATAGGTTGGCTAAATGATGGCAACCCATGACTTAGACATAGCCTTAACATGGTATTCACAAGCTTTCTCAATATATTGAAATGTGAAGGCCCTTAGGATTCTTGAAAGATCTTGAAATGTTGCCTTGCAGTCCAAATGACATGTTCAATGTCAGTTCATCATGGAAATTCTCATAACTGTGTAGTTCATATTTATTTGGAAAAAAGACCCTTAGGGTCTTCTTCTTCATCTTCCTTGCTTGATTCATTTACTGCCTCTATTCCCTCTAAGCAGGGTATTAAATTTGCAACCAATGTCATTTTCACACTATATGTGAGATTTTATAATGAAATCATGGCCATGGATGAAGATAGATATGAGATGGAATATGTGATGAGAAGAAGAAATCATGCATAAACCATGAGCTCACTTTATCATTTAAGAAAAATGCCAATAAATATTAGTCCCTTCATCTGTGGGCGAAGCTTTCAAGGGGTGTGCTAACCAATGTTTAAAATACAAGAAAAACAAGATTCAAAAATAAAAAACTATATCGGGTTTTGAGAATTCATTAACGTTCCCAACATTTAGTGACTATTTTAAAATCAAACAAGTGTAAACTACCAAATTATTGTTCTATAATTTGTCCTTTTTACTTTAAAAAAATGGAGTCACCACTTTATTTTAATTTTTGAAAAGCCAAAATAAAGGAAAACCTTTTAAACATATTAGGTTTAGGAGTACAATTGTGAATAGGGAAGGCAACATTTTAAATTCTATTTGGTTGGAATTCAAAATTTTAGCACCCTAAAACACCCATTCAATTGAACGATTGTCATGCTTATATTGTCCGTGTATGTACATCCCATTTTGAAATAATTTCTAAAAATAAACGCTTAAGTTTTTGGAAAAGAACATGAGGTACACTTTTTGAAAACCAGATGTTTGACTGCCCTATACTTCCTTGCATTGTTTATTTCAGAAGATTACCCCATCATTTCCCTTTTGAAAAGGTTTCGTAGGACTTATGTAGAGGAAATAACCCCAAAATTCCTACTACTCTAATGCTTTATCAAAACGAAACATATAAGACATATACAAGAATGCAAATAAATAAGAAATGAAAGAAAAATTTGAGTTTTTTAGTTTGGTATGGTTGAATCTACTAAGTAGATTGCTTATATATATCCTCAAAAGTGGAATCAATCCATTTGTAGTTCACAAAAAAATAATTTAATCAAAGTTTTAAAATATTTTTGAGTTATTTTTATGAAAATATTTGAATATGCATGATTTGGTTTATTAGGGAGGAAAAAAGGCATAAAACCTAACTTGAAATCCCTTGAATTATCTTTTAGAAAATAGGCTTCTTAATCCATTAAACAACCACACCATGAATGGTTCATTAAAAATTTAAATTTTCTAAAAGACATTTTTGGTTCAATTTAGAGGAAAATTATAAAACCATTTGGAAAATTATAGATTTTTTTAGGGAGAACAACAAACCCGACTTGAAGTCTCGGTTTGGAACTTGAAGAACACCGAAAAGCCACAACATGGGTTTATAATTCCAAGGTTTTAAAGAAAAAAACTTGAGAAAACTTTGAAAAACATGGATGAGTGTGTTTGATTTTCATGAGAACTTGGTTTTTTTTATGAAAAATCCATGAAAATGATTGCAATATTAGTGTGTGAATCAACCAACTACAATTAGGCGAGTGTGGAAACTCAAAACAAGGACAAATCCTAAGGAAAATTCAGATTGCACCTCTTATGATTTGGAGGTCAATGGCCCACCAAAAAATTCAGAGGGACAGTCAACCACCCGATAGCCCAATGACTTCATTTTCAAAAATGTGCAGGACAATTGACAACTTGCACTGAAATTTTGTATTTTCATGCCAATTTTGGCACTTCTCTCACACATATTTGCATACATATTAAAGACAAACATTGACACTACAAAATGACATGGTTTGCATTATGGAAACATGGAAAAAAAAAAAAAAAACAAAGTAGATCACATGGAAAACCTAAAATATGCTTCTAAGGAACATGTATGTCATACTTACAGAAACGAATGAAATTGAATTAAAGGAAGGGATAAACACTAAAATGGGATATTTCTTTCACTTTATATATCAAGTAAGAACCACTTTTTGTGTAGATCATCCTCAAAACCCCTTTTCAAACTTGAATGAATAAGAATTTCTTTATTTCTTTCAAATAAAAACATTTTTTTGAACTCTTTTATCTTCACAAAATTCTCACCTTGCCTTCACTTGGACGTGCCCTAATCTCTCACCAAGAATGTTGACTTTTTGAGTCTGATCCCTTTTTGATTCTGACAAAACACAAGTATCTTATGTGTGTATTCAGTATGTGAACATGTTTATATTTCAACACACACATAAGGGGACTAAACATGGAAGCCAATGAAAAACTTAAAGATTATACTCCTAGCGTATTCCATTGGATGATCAAAGAGCAAAGAAGAGAAGACATGTATTTTAATTTGTAATACATTTAGGTTTTTTGGTCTATAATAATGCATGCTCTATATGATATGTTTAAATGCTCAGAATGACTGTAGACAGACCTTAGTGGGACCTAAACTTTAATGAAAAATCATTTTCATAAAAGCTAAAATCATATAAGGGTTTTGGAATAACTTTAAGGTCAGAATTAAGGCAAAAACTCAAGTGTTCAAAGACCTCAGTCGACCGACCCTTACTAGTTTAAACTAGCTTAGTTGATTGACATGCTTTAGGCCAAAGGTCAAAGTGTGACAATGCTCAATCGACCGACCATTTTTTCAATTAATTTTCCATAGTCGACCAACCTTAGAACTTGGCACATCTGCATACCTCAGCCGACCAACATTTTTAGAACAAAATGGCTTCAGTCGACCGACACTGTTCATTCAACCGACTAGCTCTTGTGTATAGCTGACCGACAATTTGCGATTGAGCCCCTAAGAAATTTGAATTTTTAGCTTAGGTCAGCCAACCAACGAAGTCGTTAGTCAACCGATCCTATCAAGTTGCCCAATTTTTCAGCACTAAAAACATCTTTAATTTTAAATAAACAAATTTAAAATGCCCTTCGTGTCCCCAAACGGTCATTTTTTTTAAAAACTCTATGTATACCCTTTTTATTAGCACAATTAGCAGCAAGATTAGCCTAAATACTCTCTCAAATATTTTGTGCTTAAATTTGTAAATTCCGGTGTTATCCCAAGAGGGGGGTGAATTGGGTATTTTTAAAATTAAGCCCTTCAAGTTCTAATTTTGAAAACTATCAATTACAAACTTGTAAACTACTTAACCACTAACTTAATATTTCACAATTAATCAATTTAATGTGTGTCTTTATTAAACATACAATTTTACCCAATTACTCACAAACGTACCAAATGTTCAATACATACACAATAAGTAGATAATTTAAATGCTAGCAGAAATTAAAAAAGAGTTAAGGGAAGAGAGACACAAACTCGATTTTTATGAGGTTCGACTTACCCCAACCTATGTCTTCACCTTGAGCAACCTACTCAAGGATTCCACCAAAAATCTGCTCTTTTAACTGGGACAGAGCTTCTCTTACAATCCACTGCTTACAAGAGGCATAACTTCCTCCTCAACCCCATTTCACAACCCGAACCGTAAATACAAAATAATGAATACAATTTCTATAAAACTCAAAATGCTTCTAACCAAACTAGTGAGTACAATAGAAATTCTAGTATATACTCAAATAATAAAACATGAAGCTCAATGAGTGTATAAGATGTTTTCTGTGGTGAGTTTGGTTGTGATAATGTGAGAAAGAGAAGAAGCTGAGGAAGATGGAGGAATAGAAGAAGAAGATGATAGCTCCATGGATTTCGATTGCTGTGATACCATGTAAGAAGCCAATAAATAGTGGCTGTGCTATCTGGCATATTTTATTCATAATGCAAAGGCCTTTATATACAATTACAGAGGGAATCAAAAGAATAAAAAAAATGGTTACAAAAGAGGTTACAAATAAACCAAAAGGGAATAATCTGTTGGGGATTTAGTTGGGTTTGTTACAACTGCTGATACCCCTTCAATATTTTCACTCCATATGAAAATATATTAAATTCAAGATTTTATGATAATGCAGTTTTGGAAATGTATTAAATTCAAGATTTTAGTGAGGTGCAGTATAAAATAATATTAAAATTTATTTAATAAAGATTATATGTATAAAAATAATTATAATTAGAGAAATTTTTAGAAGTGTAGAACAAAATTGGGAGACGTCCAGCGTGGGTTGGTTCGTTCAGCCGCCCTAGCATCTAGAGGACACCATAGCATCTCCAATGATATGAGAAATACGAGCCGACGCGCAACCCGCCAGTGCCTCCGACCCACCAATCCTAACCCCCTAATGCGTCCCACTCAAGCAGTCCACGGATGTGAGCGCGTGGAAATGAGACGGCAACTTGAAATCCAGCTCGCACTGTTGGAGGCCCGAAAGAGCCAAGACAAAGAAAGGCGCACGCGTCACCGCTCACTTCTGTGGTTCGCCGGTGACGGGAATTAAGTGCGCCCCTCGCGTTGCCCCTCCAATATTTTCGCTCGATAATTTATCGATTCGATTTCAAGCTTTCTAGGGTTCGAGATTTGAGCTTTCTATGAAGTTTTAGGTTTGAATTTGGACGTGCCTATCTCCTTATTCTGTTTAACTTGCTCCCCTTTTTGGGATATAATCGAAAATTCCATAGTTTTAGATTTATTTTCCCTTTTGTAACGTTATGTTGTTTTGTTACTGTGTAGCTTGGATTTCTCATATTGAGTGCGCTTGAATTTCAGTGTTTTCTTGTTTCAATTTGTTACAAACTGAATTCTATCTTTATTGTCAGGATGATTTGTTTTGTTTTGGTTGTGTTGTTAATGCTTTCACATGGTTAGAAATATGGACTATGAATTTCAGTTTTTGACGAGCTTGGTGTGCAAATGTTATGTATATAAATTGATGGAGCTTGTTGTTAGTTTTTGGTTTATATTTTCGGGGTTAGTTTTCTGATTTACCCAGAAAATGACCCTTAGCTAAATAATTTTTTGTCTCATTTTTTTTTTTTTTTATTTAAAAAAACTAAATTAAACTGGCAGTTGGCGGAAGGCTTTGTTGAGTAGAACGGTGGAGCTGCGCTGGGTATCTTTAAGGTTACTTGGAACGGGCAGGAGCTTTGGTTGTGATCCTGAGCCTGAGTTTGAGTTCAGTGTGGCTATAAATTGATATTAGCATGATCTTGCACACACATTTGCATTAGTGTCTCGTACATATAGAAAGTTTGTAACCTTCAATATATTTTTTCCATTCTAAATAAAATGGAGAAAAATTTATACAGGAAGAAAAGGAGATGATGCTACAACAAGGGAGAAGTTGTCCAACCTAGAAAACTAGAAAAGACAGAAAGAAGTATGAAAAGAAACACTCTAACTAGGATAGCAAGTTCTTTATTCTCTCTGAATATCGGTTCAAGCCCAAAGGCCATCTTATGAACTAAGTTTGTTGCAAGTCCTACTTCATCACACACAATATTTCGCAATTTATTATGTAGACAAAAAAAGAATTCAAGAGAGAACAAGACAAAACCAAGTTTAATTTTAGCACCCAATGGAATCTGTGTCAAGGTGCTGAAAAGAATGGAGAATTATGCAGTCTATTGACTATTGTAGAATTTGAGCAACATATATACCAACATGTGATTCTTATTGGGCCCCAAGAAATGAAATTGATTTGATATAAAAAGATAGCAAACTGAACCCTACCTGACTCTTAATCTGGCCAAGAACAGAGTTGCACCCCCGCCAACTTAATTGGATTTGGTAGCTGTGTATAATGAGACCATATTTTTAAAAAGCACTCACTGTTTGTTTGTAAAACGGTCATGCTGTAATGGTTTTTTCAGATGTTACAAGACATGTAACAAGCGATTGTGAATTTGTTTATTGCAGTAGAAGATTTTTATGACTTGCAGATTCACATGTTTTGACTCCAAAAATGTTACCTACTAACATCTTAAGATTATTTTAAGTTAGTTTACATGCAACGTATGGTAAACATGTGGAGTTATATATATATATATTTGATTTCAGAAAGGAGAAACAACTTTGAAATTGTTACCATTCATTATTTTATAGAGTATGTATGTAACCTAACTAAGAAATTAAAAAATAATGAAACATAGACAATGGAAACACAATCATATTTCATAATTCAAAGCATGATCACATAAATGCATAGACATTTTGATCAACTGGTTATTAGGGCGGAGCAGTTCAGATCAAATGGTTGTACTTCCTTGGGGAATCATTGGAAGACCTTCCAAAATATGTGTTTTTACTGTTCCATGTAACATGGGTTTGTTTCCCTTAATAATTTAGTTTTAATTTTTAGTTCCATCTTGACCATTTGATAGCAAATCTGATGAATACAGTTTATAAATTTGATCATCAGGTTTTTTTTTTTAAAGCTTCAAATTTGGAAAAAAAAGGCAATATAGTGTAGAAAAATTATTTTAAGCAGTTCACAATCAATGTGAGGGTATAATGGCATGTAGCAGACAATAATGGTTGCTACAATACCATTGAAGATCTTTATTTCTTCATTTATGCAAGCATTCCCTCCAGCTCAGGCTAAATCTTCAGGCTCTGTTTTGAAGTACAACTAGTAACTATGCAGAGTGCAGACACAAATGTATTTCAAGAACTAACCACTGTGGTGGACACACATTGCACACAATGCCACATATATTCTTGTATGTAATATACATAATTGTGGGCTAAAAAATATAAATTCCTTTTTCAATATTTTGATATTTCGGTTAGACTCTCAACACATGTGAATAATGAAACCATTAAAACCCTATTGTCAAATATTTTGTGAATGGCTGAATCAAATTGGCCTTGAGTTCTGTATATTATATATAGACTTTACAAGAATGCTATACGTGGAAAGTAAATAAGGACTAGCATGATTCTAGCCCTATACAAGTAAACTATAATCTATCAAGCCCTATACAAGTAAACTATAATCTCTTAAGCCCTATACATGTAAACTAAATATATGCTAACTGTACGAAATAATGAATTGAAATATAAGGAAATAAATGTGGGCTGAAGTAAGGAAAGAAATCTTTTGCTTTGCTGTTTGCTGTTTCGTTGACAGTCCCCCTCAAATTGATGTGGGTTGATCAACAGGCATCAATTTGCTACTTAAGAAGCAATGTCGATGACGAGTGAGAGCCTTGGTGAAGATATCCGCAATTTGTAATTTAGTGGAAATGTGTGGAAGAGTGATAACATGAGCTTCAAATGCTTCATGGGTAGAGTGACAATCGACTTCAATATGCTTTGTGCACTCATGATAGAAAGATTGACTGTGATTTGGATAACGCTCGTATTATCGACATGTAGAGGTGTAGGATCGGTCTTAGAAAAATCTAGCTCAGCAAGCAAGCCTCGAAGCCAAATAATTTCAGAACAAGCCAGAGACATCGCCCGGTATTTAGATTTCGTCGATGACTTAGAAACTCTGTCTTGCTTCTTGCTCTTCCAAGAGATCAATGTATCACCTAAGAACACACACCAACCAGTGATGAAGTGATATGTATCCGCACAACTAGCCTAATCATCATCGCTATAAGCAGCAAGGCGAGTGGAATTGCCTGCAGGGAAGAATGAAGAAGTCTCTTGAACATAGCGTATTATCCTACGGATAGCAGCCAAATGAAGATGACGAGGAGTTTGAAGAAACTGGTTGACTTGCTGTACAGCATAAGAAATGGCAACCCAAAAACCTGCTTTGCCGACAACCATGCAGCCACAGAAGTACCGAAAGAACAGAGAAAAATTCTAGAAGAGAAAAAAAACCACAACAACCAAGAACTGAGAAGACAAAAAAAATCAAAGGGAAAAAAAACCTAGCAATCAGCTGGCTCTGATACCATGTCAAATATTTTGTGAATGGCCGAATCAAATTGGCCTTGAGTTCTGTATATTATACATAGACTTACAAGTATGCTATACATGGAAAGTAAATAAGGTCTAGCATGATTCTAGCCCTATACAAGTAAACTATAATCTGTCAAGCCCTATACATGTAAACTAAATATGTGCTAACTGTACAAAATAATGAATTGAAATATAAGGAAATAAATGTGGGCTGAAGTAAGGAAAGAAATCTTTTGCTTTGCTATTTGCTGTTCCGTTGACGCCTATACCAAAAAGGATTTTCAAACCAAAATGCCAAATTAATTGTAAAATCAGTTTGGTTTTGGTTCAGTTTTTAGTTCTTTAATGAAATAATAATACCTCTATTTGTAAGTTCTCTGGCAACTGCAAAAATGTTGGGGAGAAATGAGAGCAGTCATAATCCTTGGGAATGTAGTGTCCAGCTTCTAAGGTTGTATCATTCATTATTATGCTTGTGCAATTTTAAAAATCACAGTATCCCCTAATTTTCCCTAATTTTCAAATAGATGGTGTTGACGGTTATCTTAGTCATTTAGCATTGTTACTGTGTGAGTGTTATGTTAGCAAGTGAGAGTTAGTAAAGGTATTATGGTCATTGGTCTGTACTTTGACATATATTATAAAAAGAGGGAGAGACCTATCATTGTAATTAGGTTTTCAATTTACCCAATTATTCAACATCGTATCAAAGCATGATTTTGAGACCTAAACCCTAATTGTCATAGCCACCATTAAAGCACAAGCCTAAAGCCCTGAATCTGTTGCCTGTCTACCATCGTAGAAGAATTTGCAACAACGCTATAGCCCTAAAATACAGCCAGCAGCTGCTGGAAGCAAGAGCAGTTGCCGGAAAATTCCTGGTCCACCCTGCCAGTTTAGGAACACAAAATCTACTATAGATTTTGCAAAAACAACACCATATTAATCCACAAACCTTGCCGATCTGCCTCCCACTGAAATCCCATCTCCAGAAGCTTCCCCATGCGCCCTCATGCACTGGTCAAAGGTTGCCAAAGCCAACCCCACGAGCCGGGGCATGAAGCCAACTTCAGGCATGTTTCTGGCCTGAATTCCTCCAGCAGTGCTGAATCCCTCTATAAACATATTATTGAAGTTCTTCATGATGCTTTTGGTCTGAAGATCTCTCCTTTTTTAGTTGCTCATTTACGACATCCAAGGAATGGTTGTTTGATGCTTATAGCAGATGTTTATCAATGTTATTGAGTTTATTGGACTTGAAATAGTCATTTACAGCATATGAGGAATGGATGTTTGATGCTTCTAGTTGCTGTTTGTCAATGTTTATTGAGTTTATTGGGCCTGAAATAGTGGTATTTGTGGTGTTTTTGATTTGTATGTTGTGGACTTGTGGTTTGCATTGGTTGTTGAAGGTTGTGTATGTTGGGATCAAGTTGGTGAATTTGAAAAAATGTTGCCTGCCGTATTTTTGATCTGCTGCTCTATCGAGGTTGTATGTGTGTTAGGATTGAGTTTCCAAATCCCAAAAAATGCCTCTCTCTCTTGTTAGTTACTTGTTTAACTGAATATTGTGCTATAGCTGTCTTAAGGAGGAGTATTCAAGGTTCTTGCGGTATTAGGCATCCCAACAAGCATCTCATCACATTGCCTCTTTTGCTCAAAAAGTAGCCATAGCATCTGTATGTCATCCAATATCTCTCCCACTAGTCCTTGGGTTATTATCTCTACTGCTACTGATCATATGACAAGTGTCACCAACCTCTTTTCTTCTCTTAAGTATTCTACAGATCTACCTCAAGTTGCCCTTACTAATGGGTCCACTACAGCTACTAAGGGAATAGGAACAGTAAATCCTACTCCCTCCATCTCTCTTTCTTCTATTCTCTACATTCCTAAATCCCTTTTTAATCTTATTTTTGTTGATAAAATTACAAAGTCACTAAAACCTTTTTTCTTGATTTTGTCCTTTATTAGGATTTGAACTCTGAAGACAAGGAAGATGATTGGCACAAGACATGAGGTTGGTGGACTTTACTGCTTTGAGTTGCTTTCTTCTCCTATTGCCTATAATGTTGTTGCTACACCACATCAAATCCATTATCGCCTTGGTTATCCATGATTGGACAAGCTAAAATAGCTAGTTCCTACTTTGAGTTTCGTGTTTAACATCGACTGCGAGTCTTGTCAATTAGGAAAGCAACATTGTGTTACCTTTGCCTCCCAAGTCAATAAAATGAAGCCATTAACCCATTTATGTTAGTTTGTTCCGATGTTTGGGGTTTGATTCATGTCACGTGAGCTTTGTTGACCTTGATGAGTCCCTTCCTCTGCTTAGCCTTTTCGATCCTAACTAATTTTCTTCGTCTAGTCTTCCTACATCTTCATCTAGTTTGAGTCCTTCGTGTTGCTTGGATCGTCCCATCTACAAATGTACACACGGTGACCCAAGGGAGGAGAGCCTCCTTTAGCTTCCACTTCTATGCTTCTAGTTCCCTCATTAGATGATCCTCTTACTCAAGTGGCTGATCCTCCTATTGCTATTCAAAAAAGTAAACGAACTTGTACCCAACATCCAATCTCTAATTTTGTTTCTTATGATTTCTTTTCACCCTCTTACTACTGTCTTGTTAGTCCCTTGTATTCTATTGCTCTTCTCAAGTCTAGTTTTGAAGTGTCGTCCTATTCTGGTCGGAGGAATGCAATGATAGAAGGGATACATGCTCTACAGATAATGATACTTGGGAATTGGTATGTCTTCCTCTTGGTAAGTCTGTGGTTGGTTGTCGTTGAGTGTATACTATGAAGGTCTATCTAGATGGTTCTATGGCTTGATTGAAGGACCACCTTGTTGTTAAGGGATTTACTCGAGTGTGTGGCTTGGACTATTTAGACACATTTTCCTTTGTAGCCAAACTTGCCTTAGTACGTTAGTTCATCTCTTTAGCCACCACCTATTACTGGCCTCTATGCTAGCTGGACGTGAAGAATGCTTTCCTACATGGCGATCTTTTGAAGGAGATCTATATGGAGCAACCACTTGGGAAAGGTCTCTTATATTAGGATCGAAGTCATACTCATATTTAGGAATATATTGATGTAGATTAGGTCGGGTCACCTTTCGACGAAAAATCCATAGCCGTGTATTGTATCTTTGTTGGTGGAAATTTGGTTTCTTGGTGGAGTGAGAAACAAACTGTGGTGGTTAGGTTAAGTGCTGAGCTAGAGTATAGGGCCATGGCTCACGCTACATGTGAACTTGTTTGGTTGAAGTACATGTTGGAAGAACTGAGTTTTCCACATTCTCAGTCTATGGAGATGAAGTGTGATAATCAAGTTGCTATTCATATTGCCTCCAACCTGATATTCCATGAGTAGATAAAACACATTGAAGTTTATTGCCATATGTTCGGGCGAAACTTGTGTAGAAGCTCCTTACCACCACTCATGTGAAGTCCTTGTGTTAAATTCATTTGTAACAAGCTAGGAGCGTATGATATATATGCTCCAACTTTACGGGGAGTGTTGATGGTTATCTTATTTATTTAGCATTGTCAGTGTGTGAATGTTTTGTTAACAAGTTAGAGTTAGTAAGGGTATTATAGTCTTTGGAATGTACTTTGACATGTATTACAAATAGAGGGAGAGACATACCATTGTGATTGGGTCTTCCATTCTACCCAATTATTCAACAGTTTGCACCAAAAGCTCTGTACTTCTAAAGGCATAAGATCTTTACTTTGTTGCTTTGGACTGTGTCTTAGCAGTTGATCTCCCATATTCATGTAGGATTAATATCCTCGTGAGGAGATAGATTTCTTGGAATTAGGAAGAATGTATGTAGCTTGTTAATTTGGCTTTGTTTCATATTTTCTTTTGCTCTATTAGTATGATTTTTTTTTAATGGACGGTATACAGGGATTTTGTGGTATTTTAGGGTTTATTTGCTTGGTATTAGGGCAAAAAATAATGTAACCTATGAGGACTCTGGAGAAAAAACATTGGGAAACTTTTAGGGCCTATTTGGTATCGTTTTTATTTTATTTTATTTTATTTTTTTTATAGTCATTATACAATGAAAAATAATATTATGAAAACGTGTTTGTTTAAGTTAGTTCTCTGTCTCTGTTTACGGTTTTCACTAGTCTGCGAAAAAACTGAGAACCAAATTTTATGGTTTTTCAGTTGTTTTGGCAACCTATTGCTAGAATGTTTTAGTATCTAAAATTAACTTTTTTGGATTAACTCATTCATTTTATTTATACTTTTTAAATAAAATCAAAATAAAATGATCATATGAATTTAAAATATGACTAAAATAAAAATGCCCATTAAATTTCAAAAAAATTAAAAAGCAATTAAATCCATTTACAAAATAGTTTTACTCTATTTCAATTGTCATATACAAAAAAATTGGTCTTGTAAAGTGAATTTTGAAATATAATAATTAGTAAAATGATTATAATATTTTTTATTTTTATTATAGTATCTTTAATTTATATTACTTTTTAATTTTATTATTTTAATCATATCTTGTAACTATTAGTTTATTCAAGGACAAAAATGAACATTTGTTTAATCAAAATTTTAATTTGTCTTAGTTTAGAAATATTAACCAAACTGGTAGTTGGTTTTTGGTTTTTGGTTTTCATTTCTGGTTTTCGTTTTCATAATTTTTGACAATGATGCCAAATGACCCCTTAGGGATCAATCTTGATTTGTCATCTCCTTTGTGAATTTCATCTGGATATCAATTCAAAAATATTGATTTTGAACGACTTGACTGGGAAGTATGAAAATGTGTGAGTAATTTAGGCTTGTAAAGTTTTGTTTCCTTGGGGAATCTTACTTGAGCTATTTTCAAAGTTCTTAGTGGAAAAATTAGAAACTCAATGTTTTTTTTTTAATTATGAACTTTTAATTTCTAATGCGTGAAGTCTTGTAAAGAGATGCCTTTTTTGTTTAATCCATGTTGGTTATCTAGGGATTCAATATTTGGAATAAGACATGAAAAATTAAATATGGCAAGAAAATGTGATGGACATTATTGAAGCTCTTGCTGAGATATTGGAATTCAATGAGGGCCAAAGTGAAGGATGATCATACTATTTGATATAGATTTAAGAGTAGAGAAATTGGGTATTGAGAAGAGGAGGGTTAGGGGAAAGTA
This sequence comes from Malania oleifera, assembly GCF_029873635.1. Taxonomy (NCBI): domain Eukaryota; kingdom Viridiplantae; phylum Streptophyta; class Magnoliopsida; order Santalales; family Ximeniaceae; genus Malania; species Malania oleifera. The sequence goes on along the minus strand of NC_080421.1, from coordinate 43,849,896 downwards.
CACTTTTAGTCCTTAATATTTGGGTGTTATATCAATTGAGTCCTCTATGTTTCAATTTGGTCATTTTAACCCATTATGTTCTAACATTATGCAACATTGACCCAATTCCTCATGAAGTCTTTAAATTTCAAATGAAAACATTTGAGCTTTTGTGCGTCAATGTGTCACAAGTTGAACCATCATGGGTTATTGTCTCCAAAGTAAAACACGGGTTAATGTCTATACTACTACTACTACTACTATTATTATTATTATTATTATTATTATTATTATTATTATTATTATTATTATTATTATTATTCTTGTTGTTGTTAATACCAAATCTTTTCGTGGGGCGGCTAATGGGAGGAGGAGAAGGAATTTTTTTTATTAAACTAGTACTACTACTTAATACCAAATCTTTTCGTGGGGACTACTGCTACTACTACTAGTAGTATTATTATTATTATTATTATTATTATTATTATTATTCTTCTTCTTGTTGTTAATACCAAATTTTTTCGTGGGGCATTATTATTATTATTATTATTATTATTATTCTTGTTCTTATTCTTATTCTTATTCTTATTCTTCTTCTTCTTCTCAATGTGTCACAAGTTGAACCATCATGGGATACTATCTCCAAAGTAAAGCATGGGTTAATGTCTACTCTACTACTACTATTATTATTATTATTATTATTATTATTATTATTATTATTATTATTATTGTTATTGTTATTCTTGTTGTTGTTAATACCAAATCTTTTCGTGGGGCGGCTAATGGGAGAAGGAGAAGGAATTTTTTTTATTAAACTAGTACTACTACTTAATACCAAATTTTTTCATGGGGCGGCTAATGGGAGAAGGAGAAGGAAACAATGTATATCAAACTTCAACAGATACCATGTTAAATTACCACTTTACCTAAAAACTTTAGCTGTTAGGTTGTGGGCGAACAATGTATACCAAGCTTTAACAACTATCAACAACCAAAGTATAAAGCTGCATATGACAAATCACTTGAGTTTGACAAACGCTAGTTCATCTCTAATATTCTCTTTCTCCAACCTTGTGGGAAGAGAGCATAGGTTGGAGTACTAAATAGATCTTCACATTGTCATCATCACCTAAATCACTCAGGACTTCTGTTTATCTTTTTTTTTGTGGCAGACACGACTTGGTCAGGACATTGTGTGGCTTGATGTCCAAAACCTTGACATTTGAAGCACTTGATTGATGGTTGGACCTTAGAAGTTGTTCCTTCAGGGGTCCTCCTCCAAGGGGTATTAGTCTGAATTCCTTTACCCAATTGCTCAACTGACCTCTCTCACACAACTCTACTAGTATCTTCTCAAACTAAAGGGTTGAAGTTGCTCTAGGAGGATACACTTCATATCCTCCTCGATCTCAGTGGCAACCCATACTGCATCCCCAACTATAATGAGACGACATGCAGCAAACTTGGAGGAAATAGCTGGCTTAAACCCTTTCCTGTGTGAAGCTACCGTTACATCCTCTTTTCATTCTATGTTGGCATAAGTAGCCAAATGATAGAACCAACTGGGTAGTCTGTCGCGGTCTTCTCTTTTTGCTTCAAATCAAAGAGTTGCAGATGAACACACTGGTAGTTGGAAGGTAGAAGTTGCTTGTGCATGGTTCGCTTCATCTCATCACACGTAATCACACCAAAATCTCCTTCTAAAGGTCTCCTGTTGTTTAATCCACCAAATTCGAGCAGCTCCCTTCAATTTTGATTCAGCCTAAGCCTCTTTCATGTTGTACTATAAGAAATAGTACCCAACCAATCATGAAATTCATCGGGAGAAAAATCACCATTGAAATCTAAAACTTCTAGTTTAATTCCGTTAAATAATCACAAAATGCAGTGGTTTGGAAATATGCTTTCTTTGCAGTTATTTGGGGGCTGTGGCAGGAACATTATGCATGCATTTTTTTCAGGGAAGAAGTTGAATTTTTTGCTGGTTTGGGAGAAGATTCATTATATGGCATCTCTTTGGTTTGCTGGTTATGGGAATTTTAAGGGGGGTGAGCTTTTTGGATATTCAGCACAATTGGTGATATTTTTGGTTTGATAAAATTTTTTTTGTTTTTTTTTTTCTTTCTCGTCTCTTTTTTGTATTTTTATCTGGTTTGTCTCAGATTTTGTTAAGGAGATGTCTTATTCTTCATGTATATTCTTTTAATGTATCAGCGAACTTCTTCTGATGCTGATGCTTGCAGTGAGGCACTTGCTTGCAAAGAAAGTATCATGCTCGAAATCAAAATATCATGTTGTAGATCAAAATATCAGGGTCAAAACCTGTAATCTCATGGTTGGAAACAATTTCTTTTGACTCTGGAAGTTGCAGAAATTTCTGGGAATTTTCCAAACATGCATCACCAGCATGTGGGGCACGTGTGTAGCGCCGGAAGTGACTTTTCAGCAATGAACTTTGGAGTGCAGGTTGATCAAATCATCAGAAGGTGCAAATTGCAGTGGTGGAGGTGGTGTGCAGAAATAATCCCAGGAACTTGGGTATTTCAAAGGATCAATGGCTGGGGAACCTTTCTCCAGCACGCATGGAGCCACAAGGATTGCCGGACAGAGAAGAAATTCGGGGGGAGGCTTTTCAGAGGTTTTTGAGTAGTAGTGATGGTGTGGCGATATGACACTTGGAAAGTGGTGTACGAAATTTGAGGGCAGTGGTTGTATTTTTTTTTGGGACCAATGAGCAGTGCTGCAGCAATGATGTGTAAATAGGTATTGTGGAGAGAGAGAATAGATGGTAGAATTGGATAGAAATGGAAGTGAGATGAAATGAAGGAAGTTACAGCTGTGGAATATGTGGAACTGAATTGATCCTGCTCTGATATTGGCCAAGAGAGGAATTGGAGGAGATAGAGAAGAGAAGGGGAGGGGAAGAACATGAAGAACCGAAGAAGGAAGAAGAGAGGAGGAAGGGGATACAATTGCAGGAAAGAACACACATTCAGTTCTCAATTCAAATTCAACAATAACCACTTCTTACATGGCTTTCACACACTATTTTTAAGAAAGCCTATAATATCAGAAATTACACATATACCCCTAAATATACATGAAATTACAAACCAACCCCTAAATACACAAATATTACAAACAAACCACAAAAACATGTATCGCAATACAAGCAAACTACACACACATAATAAATTATTAATTTACTAAGCTCATTTGGGTTTGGGACCCAACAATTCTTGATCCTATTCTTTGAAATTGGCCTCCAAATACCTATCCAAATACCCACTTCCCATCCTATATCACCTAGTAAATAAATCGGTCAATTGATATTCAGACATCATATGAGTCATTGCAATGAGCTTTTCTACGAGATTTTCTCACACAACATGGCAATCAACCTCAATATGTTTTACACTCTCATGGAGAACCAGATTGGTAGTAATATGAACAACTGCTGAATTATTATCCATCAACTCTATAGGCTGTGAATGCTGCGACCCAAGCTCTATGAGCATATTCTTGAGCCAAATCAACTCACAGATGTTGCAGCACACAAGCAAGAATTGTTTTTTCTTTCCTAATTTTATTGTATTTTGGTTTGTTTTATTTAGGGTATATTTTATTCGTTCATATCTTCAAGATTCTAGGATATTATAATTTAGGAAGCAATATCTTTTGCCATTATTATTTAAGGAACTAGTGTTTTAGTTTATTTAGGTTTTTAAAATTAACTTTCTCATCGTCTGAGCATTGTAAGCCTATGAATAGGCCCCTATGTATTAATTTAGGGGATTGGAATGAGAAATAACGTTGTTTGACAGTTGTTCCTGCATCAAGAGGTATTAGAGCTGACTCTAATTTGACACAGCTGTCAGTGTTATTTGGCAGGGTTTGCAATTTCAACTCAAAACCCCAAAGCTGTGAGTGCTTGACAGGGTTTTCTGTGAGTATCAGTTAAGCTTGCAGGGTTCACAATTTTAATTTAAATTGCCTTGCACTACAGCCTGTTCCTTTCACAACAGCAGAGAACAGGGAAAAAACATCTCCTGGACTAAAAGAAGAGATGGAAAAATACACACACACACACACATGCACATAAACACAGCAAAACCCTAATTTGACTGATGTCAGAACCTCAGCCAACATTGCCTCTATTTCAGATCCAGATTATTTGAAGTCCATGTGCTCGTTGCTGCAGCCTTTTGTTCTCCAATCAGAACCTTGGAGTGAAGTTCGTACAGCTTCAATCAAACCCATGGTTCTCTCAATTACTTTCCAACTCCAGGTTGAGTCCAAGTCCTGTATTATTACAACAAAGCAACAAATGCAAGTGATGGAGCTTGTTCTCATCAGAGTCTTCATTGTCTACTGAGCCCTATGCTGTTTCCAAGCACTTGTCACGAGTGACTTCACAGCACTTCACTGATTGTGAACCACTGCAATGTTATAGAAGTTCTGCCAGTCAATTGCTTCAATATTGCTGTGATGTTGCGCACTGCTGCCAAATCTGCAGAGGCTTGAAAAATTGAAGGAAGATCCCAGAAATTTCTACCACTTTCCGTGTCATTGCTCGTTGCAGATCTGCATAGGCCTGGTGCAAAGTGAAGTAGTCAGAACCGTACCTTGGTTAATCTTGTTCAAGGAAGCAATTTTTTCGAAACAGATTCACTTTAACTGGATGAATTAAGCAGACTGAACCAAAGTGGTTTGGTCAGACCAGACTGAACCGAATTGTTTCAGCCCAAATGGAACGAATAAGCCAGAGAAGATAACAGCAGAATGGGAAAAAAAAGGACATGATCTTTAACTTGGCCATGGAAATGCTTGATTCTAGGATAAGCAGGCTTGATTCTACACTTCGTTTTCTTATATTGATCATCAATCCTAATTATTGTGAATTAGAAGGCAAGCCTTCCTTTCCAGCCAATATAGAAGAGATATTTGAGGAAGCAACTATTGAAATTGTAGAATTATTGGGAGCTTGAGCCCCAAACAATTGAGGTAGTTGAAGAAGCTACCATTTGAGTTTAACAAACCACGGCATCGGGAGGCCTGATCCTGAACCTGTTGAAATCATTCCAAATAAACTTGCCAGCTACACCTCCATGGGCTTTTCCATCATACACCCTTGTGTCATTTTGAATCCATCAAATTTACGTTTCGTAAGCTTATTTTAAAATTTTATTCTCCATCCTTTGTATTTTTAAAATTCGAGGTCGAATTCTTGCTAACTGAGGGGAGAATGACGCACCATACAAGCAAGATTTTTTTTTTTACTTTACTAATTTTATTGTATTTTCATTTGTTTTGTTTATGGTTATTTGGGTAATCTCTTCAAGATTCCAGATTTCCAGGATATTATGGTTTAGGAAGCAATATTTTAGGGGATTCTTGATTCAAGGAACTAATATTATAGTTTGTTTAGGTTTTCTAGTAATTTTACTTTATTTAAAAAATTGTTATGCTGTATTTGGGAGCATGGATTTCAGATCTTGGATTTTGATTACATCTTATCCAAATCCCATAAAAATCTAAACACAATACCTTTCCAAACATAGGGTTAGTTGACTTAAATGACAACAACAACAAAAAAAAATGGAGCCTCAAGACCCACTGGATAGGGTCAGCTGCATGAATCATGTTCTGTCAATTTATGCAATCATAAATCCTTATTATCTCATTCCAAGTTACTTTAGGTTTACCCCTACCCCTTCTACTGCCCCTCATAATAACTAACTCACTCTTCCTCTTTGGCGCACTATGTGGCCTATGTTGCAAGTGCCCAAACCATCCCAGTCATCTCTCTCTTATCTTATCTTCTACAAGAGCTATGCCTAACTTTTCGCGAATATGTTCATTTCTTAATCTATCATTTTAAGGTTATACCACCCATTCATCCATCTAAGCATTTTTAGTTGATTTAGGTTTCTTAAATTAGTTTCTTATCTTCCAAGGGTTGTAAGCCTATAATAGGCCCTTATTTATTAGTTTGGGGGATTGGAACGGAGAATAAACGTTGTTGGACAGTTTGCCTTGTGTCAACTGCTAGTATATTCTGTGCTCTATACTCAGAATCTGCCTTTGACCTTGCAACTACCATTTGCTTTGGACTTTTCCTGGACACCAAGTTGCCGCCAACAAATACAGTGTCCAATAAGAGAACGGAGAACCTTCTGTCAAAGTGTGAATGAGCCCAATCTTCATCTATATCCTTGAACGCTTGTATGACCATGATCTTAATAGGAGATACCACTTCAAGGTCTATTCTTCAGATAACTCAGGTTATGATTAATAACATCCTAATGACTGGTTCAAAGAGAGTCAGAGAATTTACTTATGGTTGCAAGGGAGAATAAATGTGACTTCCAATACTGTTTGCAAAGGAGTTATTGACCGACTAACAATAAGATAATTCAGTTTTCCAACAAGCCTTTGTTCTAGTCTTGGATTAGTTAACAATTCAGCCTCATTTGGCATTAATTTGCTCTTAGGGCCCATGGGTGTATTGGCAGACTTTGATCCCAACAACACTGTCGCATCCAACAAATCAGGCACATATTTTCTTTGTGTTATAGGACAGTCCCCATATGTGATCTAGATACCTCAATCCCCAAGTACTTAAAAGATCCTATATCCTTATAATGTAATTTGGTTTGAAAGAATTGCTTCAAAAGTTGTATAATCCCCTGTCATGACAATATTGTCCACATAAACAATTGGAGGTATCCCACTTGGAGCATTATGACAATATAATATGGTGTGATCTACTGCACATCTTGGAAGACCAAAATCAAGCACCATAGCATTGAGCGACCGAACAATGCTCTGTGGGGCTGCTTTTTGCCATACAAAGACTACATTTGTCGGAAAACCAACCTTGATTCCCCGTGTGCAGGTGTGCTACAAACATAGGAGGTTGCTTCATGTGAACTCTTCTTGATGAGCACCATGTGAAAAGTCATTCTTTATATCTGACTGGTGCAAAGACAACGAAACGTAGCGGCAGAAGAGATAAAGAGATGAACATAAGTGACTTTGGCCATAGAACAGAACCTGTCCGAATAATCCAATCCATGCGACCAAATGTAGCCTCTGGTCTAGCATTCGAGAGAGCAACTGAACCATTGGGTTTGACTGTTACAACTCACAAAAAACACCCAGCAGCAACCAACAACAGTGGTCCGTAAGGTGCGCACCTTTTTTGTCGATGATAGAACTCCGCCCAGAGTTGGGTAAAGCTTTAGTTACTGACTTGGGAATAGAGATGGATGACAAAGGGGTAACAAAATAGTAATAGGTAGTTGGCTAAGTCATACGACACAAAGTTAGATATGAAGTGCTAGGTACATGTGTGTTTATCTGATTACTTTTCTAAACAATAATGGGAAGATAATGACATAAGACACAGGATTTGTAGACAATAGAGGAGCTGAAAGCAGAGCACAAGAATGAACAGGCCTGACCTACTTTGTTGTGCTTTTGTGCATATACCTTCAAGTTAGGACGATCGAGTTAGCAAGGACTCAATGAAGATGAAGTTGCAAAAGGACAAACAGATGGAAGAAGCAAAATACCACATTAGGAGGAGAAGGAAGAGCAAGTAATGGACAAGAATTTTCTTAGTTGGGAGTAGACTCAAAGAAGTTAACAAAGGGATTATTCAGGGTAAGGAAATGACAACGTTATCCTTTTTATAAATGAGAATATGCTAGGAAAACACACTTGAGAGCATGGGTCCAATTTATCTACTCTAGGAGGACGAATGACGACATTCGACTAATAAGAGAGCATGTAGTAAAAGCTGCATCACTCTTGAATGCTTTGGGCACATTCATTTAGAATAATAGAGTACAAGTGACTTCGAAACCATGTCTATTTTTTGTTCATGGACCCTTTTTTGTCATGGGGTGTGAGCAAAAAAGGATTGGTGACTCATTGTTGACGTAGTTGTATGCATGATAAAAGGGGCACTAAAGTACTCTTTAGCATTGCCACAATAAAGAATTTGATTAGGTATGTTAAACTGAGTTTTAATATAAGAACAAAAGACAATGATCTTTCATCAAATATTGCCGGCTCATCCTTGAATGATCATCAGGAAAGGTGGCAAAATATCAGAACCCAATCTAAAGAGGATACAACTAGGACCCACACATCTAAATGGACTAACACGAAAGGACTAATTTCTTCTTTATTGACCTAGGAATCAAATGCGATATGATGATGCTTTCCTAATTGATGAGACTCTCATTCTAGAGTAGATATAGGACTTAAAACTAGGAACCAACTTCTTTAACTTGTCTGGACTAGGGCAACTATGAATATAAAAGTCTGATTGTTGCTATGCAGGTAGTGAATTTGTATTGCGAGTCAAAGTTGTAATGCCACCTAGCTTCATGCCATTTGCCAATCATCCTCCTTGTATGAAGACAACATAATTAGGGGAAAATGTGATTGAACAATTTAAGGATTTTTTCAATTTAATAACAAACATGAGGTTAATGGCAAATTTAGGAATATACACAACATAATTAAGTGAAATGTAATTAATAGGACTCACATTCCCTGTCCAACAAACTGTGGTAGTAGAGCCGTTTGAATGGGTAACATGGGGTAACATGTTAAAGTATTGGAGTTTATAAAAAAGACTAAGTATACTTGATTAGTGATAGTAAAATCTATGATCCAAGGTCTAGAAGAGAGGTAGTGAATGACAAGCAACCAATAGGTTTATGGTTTACCTTTGCGGGCAAAAGATGCTATCGAAGAGATGTTTGCTAAGATTGTGATATTCAAGGAACTCTTGCTCTAACACAGACACATTGTGCTGAACTAATCTATAATGTAAGGTCTAGAAGAAGAGGTATTGAATCACAAGCAGGCGATAGGTTTACCTTTGTGGACAAGAGATGCAATAGGAAGAGATGCTTGTTGAGATGCATGATATTGATGGAACTTAGGATACTCTCCCTCTGATTTTGTTGAGCTAGTAGGTGCATAATATGGTTGGCGTTGTGGTGTTAGAAGGGCAAGTAGGCTTGTCATATAGACCCTTGTTGATGCCCATTTTGACTGGGCAGTGGGCACTTTTTTAATATGCTATTTTCATTTGAAATTTGGGAATAAACCATATTCCTTTGTTTATGAGGGAAAAAAAGGCTCATTTGTTGTTTGCAACAATCGGCGCTCTGATACCAATTGTTGATGCTGAGTGTGCGCAGCAAAATACCTCACACAAACTCCCTAAACAATCAATGGAACAAGCAAGACAAGCACTCAATGATGAACTATACTACAAACAATCACTCAACAATGAGAATAAACAAAAGCAACAATCAAAGACACAAGAATTTACGTGGTTCGGAAATTTGCCTACGTCCACGAGAGCAGCGGCTGTTTTTCACTATCACAATGAAGCTTACATCAAGCTTACCCAACTAGGGTTACATAATAATGATTAAATACTCATCCTATGCGTACATAAGACTTCTACTATATCTAAAACACTTCTGTAGCAATCCTCTAGAGGAAATTCCTCCAAAAACTCCCAATCTATTGATCTCCGATTCGAAAATCTGTGACATTGTGAGTGTAACCATCGACGGTTTAGGCCAAACTGTCGACAATTTGAAGCCGAGAAAAATACCCTGCAGCACTGCCTGAAACCATCGATGATTACACCCAAACTGTCGACGGTTTGCCCTCAAACTTGCCATCCTGCAAACCTCTCTCTTGTTCCTTACTTCATGATGCTTTCCCTCAGTGCATGTGTTCCACTCAAAATATGAGTCACATCCCCAACAATCTCCACGTTGGCGAATATTCACCACTTATGAGAAATCCGAAATCATAACCCCGCTGCTCCATCTGGGCCAGTAGATTTGGACCGCTTTTCGTCTAACACCTATAGACGTAAACCAAGTCCAAGCCACGCTTGAACTTGTCCGTGGTAACAGGAACTCCACCTAGTTGAACACCTAGCTTCTTGAACGATCCTTTAAACCACAATGCTACCTTGGCAGCCTTAGCCATTGCTATGAACTCTGATTCAGTTGTAACTAGTGCAACCTGAGACTGTACCCTGGACTTTAAAAAATTAGGCCTTCCCATAACATACGCCATTGTAGGCCTCTTGTCATCCAAGTCTCATGTTGAGTCTCCATCCACGAACCTCACAACTAACGGATCACTTTGTTACCCACTGAAGTACCTCACTACACCGGCGTAGGAAACCTATAACATGTCCTGAACATCACCGTCCGTCCTTAAGTATTAAGCGGTAGACTGTTTACTTTGATTCGCCAATGGTGTACCGGTGACCGGTTTGAAATTAACTATGCTAAATCTCTCCAACACCTGATCCAAAAAATCACCCTGAGATAACCACAATCTCCTTGTAGTTTTGTCCACACAGCCACCCTGAGATAATTCCAATCTCCCTGCAGTTTTATCCTTGCGAATCTCTAACCCAAGAATCCTCTTAGCAGCACCCAAAACCTCCTTGTCAACTTCCTTTCTCAACAAAGTCCCTGACTGATTTACCTCAGTCGGAACCTTCCCAGCAATATGCATGTTACTCACATAAAACAACAGAATAATTGCCCACTTGCATCCTATCTCCCTCTCCCCCTCTAGGAGCTTCACCAACCTCCACGTCTGATTCTTATATAGTAACTCTATCTCCTCCACCATGACACCTATCCTTCCCTTGGCCGTGTACTGCCTCCTAAAAGGTAGTAGGATCCTTTCTGGTAGTAATGGATGCATAAGACATCAGATCATAAGATTTATACTTGGGCGGTGGCTTGATAGTGCCTCTGAGCCCATTGTGATCTTGTTGGTCTCCCGAGCTTAAACTCCCTGTATTATGACCAATGTCATCTTTGCCCTAAGTCTGTAACTCCACCTGCATCATAATCTCTTTTCTGCTCCAGTTTATACTGTGATAGTGCAAGTCTCATAAGTTAGAACTCCTTGCATTTCTGTCCTGATTCTCCAACTCCAACTCCACTTGCACAACATGCTCGTTGCTGTAGCTTTTTGGCACCTGTTTCTCTTCATCTACCTGAGTACGCTACCCCATGGCTTTAACACCTAAAATCATGTCTCCACCAATCGCCACCCTGTTTGCCATTGGATCACCAGCTTGAACCCATCTTTCTTATACCTTAGAAAGATGTACTGTCTAGATATAACACCAAGCTTTGATCCCACCTCACTAGAAACGTGCATGGTTGGACCTCCAAACTCTCTCAAACCAGAGAAGTCTAATACATAACCTGTCCAAGTCTCTCCTGCAACTCTCCTATCTAGTGATACCTTTGGCGATCGATTAATAGAGAAACCCGTCATACTCGCTGACTTTACCAAGAAGTCCCTTGCAAACCTTGCATACACCATGCCATGCTCGCAAAACTCCTTGAACACCGGCGTACTCAGTTTCAATGTCTAACTTTAGGAACTCTCTCCCGGTTTGGTACTCCACCTTATCCACAAGTTACACCTGGAAAATTTCTCCAACTTGTGCTGCATGAGATACCCCCAAACCTTTTGTGATAACCTCACAAAATACCCATGGCCAACCCTCGTGATGCTACCCTCACCGGTCCCCAAACATAAAAAAACAATATAGTTAAGAATACCCTCTGTTTTGTGTGTGGTTATGTTACACAAAATGGTATTATTTGACTCAGGACTCTTAGCTGCAATTCCACCTACAACTGTGTTACCTAGTAGTGTATAGAGATTCCCTGCTATCCTCTGGCCCTTCATCACCATCAAGACACCTTCATTGTCCCACCTTCAGACTTGTAACTATACCTTTTACAATCCAAAGTGCCCAATAATATCACATTCTTCCGTAGATCAGGTACATGCCTTACACCACATAACGTCCTTACCACACCATCATACATCTTGATTATGATATTCCTCATTTCGACAATTTTTCAGACCGCATCGTTTCCCGTCCAAATGGAAGCAGAACTCACCAATCTGTAAGTGATGAACCAGACTTTGTTGGGTGTCATGTGAAAAGAAGATCCCGAGTCTAGGACCCAAGAATCCGTGAGGCATTTTGAACTTGAAGAAACAGGAAGCATCTCACAATCACTACTACCTGAGTCTCCTTGTTCCACTACATTTGTGAATTTTGACGAACCCTCTTAAGTTTTTGCTTTCCCCTTCTCTCTCTTCGGACATTCCGATTTTATGTGCCATATTTTCCCGCACTTAAAATAGTGAACGTCCTTTCTTCTCCTGGACTTCGATTGTGTTTTATTACCACTCAATCCGCTCCAAGACTTGCCTCTTCCATGATCCTGATTACCTTTCGCCACGAGCCGTTCGCCATGTGAACCCTCATCGCTGACCTTCTTCCTTTGATGGAACCCCGGCAATGCACTCATGATGTCCTTCAACTCCAGGGTTTCTTTCCCCCAAGTCAGCGTCGTAAACATATTCTGGTACGTAGGTGACTTAGGTAGGGAATTCAGCAGCATTAATGCTTTGTCCTCTTCCTTAAACTTCGCATCAACTTGGCCCAAATCACTAATGATCTAATTAAATGTGTTAATGTACTGAGTCAAGTCCGAACACTTTGCTATCTTAAGCTAATATAATTTTTGCTTACGATACAACTTGTTCGTCAATGACTTGGATGTGTACCAGCGCTCTAGTTTCAGCCAAACCGTTGCCGGCGATTCTTCATCCATGATGTATACAACACGTCATTAGCCATACATAACTTGATAGTGGACATAGCTCTCGTTTCCAGCTCCTTCCAACTCGTGTCGTCCATGCTTTCCGGCTTCTTTCCGTATAAACCCTTTACCATCCATTGCTACACTAGCAAGTCCTTCACGCTCCTCTGCCAAAGCCCGAAATTCATGGTTCCATCGAACTTACCAACCTTGAACCTCGCAAAAGAAATTCCAGCCATTGAGAGCCAATAGCTTTGATACCAATTGTTGTTCGCAACAATCGGCGCTCTGATACCAATTGTTGATGCCGAGTGTACGTAGCGGAAGACCTCACACAAACTCACTAAACAATCAATGGAACAAGCAAGACAAGCACACAATGATGAACTATACTAAACAAGCAATCACTCATCAATGAGAATAAACAAAAGCAACGATCAAAGACACAAGAATTTACGTGGTTTGGCAATTTGCCTACTTCCACAGGAGCAGCGGCTGTTTTTCACTATCACAATGAAGCTTACAAAGCTCTGTGAAGCTTACATCAAGCTTACCCAACTAGGGTTACATAATAATGATTAAATACTTATCCTATGCGTACAGAAAACTTCGACTATATTTAAAATACTTCTGTAGCAATCCCCCAGAGGAAATTCCTCCAAAAACTCCCAATTTATTGATCTCTAATTTGGAAATCCGTGACGTTTGCAAGTGTAACCGTCGACGGTTTAGGCCAAACCATCGACGGTTTGAAGCCAAGAAGAATGCCCTGCAGCATTGTTTGAAACTGTCGACGATTACACCCAAACCGTCGATGGATTGCCCTCAAACTTGCCATCCTACAAACCTAAATCTTGTTCCTCGCTTCACGATGCTTTCCCTCGGTGCATGCGTTCCACTCAAAATATGAGCCACATCCCCAACATCATTTGTGTCAATTTTGGGCTCCATTTCCATGTTTTGTGGGGGTTAGAGGCCAATTTTGTGAGATTAATTAGGTATCCTTCGCCTATTCTAAGCATTCCTTGTTTAGAATAGGGTGTGGTTCATCTCCAAACACCCTTTAAAATAAGGTGGGAAGCTCTATTGTCTCTAAGGGGGGAGGAAAAACGTTCTAGAACAATAGAGGGGGGGGGGGAGAGAGATGTTTAGAGGTGGCTTGTGGTACTCTTGGTTTTCATGTAGAGGATTGGTTGAGGTATGGTTTCATTCATTTTACCTATCTTTGTGCTTTATGATGATGGAATCAAGCATGAAAACTTTTGCATTTTGAATATCCTCATTAGCATGCAATGAAATCATGTACTATGCATATTTTTTCTTCATGAAGTTTTCAATTTATGTTTCCCTCTTCTTTGTCTTCTTCTTTGTCTCCTCTTTCAATGTTCTTGGGCTATTCTTGATGAAATTTTAGAGAGAGAAAGGGAGGAGAAAGAGAGAGTTAGAGAGAGAGGGATAGGAGAAAGAGTTGGTAGAGGGGTAGGACAGAGAGAGAGAGAAAGGGATAGGATAGAGAGAGTTAGAGAGAAGGGTTCTAGAGAGAGGGTTTGGACTTTAGAGAGAAAAGTTAGAGAGAAATAAATAAAAAGCAAAAACTTTAAAAAAAGAAAGAAAGAATAGCCATTCATGTCTATTTTCTGGAGACTAGTGCCCGCTGGCGATGGATTGGAGCTGCTGGGGTTTGTGTTGCTGTCAGCAAAGAATTGAAGGAACTAGAACAGAGAGAGAGAGAGAGAGAGAGCAGGGTGGTGCAGGCAGAAAGTCTTCTCCTGGCGGTAGCAAGTCAGATGGAAACCTGTGTTGACAGCCCCAACATTGGTCAACCTTATGATCACAATGTCCACATTGAGTACACTTGCGTGTTGTACCTCTACAATGCCCGTCTCTACCACCACATTATTTTGAACCACCCTAGGAGCCTCTACTACTGCCAAGTTGATAACCAGGAACATTGATCTCTTAGTACCAGACTTTTGAGAGCTTGAAGTGGGAGGAGATGAGGGATGAGTGCTAAAAACTAGAGAGGGCATGTAGCACCCAAGTATAGGTATCTGCAAAGGAAGGTAGCTCCGCACTGACAATAATGTTACTGGACTGTCTCATACTTTGGTTTCAAACCTTCCAAAGCGCATAGAACTGTCCTCTGTTCCCTCTCTTTTGGTTGTGATGGTTGCATATATTAGATTCTTTGTGAATTCACTTCAACTCAACAAAGTACATGGTAACACTTCAATTCCCTGATTGTTGCTCAAAAGTACACTAGGGAGATATTGTACATGCGAGTCACCTTAATGGAATACAAGAGTTTTACATAGTTCTAGACCTCCTTACAGATAGCAAGGTGCATAGACATCTATGTGATACGAGATTCCATTGAATTCCTTAGCAAAGAGATGATCAACACATCTTCTTAAACCCATGCCCCCTTTTGTTCGTCATCACTGTGCTGAAGAGATGTACAAATTGCCTAGGCCTGGGAAATAAATTTGATAGCCTTGCACCACTCTTTTTAAGTAATAATTTTCATTCAACTTTTTTTCTGGTGATCTGTGGCAATTATTTCCATTCATCTTCTTTTTGAATTCATGGACTCCCTCTCAAGGAGAGACTCCAAGCAAACAGCTACTAAAAAAAACTAAAAACACATCATCTGCTCCTACATCACGAACAAGGAGCCAACTGCACACATCAAAAACCCACCCTCACAAACATGGCCCAAGAACAGTTGCACGGCAGAGCCTTAGTGTTTTTGCTTGTACTGAGTGCACCAGTTGTGGACTCAGCAGAACATCATGACTCAACCACAAGGCATGAACTTAAACACACAAGTCAGGAAAAAAAGCTTGTGTAACACCCTTTGTGAATGCTGCTAACAGATTATATTTTGGTTAAACTATATATTATATTGTTTTGTGGATTATGGATGCTATATTGCTAAATTGTGCATATAACTGATTTCCTTGATCGAAGGAAGAAGTAAATCTCATCCAAAGGCACTTGGTCTTGAGCCTGTAGTATGAGGACAAGGCCTTGAATATGTTTAATGTGTTCAAGAAAATATTTATCAAGTGATAATGGTGAGATGCTCAACAAACTTATAGTACTTTGTAGAGTTGCTTGATCATTAGACTTTTATGAAATTAATTGCTGTTAAGAGTTTGTTGAGGCTTTTGCCTTGAGAACTTGTTGATTCCCTTGCTGAAGTTTGTGTGTATGTGTGTGTGTGTATCTATATATAGAATGAATTGCCAATCAAAGGATAAAATGAATAGTCAACTTTAGTAAAGAAATGAGAAGTAAAAATCTCTATCCTGTTGATTTTTTTTTTTCTTAAATCTCGTAAATTTCATGTCAAATGCAGTGGATACCAACTGGCTGGTATCTCCAGTGGCAGAACCACATTTTTAATGAAGGCCACTCAACCTACCCCAAAGATTTGAAAATTCTAAAATACTCTTTTTTTGTTTAAGGTGTTTAAATGACGATAAATTGGATTAGTTCCCCAAAACAACTTTGGATTTCAGAATGGCATTCCAAGAAAAAGTTGATTGCTCTGTAATGATGGGAGTACTCCCATTTCAGTGGTTGAAGTGCTGGTTGGCAGTTTCTACTCCTAAACTTTAGGGGCTGAGTCAATTTCATGCTTATTGTTTTAATTTGGACACAATAACTCCAAATGTTTCAGCATTGTGAGACATTGGCCCCATAAAAGCTCACGTGCTGCGTACATGAGCTGATTCTGCTTAACAAGTTGGCAGTTCCATGAAGAATTAGGCCAATTTATCACGTTGTTGGAATAATAGTGGTGTTACTGCATCCAGAATTGCCTGAATATTAGGGACTAGTATGGTAATTTCTCCTGAGTGATGATAGTCTCACTATAATCTCGAGTAGAACTGGTGTCTCCAGTGTCAGAGCCACATTTCGCCCTTTATATTTAAGATGTTTTAATAAATATAAATTAGGAGGACTTATCTTGATTACTCTGTATTTCAGAATATGGCACCCAAGAGGGTGGGCCTTGGATTAACGGTAAAGTTGCTCCTTTGTGACCAGTTGGTCAAAGGTTCAACTCCAAGGAAACAGCCTCTTTGCATAAAAGCATGGGTAAGGCTCTGTACACTGACGTCCCTCCCCTTACCCTCACAAAGCAAGGAGCCTTGTGGTCTGTGGACACCCTTTAACATGGCACCTCAGGAAGAAGTTGCTGGCTCTGTCATGGTTGAGATGCTGGTTGGCATTGCCTAAGTGACATGTGGATCCATATGGGAACTTCTCTTCATCATTTGAGCTGATAGAAAGTTACTTGACATAGCCTTCAGAAAAGAATCAAAAGATGGCACAGAAAGCTGATGTAAATTCAAATGCATGCACCTTTTAGCTGCATAAGATTTTTTTTTCCCATCAGTTCCATGAAAAGAAAAAAAGATCTGGATTTGTTTTTCAACGTATCTATTTTCTTTAAATCATCAATGGTTCAGAAGGAAACATGGGTTTATATCTCTTATGATAACAAACTTGGCCACTATTATAGAATTTTATTCAAATTAAATGAATGAATAAGGATAAACAAAGGGTAACAAATGATTGAAGAGGGATTATTCATCTTCCTAGTCCTTAACACAAGAAAAGGAATTTTACATGCCTTTCTTGTGTCTAAACAATAATATTGATTCTAGAGTCTTGACTCATAATAAAAAAAAAGAAAGAAAAAAGGGCAGCCTAGTGCACAAAGCTCCTGCGCATGCGGGGTCCGGGGAAGGGGCAGACCACAATGGGTCTATAGTACGCAGCCTTACCTCGCATTTTTCTCAAGAGGCTGTTTCCACGCCTTGAACCTGTGACCTCCAGGTCATACGTCGCCAACCTTACCATTGCGCCTAAGCTTTCCTTCTCTCATAATCTTGGTAGATAATTGGAAATAATGATTTGAAATTTGATTATCTTCAATAACTTATTTGAGTACAAAATATGGTCACAGCATGTGGGAATAACTTAATTTAAATTTTTTAAAAATGAAAAAAAAAAGTACTTGGAAACACCTAAAATTAAACTTTACTTTAAAGAACTGAAGTAGTAGTGGTAATATAGCAAGAATATAAAAATTTAGAATGTCAGAATGTACCTATGGATGGCTTTAAGCTCTGCCCTCTGATGCAGCCAGCCTTAAAATGTTTCCTAGAACTTGAAATTTGGATTTAGAGTTCTCCTCTTGTATTGTGATTTTGTGGGATCCTAATACACGAGGATTGATTTTCTTGCTAGGCACACACAGGGTTATGGGGTTGATGAGCTGGTTTAATGGTGGACTCTCTACTTGTTTCATAATTGTTTTGCTTATTTGATTTTGTGCATGATGCCTGAGGTGTATTTTATTAAAACTTTTTTGTTGTTTTCATTCAATAACTCTTGTCATTGAGATTTGAAGATTTAATCTTATCTGCACTGAGAAATTATTATATTATTAATGTATTGTGTTAACAAAATCATTTAGAGATGTGTAGATTTTTACCCATTTTTTGTGTGCTTTCAGTAGTTCAAGTCAAGTATTCTTAGACTGCACCCCTATGCTTATTATTAATTGGCAAACAACTGATGTTGGCTCCCTTTCTTGATTCAAGGATAACAATGGAGGCACGTCCTACTTTATCTTTTCAGAGGTCAGGTGTGAAGCAGCTTAGTGACTTTGGAGCATCTGGAACTTTCTCTTCCTCTTCACCAGTCCTTCCCACTGCTTTGGAAGAGGCATATCCCAAGTTGCCAAACTCCCAAGAGGTTTCAATGGAGAAGGAAATTATGACAAAGCCCCTGGCAATGCATGCGACTCCATTGGCCTCTAACAGTGGGGTGGTTGGTCACATCTTTTCATCATCCTCAGGATTCTCCATGGATCTTCATTTTTCATCTGCTTCACCTTGTGAAAAGCATTCAAGAAATTCTCCTTTCATTGCCCAGTCAAGTGATGGAGCATCTTTACCGTTAACACATTCTTCTCATTCAGGAATGCTTCAGTCGGCATCATCTAGTCATTGTGCTAATGAAAACGACAGTGCCCCCTGGTGTACAGATTCATTGCAGGGTTTTCTTGATTTTCCAGTGAACAGCCCTGTCCAGAATGCTCAAATAGAAAGCTGTAGTGGCAGTGGTGTCATGGCATCTGAGGACCTTTGTAAACGCAGTGATTGGCAGGAATGGGCTGACCAGCTGATTACTGATGATGATTCTTTGACTTCTAATTGGAATGATCTTCTTGTTGATACGAATGTTGCTAATCCTGAACCAAAGGTGCAGTCTTCATGACACTAGGGCATTTAGACCTTTGCAATATGTGTATCTCATTTCTTTTTCAATTTCATTTTTGAACAGAAATGAATTGTTTCTGCTATGATTTATATGGTTTTGTGTCCTCATTTGTTAATTCAGACGGCATATCAGTTACCCAATTCGTCATCAAATTTCCCATCGCATCAATCCCAAGTCAATCAGCAGCCTCCCATTCCATCAGCAGAATTTCACACCGTTGTAACCCCCTCGTCCTCTATAAGTAGTGGTCCAAGTAAGCCCCGCATGCGCTGGACGCCAGAACTTCACGAGGCCTTTGTGGAGGCAGTCAACCAACTTGGTGGTAGTGAAAGTGTGTGCCTGTGCTGGCCTTTCTCCACTTTTTAACTTTATTTAACTGGCAAAGTTATGAGGCTGCAGCTTGTATTGATTTATTATTTTTCAAATTACAGGAGCTACTCCTAAGGGTGTGCTTAAGCTCATGAAAGTTGAAGGCTTAACCATCTATCATGTAAAAAGCCATTTGCAGGCATGTATTCTATATAATTTTGACTCTAGTTTCTCAAATGACTATTTTTTGGGGTACTTTAGTTAATTTCATCTTGATCGTTGAATTGCAGAAATATAGGACAGCCAGATACAGGCCAGAGCCTTCAGAAGGTAAGGAATGAGTGAATTTAAGTCACATCACTCCATCCCAACCTTTAAACTTTGGTGGTTTTTTCAATTGATGGCATTGTTTTTCTTTTCCTTTCCCCGTTGTTTTTGTTTTTGTATTGGGTTTGGCCTTCATTTGGCTCATTGTGTTCCTATTGGGAAATTAAGCCCTACTCAAAGTTAGGTTTTGTTTTTCTTTTTAGGTTGGACGAAATATCAGTTGCTCTTTTTTGAGGTGCTTGCATGGTTGAGATTGGAGGGGTGTTACCGATGTCTAGGGTTCTACAAAATATGCTTTTAACAGAGTATTTTATTTTATTTTTTTTAATCTTTGAGCTAGTCTAGCCTTGGTAGCCAGTATTGGCACCATATATCCTATGTTCTGTGATTTAAATAAATTTTAAGCTGTTTCTTTGAGTATTGGTTAAAGCATGAAACTTCATTATTTTTTCTAAATTAATCATTTTTACCTATGTTCCCCTGTTTGACGCTTATTTAGTTGTGTTTTTAATCTAAGACCAAGCTCTCTCTCTCTCTCTCTCTCTCTCTCTCTCTCTCTCTCACACACACACACACACACACACACACACACACACACACAAAAGCACACATACACAACTATATTTTCTTGTATTATTACCAAATTTAGTGTTTCATAGATCTTTCCAAGTTGTGTGCTTTGTTTTTTGGGGGCATGGATTTCAGTGCTTGGATTTGAATTTGTGTGGACTTGGATGTAACTCAATACGATTTATATTACATTTTGTTCAACTTCACATAAATTGAAATTCAAAGTCAGAATTCGCAGATTTGAAAAATAGGGTTAGTCTTGAATTTTGATATACTTTTCTTTCATCCATTTAAATATTTTTGTCTCAACTATGGTCTCTATGAATATTTGCCTTGTGGGATAGTTGACCCAGCGCCTTGTTTGAAGAAACCCTCCACTTCAATTGGTATTTTTTCAAAGAAAAGCAGACATGAGATAACAAATCCAGTCTTTCATTATTCATTAGTCATGGCCAACATGTAATGTGAAGTAGTCTTTTCTTTTTTGTCCCCTTGAGTCTTTGTGCCTAGGTTGCGTTTCATTTTAGTTGATGTTGATATTATTGAATTCTCTATATTCCTTTTATGGTTCACAATGCATGAAAATGGGTAAGTAGAATATTTAGTTGATTTACTGGGTTATCTTCTGTTTGCAGTGTCCTCAGAGAAAAAACTTACTCCTATTGAAGATATCTCATCCCTGGACTTGAAAACGTAAGCTTAATTGTTTTTGCTTGCATACATTTGTATTATTTTTGTCAAATTCATACTGAATTCATTTTTTAATTTCTTTTTATTTGAGGGGAAATTGTTTTAGTATGTCTGCAATTTCGAACTTCTTATTGTGACATATCTTGGTATATGTTGTGCGTCTACACTAACTGTAAATTACTTAATTGTAGTTCATGATAGCCGATATGAAAATGTAGATTACTTGCTGTAGGTCCCTGAAAAGTGTTTCCACTTTGATTTGCTGGACTTGTATACCGGAATCACGCTCATTTTATTGTAGGGCAGCCGTTACTGTATGTACAAGAGGAGACTGGGGATATAGTATGGAGTGGGGGTTAATTGAAAATATACCTTTTAAAAAAAATATGTTGGGATGTGAAAGGTAATTTGGCTTGAAATTTTGCAAATTTACTGAGGCACTGATGTAAATTTCTACCTATACCTGTAACAAGTTGGTGGCAGGAAAATTACATTGGTGAAACTCACAGGAAAGCAGCAAACATAGTTTTTGATCCCTACAGTGAATAAATGTTGAAGCTGATTATTCTTGTATTATAGCTTCAATAAAATTGATTGAATGTTCTTCAGCAGGGAATGGAAATTTGCAAATCTGGCTTACTATTCATTATTTTGTTGATTTTTTTGAAGTTGCCAATTGTTGGAAAACCAATATTTGTGTGACAGTAGCCTAAATTGTATATAAATCCTTAGGAATTTAATGGTCATGCATCAAATACATCATGGAATTGCTTTGCCTTAGTGATGAACTTCTTTTGTGGTTTTGAGTGCTAAGGCTACTATCTGGAATTGTAGTTCTCTAGTTGCAGATTGTTTTTATTCAAATTGAGCATGAGACTACATGTGGTCTAGGCTACTACATGAAGGCTTTTAGCATGTTGTATCCAATTATATTTTTGAAAAATATAATCAAATTTCTAACTTCATTTGGATAGCAGGGGTATTGAGATTACTGAAGCACTGCGATTACAGATGGAAGTGCAGAAGCGCTTGCATGAACAGCTTGAGGTGACTTTTTTCTGCCAACTCAATATATTGTGTTGTCATTTGATGATTTCTGCTTAGCATGTAAGTGTGAGATACAAAGGTATTCTTGTTTTTACTTGTCAAGTGGTGTAAAAGCAGCTCAACCAAATCTGCCAAAAAGAAAAAGGTTGACAGGTGGGAGAAAAAAAGCTTTACCTCTTCCCCTGAAAATAAAATTGATAATTGGATGGAATTCCCAGCCTTCACCATACCTGGATGCCTTGGTCTTTTTCAGAATGATTATCTTTATTATGTTACTCCCAGATCTTCTGAGTTCTGACACTTTAGCGTGGAAAAAATGTAGAAGTTATGGGAAGCTCATTTAATTGGTATTAGATTATCCATGGGGCTGTAGAAGGATCTATTTTTGGGTTGATAAATTAGTAGGCATAAAGTTTTGTTTGTCTCCTGTATCTGAAAAAAATGTGAATTGGGGTTTAATTCTTATTAATTGCTTTAATCAAAATAAGTAATTAGGTTTTTATTAACTGAAATATTTGATAGTATTAAATGCAATTCTAGTTCCAATTTCCCATGTTAAAAATTCTTATGCGTTATGGACTTGAGAGCACTGGTCAATTCTCCATTAAGTGTGCTCCTAAGCTCCTTAACGAAAATTTCAACTCCCATGCTCCTTTAGGCTCTGCCAACGGGGGCAAATGAAAGGTTTAGCTTTGTGATAATTTATGTTAAAATGTTTGGACAGGAAAATGTAAGATATGTTGAAGGCAAATGAAATGTGAATTTTTGTGTTAAAAGATGCAAATACTGACAACTTTTCCGGTCCTCTTCTTATGGTTTGTTTGGTATCTTTCTTGCAATTGGGAGCATCAGAAAAATGGAGTTCAAACTTCAAATGGAAATTTAGATAGTTGGGCACAATCATGTTCACACTTTTGCAGTTCTTCACCTGTGAATCCTATAGTTGAGAGGATATTAAAGGGAAAAGGAAATACCTGTGGAGTAGTGAATTGGTGTTTGGACTTCAAATAAAACTCTTTCTGGTAGAGGCAGATCCAGTTTCAAGGGATTGAATTGAAAAAAGCCAGGAGTCAGACAAAACTAGCTCCTAGCTTAAATAAGAGTGCTAAGTTGGATTTTGAAATTGAATTTGGGCCTAAAATTAAGTCTAAAATGTAGTTTCTTGTAAGGAGTTTTATGTCAATGAAAAGTTCATTAATATGTTGAAGTCCTACATTGATCTTTATATTATTATGGGCGGATAAAATAAAGAAGACAGAAGCGATCTTTTTACTTAATTGTTTTATGAGAAAGTTGGTATGGAGATTTGATTAGTCATACTAGTAGTGCAGCGCACAACTATGCTGTGGTTTATTGATTCAGACTCTTAAAATGGCTTACAAAGATTTGGGAAAAGACACTAACGTCCTTTAAGGTTTGGTAAAAAGATGTGTTCCTTTCTTAATTTTAAAATCCCACAAATCTTGGGTATAAGTGTCCTGGTAATCAAATACCATAATAATATACTAATTAAACTAACTCAGATAATAAACTATTAACTAAACCCAACAATCCTTGTCCCAATTCTCTTGAATTATTCTCCAAAAAGGATCTACCCATGGTCTTGCTTCTGGTCCTACATCTGAGGGTTTGTGGGATTTTTGAAATTTAGAGGTCCTGTGTTTCTTTGCCAAAGCTCTGGGGAGGTCTGCATTTTTGTTTTTGCCCCAAAGATTAAGTTTTGTGGCAGGCTTACTATCATGATTCTCATCATCAAAATCCTTCAGGATTTAATGAATGTGAAATTATGCTGGTTCTGACACGTGTGAGAAACTCATCTTAAAAAACTAATGCTATTGAAAAGGCAAAGAGAGGCAAAGAGAATTCAATATATTAGATGGTTGCCTCCTCTTGATGCTTAGCTAAATTAATTATGATGGTTCAAAGTCCATTATATCTTCTCGTGTTATGAGTATAATTTTCTGGTTTTTTTGGTTACTTGACCTCTTGGCCCCAATAATTAAGCAGTTAGGGAATGGACCAACAATGGGCTAGCACTGCCCCTCTTGTATGATCCCACTGCACATATAATGACAAATGGATAGAATAATACAGATATGGACAGTTAGGTTTGAAGATAGAACCTCCAGGAAGCAATAGATATGCCAATTTAATGTGTCAACCTACCAAGTATTCATTCATTCATCAAATTAGCAATTTTTTTCTTCTATTCTTAGAAGAAAAAGTCGTCTTTGCCAGACAAATCAATTCCAAATATTGTCTTTGGCAAGGGATAAATGAAGTAGGTAAATCTGTCTTGCAAGGGATCCTAATGTTGTTATTTGGAGTCAGTGGTGGAACCCAGAAATTGTCTTCTGGGGGCAAAATTTAGACTACCAAAAAAATGGAGTTACAACACATAATGTGAGAAAACTTCTGAAGAAGGTTTTTCCATAACAAGCTTAGGTTGCACTGGTGTGGAGAATAAACATTTGTGCTTCTAGTGAGGGAAATTGTACAATTTACTAATTTTGAAATTGAAGTGGGTGTTCATGGGACTTTAACCTTTTTGGATTGCTTACTTTAGTACTAAGAAAAAATTTTCTGGTGGAGGCATATCTCCGCTGACTTCTATTTAGGTCTGCCACTGTTATGAGTCCAAGTGGAGAATGGATAGTGCCACAGTATGGAGGTGGTTATTTTGGTGATATATACTAATGCTGTAATGCTTATGTTATGATGGTGCTGTTGATGTGAAAGTGCAATTATTCTGCATCCTTTTAGGGAGGCTATGAAATTGTTAGCTTGTGTTGATCAAGAGAAGTATTACATGTCTTTCTTTGTATATCTTTTGTGGATTCTATATGAGAATGGTAGGGGCAGTATAACAGCGCTCTCAACTTTTATCCAATCACATGCATGCATAGGATGGGGATAGGGAACCATTTCCTGTGAGTTGGCATTGTTACTGAAACTTTCCCTTAGAATGTCCATGTCATCTTAAGCAACATTGAATTTTAATTTTCCTCATAGCCTGCCAATATACCTAAAATCCACATAGCAATGGTGATTTTCATGTTAGCAGTGCCTTGGCTTGTGCATATTGGGTGAAAAGGTGCCTTGAAACTAAGATGCATTTGCGTATTGGCTTGCTACTTGAAATTTGTTTTCTAAGAATCTGTTTCCTGCACACTTGTTTTACATGCAACTAAAATGTGTTGCACAGCTTTCAGGAAAATCTGTGTTATTCGAGTAATATCTTCCATTTCCCTGCAGATACAAAGAAATTTACAGCTGCGAATAGAAGAACAAGGGAGATACCTCCAGATGATGTTTGAAAAGCAATGCAAGTCGGGTATTGACAAATTGAAGGCCTCATCTTCCACTCTGGAAAGCCCATCTGCATCACCAGATGCAATGCAAAGTTCCCCTGCAAAAAATGAAAGGGAAGCCTCCCAGGGAGACCAGGGCAAAACAGAAATTCCCTCTGATGTCAACCGTGCACTGGAGGAAATTAGTTCTGAAAAGGCTGGTGGGAAGCAGAAGGCATGTGAAGCCGAAGCTTCTACGAATCTTGAACTAGATATTTGCAAGTCTAGTTCCCCACCCTCTAAGCGTGCAAGAGCTGATGAGCCCGCATCGAGCTAATGAAATCATATTGATTCTTGGAAGATCTCAAATCTTGAGATGTCCTTAGCTGACTGATAAGAGTGCTTTGATACTTTCGAGCTCTTTCTATTTTTGGCTCATGCCGGCAATGGTCTCTACTTTCATTGATAAAAGAAGCCAAATTTTGATTATCAGGTATGTCGCCTTCCTGACTTGGTGCGCCTAGTTAAGTACATGTGCAGGTGCATCATGGCGTCTCACTTGTCAGGAAAAGCTACGCCCTCAATTGTTAAGCTGTCAATAATCTTCTTTCTTGGGGTGGAAGAAAAGCAGAACTTCATTGGTATGGTAAATGGGGTTTAGAGACAGGTGGTTGTCATTATAGATAGTGGAAAGCAGCTCTATATCATAGAGTTTGATGTTTATATGCAAGAATATCTCGGGCTCATTTAATTAATGATGCAATAAAGATTGTTGCTTCCTTGTCAACTAGTAAGAAATGTTGAAAATTCTGTAAGAGTGTGGGTTTGGATTCCCAATTCTCACATAATTGGTTAGTCTTTATTCCCATTTTGCATTGTAAATGTTGTGTCCATGCTTATAGAGACGGTAGTAGGATAATTAAGCGGCTGAGGAAGCAATTAAAGGTGACTACTATTTCTTTTAGAAGGCAAGGAGAGTTGAGGGGAAACAACAAAAGAGCAGAGACAAGTACAAACGAGAGGCTGCTGCCGCCAAAGCCGAAACAAAATTAGAAAAACTTAAGAAGAATGACGACCTCTAATATCAAAGAAAATGGATTGCAGTGTTGAAAAACTTTTCGACACTTGCCAAATTCCTCCCTTTTTGACTTCGTAAATTAAAGTCGTCCAAATGAGCATATGCAGATGATTGCGGTGCTGTTACTCCCCAAGCAAGATGGCCTTCAGAGCACTTCATCTGTGCGAGAAAATAAAAAAGTCTAGGGATCTTAAAAATAGCACCGGACCTTTGATAAATATCCCTACGACAACTACAATAGGGAAAAAAAATGCGAAAAATTTAGGGCGTTGGCAGAGGGCAAACTGTAGAATGAATTTTACCCATTTGGAGATCCTGTCAAGGCTACTTAAATTGCAGGTTGAGAACTTGATTGTGAAAGATTGGGTCGAAGATAGGTATGATCTGATTTCTATTACACTCCTTGAACAGCTCGGCAATGCCCTATCCCATCTTTGACAATACTTGCAACCTCAGCAGCCAAGGGGTGGGGTAAATCAATTTCAATACAAGAACCCGGCTTCCCCATAAGGGGGATTAAGAAGATGGCAATTGTCGGAAAATAAAAAAATTAGGGTCCGTTTGTTACGAAAATATTTTTTGATTTTTAATTTTTAATTTTTATTTTCTCAAAGAATTATGAAAATTTTAACTTATTTTTTTATTTTTGTAAAATTTGTATTTTTTAAGGTAGAAAATAAAAGTTTGTTTAAATATGTAAAATAATTTTTTATTTTTCATTTTTAGATTTCAAAATAATCACAAAAAGGATACCTTGTTTTATATAGCACAATTTAAATCTTACTGGACAGGGAAATTATGGAATTTGACTCTTTCCTTGACTAAGTAACATTGGGTTACAACAAACTCAGTTGGAGGTGAGATTTGGGCACGGAAAGGCATCAGAGCCACAAAAAAGAAGCGAAAAACTTTGAACCTCATCCCTCTCGCCATCTTTTGGTGTGTTTGGAAAGAAAGAAATAAAAGAGCTTTCAAAGATTTCATCTACTTCACTTCAAACCTGCAAAGTCCAATGGATTATTGCTATCTCCAGCTGGCTTAGTGGGAAAACTGTTAATGGTCGTTTTATAACTCTTTAAAGTAGTTGATGTTTCCTACCAAGGGTTGGTATTCTCTTGATGCCTTGCTAATATATTTTTTTTTGCTGATTAGAAAAAAAAGATAACTTGTTTTTTTTAATTTCTAAAAAAATTAGATAAGGTCATATTTGGAATTGTGGATGACCATTTTGATCGATTGACTAAAATAAATATTGACAAGTCCTTTTACATCTCTTTAACTTTTACTTGCTGTTTTTGAATTTTTTACTTTTTTTTTTTTTTTTGTTTTTGTTTTTGTTTTTTTGGTATTTTGGACTATACTGGGTGATTTGAGACTAACCAAAATGAGAAGGTGAGGTCCAACAACAGTTTTGACCTTGTGCAAGCAAATCAAGGTAAATCCCTATCATTTCGGGGTATTTTTTTTTTTTTGTTAATTCCGTCCACACTAGGTGATTCGGAGCAATCTAAAATGATAAAAAGAGATCAAATAGTTATTTTGACCATCAATATGCAAATCGAAGTAAAATTCTTGTCATTTCATGTGACGCCCCGAACCCGCCATGTGGGGCTCGGGTGCCACGTGTTCCAATCACTTGTATTTGATATCATAATTAAGATATACGCAACGGAATATAAATAAAATACCTTAAATAAATACCAAAGTTCTATATAACAACCCAAAAACGAATACTACAACATTAAATATCCATATTCACAACCATTATTTAAAACATAACCCATTACAAATGTATCTGTATATATACTAGTATCTCACAATACCCAAAAAAAAAAAAACTACCAAAAATAATCCCAGCCCAAACCTTCAAGCCCAATCTCCAGAAGAACCGAAAAAGTTGTTAATCCACTAGGGTGAGACACTTCTTAGTAAGAGTGGAACAAATTATAACAGTGTGTGACAAATGAGTTTTAATATTTACATATCAAAATAAACTGCTTCTCACATAATATCAATAACAACTGAGAAAATGTACCATTAATAACATCCCCGACATCTAATATCATACACACATCTAATATGCACAAGTATATAATTTTTATGCGGATGAAAGTCCCCAAGGACAGGGAAGATTACCCGCCCATACAAGTAGCTTCTCTCTGCACTGGAACTAAAAACTACCTACTAGAGTACTCACCTTACTCAGTAAGCCTTTAGGTGAAGTATTATCTCGCCGCTATTACACACATTTTTATTGTTAAGGGCGAATGTTTCTAAGGATCGGGATGTCGACCCGCCCATACAAGTAGCAT
The DNA here is from genome assembly GCF_029873635.1 of Malania oleifera. Taxonomy (NCBI): domain Eukaryota; kingdom Viridiplantae; phylum Streptophyta; class Magnoliopsida; order Santalales; family Ximeniaceae; genus Malania; species Malania oleifera. The sequence continues at coordinate 43,821,287 of NC_080421.1, read as the reverse complement.
CCCTTTGCACTGATACCAAGAAACTACCTAGTAGAGCACTCGCCTTTCTCAGCAAGCCCCCGGTGGTATGTTTACCTCGCCGCATGCACACACATGCATTCACAATATGCTATACCATTATTTTTATGCTATAATTAAATTCACATGCGCACAACACATCCACACAGGAATCATGCATCTCATACTTCATCTTCCAATGTCCTCAGTACGTGGCCCACACAGAGCAACTGCGTACATGTCAGTATATGGCTCACACAGGCACCTACGTACTTCTTATCTACACGTGGCCCACACAGGCACCACTACCCACATAGGGTACATAACATGGCCCACATAGGTGCCACCATCTACACAGGATGCATAACATGGCCCATATAAGTGCCATTATCCACATAGGATATAACGTGGCCCACACAGGCACCACTCCAGCTTTCGCGACACGTGGCCCACACAAGCACCACTATTCACCAGTATCTAATCCCCATGACCTACCCGTCGTACATCAGTAGAACAAGCTCCTCGACATACCAATGTCCTACCCTATATAAATGACAATATGACGAGCTCCTCGACCCGCCAACGTCATATCATGATTTATATCTAGGCAATATAACAACCTCCTTATGCCAACGTTATATTGAGATGCATACGAATAACCACACCAGTTAGTTCACATAGATGCATCAATGCATTACCACACAGGTATCCAACAGATCAATACATTCCCACGCAGTAGTCCAACAGATCAATACATTTCCACATACAAATCTAAATACTACAGTAATTCATATTCAATTTATTAGGAAAAATTGTTCCCATGTCACATGAATTTAATATCATATGCAATTATCCCAAATATAAATCTTAAACAAAATCATCATTTTCTAGCACCTAGATGGTTCTAAAAATCATATAGATAAATAATAAATTTCATACGCTCATAAATAACCGGTTCACCTTAATAAAATACTGATATAATTTTATTCCCACTTACCTGATTCCCTGAACCACGCCTGCAAGGCTCCCAAAATTATACCCGCAGCGCTCATCCGAACCCTGATTCAATCAAATCAATCCCAATGAAATATTATTTTAAACTTTCCTAATTTACATTAATTAAATAATAATTAATTTTTAAATAACTCATTTATCCTAGTTTTGGGGCTATTCCCACAACGATCCCACGAGAAATCCGCTCCACTAGATTTATAAAGAATCATCCCTATATTCTCGTGGTGGTGTCCGATCGTCAATTTGACTTAAAATTTAAGAAAAATTGAGACAAGAATGAGAATTTGCCTTACCCCAAGAGATATGCCCATATTGCTCCTACGACAAATCCACTTCGGTAGATATGTCGGTAGCGGAGAATGGAGTCTAGTGGTATTTTCGGATTTTCAATTGGGCGAGAATCCACCGCAAAATCGTAGAGAGAGGAGGAGTGGAGAGCGTGAGCTGTGAGAGTTTTTTTTTTCTCTTCCTTTCTTTCCCTTTCCTTCATGTTCTGCGCAGCGTGAGAAATTTTTTTTTTCTTCTTTCCTCTCCTGCTTGCTCCAGGAACTTAACCACTAAGTTTCCTTTTTTTTTTTTCTTTCCTTTATCCTTACTTTATACTTTTTATATACTTATATATATATATATATATATATATATGCACCCACAATCCTCAAAATTCCTAATTTAATTAATTTTCTTAATAATAATTAAAATTTTTTTGGTCGTTACATTCTCCCATCCTTAAAAGAATTTCGTTCTCGAAATTCGCTAATCAATCCTTTTACAAAATTCTAAAATTACCTAATCATCATTACACCACAAATTCAATATACTCCACAATTCTAAGTAAGCATGTGAATCTAAAATTAAATCAATCTTTAATATAAAATCATACCTGCTCCTGCACCACGAGCAATATTCTTATCAGTCAGAACCATGGTATATACACATGCTAGACCACCACGAGGCAGTGGCTCATTCCTCTGGTGTTGATCAGGAGCGGGTGCGTTGTTCGGCAATCCCTGACAATCTCAGGCCATGTGGTCGTATCTGTCGCACCGATAGCACTTAATGTTCCTGCTAGGCATTCTCCCCAATGCCTTAACTTACAATGAACACAATAGGGAGGTGACGAATCGCTCTGACATCCTTGATTACCTCTATCAGATCTCTATCCCCCAACATATTTGTCCCTTTTCCACAAGCCTTGTCTGGCATCATCAGAAAAACTGGGAGGCATAGGCCTCTTCCTCTGCTCTGCCATCTCTGCACTCTTTTGTAGACTTAATTATGCCACGGTGGCTCTATCCACCAGTTCTGAAAAGTTCTGTACCTTCAGAACTTCCACTTGCTCGTGAATTCTCGATTTCAATCCCCTCTCAAACCACCTCACCTTCTGGAACTCATCTGGAACCATAAAAGGTGCAAAACGGGAGAGCTCCATGAACCTCGCAGCGTATTGCTGCACAGTAAGTTGCCCCTGCATCAAGTGGAAGAATTCCTCTGCCTTTGCAGCCCTGGTGGCGGCAGGGAAGTATCGATCGTAGAAAAGCTCCTTAAATCGACTCCAAGTCATATTCGTGGGTACTCCCTGCTATTCCTCTAGTAGATTCACTGCTTGCCACCAGCGCTCGGCCTCCCTTGTTAGCTTAAAGGTAGCGAAGAGAACCTTTTGTGCCTCAGTGCAAGATAACACTGCCAACATTTTCTCCATTTCTTGCACCCAGCTCTCCGTTACGAGTGGGTCAACACTGCCCACAAATGTAGAAGGTTTTAGGCAAGTAAATAGGTCAATCAAACAGCCCTGGTTCACAGGTGGGCAGTCTGTCCTTCAGAGTCTCGCCTAATTTATTTTCGAACCTGCCGAGCTAAACCCCATAGTAGAGTGAAGGTATCAATCTCTCCCACACTGGTAGCTCCTATCTCATTCTCCTCTCTAACATCAACGTCCTTTCCCCTGGAATCCATTCGGTGGACAAGACAAAAGCGAATTTAGAACCTTCATATCACATTAGGTACAGTTATAGTACAACGAATCAGTTTAATATTTAAATTCTCAATTAAAATATCAAACAACCATCTTATTCCCAAATCAACTTAACCCTCAAGTTCTAATTCTGAGTTTCAGTCTCTCTGCTAAGAAACATCACTGTCAACGGATTTACCGTGATTTTCTAAAACTGGTCGGATTCAGAAACTCATAGAAGTCCATCAAGGGATTTCTGCCTCTAAGCTACAAAATAAAACTCAAAATCTCCTATCAACATCCTAATCTATCCATTCCTATCCTTATCCTTATACGTACCTGTACTCTGATATTAATCAATCCTAAAGTCTACAAAACCTATAACCTAATGCTCTGATACCACAATGTGATGCCCCGAACCTGCCATGTGGGGCCCAGGTGCCATGTGTTCCAATCAATTGTATTTGATACCATAATTAACATACACGTAGTGGAATATAAATAAATAACCTCAAATAAATACCAGAGTTCTATATAACAACCCAAAAATGAACACTACAACATCAGATATCCATATCCACAACCATTATTTAAAACATAACCCAGTACAAATGTATCTGTATATACACTAGTATCTCACAATGCCAAAAAAAAAAAAAAAAAAACCACCAAAAATAATCCCAGCCTAGGCCTTCAAGCCCGATCTCTAGAAGAACTGGAAAAGTTTTTAATCCACTAGGGTGAGACACTTCTCAGTAAGGGTGGAATAAATTATAACAGTGTGTGACAAATAAGTTTTAATATTTACATATAAAAATAAACTGCTTCTCACATAATATCAATAACAACTGAGAAAGTGTACCATTAATAACATCCCTGACATCTTATATCATACACACATCCAATATACACAAGTACATAATTTTTATGTAGGCAAAAGTCCCCGAGGATAGGAAGATTACCTGCCTATACAAGTAGGTTCCCTCTGCTTTGGAACTAAAAACTACCTACCAGATCACCGACCTTACTTAGTAAGCCCTCAGGTGAAGTATTATCTCGCCGCCAGTACTCATATCTTTGTTATTTTAAAGGCAAAGGTTTCCGAGGATTGGGATGTCGACCCGCCCATACAAGTAGCATCCCTTTGCTCTGATACCAAGAAACTACTTAGCAGAGCACTCGCCTTTCTCAGCAAGCCCCCAGTGGTATGTTTACCTCGCCGCATGCACACACATGCATTCACAATATGTTATACCATTATTTTTATGCTATAATTAAATTCACATGCACACAACAAATCCACACAGGAATCATGCATCTCATACTTCATCTTCCAATGTCCTTAGTACGTGGCCCACACAGAGCAATTGCGTACATGTCAGTACGTGGCCCACATAGACACTTACGTACTTCTTATCTACACGTGGCCCACATAGGCACCACTACCCACACATGGTACATAACATGGCCCACACAGGTGCCACCATCTACACAGGATGCATAACATGGCCCACACAGGCGCCATTATCCACACAGGCTATAACGTGGCCCACACGAGCACCACTCTAGCTTCCGCGACACGTGGCCCACATAGGCACCACTATTCACCAGTATCCAATCCCCATGACCTACCCGTCGTACATCAGTAGAACAAACTCCTCGACCTGCCAATGTCCTACCCCATATAAATGATAATATGACGAGCTCCTCGACCTGCCAACGTCATATCATGATTTATATCTAGGCAATATAACAACCTCCTCATGCCAACGTTATATTAAGATGCATACGAATAACCACACCAGTTTGTTCACACAGACGCATCAATGCATTACCATACAGGTATCCAATAGATCATCGTTTCTAGCTTTTTGATTCTCTTTGTTAGTTTTGGTGAAATCCCAAGAGGGGGAGGGGTGAATTGGATATTTAAAAATTAGGTCAACTATTTAACCTACTTATCAAACAATATCAATCTCAAGTTTAGAGTTTATGAATCAATCACAAATGCAAAAAATATATAAACATACAAGTGTGGAAACTTAAGGAGAGTAAGGATAGAGAAAACAACATCGAGACTTACAAGGTTCGGCTATACCCCCCTACGTTCTTGCTTCAAGACAACTGCTTGAGGATTTCCACTATCGACTCCTTTAACCAAGACAAAGCTACCTCGTACAACCCTCCTTCACTCAGGCGGAGATACCTATTACAACCCCTCCTTATAGGCGGAGATACCTCTCCAAGCGATTTACCCTCGCTTGAGACTGTTAAAACCTGAATCGCAAAATAACGGATGGAAATAAGGTTTATGTACAACAAATGCTCCTTCAAGAGTTGATAAGCACAATGAAGACACCTTTCTAATGCACTCTCTGTAGATATGAATAAAGCTTAATTGAGTTGGAAAAGATTTTCTCAAATGGACTTTTGCAAATCAAGAGAGTAGGAGAACTTTTGATTTTGTGAAAAGAGTATAGAAGATGCTCAAATAATTTAAGAGTATTTAATGATTCATCAAAAGTGTTCTACAAGTGTTTAAGCTTGGTATTTATAGGCAAAAGTAAGATATGACCTTTATGACCTTTAAAATCATATTATATTTCAAAATATGGCTTTTTTTTTTTGCCTTTCTTGGCTTTGCCCGAGAGTTCCGGTCGATCGACTCAAAGGCGATTTCCTTTTTAGTGACATTCGGTCGACTGGCCCAATGATCTAGTCAATTGGATCATAAGCTAAAGAACTTCGATTGATTGAGCTATATATCCGGTCGGTTGAACCCTTTATAAAATTGAGTTTTCAACCTTTTTCAAGTTCAAACTTATTACAAACCTCTTGAATTAGTTTATCGTTTATAATAAAAAGGTTTTCCATGAAAACTTGAGTTTCTAAGGTCAATCTATGTCATGAGTGAGGTTCACATCAAATCAATCGAGACATTCATGTACAATTGTAACATAAATGAATTACAATTGAAAAATACACGTCTTCAAGCTTTGCTCTTCAATATACCATGGAATGTGCCAAGTGATGTGCTAAATTTGAGTGCTTCATGGATTCCATTTTGCATCGGTCATTTATGCTTTCTAAAACTTAATCCTGTTCATATACTTAATGCTCAAATGAGATGCTGTGATTTGTCATTATTAAAACGGGATAGGACTCAAAAAGTCAACACTCTTTTTGCCAAATCTTACTGCATCAAATGATCTGGAGCGGTCCAAAATGAGAGGGTCAAGCTACATGTTTGACTTCTTGCATGAAAATTGGGGCAAAATTATGATTTTTTTTTTTTTTTGTACTTTTTTTAGCATTTTTGGACACTTTTAGAATTTTTAGCCATTTTGGTGGACTTCATGACATTTTTTTTTTTTATTTTAATGAAATATTTTTTTAAAAATAATATAATATTTACATATTATAATGTTAAAATATTTGAAAAAATTTTAAAAAGAAAACTAAGATAAATTTTAAAAAATGAAAAATAAAAAGTCAGAGTTGACATGTGGTTGCATGTGCTAGGGCGTGGGTGCCCATTCGCACATACACACCATGAGGAAAACGACTCCATTTGATTTAGTTTAAAATAAAAAATAATTAAAAAATAGTTAGGCGCGTGGAGACCATGAGCAGTTGTGTGCATGCACACACCTATCGCATAAGTTGAACGACGCCATTTTGTTAACTTTTTTTCTTCTAAAAGTAAAAACTGAGTTGTTTTGGGACTGTCTGGTCTACTTCCTCTACCAAAGATGCCATTTTTTGCCGCGATTTCCCTTACTCTCTACCTATTTTCATGTTGATAGCCTAGCCTAACACCTCTATCCTTTCCTCTCTTACTTCACAACCCTCCAAACCCTACCTAAACTACCAACCATTGCCTATAGTTGGCAACTTTAGACGGGCCCCCCTTCCTTTGTTTTTCATTTTTTTTTCATTTTTTTCTTTCCATTTTTCTTGGCTCTGGCATAGTTTATTTAAACCCTGTTGTGCAAATCAATGCGTAGTGGAAAGCTGAATCACACAATGTAACAACCAACAATGAAATATACAGATAACACAATCACGCAGGTTATATGAAAGCAATAAAACAATGACACGAAAAATTATGTGATTCGATAATGCCTACATCCACGGGAGAAAACGACTGTGAATTTTCACTATCTTGTGTCCAAAGACATTGAGTTACAACATACAACATGTATATATATAACCCTTCCGAAGGTTTTCCCCTCGAAACCCAACCTATTCAAATTCCCAATTCAAAATTCAAAAACCAGTGCCAAGTAACCAAGTAAAACCATTGACCGTTTTAGACAACCGTCAATGATTTAATGCTGAGATCAAACAGTTAATATAACACTACAAATCCGTCAACTATTTCTTCTACACCTGAACAAAATCGTCGAAAGTTTTGGGCAAACCGTCATCGGTTTCTTCCTATAAGTCAGCTTCTTTGTTTTTCCACCATGTTTCCTTTGTGCATGTGTTCCACTCAATATATGAACCAAATATTACAAAAATCTTCACCTTGGTGAATATATACACCCCTTAGGAGGAAATTGAAAACATTAACCGTAACTCCACCTGGGACAATAAGTTGGGATCGCCTCCTATCTAGCAAATGGAGACATTAAGAAAGTCCAAGCAATGCTTGAACTTATCCATGGTAATAAGTTTTGTCAAAACCTTTGTTGCATTCTATGAAGTGTGAACTTTTTCAAACATAAGTTCACTAGAAGAAACCAATTCCTAGATCCTATGAAACCTCACATTTTTGTGCTTGGTTCTCGTATGATACACCTAATTCTTCGCCAAATAAATGACACTCTCACTATCACAACACAGCTAAACTCCACCTTACTGAATACCCAACTCCTTGACAAATCATGTAAGCCACAATACTTCCTTGGTAGCTTCGGCGACTACCATATACTCCGACTCAGTTATAGATAATGCAACCAAAAACTGTACCATGGACCTCCAACAAATAGGCCCTTCCGCAAGGGTGAACACATATCCTATTGCAGACCTCCTGCCATCCAAGTCCCCTGCATAGTTTGCATCCACATATCTTACAACTGACAGATCACTCTATTGCCTGCCGAACATGATGCCATAGTTTGAAGTACCCAACAAGTATCTGAAAATCCACTTGACTGCATCACAATGCTGTCTACCCGGATTTAAAAGGAACTCACTCACCACACTGACAGCTTGTGCCAGATCTAGTCTTGTACATACCATAGCATACATTAAACACCCCACTGCGTTAGCATAGGGGACTTTTGAAATGTCACGAATATCATCATCCGTCTTTGGGCACTGGGTAGTAAACAATTTAAAATGATTCGCCAACGGTGTACTTACCGATTTTGCATTAACTATGCTAAACCTCTTCAAAACCTTCTCCACATATCTACCTTGAGATGATCACAATCTCCATGCAACTCTGTCTCTGTGAATATCCATCCCAAGAATCATCTTGGCTGCACCCAAATCCTTCATGTCAAACTCTTTATTTAATAGAGTCTTCAACTGATTTACCTTAGTCATATACTTTGTAGTAATCAACATGTCATTAACATAAAGTAACAGAAAAATAAGTGAACCATCCTCAAGACTCTTCACATAAGCGGAGCAATCAAACTCACACCTCTTGTAGCCAATTCGGATCATGTAGGAGTGAAAACATTTGTACCACTGTCTCGGAGATTGCTTTTGTAAAGACCTGAAAAATAATAGTAATTAAATAGAAGAGGGAAAGAAAAATTTAGAGGAGGTAAAGTAGGGCTTGTCAACGAATGCGCTGGCTTCGCCGATGAACTTCCTTATGCGGGTCGTTGACGAGCCTCAGTATCTTGTCAACGAAGAGATACCGAGAGGGTGTATTTCAGACCTGTTGATTCATCGATGAGTTCTTTACTTTTGTCGACGAATTGTCTTCTTCACCTTGTCAACGAGTCGACGTGTCTCGTCGACGAGGCCACGTGGCCAGCCATCTATATAAGTGCAAAAATAAGATTTTTGATGAAAAAATCAGCGAATTCTCTTCTCTCTCTCTCTCTCTCTCTCTCTCTCTCTCTCTCTCTCACACACACACACACACACACACACACTAGGTTTCAATTTCTCTCACTTCTCTATAGATTTCTGGCCTCGTTTCTCCCTGGTTTGACGATCATAAGCTACCCCGATGATCTTGGGGAGATTCTCTACAACTTAGCTGGAGCAGAATTTCGATTTGAAAAGTTTGGGAACCATTCCAAAATTAGGGTAAGTAGATTATTTAAGGATTATTTGGTTTTTAGGTTTTCTGAACCCAAATTTAGTAGTTGATGTTGTCATATTGGTGTTTGGGATGATTTATGTGGGTATTATGAATTCAGGGTGTTGGGGCTTTTACTGTAAGCAGGTTATGGAACCTAGAGGGTGTTCCTAGGAAACTAGGTATGATAATGAATGATTTATAATTTAGGAAATATAAGTATGAAAATTATTCTGGGTATTCAGTTATTTGATAGGAATATATATAGATATATGTGTGTGTGTGTGTGTAATTTCAGGAATATGGAATTATGAACGCCGTGGGCATGAGTTAGAACCAGTAGATGAGTTCAGTTAGCCAAGGTAAGGGAAATATGCTATGCTAGTAAATTTAGAAAAAAAATTATCAGTAAAGTATAGTATTTGTTTATTAAGATACAGGGTATAAACTATACAGTTTTACAGATTTTAGAATATGAGTTTTATTATTTGTGTGGCATGAGTAGGTATTTGCTCAGTACAATTTTTATGTAGTTTTTAGAATATCATGATTTGTAGTATTTTTGCACAGAAATATGCTTTATCAGATATTATACAGACAGATACATTTTATGGACAGATACTATTCAGAAAGATATATTTTACAAACATATATTATATATATAGATATATTTTACAGACAGATATTTTATAGTATTTATAGAATTCCATGATTTTCCAAAACCATAACACTCAGATATTACAGATTATTCAGTCAGATATTATAGTATTTCAGATCAGATTATTAGTGTTATGGTTATTTTGGAATCTTGATGAAACAACAAGATAATTATATATATTAGTATTATACAGTAGCAGATCCCTGATGAATTATTTCAGTCAGATTAATTATTTTAGATAGATTCAGTCAGCAGAGCATGGTACTGTTGCTATTTCAGATCAGAGTGCAACCACATATCTCAGATAGTGTGTGGATTTTGTCTACTGTGCCTATGGAGGGATTGCAGTCTCCCTAGATTCCTGGGTTGATTAGGCCGGTTTGACAAGGTAGTTACTAGTATCATGCCTTTGGAGGGATTGCAGTAAAGGTCGGACTGAAGATTGGTAGAGTATTCAGGTGACTTATCCTGGTAGGCCAACCAGAGTTAAGTTCAGCCTACGGGCCGCACAACGCTGTCATGAGGGGTTAAATCATGACATTCAGATTTCCAGGGATATAACTCAGTTATTTAGATATATATATATATATATATATATATATATATATTATATTCTTAGTAGTATGAATAAATAGAAAACTCAGATAATACAATTGTATTTTAAGCTATGTAGGTGTGAGTTACATAGTATTTACATGATATCTCAGTTCAGTTATTTATCAATAAATTATTTATGTAAACTCAGTTGCCACACACTAGTAATAACATATTTCGTCTTATTGAGTGTTGTCTCATCCCAGTGACTTAACATTTTTAGGTAATCTAGCTAGATAAGTAGATCAGACTCGCAGGTAGAGAAGTTGTCAACGCTACCCTGTTTATAGGGTAAGTGTTATCAAGGGGTTGTATTTTTGTGTAGCATTTAGGAGTTTTGGATAGTAGATTCTAGGATGATGTGTAATTATGTATGTATATTTTGAGAAAATACTGGATTTTGGTATTGTAAATATGGATGTATGACTTTATGTTTACTGCTGTATAGGTATGTTATTCTGTAAACTCGAATTTCCTCAGTGCCCACTTAGGGTCTGAGATGTTATAGCAAATATTATCAGGGGTATTAGAGTATTTTATTTGTTGTACATTTATGAAAAAAATGGTATGAAATTTTAGGTCATTACAACTTTAGCCCGTATAATGACTTCCTTAGTTTACAAACCAAGTGTTTCTGTCTAGGCTGACTAAATCCTTTTGGTAGTATCATGTAAATCAGCTCCTTCAAATCATAATGAAGAAATGCTATTTTTACATCCATTTGCTCCAAATGCATATCGAAATGCACCACCAATCGCAACACTACCCTGATGGAAGTGTGTCTGGCCATAGGGGAGAATATCTCATCATAATCAACCTCTTTCTTTTGTGAGTAACCCTTTGCTACTAACCGAGTATTGAATTTCTCTCATTCTTTTTATGACACTACTTCTTTCTTTCTATACACCCGCTTGCATCCTATCATCCTCTTTACTTCTAGAAGCTCCACCAACTCCCACATTTGGTTCTTAAGCAATGATTCCATCTCCTCTACCATAGCAGCCATCCATATACTTTTATTTTGGCTATGCACTACCTTTTGAAAAGTATTAGGATCCTTGCAACTGGCGATAAGTGCATAAGACACCAGATCATCAAATCCATACCTATGCGGTGGCCTAATTGTGTGTTTGGGTCTGTGTATAGTTATACTGTGATCCTACCGGTTTCTTGAGCTAGAACTCCCTGCGTTTTGAATAGTGTCATCTCTGTCATGAGTCTCTAGCTCCACCTGTACAACATGCTCATTGTTGTTGCAGCTTTCTGGCACCTGTTTTCTTCTTCTTCATTCTGAGTATGCTGCACCATGACTTTTTCATTAAAAACCACGTCTTTACTAATCACCACCTTATTTTCCATTGGATCCCACAACTTGAACCCTTTCACACCTTTCTGATACCCTAGAAAAATGCACCATCTAGACTTTGAATTAAGCTTCGATCTCTCCTCACTAGAAATGTGCACATAGGCTAAACATCCAAACACTCTCAAACTAGAGTAGTCTACTGCACTACCTGTCCATACCTTCTTTGTAACTTTCCCATCTAGTGATGCCCTTGGTGATTATTTAACCAAGAAAAACGCCATACTCACTACTTCTACCCATAAGTTCTTTGCAAGCCCTACATTCAACCTAAGGCACCAAGCTCTTTCAGCTAGAGTTTAATTCATCCTTTCTACCACATCATTTTGTTTTGGTGTTTTGCGTAGTATGAAATGTATCCTTATGCCATGCTGCTCGCACAACTCCATGAACCTTGAATCAGCCTACTCGGTTCCATTGTATGACCCGAAGTATTTCATTCTCCCGCCGATCTAATTTTCCACCTCAGCTTTCCAATATTTAAACTTGGAAAACGTCTCTGACTTGTGCCACATGAAGTACACTTAGTTCTTTCATGAGTAATCATCGATAAAACTTACAAGTACATATGTTTGCCCCATGATGCTACCCTCACCGGCCCCCAAAAATCTGAATGAATGTAGTCAAGAATACCCTCTATCTTATGCGTGGCTGTCTTGAACTGCACCCTGTTATGTTTCCTAAGAGCACAATACTCGCAAAAATTCAGCTTGCATGTTTAACACCCTTTAAAAGATTTCTCTAATGAAGCTCCATCATTCCACGATCACCCATATGCCCTAATTGCGTATGCCACAAAATAGTATTATCTAACTCAGAATCTGCAGCTGTAGCTCCACCTACAATTGTAGTACCCAACAGTGCATAGATATTTCCTATTAATTTTTATCTTTCATCATTGTTAAAATGCCTTGACACACTTTTATTACCCCACTTTCAGACTTGTAACTAAACCTATTACAATCTAAAGTGCCCAATGAAATTAAATTTTTTCCATAGATCCGGTATGTGCCTAACATCACATAATGTTCTCACAACACCATCAAACACTTTAATTCTGATATTTCCTATTCTAATAATTTTGCATGAAGCACCATTTTTCATTTGAACAGAACTAGAATTAACTGACTTGTAGGTGCTGAACCAATCTTTATTTGGTGTTATGTGATAATAGCACGCCGAATCTAGGATCTAAGAATTCGTGAGGCGATCTAAACCCAATGAAATAGAAAGCATATCACCATCACTGCTCTCCGAGTCTCCTTCTTCCACTACATTTTCTGATTTTGAAGAACTCTCTTGATTTTCTACATTCACTTTCTTCCTTTCTACACACTCTGATTTTATGTGCCCCTTTTTCCCACACTTAAAACACCGTATGTCCTTTTTCTTCCTGGATTGCAACTAAGACTTATTATTACTCGATTCGATCCAAAACTTGCTTCTCCCACTTTCTTGGTTACCCTTTACCACAAGCCATTCACTTATGAAATCTCATCGCTGGCTTTCTTTCTTTGATGAAAGCTTAATAGAGCGTTTGTAAGCTCTTCCAGATTCAGGGTTTCTTTTCCCTGTGCTAGATTTGTAACCAAATTTTCATACGTATAATATGCAGGTAGGGAATTCAATAGCATCGGTGCCTTGTCTTCCTCTTTGAACTTCACATAAACCCGCATCAAATCACTTATAATCTAATTGAATACATTGATGTGTTGGTTCACATTCAAACGCTCTGCCATCTTAAGCCAATACAGATTCTGCTTAAGATACAACTTGGTCGAAAAAGACTTGGACATATACCAAGTTTCCAGTTTCTATCAAACAGTCACCAGAGATTCCTCATCCATGATGTGATACAACACGTCATCAGTTAGAAAATCCTAAAAGTCGCCACAACCTTCACTTCTAACTCCTTCCAACTTGTTTCGTCCATGCCTTCTAGTTGACTTCCGTATAATGCCTTCACCATACCATGTTGTACTAACATATCCTTAACCCTCCTCTGCCATAATCTGAAGTTTCTTGATCCATTGAACATGACAACATCAAACTTTGCAGAAGAAATCCCAGAAGACATTGTAACAATTGCTCGGATATCAATTTTTTGTGCAAATCAATGCGCAGTGGAAAACCGAATCACACAATGCAGCAATACAAAAAACACAATCACGTAGATTATATTAAAGCAATAAAATAATGAAACAAAAAATTACATGGCTTGACAATGCCTACATCCATGGGAGCAAACAATTATGAATTTTCACTATATTGTGTCCAAAGACATTAAGTTACAACATACAACATGTATATATAACCCTCCCGGAGGTTTTTCCCCCTAAAACCTAACCTATTCAACTTTTCAATTCAAATTTCAAAAAGTAGTGCTGAGTTACCAAGAAAAATCGTCACAGAAATACCGTCGATGGTTTAATGCCGAGACTAAATAGTTGATATAACACTGAAAATTCGCCTACTGTTTCTTCTGCACCTGAACAAAACCATTGATGGTTTTGGGCAAATTGTCATCGGTTTCTTCCTGCAAGTCAACTTCTCTATTTTTCCACTATGTTTCCTTTATACATGTGCTCCACTCAACATATGAGCTATATATTACAACAAACCCTTAAAAGAGGATCTTTTGGGGCCGCCGGGGGGGGGGGGTGAGGGGGTTGAGGGTATCCTTGCTCTCTCTTTCTCTCTTTATTTATTTCTTTCTTCCCTTTGATATCTAGCTTGAAGCCCCTCTTTAGTAACTCTCTCTCTCTCTCTCTCTCTCTCTCTCTCTCTCTATCTCTCTATCTCTCTCTCTCTCTCTCTCTCTCTCTCTCTCTCTCTCTCTCTCTCTCTCTCTCTCTTTCTCTTTATTTGCACATCTATCATCTCTTCTATATGGGCATTGTGTGTGTAGTAGTGTGTGAATATCCGTGCATGCATGTGCGTGGATGTGTGTGTGCATGCATGCACATGTGTGTGTGTGTGTGTGTGTATGTTTAGACATGCATAGGGGTGCTAAATGTGGGTATAAATGCATGAGTAGGAGTTGTGTGCGTGTGCGTATTATGCATATGAAGTCGTGTTTTAGCGTGTGACCATGTGTGTGCTTGATGGTGTGGATGTGTACTACATGTTTACATGTGTCTGTATTGCATGGATGTTTGTGTGGGAGTTTCATGTATGCATGTATAGCATATGGATTTATGAATGCATGCATGCATGCTTGAATGTAAGGATGCATTCATGGTGAACATGAATGTGTATGCATGAACATTTGAATGTAGGTATCGATATATGCATGCATGAATGTGTGAAGATGCATGTACATGCGCGTGGGAATGCATGATGGACATATACATGGGTGTATTATGGCATGCATACATAGATGGTATGCATGAACATGCATGAATGATTGATTGGAGCAAAACTATGAGTGCACAGTATCGTAGTTTTGTAATATAGTGATGTGAAGAGTATTGTCCTCAGGGATTGATGTCTTAATTTTACCAAGTATCGAAATTGCACTAATATTGATTTTATTTAGAAAGATTAATAATCTTAGAATGTGAAATTTAAATAAGGCTACTTTAAATAAACTATTCAAGGGAAAATAAAACTGGTTTCCACGTATTAAATTAATGAGGGTGAAAACTTCTAGGAAATCAATTTCAACTAGTTTCTCACTATGCTTTACTTATCTAGCTAACTCGACTTTGTTTTCTCTTTTTGTCAGCAAATCTCCAATTTTTCCAAAAGCCTCTTTCGATATCCAATCATAAACTATTCTTATTTATTATTTAACATAAGAATATGCAAATAAATAACGCAAGAACGCAATAAGACCCTCGATTTTTTAATACTACGTAAGTTCATACAAGTCTTTCGATCTCTATATTCACTTATGCTGAATTATCCAAGATCTATCTTATAATTCCCCCTTTCGGTAGAAAATCACAAGACAACCATCATCTAATTAATGACCAGTTAATTAAAAGCATAAAGCGCAAAATAACTCAGACAAACAATTAAGAAAAACTACTTCAGATTAGCATCGAAGTGTAAGCATAGTTTAAAACTGGGCTACATCATTTTCCAAGAATACAAAAATTAGTTCATACCGAAAATTAAATCAAACATAAATGATTTCACCATGCTTTCTTTTATTTGGAGAGTAAAAGACAAAACAACACCCACAACACCGTCGTCGCGCACTGCTTTTTGGTTCTCGAAAAGATTTTAATTTTTCAGTGTACAGCCAACCACCCTTGTTGTTTATGTGTTGAGTCCACGTAGCCTACCTCAAAGCCAAAATAAACCTGCTATAGCTCTACCTCCCAGCCTTATGTCCATGTGTCCCCCTCTCCAAAAGAATGGATCCCTGAAAATAGTCCTCAAGCTCCTAGAAAAAATTCCTCCATTCGGCCTCTCTTTGTCTCCCCAAAATAAATTATTGAAACCTTCCCATGTGTGGTGCGACCCCCTCCTCCTTTCAACCTTACGCACGACCTCCCGCCTTCTTTCAACCTTACGCATGACCTCCCCCCAAGAAACCATAAGTGGCCTCATTTATTTGACTTTTCAAAATCTCTCCTTTCTTTCCTTTCTTTTCTCTTTTCTTCGTGTTTCTCCTAGCGCATCACCCAATGCCCACTAAGAGGACCCAGCTGCATGCTTGGGTCACATCATCCTTTTTTTTTTTTCTTTTCTTTTCTTGTTTCTTCACATTTTTTTTTTCAGTTCACAAGTCCGATTTTGACATTCCTATTGCCCGTAACTCTCAAAGTTTAAAACATGAAAATTGTAGAGAAATTCCTTAGCTTTCCACATCATTTTGAATTATCTCGATCGAAACTCGGATGAGAGAGTTACACATAGATTACGAAATAGTGTCAAAAACTACCTCTCTTTGCGTGTATGACTCGGCTTCCAAAAATTATCCTGCAATAATAAAATATGAGTGTCAGCAAATTTTCAACAAAAGTAGGCTAATTATCTTTAAATTATCAAATGGACTCAATGATCAAAATATTATACGTAATTGGACATTTAATCAAAATTATGATCTTTAATGCATGAATTTTAACTACCTAATTACGAAATTTTGATGCATAATCACACCCCCCCAACTAGTGTTTTGTTAGTCTCTATCAAATAATGTGAATGCAATCCAGGGTGGTGCCATATCAATTTCATTGAATGAACGCCAATGCAACATGACCATACCTTTTCACATATAGGAATATGACCAAATTACACACAAGCTCATTCATACACAATTCACGCAATTTTGAAGCAAGTCACTCATGCAATTTTCATCATTATATAGCCATTAAGAACAAAATACTCACGTAAAATTAACCAGCAAGCACAATTCAGAGTTGATGCAGCCATATAAATTCGAATATAAATAGGTGAACACTCGACACATGTGTAATGTGTATAACTCGTTACACCTAGGATATCCATGGACACCCACAAAACTATTGTTTTGACTCGACCTAACTGATATACCCTAAAAAAGGATGGTTTCACTCGTTGTATGTGAGGAGGAGTGTCATGATCAAACTTCCAACATACTGCAAGGAACAACGCTCAATGTATGGAGTGGACTAATCTGAAAAGGATCCAGCTTATGTACGAGGTGTCGGGTCTTTCACCCTAGCATCTTCTCACCTACTCGCCATATCCAACCAAGACCATCCTAAATCAACTTATTCACAAACCAGGCATGAATACATGTGATGACCTGCTTGATTTTCACATTATTTTTTTATTTTTTTTAATATAATAAAATCAATATCACAAAACTCAGTAGATCATAATCCACCTGGACCTGTGGGTACCAGAGATACCTCAAAACACATAACGGAAGCCTAAGCAGTAGGAAACACAAAATCATACTATAGTAAATACAAAATAATCCATCATAATACTAGAGTTTTTATATCAATTATATTTATATACACATCCCAAAAAGAAATAACTAGGGACACGTCCTACAAAATCCAATCGTCCCTACCAAAACTTACCCTTAAGGGAGGGCAGATTAACAGAACTATATCCACAGAGCTTTACCTGCTCTTCTATTAGGGGCTCCTGAAATGTTTATGAAATTCGGGGTGAGACACCTCTCAGTAAGGGGAATAAACTAATACTAGTATGTGGCAACATGAGTATTTCGTGTCATACATATATCATACAGAACATATTTAGTAAACTGGTATGACATATCTGGGAAAACATATATATAATCATAAGATGGCAGAAAGTACTGCATTTTCATAAACATATATCATCTCATTTAATAATAATACAAAAACATTCCTGGTAGGTTAGTTGGCTGTTGTCATGTATTACTCCCATATGACTGGGTTGTGTGGCCCGAAGGCGGGATTTGACAATGGTTGGCCGACCACTGCCAAGTCAAAAGTACAGTCTGTAAGTCTGATGGGTCTGCCAAACCTGGTCTGTACACCAGGGGCGCTCACACACTTCTTAAAAACCACATCGACCATTCAATCTCACACCACTCCGTACAACGGCGTTAACACAAATATCATGATCATGATGACCATGGACATATAGCAACGGTACCGTGCAAGTGCTAGCCTAGACTAAGCCAACCAGGTTCTGATATCATATAACATATACTGAAACTGTGATACATGGATATTTCATATCATTAATTTTAAAATCAATCATATCATTTTGCATATATACGTATATCATGAAAATCATCGGCCCGTATGCCGGTATTTATCATTTTACCATAGCTCGGCCCATACGCCGGCAAATCATATCCATAGCACAACTCGTACGTTGGCAAATCATTTCCATAGCTTGGGCTGTATGCCAGCAAA
Source organism: Malania oleifera (assembly GCF_029873635.1). Classification (NCBI taxonomy): domain Eukaryota; kingdom Viridiplantae; phylum Streptophyta; class Magnoliopsida; order Santalales; family Ximeniaceae; genus Malania; species Malania oleifera. Next base: position 43,802,588 of record NC_080421.1, on the reverse strand, counting down.
TCATATCCATAACACAGCCCGTACCCTGACAATTCATTTCCATAGCTCGGCCTGTACGCCGGCAAATCATACACATAGATCGGCCCGTACACTGGCAAACATATATAAAAATCTCGGCCCATATGTCGGTTTTTCCATATAAAAATCCGTGTCATTAATACATTCCCAGAAAACAGTATTTCATAACAATTTCTACTTATGCCACATGAAACAGGTTTTTCATATATCTAAATTACCATCATTTTCAGCAGTATTTCCCAAATATAAATCATATATAAATATATTTATTTTCTTAAAATCAAATGCTATAATATTCTACATACTTTTTATAAAATACTAGCTTAGTTTATCCCCTTACCTGATTCTTGAAAAGCCCCTAAGAAAATTTGTCCTGCACCCGCAGAGTTCTCCATTCAACACCCTAAAAATGACATTTCCCAGAACTAAATTTTAGTATTTCTACGTGTACAACACTTTCTAATACTGTCAAATAACCAAATACTGAGTAAAAAGCCTTACCCTGGATTTGGGATGGTTTCCAACTCAGCCCCATCGACAATCCGCTCAAGCAGATTTGTAGAGAACTGTTCCAAGAGCATCGTGGTGGCTTCAGATTGTCGAACCGGTAGAAATTCAGCCCAAAAACTTAGAGAGAAGGAGGAGAAACCGAAGGATGAGAGAGAGAGAGATAGAGAGAGAGATTTTGCGCAGGAAAATGAATTGAAAATCACGTTTAACCCTATTTATACTACTGGATTTGTCGACGAGTTATGTCACCTCGTCGACGAGTCTTGTAGAAAGTTTGTTGACGAACTTCAACCCTCATCGATGAATTTTAGGCTTCTATAAATTCTCTCTTGGTATCTTCTCATCGACGAGATCCTGAAGAACCCTCGTTGACGAAGCCTCTGTGTTCGTTGACGAGGCCTGGAGAATTCCTTGGGATTATCGCATCCAAAGTGCAATGTTGTCGACGAACACGAAGCATTTGTTGATGAAGTCGACTGCCTCCTTCTATCCCTGTTTCTATTTTCCTTTCTTTTTATTATTTAAATAAAATTATTCTTCAGGTCGTTACAATACATCTGAGGCATTAGGCGGGTAAAGAGTCTTCATATGTGGAGAACACCATGTCCCTAAGTTTTGTTGTAGTTGTGTGGAGCAGGTATTAATATTTCACCTCTTCTGGGGTATTTCTATTTCTTATTTTCTTTCTTCTGCTCATTTTTCAATTTCTTTCTTTTCATGGTCAGTTAGGACAATCATAACACTTATTTTATTGTTTTCATACCACCCATGTGCTTTAAGCTCAAACAAGAGTCCATGAAATAAGTCTATTTGTAGGGGTGACTCAGTCTTCACATCTTGAGTAGGTTACAAGACCTAGGTTTCTATCTCCCCACTAGATGTCCCCTCTAGGCTAGAAATTGAAAACCAAGACTAGTGTACAAAGAATATCTAGAAAAAATAGGGAAAGTTGTGTTTCATGAACTCTAAATTGATGTCAAAAACTCAAAAGAACGATAAATTGCCTAACAGTATCTCACAAGGTGTCAAAGTTGCCACGGGCCCTCTCTAAGTGTTCACAAGGAACCCTAAGTGCTACAAGTCATGTGAACGTGTATTTTTTTAGCCTCAAGAGATACCATGTAGATACAAGAGTTTATGTAACCAGATTAATACAATTGAACTACCAATCAACCTTCATTGAGTTACAATTCCTAGTTTAGCCATATAAAGAGAAACTACACATAGATGACCCAAGTGTGGACTCCTAGGTTATATAAAAGTATGTGAAGGGAATAAGTAGTGTCACTCATGACCTAATCATCCATATTCACATTTTTTTTCAATGTTATTCAAAGATGAGAAAGATTGAAGAAAAGAAAGAAACTTCCCTAGCTTTTTGGTGAATCCGTTGAGGAATTAAATTTTCAGCTTTGTACTCGTGCCAAATAAACCTATATCAAAAATCTAAATTATTCAAAAGTGAATAGATAAATAAATAAAGTAATAAAGATAAAATAAATAAACAAAAGAAAAACTCTTTGGGTTGCCTCCCATAAGCGCTTGTTTTAACGTCTCCAACCAGACTTTTCAATCATCATCAACTAGGATCTCTAAAAGGAATAAATGCATAGTTCCTCTCCATTTGTTCTCCATAGTAGTGCTTCAATCTCTGACCATTAACTCTAAATATATTCCTATCTTGTCCTTCAAGTCTATTGCTCCAAAAGGGAAAACTTTGTCAATTGTATAAGGACCTGTCCATCTTGACCTCAACTTACCCGGGAAGAGTTTTAATCTTGAGTTGAAGAGTAGAACCTATTGTCCTGGAGCAAACTCATGCCTAAGAATTTGTTTGTCATGCCACTTTTTCATCCGCTCTTTGTAGATTTTTGCATTTTCATACGCATCACCTAAGAACGCATAGTGAAGATGCTTAGGGAATTGCTTCAGCTCTGGAGATATAGGTTGCTGCATCTTTTCTTTAAATATTATAGAATCCACCTTTGCTACCATAGGTTCTAGCCTCCCCACACACTGCTGTGTTGTAATCTGCTGCAAGGATCGTTATAGGTGATCGGCTGGTACATCTTTTTGAAAGGCTTTTTCTACACCTTGCTGAATGACATCTACTCGAAAGCAAGTGCTTGGATCTTATGGGAATGTCATGTCTTGGTAGAGGTTGAACATAACTTCTTCCTTGTCCACTTTCAATGTTAACTCACCCTTTTGAACATCAATTAAAGCCTTTCTAGTGGCCAATAATGGTCGACCAAGAATTAGTGGAACTTCTTGGTCTTACTCCATATCTAATACCACCAAATCAGCAGGGAAAATAAATTTACCCACCTTTACCAATATGTCTTGTATGAATCCATGTGGATATTTGATGGATCAGCCTGCTAGTTGCAAAGAAATGGTTGTTTGTTTGAACTCTCCAAGTCCCAATTTCCTGCAAACAGAGAATGACATAAGATTAATGCTAGCACCAAGATCACATAAAACTTTATCAAAAAATGAAGTTCCAATAGTGCAAGGCAAAGTGAAACTCCCTGGATTTTTAATTTTTGAGGAAATTTATTTTGAAGAATAACACTACACTCCTCGGTAAGCTTCACTATTTCGAACTCCTCCAACCTTCTTTTCTTTGAAATGACGTCCTTTGGGAATTTGACATAGTTTGGCATTTGTTCCAAGGCATCTGCAAAAGGAATATTGATGTGAATTTTCTTTAATGTATCAAAAAATTTAGAAAATTGCTTATCTAATTTTTTATTTTGAAAACGTTGAGGATAAGGAAGTGGAGTAGAGAGAATAGGAGGATTTTTAGGAAATGAAATTTTTGGTGGCGTGTCAGTCTCGCTTGGTGTATCATCCATAATCTCCTCTTCTTCCACTTTATTCTTGCTTTGGCCATTATTTTCAGTTGTAGGTGTGGGCATGGTTTCCTTTGTTGGTGATTTCTCAATTTCTCTTCCACTCCTAAGTGTGATGGCCTAGCATTGTTTCTTTGGGTTCACCTCTGCATTGCTAGGAAGAGTTCCTCTTTGTCTAGAATTTATGGTCGTGGCCAATTGCCCGATTTGTGTTTTAAGATTCTTCATGGCGGCTCCCATGTTGTTACAATGAGTCTCAATGTTATCCAGCCCTGCATCTAGTTTTTAAACCTTGCTTTTGTGTCCTCAACAAAAGATATCATGTCATCCTCAAGTGACATATTCTTCTCACTTTGTTGACTATCAAATCCTGCAGTAGATTGTAGCACATTCCTTGTATTTCCATAAGACAAATTCTCATGATTTCGAAGCCTTCGATGGTAATATTATGGCAAAGGATCACCACAATTGTAATGACCTGCCTATTTTATCATTTTTTTTCCAAATTAATAAATCTTGCAGATCATAATCCACCTGTACCCGTGGGTACCAGGGACAGATCAAAAATACAATGCAAGAGCCTAGGCAGCAGGAAAACATAAATCATATATATCCTGGAATATCATTAAGTACAAAACCAGAGTTTACTATATCCATAATATAACTCCCAAAATATCCAAAGACCAGTCCTATGGTCGTTTCCCACAACATCCATCTGACCTTACCAAAAAGACTTATCCTTCAGAAAAGGGCAGACCAGCGATATCTATCTCAGCGGAGCTTTATCCGCTCTTCTATCCGGGGCTCCTGAAATAATCAAATAATTTGGGGTGAGACACCTCTTAGTAAGGGAAAATAAACTAATATCAGTGTGTGGTAACATGAGTATTCCGTGTTATACATAAGAGCATACATACACATATTTAGTGAAACTGTCAATATTATTTTTGGGAAAATATGTATAATCATAGCATAACCTAACATACTAAGTTTCCATAAACATAATTTGTATTTTATAATGACAATAATAGGAAAACAACCCTGGTAGGTTAGCTGGCTAATGTCATGCATTACCCCCACATGACCGGATTGTGTGGCCCGAAGGCGAGACCTGACAATGGCTGGCCAACCACTGCCAAGTCAAAATAAATCTCTGTAAGTACGATGGGTCTGCCAGACTAGTCCGTACACCAGGGCACCAACACTTCAATAACCACATTGACTATCCATCCTCACTCTGCCCTGTACGACAACGATAACACAAATATCACGATAAACGTGACCACATAGCTACAATACCGTGTCTAGTGTAGCCTAAACCAAGCCAACCAGGTTATGATAATATATATCATATTCCAAACCGTGATATATCATTATTCCATAGTAATAATTATCAATTCATTATCATCATATCACATTTCATATACAAAGTGAAAAATCATCGGCCCGTACGCTAGCATTTCATATTTTATCAATCATAGCCCGTACGCCGCATCACATAACAAATAAGAGGCTCGGCCCATACGCCGGCTCAATCACATAAATAGCTTGGCTCATACACTGGCATATCATATCAGTAACTCGGCTCATACGCCGGCATATCATATAAAAATATTCTCAGCCCATACACCGATTTTACCATTGTAAAACTCTACATTTTCTCAGAAAACAGTATTTCACAATAAATCTTACTCATGCCACACAGAATCGATATTAGGTATATTTAAACACATCGCCATTTATCACAGTATTTCCCAACATAAAATATACATATATATTCATTTTCCTGAAACCAAATATTGTAAGCTTATACATACATTTTCATAAAATTACTGGCTTAGTTTATTCCCTTACCTGATTCCTGGAAAGCCCCTAAAATAATCCACCTCGCACCCGCAGAGTTCCCCACTCAACACCCTGAAAACAATATTTTTCAAAACTAAAATTCAGTATTTCATCGTGTTAGAATCGGTGTATTCCCAAGAGGGGGGGTGAATTGGAATTTTAAACTTTTTCTCCTAGGTTAATATATTCAGCGACAGTATATGCACAACCTAGGCCCTATCTATGCAATTTCCAAGTGCGTAGATAAATATAATATGGAAATTAAGTTATACGCATCATTCACCCATAATATACATGTGCGGTAAATATAAGGTACGAAAATGTGAATGAGCACAAGATATGTTATTGGGGTTCGGCCAACTATGCCTACGTCCCCGCCTCAAGCTCGCAAGCTAGAGGATTCCACTAAGAGCTCACTTAAGGGTGGAGCGGCACCATTTATAACCAGGTCAAATTAACACAGGGCTGACCTCAACCTTAACCAGGTAAATTAGCGGGGCTGACCTCAACCTACACGCCTTAACAGGACGACGCACCTAGCTTTCCTAACTGGGTCTAAGCCAATCCGGGACTATTCCAGGGCTAGTCTCCCTCTTCAGGCCAGTACCTAGAAATACAACCAAAGTGTATTACAATGAAATGGTATAGTGATTGTGCTTTCAAGTAAAGCAGACATGTACCCAAATTCGCGCAATAATATACACCACAAATATGAATTAATTTGTAAGCTCAATGTGGTCTAAGATGTCAACTCTCAAATAGATTTACTATCGTTGTAATGAGTGCGTGAGAGTGCAAACCTAAATGATCTTTGTATCACAGGATATTCAATCTAAGTGCTCAAACAAAGATATCATCCAGACTTCATATATTTCAATCAACAAGTTTTCTCAATACACATATGTATATGAAGCTCTAGCAACGTATAAGTTTGGTTTGCAAAAGGATATTCAATCTTTGTATTCAGCAAAAGATATATGAGTTAATGAGTATTGCAACAAAGATTTTATCACACTATCAAATATCTCATCAAATATTTTCAAGATTAATAACACAGTAGATATTTGAAAATGTTTTGCAACCAAAATACAAATACTATCTTCTTAAGATGTTGCAATGGAGGTGCAAATCTTAGAAGATCTATCAAAGTTTTCTTAGGATAGACTTATTAATAAAGTCCCCTAAGAATACTCAAGGTTTAGCTCTCAAGGATAATAAAACAATCAAATATGAATGGGAGAGCAAACCTACTTAGACTAGCACTCAATCAACTTACAAAGGGTTTAATTTGTATGAGAAGGTAAGTATGAGTGTAGGAGGCTTAAGAATGAGTATTATAGGGTTTTGGATTTTCAAAGAATTTTCCCTAATCAAAGTGGCTAATCTCCCTTAATCTTTGCAAATGAAGACATATATATAGGCAAGGGAGAAAATATGACCGTTGGGGACCTATAGGGTATTATTAGAAAAGTTTAATGGAGTTTAATGCATTTTAACCCTGTTTAGAAAAATATTAACCATGGTAAAAATGGGAACAACCCGAGAGGTCCGGTCGACCAAAAGTGGTTCGGTCGACCAGGACTCAAGTAGCTCGGTCAATTGGGAGCATTTTGAACTGAGTGGTCGGTCGACCGGAAAAGGGCGATTTTCAAAAATACCACGGTTCGGTCGACCGAGGCCTTTTTGAATTGCTCGGCTCGGTCAACCAAGTTGTTGGGAATTTTCCCAAGACCCTTCGGTCGACCAAGTAGTTGGAGTACAATTTTGGTCGGTCGACCGGGAGGTCAAAATGTTGACTCTCAGGGTGTTCGGTCGACCGAGGTCAAATGACCTATAAGGGGTCGGTCGACCGGGACCGGGTCAAATAGTTGACCCGGACCGGTTTCGGTCGACCGGGACAATTTGAACTGAGTTGGCCGGTCGACCGAAGGTGCACCAAGTGTGCATTTCGGTCCCTTCTTGCAACATAAAAACCTTATTCAAGTGCCTATTACATACAAGTGCAAAGGTGAGTGTCCTAAGGTCACTTGGGGTCCAATTTTGAAGACACCGAAAAAGTCCGGTGTCGGTCGACCGAAGGTCGACCGAAGGTACACCCTAAGGTCTTTCTATGGTTCGGTTTGAGCTTACAAAGTAAATCATTCATGTGATGTGTGTGAGCTTATTACAAACCGAAAAACCCTAATTACTATTACAGACAATTTCACTGGAAAATATTATAATTAAGAGTTTATGAAATTGTCTTCAAGCCTTTCTTGCTTTGTGCACATCTTGATCTTATCATTCTTAATTCCTACACAAAAACTCAACTACTCATTAGATACAATGAGTATTTGTCATAATCAAAACCGGGCGTGACCAATAAGGTCAACACATCGTATATAACATTTCTTACAACTATAGTAAAGCCAAATAATGAGTAGAAAGCCTTACCCTGAATTTGGGATAGTTTCCAACTCAGCCCCAACGATGATCCACTCCAGCAGATTTGAAGGGAATCCCAAGGGTGTCGTGGTGGCTTTAGATCGTCGAATTGGCAGAAATCCAGCCCAGAAACTAAGAGAGAAAAGTGGAAAATTGAAGGGAGGAGAGAGAGAGAGTCGGTTCGTGTGAAATCTGTTAAAAATTGGCGTTTAGCACTATTTATACCGTGGCCTTCGTCAACGAGCCACATCACCTCGTCGACGAGGTCATGAAGACAACTTGTCGACAAACTCTTTCCTCATCGATGAAATTCAGAGTCACCCAAAACCCTTTCTCGGTATTTTCTCGTCGACGAGACACGTCCTTGTCGACCAGCCCAATTGTAACTTCGTCGACGAACGCTTCGTGTTCGTCGACGAGGCCTGCTGCCCCTTTCGTTTCCCTTCCAACTTCTATTTACCCCCTCTTTATCATTATTTAAAATACCATAATTTCTCTGGGTCATTACATTCTCCCTTTCTTATAAAAATTTCTTCCTCGAAATTTACTATTCACGTAGTTCATCATTCCTTAAAGAAAAATGGTCTACTTATTTTATTATCTACCCTCACATATGGCGGAGGAAAACCATGGTTATATTCGGAGTCCTGAGAGATTACATACACAAAATAAAATTTTCCCAAAACTAAAATATCACTTACTAATTAAACTATTACATGTACCTGCAAAAATAAATATTACCTAACTACTTAAGCTTCTTGAAATAATTGCGGATACTTCTGCTTCATATGCTCCTCGGACTCCCAAGAAGCCTCTTCCAATGTATGATTCCTCCACAAAACTTTTACCAGAGGAATGTTTTTGTTACGTAATTCCTGCACTTTCCTATCTAAAATCTGTACCGGCACCTCCTCATAAACTAGCGAATCGCTAAACTCCAACTCTCCATAACTAAAAATATGAGAAAGGTCTGGGACGTATTTCCTCAACATAGATACATGGAACACATCATGAATTCTGGATAACACAGGCTGCAAAGCTAGCCTGTAGGCCACTGGCCCTATTTTCTCTTGGATCTCAAATGGACCGATAATCCTAGGGCTAAGTTTACCCTTTTTTCCAAATCGCATGACCCCTTTTAATGGAGCTATTTTTAGAAATACATGATCACTAACATCAAATTCCAAATTCCTGTGGTGGTTATTCTGCGTAACTCTTTTGTTGGCTCTGAGCTACACCGATTCTATCTCTAATAAGCCGAACCTTATCACGCGCTTGCTGAACAAGCTCTGGTCCCACTACTTGCAGCTTACCCACTTCATTCCAAAATAAAGGAGAATGAAATCTTCTACCGTAAAGTGCCTTAAACGGTGCCATGGCAATGTTGGCTTGATAGCTGTTATTATACGCAAATTCCACTAGTGACATGAACTGAGTCCAACTACCCCCAAAATCTAATATGCATGCTCAGAGCATATCCTCTAGTATCTGTATTGTCCTCTCAGTCTACCCATCTGATTGAGGAAGGAATGCCGTGCTGAAAGACAACTGAGACCCTAGTGCTTCCTGCAGACTCTTCCAAAAACGTGACATGAAACCCGGGTCTCGATCTGACACAATAGATACTGGCACCCCATGAGGACGAACTCTCTCCTGAATGTAAATCTCTACTAAATGATTGAGGGAGTAGTTGATCTTGATAGGAAAGAAGTGGGCGGTCTTAGTCAAACGGTCAACAATCGCCCAGATGGCATTCTGACTGTGTAACACCGTTGGCAGTCCTGTCACAAAATCCATAGATATATGATTCCACTTCCACTTTGGGATAAATAATGGTTGCAACTGCCCTGCCGGCCTTTGGTGCTCAGCTTTTATCTGCTGGCATGTCAAACACTGAGCCACATACTCAGTAATTTCATTCTTTATACCACTCCACCAGTACGACTCCCGTAGATCCCTAACCATCTTCGTACTACTAGGATGGACTCTGTATAAAGATCTGTGAGCCTTCTCTAAAATAGTATTTTTGATCTCAGTATTGGAAGGAACACATAATCTAGAATGGAACCGCAAAGCCCCATCATCTACAATACTGAATTCCCCCCCTTGACCACTCTGTACTCTGTCTATCACCTCTGCTAATTCTGGGTCTTCCTTCTGAGTGGCTTTAATTCTCTCCTATAGAGTAGGTTGCACCACTAAACTAGTAATGTGAGTCTGAGAACCACTTTCAACTAATTCAATGCTGAGTCTCTCAAGATCCGTCATGATCAGAGATACTGGATCTCCATAGCCACCAACACTAGTTCCCTGGACTTCCTGCTCAACGTATCAGCTACGACGTTTGCTTTCCCTGGGGATAACTGATAGTGCAGTAAAAATCTTTAATAAGTTCCAACCATCTTCTCTGCCTCATATTCAGTTCCTTCTGAGTGAAAAAGTGCTTTAAGCTCTTATGGTCGAAAAAGATCTCACACCGCTCTCCATGCAAATAATGCCTCCAAATCTTCAATACGTGTACAACTGTAGCCAATTCAAGATCATGGGTAGGGTAGTTCTTCTTATACTCATTCAACTGTCTAGAAGCATATGCCACGACCCTGCTATGCTGCATCAATACAAAACCAAGTCCCTTCAAGGATGCATCACTATAGATAGTATAACCCTCACCCCCTAACGGGATGATCAATACTGGTGCTGTGACTAACCTCTATGTTGACTTAACTGGACTTTTCAATCCTGTTTTGATGATAACAAAATGAAGGATGCTTTAACATATGATGTTAAGTGATGTGTTTTAGGTAAAAGAACTCTCAAGGTTGATAAGTTGAAGCTCAATGTTAATCTAGTGAAAGCTCCTCAGAATATTGAAGGCAATGAATGACAAATGAAGAAGCTTAAGGGCAAGCAAACCCAAAGTCAAAAGTGAACCTCAAAAGGCTGAAGGAGGCTGAAGGATTTAAGAAGACCATAATTAGAAGAACTGTTGTAAGTACTTCAAAACCAAATGTCATTTAGATATGTGAAGCTCTTATAAAAACAAAAGAAACTAAGAAACACTTTGTTTTAAAGAGCTTAAAACATGTTTTTGAAATTAAAATAACAAAGGTTTTAAAGGAAGGAAAGTGTTCAAAATAAAAAGAGAGTTTCTGATAAGCAGTGCACCTGACAGATGACTGTCTGTCTATGGACAGATGACTGGCAAGTTAAAGGGTTTAATAAAAGTATTCTGGATTTAAATTTTAACTATGACAGATGACTGCCATGTCATGGCAGACGTGACTCACTCAAAAAATGAGCACCTCGAAGGCTATTCCAAGTATAGGAGTTACGTCGTGTAATATTAAGCCCAAGGGCTAGATCGTCTCCTCAGGGAATGCGTTTTAATCTCAATCACACGTTCTCCCAATCGAAAATAAAAATGTACTAAACTTAGTTCAGATTCGGGGTTTTTTAGAATTTTGGAGACTTAAACAAAAACTTAAATTAAAGTCCTAAAACTAGCATGCTTCAATTTAAAGAGCAAAAATGGAAACCCTAACCTACTCAAGGAAACATCGGAGCACACACTAATTAAAGATGACAACTTTGGACACGGAATTAAAACAAACAATGGAAACTTAATCAAACACACACACACGCACTAAAAAACGGAACTTTAACACAAACCAAGAACTCAAATCAAAATGTAACACATAAAAAAAAGAATGATGACAAAAAATAAAAATACGAACTTTGATAAAACCCGTCCTAACTAAACCGAACATCGAAAAAAAAAATTAAATCTTGGAAAGAAAAAAATAACTAATTTAAATATGAACCTAAGCGTAGTTAAATATGAACTTCCAACTAAATCTACCAATAAAATAATATACAAAAAAACAAATAATTAAACAATCAACTATTGCAAAGATAATAAAATATTCAAAACCCAAACTTTTTAAATACCTTCAGTAAATAAAAAAAACAATACCATCCTATATCAATATTAAAAGAGAAAAGATAAAAGAGAGAGAGAGAGAGATCCATGGGAAGATGCTTGCTGAAGCTACTGCTGGAGAGGATGGCTCGGGTTCCAGCTGGTGTGGAGTTTGCAGCTGTACTGGGGCTTCGGGGCTGGTTGTGTGTGATGCTCTGCTGTGGAGAGAGAGGCTGCTGCTGTGTGTGGTTGCTGGCAGTAGGCAGCTGCAGCAAGCTGGGCTGTGACGGGCATGGGAGGCTTGTGCAGTGGCTGAGTTGCAGGACTGAAGATGCTGCCGGAGTTGGTGTAGCAAAGGAGAACTCAGAGAATAGAGGGGAAACAGAGGGTGAGACAGAGCTAAGGGAAGAGAGAACAAAGTAGAAGAGGAAGAAGGAGAGGGAAAAGAACTAGAGGGAGAAGGAAGGTAGGAGAAGAGAGAACGAGAAGGAGAAAGATAGAGAGAGAGCTAAGAAGAGAGACAAGATCGAAAAAAAAGAAAAAAATTAAAGAAGAAGAAGAAGAAGAGAAGAGGAGGAGCAGCTGCGCGGGCCAGTTATAAAGAAGAGAGAAAAATTGCCCTACCCAGATTAGCCAACCCGACCCGGCTGAGAGATTTGACCCATTTAGAGGACCTGAATTATTATATTTTTTTTCATTTTTTTCATCCTCGGTTCATCACAAATCTGACCCTTCTGGAGCTAGTTTATTACAAAATGAAAAACACAAAAGTTGTAGATAATCTTTTCCTCTTTCTTTAGAAATTTGAATTGTCTCAATCGGAGTTTGGATGGAAAAGTTATGCACAAAATATGAATAGGTATCAGTTTTGGTTCCCAGGAATTTTCTTACGACAAAAAATTACCAAAACTTCATAAATAGTGCAATAAAGTTCAAGAATGATGATTTTGGCACTTTATTAAAATATTGGACAAATTTGGACATTTAATTAAAAATATAAGCCCTAAAGACCAGATTAAAATGCCCAATTATGCAGTTTTCACGCGTAATCACACCCCCCAACTAACGTTTTGCTAGTCTCTAGCAAATGACGTGAATGAATTTCAGGGTAGTGCCTACAACTACAAACTGCAGTGATCATGAAATCAATGAATATGCGAGACAAGTATACCATTTTACATACAAGAACATAACTGAATTTCACACCGGCTCGTTCATATTTAGTACACTGACTCACTCGAAAAATGAGCAGCTCGAAAGCTATCCCAAGTATAGGAGTTACGTCGTGTAATATTAAGCCCAAGGGCTAGATCGTCTCCTCAGGGAATGCGTTTTAATCTCAGATTTTATGTTCTTCCAATCGAAATTAAAAAGGTACTGAACTCAGTTCAGATTCGGGGATTTTCAAGATTGTGGATACTTAAATGAAAACACAAATTAAAGTCCTAAAATTAGCACGCACGGAATTAAATAACAATAAAGGAAACCCTAAGCTACTCAAGAAAATACCTAAACACGCATTATTAAAGATGACAACTACAAATAAGGAATTAAAATACGCAGGAATGGAAACTCAATCAAATTTAAATACAGACTAAAAACTGAACTTTTAACACGAATCAAGAACGCGAACTAAAATTAAATTATCAATCAACCTAAACGATAACGGGACACAATAAAAACACGAACTTTGTATGTTATTTTTTTTATTTTTTTATTTATACTGGAACTAAACCAAACTTCACTAGATTAATTAAATAAACTAAAGCATTAATTAAATCTGTCACTAAATAAATAAACAAGTTGCAGCAATTTAAAATTACATCATTCCAAAAACTTCAATAAAAAAAATAACAATAGTCACTTGAATGATACTAAATACGCATTTAAATATAGATCACTTAACCATAAAAAAAAAGCAAAAACATAATACCCAAATAAAATAAAGTAAAAGAAAAGAATAGAGAAGGAGAGAAAGAGAGAAAAACAGAGCACGTCCGTTGGTTGATTGTGGAGGCTCACGGGGCTGCTGTGTTGGAGCTGTGCAGCTGTGTTCTGTGGTGGTATTCTGCTGGAAGATTGGAGAAGGATAGCAGAGAACTGCTGTGTTGCTGTTTTTGGACAGCAGAGAACTGCTGTGGTGTTGTTTTCTGGACAGCAGAGAACTGCTGTGGCTTCGGGTCTGGGCTGTCGAGGAGTGGCCGAGAGGAGAAGCGCTGTTGTGTTGCTGGAGTGGCTGGAACAGGGACGCTGCTGGTGTGCTGGTTCTGGAGCAACCTGAAGGTAGAAGTGAGGCTCTCGAGTCTTCAAGATTCTGAAATTTCTGTGCTTGCAGGCGTGAACAGAGGAGGGTGTTGGTGCTTGCGGGTGAGTAACCGAGAGGAATAGGGCTGAGTGAGTATGAGAGAATGAAAGGGGGAAAGAGCAACCAAGGGAATACAGAGAGAGAATGAAAATAAGCAAGGTAGACAAAGAGAAGAAGAAGAAGATGAAGAAGAAAGGATAGGAGAAAAGAAGATGGAATAGAAAAGCTTAAGGGAAAAAAAACAGAGAAAGAAGAAGGAGAAGAGAGGGTGGCCATGCCTCTCCATAGGGAAGAAAAGGATTTAAAGGAAAAGGGTGGTGCCCTAGGATCCAGAGAAAAAACCCCCGACCCGGCCATGCATGGCCGGGTCACATCAATAACCCATTCAAATATATATTTTTTATTTTATTTTTTCTCGGTTCGTCACAAATTCTTCTCTTCTGGAGCCCGTATCTCACAAAAATCAAAACACGAAAGTTGTAGATGATCCTTTCCTCTTTGTCCAAAAATTTGAATCGTCTCAATCGGAGCTCGGACGGAAAGATTATGCATGAAATACGAACAGGTGTCGGTTTTGATTCCCGGGAATTTTCCTGCGACAAAAAATTACCAAATTCTCATAAATGGTGCAATAAATTTCAAGAATGATAATTTTGGCGCTTTATTAAAATATTGGATAATTTTAGACATTTAATTAAAAATATAAATCATAAAACTCAGGTTAAACGTTCAATTACGCAGTTTTGGCGCATAATCACACCCCCCAACTAACGTTTTGCTAGTCTCTAGCAAATGACGTGAATGAATCTCAGGGTGGTATCTACAACTACATACTCCAATAATCATGAAATCAATGCACATGCAATATAACTATACCACTTCACATACAAGAACATAACTGAATTTCACACAAGTTTGTTCATATTCAATGCACACGACTCCAAAGCACGTCACTCATGCAAGTTTCATCATTTATATGTCATTTAAGAACAGTATACTCACATGAAGTTAATCAGAGGCACATTTAGAGTTAATGCAATCATATAAGTTCGAGTATAAACAGGTAAACTCTCGAGGTGTGTGTAATGTGTGTGACTCAGTACACCTAGGATGCTAGTGGACACCTATAGAACTGTCGCTTTGACTCGGCCTAACTGGTATACCCTCAAAAGCACTCAAATAAAATGGGTTCACTCATCATATGTGTGGAGGAGTGTTGCGATCAAACATCCCACATATTAAAAGGAACAACGCTAAGTATATGGAGTGGACTAGTCTGGAAAGGATCTAGCCTATCTGTGAGGTGTCGGGTCCTTCACCCTAGCATCTTCTCACCTACTCGCCATATCCAACTGAGACCACCCTAGATCAACTTATTCACAAACTTGTCGTGAACACATCTGAGGCATTAACTGGTTGAAGAATCTTCATACGTGGAAAATATGTGTCGTCCTTGACTTTTTGTGATATGTATTTGGGCCGGCATTGACATTTCATTTCATGCGCATGTGTATTGTTTTTTCTTTCTTCTACTCATTCTTCATTTTCTGTCTTTTCTTGAGCAATAAGGACAATATAACACTTCTTTTGTAATCTTCATACCATCAATGGGAATTGAGCTCGAATAGGAGTTCATGAATTAAGTCTATCTCTAGGGGTGGCTCAGCCTTCACATTTTGAGTAGGCTACAAGACTTAGGTTTCTATCTCCCCACTAGGTGTCACCTCTAGGCTAGCAAATCAAAAACAGAGACTAGTGTACCAAGGAATCACCCAGAAAAAGAGAATTGAGTTCTGTGAACTCTGAATTGATATTAACGCTCAAAAGGACGATAAATAGCTCAAGGATATCTCACAAGGTGTCATAGTCGCCACGGGTGCTCTCTCAGTGCTCACAAAGAACCCTAAGTGTAATGAATCACGTGAATGTGTTTATTCAGCCTCGTGAGATGCCGTGTAAATACAGGAAATTATATAGTCAAATTAACACGAATGTACTACCAATTGATTTTTCATGGAGTCATAAGATCATATAAAGAGAAACTACGCATTATTGACTCAAGTGTGTCATTCATAAGTTATATATGCAAGTATGCGAAGGGTATAAGTCAGTGTTAAGCATGGCATAATGCAGTGTAATTCCTCAGTGCTCCTCCTTTCTTTTTCTTTCTTTTTGAATTTTTTTTTTGTTTTTTTTTTTTTTTTTGTTTTGAAATTAAAAACCCAGTACGTGTACGTGCACAGTGTCACATGCGAATGCTCACCCCCCCCCCCAACTAAAGTGGAACATTGTCCTCAATGTGAAAGCGCAGGGGAAATAAAATTGTGCACGGTAAACAACTAATGGAAAAGTACTATTGACTAAGGTAACAAGAAAGAAAAGGGAAAAACACAACTAAAACAAATAAATGAAAAAAATAAAAATAAAAATAGTAGCATAGAAAGGTCAGAGGACTCCCCTAGGGTCTTGCAGAAGCAAGACCTCTTTGTCAACATCGAATGGGGTCTTGAAAGGCTTTAGGCGCTGTCCATTGACTGTGAAACGGTTGCCATTCTTCGGATTTACAATCTCTACCGCACCATGAGAATGAACTTTTTCAACAATATATGGACCACCCCATCGGGATTTCAATTTCCCAGGAAACACATGCAGTCGGGAGTCATAGAGTAGCACTTGTTGAGAAGGGAAAAGTTGCTTTTCCTTGATGTTCCTATCATGTAGCAACTTCATCCGCTCCTTAGCCAAACGAGCATTATCATAAGCGTCCCTGCGAGATTCTTCAAGCTCGCATACCTGCAATTTTCTTAAACCTGTGGCATCATCAAGTGAAAGGTTAATCTGTTTGATAGCCCATAATGCACGATGCTGAATTTCAACAGGTAAATGACACGTCTTACCGTATACTAACTTGTAGGGAGACATCCCTAAGTTTGTCTTGAAAGCTGTTCGGTAGGCCCAAAGTGCGTCAACAAGTTTTTCTGACCAGTCCTTACGGTTAGGATGCACAGTTTTCTCAAGTATCGTTTTGATCTCTCTATTGGCCAATTCAGCTTGACCATTGGTCTGAGGGTGGTAAGGGGCAGAGACTTTGTGGGTTACACCATATTTTTGCATGAGTTTTTCAAAAGGTTTGTTACAGAAATGGGACCCTCCATCACTAATGATTGCCTTGGGCATGCTAAAGCGTGCAAATAACTCTTTAAGAAAGCGTATGACAACCTTGTGGTCATTGGTTCGACAAGGTATTGCCTCCACCCATTTAGAAACATAGTCCACAGCGACTAAAATGTAAGAATGCCCAAAAGAAATGGGAAAAGGTCCCATAAAATCAATACCCCAACAATCAAAAATCTCAAGAGTCAATATGGGGGACATAGGCATTTCATTCTTGGCAGTAATTTTTCCTAATTTTTGACAGGCCTCACATGCTTTACAAAAATTTTCAACATCTTTAAACATGGTGGGCCAGTAGAGTCCACTTTGTAATATTTTTGAAACAGTTTTCTTAGCAGCAAAGTGGCCTCCACATATCCCACCATGGCAAAAATGTATCACAGAATTAAATTCATCATCTGGAACACATCTACACACTAATTGGTCAGAACAATATTTGAACAGGTATGGATTATCAAAATAATAATGTCTTACCTCAGCTAAGAACTTACGCCTGTCCTGGGTGAGCCAATGGTCTGGCATCCGGTCGGTGACGAAATAATTCACAATGTCGGTGAACCATGGAGCGCGTGACACAGCAAAGAGACGTTCATGAGGAAATTCGTCATTCAGGGGAGGGGACACCAGTACCTCGGGTAGCTGCAACCGAGAAAGATGGTCAGCTACAACGTTTTCCATGCCCTTTTTATCGCGTATGGTGATATCGAATTCCTGGAGGAGTAGAATCCACCTGATCAATCTGGGCTTGGCGTCCTTCTTTGCTAATAAATATTTCAAAGCAGAGTGGTCAGTAAAAATAATGACGGGTGCACCAATGACATAAGAACGAAATTTGTCTAAAGCAAAAACAACAGCTAGCAATTCCTTCTCAGTGGTAGTATAATTTCGCTGAGCATCATTCAAAGTTCGACTGGCATAATAAATAACCGACGGCTTGTTATCAATTCGTTGACCTAGAACAGCACCAAGAGCGTAGTCACTAGCGTCGGTCATGATCTCAAACGGCAAGTCCCACCGAGGAGGTTGCATGATAGGCGCAACAGTCAAATGTCGCTTGAGCGTTTCAAAGGCCCGTTGACAATCATCAGTCCACACAAATTCAGTTTAATTTTGCAACAAGGTACATAATGGTTTAGCAATACTACTGAAACCCTCAATAAAACGTCTATAGAACCCGGCATGACCAAGGAAGGAGTGAATATCCCGGACTGTCTTAGGGATAGGTAACTGAGAAATCAGCTCTACCTTGGCCCTGTCAACTTCTATACCACGCTCAGAAACCAAATGTCCAAGTACTAAACCACTACGTACCATAAATTGACATTTTTCCCAGTTTAGAAGTAAATTCTTTTCCTCACATCTTTTCAAAATTGCAATTAAATGTGTCAAACAATGTTCAAAAGACTTATCGAACACAGAAAAGTCATCCATAAAAATTTCGCACATATCATCTAACATATCAGAGAAAATACTCATCATACAGCGTTGGAAAGTAGCAGGGGCATTACATAGACCGAATGGCATTCTGCGGAAAGCAAAGGTACCAAAGGGACAAGTGAAGGTAGTCTTCTCTTGGTCCTCAGGTGCTACGGCAATTTGATAGTAATCAGAAAATCCATCCAAGAAACAATAAAAAGAATTACCAGCTACTTTCTCTAATATCTGATCTAGGAAGGGTAACGGGAAATGATCTTTTCGGCTAGCCGAATTCAATTTACGATAATCAATGCACATTCTCCAACCCGTTACTTTCCTAGATGGGATCAATTCTCCATTAGCATTTTCAATTACAGTCAAACCAGATTTTTTTGGAACTACCTGTGTTGGGCTTACCCATTTGCTGTCGGAGATTGAATAGATGATGTCTGCAGCTAATAATTTCAGCACTTCGTTTTTTACCACCTCTTTCATGGCTGGATTCAGCCTCCTTTGTGCATCTCGAACTGGTTTAGCGTCTCCTTCGAGGAAGATGTTATGAGTGCAAATGGAAGGGTCGATACCCTTGATGTCGGCAATGGTCCATCCAATCGCTCCTCGATGCTCTCGAAGTACCTGCAATAATTTAGTTTCCTATTCATGAGTAAGGTGTGAAGAAATTACCACAGGGAATGTGCCGTCTACTGGACCCAAGAAAGCATATTTCAGCTCGGCAGGCAATGGTTTCAACTCAAGGGTTGGAATTTCTTCTGCGGATAACTTCAGAATTTCTGGTAGGTCAATGGCCTCAAATGTAGGCTTACGCCAACTACTTGTATAACTCGCATCAAACATATGAGGACCACTATCTGGGATCTGCTCCTCTGATTCTAGCAATAATTCATCAGTCCCTTCAAACTGCGCAAAAGAGTCATTTTCAAGTGCGACATCGACATCGAGTACCGACAGTAGCTCTGAAGTGTCTAAGTCATCTATCACATCGACTGCATGAGTATCTGCGTCATCACACCCACTTGACATCCTATGAGCATTAAAAACATTCATTTCCAGTGTCATGTTCCCAAATGTGAGCTTTAGGACTCCGCTCTGACAGTTAATCAGGGCGTTTGAAGTAGCAAGGAATGGTCGCCCCAAAATGACAGGAGCCTGATAAATGGTGGAAAAAGGCTGCTGCATATCCAAAACAACGAAATCCACGGGATAGTAAAATCTGTCAACCTGAACCAAAACATCCTCAACAATACCTCGTGGAGCTTTTACAGATCTGTCTGCCAACTGTAGCATCATAGTAGTACTCTTCAATTCACCTAAACCCAGCTGGTCATACAATGAAAATGGAAGCAGATTCACACTACTCCCTAGGTCAAGTAGAGCCCTCCCAATACAAGATTCACCAATCATAATGGGTATTGTGGGGGAGCCAGGATCTCTAAGTTTCTGTGGAGTCTGACTAAGAATCAATGCACTGACCTGCTCAGTTAAGAAAGCCTTTTTCTTCACGTTTAGTTTCCTTTTTACGGTGCATAGGTCTTTCAGAAATTTTGCATATGCAGGGATCTGCTGTATGGCATCTAATAGTGGTATATTGATTTTTACCTGCTTGAATATCTCTTGAATCTCTGTATGATACTTGTTCTTTTGTCCAGACGTCAAATGTTGAGGGTATGGGACCACTGGCTGGTATTCCTTAACTGGCTCATCCTCTTTATTATCTATCTTTTTTAAACTTGAGCTGGCCTCGTCTGATTTTTCTTTTCCTTTATCTGTCTCATTTGTCACCTCAAGTGTCGGCGTGGTTGTTTGTTGGTCTGTAGCCATTTCAGGACGGGGAACTTCCTTTCCACTTCGCAAAGTAATAACTGCTTTTGCTGACTCAAACGTATCCCCTGAAATAGTGTGCACTGACTGTTGTGACTGTCTATATACTTGGGGATTAGGTTGAGGCTGTGCAGGGAATTTTCCTTTTTCCAGGGTATTAAGCTGTGTACTCATCTTGCTTACGGCATCTTTAAGTTCTCCATTGGTCGTAACTTGCATTTGCATGAATTGCTGGAGCATGGTTGCCACCTGCGCTACACTATCATCTGAAGCTTTCTTTACTGGAATGGGGACTAACGGTGGTTGGAATCCTGGTGGTGTACAGCTCCGAGAAAACTGTTGCGGTTGATATTGCGGTGGAGGAGCTACGACTGGATTGTATGTTGGTTGCGGAGGCGGTGCATATGATTGAGGTGCTTGCTGATATCGTGAAGATGATGGACCCGGCTGATCATTTCTCCATTGGAGGTTTGGATAATTCCGCCACCCCGGATTGTAAGTATTTGAGAGTGGCTGATTCTGCGTCTTGTTAACCCAATTTGCCGATGACACTTGATCAGATTTGCTCTCTTGCAACACAGGTAAGAATTGACAATCCTGAGGTCTGTGGTCTGAAGTCTCACAAATCGTGCAAATCTCAGCTTTCGACTTTTCGGATTCCATGACTTCCAATTTTTTAGATAACGCAGCTACAAGGGCCTGTAAGCTAGTGTCCTCTTTAACCTCATATCTGCCCCCGCCACTGATTGCTCGGATAGGTTGGGCAGCTATCGGCACCCGTTCTGGTCGTGCGTTCCACTGCTGGGCACTCTCAGCGAGATAGTCTAAAAATGATAAGCCCTCGTCTGGTTCCTTACGGAAGAACATCCCATTGCACATAGACTGGACAAATTGTTTGCACACAGGGGTTAAAGCAGTAAAAAAATAATTCACTAACCTCCACGATTCGAAACCATGGTGCGGGCATATGTTCATCAAGTCCTTGAATCTTTCCCAACATGCTTGGAATGTCTCGCCATCTTTTTGCATGAACTGACTGATTTGCTCCTGTAGGTACTGAGTTCTCTGAAGAGGAAAAAATTTATGTAAGAACTCACGCTGCATTTCAGCCTAACTAGTAATAAAGTTAGGGCGCAAAGAATTAAACCATATTTTTGCCCTGTCTTTCAGAGAAAAGGGGAACAAACGCAGTTTAATGTATTCATCAGTCCCAGCCCTATTAATAAAAGTGGTGCAAACCATCTCAAAGTCTGTCAAGTGTTGGTACGGACTCTCAGAGTCCATCCCGTGAAATTGGGGAATCACAGATAACATGCCATGCTTAAGAGTGAAATTCGGGGCATCCTGGGGCAACACAATGCATGAAGGTGTAGATGTGCGTGCAGGCTGTAGAAAATATTCAAGTGTACGTGGTGCATGTGCAGCCATAGCTTCTTCAAAATAATTGCCAAACAGATTATTCAGTTCAAATTCAGAATCACTCGTAGGACTAACAGGTGAATAGTCAAACTCAGTGCTATGTGTATCCTTACTAGTGCTAGGTGAATGTCTACACAATCGATTCGAATTATCTCGAACCCAGGGCATCAAACATCACAATCGCCAATAGAAATCCACTAATACAGCAACAGACAAAAAAAAAAAATTTTTTTCTTCAATTTCTCAATTTTCAATTTTTTTTCTTTTTTTTTTTCTATTTAATAAAAGAAAAGCAAAAAATAATTGGGAAAACGCAAAATTCAAAATTAAAACTGGCAAATCCCCGGCAACGGCGCCAAAAACTTGACACACTCGAAAAATGAGCAGCTCGAAAGCTATCCCAAGTATAGGAGTTACGTCGTGTAATATTAAGCCCAAGGGCTAGATCGTCTCCTCAAGGAATGCATTTTAATCTCAGATTTTACGTTCTTCCAATCGAAATTAAAAAGGTACCGAACTCAGTTCAGATTCGGGGATTTTCAAGATTGTGGATACTTAAATGAAAACACAAATTAAAGTCCTAAAATTAGCACGCACGGAATTAAATAACAATAAAGGAAACCCTAAGCTACTCAAGGAAATACCTAAACACGCATTATTAAAGATGACAACTACAAATAAGGAATTAAAATACGCAGGAATGGAAACTCAATCAGATTTAAACACAGACTAAAAACTGAACTTTTAACACGAATTAAGAACGCGAACTAAAATTAAATTATCAATCAACCTAAACGATAACGGGACACAATAAAAACATGAACTTTGTATGTTATTTTTTTTATTTTTTTATTTTATACTGGAACTGAACCAAACTTCACTAGATTAATTAAATAAACTAAAGCATTAATTAAATCTGTCACTAAATAAATAAACAAGTTGCAGCAATTTAAAATTACATCATTCCAAAAACTTCAATAAAAAAAATAACAATAGTCACTTGAATGATACTAAATATGCATTTAAATATAGATCACTTAACCTTCAAAAAAAAGCAAAAACATAATACCCAAATAAAATAAAGTAAAAGAAAAGAATAGAGAAGGAGAGAAAGAGAGAAAAACAGAGCATGTCCGTTGGTTGATTGTGGAGGCTCATGGGGCTGCTGTGATGGAGCTGTGCAGCTGTGTTCTGTGGTGGTATTCTGTTGGAAGATTGGAGAAGGACAGCAGAGAACTGCTGTGTTGCTGTTTTTGGACAGCAGAGAACTGCTGTGGTGCTGTTTTCTGGACAGCAGAGAACTGTTGTGGCTTCGGGTCTGGGCTGTCGAGGAGAGGAGAAGCGCTGTTGTGTTGCTGGAGTGGCTGGAACAGGGACGCTGCTGGTGTGCTGGTTCTGGAGCAACCTGAAGGTAGAAGTGAGGCTCTCGGGTCTTCAAGATTCTGAAATTTCTGTGCTTGCAGGCGTGAACAGAGGAGGGTGTTGGTGCTTGTGGGTGAGTAACCGAGAGGAATAGGGCTGAGTGAGTATGAGAGAATGAAAGGGGGAAAGAGCAACCAAGGGAATACAGAGAGAGAATGAAAATAAGCAAGGTAGACAAAGAGAAGAAGAAGAAGATGAAGAAGAAAGGATAGGAGAAAAGAAGATGGAATAGAAAAGCTTAAGGGAAAAAAAACAGAGAAAGAAGAAGGAGAAGAGAGGATGGCCGTGCCTCCCCATAGGGAAGAAAAGGATTTAAAGGAAAAGGGTGGTGCCCTAGGATCCAGAGAAAAAACCCCCGACCTGGCCATGCATGGCCGGGTCACATCAATAACCCATTCAAATATATATTTTTTTATTTTTTTTGTTCTCGGTTCGTCACAAATTCTTCTCTTCTGGAGCCTGTATCTCACAAAACTCAAAACACAAAAGTTTTAGATGATCCTTTCCTCTTTCTCCAAAAATTTGAATTGTCTCAATCGGAGCTCGGACGGAAACGTTATGCATGAAATACGAATAGGTGTCGGTTTTGATTACCGGGAATTTTCCTGCGACAAAAAATTACCAAATTCTCATAAATAGTGCAATAAATTTCAAGAATGATAATTTTGGCACTTTATTAAAATATTGGATAATTTTGGATATTTAATTAAAAATATAAATCATAAAACTCAGGTTAAACGTTCAATTACGCAGTTTCGGCGCATAATCATACACACAACTTCGAAGCATGTCACTCATGCAAGTTTCATCATTTATATGTCATTTAAGAGTAGTATACTCATATGAAGTTAATCAGTGGCACATTCAGAGTTAATGCAGTCACATAAGTTTGAGTATAAACAGGTAAACTCTTGAGCTGTGTGTGATGTGTGTGACTTAGTACACCGAGGATACCAGTGAACACCTACAGAACAGTCGCTTTGACTCGGCCTAACTGGTATACCCTCAAGAACACTCAAAGAAAATGGGTTCACTCATCATATGTGAGGAGGAGTGTTGCGATCAAACATCCCACATATTAAAAGGAACAACGCTAAGTATATGGAGTGGACTAGTCTGGAAAGGATCTAGCCTATCTATGAGGTGTCGGGTCCTTCACCCTAGCCTCTTCTCACCTACTCGCCACATCCAACCGAGACCATCCTAGATCAACTTATTCACAAACTTATCGTAAATATATCTGAGGCATTAACTGGTTGAAGCATCTTCATACATGGAAAACATGTGTCGTGTCCTTGACTTTTTGTGATATGTATTTGGGCCAGCATTGACATTTCATTTCATGCGCATGCTTATTTCTTGTTCTTTTTTTTTTTTTTTGCTCATTATTCATTCTTTGTCTTTTCTTGATCAATTAGGACAATCATAACACTTCTTTTGTAATCTTCATACCATCAATGGGAATTGAGCTCGAATAGGGGTCCATGAATTAAGTCTATCTCTAGGGGTGGCTCAACCTTCACATTTTGAGTAGACTACAAGACCTAGGTTTCTATCTCCCCACTAGGTGTCACCTCTAGGCTAGCAAATCAAAAACAAAGACTAGTGTACAAGGAATCATGCAAAAAAAGAGAATTGAGTTCCATGAACTTTGATTTGATATTAACGCTCAAAAGGACGATAAATAGCTCAAGGATATCTCACAAGGTGTCATAGTCGCCACGGGTGCTCTCTCAGTGCTCACAGGAAACTCTAAGTGCAATGAATCACGTGAATGTATTTATTCAGCCTCATGAGATGTTGTGTAAATACAGGAAATTATATAGCCAAATTAACACGAATGTAATACCAATCGATTCTTCATGGAGTCATAATAATAATATAAAGAGAAACTACGCATGATTGACTCAAGTGTGTCATTTTTAAGTTATACGCAAGTATGTGAAAGGTATACACAGTGTTAAGCATGGCATAGTGCAGTGTAATTCCTCAGTGCTCCTCCTTCTTTCTCTCTTTTGTTGATCTTTTTGATTTTTTTTTGTTTTTTGTTTTTTTTATTTATATATATAAAACTGGTATGTGTAGGTGCACAGTGTCATATGCGAATGCTCACCCCCCCAACTAACGTGGAACATTGTCCTCAATGTGAGAGCGTAGGGGAAATAAAATTGTGCATGGTGAACAACTAATGGGAAATTACTACCGACTAATGCAACAGGAAGGAAAAAGGAAAGACAAAAATAAAAAAAAATAAAACAAAAAGAGCAAAGAAAAAAGAATGATAAAGAAAGTAGTAACATAGAAAGGTCAGAAGACTCCCCTAGGGTCTTACAAAAGCAAGACCGCCTTATTAGAATCAAATGGAATTGTGGGAGGCTTGAGCTGCTGCTCCTTGAATTTGACATTATTATCATTCATTGGATCCACTAGTTCTATTGTACTATGGGAACAAGCATGTTCAACGATATACGAGCCACAGCGGGGTCTCAGCTTCCACAGAAATAGACGGTATTTAGAGTTGCAAAGAGATTCTTGCTGACTTGGGAAGGGTTGTTTTTCCTTGAGTTTATGCAGCACCTTCATCTGCCTCTTCTCTAAGCAGTCCTTGTCATTGGCTTTCCTTTTAGATTTTGTGGGCGCATGCACCTGCAATTTTCTCAACCCTATGGCATTATCAAGTAAAAAGTTAATCCGTTTTATGATCCAAAATATATAATGCTAAATTTTAACAGGTACATCACATGCCTTATCGTAAATCAACCTGTATGGAGTCATTCTTGAGATTCTCTTGATTGCAGCTTGGTAAGCCCGGCGCGCATCATCCAATTCCTCGAGCCATGCTTTGTGGTTAGGACAACCCATCTTCTCAAATATAATCTTGACTTCTGAAAAGAACTGTCGCTTGTCTTGTAGTAATGTTCGATTGGTAGCAAAGTAGTTCACAATATCATCAACTCGAGGGTCGTATGACATGTCGGTGATTGGATAGGTTATGTTTAACATAGTCAATTCCGGCGGTCTCCATTGCTCATCACGGATCGGTATTTCATCTATCCTTGTGGAAAGCTCATCAATTACCTCAAGTTCTCCAGGAGCTTCACTTTCACATGTACCATCCAGATGAACTGTCGAAAACAACTCCAATGCATCCAAGTCATCCACCATGTCTACTGCGTGTACCTTTGATTCCTCACGCCCAGTCGGCGTTTTATTAAACACGTTCATTTCCTGTGTCATGTTCCCGAACGTAAGCTTGAGTACTCTGCTTCAACAGTTGATTAAAGAGTTAGAAGTTGCAAGGAATGGTCGGCCAAGGATAATAAGAGTCTGATAGATGGTGGACATAAGCTGCTGCATTTCTAGAACAACAAAATCCACTGGGTAGTAGAATTTGTCGACCTGAATCAATACATCCTCAATGATGCCTTGTGGAGCTTTTACAGATATGTCTGCCAACTGTGGTATCATAGTAGTTCTCTTTAATTCACCTAAACCCAGCTGGTCATATAGCGAAGACGGAAGCAGATTCACACTACTCCCAAGGTCAAGTAGAGCTCTCCTGATACGAGATTCACCGATCATGATTGGTATCGTAGGGGACCCAGGATCTCTAAGTTTCTGTGGAGTCTGACTAAGAATCAATGCACTGACCTGCTCAGTTAAGAAAGCCTTTTTCTTGACGTTCAGTTTCCTTTTTACGGTGCAGAGGTCTTTCAGGAATTTTGCATATGCAGGGATCTGCTGTATGGCATCTAAGAGTGGGATGTTGATTTTTACCTGCTTGAATATCTCTTGAATCTCCGTATGATACTTGTTCTTTTGTCCAGACGTCAAACGCTGAGGGTATGGGACCACCGGCTGGTATTCCTTAACTGGCTCATCTTTCTTATTATCCGGCGTTGTAGAACTCGAACTAGCCTCATCTGATTTTTTCTTTCCTTTATCTGTCTCATCTACTGCCTCAAGTGTTGGCGCGGCTGGCTGTTGATCAATAGGTAATTCAGGACGGGAAACTTCTTTTCCACTTCGCAAAGTAATAACTGCTTTTGCTGACTCATACGCATCCCCTGAAACACTGTGCACTAACTGTTGTGGTTGTTTGTATACCTGGGGATTAGGCTGAGGCTGTGCAGGGAATTTTCCTTTTTCCAGGGTATTAAGCTGTGTACTAATCTTGCGTACGGCATCTTTCAATTCTCCGTTGGTCATAACTTGCATTTGCATGAATTGCTGGAGCATGGTTGCCACCTGCGCTACACTATCATCAGAAGCTTTCTTTACTGGAATGGGGACTAACGCTGGTTGGAATCCTGGTGGTGCGTAGCTCTGAGAAAACTGTTGCAGTTGATACTACAGTTGAGGAGCTACGACTGGATTATATGTCGATTGCGGAGGCGGTGCATATGATTGAGGTGCCTGCTGATACTGTGAAGATGATGGACCAGGCTGGTCATTTCTCCATTGAAGGTTTGGATGATTCCGCCACCCCGGGTTGTAAGTGTTTGAGAGCGGCTGATTCTGTGTCTTGTTGACCCAATTTGCCGATGACACCTGATCATATCTGCTCTCTTGCAACACAAGTAAGAATTGACAATCCTGAGGTCTATGGTCTGAAGTCTCACAAATTGTGCAAATCTTAGCTTTTGACTTTTCGGATTCCATGACTTCCAATTTCTTAGATAACACAGCTATAAGGGCCTGTAAGCTAGTGTCCTCTTTGACCTCATATCTGCCCCCGCCATTAATTGCTCGGACAGGTTGGGCAGCTGTTGACACCCGTTCAAGTCGTGCGTTCCACTGCTGGGCACTCTCAGCGAGATAGTCTAAAAATGATAAGCCCTCGTCTGGTTCCTTACGGAAGAACATCCCATTGCACATAGACTGGACAAATTGTCTGCACACAGGGATTAAAGTAGTAAAAAAATAGTCCACTAACCTCCATGATTCAAAACCATGGTGTGGGCATATGTTCATTAGGTCCTTGAATCTCTCCCAGCATGCCTGGAATGTCTCGCCATCTTTTTGCATGAACTGATTGATCTGCTCCTGCAGGTACTAAGTTCTCTGAAGAGGAAAGAACTTATGTAAGAACTCACGCTGCATTTTAGCCTAGCTAGTAATAGAGTTAGGGCGCAAAGAATTAAACCAGATTTTTGCCTTGTCTTTCAGAGAAAAGGGAAACAAACGCAGTTTAATGTATTTATCAATCCCAACCCTATTAATGAAAGTGGCACAAACCATCTCAAAATCTGTCAAGTGTTGGTACGGACTCTCAGAGTCCATCCCGTGAAACTGGGGAATCACAGATAACATGCCATGCTTAAGAGTGAAATTTTGTGCATCTTGTGGCAACACAATGCATGAAGGTGTAGATGTGCGTGTAGGCTGTAGAAAATCTTCAAGTGTACATGGTGCATGTGCAGCCATAGCTTCTTCGAAATAGTGGTCAAACAGATTATTCAGCTCAAATTCAGAATCACTCTCAGGACTAATAGGTGAACAGTCAGATTCAATGCTATGTGTATCCCTACTCGTGCTAGGTGAAAGTCTACACAATCGATTCGAACTATCTCGAACCCAGGGCATCAAACATCACAATGGCCAGCAGAAATCCACTAACATGGCAACAGACAAAATTTTTTTTTTCAATTTTCAATTTTTTTCATTTTTTCTATTTATTTGAAAAAAAAATCAAAAAAATAATTGGGAAAATGCAAAATTCGAAATTAGAACTGGCAATCGAAAAACTTGACTCACTCGAAAAATGAGCAGCTCGAAAGCTATCCCAGGTATAGGAGTTACGTCGTGTAATATTAAGCCAAAGGGCTAGATCGTCTCCTCAGGGAATGCGTTTCAATCTCAATTTCACGTTCTCCCAATCAAAAATAAAAATGTATTGAACTCAGTTCAGATTCGGGGTTTTTCAGAATTTTGGAGACTTAAACAAAAACTTAAATTAAAGTCCTAAAACTAGCATGCTTCAATTTAAAGAGCAAAAATGGAAACCCAAACCTACGCAAGGAAACATCAGAGCACACACTAATTAAAGATGACAACTTTGGACACGGAATTAAAGCACGCAATGGAAACTTAATCAAACACACACACACACACACACACACACTAAAAAAAGGAACTTTAACACAAACCAAGAACTCAAATCAAAATGCAACACATAAAAAAAAGAACGATGACAGAAAATAAAAATACGAACTTTGATAAAACCAGTCCTAACTAAACCGAACATCGAAAAAAAAATTAAATCTTGGAAAGAAAAAAATAACTAATTTAAATATGAACCCAAGTGTAATTAAATATGAACTTCCAACTAAATCTACCAATAAAATAAAATACAAAAAAACAAATAATTAAACAATCAACTATTGCAAAGATAATAAAATATTCAAAACCCAAACTTTTTAAATACCTTCAGTAAATAAAAAAAACAATACCATCCTATATCAATATTAAAAGAGAAAAGATAAAAGAGAGAGAGAGAGAGAGAGATCCATGGGAAGATGCTTGCTGAAGTTGCTGTTGGAGAGGATGGCTCGGGTTCCAGCTGGTGTGGAGTTTGTAGCAGTACTGGGGCTTCGGGGCTGGTTGTGTGTGATGCTCTGCTGTGGAGAGAGAGGCTGCTGCTGTGTGTGGTTGCTGGCAGCAGGCAGCTGCAGCAAGCTGGGCTGTGACGGGCATGGGAGGCTCGTGTAGTGGCTGAGTTGCAGGACTGAAGATGCTGCCGGAGTTGGTGTAGCAGAGGAGAACTCAGAGAATAGAGGGGAAACAGAGGGTGAGACAGAGCTAAGGGAAGAGAGAACAAAGTAGAAAAGGAAGAAGGAGAGGGAAAAGAACTAGAGGGAGAAGGAAGGTAGGAGAAGAGAGAACGAGAAGGAGAAAGATAGAGAGAGAGCTAAGAAGAGAGACAAGATCTAAAAAAAGAAAAAAATTAAAGAAGAAGAAGAAGAAAAGAAAAGGAGGAGCAGCTGCGCGGGCCAGTTATAAAGAAGAGAGAAAAATTGCCCTACCCAGATTAGCCAACCCGACCCGGCTGAGAGATTTGATCAATTTAGAGGACCCGAATTATTATATTTTTTTTATCATTTTTTTCGTTCTCTGTTCATCGCAAATCTGGCTCTTCTGAAGCTGGTTTATTGCAAAATGCAAAACATGAAAGTTGTAGATAATCCTTTCCTATTTCTCTAAAAATTTGAATTGTCTCGATCGGAGTTCGGATGGAAAAGTTATGCGCAAAATTACGAACAGGTATCGGTTTTGGTTCCTGGGAATTTTCCTGCGACAAAAAATTACCAAAACTTCATAAATAGTGCAATAAAGTTCAAGAATGATGATTTTGGTACTTTATTAAAATATTGGACAAAGTTGGACATTTAATTAAAAATATAAGCCGTAAAGACCGGACTAAAATGCCCAATTGCGCAGTTTTCACGCGTAATCAAGACGACTGCCACGTGGAGAAAATTTTTGATCTCAAAGGGAAGCTTCTTTTAAAATTTTGAATTTCAAAATTTAATCAACAATTTAATGTTTTTTCAAAGTTTACCTAATTTGATATGGACAACATCTTTCAAAATTTTGAATTTCAAAATTTAGTCAACAATTTTAATGTTTTTTTCAAAGTTTACCTAATTTGATGTAGATGTTGATCTTTCAAAATTTTGAATTTCAAAATTTAAATCAACAATTTAATTTTTTTTTCAAAGTTTACTTAATTTGATATGGACAACATCTTTCAAAATTTTGAATTTCAAAATTTAATCAACAATTTAATGTTTTTTCAAGGTTTACCTAATTTGATGTGAATGTTGATCTTTCAAAATTTTGAAATTCAAAATTTTGTCAACAAATTAATGTTTTTTCAAAGTTTACCTAATTTGATGTGGAAGTTGATCTTTTAAATTGCCTATAAATACCTCTTTGGGTAATGAAAAAATATAATAGAGAAAACACAAGAAAAGAGAGAAATCAGACAAAATTTGAAATTCATCTTGTGTTGAAATTCTTTTGAAGTTCTTCTTTGCTCACATCTTTTGTTAGAGAGGAATTCTACAATTTTGGTAGATTGAAAATATCAAAGTTCGGTTTCGAGTTGCAATTCCATTTCTCTTTTAAACGAACCATTGGTGACTTCTAAAAACTTTAGAGCTTCATATATTCTATTTTGCTTTGGTTTTTTGAAGTACAATTTACATCTCAATTTGTACAACCTGCTCTAAATTTTGAGAGTATTTTTTTTTGTATGCAGAATTTATATTATATTCTTGTAGATTGTGACGATTCCAGGTTTGCTGGATCGTTGGCTAGGCGAGGTATTATCGCTTAGAGAGGTGCTGCTCTAACCTTCTGAAGGAGTGTGTAAAGGTATTGTTCCACCCAGTAAAGGAATAAGTTTAGTAAATCCTTTGGTGGTTTTTCCAAAGGCGAGGATGTAGGCTGTGTTGAAGCCGAACCTCGTAAAATCCTGTGTCTTACTCTCTCTTTCCCTTACTCTTTATTTTCAGCATATTTATATTGCGTGGATGGTTTAAATTTGAAATCATATACACTACGTATATTTGGAAATCAAATAAACTTAAAGTTTAATTTTGATTTGGTTTGCGGAAACCAAAAGGGAGTACGTTGGCTAAACCATACTTTGTGGAAACCATACGGGAGTACGTTACTTGGTTAAAACACCCAAAGAAAATTAACTAAGAGTTTACTTGAATTCTAAATTTTGGGAAGAGTGTGGATGTGTGGTTGTAAATCATATGAAAGAAGCAAATTTATTTTAACAAGCATTTCATTCAACTACAGGGCTTGATTCATATTTATAAGACATACATAAACAAACAACCATCCTAATTTCTTACTACTGTATATCTTAATTTTGGTTTGGTTGTTTGCTTTCAAATTGTGTTTGATTAGTTTGGATAGTGTGGTTGATTGAGAGGTTGATTGGTGATTTAGTTGTTTAAGTGCTTGTGTTGTTGATGTATAAAAGAAACCAAGTTATTGTGTGTTTGACAAATTAAACAAGCAAGTAAAAGAATTGGTTAAACAATAAAAGAAGTTAAGTATTCTTAAAAGGAATTGAAAAGAAAGTTTTTAAATTCCCAATTCACCCCCCTTTTGGGAAGCTATCCTAATTTCACTCTGCTTCAGTTCCTGAAAACTCTGCTCACAGCTGTCGTGCCACTCAAATCTGACATTCTTCCTAGTCAGTTGTGTTGGAGGTCTTGATAATGCTGAGAATCCCTCATCGAAATGACGGTAATACCCAGCTAGCCCCAAGAAACTCTTGATTTCCTAGACATTCCTCGGTCTAGCCCAATTCACAACCGCCTCAATCTTACTAGGATCCCCAAAAATACCATCTCCTGAAATAACATGCCCCAAAAACATGACTTTCTCAAGCCAGAAGTCACATTTACTGAACTTAGCATACAACCTCTTTTCCCGAAGCGTCTGCAAAACCTGCCTCAAGTGCATCTCATGCTCCTCATAGCTCCTCGAATGGACTAGTACATCATCAATAAAAACAAAAAAAACTGATCTAGATATGGATGAAAGATCCTATTCATCAAATCTATAAATATAGCAGGAGCATTCGTCAAACCAAATGGCATAACAAAGAACTTGTAATGCCAAACCTGGTCCTGAAGGCCGTCTTTGAGACGTCTTCTGCTTTCACTTTTACCCGATGATAGCTAAATCTGAGGTCAATCTTCGAATACACCTGTGTGCCCTGGAGTTGGTCAAACAAATCATTTATACGGGGTAGAGGATATTTGTTCTTGATTGTCATTTTTTTAATCGCCCTATAATCTATACACATCCTCATAGACCCGTCTTTCTTCTTTACAAACAAAACTGGAGCTCCCCACGGAGATACACTAGGTCGTATAAAGCCCTTATCAAGCAGATCTTGCAACTGAATCTTCAATTCTGCCAATTCTACTGGTACCATTCGGTAAGGTACTTTAGAAATCGGCGTTGTACCTGGAAGTAGATCAATAGGAAAATCTACCTCGCGATTAGGTGGCAAGCCTGGTAACTCATCTAGGAATGCATCTGTAAACTCTTTTACTCCAAGCATGCTAGCAAGTTTCAATTCATTCTCTGACATCTCCTTTACAACTGCCATAAATATCTGAAAACCACTTAGCAGTAGTCTCCTGGCCTGGATAGCTGAAACTAGCTGAGGCGGGGATTGCACTCACGATCCAACAAACTTGAATTCCGGTTTCCCCGGGGGTCTGAATATCACTTCTCGTCCATGACAATCTATGCTGGAAAAATTAGCTGCTAGCCAATCCATGCCAAATATGACATTGAACCCGTGCATGTCTAGCACTATTAAATCAGTAGACAAAGTCTTCCCCTGGATATCAACTGAACAGTTTCGGAGCACCCTACTACACCTCACTGCTAACCTGGTCGGTGTAGATACCAACAACCCCGTATCTAATAATTGTGTTTCTGCCCCACATAATCTAATGCACTCCAAGGACATAAATGAATGCACAACCCCATAATCAAATAATGCAATAACTTTAAAGGAAAGCATGCTAACCATACCTGTCACCACATCGCCAGATGTCTCACCATCACCCGCCGTCAAAGTAAAAACTCTGGCTAGAGCTGTATTCCTCTTTTGGCCCCTACATGGCGCCTGATATCCTCCTTGGTATGGTTTGAGAGTTGGAGCAACATCTGGTGGTGTAAGGTAATCACGCATCAAATGCCCCTATTTACCGCAACGATAACAGACAACTTGTCCTAGTCGATGCTCTCCCCAGTGCCTCCTCCCACAAGTTTGACAGACAGATGGATTCTGTATCGCCTGCACCTCATGATCCCCAACCACCTGCCTCTGTCCTCTAATATAGTTTCCTCTCCTCCACTAACCCTGCCTAGGACCCTGCTGAAAGCCTGATGACGCGGATCTCTTCTTCTGTCCCTGCTCATCTGCATCCACACACTCGCTAATCTCAGCCAAAGCTGCTTTATCAACCAACTCAGCAAAGTCCTGTATCTTCAGCACTACCACCTACTTGAATATACCTCACATCAAACCTCTCTCAAACTGTTCCGCCTTCTTAATCTCATCAGGAACAATAAACGGAGAGAATCGTGAGAGCTCTATAAACCGCGCCGCATATTGTTGTACCGACAGTTGTCCCTGTTTTAGATTTAGAAACTCTTCCACTTTAGCTTCCCTTACCGTGGCTGAGAAATACCTATCAAAGAATAACTCTTTAAATAGATCCCAAGTCATGGCTATCGGCGTCGTCCTCTTCTGCTCCAGAAGCTTCACTGCAGTCTACCACCTCTCAACCTCTCCTGCCAATTTATAGGTGGTGAAAAGGATCCTCTATTCTTCCGTACACTGCAACACAGCCAAGATCTTATCAATCTTCTGCATCCAATTCTCAGTGGCTGTAGGATCAAACCCTTCTAAAAATGTCAAAGGATTCATCTTCGTAAACTTCTCTATAGTGCACCCATGCCCTGCAGACAGGCCTCCTTGTTCTTTAGAGCTCCTAGCGATCTCAGCCATAAGCTGCTGAGCCACGCTATGTAAAATTGCATTAGAATCAGCCCCGCTTGCAGTCAAAGGCTCTATTCCATCACTACCATTCGTGTGGGCACTACCTCCTCCAGGGTCCATCCTGAAAAACAATAAACATGATTTAGATACCTATTCCCCATATTTCACTCACCCTACATAGTCCCTTATCTTAATAACCCCATCCTATTCCTAAATCCAATTCTACATTCTAGGAACACAACTCGAAAAAAGCTTACTATGATTTTCCTGAAATCATCACCTCAAGAAAAATACAGAAACTACCATGGAAGTCCTACCTTTAGACTGTAGAACAAAACATCAAATCATTTTCCTATACTCTGGTATCGTTTCCGCTGCATTCTAAAGTCTACAAAACCTAGCAACCTAGGCTCTGATACCAAACTATAACAACTTGCCTATTTAACAATTTTTTTTTCCAAATTAATAAATCTTGCAGATCATAATCCACCTGTACCCATGGGTACCAGGGACATATCAAAAATACAATGCGGAAGCCTAGGCAGCAGGAAAACATAAATAATATATATCCTGGAATATTATTAAATACAAAACCAGAGTTTACTATATCCATAATACAACTACCAAAATCTCCAAAGACCAGTCCTAGGGTTGTTTCCCACAACATCCATCTGACCCTACCAAAGAGGCTTACCCTTCAGAAAAAGGTAAACCGGCGATATCTATCTCAGCGGAGCTTTATCAGCTCTCCTATCCGGGGCTCCTGAAATAATCAAATAATTTGGGGTGAGACATCTCTTAGTAAGGGAAAATAACCAGTGTGTGGCAACATGAGTATTCCGTGTTATACATAAGAGCATACATATGCATATTTAGTGAAACTGTCAATATTATTTTCTAGGAAAACATGTATAATCATAGCATAACCGAACACACTGAGTTTCCATAAACATAATTTGTATTTTATAATGACAATAATATGAAAACAACCTTGGTAGGTTAGTTGACTAATGTCATGTATTACCCCCACATGACTAGGTTGTGTGGCCCGAAGGCGGGACCTAACAATGGCTGACCAACCACTACCAAGTCAAAATAAATGTCTATAAGTATAATGGGTTTGCCAGACTGGTTTGTACACCAGGGCGCCAACACTTCAATAACCACATCGACCATCCATCCTCACGCTATCCTGTACAACAGCGATAACACAAATATCATGATAAACGTGACCACATAGCTACGGTATCGTGTCTAGTGTAGCCTAAATCAAGCCAACTAGGTTATGATAATATATATCATATTCCAAACCGTGAAATATCATTATTCCATAGTAATAATTATCAATTCATTATCATCATATCACATTTCATATACAAAGTAAAAAATCATTGGCTCGTACGCCAGCATTTCGTATTTTATCAATCACGGGCCGTACGCCGCATCACATAACAAATAAGAGGCTCAGCTCGTATGCCGGCTCAATCACATCAATAGCTCGGCTCGTACCCTGACATATCATATCAATAGCTCAGCCTATACGCCGGCATATCATATAAAAATATTCTTGGCCTGTACGCCGATTTTACCATTGTAAAACTCTACATTTTCTCAGAAAACAGTATTTCACAATAAATCTTACTCATGCCACACAGAATGGGTATTAGGTATATTTAAACACATCGCCATTTATCACAATTTTTCCCAACATAAAATATACATATATATTCATTTTCCTGAAACCAAATATTGTAAGCTTATACATACATTTTCGTAAAATTACTAGCTTAGTTTATTCCCTTACCCGATTCCTGGAAAGCCTATAAAATAATCCGCCCCTCACTCGTAGGGTTCCCCGCTCAACACCCCGAAAACAATATTTCCCAAAACTAAACTTCAGTATTTTATCGTATATAACATTTCTTACAACTATAGTAAAGCTAAATACTGAGTAGAAAGTCTTACTCTGAATTTGGGATGGTTTCCAACTCAGCCCCACTGACGATCCACTCCAGAAGATTTGAAGAGAATTCTCCCAGGAGTGTCGTGGTGGCTTCAGATCATCGAACCAATGAAAATACAACCCAGAAACTAAGAGAGAAGAGTGGAAAACAGAAGGGAGGAGAGAAAGAGAGTCTGTTTGCGTGAAATCTGCCGAAAATTGGCGTTTAGCACTATTTATACTGTGGCCTTCCTTGATGAGCCACGTCACCTCATCGACGAGATCATGAAGACAACTCATCGACGAACTCTCTCCTCGTCGATGAAATTTAGAGTCACCCAAAATCCTCTCTCGGTATTTTCTCGTCGACGACACACATCCTCATTGACGAGGCTTGCTGCCCCTTTCTTTTCCCCCCATTTTATCATTAGTTAAAATACCATAATTTCTCTAGGTCATTACAACGATAATTGTAGTTCCAATTATTGATTTTTTGAACCTGTTCTTGACTCGTTTCATTGCTTGTGTAAGAACCCGACTCATGAGATATGGATTAAATAATTAAGAAAAGGGAAAAATAGTAATTTGAGCATGCTTTGTTGAAGAAGCCAGTGTTTTCATTGATGAAGGCCCTTCTATTGTTCAGCGACGAAACACAGAGGTTCATCGATGAGGTGAAGCCGAGAGATTTTGGAAAATCCTGAAATCTAGCTCGTCGATGAGGCCACTACGATGTTGACGAATTTCCTTCACTAGCTCATCAACGAAGACACCGCCTCGTCGATGAGGTTGGCCGAGTCAAAGGCTCTATAAATATCCATTTTCTTTACTTCTTAGCTAAGTTATCAAAATTCTCTCTCTCTCTTTCTCTCTCTCTCTCTCTCTCTCTCTCTCTCTCTCTCCCCCTCTCTAGAACTCGAAGCTCTACTCTCTCTCTCTAGATTTCTTTGCCGTTCGTCGTTAGAATTGATGATCTGACATTACTATGAGGATAAAGGAAGTAATCTCTAGGTGTTCTGTGGAATGGATCTTTGTTTTGAGGTCTTCGGGTTTTGACCCAAAAATCAAGGTAAGGCTCGATTTTCATTTCCGTTTCAGTGGATCTGTAGAGAGTAAGATTGTAAGAAAATATCATACTATGATTTATAGGTTTTGGGAACTCGGTTCGCTATTTAGGAGTTGTAGAGTTCGTGTTTGGATTTTCGGGGAAAAGTAAGGGGATTCTATTTTTATCGGTTATTTTTGAAATCAGATTTAGTTGAATTGTGGTTCATGATCCTATGTATGTTTTGGCTAGTTATTTGGGGAAATCTAATGGGTAAAAATTATGGAATTTTCACGTTACAATTTTGGGAAAAAGGGGGCGTTGGGTTGCATCTCTAGTTTTGTTGGAAAACCGTGGATATATTATTGTGTATATTGTGTTGTGGAGATGGCCTTACCTTGACTTGTTTTAAACTGTATTATGAAAATCATGATTTTGTGATTACCAAATAAGTGTGGAATGAACTATTATATGAATATGCATTGAGTTGTGATATGCTGAAATAAGATATAGGAACGTGTGTTTTGAATTGTTCCAAGTTGCGAAAGAGTGTCCGGCTCTATATCCAAGGGTGTGAAAATATCACTTGCCAGTGGCAAGAGTGTTCGACTCTATATCTGAGGGTGTGAAATATCGCCTCTTATCGGCTGATCACCGAAGGGTGCGGATCCACCAGATGTATCGGTACGATGCCATGGGAGCCTAGGGCTACGCCATGTGCCGGGGACGCCATGTAATGCCAGCCGACTTCATGCCGAAGAGTCTAACAACACTGGGTTGATTGATCATGTGTGTGTTGAGAACTATACTGGAATTGTATTGTGAAAATACTAGAACTAAACCGTGTTATGTTTTATGTCATGATAACACTCATATGCCACACACCGATATAACCTGAATCTACCTTACTGAGATGTGTCTCACCCCTATCATATGTATATGTTTTTAGGTCCTTCGAGTAATTGAAATTAGCGTCCTAGTATTGGGAGCGTGGTGGTCAGTACTGTGTATAGTACTTGTGTAAGTACTTGGACTATAACTGGGTTGTCGTTTTGGGTATTGCTGGCACCCTGGGTTATGTTTTGTAATATGTAGCTTGGACTCTATTTGTATAGACTCTGGTATGGTACGATGTATGTATGGAATGAACTTTTTCGCTGCATATATGTCGTGTATGTGAATGTGTATAGGGTGTACGGAAACCCTAGGGGGTTGGACCCTCATTTATTATAGTATCATGTGTGTTTTGTATGATACAAGGATATGTTAGGTTACTACATCACACCCTAAGGCCCATCGTCGGGTTTGGGGCGTGACAACTTGGTATTAGAGCTAACTAGGTTACTAGGTCTTATAGAATTGGTTAGGCATTAATGTGTGTACATACTAGAGCATAGGATGTCGTGGATGGGTAGAGTAGGTTGAGGGTTGTCTCGTAGCTAGACAAGGATACGTTGATGGTATTTTTTGTTTTTCCTAAAATCACAATTTCAGTAAAACCCCGGCAAACCATTGATGGTTTCATGTAGGACAGGCCTGGACCCATGAGATTTGTAGTTAACATAATTAGATGTCAATGATTGTGTTAACTGTATATGACATAGGAATTCTAACTGATTCCTATTCTATTTTCAGAATGGAGCCCAAGGATAACAACTTGGATAGTGGCTCCGAGGGGACTGCGAGTGATGAGTCTCCTTCTGTGCCTCGAGGGTTAACGAGGTAGGTTATGTGGGAGATCGGGTACAATGTTAGGAGACGTGAACATTCTCTTACTGTTGCGGGGTGTACCATCGAGAGGTTCACATGTATGCACCCTCCGACGTTTTCAGGAGGACCCAATCCGATAATAGCGGAGGACTGGGTCGAGAAGACCGAAAAGATTCTAGAGGTCCTACACTGCACAGATAAGCAGAGAGTCTTCTACACTACCTTCTAGCTGTCTAGGGAGGTTGGGCGATGGTGGACGGCGGTGAGTCTGCTGGACAAGTAGAGAGCCGATCCAACATAGATGACATGGAGCCACTTGAAGGAAGTGTTCTTTGAGAGATACTTTTCGGCCTCCATATGCAATGTTAAGGCAGATGAGTTCTCTGTTCTGACATATGGAGATATGATAGTGTAGGAGTATGCTGCTCAGTATATGGAGCTATCCCGTTTTGGGCCGTGCTTGATCTTGAATGAGTACGAGAAGACTCGAAGGTTTGAGAAGGGTCTGAGGAAAGACATCTGTAGATTAGTGGGTATGCTGCAGATCCGTGAGTTTTCGGTTTTGGTGGATAAGGCCACTGTGATCGAGACCGGCATTGGGGAGGATGAGGTGGATCAGGAACCGAAGAAGAGGCCAATGCCATCTAGTTCTCGTTAAGGATCATGGAAGAAAAGGAACAATGACTCGGGCTACTGCCAGAATTTCGAGCATCAAGGTTTTTAGGTGGATCAGTCGCGCGATCGTTGTATTAGGTACCATAGATGCCATGAAGGTGAATGCAAGTTATTGGGGGGTAACTGTTACAGTTAGGGCAGATTAGGCCACATGGCTCATGCCTGCCGGGCATCGAAGAGAGACACGCTTGCATCTAGTGTGAGTCGGGGTAGCAATTAGATACCTCGGTGAACCATCAAGGTGAACACTACTTCGGTGAGGGTATATTCTCTTACTTTAGCGGATGCTGACCGTGCAGGGAATGTAGTGATAGGTACCTTATTATTGCTTTCAAATAGAGCTATTGTTTTATTTGATTTAGGTGCAACCCATTCTTTTGTATCTATGAGCTTCGTAAAGCTGTGTGGGGTTGAGACTCAAGTTATGAATAAGGGGTTATCTGTAGCTACATCGTCTGGGAGTGTAACAACATGTAGGAGGATTTTAGGAGGTTGCCTAGTGGAAATTCATGGAAGGGTGCTACAGGAAAATCTTGTGGTGTATGATATGTCTTATTTTGATGTCATACTAGGGATGGATTGGTTATCGTCCAATTATGCTATGATCGACTGTCGAGGAAAGGTAGTTGTGTTCAGACCTCCTGGAGAGCAGGAGTATGAGTTTATAGGATCTTGTGTGCATTCGACGCCACAAATTCTATCGGGATTACAGGCAAGGAGGTTACTTTTAGATGGATGTTAAGAGTACCTAGCTTGCATGAAGGAACCACAGCGGGATGAGTTGAAGTTTGAGGATATTTGAGTGGTTAACGAGTTCTTGGATGTGTTTCTAGAAGACTTACCCAGTTTACCTCTAGATCGTGAGGTGGAGTTTGCGATAGAGTTAGTGCCTGGCAAGGCACCGATCTCTAAAGCTCCGTACCAGATGACTCCATTAGAACTTTAGGAGGGGAGCTCCAGTTTTGTTCGTGAAGAAGAAGGACGGGTCGATGCACATATGCATTGATTATCGTGAGATCAACAATGTAACGCCCCGAACCTTTAAACCCATGTCTGGTGCATTATACCTGATAAAATCCTGATAATCCATAATCCATAATATACACAGCGGAAAACATAAACATAATCTCTATAAATAAAATACTAGAGTCTACTATTTCCTATCTATAATCTATATTATCCATTCATCACTTGCACTTTTGTACATACACATATCTCCAAAACATTTCAGTATTCACAATCATTCCTTTCTCTGCAGACTTAAAATATAAAAACATAAAACATAAAATATTTACATCCCCAAAATATTATAAAAAATATACCCTTTCTTTTATAGTCCTAAAAAATGCTAAAAACCCTCAAGCTCTCT
The DNA here is from genome assembly GCF_029873635.1 of Malania oleifera. Taxonomy (NCBI): domain Eukaryota; kingdom Viridiplantae; phylum Streptophyta; class Magnoliopsida; order Santalales; family Ximeniaceae; genus Malania; species Malania oleifera. The sequence goes on along the minus strand of NC_080421.1, from coordinate 43,761,150 downwards.
AGGCCTGACCTCGAGGATGTCCTAAAAAAGAAATAATCATATTCGGGTGAGAAACATCATAGTAAGGGAAGAAACAATATATTAAAATAGCGTGTGGCTAACATGAGGTTTATAAATATCATTTTGATTATATTGGCAAAACATTACCATAAACAATGAAATCATTCTCTTATCCTAACCAAACACATGCAAAAGGTTTATCCCACAAGATTACCTAAGGATAGGGGTGATTACCTATCCGTACAAGTAGCACCCCTCTGCTCTGATAATTTTGGCAACGAGAAGGTCACAACTAAAGCATACCAGAACACTCACCTTACTCAGTAAGCCCTCAAGTATTAGATTGATATCTTACTCACACAGTTCAACAAAAGTTTACCAGTGAAGGCCATGAGGATAGGTAAATCTACCCGCCCATACAAGTAGGTTCCTTTGGCCCTAGTACGTTATGCAGCTATTACCACATCTGAACCTACTAGCGCACTCGCCTTTATCAGAAAGCTCTTAGGCGAAGAGTACACCTCACCCAATTGTAACATGTTCTAATAGCATAAATACTTCTAATAACATAATACATTATTCTTTGTTTTATTTCTCAACCTTTCACATCTATTCACTTTAAGTGACTCTTTTCATTTATATCGTTCACATTTCACATTTCATTCCATTATCATTTCATTGTCATTGCATTGCATTTTCTTTTCTTTCATTTGTACTACGGCTGGTCTTTAGCCATCATTAGTTAGTTTATAGCTCCTTTTAGCTATCATCAGTTAGTCTACATAGAAATGTGCTAGAATATGCTAACATGGCTCTTTTCAGCTATCTTACATTTACATGGTTGTATTAACATACACAAGCAGCATAGTCTATAACATATTTTATTCTTAATACTTTATTTACTTAGCCTGCATTTTATACATTTAACATATATTTGCATAGAACTTACATTTACTCATGCCACACAATTTAACAGTAAAATTCATACATATTCCTGTAAAATAGGCCAATCAACTTTTAAATTTCATATACTAAAAATATATCTTTCATTTCTTACATAATAATCATGAAAACGTTATTCACTTTCATTGGTTCATTTTCACATATACATAGCTAAATAAGCAGCTTTAAGCTCAGAAGACATAATTTACATGATTGACATTTTATACCCACAAGAAAACTTATATACATATATAACATAGTCCATTTTTATTTAATTCATAAAACCTGATTTAATATAGAATTTCCCCTTACCTGACTTTTAAACTACGCTGGCAGGATCCCCGAACTGATACCCACAGCGTTCACTTGGACCCTGAATCCAAAAATCCTAGTTTAATTAAAATAAACTCTAACTAACTTATTATTTCAGCATTTCCTCAACTTATAAATCTCAAATAAGTATTTAAAACCCCCGAAACTAAGAAATCTAGCCCTTACCTTAACTTAGGAGCATTCCCCAAAAAGCCAAGTTTAAGAAACTGATCCGCTAGATGTGTAGAGAATCCTCCCTAGAACACCGTAGTGGCTTTCGTTCAGCAACTCGGGCTGAATCCGGGTCGGATCTGAAGAGAGAAGAGAGAGAAATCGACTTTCTAAAGAGAGAAACGAAGAAATTTCATTTTCTTCGCGTGGAAGCAACCTTGGACCTTTTTAAAGACGCTGCTGCCACGTGGATTCGTTGACGAGACACATGGGTTCGTCAACGAGTCACTAAAGATACTTCGTTGATGAGAAGACACTTTCGTCAACAAAATTCAGAGTTTCAAATTTACTCTCTCAGGATTCCTTCGTCGACGAGGAACGGAATTCATCGACGATCTATAGAAGGACACTCGTCGACGAAGATAGAGCATTCGTCAACAAGGCCTACTTTTCCTTCCTCTAAAATCTTTCCTTTTTCCCTTATCCATTAATCTATTTCATTTATTATATTTCCCAATTATTTTATATTTTTAATTTTTGGGTCATTGCAAACAAGGTGATTGTAAAGAACCATTACCTGTTGCCTTGTATTGATGATCTCTTTGACCAGCTACAGGGGACGCAGATCTTTTCGAAGATTGATCTATGATCAGAGTATCATCAGGTAAGGGTTAGAACTGAGGATGTTGCAAAACTGCTTTCCAAACCAGATACAACCACTACGAGTTCTTAGTCATGCCTTTTGGGTTGACTAATGCTCTGGCAGTGTTCATGGATCTGATGAACAGGGTTTTCCATAAGTACCTGGACCAGTTTGTAGTGGTGTTTATTGACGACATTATGGTATACTCGAGGAGTCTATAAGAGCATGAAAACCATATGAGGTTGGTGCTACAGATTCTGCGAGAGAGGAAGCTATATGCAAAGCTGAAGAAATGTGGGTTCTAGTTGAATCAGGTCACATTTTTAGACCATGTGGTGTCTAAGGGTGGTATCTCAGTTGATCATAGCAAGATTGAAGCTGTGGTCGACTGGGTGAGATCGAAAAGTGTGCAGGAGGTTCGAAATTTTCTAGGACTGGAGGGTTATTATCATCGGTTCATGGAGGGATTCTATAAGTTGTCGGGGCCTCTTACACGATTGACTAGGAAGGGGGTGAAGTTTGATTGGACCAATGATTGCAAACAGTGTTTCCAAGAATTGAAACACCAACTGGTTACTGCTCCGGTCTTGACCATTCCTTTTGGGGATTATGATTTTGTGATCTATAGCGATGCATCTCTAAAGGGTTTGGGATGTGTGCTTATGCAATGGGGTAAGACAATAACTTATGCTTCTCAGAAACTCAAGGAAGACGAGAAAAATTACCCTACGCATGATCTGGAATTTGTTAACGTAGTTTATGCACTGAAGATATGACAACACTACTTGTATGGTGTTCAGTGCGAGATTTTCACTAACCACAAAAGCCTTAAGTACTTTTTCACATAGAAGGAGTTGAACATGAGGCAAAATGGTGGCTTGAGCTGATCAAAGATTACGATTGCACTATTAGTTATCACCTGGGAAAAGCTAATGTGGTAGTTGATGCGTTGAGTTGGAAGTTGGAGCATACGACAGTATCTGCAGTTGTAGCTCAACAACATATCAGACAGGATATGAAAAGCCTTGGCATGAAGTTGGTAGTTGGAGATCATCAGGCTTTCGTTGCTAGCTTGGTGATCCAGCTGACTTTGTTCGAGCATATTAAAGCCGCGCACGCTAGTGTGCGGAGTTAGTTGAGACTGTGGAGAAAGTGCAGCAGGGGTTGGCTGTGGATTTTAGCATCTTTGAGGGAGGTGTGTTGAGGTTTGGAACCAAGTTGTGTGTTCCAAATGACGACGAGATTAGAAGGATGATTCTGGAAGAAGCGCATCGTTCTTTGTATACGATACATCCTGGTAGCACGAAGATGTTTCCGGATTTGTGCGAGCCCTTCTAGTGGAGTGGTATAAAAAGTGAGATTGCTCGGTTCGTGGAGCAGTGTCTGATGTGTCAATAGGTGAAAGCTGAACATCAGAGGTTGACAAGGCCGTTACAACCCTTAGCTATTCCGGAGTGGAAATGGGAGCATATTTCCATGGACTTTGTTATTGGATTGACGCTAGTGCTTCACGGGCAGAATGCCATTTGGGTAATCGTGGACAAGTTGACGAAATCTTCTCACTTTGTATCGATGAAGGTTAGCTACCCTTTTAGTAGGCTAGTAGACCTTTATGTGCATGAGATAGTTAGAATGCATGGGGTACCAATGTCCATTGTGTCAGATCGAGACCTGACGTTTACCTCTTGATTCTAGAAGAGCTTACAGGAAGCACTAGGGATGAAGCTTACTTTCAGTACAACTTTCCACCCCTAGAAGGATGGACAGTCGGAGAGAACAATACAGATTTTGAAGGATATGTTACGGGCTTACGTGTTAGACTTCGGTGGTGATTAGATACAGTTTTTGCCACTAGTAGAGTTTGCCTATAACAATAGCTTCCAAGCTAGTATCGGGATGGCACCGTTTGAGGTTTTGTATGGTCGGAGGTGTCGGTCTCCCCTGTATTGGGATGAGATTGGTGAACGACAAGTTTTAGACCAGAACTTGTGTAGCAGGCATATGAGAAGGTGGGTTTGTTTCGGGTTAGGATTAAATCGGCTCAGAGTTGGCAGAAGAGTTACGCAGATGTTTGCAGCCGTGAGTTGGAGTTCGAGGTGGGGGTAAGATATTCCTGAGTATCCCTCCCATAAAAGAAGTGATGAGATTTGAAAAGAAGGGCAAGCTGAGCTTGAGGCATATCGGACCATTTGAGGTTGTTGAGCGAGTGGGTTCGGTAGCCTACAGGATTGCACTACCCCCAGCGCTCTTGAAGATCCACAATATGTTCCATGTATCCATGTTGAGGCGGTACATGTTGGATCCATCGCATGTTATTTAATTACAAGAACTTAGAAATTAGGGATGCTTTAGTGTATGAGGAGGTACTTGTTCAGGTTCTAGACCGTAAAGTTCAGAAGTTACGTACCAAGGATATACTGTTAGTGAAGGTATTTTGGCAGAATCACGAGGTTGAGGAAGCTTCTCAGGAATTGGAAGCGGAGATATGCCAGAAGTATTCACAGTTGTTCTGAGAGGTAGTTTGGATGGTAGAGTCAGTTGAGTATGTGTGAATAATACTGCTATTGTATTGTGATAGGTGGTTAGTCTCTGGGAGTAAGTGTTATTGTGAACTCCTGAGACGGTATATGTATGTAACCACGGTATTCCTCCACCATAAGCGATGGTATGTATGTATTGTGATGGGGCTGCATTGTAAGTGGCTGCCGGCTCTTCCTAGAGTCAGGTATGTGTATTCGGTTGTGTGGATGAGTTTGTAAATGAGAGATTACAAATTTTGAGGATGAAATTTTTGTAAGGAGGGGAGGTTGTAAGAACCTGACCCATGGGATATGGATTAAATAAATAAGAAAAGGGAAAAATAGTAAGTTGAGCATGCTTCGTCGACGATGCCAGTGTTTTCGTCAACGAAGGCCCTTCTATTGTTCGGCGACGTCGACGAGCAGAAGCCGAGAGATTTTGGGAAATCCTGAAATCTTAGGTTCATCGATGAGGCCACCGCGACGTTGATGAATTTCGTTCGTTGGCTCATCAAAGAAGATGCCACCTCGTCGATGAGGTTGGTCGAGTCAAAGGCTCTATAAATATCCATTTCGTTTGCTTCTTGGCTAAGTTATCAAAATTCTTTTTCTCTCTCTCTCTCTCTAGAACTCGAAGCTCCACTCTCTCTCTTTAGATTTCTTTGCCGTTCGCCATTAGAATAGACAATCCGACATTACTGTGAGGATTAGGGAAGGAATCTCTACGTTTTATGTGGAACAGATCTTCATTTTGAGGTCTTCGGGTTTTGACCCAAAAATCAAGGTAAGGCTTGATTTTCATTTCTGTTTTGGTGGATCTATAGAGAGTAAGATTGTAAGTAATTATCGTACTATGATTTTTAGGTTTTGGGAACTCGGTTCGCTATTTAGGAGCTGTAGAGTTCGTGTTTGGATTTTTTGGGAAAGGTAAGGTGATTCTGTTTATATCGGTTATTTTTAAAATCAGATTTGGTAGAACTGTCGTTCATGATCCTATGTATGTTTTGGCTAGTTATTTGGGAAAATCTAATGGGTAAAAATTACAGGGTTTTCATGTTACAGTTTTGGGAAAAAGGAGGCGTTGGGTTGCATCTCTGGTTTTATTGGAAAATCGTGGATATATTGTTGAGTATATTGTGTTATGGAGATGGCATTGCCTTGACTTTTTTTAAACTGTATTATGAAAATTATGATTTTTTGATTACCAAATAAGTGTGGAATGAACAGTTATATGAATATGCATTGAGTTGTGATATGCTAAAATGAGATATAGGAACGTGTATTTTGAATTGTTCCAGGTTGTGAAATATCACCCGCCAGTGGCAAGAGTGTCTGACTCTATATCCGAGGGCATGATATATCGCCTCGTACCGGATGATCACTGAAGGGTGTGGATCCAACAGATGTACCGGTACGATGCCATGGGAGCCTGGGGCTACGCCATGTACCGGGTACGATGCCACCGACGTGGCAAGATATGTTTGTTTGCCTTTTCTTAATCCCTTCTTGAGTTATATGGTAGAAAGGAACTTCTCAATGTCCCTATTCTTCACAATGACTTGAACCACACAAGGGTGATCTCCCATCAAACAAAGTGAACTCATGAACAACATTAGTTCCAACTTAGTCTCCTTCAAGGATTCAATTCCAAGTATCATTTGGAAATTATCCATTGACACAACTGTACATGAAATTTTCATGTCTTTCCCACTATTTAAGTTTCATGGCCACTTGATTCACTACTCCTAGATTAGGATGAGCCATGGAGTTATTGTTTTCATGCATCATGATTCCTTCTCCCAGTTCAAGTTGAGTCTCTATGCTTTCACCTATTAGAAAAGGTTATGGGTAGCCCTAGTATCCAATATTGCACAAGTGATCTTCCCATTAATCTACATCTACACAAATATCAACCCTTTTTCTTAGGTAACTTTGGATTTTTTTGTTTGCCTCTCCAATGCTAAGTAACCTATTGCACCCATCCTCTAGGTTTCCTCTTCATCCTCATCATCTTCTTGTTCCCTATTTGCAATGGAAGCTTGCATGACATTGTGCAATAACTTATGAGGGCAATCAGTAACTGCGCAAGGGCCTTGGTACAAGAAACATGCTAGCTTACCCTTATCATTAGGTGTGTTGAAATACCAATATAATGAACTTCCTTTGAAGTTGATGCCTTGATGTTAGCGCCCACACTTTTGGATTTGCTCTTAATGAAAGAATTTTTGCCTTTTCACCCAAACATGCCACTCTCTTTAGACATCATTGAACTCTCTTCCACATAGTCGGTCAAGCATGTAGCCACAATCTATGTAGTAAGCAAGCCTTGAACTCTTTGCCATTGAAGTTCTACCATTGTTGATGGTTTCAACCCTTCTAGAAATAGAACAATTTATCTTTCTCTAACTTGTACCAAATATCCAACATCTAAGTAGAGAATTGTTTGACATACTCCCTAACTATATCAGTGCATTTTAGGTCTCATAGTTTCTGTTGAGCATTTTACTTAACATTTTCAAGGAAGAATTATGCCCTAAGCTTTGTCTTCCAGTTTGCCCAACTATCAATTACATACCACCTATTTTGTATCTCATTGTACTTGGTATGTCACCATAACTCTGCATCACTACTCAAGTACATTGTCATGATAGATACTTTTGTCTCCTCTGAGTCTATCTTTGCTACACGAAAGTATTGTTCAACGTTAAATAAGAACTTCTTTAACTCCTTAGCATCACAGGGACCCCCATACACTCATATTTTTGACACCTTTGTCTTCTATGCTTTACGTTGGTAAAGTTAGAATTCCCATAACATAAACCATCAAGTTCCTATTGGCATTAGGATCCCCCATATGGATCTATCAAGCTTATACCATTTTGCCAAAGTCCTTTGAAGTTTCCCTTATAGAAGCCTATTAATGTTTTTGTGACTCCTGAAATACATTAACACACTTAGTAAGTGTGTCCATCTTCATAGCCACATTGTTAGTTGTCTCAACTTATGCCTTTAGCGTCTTAATTCTCTCGGTATTGGTTGGTAAGTTCTCTTACTAAATCCCACAACACGAAGGTATATATTATAACGACAATAATGATAAGGGTAAATATGGCAACACTCTCTCACTTTTCAAAAAATGATACCCCACCCCCTGTGTTTCTAAAAACTCTCACAAAGTCCCCCGAGATTTAATTTTATTGATAAAATGAACTTTCCATTTGTGGACCACTAGTCAACTATTAGGTTTAGGAAAAAAAATTAAATTTTATCTATAATAAAATGACAATTTTACGTTCGACTTAATTTTGATAAGATGAACTAAGAAAATGACATTAATTTAATAAATTAAGTTGAAAAAGTTGATCAGTTAATTGCAATATATTTTGAAAATTAAAATTATACGTGAATTGAACACCTAGCAATTAAGTCAGATCAATAAGTCGATATAAACATGACAATATAATCACATTATTATTTTTAAAATTTAAAACTCTGAAAAATAAATAAAGAATACAAATAACTTAGAAAAAATACTTAAATAATTACATTCTTAGAAAATATTTGTTGTCGTGACGTCCTAGGAGCGAGGGTGTCCTGTGGTGGTGAATAAAAATGATAAGTTTGAATTTTCGAGAAAAATTGGAAGTTGGAGTCACCACTAACCTTTTTGGGTGGGATTAGAACACATAATTACTACCCAATTGAGAGTAGAATCGATCTCCATATACTAGGATCGGGATCGGGAGTTCGGTTATGTGATGGGAAGGTACTAGCACCCCCTACACACCCGTTCTACGAACGGTACCTAATTAATTAAAAATTATCCCAAAATAAATTTCAATAACCTTTTATTTTACTCCCTTTTAAATGAAAAATTTGGCTAAGTATATACAATTAAGTAAGCAAACATGGCAATGAATCAAACCATAAAAGTTAAATGCAATATGGACAAACATGGAAACAAATAAGACAAAATTATGGAATTGAAACAATACAAACCCTAAAATAAATATACAACGTCAATACAATCCTAAACAATAATATGCAATTATATGGAAGTAATCAAACCCTAAAAAAAATGAATGTGCAGTAATATGGAAACATGTGATAGTATTTTGGAAACATATCAAACCCTAAAATTGAAATGCAATAATAATATGGAAATAAATCCAACCGTAAAAATCAATATGCAATAATATGGAAATAAATTAAATCCTAAAAATTAATGTGCAATAACATGGAAATCAATAAAACTTTAAGAATAAGATACAATATAAACAATAATGATATGAAAAATCTAAAACCTTAAAAGTAATATAAACAATGATAATATGAGGTAATCGACACCTTAAATAATAATACATACTATAAACATAACTATAAACGTAATAACAATACTAAACATAAAGTATTAAATATAAACTAAAATACTAAACATAATAATATAATAAGCATGATTATAAACATAATAACGATAATAATATGACCATCATAATATGATAATAAACATATACATAATAATAATATAAACATAATAACAAGCGTAACCATAATAATAAACACAATAATAATATAATAATAAGGATAATCACAATAATAAATATGAACAATCAAAACCTGTAATTACATTGTGGCATACTTAAAATTAAATTAGAATTACTAAAACATTCATAAACTATTCAAAATTCAAATAAAAATTATTCAAATTTCAAATACATATATACAAATACACATTGAAAGTTAAAAAATAAAAAATAGTTATGTTCAGATAACAAAGAATATAGGAAAAGGCAAAATTAAAGCTGCGCGTGTAGAAACCTGAACTCGAAAAATAAAGAAATAAATAAGAAAAGAAGAAAAGAAAATTTAAAAAATAGAATTTCATTAGGCTTCATTGACGAAGTTCAGGGCGTCTTCAATGAAGAAATCCCGAAAGACTAAAATTTCAATCTTAGAGTTCGTCGACGAAGGCCTTCTATCGTCGACGAACAATCTTCTGTAGTTCATCGACGAAGGCATCATTTCTTTGACGAAGTTGACTGGATCAACGACTTATAAATAGGATTTTCGGTTGCTTACTCATTAAGAAACTCAAATTCTCTCTCTCTCTCTCTCTCTCTCTCTCTCTCTCTCTTTCTCTCTTTCTCTCTCTCTCTCTCTCTCTCTCTCTCTATGATTTCTCACTATTCATTGTCAGATTCGATGATGGAAAGTTACTAAGAGGATCTAGGGGAGATTCTCTACAAGTCTATCGGAGTAGATTGTTGATCCGAGCTTTTTAGGCATTACTCCAAAATCAGGGTAAGTAAGATATTTTAAGGCTTTATAGTTATTTTGGAGTATAGGGGGCATAGGAAAACTTAAATGTGGAATATTCTAGGGTTTGTGTTGATTTATCTAGGGGAAATGTAATTTCAGGATTTTGAGCTGCAAACGTCATAGGGCATGAATTTTAGTATTTTTAGTGGGCTTTCTTGTAAGCCAAGTAAGGGGATTATATTATGTTAGTTTTTTTTTTGGTGAAATATGGACTGATTAAAATGCAGTATATGTTTTGAGAAAAATTATTGTGGTTGGTTGATCATCACCTATTTTTGTATTAAATATGTATGTTGAGTTAAATAAAACCCTGGTGATGTTTAGACCTTATTTTCAGCAATTTATGTTTTTCCCAGTTAGGTTAATTTATTTATGGTTAACAAATGAAAATTGTGTGGCATTGGAATGGTTTTAAATGACATATGTGAACAGAGTGTTTTAATTGGTTTTTACACTGTATATGATATAACCGTCGGGGGCCAAGTTTTGATATAATGGCCGGGGGCTGAGTTTTGATATAATGGCTGGGGGCCGAGTTTGATGCGATGGCTGGGGGCCAGGCTTTATTGAATGACAGTTTTATATATGAAATGAGTTCTAATATAGTTTTTATTATGTAAATTGCCATATATGATTCTAGAACCCTGTGGATTTGCAATATGTGATATAGTGAGCATGGTACCGTAGCTACATGTGGTAGTGAGTGCAATCACATGGGCATGGAGGTGTAATAAGTCAATCGGAGACTTGGGTCACAACACTACTCCGAGGTTTCTGTCGGGGAGCCCCATCCGTCGTATACCAGGTGACCATAGGTAGACACAATCGTACTTCAGTGATAGTTTTGACTCAGTTGCGGAACCGTCCGCTGCGAGTTGAATCTAGCCTTTGGGCCGCACAACTCGTCATGGGGGGAAGCATGTCGTATGAGTATGTGATAGCGTGACGTTGCTACTTTGGTAGTCCAAGTTGCATCTTTTATGCATATATGGGCAGATTTACATTAAATTGGCTATATTGAGCCGATCATTATTACTGGTAAATTATGTATTTTCTAATAAATAGTATAGTACAGTTTTATTTAAAATGGCATATATATAAATGATGAAATTATATTTCACCCAAGAACCCATGCTAGTGACACACTGATGTTAACATAATCTGTCTTATTGAGAAGTGTCTCACCACATTATACAAATGATTTTATAGGTCCTTCAGGGAACCATTCCTAGCTTGCCTTAGGGCAGGAATTAGAATTTTGGGAGAAGTTATTAGTGCTGGTGAGATACCAGTTATCCTATTTTATTACTTTAAGGATTGTAATATGTAGATTGTTGGTTTAAATGTAATCCCAAGAGAGAGGGGGGGGGGGGTGAATTGGGTATTTTAAAATTCTTTGAAACTATTTACCAATGAATCTCCATTTCTATATTTAACTAATTAATGATAGGGATTTGAAGCTGATTTAAATTACTATATCAATGACTTCCTTTTTACCCAATTAAGTGTGTGTGAAGTTATTCAACATACACAAGCAAGTTAGATATTAAAATGCAATGCGGAAAATAAAAAGATAAGGGAAAAGAGAATGCAAACGCAGTTTTTATGAGGTTCAGCCAACCCGGCCTACGTCCTCTCCTTGAGCAACCCACACAAGGATTCCACTATAATCCCTGCTCCTTAAATTGGGACAGAGCTTCCCTTACAATCTATTGCTTACAAAAGGTACAACTTCCTCCTAATCTGGTGCTTACAAGAGATACAACTCTCTCCTTAAACCCGGTTCACAACCCGAATCGTGAATACAATCAAATATGTAAAACACTCAAATTTGCTTCCAACAAAAGTTAGTGAGTACAATTGAAATTCCTAATACATAATCATATGATGAAACTTGAAGTTCAGAATGTATGTAACGATACAATCGTTAATGAATGATATATGCTTCAACACACAAATCCTTTTGTATCAAATCTCCCAAAAAATATGCTTATGAATCAATGTTTTGGAGAACTTAGGTTAAATCTTTGAATACAAAAAAAAAAAAAAAAGCCTTTGAAGATTGCAAAGATTTGAAACACACTTTGTCACAACAATATTTCTCTTAAGATTTTAATCTCAATAGGATCTTTGTAATATTCAACTTAATGTATATATATATATATATATATATATATATATATATATATATATATATATGATGAGATTACCAAAGATCAAAAACTTAATATAAAATTTTGAGAAAATATCCTTCAATAATATATATATATATATATATATATATATATATAGTTATGCACTTCTAAGGATATCAAATCAAATAGTTTTGAAGTATCCAAAATATCAAGTCTTTAATTAAGAACACACTTGAATGATAACTATTTAATCAATGGCCAATGAAAAACTTTCTCAAGTAATGAACTTGTCAAAAACACTTTCTATATGTATATGAAAACTCAATATCAATCTCTCTAATGATATTCAATAATAGATGATGATATGAGAAACTCTTGAAAACACTAAATGGATTCACCAAACCTCAATACCAAGTTGAAATCAAGAAGTGTAAATGAATCCCCTTTGATTTTTTAAGTTGATTTGCCCAAGCTTGATGAGTATGAGTTAGAGTGCAGACAATCGTATAGCTATATGCTCAAGTTTCTCAATTTTCTTTTAGCAAGATGTTCTCTTCTCTTCACGTTGATCTTAGCTTACGTACTAGGGTTTAGATGTTCAATATATAGGTGTCTTACCCTTAGAATATATCTCAACAATTGGATAAAAAAATACCTCGCGAGTTCTCTTATTAAAAATTAAAATTTTAAATTTTCCCGTAAGTTTAGATGATTGAGGTCAAAGGCCTAGATGACTGAAGTTCCTTAAAACTTCGAAAAAAATAACTTGTACATAGGGTCAGATGACTGAAGTTTGGGGTTCAGACGACTGAAGTGTCGGGTTCAGACGACTGAAGTCTAGGTTCAGTCTTCTGAGGTGCTTCTGTCAGGTTCTGTGTTTCACCATAAATTCTTCAGGCGACTGAACATAATGTTCGATCTTTTGAAGAAATTCCTCATACGACTGAGGTTAACTTCAATTTTCTAAAGTGGTAATTTCAGGCAACTAACCACTGAGTTTGTCATCTAAAGTTCCTAGATCCTGGATTTTTTCTTTTCAGTTCAAAAATCTGTTTTGCTTTCTTTCTTGACTCTTTTATAAAATTATTTTTGGGGGCTTAAACATATTTCTAATTCCATGAATTTCCCCTAATGATGTTCATGAAATGCATGAGTCTTAAGGTCATTCTAGTTCATGGTTTGAGCCTCAAATTAGATCATATGAAAATGTAAATATATGAGTTCTAAGTACCCATTCCCATGACACTTTTGAACTTGGTGCTTGCATCTTCATTTTTGTACTCTTTGAGTTCCATGGATCTTTCCAATATATGTATACGTTGTTCTATATGGCTTCCATGACTTGTTATCCTTTCATGCATCGTTAATATAGTTCTTGTTCACAATCTCAATGCACAGATCAAATACCAAGTGATTTGTCATTATCAAAACTGAAGTTGACTCATAGGGTCAACAATCTCCCCTTTTTTGGTGATGAAAAATACATGAGCAAAAATATAGAATAAAATGGGTTACGCCTCACAAGGCTCCCCCTCAAATAAAGCATCAACTATTCAGGAAATGAAAATATGCTCATGTTTATACACACGTTGTTTAACTTGAGTCCAAATGAAATATGCTCATGATTCGTCTCCTATAGCCTGATTGTTCTCCCCCATTACACCACTAGTGTTGCTAACAATTTTTTCTATTCTTGCTATATTCCTGCTATTCTTCTCACCCTTTACATAGTTTTTCTACTTTTTCCCTGATTCTGACTTTACACAAATTTTCTATTTTTGCCCTGATTCTTCTCCCCCTTTTAACATCAACAAAAAGGTGCATAACAATAAGACATGAAAGGACATAACCTTCTATTCTTCTCCCATTTGAAATCTTAAATTTTAAACTTGTGCTATCATGAGATTTAAAAAAAATTTACTTCCCCCCCTTTTGACAACAATCATCCCCCCTGTTAATGCATAAATCTGTGTTGTGGAATGTAAATTGCATTGTGAACATACATAGTGTTCCAAATTTCTAATATCATGTGAGGATACCAAATGTTAATTAATGTATACCAAATGTTTACATCTTAAAAATGCGATACCGAATGAGAATAAATGTGCTGACTATGAGATTTTTAACAAATTGTGAATGTTAAGTGACGTTGCTCCCCCTGAATTATGTTATCTAATGTAATTCTAGGCAACCTCTCGACTATGCATCAGACCTAATTCTCGCCTAATTTGGATAAACCTATCCTCCACAAGTGGTTTCGTGAATATGTCTGTCCATTGTTCATCCGTGCATACAAACTCAAGTGTCACATCTCCTTTTTCTACATGATCACGAAGAAAATGATGTCGTATCTCTATATGCTTAGTTCGTGAATGTAATATGGGATTCTTTGATATATTTATTGCACTCGTATTGTTGCATATTATAGGAATTATTTCATAGCTTAATCCAAAATTCGTCAGTTGTTGCTTCATGTATAGCGTTTGAGCACAACAACTACCTGCCACTATGTATTCTACCTTAGCTGTGGAAAGAGTAACTGAATTTTGCTTCTTGGAAAATCAAGAGACTAATGAATGTCCTAAGAAATGACAAGTACCATTCGTGCTCTTCCTATCCACTTTGCTACCCGCAAAATCAGTATCTGAATAGCTGATAATCTCAAAAGATGTGTACTAAGGATACCATAATCCAATTTCCACGGTTCCTATTAGGTATCTAAGCATCCATTTAATAGCTAGCAAGTGTGACTCTTTTGGTGTAGCCTGAAATCTTGCACACAAATATACACTAAACATTATATCAGGTCTACTGGCAGTCAGATAAAGTAAGCTACTAATCATTCCACGATAAAGCTTAACATCTACTAGTATACTTTGTTCATCTTTGTCTAATTTCAAGGACGCACTCATAGTTGTACCTAGTATTTTTCCATCTTCCATATTAAACTTTTTGAGTAGATCTCTAATGTACTTCAATTGATTTATAAATATTCCATGTTTTGCTTGTTTGATCTGAAGTCTTAAGAAGAAATTTAGTTCACCCATCATGCTCATCTCAAATTCATTTTGCATAGTATTAGAAAATTAATTACACAATTCTTGATTTGTAGCTCCAAATATGATGTCATCTACATATACTTGGACTAGGAGAATGTCATCTTTCTTAACCTTTATGAATAGAGTTGTATCTATTTTTCCTCTGATAAATCTATTTTTTAGTAGAAAACCGCTTAGCCTTTCATACCAAACTGTAGGAGCTTACTTTAAACCGTATAAGACTTTTGTCACTCTATACAAGTGATCTGGATTCTTATGGTTTTCAAAACATGGGGGTTGTTGTACATATACTTCTTAACTTATGTAGCCATTTAAAAATGGGCTTTTTACATCCATTGGATATAGCTTGAAATCCTTAAAAGTAGCGTAGGCTAAAAGCATTCGAATGACTTCCATTCTAGCTACAGGTGCAAAGGTTTCTTCAAAATCTATACCTTCTTCCTGGTTATATCCCTGAGCTACTGGTCTAGCCTTATTTCTCACAACTATCCCATGTTCATCTTTCTTATTCTTATATATCCATTTTGTTCCAATGATTGACTTATCCTCAGGTCTAGGAACTAATGTCCATACCTTTTTTCTCTCAAACTGATTTAACTCTTCTTGCATGGATGAAACCCATGATTCATCCTCAATTGCCTCACCCAGATTCCTAGGTTCTTCTTGTGATAGAAATGCAAAATGACTCATCATATTCTTAAGTGAGGATCATGTGGCTACTCCACGTAATGGTTCACCTATTATTTGATCAATGGGATGATTTTTTTATGTATTTCCATTCTCTAGGTGGTTCACTAACCTCATTTTCAATTTGATTAGTTTTAGTGGATGGTTCCTTAATTTCACTTTTCTTTCCTAAATCATCTTTAATGGATAGTTCTTCAAATTCCTTGTTTATTTCAATTTCATCTTCATCAGGTCTTTTGGGGAAGGGATTTGACTCATCAAACACTACATGAATAGATTCTATAACCGTCAATGTTCGTTTGTTATATACTCTATAGGCTTTACTATCTAAGGCATACCTTAGGAAGATACCTTCATCTGATTTCATGTCAAATTTTCCTAGATGTTCATTGTCTCTAAGCACGAAACATTTATAGCCAAAAACATGAAAATATGATATGTTTGGTTTATGGCCTTTCCATAATTCGTACGGAGTCTTGTTGAGAGACGGTCTAATCAAAACTCTATTTAGAACATAGCAGGCGGTATTCACTGTCTCAACCCCGAAATACTTAGGTAATTTATGTTCGTTAAGCATAGTTCTGGCCATTTCTTGTATAGACCTATTCTTCCTTTCAACTACACCATTCTGTTGTGGTGTTCTAGGCCTTGATTTTTAAATTCTCTACCCTTATCGCTTCGAATTTTAGTGATAGTATATCCCTTTTCATTTTGTATTTTCTTGCACAGGTTTATGAATTGTTCACATGCTTCATCTTTGTGACCTTAGAATAATACCCATGTGTATCTTGAAAAATCATCAACTATGACAAATGCGTATGATTTTCCTCCTAGACTCTGAATTTGATTTGGGCCAAATAATCCTAAGTGTAGCATTTGAAGTGGCCTAGAAGTGGATATTTCTTTATTCTTCTTAAAGCTTGTTCTTGCTTGTTTTCCTAGTTGACAGGCCTCACAAATTTTATCTTTGATGAATTTTGTCTTAGGCAATCCCTTAACTAAGTCTCCCTTAACTAGTTTAGATATTAAGTCCATATTTGTGTGTTTTAGTCTCCTATGCCAAATCCAACTAAGTTCATTCATAGCAAAGAAGCATGTCACACTCTGCGAGGTTAAGTTTTCAAAATTGGTGGTATATACATTTTCATGATGCTTAGCTGTGAATAGTATCTTATTATCAATTTTGTATTCAACTATGCACTTGTCATGTTCAAAAGATACTTTGTAGCTTTTATCACACAGTTGGCTTATACTCAATAAGTTGTGCTTTAAACCATCAACTAGTAAAACATCATCAATAATAAGTGATGAATCATTACCAACTTTACCTACACCCGTGATCCTTCCCTTAGCATTATCTCCAAAAGAGACAAATCTTTCATCCTTGGGTGTGATAGATGTGAAGTTCTCTTTATCCCCGGTCATGTGAAGTGAGCATTTGCTATCCATATACCATCTGTCTTTTGAGGATGATGATCTTAAGCATATCTGCAAGACACAATTAGACAACTAGCTTTGGTACCCAGATTTTCTTGGGTCCAAGGGGGTTAGTGCTAGATTCTCCTTTTACCTTCCATACTTTCTTAATTTTAACATCTTTATTTTTAAAAGGACAATCGAATTTTATGTGACCCAACCTCTTACATTTAAAACATGTAGTATTTCTATGATAATCTTTAGTTGGAACATATGATTTTGACTCTCTTACAAAATATCCCACGTAAAGATGTCTTTGTTTTAGATTTTATTTCCCATTAAAACCCAGACTTTCCTTTTCTAGGGAATTTCTTTGAGCACCTAGGAGTTTTTCAAAATTCTTTTGTCCTTCAATAAATTTACAAATGATTTCAAATTTATCTTTCAAATCCTTTTCCGACTCCTCAATTTTCAATTCTTTGTCTTTTATAAGAGATGCATGAGATTCATTTTGGCGTTCAACTAAGCTTGAAAGTTCTTTGACTTTACTTTTCAAATTAGAAATTTTCTTTGTTTTCTTCTCAGGCATTTTAATAGAGTACAAGTATTCTTGTTTCAGTTCATCATATGAAGTCATGTCATTTTCATTTTCAGAATCACTGGAATAATATGAAGATGATGAGACTGATGATTGTACCTCAAGGTCATCATGTGCTATTAGACACAGGTTGGAAATCTCATCATCACTAGATTCAGATTCTATGCGTATCCCAACCGACTTTTAGCGCCTTCTTCTTTTTCTTTGAGGCTTTCACTAGTTTGGGACACTCAGGCTTGATGTGTCCAACCTCTCTACAGTTGTAGCATGTTGGTGGATCTTCCTTCTTTTTCTTAATGCTTGACTCTCCTCTTTTGATTTTGAGTTCCAGGATTTTTTTGTTGAACTTCTTATTCTTCTTCAAGAACTTTCCAAACTTCTTTGTTAGCAATGCTATGTTGTCATATGATTCTGAATCACTTTCCTCACTAGAGTCGTGAGATGATGCTTTAAGGGCTATGGCTTTCTTTGCTTTGCTTTTCTCATTCTTTCTCTCATTCATTGCCAGCACATAGGTGATGAGCGATCCAATGAGTTCGTCTACCGACATCTCCTTGAGATTTCTCCCTTCTTCTATTGTCATAGATTTCACTTCCCACACTGGAGGTAATCCCCTGAGTATTTTCCCAATCAACTCATAAATAGGGTAAATTTTTTCAAGTGCATTTAAAGAATTTGTGATGTGTGTGAATCTAGTGTACATGGATTGAATAGATTCATCAACATTCATTCCTTTGACTTCCTCAGTGCCTTCATATGTAACTTCTAATTTTTACCAAATTTCTTTAGTAGAGTTACATGTCATTACCCTATTAAATTCATTTACATCTAATGCACAGAAAAGCAAGTTCATTGCAGTAGCATTGATTTGTGCTGATTTCCAGTCCTCTTCAGTATACTCATCTTCATATTTAGGTACATTTACCTTATCAATTACTTTCACGGGAACATGGTTTCCCTTAGTCTCTATTTTATATACCTTCCAATCTACATTTAATAGGTATATGCTCATCCTACGTTTCCAATAGGTGTAATTTACACCACAGAAAATTGGTGGTCTAGTGCATGAGTGTCCCTCCCTGAATGGAGTTACGCCAATATGTGTCATGTGATCTTTTTACAAATAAACTATTAAGTTTATGTAAACTCTCTCTGATACCATATGTTGATTTAGGTGTAATCCCAAGAGGGGGGGGGGGTGAATTGAAACTATTTGTCAATTAATCCCTATTTCTATATTTAACTAATTAATGACAGGGATTTGAAGCTGATTTAAATTACTATATCAATGACTTCCTTTTTACCCAATTAAGTGTGTGTGAAGTTATTCAACATACACAAGCAAGTTAGATATTAAAATGCAATGCAGAAAATAAAAAGATAAGGGAAAAGAGAATGCAAACGCAGTTTTTATGAGGTTCAGCCAACCGGGCCTACGTCCTCTCCTTGAGCAACCCACTCAAGGATTCCATTATAATCCCTGCTCCTTAAATTGGGACAGAGCTTCTCTTACAATCTATTGCTTACAAAAGGTACAACTTCCTCCTAATCTGGTGCTTACAAGAGATACAACACTCTCCTCAAACCCGGTTCACAACCCGAACCGTGAATACAATCAAATATGTAAAACACTCAAATTTGCTTCCAACAAAAGTTAGTGAGTACAATTGAAATTCCTAATACATAATCATATGATGAAACTTGAAGTTCAGAATGTTTGCAATGATACAATCGTTAATGAATGGCATATGCTTCAACACACAAATCCTTTTTTATCAAATCTCCCAAAAAATATGTCTATGAATCAATGTTTTGGAGAACTTAGGTTAAATCTTTGAATACAAAAAAAAAAAAAAGCCTTTGAAGATTGCAAAGATTTGAAACACACTTTGTCACAACAATATTTCTCTCAAGATTTTAATCTCAATAGGATCTTTGTAATATTCAACTTAATGTATATATATATATATATATGATGAGATTACCAAAGATCAAAAACTTAATATAAAATTTTTAGAAAATATCCTTCAATAATATATACATATAGTTATGCACTTCTAAGGATATCAAATGAAATAGTTTTGAAGTATAAAAAATATCAAGTCTTTAATTAAGAACACACTTGAATGATAATGTAACATCCTCAAAATTTCTCCATTTTTTTTAATATATCTATATCCATACCTAAGCAGCGGAAACATAAATGATATAACCATATATATATATATATATACTATACAATACCAGAATCCAGTACATACAAACCGTAGCCATACCAAATAAATCCCTCCAGCATCATCTACCCCAAAAATACAAAACTTTGTCAAAAACTCACCCTACAACTAGGGTAATTAAGTAAACTCCTTAACCGCGAGCCTGATCTACTCGCCTAGCTGCATCTCCTGAAAAACGATAAAGTAATGGGATGAGACAACGCTTAGTAAGTGGAAATATGCTATTACTAATGTGTGGCGACTGAGTTGTAAAACTATAATAATAGTATGTAAAATTGCATGATCTGGTAAATTTGTAAAAACACATATATCACATGTATAGTAGCTTAAAATATATGTATCATCTAAACTTTCTATCATTTATACTGCTAATATCATACTATATACAATAAAAGCTGTAAAAATGTATACGTATACATAACTGTACTCTTTATCGCTGGAACTCTGTATGTCATGATTTGACCCCTCATGACAGGGCTGTGCGGCCCGTAGGCGGGACTTAATCTGGTTGGCCCTCCAGATAAGTCACTATACTCTACACTACCTCAGCCCGACCAAACTGCATCCACTCCTAGGCTCGGGTGTTGGCCTAATGAGGCTTACAATTCTTATTTTGATGATAACAAATAAAATGATATGTTTAGCATGTTTCAAGAAAAAAGTTTTTTTTTCAGGAAAACAGTAAAGCTCAAAATGTAAAAGAAAGTGTTGACTCTACGAGTCCAATCCGGTTTTGATAATGACAAATCACTTGGTATTTGATCTGTGCATTGTGTTTGTGAACATGACCTATATTAAGCATGCACGGAAAGATATCGAGTCATCGAAGCTATAAAGTAAAGCTGATGCATTTTGGAAAGCACCATGGAACTCAAAGAGTGCGAGAATCAAGATGCAAGTGGCAAAGTTCAAGAATATCTTGGGAATGGGTATTTAGATCTCATGTACTTACATTTTCGTATGATTTAATTTGAGACTCATAACTTAGAATGATTGTTAGGATTCATGCATTTCATGTACATCATTAGGGAACCTTCATGGATTTAGAAATTTTTTTGAAATCATGGAAAATATGCTTTATAAAAGGCCCAAGAAAAAGAGCAAAGCATTTTCTAAAATTAGAAAAAGGAAATAAAAAATTTGGACTTGGGTAGCCTAAACTTCACTTCAGTAGCCTGAAGAATTTCTTCGGTAGCCTGAAGATTAAGTTCGGTAGCCTGAAGAATTAATGGGAAAACACAGCAAGAAGGCCGAGGTACTTCAGTTGCCTGAACTGGAACTTCGGTCGCCTAAAGTCACCACTTTAGGAGCTTGAACTCACTTTGATTGCCTGAAGTCGCGGGAAAGTTTAAAATTCAGATTTTTATTAATAGAACTCGCGAGCTTTTTCTTTGATCCAACGGTTGAGATCAATCCTAAGGGTAAGACACTATAAATACTAAATATCTAAACCCTAGAATGGAGTTAAGACATACAAGAAGAGAAGAATACATATTATTGAAAAATATCAAGAAACTTGCTCTCATTGCTATACGATTGCCTACACTTCAACTTCTACTCATCGAGCTTGGGCAAATCAATTTAGAATCTCAAAGGGATCTCTCTTATACATCTTGATTGTCAACTTGGTATTGAGGTTTGATCATTCAAGTTATTATTTTCAAGAACTTCTCATCTCATTACTTGTTATTGAACATCATTAGAAAAGTTTGATCTTGAGTGTGCACATACATATAAAAATTGTTTTTAAAAAGATCATTACTTGAGAAAGTTGTTTAGCTTTTGGTTGATTGATTTTTGATTCAAGAGTATAAAAATATACATATATTTTTTCATAGAGCTCATTATTGAAAAACCTATTTTTGATTACTTGATTGATCTTGTAAGTGCCCATACATATACTTAGTTATTCTAAACAAGATTGATACTTGATTTAGATTGTGTGGTTGATTAAAAGAGTTGATTTAAGTGTGTGTTCTCTAAAAGATTTATATTTTAGATATATTATAGTTTAATCAAATATCCTTGGTACTTATAACTATACAATTAATTGAGGGATATTTTTTGAAAATTAATATACTCAGTTTGTGATTGAGTACATGAAATAAAATTTTGTGATTTGCATTGAATTAATATTCAAGACAAAGTTTTTGTTAACAAGTTCACTTCAAATATATTTGTGCATTTTTGCAAAGTGAACCAAGAACCCTAGTTGACTCCAAAACATTTTAAATATATCTGTACTTGGGAGTTTTGGTTAAATAGGGAGTTGTGTGTTGAAGCATATCATACATAAAACGATTGTATCGTTTTTTTCATATATTCATGAGCTTCAAGTTTTATCATATGATTATGTACTAGGACTTTGAATTGTACTCACAAGCTTTTGTTAGAAGCAACATTGAGTGTTTGCAGATTTGAGCCTAAATTGTAAACACGGTTCGGATTGTGAACCGGGTGTGAGGAGGAGGCTGTATCTTTTGTAAGCAGCGGATTAGGAGGGAGCTGTACCTTTTGTAAGCAGTAGATTGTAAGGGAAGCTCCGTCCCAATTTAAGGAGCAGGGATTTTAGTGGAATCCTTGAGTGGATTGCTCAAGGCGAGGACGTAGGCCGGGTTGGCTGAACCTCGTAAAATCGTGGTTACATTCTCTCTTCCCTTATCCTTTTTATTTTTCATAATGTATTTTAATGTCCTGCTTGCTTGTGTATGTTGAATAACTTTACACGTACTTAATTGAGTAAAAAGGAATTCGTTGATAAAATAACTATAATTCAGACATAAGTCCCTACCATTAATTAGTTAAACATAGAAATAGGGATTGATTGGTAAATAGGTTTCAAAGAATTTTTGAAATACCCAATTCACCCCCCCTCTTGGGATTACACCTTAATCAACAGAAAGTTTATGAATTACACAGAATCCTTGCAGAATAATCCTTGCAGAATACAAAGAAAGGCTTATGGGTTATAAAGAGCATAAAGAACAAAAGTTATATTGTGAAAGCTCAAAGGAAAGATTGCAACCACAAAGCTGATGGAAGAACACATTTGAAGACTAAAAATGTAAGTACTTCAAGGTTAAACTCAAATATAAAGTGGTTTGAAGCTCATAGAAAATCAAAAATATTTTTTTTTAACATATACATTCTAAAAAGTATTTTTTTTAATAAATAAAAAGGACTTAAGAAAAAAAGATTTTCTGAAAAAAAATGAAAGGTCAGGTGACTGCTAAAACAAGGCAGGCGACTACCACATTAAGAAAATGATTTCTCACAAAGTCAGTAGCTAGATAGGCGACTACCTAACTAGCCCGGCTCCTGCATGAACAAGCAAGGCGACTGCCTTGGTTCTGGCAGGCGACCGCCTGCATTCTATGTTGAGAGTTGCTCTGTGACAGGCGACTACCACTTGAATGTTGGCAATAAATTTCTCAACGAGAAGATTTTTTGAACCACCTTTGTGAATATATTTATTTCAAAATATTTGGAAATGAATTTTAGAAATCTTTGGGAGTAATGGATGATTTCTAAAGTCTCTATAAATAGTTTTAATCTCAATTTTTTTTTTAAAAAAAAAGAGGTAGAGAGAACATTGATGAAATATCCAAAAGAGTTTTGAAATTGAGAAATCTTCTAAAGTTTCCAGATCTAGTGATTTTCAACAAAATTTCTGATCCAGAAATATTCAAAGGCTTTTAGATCAAAGTAAGTTTTCAAAGGTTTTAGATCGACCGATCTTCAAGTGTTCAAAATCTTGTTTTTCAAAGGATCTAAAATTCTTTCAAGGTTAAATCTCTGATCTGAAATTGTTTTACTTTTTGAAGCAAAGTTTCCAACAATCAGAATCTTTCATTTTCTTTGGAAAATTATTTGGTAATTCATACTAAGTATTGAGCTTGAAATTTCTTATATTTGAATTACTTTGAGGTATAAAGAGCTGATTGTTGTACTAATTTACTCTGTTGTGAGAGTTCTCTTCTGTACACAAATTTCTTTATTATCTTTCTTAAACGATTAAGATTTGTTGAGTCGTTGAACCGAATAAGGGGTTATTATTTGGAGGTGGGCTCTAGCCTAATCGAAGGAGTGTGTTGTAAATTGGTATTGTTCCACCAGGTAACGGAACTGATATAGTGGAATCCTTTGGCAATTTTGCCAAAGGCGAGGATGTAGGCTGTGTTGAAGCCGAACCTCGTAAAAATTCTTGTCTCTTTCTCTCTGCTCTATTTTACATACTTTACTTGTTTTTGTTATAAGATTTGTAAGTGCAAGTTGCAGGATCTAAATTGAGAAGAATAAAGAGGTACTTGATAAATAGAAAGTATGTTTTGATTAATTGTTTGCAGAAACCCAAAAGGGGAGTACGTTGATTAATCTGCAGAAATCTTAATCAAGTAAAGTGTATAATAAAAGGCTATAGGGAAAGCAATGAAAGCCTAAATATTTTTTGATTGATTGATTCCATTGATTGAATTATAATTTTAAATTTCAGCTTTCTTAAGTGTGGTTATTGTTATTATATATCGTATTTTCTGGGTTATTAAAATCAGAAAGTCTTAAAAATCATTAAAATTTAAAAAGAATCCAATCCACCCCCCTCTTGCGAAGCTATTCCTCATTTCAATTGGTATCAGAGCCTAGTTATATAAATTCCTAACAAGAAACTATAAAAAGATCTAATGGCAAATATTGAAGTAGCACCTTTTGGTGAAGGACAATCCTCAACCCGTCCACCAATCTTTTGTGGACATAATTACACTTTTTGGAAAAAGAGAATGGAAATATATCTCCAACACATGGATTGGAAAGCTTGGGAAGTTGTCATGGATGGAAATCTTATTCCCTCTAAGTTAGTTGATGGAAAACATATTCCAAAAGAAAAGAAAGACATGACCGACTTAGATTATAAAATGCTTCAAATAATGCAAGTGCTATAAACGCGTTATATTGTGCATTAGATGCAAATGAGTTTAATCGAATCATGGCCTGCAAAACAACTAAGGAGATTTGCGATAAACTAGAGGTAACTTATGAAGGAACTGTTGATGTTAGAGACAATAGGATAGACATGTTGACAAGTGAATACGAAGCTTTCAAAATGAATTCTGAAGAAAAAATATCAAGCATGTATACCAGATTTACCCACATAATAAACTCTCTAGGTGCCTTAGGAAAAACCTATACTACATATGAAATGATCAGGAAAATTCTAAGAGGTCTACCTTTTATTTGGGAACCAAAGGCCACAGCTATCACGGAAGGTAAAAATCTTAAGACTGCTTCTTTGGATGAACTTATAGGCTCACTTCTTACATATGAAATGGCACTGAAAGAAAGGAATCCCGAACCAAAGCAGAAAAAATCCATAGCTCTAAAAGCATCTAGCCATAGTTCTAGTGAAGAAGAAAGTGAAACAAGTGACCTAGATGAAGATGAATTGACATTCATTATTAAAAGACAAGGAAAATTCTATAGAAGAAATAAAAGGTTTCCTAGAAAGTTCTATAAAAAGAAAACTGAAAAAAGAGATACAAGTAGGAAAGAAAATAAAGGTAAGAATGAGCCAATCTGTTATCATTGCAAAAAGCTAGGGCATATTAAACCGGAGTGTCCATTATTCAAGAAAGACAAGAAGAAAAAGAAGGAAGCAATGAAAGCTACTTGGGATGATTCAAGCTCCAGCGAAACTGAAACTGAAACTGAATCAAGTGAGCAAGAGATGACAAATATATGCCTCATGGCAAACGATGAAGAGGTAAATTCTTATTAGTCTTCAATAGAATCTCAAAATGTGTCGTGTGATGAGTCATGTGATAGTTTGCCTTCTTACAAGGAATTACAAACTGAATTATTTTCACTACGTAAAAGATTTATAAAAGTGTCTAAAAGAAATATAACTTTGAAAGATCAGAATCAAGAACTAGTAAATCAACTAGAATCATTCAAAGTTATTGAAGAAGAAAGAAATAATTATATTAAGAAGCTGGAAGAAGAAATAAAACAAGAATTAGATAAAACTCATATAGATGGTTTAAATAAGAAAGATTTAGAAATAAATGAACTCAAAAAGATAGTTAAGAATAAGGAAAAGATTATCTATAACTTCACTAAAGGTAAAGAGAACTTTGAAAAAATGATTGGATAGCAAAGGCTTCATGGAAACAAAGAAGGTATAGGCTACAATGGTAAAACAAATAAAAAGAATAAAAAGTTATACATGGGATACTTTAATAAGGAAGTTAGGTTTTATGCTAGCACTTCATCAAATAACAAACATGAACACATCACTTGTTATATGTGCAAAGCTAAATGTCATATAATGTTTAATTGTCCGTTAAAGAGAAAATATGTTAAAATCCAAGGAGAATGGAAAACAAATAGTGGAACTAACAGGAAAACAATGAAAGTCAAAAGAATTTGGGTTCCAAAAACTAACACTTAGTGTCCCTCATTATAGGTTTGCCTTAGGACAAAAACGACAACGGACAAATGGTACTTGGATAGCGGATGCTCAAGACATATGACCAGTGACAAGAACAAGTTCACTACCTTAAAACAAAAAGATGGGGGATACGTCACCTTCGATGACAATGCCAAAGGTAAAATTGTTGGCATAGGTAAAATAGGTAGAGAACCTTCACTCGCTATAGATAATGTGCTATTAGTAGAAGGACTAAAACATAATCTTTTAAGTATCAGTCAATTAAGTGATGAAGGGTTCGAAGTAATATTCATGAAAGAAAAATGTGTCATCCAAAATCCCAAAAATGAAGAAACTTTGTTTATGGCTCATAGAATAAGTAATGTTTACTGTATAAATCTAGAGAATATAACAGATCAAAACATAACTTGTTTAACAGCCGTGAATGAAGTAAGTTGGTTATGGCATAGGAAATTAGGACATGCTGACATGGACCTACTATCTAAATTATCTAAGAAAAACCTTGTAAAAGGATTACCAAATATTAAGTATGTAAAAGACAAGATATGTGATGCTTGTCAAAAGGGAAAACAAGTAAAAATAAGTTTTAAAAAGAAAAAATTCATATCTACCAAAAGACCCCTAGAACTCCTACACTTGGACTTATTTGGTCCAACTAGAACCTTAAGCTTAGGTGGAAAACAATATGCTTTTGTAATAGTAGATGATTTTTCAAGATTTACTTGGGTAATATTTTTAGAAAACAAAGATGAAGCTTGCAATCAATTAATAGCCTTATGCAAGAAACTACAAAATGAGAAAGGTTATAATGTAACAAGCTTTAGAAGTGACCAAGGAAAAGAGTTTAAAAATAAGGAAGGTGATAAATTTTGTAATGAACATGGAATAACTCACAATTTTTTAGCACCTAGAACTCCACAACAAAATGGAGTCGTTGAAAGGAAAAATAGAACTTTGCAAGAAATGGCAAGAACAATGCTCAATGAAAATAGTTTACCTAAATATTTTTGGGCAGAAGCTGTAAATACAGCATGTTATATTGTAAATAGGGTATCAATAAGATCAAAAATAGATAAAACACCATATGAACTTTGGAAAGATAGAAAACCAAATATATCCTACTTTCATGTATTCGGTTGCAAATGTTTTATATTAAATACTAAAGATGACCTAGGAAAATTTGATGCAAAGTCGGATGAAGGTATTTTCTTAGGTTATTCTACAAATAGTAAAGCTTATAGGATTTATAATAAAAGAACTTCTACAATTATGGAATCAATTCATATAACTTTTGATGAATCAAATCATTATAACATTAAAGATATGAATGATGAGAAAGAAGTCACTTCACAAAAGGAAAATGTTCTTGAAATAAAAGAAGAAAAGAACAATGATGCATTAAATAAAAATCTTTTAGAAAAACTGAAACTTCCTAAAGAGTGGAAATATGACAAAAATCACCCAAAAGAACAAATTCTTGGTGAAACATCAAAAGGAATAACAACTAGAGCCACACTAAAAAATATTTGCAATTATTATGCTTTTTTATCCCAAGATGAACCAAAAAATATTGAAGATGCCTTAAATGATGACTCTTGGATTATAGCTATGCAAGAGGAATTAAATCAATTCGAAAGAAGTCAAGTATAGGAACAAATACAAAAACACAAAGATAAATCAATTATAGGAACTAAATGGGTGTTTAGAACTAAGAAGGATGAAAACAGAGTTGTTGTGAGAAATAAAGCCAGGTTAGTGGCACAAGGATATAATCAAGAAGACAGAATTGATTATGATGAAACTTTTGCACCTGTGGCAAGATGGAAGCCATTAGGATGCTCTTAGCCTATGCAGCCCATAAGGATTTTAAGTTATATCAAATGGATTTGAAAAGTGCATTTTTGAATGGATATATAAATGAAGAAGTATATGTCAAACAATCTCCAGGGTTTGAAAATTCTAAAAATCCAAACCATGTATTCAAATTAACAAAAACTCTTTATGGTTTGAAACAAGCTTCAAGAGCTTGGTATGAGAGATTAAGTAAATTCTTACTTAAAAATGAATTTACAAGAGGAAAAGTTGATAATATCTTATTCATTAAAGCTAAAAACAAAGATTTGTTATTAGTTCAAATATATGTGGATGATATTATATTTGGAGCTACAAATAAATATCTATGTAAAGAATTTGCCACATGTATGCAAAAAGAGTTTGAGATGAGTATGATGGGAGAATTAAATTACTTTCTTGGATTACAAATCAAACAAGCAAAAAATGGAATCTTTATAAATCAAACAAAATACATTAAAGACATGTTAAAAAAGTTTGATATGGAAGAAAGTAAACCCATAGGAACTCCTATGAGTACTTCAACTAGTATTGACAAAGATGAAAAAGGGAAACAAGTTGATACTAAGCATTATCGAGGAATGATAGGAAGCCTACTCTATTCAACAGCAAGTAGGCCAGATATTATGTTTAGTGTATGTATGTGTGCAAGATTTCAGTCAGCCCCAAAGGAATCACATCAAACAGCAGTCAAAAGAATTCTTAGGTATCTTCTAGGTACACTTGAACTAGGTTTATGGTATCCAAAGGAATCTGGATTTGAAATGATTAGTTATTTAGACGCAGACTTTGCTGGAAGTAAAATAGATAGAAAAAGCACAAGTGGAACGTGTCATTTTCTAGGACATTTTCTAGTTTCATGGTCTTCAAAGAAACAAAATTCTGTAGCATTATCCACAGCAGAAGAAGAATACGTTGCTGCAGGAAGTTGTTGTGCTCAAACATTATATATGAAACAACATTTTAAAATACAATATCAAACTATCCCTATCAAATGTGATAACACAAGTGCTATTAATATTTCAAAAAATCCAGTATCTCACTCAAGAACAAAACACATCGATATAAGACATCATTTCTTGAGAGATCATGTACAAAATGAAGATATACTAGAATTTGTAAATACACATGATCAATTAGCAGATATTTTTACAAAACCTTTGTCAGAAGAAATTCATATTTATAAGAAGAGAATTGGGCATGCTTCATAGTCGTGAAGTAATCTAGAAAGTGTTCTGGTTGGCAGGCGACTGCCATCAGGGTACCAGGCGACTGCCTGTCTACTCTCTTTCAAAATTCCACAAAGATAGGCGCCTGCCACATTGAAGCAGGCGACTGCCTCGCGATGGGTAGGGTTTAAAACCCTATTTTAAGTCATTTTAAAACCCACCAGGCACCTGACCATTCATTTTTCTCTCTGAAACCCTTCGTCTCCATCACTTTCCATACAAAAATCTTGCTCAAAACATCTTGGAACCTAGTATCAAATCCTTCCTCCACACAAAAACCGAGCTTAAACTTAGAGTTTCCTTGATTTTCTTCTTCATCCAAACATGCCTAGATCAAAATCCGTTGGTGTTAAAGGATCTTCTTCTTCCACAAGAATCAATAACGATGAAGTGGAGAAATTGTTGGTCACTCCACACGCCAAGCAACTTTACCGAAATCAAATTGCTTCAGCTGAACTGATATTAGGTAAAGTTCTCGACGTAACATTTTTCAATTCCAATTTTCCTGAAATCATGGAACTTTTCAAGAACATTGGGTGGGATAAGTTTATCACCTACCAAGCTAAAGGCTATTATCCTAATGTTGTGCGTATTTTTTATGCAAACATGGAGCGATGCGATAATGGAATCAAAACAAATTTTCTTGGGAAAGACATCCATCTAAATCCCATATCTTTGGGAAAGATTCTTTGAATCAAGCTAAGGGATTTTGAGATTCATATTATTGAGAAGCAATGGATTATAGCTCAAGGTTTTACACCACAGGAGTTTTTGCCACTGGTTATGACTGCCACTCCAGTAAACTTTAGTCATCCTCCACTTTATAAGCAGCTTAGTTTGAAAGCCCTCATTTTGCACAAACTCATTACAAACAACATTTTACCACGATCTGGTCCTCACGATCACATTTTGTTTTTGGATTGTTTTGTAATGTGGTGCATCCTCAAAGGGAAGAAGATAGATCTTCCAAGTTTGATCATTCAATGGATTATCATGAAAGTTGATGCACCCCGTGTTGTCCTACCATATGCGGGAATGTTGAATATGGTTTTCGCTCATTTTAATGTTTTAACTCCATCATTCAACTTTACTAGCAAGACGTACTATGATATCTTTTCTAACACCATTCTAAAACGGATGGGCTATAAAAATTCTCCTCAATGGTGGTTTCATAAAGGACATAGGAATGTCTCATCTGCTCCACCACCTCCTTCATCTTCCTTTTGAACACCTTCAGTTCAGCTTGCTCCAGACACTCCTTCATGGTTTGTTCCATTTTTTAACCATTACATGACATTTAGTGATGGTATGAAATCTGGCCTCAGCACTTTGCAAGAGAAGGTTAAATCCATAGAAACTCATTGTTCACAAATTGATAAGCGAGTTGAAAAGATTGAGCAAAAGTTGGTCAGTTCCTCTAAAGGAAAATCTCCTATGAGTATTAGTTCTGCTACATCCAGTAAGGATGAATTTGGAGAACATGAAGAAGGAGAAGATGAAAGTGAACAAGAAGAAGGAGAAGATGACAGTGAACAAAAGGAAGGAACTCATAACTCTGAAGAACAAGAAGAAGAAGATGATGAAAGTGAAAATATGGAAGCATCAGACTGATGTGCCTTTACCTATCACTTCTATGTGTTTTTATGTATTCCAGTTTTATCGGCTAAGCTATCTTTGGTGTTCTACAACTAGTGTTTTGACTTGCAGCATTTCTCTGTTTTTGTATCTTTTTCTCATTTTTGATTGATGTCCAAAGGGGGAGAATGTTTAAGAGGAAGTTGTAAGTGCAAAAATATGGTACAATATGAGTATGGTTTGTGTATTTTACATGGTTTATGTATTTTCCCTTATGTATATCTTTAATGTATATCTTTAAATATACCATGCTTATTGATAGGGGGAGCCATGTATATTAAAAGCTTATGTATTTTTACTCCCGATTTGTCATCATCAAAAAGGGGGAGATTGTTGGCCTAATGAGGCTTACAATTCTTATTTTGATGATAACAAATAAAATGATATGTTTAACATGTTTCAAGCAAAAGTTTTTTTCAGGAAAATAGTAAAGCTCAAAGTGTAAAAGAAAGTTTATGAATTACACAGAATCCTTGCAGAATAATCCTTGCAAAATACAAAGAAAGGCTTATGGGTTATAAAGAGCATGAAGAACAAAAGTTATACTGTGAAAAACTCAAAGGAAAGATTGCAACCACAAAGCTAATGGAAGAACACATTTGAAGACTAAAAGAGTTATATTAAGGATATTCTAAAAATGTAAGTACTTCAAGGTTAAACTCAAATATAAAGTGGTTTGAAGCTCATAGAAAATCAAAAATATTTTTTTTAACATATACACTCTAAAAAGTATTTTTTTTAATAAATAAAAAGGACTTAAGAAGAAAAGATTTTCTGAAAAAATGAAGGGCCAGGCAACTGCTAAAACAAGGCAGGTGACTGCCACATTAAGAAAATGATTTCTCACAAAGTTAGTAGCTAGACAGGCGCCTGCATGAACAAGTCAGGCGATTGCCTGCATTCTGTGTTGAGAGTTGTTCTGTGACAGGCGACTGCCAAGTCGTGGTAGGCGACTACCACTTGAATATTGGCAATAAATTTCTCAACGAGAAGATTTTTTGAACCACGTTTTTGAATATATTTATTTCAAAGTATTTGAAAATGAATTTTAGAAATCTTTGGGAGTAATGGATGATTTCTAAAGTCTCTATAAATAGTTTTAATCTCAAAATTTTTTTTTAAAAAAAGAGGTAGACAGAACATTGATGAAATATCCAAAAAAGTTTTGAAATTGAGAAATCTTCTAAAGTTTCCAGACCTAGCGATTTTCAACAAAATTTTTTATCCAAAAATATTCAAAGGCTTTTAGAACAAAGTAAGTTTTCAGAGGTTTTAGATTAATCGATCTTCAAGTGCTCAAAATCTTGTTTTTCAAAGGATCTAAAATTCTTTCAAGGTTAAATCTCTGATCTGAAATTGTTTTACTTTTTGAAGCAAAGTTTCCAACAATCAGAATCTTTCATTTTCTTTGGAAAATTATTTGGTAATTCATACTAAGTATTGAGCTTGAAATTTCTTATATTTGAATTACTTTGAGGTATAAAGAGCTGATTGTTGTACTAATTCACTCTGTTGTGAGAGTTCTTTTTTGTACACAAATTTCTTTATTATCTTTCTTAAACGATTCAGAGTTGCTGAGTCGTTGAACCAAATAAGGGGTTATTATTTGGAGAGGTGGGCTCTAGCCTAATCGAAGGAGTGTGTTGTAAATTGGTATTGTTCCACCAGGTAACGGAACTGATATAGTGGAATCCTTTTGAAGTTTTGCCAAAGGCGAGGACGTAGGCTGTGTTGAAACCGAACCTCGTAAAAATTCTTGTCTCTTTCTCTCTGCTCTATTTTACATACTTTACTTGCTTTTGTTATAAGATTTGTAAGTGTAGGTTGCAGGATCTAAATTAAGAAGAATACAAAGGTACTTGATAAATAGAAAGTACATTTTGAATAATTTTTTGCGGAAACCCAAAAGGGGAGTACGTTGATTAATCTGTAGAAATCTTAATCAAGTAAAGTGTATAATAAAAGGCTATAAGGAAAGCAACGAAAGTCTAATTATTTTTTGATTGATTGATTCCATTGATTGAATTATAATTTTAAATTTCAGCTTTCTTAAGTGTGGTTATTGTTATTATATATTGTGTTTTTTGGGTTATTAAAATCAGAAAGTCTTAAAAATCATTAAAATTTAAAAAGAATCCAATTCACCCCCCCTCTTGGGAAGCTATTCCTCATTTCATCAGGACTGGCTGCTACCTCGTCAAACTGGCCCCCTCAACCCAGCGAATTGGGGAGCTGCATACTCTTCGAGCACGGTTGACAGTACGCACACAATATTTGAGATATGTGGTTGCACTCTATCTGTATATAGCAACGGTACCGTGCTCTGTATTCTATATCTATACTGTATCTGTCTTTAATCTTTTCACAGGGATCTGATATCATATGTATATACATTTATACTCTTTTATTGTTTTCATCATGTTTCCAAAATTACCATAACGCCATTTTTTGTATTGTTAATACTGTAATCTATGTATTCTGTATCTGTAGCATCTTGATGCTATGTCTGTATATCTGTCTATATACTCTGTCTATATACTCTGTCTGTATACTCTGAATGTTATGGTAATAGGAAACATGGCATACTGTAAATATTATTCTGAATAAAGCTTTAATATACTGAGGTGAGTAAAACTGTAATATACTATTTTGAATAAATATCTGTAATATACTGATCTTTGTAAAACTATAACATACTAATCTGAGTAAAACTGTAATATACTGTTCTAGATAAATATCTGTAATATACTGTATATATCTATGTATGCTGTATAGTATGATATACTGTAAAAACTATATAAGTTCTTCATCACATAAATATCTACTCACGCCACACAAGCATTTAAAACTCATATTTTATAAATCTGGGTAATAAACTGGTATATACATATATGTAAAATCTCTGATAACATTATAAAAATTCCTAGCATAGCATATTTCCCTTGCCTTAAATCTGAAAAGCCTTTCACGGAGCTCTAGCCTTACACCCGCAGGGTTCTCTACTCAACAACTTAAAAACAACATCCCTGAGAACAAAATATCAGTATTTTCTTACCTACAACATTTCTTATAACTACAAGGAAAGCATAATCTGAATAAAATACCTTACCCTGGATTTGGGATGAATTCCAAACCAACTTCTCCCATGATTAGCTCCTACAAACCTGCAGAGAATTTCGCCAAGAGCGTCGTGGTGGCCTCGAATTTTCAATCCAGTGAGAAACGGGACCAGGATCGAAGAGAGAAGGAGGGAGAGGCATTTTTTAGAGAGAGAGAGAGCCTTTTTGCGCCAAAATTCTACTGAATAATCCAAGTTTTGGCAATTTATAGCCCCAGATTCATTGACAAGACACGTCATCCCGTCGATGAGTCTTTAAGGAATTTCGTCGACGAACTTCCTCCCTCGTCGACGAATTTCAAATTGCCCCAAAAACCTCTCTCCGTATATTCTCGTCCATGAAACCTGTCCTCGTTGACGAGCTCTTCTTATATCCTCATCAACGAATCCCCTGTGTTCGTTGATGAGATGTTGAAAATTCTTTGGGTTATTACATTCTCCCCTCATAAAATTTCATCCTCGAAATTTACTATCTGAGTTGAACACCATCTATACACTCCATCATCCGTAAAGGAAAAAGGTCTGCTTATTTTATTACCTGCCCTCACTTATGGCCGAGGAATATCGTGGTTACATTTTATGTTCTGGGGGATTACACAAATAAAACTAAAAACTATCTACTCACTAAATCCATACATGTACCTGCAAAAGAAACTTTATCTAACTACTTATACTTTACCTATTTACTACTAACCCTCTTGGAACAACTGTGGGTATCTCTGTCCGATCTGCTCCTCGAGTTCCCAAGAAGCTTCCTCTATAGCATGATTCTTCCACAAAACTTTCACTAACTGAATTTCTTTGGTGTGCAATACTTGTGTCTTTCTGTCTAAAATTTGTACTGGCGTCTCTTCATAAGCTAGTGAGTCCTTGAGTTCTATCTCTGCATAGCTGAATATATGGGACGGGTTTGGGACGTATTTCCTTAACATAGAAACATGAAATACGTCATGAATTCGAGCCAAAGCTGGTGGCAAAGCTAGCCTATAGGCAACTGATCCTATTCTCTCTAATATCTTAAAAGGGCCAATATACATAGGGCTCAACTTACCCTTCTTTCCAAACCTCATAACTCCTTTCAAAGGAGCTATCTTAAAAAATACTCGATCTCCCACATCAAACTCTAACTCTTGGTAGCGAGTGTCTACGTAGCTCTTTTGCTGACTCTATGCGGTGCTGATTCTTTCTTTAATTAGTCAGACCTTATCACACACCTGCTGTACAATCTCTATGCCCAACACTCGCCTTTCACCTACCTCGTCCCAGAAGAGAGGAGAATGACATCTCTTGCCATATAATGCCTCGTAAGGTGCCATGTTGAAGCTAGTCTGGTAGCTGTTATTATAGGAAAATTCAACTAGTGGTAGAAACTGAGTCCAACTACCCCCAAAATCTAGCACACATGCAAGAAGCAAATCTTCTAAGATCTGAATTGTTCTCTCAGTTTGACCATCTGTATGGGGATGCAAAGCAGTTCTAAATACTAACTGTGTACCCATAGCCTCCTGAAAGCTTTTCTAGAATCATGAAGTAAATTGAGGATCCCGGTCTGAGACTATGGATACTGGTACACCATGGACACGAACTATCTCCTGAACATACGTCTCTGCCGGTCTATTCATGGAATAGCCAATTTTAATCGGGATAAAATGAGCGGTCTTCGTCAAATGATCAACAACCACCCAAATCGCATTCAACCCCTGCTGCGCTAGCGGTAATCCCATAACGAAATCCATCAAAACGTGATCCCATTTCCACTTGGGAATAAACAATAGCTACAATTGCCCTGCTAGTCTCTAGTGCTCATCTTTAACCTGCTGGCACATCAAGCACTGCTGTACAAATTTAGCTATCTCTCTCTTCATTCCACTCCACCAGAAGTACTGTCGCTGATCTCTGTACATTTTAGTATTGTTGGGATGAACCGTGTATAGGGATCTTTGAGCCTTATCCAATATAGTTCTCTTGATCTTAGCATCTAAAGAAACACATAGCCTAGTACGGAATCGCAGGGCTCCGTCTTTGATATGCTGAACTCCTCTCCATGACTATCCCGCACTCTAGCCATCACCTCCGTTAACTCCGCATCATTACCCTGACCTGCTTTAATTCTCTCGTATAGCATAGGCTGAACCACTAGGCTAGCAACAAACGCCTAAGGACTATCTTTTACCAATTATATACTAAGTCTCTCTAAATCCATTAAAATCGAGTGCTGAATCTCCATGGCTGCTAACACTGGACCCACTAATTTCCTGCTCAGAGCATCAGCTACCACATTCACTTTCCCTGGGTAGTAACTAATGGTGCAGTTATAATCTTTAATAAGTTCTAGCCACCTTCTTTGCCTCATATTTAACTCTTTATGGGTGAAGAAATATTTTAGGCTCTTTTGATCCGTGAAAATCTTGCACTTTCCACCATATAAATAATGCCTCCAAATCTTGAGAGCATACACAACTGCAGCTAACTCCAAATCATGCACAAGATAATTCTTCTCACATTCTTTAAGCTATCTAGACGCATACGCAATAACCTTGTCGCGCTGCATCAACATGCATCCAAGACCCTTTAAAGAGGCATCACTGTATATTAAAAACTCGTCTTCCCCTAATGGAATAGCTAATACTGGAGTTGAAACTAACCGCCCCTTTAACTCTTGAAAACTCTGCTCACAGTCGTCGGTCTGATCAAACTTCATATTTTTCCTCGTAAGTCGCGTCAACGGACCTGATAAACTGGAGAATCCATCTACGAAGCGCCGGTAGTAGCCTGCTAATCCCAGAAAATTCCTGACTTCTTGAATACTTCCCGATCTTTCCCAACTCATCACTACCTCTATCTTACTCGGATCAATTGATACTCCTGCTTTTGAGATCACATGGCCGAGAAAAGTAACCTGCCTTAACCAAAACTCACATTTCTTGAATTTTGTATATAATTTCCATTCCCTTAATACCTGCAACACCAGTCTCAAATAATGCTCATGCTCCTCAAAACTTCTCGAATAGACCAGTATATCATCGATGAACACAACCACAAACTGATCTAAATATTGGTGGAACACCCGATTCATCAAATCCATGAATACTGCTGGTGCGTTAGTCAGTCCAAATGGCATGACTAGAAACTCGTAATGCCCATATCTGGTTTGAAATGTGGTTTTCAAAATATCCTCTGCTCTAACTTTCTCCTGATGGTAGCCCGACCGTAGGTCAACTTTAGAATAAACCTAGGTCCCCTGAAGCTGATCAAACAAGTCATCGATCCTAGGGAGAGGATATTTATTCTTGATCTTCAGTTTATTGATCTCCCTATAATCAATACACAGTCTCATGGTCCCATCCTTCTTTTTCACGAACAAAACTGGCGCACCCCAAGGCGACACACTATGCCTGATGAAACCTTTATCCAGCAATTCCTGTAACTGTTTCTTCAATTCTTTTAACCCTACTAGGGCCATACGGTATGATGCTTTAGATATTGGTGCAGATCCTAACAACAGATCTCTGGTAAACTCAATCTCATGGTCAGGCGTCAAACCAGGCAATTCTTCTGGAAAGACATCTGGGAACTCCCTCACTACTGGTATGTCAGTTTGTCTGAATTCTTCTTTTGGAAATTCTTTTATGCATGCGACATACCCTTGACAACCATACTGCAGCAGTCTCCTCACCTGAATAGCCGACACTAGTTGGGGTGAGACACGTACACGTGAAACCATGAATTTGTATTCCTACTGGCCCAGGGGTATGAAAATAACTTCTTTTTGATGGCAATTTATACTGGCATGATGAGTAGCTAGCTAGTCCATACCCAATATTATGTCAAACCCCTGCATATCAAGGATCACAAGATCGGCTAACAGCACCCTCCCTTGAATACTTACTAAAAAATTTCGCAGCACCTTCCTGCATTTTACCACTGATCCCATTGGCGTACCCACAGATAATTCTACATCTAGTAGCTGTGTTTTACCCTAGTTATTCTGACATACCCCGCTGATATGAAAGAGTGGCTGGCACCTGTATCAAACAAAACAACAATTTTATATGGTAAAACAGTAAGGGTACCTGTGACCATGTCTTTAGTCCTCTCAGTGTTTCTCGGCGTCAACGCATAGACTCTCGCTGGCGCAGTATTTCTCTGCTGACCTCTGCAAGGCTCCTAATATCCACCTCGAAATGGTCTAGGATCCTGTGCATAATTCGATGGCATCTGACACGATCAAGCCATATGACCAGGCCTCCCATAGCGATAACAAACATCCTCCCCCAATTGGCACTCACCAGGATGTCTCCGTCCGCATCTAGGACAAATGGCAGGAAGTTGTTCGCACTGAAATCTACCATGCTCCACCATCTGTCTCTGGCCTCCACCAAATCTGCCTCCTCTCCAAGGGTCTCGGCTGGGACCCACCTGAAAACTCAAGGGCGCAGTTCTTTTCCTCTGACTCTGTGTCGTCGTCTCTCTAGATAGACTCTCCTCTGCTATACTAGCCCTGTTAACCAACTCTGAGAAATCTTGAATCCTCAGCATCGCCACCTACCTATAAATATCATGCCTCAGGTTCCTCTTAAACATTCTTGCCTTCTTTACTTCATTAGGAACGATATATGGGTAGAAACGCGAGCTCAATAAATCTTGCCGCGTACTGCTGGATAGTCAATGACCTCTGGGACAGATTTAGAAACTCCTGTACTTGAGCCTCTCTAACTAAGGCAGGGTAATATCTATCGAAGAACACATCCCTGAATCGAGCCCAGGTCATTGGTACTGGAATCATCCTCTGCTCCTCCAACAATCTGGTGGCTACCCACTATCTCTCGGCCTCCCTTGCCAGTCTATACGTAGCATACAAGACTCTCTGCTCATCGGTGTAGTAAAGTACT
Organism: Malania oleifera; assembly: GCF_029873635.1. Classification (NCBI taxonomy): domain Eukaryota; kingdom Viridiplantae; phylum Streptophyta; class Magnoliopsida; order Santalales; family Ximeniaceae; genus Malania; species Malania oleifera. The sequence goes on along the minus strand of NC_080421.1, from coordinate 43,721,948 downwards.
GATAGAATCTTCTTTACCTCCTGCACCCTGTTCTCAGCAACTGCAGGGTCAGTCGCTCCAAAAAAGGCTGGCGGATTCATCTTCATGAATTTCTCTATGGTGCATCCCTGAACTGGAGATAGACCTCTTTGCTCTCTAGAGCTCAGCACTATCTCAGCCATAACTTGTTGAGCCACACTACGTAACACAACATCTGAATCTCCACTTCCTACTTCAGAAGAACCCGCTCCATTATCACCACTGGCATGAGTGCTACTGCCTCCTAGATAAATTTTGCAACCATATAAAACACCGTTTCAGAATCCTATTTCCCTACAGACCTAACTTATTCAACTAAAACTCCAAATTATGTAGTAACCATCCCTCCTGATCCTAACCCCAAATCACATCCCATAACCTAAATACATAACTCATCGATAGTTTACTATGACTTTCTTGAAGTCGTTACCCCGAGAAAAACATAGAAACCACCATGAAAGTCCTGTATCCAGATCACAGAATAAAACCTTAAATTCTTTTCCTATATTCTAGTATTGTTTCCCACTACACTCAAGAGTCTGCAGAACCTAGCAACCTAGGCTCTGATACCAAAATGTAACATCCTCAAAATTTCTCCATTTTTTTTTTTAATATATCTATATCCATACCTAAGAAGCGGAAAAATAAATCATATAACCATATATATATATACTATACAATACTAGAATCTAGTACATATAGACCATAGTCATACTAAATAAATCCCTCCAACATCATCTACCCCAAAAATACAAAATTCTGTCAAAAACTCACCTTACAACCAGGGTAATCAAGTAAACTCCCTATCCACGAGCCTGATCTGCTCGCCTAGCTGGCTCACCTGAAAAATGATAAAGTAATGGGGTGAGATGACGCTCAGTAAGTGGAAATATGCTATTACTAGTGTGTGGCGACTAATTCGTAAAACTATAATAATAGTATGTAAAATTGCATGATTTGGAAAATCTGTAAAAACACATATATCACATGTATAATAGCTTAAAATATATGTATCATCTGAACTTTCTATCATTCATACTGCTAATATCATACTATATACAACAAAAGCTGTAAAATTGTATATGTATACATAACTGTGCTCTTTATCCCTGAAACTCTGTATGTCATGATTTGACCCTTGATAATAGGGTTGTGTGGCCCGTAGGTGGGACTTAATCTGGTTGGCCCTCTAGATAAGTCACTATACTCTACACTACCTTAGCCTGGCCAAATTGCATCCACTCCTAAGCGCGGGACTGGTTACTACCTCGCCAAATCGGCCCCCTCAACCCAGCGAACTGGGGATCTGCATACTCTCCGAGCACGGTTGACGGTACCCACACACTATCTAAGATATGTGGTTGCACTTTATCTATATATAGCAATGTTACCGTGCTCTGTATTCTATATCTATAATGTATCTGTCTGTAATCTTTTCACAGGGATATGATATCATATATATATACATATATACTCTTTTACTGTTTTCATCATGTTTCCAAAATTACCATAATGCTATATTTTGTATTATAAATACGATAATCTCTATATTCTGTATCTGTAGCATCTTGATGATGTCTCTGTATATCTGTCTGTATACTCCGTCTATATACTCTATCTGTATACTCTGAATGTTATGGTAATAGAAAACATGGCATACTGTAAATACTGTATATACTATTCTGAATAAAGCTGTAATATACTTATCTGAGTAAAACTGTAATATACTATTCTGAATAAATATCTATAATATATTGATCTGTGTAAAACTATAACATACTGATCTGAGTAAAACTGTAATATACTGTTTTGGATAAATATCTGTAATATACTGTCTATATCTACGTATGTTGTATAGTATGATAATACTATAAAAACTATATAAGTTCTTCATCACATAAATATCTACTTAGGCCACATAAGCATTTAAAACTCATATTCTGTAAATCTGGGTAATAAGTTGGTATATACATATGTGTAAAATCTCTTATAACATTATAAAAATTCCTAGCATAGCATATTTCCCTTACCTTAAATCTGAAAAGCCTCTCACTAAACTCTAACTTTACACCTGTAGGGTTCTCCACTATACACCCTGAAAACAACATCCCCCAGAAAAAAATATCAGGATTTTCTTACCTTCAACATTTCTTATAACTACAAGGAAGACATAATCTGAATAAAATACCTTACCCTAGATTTGGGATGAATTCCAAACCAACTTCTCCCACAATTAGCTCCTACAAACCAGTAGAGAACTTCTCCAGGAGCATCGTGGTGGCCTCGGATTTTTGATCCGACAAGAAACGGGACCAGGATCGAAGAGAGAAGGAGTTAGAGGCATTTTAGAGAGAGAGAGAGAGAGAGAGAGAGAGCTTTTTTGCGCTAAAATTCTGCTAAAAAATCTAGGTTTTGGCAATTTATAGCCCTACATTCGTCGACGAGACATGTCATCTCGTCGACAAGTCTTTAAGGAATTTCGTCGATGAACTTCCTCCCTTGTCGATGAATTTCAGACTGCCCCTAAAACCTCTCTCGGTGTTTTCTTGTCGACGAAATCTATCCTCGTCAACGAGCTCCTCTTATATCCTCTTTGACGAATCCCCTGTGTTCGTCAATGAGATGTTGAAAGTTCTTTGGGTTATTGCATATAATTATTTTATCAATGGCTAATGAAAAACTTTCTCAAGTAATGAACTTGTCAAAAGCACTTTCTATATGTACATGAAAACTCAATATCTATCTCTCTAATGATATTCAATAACAGATGATGATATGAAAAACTCTTGAAAACACTAAATGGATTAACCAAACCTCAATACCAAGTTGAAATCAAGATGTGTAAATGAATCCCCTTTGAGTTTCTGAGTTGATTTGCCCAAGCTTGATAAGTATGAACTAGAGTGCAAGCAATCATATAGCTATATGCTCAAGTTTCTTAATTTTATTTCAACAAGATGTTCTTTTCTCTTCACGTTGATCTCAGCTTACGTACTAGGGTTTAGATGTTCAATATATAGGCGTCTTACCCTTAGAATAGATCTTACCATTGTATCAAAAAATATCTCATGAGTTCTCTTATTAAAAATTAAATTTTTAAGTTTTCCCACAAGTTCAGAAGATTGAAGTTCTTTAAAGTTTTGAAAAAAATAACCTAGACACAGGGTCAGACGACTGAAGTTTGGGGTTCAAACGATTGAAGTCTAGGTTCAGTATTCTGAGGTGCTTCTGCCAGGTTTTGTGTTTCACCATAAATTCTTTAGGCGACTGAACTTAATCTTCGGTCTTCTGAAGAAATTCTTTATACGACTGAGGTTAACTTTGATCTTTTGAAGTGGCAATTTCAGGCGACTGGCCGCTGAGTTCGGTCATATGAAGTTCCTAAATCCTAGATTTTTTATTTTCTGTTCAAAAATTTGTTTTTCTTTCTTTCTTGGATCTTTGATAAAAATATTTTATAGGGTTTTAAACATATTTCTAAGTCCATGAATGTCCCTTAATGATGTTCATGAAATGCATGAGTCCTAAGGTCATTCTAGTCTGTGGTTTGAGCTTCAAATTAAATCATATGAAAATGTAAATACAAGAGTTTTAAGTACCCATTCCCATGATGCTATTGAATTTGGTGCTTACATCTTCAGTATTGTACTCTTTGAGTTCCATGGATCTTGCCAAGATATGTATGCTTTGTTTTGTATGGCTTCCATGACTTGTTATCCTTTCGTGCATGCTTAATATAGTTCTTGTTCATAATCTCAGTGCACAGATCAAATACCGAGTGATTTGTCATTATCAAAACTGGATTGGACTCGTAAAGTCAACATATATGGATAATGGTATGTATATATTTGGGGAATAATTAGAACTCTAGTAAAGAATGTTGATGTTTTAGTAGTATTCCACTATATGGTTTTATTTTCAGTAATGGCAGGTGCACCAGGGATTCCCTGGTTAGGGCGTGTTGCATTCCTGTATATCTATGTATGTGTGGTATCAAAGAATGTTTATTTATTTTTCTAGCACTCCGGGCTCACTTGGCGGGTCGGGGCACTACAGGTGGTGTCAGAGCACTAGCTTGCTAGGTTCTGCAAACTAGGTTGGATGATTTTGCTTGAGTATAGGCTTAAGTAGGATGAGGATCAGAATGGTTAGAATAGGAATTTCAAGTTTTTCTTTGTAAGCCTAGAGACACAAATTCCTTAACGGACTTCTGTGTTTTTCTAGATCAGTTGATGAGTTCAGAAAATCACAACAATCCATTGATGGTTTTATTTCCAAGCGGAGGGGTAGGAACTTTAAAATTAGAATAGGAATATGAGATTGGCAAAGTATGTCGCTAATTAGGGGGAAAGGATTTAGGCCGGTAGTGGAATTTATTTAACTGAGTATTTTATGTTATAATCGCCCTAGACATGTATATGGAAATTCTAACTCGTTTGGTTCTTTCTTCAGGATGGATCCCAAGGACAGTAATGCTATCATCGGAGGAAGTAGCGGCAAGGGAACTGCCTGTGAGGGTGGTAGTGATTCTATAGTGGCATTTTGGGATTTTTTTTGTAGCACTTTATGGCCAAAGTTACGCGGAGTTCTTAGTGGCAGGATCGTCCCATTGCTAAGCTAGGAGATTCTATTGATAAGTTCACTCGCCTGAAGCCTCCTACCTTCGCGGGAAGTACCAACCTGATCCTTGTAGAGAATTGGATTCAAGAGATTGAGAAGATCTTGGCCTTACTACAATGCATCGACGAGAAGAAGGTGCTTTATGCTGCGTTTAAGTTGACCAAAGAGGCCAAGAGATGGTGGTAAGTAGTAAAGTTTCTAGAGGAGCGGAGATTGATACTGGTGGTGATGACGTAGAGCCATTTTAGAGGGGTATTCTTTGAACGGTATTTTCCACCCTCTATCAGGAAAGCGAAGGCAGAGGAGTTCCTGAACCGAACTTAGGGACAGCTAATAGTTCAGCAATACGCTGCCCGATTTGTGGAGTCATCATGGTTTGCTCCCTACATGGTACTAGACAAGCCTACGAAGGCTTGGAAGTTTGAGATGGACTTGAAGCAGGAGATTAAAAGGCAGGTGGTTGTACTGTAGGTGCAGAAGTTCGCGGATAAGGCCACTACAGCAAAGACGAGTCTATAAGATGATGTGGAGGTACAGAACCCGAAGAAGATATCGATGCCTTCTAGTTCATATTCAGGTGTGAGGCAAGGTCCTTGGAGGAGGTATGGTCATAGAATAGGCTAGCGATAGGATATGGGTGCTACGCATATTAGGGTATCTTATCACACCCTGTCTGCTCTAAGTACGGCAGGTGGCATTCGAGCGAATGCAGAGCCAGACCAGGTGACTATTACCGGTGCGATAGGCTTGGACATATGGTGTGAAAATACCGTGAGATGTTGAATTTTCGACCTCCACAGCAATAGTATCATGGAGGTAGCCAGACACCACGTGGAAACTACAAGAGGGGTATGACTCAGGTGAGGGTGTATTCCTTAACTCCTGGCGATGCTGAGAATGCCAGTGATGTGGTGACAGGTATTATTTCCATTTTGTTAAATAGTGCCATTGTATTGTTTGATTCAAATGCAACGCATTCCTTAATTTCTCAGGAATTCATCAAATTGTGCGGAATAGAAACACAATCATTAGATACTGAGTTAGAAGTGGTCACACCAATAAGGGCAATGGTAGTGTGTAGTAAAGTAATTTAAGACTACCTAGTAGAGATTCAGTGGAGAATGATACTTGCTAGTTTGATTATATTTGATATGCATGACTTTGATCTTATTCTGGGGATGGATTGGTTAGTGGCCAGTTATATGAGTATTGACTGCCATAGGAAGAAGATAGTGTTCAGACTTCCTAAGGAGCCGGAGTTTATATTTTTCAGGTTGTGTGTGCGCTCTACACCATGGATCCTTTCAGCTATGCAGACGAGGAGGTTACTTCTAGAGGGATGCTAGGGGTACCTAGCATTTGTGAAAGAGGCACTGTGAAAGGAACTTAAATTGGAGGATATCCCCGTGGTAAGGGAGTTCTCAGATGTTTTTCTAGAGGACTTACAGGGATTGCCTCCTAATCGCAAGGTGGAGTTTGCCATTGAGTTGATTCCAGGGACATTGTCTATTTCTAAGGCTTCATACAAAATGGCTCCAGCAGAACTAAAGGAGTTAAAGGAGCAGCTGTAGAAAATTTTGGATAAGGGATTTATCAGACCGAGTGTATCACCCTAGGCAGCATCGTGTATTTGTAAATAAGAGGGATGGGTCGATGAGGATGTGCATCAACTACAAAAATATTAATAAAGTGACAGTAAAGAATAAATACCTATTACCTCTGATAGATTTGGTGCAACCTCAAGAGGGGGTGAATTGGGTATTTAAAATTTAACGCCTAGGTTAACTGGTTTTTTCAATAGTACAATCCAACCTAGGGTCAATCTACACAATCAACAAACAAACATACACGTGCAATAAAGGTAAAGTGCAGAAATGTAAAGAACATGCACGATATGTTATTGGGATTCGGCCAACTGTGCCTACGTCCCCGCCTTGGCCACACCAGCACAAGGATTACCACTATAATGCTCACTTAAACGAGTGGAGTGGCACCTAATACAATCAGGTCAATTCAAGGGGCTGACCTCAACAAACACGCCTTAGCAAGATGGCACACCTAGCTTTCCTAACTGGGTCAAAGCTAATTCGGGACTATTCCACAGGGCTAGTCTCCCTCTTCAAACCCGTGCCTGGAATACAACCAATGTGTATAAAATGTGTACACGAAAATTCGCTTCTAGACAGGCATATGTGTGCACCAGTACAGCTCAATCAATAATGCAAGCACGAATGATATGTAAATATGCTCAGTGCTCTAATGTGTGCTAAACACTCAATCACATATAGGTTTTCAGTTCAGATCTAGAGTGTATATCCACACAATATTTGAAACATACTATGTGAATAATATAATATTAGATTAGGGTTTAAAAATATGCTAAGCAAGTTCAAACAAACAAACTCAATAATGTATTCTAATATTCAAGACACAATGGAGTTGTTTGAAGTACTAGCTTTTTGAAAAGGATTTTGCACACAAAATCTAGGTTTAGGTAGCTTGCAACAACAATGCAAGAACCATAACCCTCAAAGTCTTTCCACATTAGATTTATCAAATGAAATCAGTGGAAGGACTTTAATGCTAAACTCTCAAATAAAAACAATCAAACAATAATGCAAGCGAGAGTTTTAGCTACAAAGATTAAGCACAATAGCCTTAGAAAATACTCACAATGCTTGGAGAAATCAGGAATGAGGAGTATGTGAGTGTTTGGAAGTATTATTTGGCTAATATAGGGTTTTGAATGATGAGAGAATTTTTCCCTAATCAAGTTTGCCAATCCTTGCTTATTATGACAAATGAATGAGTATATATAGTTAAGGAGAAAAATTTTTGACTGTTGGGGACATAGTGCGTACAATTAAATTTTTTCAAAGGGCCATTAAGAATATTAACCTTTTTTACCCATTTAAAAATTTGTAAAAAAATTTTTAACTCGCGAGGTTTAGGTGACCGGCCAAAGGTTCGGGTGCCTAAAAAAACATAGTCAAAAATTCATCTTTTAGAGGTTCAGGTGCCTGAAGGGTGAGTCGATCAGCTGAAGCAAAGTCAGTAGCAATTTGTTCGATAGTTCGGGTGCCTGGCTCTTAGTTCGGTTAACCAAACTAGGCAATTCGGTTGCCTGACCCCTCTTTTAAGCGTAAACGTTCAGTCACCCAAGTAGTTGAAAAGTGCTCTGACAAGCTTTCGGGTGCTCGAGGAAGATACATTCAAAATAGGTTCAGGTGCCCGAAGATAAGTCAACATGTTGACTTGTTCGGTCACCCGAGCCGCTTTACACGGCATTGGTTTGGCCACCCGAACCCTCTCAACTTTTCCCATTAAGTTCATTTTAGCCTTAATTTGATTCCCCTGATTATGATAAGTGATGCAGGGGACTTGTGTTCTTAGTGTAGGTACCTAAGGTCCAACTAAGGTCGTTTTGAGTATACCTACCTAACATGCATGATGCAAATTGTTACAAGCTATATGAGTGCACAGTTCATAATAAATTACATCCCAGAATGAAGAAGAAAGTAAATGAATACAAAATATAACACATAGATCTTCATTCTTTGGAATGAACACCACACGCCATCAAGATATATCTTTTAGTCCAAAAGTGCGCACAAGGTGAACCTACGTGCAATTCTCAGTACAATCATTAGTACCAAGAGTATTTGTCATAATCAAAACTATGTGTGACCTATTAGGTCAACAACCTCGAATTGATGATCTGTTTGACTAGTTACAAGGCACACATGTCTTCTCCAAGATCAATCTACGATCTGAGTATCATCGGGTGAGAGTTAAATCACAAAGACAACTTTTCGTACTAGGTATAGCCACTACGAGTTTTTGGTTATGCTGTTCGGGTTAACTAATGCTCCTATGACATTCATGGACTTGATGAACAGGGTATTCCATGAGTACTTAGATCAGTTTGCAGTGGTATTCATCGATGACATCTTGGTTTATTCGAAGAGTCCTAAGGAGCATGGAATTCACTTGGTATTAGTGGGTGAGACCGAAGAATGTGCATGAGGTTAGAAGTTTCTTAGGTCTGGCAGGATATTACAGTGGGTTCATAGCGGGTTTTTCTAAACTATCAAGTCCGTTGACACAGCTCATGAGGAAGAATATGACGTTTGAGTGGTCTAATGAGTGCGAGCAGAGTTTTCAGGACCTGAAGCAGCGTTTAGTTACTGCTCTAGTGTTGATTATTCCATCAGGGGAAGGTGGATTTGTGATCTACAGTGATGCATCTAAGAAGGGACTCATGTGTGTCTTAATACAGTAGAGAAAATTTAGTGCGTATGCTTCTCACCAACTCAAGGAGTACAAGAAAAATTACTCGACACATGACATGGATTTGGTAGCAGTCGTCCATGCATTATAGATCTGGAGGCACTACCTGTACGATGAAAGGTGCGAGATCTTTACCAACCATAAGAGTCTGTTGACTTTTTGAGACTGATCCCTATTTTGATGTTGGCAAAGCACATATTTCTTATGTGTGTACTTAGTGATTGAACATGTTATAATTCAACACACATATAAGGAGACTGACAATGGAAGCTTTGAAGGACGTAAAGACTATACACTTAGGCGCATTCCTAGTTGTCAGAAGAAGGAAGAATATGACATATTTGTTTTAATTTGTATATGCATTTAATTTTTATATTTTGGTCTGTAATAACTGCATACATCTTGCATGATATGACTTAATGCTCAGACATGACCATAGATTAATCGTAGGGAACCAAACGTAATGGTTGACCAACACTGGAGTTTTGGGCTATTTTAAAAAGCCTAGGCTATAGAATGACCCTAGGTCCCTACATATAACTTTAAACTCACAAAGAACCTAAACTGTTAAGTTTGAAAGGGATTTTGGTGACCGAACCAGGCAAGTTAAAAATGCCTCAGTTGACGGAACTATTGACTGGTCAAAAGTTTGACTTGGTTTGGGCGACCAAACCAAAATGAGTTGAACTTCCTTCGGTTAACCAAACCCTGGCCATAACCCTTTCCACCTTCCCCCGATGCCCGAACTTCACGTTCAAATTCACCTTGGGCAATCGAATGTTGAAGTTCGGCAGACCGAACTTTTGATTAGGTGACCGAACCTCAAGCAAGTTATAAAATCGCCTAGTTTAGCCACTCGAACCTGTCCTTGGGCACCCAAACATGAAAAATACACTTTTCTTCATATGTCTGTTCAAGCGACCGTACCTACCGAGTTGCCAATTTTTAATCAGGGTAATTAAGGTTAAAACTTAATTAAAACATTTTCAAAATACGCTATAGGTCCCCAATGGTCATATTTTTCAGAAAAATTATAAATACTCCTTCATTTGTCAAAATTAGCAACTTTGATTAGTCAAATTTTCTCTCTAATTTTATCTTAATCAAAGTTCCCCCAAAACATGTTTTTATTGCAAAATTTTTTTATGGGTTAAATCTTATACTCTCCTAACACTCTTTGTTAATTTTTGAAAATTATTTGAAAGAGTGTATTCATTTTGATTGGGCTTTTATTTTATCAAAGTACATTTGCTCTCACTTAAACTTACATTTTTAGAAAATCATTTTGAGAGTAAATTTTTGATTTTCTCCTATTTATTTTGTTGATAAATATTTTTGAAGAAAATGTTCTATAGAATTTAAATCTTTAAGTGTTTATCATATACATCTTTTGAAAGATTGATAATATCATTTTGAGAAACACTCCCTTACTCTACTAAGCATTAATTTTGTCACACCCCAAACCCAGAAATGGGGCCCAGGGGTGAATTAGTAAGCTAACCTGTCCCTGTATCCAACAAAATATCCAAAGATACAGTACAAAGGATGAGTGTCCGACCCCGTGGGGTTTCCAGGCACTTTATACACATCCAAACATAATAGAATATACATAGTAGAAAAAGATCATTCTATACAGACATGGTACCATACCAAAGTTTATACAAGGACAGAAACAAGGTTCCATCAAATAACGTACAAACAGGAGCCCAACATATCTTAAAATGGAAACCTGCCAAAACACAAGTCCTAGCACTTACTCAAGCGCTACCCGCAGTACACCAGCCACTATGCTCCCGACACAAGGACACTAGTTTCGGTTACTTGAAGGACCTAAAAAATATGTACGTACAGCAGGGGTGAGCACCTCTCAGTAAGGAAGAATGCAGGTTATATCGGTGTGTGACATTTGAGTGTTACCATGACGCAATACATATACAGTTAAATGCAGTTCCAGTACTAATTTCACCACAGTGCATACACACACACACACATGATCAAAAATCCCGGTGTCGTCACACCCTTCGGCCCAAAGCCGACCTGCGACATACGGCGCTGGCTCGTAGCCAACTCGGGAAACACGGCGCCACCGGCACATGGCTAGTCCTAGACTCCCATGGCATCGTACCGACACTAAACTAGTGGATCCACACCCTTCAGTGATCCGCCGATAAGGCTCACGCCCTCGGATATAAAGTCGGACACTCTTGCCAAATATGTCCAGCGATTTCATATGCCTTCGAATATAGAGCCGGACACTCTCGGTACCTGGAACAAATTCGGAACCCCGTTCCTACTTGCATTTCAACCAAAATACAACATAAGCATGCATGCTCATATAACCAAACAAACCACGCCCATTTGGTAATCTAAAATCGTGGTTTTCCAAGCACATATATTTTAAACAAGTCAAGGCACAACCATCCCTATAACACAGTATAAATCAATATAAACATTCGGTTTTCAACAAAACTAGGGATGCAACCCGTCGCCCCCTTTTTCCCAAAACTGTAATCATGAAAAACTCATAGTTTTTCCCATTAGATCCCCCAAAATGAGTAGCCAAAACACACACAAGACCGTGAACCATAGTTTTACCGAGTCCGATTTCAAAAATAATGGACATAAACAGATTCCCCTTACCTTTCCCCCAAATGGCAAATCCCGAACTCTACGACTCCTAAACAGTGAACCAAGTACTCAAAATCTACAAAACACAGTACAAAAAATACTCATGACTCTTTCCTCTACCAAACTATTGGATCAAAAAAGAAAACTGAGCCTTACCTCGATTTTAAGCTGAAACCCAAAAATCTCCAAAACGAGATTCTGATCCACAGGTTTTGCAGAGAATCCTTCCTTGATCGTTGTGGTAACGTCAGATCATCGATTCTAGCGACGAACGACGAAGAAATCTTGAGATAGAGAGTAAGATGAGTTCTAGAGAGAGAGAGAGAGAGAGAGAGAGAGGATTTTTAGTTTTCGTAGTGATTAAGCAATGAGAAAGGATATTTATAGCCCTTTGACCCGGCTGCCCTCGTCAATGAATGGCGACCTTGTCGACGAGACCATATAGTCAGTTCATTGACGAGACAGTGACCTCGTCGATGATCCTGAGATCCCCGATTTCCCGAAATCTCTCAATTTCTCCTTGACGACGAGCCTTTGAACTTTGTCGACGAGAAGAACAAAGCCTTTGTTGACGAAATTTGACTTCGTCAACGAAGCCTGCTCAAATCCCAAATTTTCCCTTCTCTTTATTATTTAAACCCACATATCACGGTTCAAATTCTTACAACCTTCCCTCCTTATAAAAATTTCGTCCTTGAAATTTGCCATCTCTCATTCACAAACTCAACATACAACTAAATACATACCCACAACTTTTGAGAGAAACTGGCAACTACTACAATGCAGCCTCATCATAACACATACATACATACCCTCACTTATGGCGAAGGAATACCATGGTTACAACATAAATTGTCTCAGAAGTTCACAATACACACTCTTGACGAATAACCACCTATCCCAACCTAAAGTAGAGATATTTACACATACTCAAAACAACTACGGATACTTTTGGCATATTTCCATTTCCAGATCCCAAGAAGCTTCCTCAACCTCATGGTTTCACCACGATACCTTCACTAATCGTACCTCTCTAGTACGAAGCTTCTGAACTTTACGGTCCAAACCCTGAACAGGTATCTACTCATATGCTAAAGTATCCCCAATCTCCAAACCATCATAACTGATAACATGAGATGGATCCAACACGTACCTCCTCAACATGGATATTTGAAACATATCGTGGACCCTCGAGAGTGCTGGGGGTAGTGCAATCCTGTAAGCTACTGGACCCACTCGCTTAAGAACCTTGAATGGTCCGATATACCTAGGGCTCAACTTGCCCTTGCTCCCAAATCTCATCACCTCCTTCATCGGAGCGATTCTCAGAAATACCTTACCCCCCACCTTGAACTCTAACTCACGGCGGTGAACATCTGCGTAACTCTTCTGCCGACTTTGAGCTGATTTAATCCTCTTCTGGATCAAACCCACCTTCTTAAATTCCTGCTCCAAAAGTTGAAGTCCTAACACCTAACGTTCACCAACCTCATCCCAACATAGAGGAGATCGACACCTCCGACCATATAAAACCTTGAACGATGCCATCCCAATACTAGCCTGGAAGCTATTATTATAAGTGAACTCCACTAGTGACATAAACTATATCCAGCCACCACCAAAGTCTAATACACAAGCTTGCAACATATCTTCCAAGATCTATATCGTCCTCTCAGAATGTCCATCAGTATGGGGGTGGAGCGCTGTATTAAAAGTAAGTGAAATTAGGAATAGCTTCCCAATAGGGGGGTGAATTGACTTTTTAAAACTTTCTCTTTAGTTCTTTTAAAGTCCTTAACTTATTTTAATATTTAACCAATTCTTTGACTTGTTTATTTATTTTTTCAATCAAACAATAACTTGATTTCTTTTGAACAATCAATCAACAACACAATTAAACACAATTAAACATTCAATCTTCAACTACACTTTGAAAGTAAAAACAATCAAACAATTAATCACAATTTCCAAACCAACACAACCACAATTTATTTACCAAATAAAAGTTCACTGCAGCATTATTAGATTGATGAAATCATTCTAGATTTAAAACTCTTGGAATATAAAACAAATCTTTATACCATCCAATCACAATCAATATAATATTTGTAACTTTCAGCTTTTGATGTTTTTAGCTCTGTGGTGAATGTGAGTTTTGAACAAAGCCTTGTATATATGAAATTTCTTCTTCAATATGATGTTCAACATAAAATCCAATTACTCTTTCCAAACTTTAGAATTCAAACAAACTCTTAAGTTAATTTATCTTTGGGATTAGCCAAGTAACGTACTCCCATATGGTTTCTGCGAAGAATGGTTCAACCAACGTACTCCCATATGATATTCATCGCCTTTTGAAAACTACCAAAAGATTCACTAAACCTGTTCCTTCAATGGGCGGAACAATACCTTTACTACACTTCTTGGTTAAGGCTTGAGCCCGCCTTCTCCAAACAATATCCCCTCGTCCGTTCACTCCTTAACTAGGCTAGAGCCCGCCTCTCTAAGTAATATCTCCTTGCTTAGACAATGATCCAAACAACCCTTAGAATCATCAATCTACAAGATACAAATCAAATAGATGTGTACAAGAACTTGCTCACACAAAAAGCTGATTAGTACACTTTAGAAACTAATATACTTCAAATTCAAAATATCAAAAGAATGAAGTAAGAAGCTCAATATAAATATCACCGGTTTACTTCTCCTTGATGAGGATCAAAAACTTAAATTAGATACTTCAAAGAAGTTGTAAAAGCTAAGAGATTTCTCAAAAATTTCCCAGCAATTCAGAGCTTTAAAACAAATGGCAAGAAGCTTTGAGTGAAAGAGATCTTGAAAGAATTTTTCAATGCTTGGTGTATTTTGATTCTCATAAACCATGTATATATAGGCTTCAAAAACACTTTCATTCGTGCTCCCCTAGTTTACTTGGAGTACCCCCAAAGTTTCCAAAAATATTAGGGCGCAAGTCAATTAAATTTGAAAAAGATAAGTTTGAAAAATCTGCTTGTTGCCGTACTGCGGTTGCCTGAAGTGCAACCTCAGTAGCCTGAAGTCGGTTCAGGAGCCTAAAGACACAGGGTCAGGTGCCTGAAGAGACACTGACTGTTTGATTTTCTTCAGAAAAAATCTTTAGTTTCCTGAGGATTTAACCTCAGTCACTTAGACAATACAAAATCACTTTCCTTCTTTCTTTTTCAAAGATATTTGGTTTCTTTGCTTTCTTACTTTTGAAAAACATTTCTGGGGTATTAAAATAAAGTCTCTAAGTCCATCTTTATCCCTTAATGAGCTTCATTTTATTCACAATGACATTTTTAACTTCGAAGTACTTACATGAATATTTCCTAACAATATGAACATTTCTTATTCTTTGAAACTTCATGATCATTTTGAAGCTTTTGGTTCATTTCATCTTCAGATGTCTTTGTGCTTCCTGGTTTGATCCCTTCATGACACACCATACACCTTTAAGCTTGATGGTGATATTTTGAAGCTTTGTTGAGTTTGACTTTTTCAGATTCCTGAAAACATCTTTACTTGAACACATAATGTCATTAACCTTTTTGTCATTTGTTATGATCAAAACAAGAGGTGAAAGCCTTGTTAGGCTAACAATCTTCCCTTTTTTGATGATGACAAATAAGGAGCAAAAATTTATAAAAACTTGAAGAACGAACGCTCCCCTTACAATAAGCATAGATTCAAGTAATATTTCCTAATATTTGCATTTGCATAGTTTATTTATATAGTCAATTTTCACATAATGTATTTTTCAACATTCGTCATAGCATTTTATATAGTCAACATATAATGTTTTCAACATATAGTTAATTTCATGCATATTCAATTTAGCTCAAATATTAAATTCATATTTTTGCTCTCTCTAAACTATCTCTCCCCTTTTGACATCATACAAAAAGGGTTACACAATTTTAATACAAAGAGCAAAGAACCATATAGATATGCATCTAGAGAACCATAAGTAGTACAACTCAAAAACACATCACTAAGATGTGACCTATAGTAGTACAATGTATCATAAAAGAGCTGTTTTTAAGTTTATGTCTTAAAGCTAAGAAATGTCAATCATCATATCCTTCCAATTTTAAAATATAATGCATGACATCAATTGATTAATAGAAAAATGATTATACACAAGTGATAAATCATAACACTCCCCCTGACAATGAGAATACTCAATAGTTTCATTTAATTCATAAGTTCAGAAGGTTCAAAGTTTCAGATTTAACATGAACATTAGAACTTATAGTACATCAAACTTATAACAAAACATTTCATAGGTTCAGAGTTTCAGAGCTAGAAACAAATACTTATAGAGACTTATAGTCTTTGCTTACACAACTTCCCCTTTTTACATCAACAAAAAAACAAAACACATTCAAAATTTGAGCATGTGTAGCATACAAAGTAGCAAAAACACCATCAAAAGTCTATGTATCAGAGTTAGTGTCACTATCTTCAGCAATTCCTTTTCCTTTGGATTGGTGTGCTTCTTCTTCTTCTTCATCTTCCTCATCATCTCCTTCTTTCTCTTCTTCAGATTCTTCAGCTGATGAATCATCACTACGGGGTATGGAGCTAGTGTCCATAGGATCACCGAGTGAGAAACTACCTCGAATCTTCTCAATGCGCATAAGACGCTGATCTAAGGAGGAATAGTTATCCTGTAGAGTTTTAAGACCCTCGTACATATCTCGGCTAAAGGAGGTGAATTCATTATAGAACAGTGTGAACCATGAGGGAGCTTTAGAGACTAAACCTTCTGGCTGATCCTGAGGTGAAGGAGGAGGTGCAGCAGCTGCTCTTCGTTGTCTACCTCCTTTTAAGAACCACTCTTGATTTCATTTTTCATATCCCATCTGTTTGAGAGTGGTTGAGGTAAAGAGTTCATATTTGGTTCTTTTTATGAAAAATTCTGATGAAGATGTGATATTCTGATTTGCAAAGATCATATTAAGAGCTCCCCTGTATGGAAGAGTAACTCGTTTTGCATCCATCTTTTCCCACATCTATTTCATAATGAGACTGGCCAAATCAAGCTTCTTTCTTTTTAATAAACACCACAACACAAAACAATCGATATACGAGAGATGATCCTATGATCTAGCTCGTGGCAAAATGTTATTTGTGATGATCTTTTGAAGGATTTGGGATCTCAAGTTTAGCTGCTTATAGAGTGGCAGATGTCCAAAGTAGATAGGTTCATTCTCCATAATTAGTTGCAAAAACTCTTCAGGAGTAAAATCTTGTTGAAGTATCCAAGATTGGGCAAATGCAGGACATTCAAACTCTCCTGGAGTAATTTGAAGAATGGGAGCCAATGATTGAGGAGTGAGAAATATTTTCCTACCCTTAACTTCAGTTGATAAGCTATTCTCTCCTTGAACTAAATTAGCAAAAAATATTTTGACAAGATTTGGAAAAAATCTTTTAGCTTGGTAAACAATGAAGTTCTTCCATCCTATGGTTTGAAACAATGGCAGAATATCCGGAAACTCAGTGTTGAAGAATTGAACATCAAGGACCTTACCAAATATAGGATCTATGGACTGAAGATGGGTTCGATAAACATACTTTGCATGAGAGGATACCAGCCATCGATCGATATTAGGATCATATCTACCAGAAGATGAGCCACGATTTTCCATTTGCTTAGTTCAAGGCATTGTGAGGTTTTCTTGGAGCAGCAGATGCCTTCTTTCAAACCCTAGAATACGTATGATTGAACTTAGAAGCTTGAAATCTAAGGTTTTAGCCATGGAGATTGAAGGAGGTTTGGTCTTTGGAACTTCAGGTGAGTGATAGAACTTGGTTCAGGAGCCTAGAGTTTAGAACAAATAGGGTTTCGTGCATTTAAGATATAAGGACTCTGCGACTTTAGGCACCTAAAGAATAAGTACAGGTGCCTAAAGAATTCAACAAGCAGTAGCTATTCAGTCGCCTGAGGTACATGTAGGAGCCTGAGGTTATCTGCTTAGTCAACCGAAGTTCTTCAACTTCTATAATTTCCTTGTTTCCTTGTTTTGAACCTTTCTAACTTATTTTCCTTTATTGTATAATGGTTCAAGTTTCTCTTTTTATTGATGTATACCTATCTTTTAACAACACTTATGTTATAAGCTTTTAGAGTTTTTTTTTTTTTTCATTTAAACATCCAACCTTTAAGGATCCTTTTACTCTCTATCTTATTTTTGGTACCCATATCTTCTTGGTTCCTTTTGATTTGTCAAGGGATGTTTCTTTTATTTTCCACACATGTTTAGTCTTCACACCCTTTCTCTTAAATGGACATTCAAACTTGATATGCCCCTTTTTCTTACATTTATAGCATATTGTATTCGTGTAGGCTTTACTAGATGTGGTAGCATAGTCTTTGGATTCTTTTGAGAAATATCACATATACGGATTCTTTTTCCTTTTATTTTCAACTCCATTGAAATCAATGCCTTCTTTATTCAATGACATTCTTTGTGAGCCAATCATCTTATCAAGATTTTCTTTTCCTTTAGTGAAGTTATGAATGATCTTATCTTTATCTTTGATTTGACTCTTGAGATTATTTATTTCAATGTCTTTCTTATTATCAACCTTCTTTTGTAATTTCTCTAATTCTAAAGATAATTTTCTTACATTATCCTCTAATTCAGAAATATATATGTCTTTCTTATACATCATAGAGGATAAGGATCGAAGGTCTTCTATCATTCTTTCATTCTTGCTTTCTAATTCTTTGATTTTCAAGTCTTTTTCCTTTACAGCAAGATTTTTGGATTCTAATTCTTTTGTCATAGATTCATTCTTACTTTCGATTTTCTTGATTCTAGAATCCTTTTCTCTTTCTGCAACCTTAAGGGTTTCTAGCTCTTTTATTATACCTTCATTCATATTTTTCAATGAAGTATGTTGTTTAGTTACTTTAACTAGCATCTTATGAACTTTGAATAAATCATTTTGAAGTTCTTTATATGATGGCATGCTCTCATCATCAGATTCATCACGACAAGAATTATTTGAAGATTTAGATGATGAACTTTCCTCATTGTCCCAAGCCATAAAGCATGTATAAGCAACCTCTTGATCACTTGATTCATTTTCTGAGCTACTTATACTCATCATGTCCCAAGTAGTGGCTTTTATGGCCTTTTTCTTTTTCTTCTTAGCCTATTTCTTTAGTAGTAGTGGACATTCTGGTTTTATATGTCCAACTTTATTACAATTGTAGCATGTAGGAGTTTTATTCTTTGATTTCTTGCTAACTTCTTCTTCTGATTCATCTAATTCAGATTTTTTATTTCTTCTTTTGAATTTGTTTCTTTTTCTTAGTATTCTTGCTAACTTTTTAGATATGAAGGCTACTTCATCCTCATATATTTCTTCTTCACTACTTGAGTTGTCTTTTAAGGCTTTGAAGGCTATTGAATCTTGGGTTTTGGCTTTTCCACTCTTTTCATTAATTGCCATTTCATATGTGAGTGAAGAACCTATAAGCTCATCTAAGGAAGTGGTTTTCAGATTTCTTCCTTCCGTTATAGCAGTGGCTTTTGGTTCCCATTTAGGTGGCAACCCTCTAAGAATTTTCCTTATCATCTCATAAGTAGTGTAGGTTTTTCCTAGTACATTTAGGGAATTGATTATGATAGTGAACCTAGTAAACATATTAGTTATGGATTCATCTGGGTTCATTTTAAACGCTTCATATTCACTTGTAAGCATATCGATCCTATTATCCCTAACATATATAGTTCCTTCATATGTTACTTCTAGTTTGTCCTATATCTCCTTAGCTGATTTGCAAGCCATTATTCTATTAAATTCATTGGCATCTAAAGTACAATATAGAGCATTCATGACACTAGAATTTACTTGCAGCATCTTATAGTCTAAGTCTGTCATATCAATTTTCTCCTTAGGGACTTGTTTACCATCAACTATCGTAGTGGGAATTTGGTCACCTTCCATAACAACCTCTCATGCTTTCCAATTCATAGTTTGAAGATATATTTGCATTCTCTTTTTCCAGAAGGTATATTTCAAACCACAAAAGATAGGTGGCCCGGTTGAAGATTGTCCCTCACCAAAGGGAGCTACGCCTAAGTTAGCTATTACGATCTTTTTATAGCTACTAATTAAGATTTGCTATAAATCCTCTCTGATACCAATTGAAATTAGGAATAGCTTACCAAGAGGGGGGTGAATTGGCTTTTTAAAACTTTCTCTTTAGTTCTTTTAAAGTCTTTAACTTCTTTTAATATTTAACCAATTCTTTGACTTGTTTATTTATTTTGTCAATCAAACAATAACTTGATTTCTTTTGAACAATCAATCAACAACACAATTAAACACAATTAAACATTCAATCTTCAACTACACTTTGAAAGTAAAAACAATCAAACAATTAATCACAATTTCCAAACCAACACAACCACAATTTATTTACCAAATAAAAGTTCACTGCAGCATTATTAGATTGATGAAATCATTCTAGATTTAAAACTCTTGGAATATAAAACAAATCTTTATACCATCCAATCACAATCAATATAATATTTGTAACTTTCAGCTTTTGATGTTTTTAGCTCTGTGGTGAATGTGAGTTTTGAACAAAGCCTTGTATATATGAAATTTCTTCTTCAATATGATGTTCAATATAAAATCCAATTACTCTTTCCAAACTTTAGAATTCAAACAAACTCTTAAGTTAATTTATCTTTGGGATTAGCCAAGTAACGTACTCCCATATGGTTTCTGCAAAGAATGGTTCAACCAACGTACTCCCTTTCGGTTTCCCCAACCTAAATCAAAATCAAACTTTAAGGCTTACTTGATTTCCAAATATACTAGGCTAGAGCCCGCCTCTCTAAGCAATATCCCCTTGCTTAGCCAATGATCCAAACAACCCTTAGAATCGTCAATCTACAAGATACAAATCAAATAGATGCATACAAGAACTTGCTCACACAAAGAGCTGATTAGTAAACTTTAGAAACTAATATACTTCAAATTCAAAATATCAAAAGAATGAAGTAAGAAGCTCAATATAAATATCACCGGTTTTTTTCTCTTAAATCAGATACTTCAGAGAAGTTGTAAAAGCTCAGAGATTTCTCAGAAATTTCGCAGCAATTCAGAACTTTAAAACAAATGGCAAGAAGCTTTGAGTGAAATAGATCTTGAAAGAATTTTTCAATACTTGGTGTATTTTTATTCTCATAAACCATGTATATATAGGCTTCAAAAATACTTTCATTTGTGCTCCCCAAGTTTACTTGAAGTGGCCCCAAAGTTTCCAAAAACATTAGGGCACGAGTCAATTAAATTTGAAAAAGAGAAGTTTGAAAAATCTGCCTGTGACCGTATTTCGGTTGCCTGAAATGCAACCTTAGTAGCCTAAAGTGGGTTCAGGAGCCTGAAGACATAGGGTCAGATGCTTGAAGATACACTACCTGTTTGATTTTCTTCAGCAAAATCTTCGGTTGCCTGAGGATTTAACCTCAGTCTCCTGGACAGTACAAAATCACTTTCCTTCTTTCTTTTTCAAAGATATTTGGTTTCTTTGCTTTCTTACTTTTGAAAAAAAATTTATAGGGTATTAAAATAAAGTCTCTAAGTCCATCTTTATCCCCTAATGAGCTTCATTTCACTCACAATGACATTTTTAACTTTGAAGTACTTATGAAGATTTCCTAACAGTATGAACATTTCTTGTTCTTTGAAACTTCATGATCATCTTGAAGCTTTAGGTTCATTTCATCTTCAGATGTCTTTGCCGGTTTGATCACTTCATGACACACCATACACCTTTAAGCTTGATGGTGATCTTTTGAAGCTTTCTTGAGTTTGGCTTTTTTAGATTCCTGAAAACATCATTACTTGAACAAATAATGTCATTAACCTTTTCGTCATTTGTTATCATCAAAACAAGAGATGAAAGCCTTGTTAGGCTAACATTAAGCTTCATCCCCAGTGCTTCCTGCACGCTCCTCTAGAATTGAGAAGTAGACCTCAGATCTTGATTTGACACAATGGACACCGATACCCCGTGCATCCTAACAATCTCATGCACATACAAGTTTGCTAGCCTACTCAGAGGATAGCTAACCTTCATCAGTATGAAATGTGCAGATTTCGTCAATCTATCCACGATCACCCAAATAACATTCTGCCCGTGAAGCGTTAGCGGCTATCTGGTAACAAAATCCATGGAAACATGCTCCCATTTCCACACCAGAATAGGCAAAGGCTGCAACGGCTCTGTTGGGCTCAAATGTTCAGCTTTCACCTGTTGACACGTCAAACACTGTTCCATGAACTAAGCAATCTGCCTCTTCATACTATACTACTAGAAGGTTTCGCGCAAGTCACGATACATCTTTGTACTAGCAAGATGTACCGTATACATCGAACAATGCACTTCCTTTAGAATCATCCTTCTGATCTCATCATCATTCGGAACACATAGTCTGGTCTCAAACCTCAACACACCTCCCTCAGAGATGTTGAAATCCTTAGCGAAACCTTGCTGTACCTTTTCCATAACCTCCACCAACTCCACTCACTAGTTTGCACGACCTTTATACGTTCAAACAAAGTCGGTTGGATCACCAAGCTAGCAATGAAAGCCTAATGATCACCAGACACCAACTCTATGCCTAGGCTTTCCAGATCCCATCTGACAAGATGTTGAGCTACAACTGCAGATACTGCTGCATGCTCTGACTTCCAACTCAATGCATTGGCTACCACATTAGCTCTCCCCGGGTGATAACTGATGGTGCAATCGTAGTCTTTGATCAACTCAAGCCGCCGCCTCTGCCTCATATTTAACTCCTTTTGCATGAAGAAATACCTGAAGATTTTGTGGTCAGTAAAGATCTCGCATTGCACACCAAACAAGTAGTGTCGCCAGATCTTTAGTGCATATACAATAGCAGCCAACTCCAGATCATGCGTACGGTAATTCTTCTCGTATTCCGTCAATTGCCGAGAAGCATACACTACTACCTTACCCTACTGCATAAGCATACATCCTAAACATTTTAGAGACGTGTCGCTATAAATCACAAACCCACCATCCCCCGAAGGAATGGTCAAAACTGGAGCAGTAATCAGTTGGTGCTTCAACTCCTGAAAGCACTGCTCGTAATCACTGGTCCACTTAAATTTCACTCCCTTCCTGGTCAATTAAGTTAGTGGCCTATGCATTTTAGAGAACCTCTACATGAACCGACGATAGTAACCCTTAAGTCCTAGAAAACTCCGAACCTTATACACATTCTTCGGCCTCACCTAGTCGACCACAACTTCAATCTTTCTAGGATCAACTGATATACCATCACTAGTCACCACATGGCCTAAGAATGCCATCTAATTCAACCAGAATTCACACTTTTTTAGCTTAACATATAACTTCTTCTCCTGCATAATCTGTAGTACTAACCTCAGATGATTCTCGTGCTCTTCTGAACTCCTTAAGTATACCAGAATGTCGTCAATGAATACCACCACGAACCGATCCAGGTACTCATGGAAAACTCTATTCATCAGATCCATGAACACCGCCGAAGCATTCGTCAACCCAAAAGGCATGACTAAAAACTCATAAGGGCCATATCTGGTTCGAAAAGCAGTCTTTGTCATATCCTTAGATCTAGTCCTCACCTGATGATATCCTAATCACAAATCGATCTTTGAAAAGACCCGCGTCCCTTGTAACTGGTCAAAAAGATCATCGATATGAGGCAAAGGATAACGATTTTTCATAGTCATCTTGTTAATCTCACGGTAATCAATGCACATCCGCATGGACCCATCCTTCTTCTTCACAAACAATACTATAGCTCCCCAGGGTGAAACACTAGGTTGAATAAAACCCTTGTTTAGTAATTCCTGTATTTGCTCCTTTAACTCCTGAAGTTTCACTGGAGCCATCCGATACAGAGCTTTAGAGATCGGTGTCTTACCAGGCAGCAACTCTATCGCAAACTCCACCTCACGATCTGGAGGTAAACCAAGTAAATCATCTGGAAACACATCTAGGAAATTGGTGACTACCCGAATATCCTTGAGCCTCAACTCATCCCGTGGTGGTTCCTTCACACAAGCTAGGTACCCCTAACACCCGTCCAAGAGTAACCTTCTCACCTGCAATGTTGCTGATAGAACCTGTGGTATCAAACACACATACGATCCCACGAACTTATACTCTTGCTCCCTAGGAGGTCTGAAAACTATTACCTGCCTTCGACAGTCAATTACAACATAACTGGCGGACAACCAATTCATCCCCAGTATGACATCGAACCCCGACATATCGTACACCATAAAATTCACCAGTAACAACCTCCCCTGAATTAACATTGGGCAGTTTTCCAACATCTTCTTATAGAATGATATACTCCCAGATGGTGTAGTATTAGATAACACCTCGTTCATGATTTGGGTCTCAACCCCACACCATTTGATAAAACTCATAGATACAAAAGAATGGGTTGCACCTGATTCAAAAAAAATAGAAGCCTTATTTGAAAGCAGTAATAAGGTACCTGTCACTACGTTCCTTACATGTTCAGCGTCCACTGGAGTGATCGGAGCTGTATTCGCCTGAATGGTTCCAAGAGGTATCTGATTGCTCCCCCGGTTCACACTAGATGCAGGCACATCTCGCTTCGCTGCCTGACAATCACGAAACATGTGACCTGGCTGGCCACAATTGTAACAGTTACCCCCAAATGACCGGCACTAACCCTCGTGCCATCTGTGGCATCTGGTACAACGACCACTAGTCTGGATCCCTTGAGAACCCTGGCGCTCGGTACTCTATCGGTAACTCGAGCCCTTGTTCCTCTTCTTCCATGATCCCTGACGAGATCTTGACTGCGAACTAGAAGATACTGTCCTCTTCCTCGATTCCTGATCCACCTCATCCTCTCAGATATCGGTCTTAATCACCCTGGCTTTACCCACAACCATCGAGAACTCGCGGATCTGAAGCATAACCACAAGTTAGCGAATATCCTTCCTTAAGCCCTTCTCAAATCTCTGAGTCTTCTCATACTCGCTTGAGATCAAACACGGCATGAACCGGGATAGCTCTATATATCGAGCCGCATACCCCTTCACCGTCATACTCCCCTAAGTTAGAGCAAAAAACTCATCCTCCTTCGCATCACGTACTAAAGTCGGGAAGTATCTGTTAAAGAACACCTCCTTAAAAAGGCTCCACGACATCTCTTCAGGACCACCCCTCTACTTCTCCAGCAGATTCACTGCAGTCCACCATCGACCTGCCTCCCCAAATAGCTGGAAGGTAGCATAGAGGACTCGCTGCCTATCCGTGCAGTGCACAACCTCCAAGATCCTCTCAGTCTTTTCCACCCAGTCCTTTGCTATTGTTGGGTCATGTCCCCTAGAGAAAGTCGGAGGATGCATGTGTGTGAACCTCTTAATGGT
The DNA here is from genome assembly GCF_029873635.1 of Malania oleifera. NCBI lineage: Eukaryota > Viridiplantae > Streptophyta > Magnoliopsida > Santalales > Ximeniaceae > Malania > Malania oleifera. Next base: position 43,696,916 of record NC_080421.1, on the reverse strand, counting down.
GCACCCCGCAGCAATCCAAGAATGTTTGCGTCTCCTCACACTCCGCCCGATCTCACGCAAAACCTGCCTCTTCAAACCTCGAGGCACAGATGGAGACTTATCACTTGCAATCTCCTTGGAGCCACTTCCCAAGTCATTATCCTTGGGCTCCATTCTGAAACACAATAGGAATCTATCAGTATACCTACAAAACATACAATTAACATAATTACCTACAACTAATCATGTTAACTACTCCCTACCAGGTCCAAGCCTGTCTTAGCACACCGACACAAAAGTCATCAATGGTTTGCCCTGCTTTTACTGAAATCGTCATTCTACGAAAAACACGTAATACCTCCGACAAGTCCCGGTCTAGCAATGGAACAACCCTCAACCAACTCTACCCACATCTAACATCCTATACTCTAGTATGTACTTACAGCTAAGTATAACCAAGTCTACAAGACTTGACAACCTGGTTAGCTCTGATACCAAGTTGTCACACCCCGAACCCAGAAATAGGGCCCTGAGGTAAATTAGTAACCTAACCTATCCCTGTATCCAACAAAATATCCAAAGATACAGTACAACGGATGAGGGTTTGACCCCTGTGGGGTTCCTAGGCACCCCTGTACACATCTAAACATAACAGAATATACGCAGTGGAAAAAGGTCATTTTATACATACATGGTACCATACCAAAGTCTACACAAGGATAGAAACAAGGTTCCATCAAATAACGTACAAACAGGAGCCCAACATATCTCAAAATGGCAACCCGCCAAAACACAAGTCCTAGTACTTACCCAAGCGCTACCCACAGTACACCGGCCACTACGCTCCCGACACAAGGACTCTAGTTTCGGTTACTCAAAGGACTTGAAAAATATGTACGTACAGTGGGGGTGAGACACCTCTTAGTAAGGAAGAATGTCGGTTATATCGGTGTGTGACATTTGAGTGTTATCATGACACAATACATATACAGTTAAATGCAGTTTCAGTACTAATTTCAATACAGTCCATGCACACACACACATATGATCAAAAATCCTAGTGTTGTCACACCTTTCGACCCAAAGCCAGCTCGCGATATACGTTGTTGGCCTGTAGCCAACTCGTGAAACACAGTGCCACTAACACATGGCTAGTCCCAGACTCCTATGGCATCATACCGGTGCTAAACTAGTGGATCCACACCCTTTGGTGATCAGTCAGTAAGGCTCACGCCCTTGGATATAAAGCCGGACACTCTTGCCAAACATGACTAGTGATGTCATACGCCCTCAAATATAGAGCCGAACACTCTCAGTACTTGGATCAAATTCGGAACCCCGTTCCTACTCGCATTTCAACCAAAATACAACATAAACATGCATGCTCATATAACCAAACAAACCACGCCCATTTGGTAATCTAAAATCATGGTTTTCTAAACACATACAGTTTAAACAAGTCAAGGCACGACCATCCCTATAACACAGTACAAATCAACATATACATTTGGTTTTCACAAAACTAGGGATGCAACTCATCGCCCTCTTTTTCCCAAAACTGTAATCATGAAAAACCCATAGTTTTTCTCATTAGATCCCCCCAAATGAGTGGTCAAAACACACACAGGACCATTAACCACAATTCTACCGAGTTCGATTTCAAAAATAATCGACATAAACAGATTCCCCTTACCTTTCCCCCAAATGGCAAATCCCGAACTCTACGGCTCCTAAATAGCGAACCGAGTTCACAAAATCTACAAGACACAGTACATAAAATACTCATGGCTCCATCTTCTACCAAACTACTGGATTTGAAAAGAAAACCGCGCCTTACCTCAATTTTAAGCCGAAACCCAAAAATCTCCGAAACGGGATTCCGATTCGTAGATTTTGTAGAGAATCCTTCCCTGATCCTCGTGGTAACGTCAGATCCTCGATTCTAGCGATGAACGACAAAGAAATTTAGAGAGAGAGAGAGAGAGAGAGTAGGATGAGTTTTAGAAAGAGAGAGAGGATTTTTAGTTTTCTTAGTGATTAAGCGACGAGAAAGGATATTTATAGCCCTTTGAGCCGACTACCCTTGTCGATGAATGGCAACCTCTTCGACAAGCCTAAGATCCCCAATTTCCCAAAATCTCTCGACTTCTCCTCGTTGACGAGCCTCTAAACTTCGTTGACGAGAAGAACAAAGCCTTCGTCGACGAAATCTGATTTCGTTGACGAAGCCTGCTCAAATTCCAATTTTACCCTTCTCTTTATTATTTAAACCCATGTATCACAGTTCGGATTCTTACAAATTTCATATCATATTAGAGTGTGCATGTTTTATTGAGCTTAATGTGTACATCTCTGCTTATATTTTCATAAGCATGTTTTATGTACAAAAACATTTTTAAATGTATCGGTTGGGTTTAGCCCGAAATTAAAATGGGAGGTCTCAGCCCCGTAAGTGAGACCGGTTTGGTTCAGCCTGAAAGTTGAACTGGGGAGTCTCAGCCCCGTAAGTGACATCGGTTCGATTCAGCCCAAAAATTGAATTGGGGTTTTCCTCACCCCGTAAGGAGAGGATGTAAATGACTTTTGTTCCGCCCATTTAAGTGAGCAGCGTTAGTGTAATCCTTGGGGGGTATGCCCAAGGTAGGGACGTAAGCTGGTTTTTCCAAACCTCGATAAAAAATATCATGTGTCGCTCTCTCCTTATCTCATTTAATTTATGCACTTTAAATTCAGCATGTGTGTGTCTGTTTATTCATAGTTCTAATTACTTGTATGCACACTTTTATTTAAATGAAATATGCTACATGTGTATGTCTACATTTATCATTTTATTAACTTATATACTCGTTTGTATTATGAATGAGATATGAACTGTGGTGAATCGACAAAATGATTTAATTAGCCGAATAGTTTTTAAATCTCCAATTCACCCCCCTCTTGGGATCACACCATTTTCAACAATTGGTATCAGAAGTCGGTTGCAATAAGTTTAACTGCTATTTGCATAAAGATTGTAACAACTCATTTTTCGATGTATCCCTATTTTGAGGGTCAATATTTTGCAAATCCTCTACTACTTATATTATATAGATTTTACCATTTGATTATTGAAAATGCTTTTGTAAAATCAATTGATTGGAGGATTTGGAAAGTATTTATCAAAGTTATCATATCCCATTGAAAATGTTTTCAAAATGTATATTTCCCAAAATTTGAAAATGAATTGAATTTACATAACATGTGTTTTAATGCATATCATTTGAGTGCCATGCATACTTTTACTTTGCCTTAGCTACTAATGTTATTGAAAAGTTCATGTCTTGTTGTAGTTCTAAGGTTTTTGGGAATATCTGAAAAATATAGTAAAATCAAGAGAGAGATGTAAGCCACTATGAGCTTAAACGACTAAGAAAGAGTAAATCGAAAAGGTATATCAATTCTCCTTCTAATTTATTGAAAATTTCATGCAATGATTCACACTGTTTGTTTTGTATTACATTTTTTTATGAATCATGTGAATTTAATTATGACTGCAAGCTATCTTTTGAGATGCTCAAAATATATCCTTGTTAATACTCACAAGATATTAGGCTATTTAAAAAAGCAGTATATTGCTTTAAATGCTTAAATAGCGTGTGTGATTAAAATTCTAAATTTTTGTTTACACTATTATCATCTTAAGAACCATAGGGAAGACAAGCCAATATAAAAATTAAAGTCTTATGTTCAATCTAAGATAAATATATACATATCATCATGACTGGATAATATATAAATGTATTGGCTATCCCCTTCAAATGGACAAAATGTTTTTAACTGTTATAAGATTCTTGATGCTATAAATATGCCTAAATTTAAAAACCTTAAATATAGCATACTTTTGTCCATCATATAATTTTGAGTCCTAGGAAATTAATCTTATGGTATGTCATGTATAATCCTAAACTCATCATTGAACTTAAAAGATTTAAACATTTTCAAATGCATCTATAGCTCATCCCCTATTAGATATTATTGATTAAAGTTAAGCATAAAATGATGAAAATTAAGCGCATAAGATAAAAAAGCTTAGGTTATTTAATTGAGGGGGAGTTCCTTAAAATTCATCCAATAAACATTTCAAATTTGTGCTTATACTTGTTGGATGATATATTGTTGAGCTAAATGCAAATATCCATTTGTGTTAAATGATTATATCTTATGATGAATGGATAATTTTCCTTTTAATATGTTTTTGAGCTAAATGCCACTATCCATTACTTGCGTAATGATTTTATTTTCTGAAGGATAGTTTATATTTTTTGAATCATTGATTGTATACTATATGCATGCTTGTCTTGAATGCCTCCTGCATAACGGATGCAATAATGTGAATTGCATGCTGGTAGTGAATATAGGTTCTCGCATGATTGAATTGATTTATAAATTGATTGCGTGAATCTATCAGGTTTTAGGTGCATAGTAAAATAGGAAAATGTTTAATTTATCGGTGAAATGTTGCCGAAATTTCAATAGAATTTTTCCCAAAAATAAAAACCATGTATTTGGATAAAAAGTTAATGCATGCAAAAATATTTTTGAAAGGATGAGTGAATCATAAAAGAATATTAATTTTCATCCTTAGTTATAGGTGCATGTTGAACCGTCCACTAGTGCTTGTTGAATTTTAAATGTTATTGGCTAAACTGAAAAAACATGCAAATTTTTTTATGTTTATTGCCTAGGATGCATAGAAATTGAACATATTTGTACATGTAAAATCCAAACCGCTATATATTTTGAAGTCATGTACACATTTATTTTGTGACTTAGGATGAACTTGGTTCATGGACACCATTTGGTCCAATTCTTTGGGTTATGTACTTTCACTCCAAACCCAAATGGTAGAGCATCATCCTTTTAAATTAAATTTCCCATATTTTGATGATGGTCCATTGACTAAGAAAATTGCATGACTCAGAGGGAGCTTTTCGTCTTGCACACACTCATTGTATTTTGAGTTGTGTCATCATCAGTATTGAACCCCTATTGCATTACCTTTAAATATAGCCTTGATTCGCTATCATGCTTTTAAAATGAAATGCAATATGTCATGCTTATGTGCTAAATGTTTATTATTTGCTGCATATTGAAATCCTTTGATAGGATGAATATAAGGAATGGTTTTACATGACTATCATCCTTAAACTTAATGCAAGTATGTATGCATGCAAATATACAGAGGGAGTTTAAGCCTCATCCTTGCAAAAAAGATTAATAGCACCTGACCCATGGACTCATATTTTCATTGATTTCACTTTTTGAGTCCTAATTTGTTTTAAGTACCTTGAACATCATATCTTGTCTTTATTGAATCATCTTTGATATGGATTGTTCCTGGAACGCACAAACACTACACATAACTTAATGTTTGTATTTTCTGCTGCATGTGTTATCCATTGTATCTAAGCACATATTTAAATTGATAGGGGGAGCATATGAAATTAAATTCCTATCTTGTTGTGCTCATCAACATTATAGGCTTAGATTTGTTTTGAAATTTTTTGTGACGTGTGCTTAAATGTGATGTTTACATTGAAATTTTTTTGAATTAAAATGTTGCTTGGCCATAGTTCTTTGTTTTTCCATATGATCCCTATCTTTAAATTTATTCTATATCTCTGGATCTATATGGTTGCATTTTTCTGGTCCTATTATGAATCATGCTCAAATGCTTAACCAGGAAAATGATGCTTGCTTGAACTTTTTTTTTTTCATTAAAGGTTCTTTTTCAGCAAGCATTGCCCCCAGTATTTATCGAAAATCATAAGGGGATATATATTTTATACATATACATACATACATACATATATATATATATATATATATTTTAAAAAAACAAAAAAAAAAACAAGAAATGAACTTTTATGAAATATATTTTATGCCTTGCTTGTTTGCTATAACGAATTCATGACTTGTGCTTCTTTTTATTAAATCTGCATGTCATGAAACTTGTTTTAAGGGTGCTTCATAACTGGTTCATGGATTATATATGAAATGCATTTGAACTAGTTAGATCATTTTTATGCTCAAACCACTTTTTATGTGTCGCATGCTTTTAAATTCCAATCTTTTGCAGGGTCTTTTGTTGTGCTTAAATTGAAATGGTTTTTGCATATTTTCTGATCTGGCCTTGTTCAACATGTCGTTTTAATCTTTTAAATGACCAATTATAATATTTTTGTGTGCCTCATTGCTATATCTTTCAAACTGTTATAAAATTTTTATGCCCATAACATATACTAAAAAGGGGAGAGTTTTTCAAAAGGGGGGAGTTCTCTTTGCTAAGTTTTTTTATGATAAAATGTTTTTTTACTTAGCTTAGCCCTTTTTACTAATGCTAAAAGGGGGAGAATTTTAATGAGCAAAATGTTGATGACTGAAAGGGGAAAGTTTTTAGGCGCAAATTTCTGAGCAGTAGTACTTTAATGCAAAACTTAAATGCATATGTGTTGAAATGTCCTCCTTTGTGAATATGCTTATGCTATATTGTTTACATTTATAAATTATATATATTGTTAGGGGGAGCCTTTTCAGGTTGTACTCATTTTGCTCTGGTGCGTTTGTCACTATAAAAAAGGGGGAGATTGTTGACTTTTTGAGTCCGATCCTTATTTTGATGCTGACAAAGCATATGTGTCTAACGTGTGTACTTAGTGATTGAACAGGTTATAATTCAACTCACACATAAGGAGACTGACAATGGAAGCTTTGAAGGACATAAAGACTATACATTCAGATGCATTCTAGGTTGTCAGAAGAGCGAAGAAGAAGACATATTTGTTTTAGTTTGCATTTGCATTTAATTTTTATATTTTCGTCTGTAATAACTGCATACATCTTGCATGATATGACTTAATGCTCAGACAGGACCAAAGATTGCCCGTAAGGAACCAAACCTGACTTCGGGCGACTGACGCCAAACTTTTGGGCTATTTTAAAAAGCCTAGGTCATAGAAAGACCCAAGGTCCCTACATATAAATTTAAACTCAGAAAGGACTTAAAATATTAAGTTTGAAAGAGATTCGGGAGACCGAACCAGACAAGTTAAAAATGCCTCAATCTACTAAACCATTGACTGATCAAAAGTTTGACTTGGTTCGGGTGACCGAACCAAAATGAGTTAAACTTCCTTTGGTTAATCGAACCCTGGAAGTAACTTTTTCCACCTTCCCCAAGCGCTTGAATTTCACGTTCAAATTCACCTCGGGGTGACTGAATGTTGAAGTTTGGCAAACAGAACTTTTGATCAGGCGACCGAACCTCGAGCAGGTTGGAAAATCACCTAGTTGAGCCACCCGAACCTATCCTCGGGCACTTGAACATGAAAAATACACTTTTCTCCATGTGTCTGTTCGGGCGACCGAACCTCTTGGGTTGCCAATTTTTAATCAAGGTAATTAAGGTTAAAACTTAATTAAAACATTTCCAAAATTCCCAATAGGTCCCCAACTGTCATATTTTTCAGAAAAATTATAAATATCCCTTCGTTTTTCAAAATTAGAAACTTTGATTAGCCAATTTTTCTCTTTAATGTTTTCCTAATCAAAGTTCCCCTAAAACATGTTTTTATTGCAAAAATCTTTTATGGGGTAAATCTTATACTCTCCCAACATTCTTTGTTAATTTTTGAAAATCATTTGAAAGAGTGTATTCATTGAGATTGGGCCTTTATTTTATCAAAGTGCATTTGCTCTCACTTAAACTCACATTTTTAGAAAATCATTTTGAGAGTAAATCTTTGAATTTTTCCTATTTATTTTGTTGATAAATATTTTTGGAGAAAATGTTCTATAGAGTTTAAATATTTAAGTGTTTATCATATACTTCTTTTGAAAGATTGAAAATATCATTTTGGGAAACACACCCTTACTCTACTAAGCATTAATTTCATATCATATTAGAGTGTGCATGTTTTTTTGAGCTTAATGTATACATCTTTGCTTATATTTTCATAAGCATGCTTTATGTACAAAAACATTTTTAAATGTATCAGTTGGATTCAACCTAGAATTAAACTTGGAAGTCTCAGCCCCGTAAGTGAGACTGGTTTGGTTCAGCCCATAAATTGAACTGGGGAGTCTCAACCCTGTAAGTGAGATCGGTTTGGTTCAGCTTAAAAATTGAATTGGGGTTTTCCTCACTTCGTGAGGAGAGGATGTAAACAGCTTCTACTCTGCCCATTTAAGTGAGCAGGGTTAGTGTAATCCTTAGGGGGTATGCCCAAGGTAGGGACGTAAGTTGGTTTTGCCAAACCTCGATAAAAAATATCATGTGTCACTCTCTTCTTATCATATTTAATTTATGCACTTTAAACTCAGCATGTGTATGCCTGTTTATTCATAGTTCTAATTACTTGCATGCATACTTTTATTTAAATGAGATATGTTGCATGTGTATGTCTACATTTATCATTTTATTAACTTACATAAAGGTTTGTATTATGAATGGGATATGATTTGTGGTGAATCGGAGAAATTATTTAATTAGTTGAATAATTTTAAATTCTACAATGCACCCCTCTACCTATTGGGATCACACCATTTCCAACAGAGTCTTAAGTACTTTTCCACTCAAAAAGAGTTGAATATGAGGTAGTGGAGATGACTGGAACTAATAAGGGACTACGATTGTACCATTAGTTACCACCCAGGAAAAACTTGTGTTCTAGCTAATGCTTTGAGTTGGAAGTCAGTGTTGACGTCAGTTTTAGCAATTGGGGTTCAGAATCATATCAGAATGGTCCTGGAAAGGTTGGGTGTGGAATTAGTTGAAGGAAATCACCAAACATTCATTGCTAGCCTGGTAGTGCAACCGACCTTAAAGGAAAGGATCGGGACAACTTAGACAAAAGATGTAGAGCTGGCAGAGATTGTGAGTGGAATACAGGATGGGTTGAATGCAAATTTCAATGTCTCTAACCATAGGGTGTTGATATTTAACACTAGGATATGCGTGCCGAATGACTCTGAGATTAAATGAACCATCGTGGAAGAGGCACACCGCTCTTTATATACAGTTCATCTAAGGAGCACAAATGTGACGACCTGCTTAATTTCCCCATATATTATTATTATTATTATTATTATTATTATTATTATTATTATTATTATTATTATTATTATTATTATTTTATATCACAAAATCAAAAATCTCAACTTAGTAGATCATAATCCACCTGGACCCATGGGTACTAGGGATACATCAGAACACATAACGGAAGCCTAAGCAGCAGGAAACATATAATCACAATATTATAAATACGAAAACATCCATCACATTACCATAAATACCAGAGTCACTATAACCACTGTATTTTAGTATATACATCCCAAAAACAAGATCTAAGGATATTTCCCACAAAATTCAACTGTCCCTACTAAAACTTATCCTTCAAAGAGGGTAGACAAATAGTGCTAGATCAGCGGGGCTTTTCTCGCTCTCCTATTTGGGGCTCCTAAAAAGTTTATAAAATTTTGGGGTGAGACACCTCTCAGTAAGGGAAATAAACTAATACCAGTGTGTGGCAACGTGAGTATTTCGTGTTATACATATACCATACAGAACATATTCAGTAACTATTTTGTCAAATCTGGGAAAACATATATATCATCAAACATGGCAGCACATACTGCATTATCATAAACATATTTCATCTCATATAATAATAATACAAAAACATTCCTAGTAGGTTAGTTGACTATTTTCATGTATTACCCCCATATGATTAGGTTGTGTGGCCCGAAGGTGGGACCTAACAATGGTTGGCTGACCACTGTCAAGTTAAAAGTACAGTCTGTAAGTCTGATGGGTTTGCCAAACTAGGTCCGTACACCAGGGGCGCTCACACCTTATTAAATTCCACACTGATCATCCAATCTCACACCACTCCGTACAGCGGCGTTAACATAGATATCATGATCATGATGACCATGGACACATAGCAACAGTACCGTGTAAGTGCTAGCCTAGACCAAGCCAACCAGGTTCTGATACCATATAACATATATTGAAATCGTGATACATGGATATTTCATATCATTAATTTTCAAATCAATCATATCATTTTGCATATATACGTATATCATGAAAAATCATCGGCCCGTACACCATTATTTCACAATTTACCATAGCTCAGCCCGTACACTGGCAAATCATAGCACAGCCCATACGCTGGCAAATCATTTCCATAGCTCGGCCCGTACACTAGAAAACATATCCATAGCTTAGCTTGTACGCTGGCAAATCATACACATAGCTCGGCCCGTACGTCGGCAAATATATCAAAAATCTCGGCCCATACACCGATTTTCCATTATAAAATCCATATCATTAACACATTCCCAAAAAACAGTAATTCATATTAATTTCTACTCATGCCACACTAAACAAGTTTTCCGTATATTTAACATATCATCACTTTCAACAGCTTTTTCCTAAATATAAATCATATATAATTATATTTATTTTCCTGAAATCAATTGTTATAACAATATACATATTGTTCATAAAACACTAGCTTAGTTTATCCCCTTACCTGATTCTTGAAAAGCCCCTAAGAAAATATGTCATGCACCCGCAGGGTTCCCAACTCAACACCCTGAAAATAGCATTCCCCATAACTAAACTTCAGTATTTCTACGCATATAACACTTTCTACAACTGTCAAATAACCAAATACTAAGTAGAAAGTCTTACCCTAGATTCGGGATGGTTTCCAACTCAGCCCCACCGACGATCTGCTCTGGTAGACTTGCAGAGAACTTTCCCAGGAGCGTCGTGGTGGCTTCAGATCGTCAAACCGATGGAAATATGGTCCAAAATCTTAGTGAGAAGGAGGAGAAACCGTATGAGGAGAGAGAGAGAGAGAGAGAGAGAGAGAGAGAGAGAGAGAGATTCGGTGCAAGATAATGACTGGAAATTCTCGTTTAACCCTATTTATACTGCGGGATTCATCGACGAGCCACGTCACCTTGTCAACGAGTCTTATAGAAAGTTCATTGAAGAACTTCAACCCTCGTCTACGAATTTCAAGTTTCCACAAATTCTCTCTCGGTATCTTCTCATCGACGAATCGTGTCCTCGTCAACGAGCTCCTCCTATACCCTCGTCGATGAGTTTCCTGTGTTCATCAACGAGGAGCTGAAAAATTCCTCAGAATTATGCCATCCAAAATGCAATGTCATTGACAAACACGAAGCGTTTGTCGACGAAGTCGACTGCCTCCCTTTGTTCCTGTTTCCATTTCCCTTTCTTTTATTATTTTAATACCATTATTCTTCAGGTCGTTACAACAAAGATGTATAGAGATTTATAGGAAACTTTCTAGTGGTCTAATATGAAGAAAGAGATCGCCCATTTTGTTGAGTAGTGCCTGACGTGTTAGTAGGTGAAGGCTAAGCACTAGAGGCTGGCAGGACCGTTGCAACCACTTCTCATTCCTAAGTGAAAGTGCGAGCACATTTCCATGGATTTTGTCACAGGACTACCATCGGCACTTCAGGGACAAAATGTTATTTGGGTAGTTGTTGACAGACTAATGAAGATTGCTCATTTCGTTCCGATTAAAGTAAGTTATTCTATGAATAAGCTGGTAGAGCTTTACGTGCAGGAGATAGTCAGACTGTATGGAGTGCCCGTGTCTATCGTTTTAGATAGGGACCCACGGGTTACTTACCGATTTTGGAAGAGTCTACAAGAAGCTTTAGGATCTCAACTCACTTTCAGTACTGCTTTTCACCCGCAAACTGATGGTCAGTCAAAGAGGACTATTCAGATCTTAGAAAGTATGCTGCGGGTGTGTATACTAAATTTTGGGGGTAGTTGGATTAAATACCTTCCATTAGTTGAGTTTGCATACAATAACCGTTATCAAGCCAGTATCAGAATAGCACCATATGAGGCACTATATGGTCGTAGGTGCCAATCTCCATTGTATTGGGATGAAGTCGGTGAGTGACAAATTTTAGGGCCGGAGTTTGTTCAGAAAATCATTGAGAAGGTCCAGTTTATCAAGGAGAGAATTAAGACAGCATAGAGTCAGTAGAAGAGTTATGTAGATACTTGCCGATGGGAGTTGGAGTTCTAGATAGGTGATGCCATATTTTTTAGGATTGCTCCGATGAAAAGGATAATGAGATTTGGGAAAAAAAAGGGAAGCTAAGCCCAAGATACATCAGGCCATTCGAGATTTTGGAGAGAGTTGGTCCGATGGCGTATATAATAGCACTACCCTCAACACTGTCGAGGATTCACAAAGTGTTCCACGTGTCCATGTTGAGGAAGTACATTCTAGATCCTTCGCATTTGATCAGTTATGAGACTTTGGAGCTTATGAACACATTGGTATATGAGGAGATACTAGTTCAGATTCTAGACTATAAAGAACATGAGCTACGTACTAAGAGGCTTCCAATGGTAAAGGTACTTTGGCGTAATCATGCAGTAGAAGAGGGGAATTAGAAGTAGAAATACATCAGAAGTATCCACAACTATTCGAAGAAGCTCAACGTTAAACTGGTAAGTAGAGCATTAGGTAAATGTTTTTTTTTTATAGGTTTCTTAGAGTAGGGTGTTTGGTTTTGTCAGTGGTTTATTGTTATAGTTTATGGATAGTCTCTCAAGAGAATTTTTGTATGGATATTGTAATCTCCCGTGACAGTATATGTAACCATAGTATTCCTCCACCATAATTAAGGGTATTTAATAAATTTGGTACGAGACTGCTATGTGGGTGGCTGTTGGCTCTTCCTAGAGTCGGATCAACAAATCGGTGATTATTCAGTGGATGTGATGGAAATTAATTAGAAAATTTTGAGGACAAAATTTTTGTAAGGGGGAGAGATTGTAGAAATCCAAACTCAAAAAATAAAGAAATAAATAATAAAAGAATGAAAGGAAATTTAAAAATGGAATTTCAGTAGGCTTCGTCGATGAACCCTTGTTTTCGTCGACGAAGGCCCTTCTGTGGTTTGTCGACAAAGTTCAAGGTTTCGTCGACTAAGAAATCCTGAACAACTGAAATTTTAGGCTTAGAGTTTTTCGATGAAGGCCTTCTTTCGTCGATGAACGTTCTTTTGTAGTTCGTCGATGAAGTGTCATTTCGTCGATGAAAGCAACCGAGTCAACGACTTATAAATAGGATTTTTGGTTGCTTACTCATTAAGAAACTCAAAATTTTTTTTTCTCTCTCTCTAACCCGCGTCCTTACTCTCTCTATCTCTCTATGATTTCTCGCCGTTCATTGCCAGATTCAACGATTGGAAGTTACCACGAGGATCTAGGGGAGATTCTTTACAAGTCTAGTAGAGCGGATTGTTGATCCGAGCTTTTTAGGCATTACTCCAAAATCAACGTAAGTAAGATATTTTAAGACTTTATAGTTGTTTTGGAGTATAGGGGGCCTAGGAAATTCTAAATGAGGAATATTCTAGGGTTTGTGTTGATTTATCTGGGGGGAAAATGTGATTTCAGGATTTTGAGCTGCAAACGCCATAGGGCGTGGATTTTGGGGTTTTAAGTGGGCTTTTTTATAAGTCAGGTAAGGGGATTATATTATGTCAGTTTTTTTGTGAAATATGGACTGATTAAAATGCAGTATATTTTTTGGGGAAAATTATTGTGGTTGGTTGATCATCACCTATTTTCTATTAAATATGTATTTTGAGTTAAATAAAACCCTGGTGATGTTCAGACCCTGTTTTCAACAATTTATGTTTTTCCCAGTTAGGTTAATTTATTTATGGTTAACAAATGAAAATTGTGTGGCATGAGAATGGTTTTAAATGAAAAATGTGAACAGAGTGTTTTAATTGGTATTTACACTGTATATGATATAACGATCGGACGCCGAGTTTTGATATAATGGTCAGGGGTCGAGTTTGATATGACGATCAGGGGCAGGGTTTTATTGAATGACAGTTTTATATATGAAATGAGTTATAATACAGTTTTTATTATGTAAATTTGTTAGTTTTACCGTAATCCCAAAAGGGGGGGGGTGAATTGGTATTTTCAAGTTTTATCCCCTAGGTCAATCTCCTAACAGCAGTATTACATAAGCCTAAGGTCAATCTAGTGTAGATAAAGTAAATCAATATAAATAGACAAAGAAAATTAAATTGTACAAATAAATTAACCAAGCATGTACAATAAAGTAGTAAAGGAGACGACACCAAAAATGTTATCAAGGTTCGGCCAACTGCCTACGTCCCTACCTTGGCTAACAAGCACAAGGATTACCACTATAAGCTCATTTAACAGGTGGACCTAAACAATCAGGTCAATTAGCATAGGACTGACCTTAACCTTTACATACAATCCTTACCGGGCTAGATTACCGCCCCCTCAGGTCACACTTGGAATACAATAGATTTCACAATAAAATTTATGTACAATCAATATGCTTCTCAATTAAACAAATTATGTACCAATGTAGTCAATTCACTACCGAATGATATGATAAGATAAGCTCAATGTAGTCTTAGTGTTTACTCACAAATATTTATGCAAATATTGCAATCAGTATGTGAGAGTGTAAGTGATAGGATCTTTGTGTCAAAATAATAGTCTCAATCACAATGCAGCAAGAAATATCACAAGCATACTTCAAATATTTCAACAAATATTTTTCTCAAAATAAATCACAAGAGATATTCAAAAATGGTTTGAAAAAATTATTTGATCTTTGTGTGTAGATGATAGTATCAATCAAAAGATATAGCAACAGAGATCTTCAACACTCAAGCAAATATCTCAAAATATATTTCTCAAAGATAAGCACAAGAGATATTTTGAAAAATGATTTGTAGAATATTTTCGCAACCAAAATACAATTTGAACTCTTTGAGTATTGCAATGACAATGCAAAACCCAAAAGTTCAATGAAGTATTCCTAAGGAAAACTTATTAACAAAGTCTCTTAGAAACAATTACGGCTTACTTTTAAGATAAATAAATTTCAATTAACACCAAACAAGTGAGAGTGTAAGCCTAATGAGAAGAACACTCAAGCACATTTACAAAGTAATTTTAGCAATAAAAGTGAGTAAAATAAGTGTAGGACGCTTGAAAATGAGAGTAGGAATTTTTTCTAATTAAGATTGCTATCAATGACTAATTTTTGCAAATGAGGTGGTATATATAGAATTCCCCAAGATTATAACCGTTTAGGACATATTGGTCATTTTAGAAAAAGTTTAAGTGAGGTTAATAAAATTTAACAGCGTTTTAACCTCGGTAAATTTTGCCAACCCAAGAGCACCAATCGACCATACTTAAGGTTCGGTTTATTGAGTGTCTCAGTTCGGTCGATCATGAGTATTTTGAACTGGAAAGATGGTCGACCAAGTGGAAGGCAATATTCCAAATCCGCGCGGTTCAGTCGACCATACTCAGTTCGGTTAACCGAATTGGTTGAACTTCGGTTGACCGAGATATTTTGAACTTAAGGATTCGATCGACCAGGCGGTTGGAATTTCTCACGTGGGGGTTCGGTCGACCAGGACGTTGCCTATATATTTCTAGTCGATCGACCAAGGGGTCAACATGTTGACCCAGGGAGGTTTGGTCGACCGAACTTCCCTATGTATCAAGGTTCGATCGACTGAACATGCCAATTTTGGCATTTTTTGTCCTTTTCTCATTAAAATGCTGACCCTATTCACATGATGATTAACTTAGTTTAATAGGGCACCCTTTTATGCATGCATGGGGGACCTAAGGTCAGTCTAGGTCTTTTTGAGCTTATATATCTAATCATGCACGTAATGCATTGATTATTACAAGCCATTTCCTATTTACTATTATAGACCCAAATAAGAAAGGAATTGAAATACAACATAATATAGTCTTCAAGGTCTTCAAGCTCTACCTCATGTGCCATCAATTTGATTTGCTAATTATATACCTGCACATAAACTAGATAGCCATCAAATACTTGAGTATTTTTCATTATCAAAACCGAATGTGACCTATGAGGTCAACAAAATTGTCATATATGATTCTAGAACCCTGTGGATTTGCAATATGTGATATTATGAGCATGGTACCGTAGCTATATGTGGTAGTGAGTGCAATCACATGGGCATGGAGGTGTGATAAGTCGATTGGAGACCTGGCAGCAATACTACTTCATGGTTTCTACTGGGGGGCCCCATCCATGGTATACCGGGTGACCATAGGTAGGCACAATCGTACTTTAGTGATTATTTTGACTCAATTGTGGAACTACCGAGTGCGAGTTGAGTTCAGCCTTTGAGCCGCATAACCCGTCATAGGGGGAAGCATGTCGTATGAGTATGTGATAGCGTGACGACGTTACTTTGGCAGTCCAGGTTGTGTCTTTTATGCATATATGGGTAGATTTACTATAAATGTGTTATATTGAGCCGATCATTATTACTGGTAAATTATATATTTTCTGACAAACAGTATACTACAGTTTTCTTTAAAATGCCATATATATATATATATATATATATATAAATGATGGAATTATATTTCACACGAGAACTCATGCTAGTCACACATTGATGTTAATATAATCTGTCTTATTGAGAAGTGTCTCACCCTATTATATAAATGATTTTTCAAGTCCTTCAGGGAATCGTTCCTAGCTTGCCTTGGGGCGGGAATTAGTTTTTTGGGAGAAGTTATCAGTGCTGGTGAGATACCAGTTATCCTATTTTATTGCTTTGAGGGTTGTAATATGTAGACGGATAGTAGTATGCATATATTTGGGGAATAATAAGAACTCTGGTAAAGAATGTTGATGTTTTAGTAGTCTTCCGTTGTATGGTTTTATTTCCAGTGATGGCAGGTGCACCTGGGATTCCCTAGTTAGGGCGGGTTGCATTCCTGTATATCTGTGTATGTGTGGTATCAGAGAATTTTTATTTATTGTTCTAGCACTCCGGGTCCACGTGGCGGGTTGGGGCACTATAACGTGCATCTGACCCCGACTGTAGTGCCTGTTATCATCGTAGTGGTGTGATAGACGCAAACCCTACAAAATAATAATTATACAATAAATTAGTATTCAATGTTATAGTATATATGTATATACTATAATTAAATATGATTTGATAGTAAAATAATCAGACATTCGAATGTAGTGTTAAAAAAATTGATACGATTGTAAATAACTAAATTTGATTAGTCGAAAGTCACCCCACTCGGTTTGGACCTCGTATGACTGAATTGTAAGCTAAGTTTATTAATTAGTTTGTTTGTATTCTAACTTTACTTCTAAGTGAGGACAAAGCTCTATTGCATTTCAAAAACCAATCCAATCCTTGCAGAACTTCACCCCATATTGATCTTCCCTGGTCTGTACACTGTCATTCCAAAAGGTATAAACTTCAAAAGATTTAAATTTGGAGAATCTTTTCAACCAATATTCACTATTATATAAATGGCAGCTCTTCCATCTTTTTCGTCCACTATGTTAAGAACAATCCTACTTTCGAATTGGCCAAATATAGATCATTCTGCTTTCAAGTTTGAGAGGTACGACTCATTAGCTAGGTTAGTTTCGAAGTATGTTGCCAAGATTCTTTTAATTTAATTAAACATTTTGAAGTTGATACCTTTGGAATGACCGTGTGCACACCAAGGATGTTGTGGTCAAGTTCTACAATGATGAACTAATTTTTTAAATGCCATATATAGAGTTTGAGCGATCTTTTGAAGTTGTTCATTATCACAATACTAAAAAGGAATGGGATGCACGTGAAAGAAATAGTTTATTTCAAATATCTATACATGGGTGGGTTACTCGTGAAGATGATTACAGTTTAGATGGGTCAATAGGAGACTATTTCATAGTAGAAGATATATAGGAACAATTATCGATGTTGGCGAGGAAGTAGAACAGGGAAGCCTATTAGTGACAGTTTAATAAATTCATTGCTAATAATAAACTATTAGTGATGGTTCTCATAAACTGTCACTAATTTACTTAAATAAATTTCTTATATTTTTTAAATAAAAAACCATATTAGTCACAGTTCAATAAATTTGTCCCTAATAATAGACTAGTACTGATGGTTTGCATAAACCGTCACTAATACATTTGACTTTTTTTGGTCAACAAATGCATTATTAGTGATGGTTTAATATACCGTTACTAATACAAGACAAATAAGGACAGTTTGGAAAAATTGTGACTAATAATGCATTATTAGTGATGGCTTATAAGAACCATCACTAATATTGTTGACTTTTTCTCAATCAAGATGCATTATTAGTAACGGCTCAGAGGACCATGACTAATATATATGATACTATTAGTGACAAATGATAAACCGTCACTAATAATAGCCTTTTAGCGATGCCTTGAAATTGTCACTAATACCGTAAGAAACGTCGCCAATATTCTCCTAGGATGGTTTGAGTGGGAAAAATAGTTTTTAGTGATGAAAGTATTAGTGATAGTTCTAATTTTTTCACTAAATGTGACTTATTAGTTACAGTTGTCAAAACCGTCACTAATACTTACACTAGAAGGGACAGTTTTTAAAAATCGTCACTAATATGTCTCTTTTAGTGACAAAATTGAAACCGTCACTAATACTTTTGTCACTGAAAATTAGTTTTTTTGTAGTGAGAGAGAGAGAGAGAGAGAGAGAGAGAGAGAGCTTTGGAGAGTAGAGAAAGAAGAGGGGAAAAGAAGAGAAAGAACAGAATAAAAGGGAGAGAGAAGAGAGAAGAGAGAAGAGAGAAGAGAGAAGAGAGAGAGAGATACAACGCAAAGGAAGAGAGGAGAGAGAAAAAATACGGGAAAAAATGAAAGAGGAGAGGGAAAATGAGTTTTTATATGTGGGGTTAGTGGGACACATGTCACCACCGCAAGGTGACACATGGAACAATTTGGTTCAAGTATTTTGAGTGCGATGTGGCCTCATCTGGACCTTCCGATCTGTGTTTCTTTGGATAGTTGGATTGCTGCCATGTCAGCGATCCCTATTACTTGTCTTGGGCCACTCATAAGCTACCACATGGATGGGTGACAAGTGACGTAATGCTAATGTCATCCTCTAGGAGAAACAAAATAATAAAATGGGATAGGTATCACCACCCGTATAATGACACATGTCAAAATCTAAGCTGTCTGATATGTGTTTTCTTCGGATGGTTGGATTGTTGCCACGTCAGCAATCCTTGTCACATCCGTCCAGATAGAGCCACTCAAAAAATGCCATGTGGCAGGATGACGTTACCCCTACTATAGTGTAAATAAAAAAAAAAAGGAAATGAACTAGGTGATGCCACATGGCAAAGTGACATCATGCTAACGTCACCCCTGCTACAACAAATAAAAATAATAATAAAAAAACTTAAATCGCCATGTGTCACCACTCTAGGTTGACAAGTGGCCCCCACATTCTGAACTAGCTGACTTAGTTCAGACCGGCCGAACCAGTTTGTTTCACATGTATCGTTTATTTATTTATTTTATTAATTAAATTTTAATTAGTTTTCTATTTAAAAAAAATCCTAAAAAATCATGAAAATATGGGAAAAATTCAGGGAAAATATTTTGAAAGTCATAAATATAGAAAAAATGGGTCGTTTCAAGTTGGAAAAAAAAAATAAGGAAAAGTCTTTAAAAATCCTAGAAAATTTTAGAAAAATGCTAAAAAATTCCGTAAAATTTCTAAAAAATTTTTGAAAAATCTAGAGATGTTTTTTTAAATACTTATTTGCTCAAAATTTGACAAATTTCCTTGCTTTTTGCCTGTGTGTGTGTGTGTGTGTCCCTATGATTTTAAAAAGGGCAATGAGATATTTTACACCTCACCTGTAGTATTAGCTCCGATGGGGGTTTATCTAACATGATCCACTCGTTTGGATGTCTTATTAGACATTCTTAAATAGCACTGAAGTTTTTAACTTCTTGTTAATTTTCTTTATTTAACTTTTTATTTATTTACCGGTTTCTTTTTTTTTTTAAAGGAGTTAGTTAAAGGTTATTAAATTCAATTTAGGGACAATTCATAATTAATTAAGTACCATTTTTTGAACGGGTGTGTAGGGGGTCCGAATACTTTCTCCTCACACAACTGAACTCCTAGTCCCAACTCTGATAAAACGAGATCGAGTACTGGTTTCTTGGCCTATGTTTAGTCTATAGATTAATCAAATGATGAGTAGTAATCAGGTGTTCTAATCGCACCTAAGTAAATAATAGGTTAGTGGAGACTCCATCAAATTTCAGTATGATTTATTCCTCGCCATCCCGAGGCCCTTCTTCGGGGACGTTGCGACACTAAAAGTTGTTTGTAACCTTTTAGTTGCAGTTCCAATGATTTACTTGACCTTTTTCATGAATTTTCATTACTACAGGTGCAAGAATGCTATTACATATATGTGAAGCGCTAGGAGATGTTTGATCTTTTATCTCTAGTTGTCGCCCTCTATTAAAAAAGCTTCATTGATGGTTTGAGCCCTTTATACTAGCGGTTTTGATATTTAGTAAGAGCCCCTTTTTTAAAGTGCTGTTGAAACCAATTCACTTTATGTTCAATTTTTAGTGAAGAAATTCATATTCTTTGTCGCAAGAGGTGTCCATGTTCTTGACCTTTTTGCAAAATTTAAAATTTATCCCTAAAAGTGATATTTTTGGAGATAAAAATTGAATTCAACTATGAAAATACTGTGGTTAAAGTCAATTTTCTTGTAATGATATTAATTGCAATGGCTATTTAGTCCAATAATAGGGGTACCTATTTTCAATGTGCGTATAATTTTGGAAGTTGGCAATTGGCATACATCCCCTTGTGTGAAACTCAAGCATGGACTTAGACGACCCGAATGATATTGGGGAAACTCAAGAAACAATCAAAGGTGTTTGGTCGGGTGTTATGGTAAACCATACAGAACATACACAAGCAATGGCATGCAGACATCAGAGCCCAGCGCGCAGATCGAATTTGTCAAGATATAAACCTTCGAGTGGAAGCCATGTATATATATATTGCAGCAGCAGCAGCAACGATCACACTATATATAAAACTGTCAAAAAAATAAAGAACAGAGAAAAGAAAGAAAGCAAGCAAAATGTGCCTCTCACCACCAATCGCCTTGACGTCTCTTCGACTCAAACCCACCATGACTTCCCAACGCACAGTTGGTAGAGATATCCCTCCATCCCATATATGGACATCGATCCTAATTGAGAGAACATAGAGAAACGTCGCACCTACGCACTCCCCCTCCGGCCTGGCCTTAATTATAACACATCCTCAGCTCTCTCCCGCCCCAGATCTTCAGCTGCCTCCTCCCTCTGCCGCCGCGTACCCCACCGGCGGCCTTCTCTAGTTTCTTTTAGTACCCGCGCGACCGTGGCGTCCAACACCATGGCAGGCTTCGTCACAGGTTCTCACGGCCGCAGTGAGCTCCATTTTTCGCATGATGAAGAGGTTGGTGTACGTTGTAGTAGTAGCAGTACTGTACATATAGTGCTGTTCTCCTCCTCGTCTAAAACATAAGTCCAGCACCATTAATTTGATATATGGATATATACATATCTTGTAGTCGCATACTTTTTGATTTTAAAAAAGCTATTTTTATTTGGATTATTGTACATAAAAATAAATTATTTAAATTTTAAATGGTATTAACCTCTCCTAATGGAAAAAAAATATAATAAATTGTACTAGAAAAAGTAGATTCTACGTGATAAGGTCTACATATAGTTTAATGGAATCTATTTATTGGAGTGTTTTTATTGAATGAAAACATCTCATTAAACTTTTGTAATATAAAAATTTAATGAAACGCTCCAAACAATGAATTTTACATTATAAGGTCCACAAATAATTTAATGAGATCTATTGATTGGAGTGTTTTTATTGGAATGCTGGCCTCCCAACCGAATTTTATTCTATATGTTATTCAGACTCATAAAAATTTAATTTAAAATTTAAATTCTATATATTATGTCTATAAAATATGAAAAACAGCAGTCAAGTTATAATAGTAAATAAAAATAAAAATATAATTATAATTGCCTATTGTTTCTAAATTAGTCCTCCTACTATTTTATAAAATATATTTAAACATATAATTCTAAAGTTACAATTATTGCTTTACCACTGGAATTAAGTATAACATTAAATTAATATTTAATAAGTTAAATTTGTTCATAATTTAAATAAAAAATATAAACATAGTTTGGTGTATGCATGAATACTTCATTGTACTAATTAAAATATAATTTCATCAATTGTTATATTTGAAACATAAAAAATTACGCCAAAACAGAATTCCAAATGCATAATTTCACGTCTTTTTTTTTTCGTCTTTTCTCCACCTCCACCTCCTCTTCCTCCTCAACTTTTTTATTTGATGTACATTGTATAATGAACGCTGTGGGAGCAGAAGTACCGGCCGCCGAATCGCCAATCCGTGTCGGCACCGAAAAGATGCAGTGTGTGCGGAGATGAGATAGGGTTGGGGGAGAAAGGGGATGTGTTTGTGGCGTGTCACGCCTGTGGCTTTCCTGTTTGCCGTCCCTGCTACGAGTATGAACGGAGTGAAGGCACTCAGTGCTGCCCCCACTGCAACACTCGCTATAAGCGCCACCGAGGTTCTCTCTCTGTCTCTCTCTCTCTCTCTCTCTCTCTCTCTCTCTCTCTCTCTCTCTATGGTTGTTTATTTCGTTTATTAATGTTGAAACTTTTCTTTTATACCCTTTTTCAATTTGTGCAGGTTCTCCTCGAGTTGCTGGAGACGATGATGAGAACTTTGATGCAGATGATTTTGATGATGAATTTCAGATTAAGAACCCTCATGAACATGATAACCCAGATGGTCAACATGCTCTCAATCACTCGGTAATTTAATTTTTCTCCCATGATCCTATATGGGATTGCCTTTACAAGAATGTATATTTTTCTTTTTCTATTCACTATTATAGGGCAATTTAACAAAGAGTATGGAAAATATATTGGGTTCCTTTTGGATTAAGGGTTTTGTGGATAGAAAAGGAAAGGAAAAGAAGTAAGATGAAAATCAAATTTTCATTGTATTTTCACTCTATCTCAAAAAAGATTGAAAATAAAAATTTGTTCATATGTGAATAAAAATTAAGAAAAACCAATTGTTAACGCCATGTAAAATAGAAGATTTGTTCACTTAATTACTAAAGAAGGAAAGTTAGATTTCTTTTCCTTCATGTTCTCTAAATTCCAGTCGGAATCAGAAAGTATCGAAATTCCCATCCCAATACGTAACCTGAAATTTGAAAAGCCATGAACTTTATGATCCCATTAAATCCAGTAGTTAGTGTTTTCTCTTTTTTTTTTTTATTATTATTATTTATTTTTTTATTTTTTTATATCTATTTGAATATTAAAAATTATATTGCATGGAGGATTGAAGAAGTTAACAAAGCCAATGCATGTGGGCTGTTGTATTTGCAGGAAAATGGCGACTTCAATCAGCAGCAATGGCGTCCCAATGGCCAGGCCTTTTCAGTCACTGGGAGTGGTGGGTGAATCGTTTTGTTCTATTTTTAGGCCTTTTTTTTGGTGGCAGGGTTAGGAAATGGGGGAGTTCTGTTTGGGCATTTTTAGTAGCTAATTTAATATGGCAATTGGTTGCTGGGTGTAGTTGCTGGCAAGGATTTCGAAGCTGAGAGGGAGATGTACAATAATGAAGAATGGAAAGAGAGGGTAGAGAAATGGAAAGCCAGGCAAGAAAAGAGAGGTTTAGTGAGCAAAGACAATGGTGGAAATGATCATGGCGACGAAGATGATTTTCTGTAAGTTTTCATTTCTAAATATTTATTGGCCTTTGAATCCATATATGTGCTATAATCTATCAAACCCATCACATCCTATGCTCGTGTTCCTGTCGATCATTGCTCGAACGGACTTTATTCACTGCAGATTCCCTTGGGGGATGTCCTAAATTCTGTACTTGTGCCAACACTAACACCTTACTTTTTCAGTTTGGCTGAAGCACGACAACCACTTTGGAGGAAAGTTCCGATCCCATCAAGCAAAATCAGCCCATACCGCATAGTTATTGTGCTGCGGCTCATCATTCTCTGCTTCTTCTTTCGTTTCCGTGTGTTGACTCCAGCATATGACGCCTACCCCTTGTGGCTCATCTCTGTAATTTGTGAGATATGGTTCGCCTTATCTTGGATACTCGACCAGTTCCCAAAATGGTTCCCCATCACCCGTGAAACTTACCTTGATCGCTTGTCCATAAGGTTTGAGCGGGAGGGTGAGCCCAACCGCCTAGCTCCAATTGATTTCTTCGTGAGTACCGTTGATCCTCTCAAAGAACCACCAATTATAACTGCAAATACCGTCCTATCTATCCTTTCTGTCGATTATCCAGTTGAGAAGGTAAGTTGCTATGTATCTGATGATGGTGCATCTATGCTTCTATTTGACACACTATCGGAAACGGCCGAGTTTGCAAGGAGATGGGTGCCATTTTGCAAGAAGTATAGTGTTGAGCCAAGGGCTCCTGAATTCTACTTCAGCGAAAAGATAGACTACTTGAAAGACAAGGTGCAACCCACCTTTGTGAAGGAGCGCCGAGCCATGAAAGTAAGCAAGAGCAACCTCTCTGTAACTCTATGAAGAATGCTACGCAATATCTAAATGCCATTAACTATATGCAAAAATGCTTTTATTTCTTTTCTTGAGAAAAATGTGTTTTCCATCTGTGTGTTTCTTATTACAGATGTGGTAGAGCTAATTTCTGGATCTTGTACTTCCTGGAACAATTTTCCAGCAATGTATTGGGGTCTAATATGTTGTGTCTTTTTCTTGTAGAGAGAGTATGAAGAGTTCAAAGTGAGGATTAATGCGTTGGTGGCCAAATTTCAGAAGAAACCAGAAGAAGGGTGGGTCATGCAGGATGGAACTCCATGGCCTGGAAACAACACTCGTGATCATCCTGGCATGATTCAGGTTTTGCATCTCAATTAATTCTTCCATTTAGAATAACCAAATTCTCCCACAGGAACTCGCTGATGATTGAGTTGTTCTGCAGGTTCATCTTGGGAGTGAAGGTGCACTAGATGTGGAAGGTAAGGAATTGCCTAGGCTCGTGTATGTTTCACGTGAGAAACGACCTGGCTATCAACACCATAAGAAAGCTGGCGCAATGAATGCTTTGGTGAGTTGCCCTTGAGGTGGATTGTGTCTTATCCACAGAGTAGGGGAAAGTTGTTTGCTTTTTGATGGGCACACTATCAAGTCAATAAGAAAATCTAATAGCTTAACATTATTTTAAATGTCATTGCCAGGTTCGAGTCTCTGCAGTGCTTACAAATGCACCCTTCATGTTGAATCTGGATTGTGATCACTACATCAATAATAGCAAGGCTGCAAGAGAAGCTATGTGCTTTTTAATGGATCCTCAGCTTGGGAAAAAGCTTTGCTACGTACAGTTCCCACAGAGGTTTGATGGTATTGATCGCCATGATAGATATGCTAACCGCAATATTGTGTTCTTTGATGTAAGTTGGTCAAATCTCATACCAACATTTTCTTATACCATAGATTAAATAATTTACCACTTTCACTTTAATATATGATAATTTTGAGTCTGTTGATGGGCCTAATGTAAGATGGAACAGGAAGTGCTTAGCTCATTGAGTGTTTGACTGTGTTTAAAGTGAGATTTTAGTGCAAATTAGAAAGCATGTATGAAAGATAGTGTGCACCTTTTGTTTTTACATCAGTACGTACAATATGTTGTGGTATTATGAAACTCAATCCTACTCTCTTCTTAATTATTGTTCAGAACTTGGAAGGCCTAATTTTTCAACTTGCCTTTGACCCTCTCAATCTGCAAAGATGCTTCTCTAGTTATTGAGCTTTACAATAGTACTGATTAACATTGACATTTCAAACTTTAGATTGGCTAACTATAAGATGCTTATATGCCTCAATATGGACGAGGTCTTGCCCACTATTGTTTTCAAATCCAATCTGATACACCCAATGTAAAACTGATGCAATCATGTTTTTTGTTCATAGATCAACATGAAGGGCTTAGATGGTATCCAAGGACCTGTATATGTTGGTACTGGATGTGTCTTCAACCGGCAGGCATTGTACGGCTATGATCCACCAGCGTCTGAGAAGCGACCGAAGATGACATGTGATTGTTGGCCTTCATGGTGCTGTTGCTGCTGCGGTGGTTCGAGAAAGTCAAAATTGAAATCCAAGAAGAAAGGGGAGAGGAGTTTGCTTGGAGGACTATACAGCAATAACAAAAAAATGATGGGGAAAAACTACTCGAGGAAAAAGTCTGGACCAGTTTTTGATCTTGAAGAGATTGAAGAAGGACTTGAAGGCTATGATGAGCTGGAAAAATCATCGCTCATGTCACAAAAGAACTTTGAGAAACGATTTGGGCAGTCGCCTGTCTTCATTGCTTCCACTCTTATGGAAGAAGGTGGCCTTCCTGAAGGGACAAATTCCCAATCTCTTATTAAGGAAGCTATTCATGTTATCAGTTGTGGATATGAAGAAAAGACCGAATGGGGTAAAGAGGTGAGTAATGTTATACCAAGATCTTTTTATGTGTATATATAAATTGAAGCTTATTAAATTATGATATCTGAATTTTTAGACTAGATTTAAATTTGAGACATTCATATTTCCATTGACTTCCAATAAAAACAAAATAAAATGGATTAAAATAAAAATATACGTCTTTAAAGTAATTTTAGAATTTAGAAAAAAAATCTAAATTAATCTTTTGGTTGTGATTACATAAAAATATACATTATTTGTTCATATCCACTTCTGTTAATACTTTTTCTTGCAGATTGGATGGATTTATGGTTCGGTTACAGAAGACATTCTGACCGGCTTCAAGATGCATTGTAGGGGATGGAAGTCAGTGTACTGCATACCAAAGAGACCTGCTTTTAAGGGTTCAGCACCAATAAATTTATCTGATCGGTTGCACCAAGTTCTTAGATGGGCTCTTGGCTCCGTTGAAATCTTCCTTAGCCGTCACTGCCCACTGTGGTATGGTTATGGAGGAAAGCTGAAATGGCTAGAGAGGCTTGCTTACACTAATACCATTGTTTACCCATTTACTTCCATTCCTTTACTTGCCTACTGCACTATTCCAGCGGTCTGTCTCCTCACTGGGAAATTTATCATTCCTACTGTAAGTAACGTTGGCCTATATGTTTTTTTATTTATAAGACAGTTGATCCAAAACGTTGTTAAAACAAAAATAAAGTGGTAGAAGACATTGGAATGTTGTAGGAATGGGAAAATTTTGAGATTTTAAGGATGCAAGAAATGATGTAAAGGTGTTAGTGAAGCAAAAATTAGAGCATACAATAATTTTTATACCCAACTAAACATTAAAGATGAAGACAAAAATGTACAAACTTGCTTAGGCTAGAGAAAGAAATAGTACAGGCCTAGGCAATGTTGAGGGTATTATATTTAAATGTGAGGGTGACAATGGGTTAGAAGAAGATGTAGTAGAAAGGTGGCAAAATTATTTAATTAGCTCTCTAACAAAAATAAAGTGTAAGGCTTGACATTATACTATGAGGAAAAAAGCTAGAAATATATGATATATTTGCAACATTAGAGTGCACGTGAATTCAAAAGAATGAAAACTGGAAAAAGTTGTAGGACTAAATGTCATTCCTATTGAAGTTTGAAAAGGCTTAATAATAGTAATATGCTTGACTAGTTTATTAACAATATTATAAGAACGAAGTATATGTTAGATGAGTGGAGATGAAATACTTTAATAAGGTTGAAAGATGTGTTCAAAATTGTAAACTGTAATAATTACCATGGAATTAATCTGAAGAGTCATACAATAAAACTTTGATAGAGGGTAATTAAATAAATACTAAAACAAGAAATAAGAGTTTCATAAAGTTAGTTTTGTTTTATACTCAGGAGATCAATAATGGAGGCTATAATCTATTAGGGAGACTAATGGAAAAGTTTGAGGAAAAGAAGAGGGATTTGCATATGGTTTTGTTGCCCTATAGAATGCCTATGATAGGGTATCAAGGAAGCTTTTTGTTGGTTTCTAGAAAAGAAGGGGGTAGGTAATAGATATGTGAAAGTAGTACCAAAATTAGGTTCATTGGTGTATTTTGTCTATGGATCATGGATGATACGTTTTGATAGATGAAACTAGAAATGGACTAGGACTAAACCTAAGCCAGAACCATGGAGAGCTGGTTTAGATTCTTGAAGTAAGAATATTTGAAAAGCTAATTCTAGAAGGAATAGTAAAGAAAATGTTAAATGGTTAAGAAATTGCTAGCTGTAGTTTCATTACCCTGGATCTATTATGAAAAAAAAGGAGAGAAATTGAAGCATGTGTGATACATAGAACTAAAGTAGTTTGAGTAAAATGGAGGAGTGTGTGTGGTGTGTTATGGGATAATAGAATATCTTTAAATAAAAAGAAAATTTAATAGAATGGTTATAGAACCAACTATGCTTTGTGGATTAGAATGTTGAGGAACAAAGAAAAAAACATATCCAAGCAATAAATGTATCTAAAATGAGCATGTTCATAAAAAAAAAAATTTTAAAAAGGGTGTGATATAACTTTAAAAGACAAACGAATGATTGAATTCATCTGCATAGGCTAGGTGTATTGCTTGTAGAACACAAGGGAAGGGTACTTGAGATAGCTTGAGCGCCTTGCAATGTTGATCAAGTAACGTTTGCTGTGAGAAAGAGTGACTTAGTTGAAGCTATTGTTTGTACGCGGGTAGGAGCAAACCTAGAATGACTTGGATCATGGTAGTTAGAAGAGATCTGTTGATACTCTTTAACATTATGAGAGTTTTGCCTTAGATTGTTTAGAAAGATGGAAAAGGATTCATATATCACACCCCACTTGGTGTCTTAAGGTTCAGTTATTGTACTTTTAAGGCAGTTGTATTTTAGGAAGCAATTTGTAGTTTGGATTCAATTGGGAGGAGATAGTGAGTAAGGATTTAATATCCCTAAATCTGTCAAAAGAAATGGTCCATGATCGTATAAATTGGTGGAAAAAGATTCATATAGCCGACCCCACTTAGTGGGACTTAAGGCTTGGTTTTGTTATTGTTGTATTCAATTGCTCAAGTCCGTGGAGAAAAATATAGCCTGAATTAATTCCAGCAAGAGTGAGCCAGAAACTACCTCTTTAGAAGGTCATTTCAGAGGTTGAAAGAGACTTCGAAAAGAGAATTAGTTGTATTCATTGAATTTGATTCTTAACTAACCTTGTTTCACTGCAAATGATGCACGCATAAACACAAATGTGTGTGTTAATCATTCTTATGAGACTTTTTTTTCTTCATATTTTCATTTATTAGTTTATTTATTTGTTTTGCAGCTGAATAATCTTGCAAGCATATGGTTCCTTGCTCTTTTCCTTTCCATCATAGCAACAGCTGTGCTTGAGCTCCGATGGAGTGGCGTCAGCATTGAGGACTTGTGGCGCAATGAGCAATTCTGGGTGATTGGTGGTGTGTCGGCGCACCTTTTTGCTGTATTCCAAGGCCTCCTCAAGGTTCTTGCTGGAGTTGACACCAACTTTACTGTAACAGCTAAAGCAGCGGATGATGCAGAGTTTGGTGAGCTTTACCTCTTCAAATGGACTACACTTCTCATCCCACCAACGACTTTAATTATCCTGAATATGGTTGGTGTTGTGGCTGGAATTTCTGATGCCATTAACAATGGCTACGGGTCATGGGGTCCTTTGTTTGGGAAGCTATTTTTTGCCTTTTGGGTCATTGTTCATCTCTATCCATTCCTCAAGGGATTGATGGGAAGGCAAAACAGGACTCCCACCATTGTAGTCCTTTGGTCAGTTCTGCTAGCATCCATCTTCTCACTGATTTGGGTTCGAATTGATCCTTTCTTGCCTAAGCAAACTGGCCCAATTCTCAAGCAATGTGGGGTGGAGTGCTAGTCATGTTTTTAGGGTCCTCAGCTTCGCCTTTGCAATATTCCCTTGTTTTGTTTCCACTACTTTCTGCACAGTTGTTCACTGGTATGTTTCATAAACTCTGAAGGAGGGTGTATAGTTTTGAGGGTAGATTTTGTGGAGTAATATCTGAAGTTGAGCTGTTTGTTTTTGTACACATAAATGACTGTCAAGGAAACAAATACATATACTGCGCTGTTTGTTTAGTCTCAACATCCATCGTCCCCGTCTTGCCCAGTATAGAACTAAGCGGCCATTTGGTATCACTGTCAAAAATTAGAGAAACGAAAAATCAAAAACAGAACTAAAAACTAGAAATCAACAACTGTTTGATTAACATTTATAAAACTAATATAAATTAAAAAATTAATTAAAAAAATGCTCATTTTCATCTATGAATCAAATAATATTATTAAAATAGGATTAAAATAATAAAATAAAAAATAGTAAACATTAAAAAAATTTCTATAATAAAAATAAAATTTATTCTAATTATTTTACTTAATTTTTTTATTTTCAAATTTTATTTTATATTAAAAATTTTATTGACAATTGAAATATAGTATAAAAAAATATTGTTTTTGGTATTATTATCATATTTTTTTTAAAAAATTATGCATATTTTTATTTTAATTATATTTAAATTTATATGATCATTTAATTTTAATTTAAAAGTGTATAAAATGAATAATTTAATTTTAAAAAAATATTTATGGGTATTAAATTTTCTCACAAGAGGTTGTTAAAATAATTAAAAATGAGAAAATTTTGTTTTTAATTTTTTGACAAATAGTTGAAAACTGACAAAAGAAATAAAAAACTCACAACATAAAAAAATATATAAAATAAAAAATAAAAATAATAATGATATCAAATAAGCCCTAAGCTCAGGAGGTTTTTTACAAAATCAACATGTCAAGATGGAAGGAGCGTTACATCGTTCTTAGCCATGGTACGTGAATGTGGGATGCTCACATTTTGAGAATCTATTTTATACTTTTGGCGGATGCAAGTTGTCCTCATGGTGTCTAGGTATTTTAGATAATGAGGGAACAGGGTGGGTGGGAGTTTGTGCAACCCTACATTGGCTATTAGAGGGTTTGCAAAGAAAATGTTATGGGGAAGTGAGGGGAAAGGGTTTGCAAATAGAAATATTTATAAGAGATACGATTGCAAAATATAAAAATGCATCCCAAGGGGGGGAGGTGACAATGAGGCAAATTTTGATTTCTTGTGAACATGAAGTGTAGAATTGTGTGAAAGATGAAGTGCGTAGAATTATGTGGAAGATGAAGTGTGAAGAAGTGTATAGAATTGTGTGGAAAATGAGGTGTGTGGAAGTGCGTAGAATTATATGGAAAGTAAAGTGTGCAGAATAGTGGAGTTTGTAGAAGATGGAGATGAGATGCCTATATATAGGTGTTGATTCAATTTAATTGAGTGCAATGAAAATCAGCAGCTTCCTTTCCTATATATGACAAATTTTGATCTCGTGTGTGTGAAGTATGTGGAAGTGTGTAGAATTGTGTGGAAGATGAAGTGTGGAGAAGTGTGTAGAATTATGCGCAAAATGAAATGTCTAGAAGTGTGTAGAGTTGTGTGGAAAATGAAGTGTGTAGAATTATATGGAAGGTAAAGTGTGTAGAAGCGTGTAAAATAGTAGAGTGTGTTGAAGATGGAGATGAGATGCCTATATATAGGTGTTGATGCAATTCAATTGAGTGAAATGAAAATCAGCAGCTCTCTTTCCTATACTTCCTTCCATGCTAAAAGCATTTGCAGAAAAACAAAGTGATAGGAAATTAAAATGTTGGGTGCTATGGGAAAAATAATGGAAGTTATTTGCAAGATATATGAATATGGAAAAATTATGAAGTATGTAAGGAAATATAGGAAAGGGAGCTGCTGATTTTCATTGCACCCAATTGAATTGCATCTCCATCTTCTACATACTCTACTATTCTACACACTTCTACATACTTTACCTTCCATACAATTCTACACACTTCATCTTCCACACAATTCCACACAATTCTACACACTTCATTTCCCACACAATTCTACACACTCCCATTTTTTAATTTACATTAATAAAATAACAAATTAATTTTTAACAGTATGACCAAAATTTGAAGCAACTTTTTTATTTTTTTTTTTTAACTCCCAAACAGTCTTCTAAATCATCCCATGATTTATTGAATACAAGAGGGATGGAAAAAATAGAGTAGAGCATAAGCTAATTAGGTTGTTTTATGAAAGTTGATTACATAAATTTGATTTAGAAAATTAGGACATTTTATGGATTGCTTAAATGAAAGTCCTTGACATAAATAATCTAAGTCGACTTCCAACAAACTTTCTTAAAGTTAAAAGTTTGGACTGGATTAGTTGCATTTTTTTTTTATTTTTAATTTTTACTTTTATAAATATTTATAAAAAGAAATTAGATTATTTTTTCAGTTTTGCAACATTCATATAAAAAAACTAGAAAATAATAACAATTTTTTTTTATACTATTCACATGTGAAAAATAATTTTATTTTTTATTTTTTAAATAATTCAAAAAATGACACCTTATTTATTAATGTTGTTTGGGGAAAGGGATTTTTTTTTTTGTCCCCGGCTAGAATTTGAGCTTCACATAAACATCAAGGCTTTTAGCCTTCTATGGTTCTATTACATATTACAATTCATAGCTACAATTGCAAGAAAAAATTGCCAAAGGAACTTTAGCATTGAAGACCCTTTTAAAGTTAAAACTACTCATCTCAGCCATCTAGGAACTCAAAACTTGCTATCTTAGAACAGCTAATGGTCACATATAAAGTAATCAACTGTGATATAGATTTTGGATTAGACTCTATACTAGAATATAATAGAGCTGTTAGGATCGACAAGTACAATAATTGAGAAATATAAATTAATAATAAAAAGAAAATGCAAGAAAATAAACACAAAATTTACGTGGTTCAGCTTACTGCCTACATCTTCGAGTCAATATGATAAGTGATCTTCAATATTGGGAAGAAACAAATTACAAGAACATCTAAAATGTTCTCCTTTCTCACTTTTTTGCCAAAGACCTAGAAAGGCACCTACCTATACATACACTCCCTCAAAAATAATTCATTCTCAAATCAAGGGAATCAAATTAACTCTTCCTCAAATTAAGGATACAAATTAACTCTCATGAGATCAACATTCTCTTTAATTATTTTTTCAATATAATAAGAAAAAAAAAACTTCCTCCAATTTTTTTTTGGAGAAAAAAATATCAAAGAAAATAGTAACCCGAAGGGAATTTAATTTGCATTCCTCATGTATGGGAGAGTTAATTGGATTATATATAGGTGCCGTTCTAGCTCTGTGAAAAGTGGGGGAGTACGACATCTTAGATGCTTTTATAATTTGTCTCTTCTGATATATCACCACTTGTTAGGATTGATAAATATGATAATGGAGAACAATAAATGATTAATAAAAGAGGAATGCAAGACAATAATTACAATATTTATGTGATTCGACTTACAAGCTATATCCATAGGCAAAGATAGAAGAAGAAATTCATCATTAAGAATAGGGGAAATTATAAGGGGAGTCGGCCACTCCACGTGGATGTACCTCTCCTGTAATCTGTTAGAATTGGTGTATTCCCAAGAGAAAAAAAGGGGAAAGGGGGGGGGGGGGGGGAGTGAATTGGGTATTTAAAAATTTCTCCCCTAGGTTCAACTAGTTCAGCAACAATATATTCACAACCTTGGGTCAGTCTACCCAAATGTGCAGATAAGTAAAATATATGGAATTTAAATCATGCACATCATTCACACAGTAACATACACGTGCGGTAAATATAAAGTGCGGAAATATAAATACGCACACGATACGTTAACGGGGTTCAGCCAACTGTGCCTACGTCCCTGCCTCTAGCTCACAAGCCTGAGAATTTCACTAATGGCTCACTTAACGAGTGGAGCGGTATCGATTACAATCAGGTCAATTAGCACAGGGTTGACCTCAACCTTTACAATTAAGTCAATTAGCGGGGCCAACCTCAACCTACACCTTAATAAGATGGTGTACCTAACTTTCTTAACCGGGTCTAAGTCAATCTGGGACTATTTCAAAGGGTTAGTCTCCTTATTTAGGCCCGTGCTTGGAAATACAACAAATTTGCTCCAATGAAATGGTATAGTGATCATGCTTCATGTAAAGTAGATATGTACCTAGTTATGCGCAATCACATACACCATCAATATGATATAATAAGTAAGCTCAATGTGGTTTAATATATGTTAACTCTCAAATAAGTATTTGCTATCAATGTAATTAGTGCGTGAGAGTGCAAACCAATATGATCTTTGTATTGCAAGATGTATTCAATCTAAATGCTCAAACAAAATATCAACCAACCCTCGGATATTTTAACTAACATATTTTCTCAATGGTATAGAGCTCAAGTAGTATATAGATTTGGTTTGCAAAAAGAAATTTAATCTTTGTATACAGCAAAAGATATAATTCAATGAATATTGCCACAAAGATATTTAATCCATAAACAAATATCTCTTCAAATATTTTTCAAGATAAAATACAATAGATATTTGAAAATGATTTTGAAAATATTTTGCAACCAAAGTAATATACGAATTTCTCTAGATATTGCAACGAACATGCAGTCTCAGAAGATCAAATGAAAGTCTTCTTGGGAGAGACTTATAAACAAAGTCCCTTAAGAATACTTAGGTTTGGCTCTCTAGAAAAAATTATATCAAACAATTGCAAACTAAGTGAGAGCAAACCTTTAGAGCAATCAATCACTCAAAACAAACTTACGAAAGATTTTGACAATAGTAGAAGGTAAGTATGAGTGAATGGAGCTTAGAAGAGCATTATAGGATTTGGGAATTTCAGAGAATTTTTCTTAGTCAAGATTGTTAATCCTATACTAATTATTCCAAATGAGTGGGTATTTATAGACTTCCCTTGAAATATAACCGTTAAGGACATGGCTGGAATAATTAGAAAAGTTTTAATGATATTTAATTATTTTAACCTTGTTTAACCGAGTTAACCATGGTAAAAAAATAGGTTAAACCTGAGAGCACCAGTCGACCAGGACAAGTTTGGTCAACCCAAGTTGTTAGGGTTTGGTTGACCGGGCCAAAAATGAACTGCTCGTTCAGTCGATCGGACAAGTATGTCAGAGGCGATTTTTCAATATTTTCAAGGTTTGATCAACCAGACTGAGAATGAACTAGACTGGTCGGTTGACCAGACTGTTGGGTTCCCACACATGGGAACTCGGCTGACTAGGTTGGTGGTATACAATTTCTTTCGGTTGACCAGGAAGTCAAAATGTTGACTTCTGAGGAGTCTGTTCGATCGGGGTTAAATAAGCTGCATGAGTTTAGTCGACCGGGCTATGGTCAACTTGTTGACCCAGCATCAGTTCGGTTGATCGGGCATTTTTGTATAGGTAAGTTCGGTCGACTGAGTGTGCACATCTTATGCATTTCGGTCTTGTTTCAAGCATTCAATCATCCTAAACAAATGATCAATCATATGTATGCATGAGTGAGTGTCCTAGGATCATTTCTAGGTCTTTTAAAGACACCAAAAAAATCAGGCGTCAGTCGATCAAAATCCCTAAGGTCTTTCTAAGGTCATTTTCATTTTGAGCTTACCTCACATACCATGTAGGTGATGCATACAAATATTACAAGCTAGACCCTATTTACTATTACAGACCCATGATGAATATGAAAATTGAATACAATCATAAATAAGGTCTCCAAGGCTTCAACTTCAACTCCTTGTGCTATCACATGATACCACCAAGATAAACCTGCACATCAACTCGACAGACATTAAATACCTGAGTATTTGTTATAATCAAAACAAGGAATGACCCATAGGGTCAACAATCTTCCAATTTTTGATGATGACAAATACTTGCCTACTTCTCCCTTTTTTGGCAACAACAAAAAGGGCCTAGATTAGACATTAAAGTATATAGGCAAATAAAAGGTAATTATCATTCAAATACAAATATGGTTTTGGGAAATCTTTAAAAATTTCGGCAAAATGCCATTTGAAAGTAGAACATTTCCCAAAAGAGTATCTGTATAAAAAATGACATGTTTGGAGTATTAAAATTAACCACAACTATTTAACCCAAACAGTCTAGTATGATCAAGAATCATTATTTTTAGCATCCAAAGAGATAATAAAGTCATACAATGCACAAGATAATAAAGTCATACAATGCACAATGATAGACAAGGTATGAAGTATAGCAATTGAGTACACAAACTTTATAATTGGTCATTTCAATGATTTAAATGACATAACAAACGTAATTATACTAGAATTATCCACAAACCATAGCAGTTTAAATTATATGACAAGACTCGTGAAAGATTTGAGTTAAAAGCAAACGGCATATGATACCAAAAAAAGGGTTTGAGCATAAAAACAGTCTAACTAGTTTGCATGCATTTTTATGTGAGCTCCATGAACCAGTTATGCAACATCCTTTGCAATTTTTTTTTTAAACAAACAAAAATAACTTCATGACTTAAAATTTTAACGCATAGATAGCACAAGTCATGAAAGCCTTTAGCACACAGGCAAGAACTAAAACATGTTTAATTTAAAAGCATTTCTTGCTATAATATAGTAAATATATATAAAATATATATACAAATATTAAAAATATATCCCCTTTCATATTTGTAAAAAGTACTGGGGGTTGTTTGTTGGAAAAATAAGATTTTAATTTAAAGCAAGCAAGTACAAGTTTTCTGGTTTGTCCATTAAGCACATACTAAAATATAACTAGAAAATCACAACCATAATGGTCCTAAAGATATAAAAATCACATACAAGATCATATGGCAAAATCAAATGATTGTGGCAAATCAACATATTTCAAAGTATGATTTTCAATAATGACTTTCCATTCAAGCACATACCACACTCAATTCAAAAATCAGATCTAAGCTAAACATATTTGTAAGCAAAATAAAATAGGATTTCATGTTTAGATGCTCCCCCTATCAATTTGGGTACGTGCTTAGATTCTTTAATTACTTATACTAACTAAAGATTAATTTTATTATGCTTAGTAGTATAAGTCATCAATCCAAATCTTTAAAATAAATTATACTGAGTATTTGTCAATTAAATTTGTCACTTGATTAGTATAGTTGTCCCTATAGACCATGGATGCATCAAAAGAGTGTATATTAAGGCATGCAATAGAGTTCATGACTCACGAACATTCCATATCAAAACATAAAGTTTTAAGCGCAAGATATAATGTTCAGGGATATCAGAAGAGTCTCAATATTTCAATACACGAAAGTGATGCATATGGATCATTTATGCGCTTCCTATAGGGATGGATCTGAGCCTTCCTAAAAGGTTGATGATTATGCTAGGATGAAGTTTAATTATCTATTAGATTTCGCTTATCCTTTCCAAAATGTTTTAACGTTATTTTTTATCATAATCATATTTAATACAAGGTTTTATAGGGAAAAATTCTGGCGAAAATAGGTCAATTTCCCATAACCTGTATCTGATAGTGGGTTGTTTTCAACAGATAAATCATATAAAGCAAACAACAACCTAATATCCACAACTAGCATGCAAAGTATGTCACTGCATCCACCATGTAGGAGGCTTTTTAACACAGACATGCTTTCCAGTATTTCATTCAACAACTCATAAAAGAAATGAATTATCAAATAGATGATATGAGCAATAGCTAAGAATGGATAGTTATGAGATTAGTGTATAGTTGTTCTCACAAAGGCATACAAACAAATAAGCATAAATAAAAATTGAGAGCATTTCAATGTATATAATCATGAAAGAATATATGCTCCCCTTGAGTTATGCGCTAATTCATTTTATGCCTTTTCTTATTTATCAACTTTCTTTAGCCAAGGTTATTAAGATTTTCAATGAATTTAGACTTGGCATGAATGCTTTAGTCTTATTGGATAAAAAAGTCACAATGATTATTTTTTTGAGAGTTCTAAGCCTATATTGCCTCTATTGATATGAGTTTCAATGCGTGTGAGAGGCCTAAGTTCAAATGGCTTTGAATGTTAAGATTCGTGCATAGATTTCTTTGAAATTTGTTCTATTTTCTAGATTAAAACCTATATTAATCATTTTAGCCATTTAACTTCATTTCTAAGTACATAAAGCTCTAAAGAATATGACTTAATGATTTGAGAGCTTGTGAAAGGAAGATAAATAATCACTCTTTGAAAATTTAAATCACTCATGGGTACTGAAGAGTATTTAGGATAGGCAGGACATTTATTAAAATAGTTTTATGAGAGTGAATATGTCCAAACCATTTAGACAAAGAGCAACTAGAAGTATATGAGTTTTTGAACACTGCTATTTGGTGATTGGAAAGTATCCTTTAGATATTAACACATAGAGGAGCAAGGATACGAACCAAGGAATGGGTGAAACCTCACCGAATATGATCGTGGTTTGGTAAGGATTTCCTATGGATGAGAGAAACCAAAATTAGAGGATTTACAATCTAAACTTAAAAGGAATACTCCCTTGGTGGATGCCTCTAATTTTTATTAGGAATGATATCCTATGACAAGCACTTATTGGATTAGGAATTTATAATAACTAGTGCTTACACCTAGAGTGATGACTTCTACTTGTTCGAGACTATAAAGTTCAAGGATGAGTTTAGGATTATATGGTATATAGTGTGAGATGGATTTCCTAAACCACAAGCTTGTGCAA
The DNA here is from genome assembly GCF_029873635.1 of Malania oleifera. Taxonomy (NCBI): domain Eukaryota; kingdom Viridiplantae; phylum Streptophyta; class Magnoliopsida; order Santalales; family Ximeniaceae; genus Malania; species Malania oleifera. The sequence goes on along the minus strand of NC_080421.1, from coordinate 43,658,155 downwards.
TGGACAATATATGCTCAATTTAAGAATTGTACACTCAAGTATGGATTAAGCATTTGGAATTATTTACCAAGCAAGAAAGCCTTGTCCATTTGAAAGTGGATTTCATTCAAGTATGTTATAGCCAATGTTTTACATATTTTATCCAATTATTGTGATATAAATGAATTGAGTTCATATTGGATATCTTGCTTGAATTTGTGTATTTGCTTTAATTTCTAATGAGCTTAGTATTCAATATAGTGTATAATGAATGCATATACTAATATTTGGAATTTTAAGCACGCACCACTTCTCGATCTTATAGTAATCACGACCCATAAACCTAAACACTGAGGAAAGATTAACTATAAAATAATTTCAAATTTTCCTTAGGTCCTACGGGGTTTGCTTTTACGATCATCCATATCATTTCTTTGTCTAGGCCTCGGGCACTTCTAAATAGACAATTAAAACTGACGTGCCCTTTCATTGTATGGTGCAAGCAAGTTTTGAATAAATGTGAAAGATTGTGCTTGCATACCCAATTTTTACTAGATGTGGCATGGAAAAATTTATAACGATGAGATTTGCAAAGTGAACCCTTTTTGAAAGCATTTCTCTTCTTAACTTTGAAGGGTTTAATATGATTATTCTTTTCATCTTTAATTTTGGGAGCAACTTTAGAATAATCATCTATCTCTTCATCTAAGCAGACAATTTTCAATATTTTCTCAATCTCTTTCTTTTCTAATATGGCATGATAATCTTTTAGATCGTCTAATTGTGTTGGCACCCTTTTATTTTCTTTCTTCATGACTAATTTTTGCTTAGATATCCAAATAGAAGCTTATGCATTTTAAGTAAATCCTTTTCTAGTTCTTTATAGAATGACATGCTTTTATTTATCAAATTAGCATATGATTCATCACACAATTCAACACAAGAATTATCATATGAATGAGTGCATGAATTTTCAGCCAAAACATCACATGAGCTATCAGATGATTCATCACAAGATTTTTCACAATAAGCATTGCATGAATCATTTACAAAATTATCACAACGTTTGACAGATGATTCAATGTACAATATATTACAATATTTTCCACGAGAATCATCGCATGCATCATTAATACTATTATAACCAAATGATTCAGTGTATGATACATCACAACATGCATCACAATAATCATCAAACGAGCTAGAGTGAGAATCATATACCTCCTCGTTGATTTCTAGCTCATGATTTACCTCCTTCTGATCATTTGAACTTGGAGCATTCGGAGGAATTACGATCTCCTTCTCCTAGGTCTCTCCATATTTTCTTTCATGTTCATCCTAGACATCCTTTGCACTTGCACTTACACATGCCAAAATATCAAGTAAAATATTAGACTCTAAAGTACAATATAATATATTCATGGCATTAGAATTAATCATGTTAAAATCATTTTGATTTATTCATGCACATCTTCCTTTAGCAGTCACAAGCCAGACCCTCCAGTCCATAGATTTTAAAAATATGGTCATTCTAAGGTGGTGTAATCGACACCACAAAATAATGGAGGACTGGTAGGTGACTGTCCCTTTTGGAATGGAGATACACCAATATAAGCCATCTTAATCTTTTGGAAAAAAACGTTTAAGTCAATGCCACGAGACTCTATACCAATTGTTAGAATTGGTGTATTCCCAAGAGGGGAGGGGGTGAATTGGGTATTTAAAAATTTCTCCCTAAGTTCAACTAGTTTAGCAACAGTATATTCACAACCTAGGGTCAGTGTACCCAAATGCGTAGATGTGCATCATTCACACGGTAACATACACATGTGGTAAATATAAAGTGCATAAATATAAACAGACACACGATATGTTATCGAGGTTCGGCCAATTGTGCCTACGTCCCTGCCTCTAGCTCTCAAGTCCGAGGATTCCACTAATGGTTCACTTAATGGGTGGAGTGGCACCGATTATAACCAGGTCAATTAGCTCAGGGCTAACCTCAACCTTTATAACTAGGTCAATTAATGGGGCTGATCTCAACTTACACCTTAACAGGATGGTGCACCTAACTTTCCTAACCGGGTCTAAGCCAATTCAGGACTATTTCAAAGGGCTAATTTCCTTCTTCAGGCCCATTCCTGGAAATACAACAAATTTGCTCATAATAAAATGGTACAGTGATTATGATTTTATGTAAAGCAGATATGTACCCAGTTACGCGCAATCACTTACACCACCAATATGATATAATAAGTAAGCTCAATGTGGTTTAATATATGTCAACTCTCAAATAAGTATTTTCTATCAATGTAATCAGTGTGTGAGAGTGCAAACCAATATGATCTTTGTATTACAAGATGTATTCAATCTAAATGCTCAAACAAACATATCAACCAACCTTTATATATTTTAACTAACAGATTTTCTCAATGGTATAGAGCTCAAGTAGTATAAAGATTTGGTTTGCAAACAGAAATTTAATCTTTGTATACATCAAAAGATATAATTCAATGAATATTGCCACAAAGATTTTTAACCCATAAACATATATCTCTTCAAATATTTTTCAAGATAAAACACAATAGGTATTTGAAAATGATTTTGAAAATATTTTGCAACCAAAGTAATATACGAGCTTCTCAAGATATTGCAATGAACATGCAATCTCAGAAGATCAAATGAAAGTCTTCTTGGGAAAGACTTATTAACATAGTCCCCTAAGAATACTTAGGTTTGGCTCTCTAGAAAATATTATGTCAAACAATTGCAAACCAAGTGAGAGCAAACCTTTAGAGCAATCAATCACTCAAAACAAACTTACGAAGGATTTTGGAAATAGTGGAAGGTAAGTATGAGTGAATGGAGCTTAGAAAAGAGTATTATGAGTTTTGGGAATTTCAGAGAATTTTTCTTAGTCCAGATTATTAATCCTATACTAATTATTCCAAATGTGGGGGTATTTGTAGACTTCCCCTGAAATATAACCGTTAAGGACTTGGTTGGAATAATTAGAAAATTTTTAATGATATTTAATTATTATAACCTTGTTTAACTGAGTTAACCATGGTAAAATAATAGGTCCAACCCGAGAGCACCAGTCGACCAGGACAAGTTCAATTGACTTAAGTTGTTGGGTTTCGATCGACTGGGCTAAAAATGAATTGCCTGTTTGGTCAATCGGACAAGTATGTCAGAAGCAATTTTTTAATATTTTCGAGGTTCAGTCAGCCAGGCTGAGAATGAACTAGACTGGTCGGTCAACCACACTATTCGGTTCCCACACGTGGGAACTCGGTCGAACAGTTTGGTGGTATACAATTTTCTCTCAGTCGACCAAGAAGTCAAAATGTTGACTTCTGGGGAGTTCGGTCGACTGGGGTCAAATGAACTGTGTGAGTTTGGTTGACTGGGCTATGGTCAACTTATTGACCCAGCACCGGTTCGGTCGACCGGACATTTTTGTAAAGGTAAGTTCAGTCGATCGAGTGTGCACATTTTGTGCATTTCGGTCCTATTTCAAGCATTCAATCACCCTAAACAAATGATCAATCATATGTATGCATGAGTGAGTATCCTAGGGTCATTTATAGGTCTTTTGAAGATACCAAAAAAATCCTATGTCGGTCGACTGAAATCCTTAAGGTCTTTCTAAGGTCATTTTCATTTTGAACTTACCTCACATACCATGCAGTTGATGCATACAAATATTACAAGCTAGACCTTATTTACTATTATAGACCCATGATAAATATGAAAATTACAGACAATCATAAATAAGGTCTTCAAGGCTTCAACTTCAACTTCTTATGCTATCACATGATACCGCCAAGATAAACTTGCACATCAACTCGACAGACAATAAATACCTGAGTATTTGTCATAATCAAAACAGGGTATGACCCATAGGGTCAACATAATCATTTGACATGTGGCATGTGGCTCCCAGTTGAATCTCTCCCACTAGAACGACGTTAACGTTTGTGTGAAAAAGAAATGCTTTAGGAATGTTGTAGAAAAGGAAACTGAGCTGCTTCTTCGCTGCTCTCTCTAATATCTTCCTCTTTCTTTGTTCTTCACTAGCGGCCGATGAAGCAGATGCGACGGTGATCTGGGTTCGATGACAAATAGAAGATCTTATGCTTCTGAAATTTTTTTTTTGTTCTAATTTATAAGATTTGGGTTTGTTTTTCATTTTTAATTTGAAGAACAAATCTTATTTATTTAATCCATTTTTTTTTTCTATGAGTGATAGTGGAATTTCTCCACTTAAATTGTTGAGGGAAACATAAAAAATTTGGACTCTTTACACTCAAAAATAGAATTTTATCGGTGAGATGCTTCTTAGAAATATTGAGGGTATTCAAGCTATTAAATGGTGAGAATTTAGAAGGAACAACCCATAAGACTAGTTCTAGACAAGTCAGGGTATTTTGTTATTGTTGAGATCCAAAACTTGAAGCTTATCGAGTTTCCCAATGGTGGTCTCAGGAACCAATCCGGCAAGACCAAAATTAGGAAACATCAACCCAATAACTTGTTCTTGTTTGGCATCACAGAACACTCCTTGCCTATTGCAAAAAGGAGAAGAAAAGCTGTAAACTTGAGAAGTGGTTAAACCCATCCTCTGTAAGAAATCTGCAACATAGAACCTATCTATATTGGGTTCTAGTTTCTCGTACTCTATTCTGCGTACACCTTCTATTGTTTCTTTAATTTTCTTTTTTCCTTCCTCTAGTTCTATTCTCTCACACTTTGTGCTTCTTATATCTCTCCCTTTTTTTTCTTTTTTATTTCTCTATCCTATTCATTCTTCCAATATTCTTTTTTTTTTTTTTTTGTTTCAATCTCTGCGAGTTCCTCTCTTTCTCTCTCCTTGTTCTAATTCTCTCTCCTTTAGCCTTTATTTTTCTCTCTATTTTTAAGTTCTCACCTCAATAAATTATCCTCTATTATTTTTTATTTAACCCATCTTCTACAAGAAATCTTCTATTTGCCGTCGAATGCATATTGCTATTGCATCTGCTTTATCGATTGCTAGTGAAGAACAAAAAAAGTAACGCCCCAAACCTGCCAAGTGGGGCTCGGGGTGTTACGTGACCACTCATTCATCTCTGATACCATACACGCAGTGGAATATTATTAAACTACCTCAAATAAAATACTAGATTATTATGTTGTACATCCAAAAAGTCTATCCATTCAACTCATGTTACATAACCGAAAATTAAACATAAATTTACATATTTTAGTTCCCATGACTACTCGTAGTTACAAAAACTAGCCCTGCCCTGGAGCTTACTAAGCTCAATCACCTAAGGGACCTGAAAATTTAATAATTTGCTAGGGTGAGACCACTTCTCAATAAAGATGGAATATATTATATCAGTGTATGGAAAATGAGTTTCAGTGTATACAAAATATAGATGTTTGTTAATCAACATCAACTGAGAAAACACATGCAGACTGTACTCACACACACACATAAACATTTATAAGCGAGAGTTGCCGAGGATAGGGAAGATTGTACGCCCATACATGTAACGCCCCTTTGCTCTGATACCGTTTGTAACTTTGCCCTTTTAAATGGGTGAGGCTACAACTAATACTTATCAGGCCACCCACCTTACTCAGTAAAACCTCAGGTAGAGAGTTTTACCTCACTATAATTTGTTTATACATTTTAATTCACATACATGTACTCACACACATTCAACATCAATCATACCACAGAATCCGCATACACGTACTTTTCATAATAACATAGTATATCCAAAATCTTAATGTATTCAATTCTACTACACATATTCACACCCACCCCACCAAGGACAATGCACAAGTACTTCAGTATTCATCATTCTCACTGCGTACTCAGCAAATCTCAATACATGGCTCACATAGGGACTTTCACAGATATAATACACATAACACCATTCATAGCAGATCGATAAAAACGAACTCCTCATCCATCCTGCCAACGTTTTTACCCTATTTATACAAATGACAATATAACGAACTCCTCATAATCCTGCCAACGTTATATCACAACTTATATCATGGACAATATAACGAACTCCTTATTTGCCTGCCAACGTTATATTGCGATATACATGAAAAACATTAAATCACACAAACATATAAGTACCCACACCACAACAATCACAACCAGTTTATTAAAGTGAAATATTAATCTCATGCCACATAATTTATATATTTAACCATACTTTACTAAACGGTTTGTGAATAATAAATCATAATTTAATAATCCAAGTCCATTAATTTCATTTGTTTAATTTATTTAGAAAATCCATCATAATCATCTAGAAATCAAATACTTTAATTTAATTAGTTCAACTTTAAAATAATTATTATTATAAAATCCTTAGGCTCACAAACACCAATTTAATCAATTCATAATAAATATAATAACCCAAAATCTAATTTCCATATGCCAAAATATTCAGAAAAACATGTATTTAATTCCTATAATCTCATATTACAATTTAATCGATTAATTTATAAAAATTTCTGACATAATTTATTCCTTTTACCTTATCCCAGGAGTGGTGCTTACGCTGCTCCTATGACAAATCCACTCCGGTTAAAGTGTTAGTGGTTGAATTTGGAACCCAAGGGTATTTTCCGTTCTTCAATTGACGTATGCTTGGCCAAAAAAATTGAGGAGAGAGAGAGAGGGAGAGGCTGAGGAGAGAGAGAGAGAGAGAGAGAGAGAGAGAGAGAGAGAGCAAGCATAGGGAGAGGGAGAGTCTTAGGATTAATTGAAATCTTGAAGCTTCTTAAAAAAGGTTCAGGTTATCTCACTTATATATATATATATATATATAAATATAATTATATTATATTATTTCATTAATAATTATAATTATTTAATTATTTAATTTTGTTGGCCGGGTTACTACATTCTCCCCTTCTCAAAAGAATTTCGTCCTTGAAATTCGCTAATCGACCATTTTATATAACTCTAAAATCACCTAATCATCCTCATACCACAATTTCAATATATATACTCCACAGATATACATAAACATGTCACTTAGAATCGAATAAATCTATCGTTTACCTCAAAACATAAACACATTACCTGCTGTTGCGCCACCAACAATATCAGCATCAGTCGGGGTAAGTGTGTAAACCCGCACCGGGCCATCGTGAGGCACCAAATTGTTCCTCTAGTTTTGATTAGGGGTAGGTTCATTGTTCGACAGTCCATGACAAACTCGAGCTATATGGCCGTACCTACCGCACCAATAGCACACAGGACCTCTACCCCGACATTCTCCCTAATGCGTGATGAATCACTTCGGCGGCCTCGTTCATCCCTATCTAGCCTCTGGACCACAATATCACTGTCACCCTTCCATGGACCCTGTCTGGCATCTGTATGGAAGCTGGGAGGCATGGACTTCTTCCTCTGATTTGCTACCACCTCACACTCCTACATATTGGCCTCTACTACCATGACCTTGTCCACCAGTTCAGAGAAACTTTGAGCCAAAAACGCCACCACCTGTGTGCATATTCCCTGCCTCAGACCTCTCTTAAACCTCCGGGCCTCCGGGACTATGTATGGAGTGAAGTGAGATAGCTCCACAAACTTGGCCGCGTAATACTGTACGGTTAAGGACCCCTAAGTCAGATTTCAAAATTCGTCTGCCTTAACTTGCTGGATGGCTGCGGGGAAATAACTGTCAAATAAGATTTTCTTAAAATGGTTCCAAGTAATAACCACAGGTTCTAGCCTCTATTCTTCTACCATTTTTACCACTCTTCGCCATCGCTTAGCCTCCCCCATCAGTTTAAAAGTAGCATAATGCACCCTCTACTTCTTGGTGTAATATCGAATGGCCAGAAGCTCTTCCATCTCTTGAACCCAATCCTTAGCCACGATTGGGTCTGCTCCCCTTGTAAATGTCAGCGGACTCATTCGGGTGAACTAATCGATGGTGTAGCCCCAATCAACTGGTGGTTGATCCTGTCCCCTGGAGTCCCTTTAGATCTCTTTGCTAACCTGACGTGCTATACCCTGCAACACCGTCAAGCTATCAACATCCTCCGCCCTGGAAGTTTCAACATGATTATCCCCTCCAACATCTATGTCCTTATCCTTGGGATCCATCCTGAAAACAGAGCAAAGAATAGTTTCTTAGAATCATATTGTTGGGACCCGACCAGTACAACAAATTAGGTAAAACCATAGAATTACCTACACACTTCTAGCCATTTGACTTTGAGACTTCCCATCCTTAAGTTCGGCCTTGCTACTCAGAAACAAAGCCGTCAAAGGTTTTCCATGATTTTTTTTGAGACCGTTGCCTTAGGGAAATCACAGAAGACTGTCAAAGGATCTTTGCCTCCAAGCTTCCCATTGGCCTTACAAGACTTAAAATATTGTTTTGATGATAACAAATAAGAGCAACTTAACATATTTGGTTAAGTGATGACATTTCAGGACTCAACTATGAAAATGCAAGGTCAAGTATTCACAAGGATCCATTGAAAGCTTATACTTCAAAGAAGGATGCTCATATGAAGCTTAAGGCACGAATTCAAAGATGATTTAATAAAGCTTGAAGATTATGAGAGCATGCATATTAATGTGAACTTGTTAAAATCCTAAAGTACATTTAAAGCTTGAAGAAAAGATGGACTCAAAGCAAGGACATACATGAAGACTTCAAGAGTTGAAGGAATCTTAAGGAAGTTTTATGTAAGTACTTCAAATAATTTCAATATGGATACATGAAACTCTTAGGTTAATTTATGGGACCTAGATACCTTTTAAAATACTTGGAAAATATTTTTATAAGGTCAAAAAATATTTCAAAAGGTTAAAATTATTTTTGGAATGAAAAACACCAAAAATAGGATTTTCCAAATGTTATTATTTTTTCTATATCTGCATTGATGAGCATTTTTTTTTTCTATCAAAAACTCCTTTTTTTTTTAAAGAGTGTTCAACATGAACGTTATGGGATTTTCTCTTACCTTTCTTTTGATACCAAGATCAACTAATTTGGGGTAGTACATAAAAAGTTATGACCAAAATACTGAAAGGGGGTCGAAGCTGTCAGGTTTTTGTTTTTTTTTTTTTTTTTTCTGAGGAGGCAGTGTACCCTCAGAAGACTGAATCTCAAGTTCAGACATCTGAACCCAGCACTTCAGAAGACTAAACTCCACATTAGTCTTTTGACCCTATTTCTAGACTGAATTTTTCAATGCTTTAAGCAACTTCAGAAGACTGAACCCAATAGTTCAGTTGTCTGAACACTGTTAATGGACATATTTTTTAAAAGTTTTTAAATTCAAACTTATATTTCTTATGCTCCAAACTTTCTATAAACTTGGAAAACACTCCAAGTCACTTGGGGACCACGAAATAGACTTAATTTCTCATCTATAAATAACCCCCAAGGCTAAGGATTAATTACACCAAGAAAATACAACAAACAAGCTTTCTTGCTCTCAAATCTCCCAATTCTCTCAAAGCTCTCTTGTGCAATCAATTTATGAGTTTCACTACTGAGATTTGCTGTGAATTTATCAAGAAAATTTTGAGTCTATTTGTAACAACCTGAAAATTATTTCATATTTATATTTATTTATCTATTATATATATATATATATATATATATATAAAACTCCAACACTTGTGTGTAATGGACACCCCTATGCAGTGGAAAAACAAAAATCACATATATATATATATATATATACAAATATATAATACTAGAACTCAGTATTTCCATACCACATCTATATAATACATCTCTCTCTATAGTATCTCCTAACCCAAAAATACACCACTCTGCACATACTTACCCTATACCTAGGCTAACCAAGTAATCTCTATCCGCGAGCCTCATCTGCTCGCCTGGCTGGCTCACCAAAAAATTTTAAAGTAATGGGGTGATTCGATGCTCTGTAAGAGGAAATATACTATTACTAGTGTGTGGCAACTAAGTCATACAATCATAATAACAACATTTGATACTATAAAATTTGGCAAATTAGTAGAAATATCTTACATTTATTGTAGCTTAAAATATAATTGTATCATCCGAACTGTCTATCTTTCATACTGCTAATATCATACTATATTTATCAAATGTTGTAAAACTATACACACACACACACACACACACACACACACATATATATATATATATATATATATATATATATATATATATATCACTGTGATTTTTCCTAGAACTCTGTATGTCATAATTTGACTCCTCATGATAGGGTTGTGCGGCTTGTAAGCGGGACTTAACGCTGGTCAGCCCTCCAGGTAAGTCACTATACTCTACACTACTTCAACCCAACCAAATTGCATCCACTTCTAGGCACGGAATTGGACTACTGCCTCGTCAAATCGCCCCCCCTCAACCCAGCGAACTAGGGAGCTGCATCTACTCCAAGCATGGTTTGAAGGTACCCACACACTATCTGAGATATGTGGTTGCACTCTATCTGCTTTAGCAATGGTACCATGCTTTGTAAATTGTATCTATGTGTAATATTTATCGGAGGGATATGATACTATAAATACATATACTATAATTATCTTTATTGTTTTCATCATGTTTCCAAAATAACCATAACACTATAGTTCTATACTGTAAATACTATAATATCATAATACTATAACTATAGCATCTTGATGCTATATCTGTATTTCTGACTATATAATCTGTCTGTATGCTCTGTCTGTATATTATGAGTGTTATGGTATTAGGAAACATGGTATACTGTAAATACTGTATATATTGATCTAAACAAGTATCTGTAAAATATTGATCTGAATAAACATTTGTACATGCATACCAATCTGAAATAACATCTTAATATACTGTATAACATGATATGCTGGTAAAATCTATATAAGTTCTATATTAGAGAAATACTACTCAGGTCGCACAAACATTAAAACCCTTATTCTGTAAAACTGTATAACAAACTGATATATATGTATTTATGAAATCTCTATTAACATATTTAAAATTCATAGCATAGAAAATTTCCCTTACCTAGTTTCGGTAAAAGCCCTCTACTCTGCCTGGTCTTGCTTCCGCAGGGTTCCTCGCTCAACACCCTGAAAACCATATCTCCCAGAATAAAATATCCTAATTTTCCTTCGTACAACATTTTATATAACTATGGGAAAGGAAAAAACTCAATAAAATGCCTTACCCTAGAATTGGAACGAAATTCCAGCCAGCTCCACCAACGATCCGCTCCGGTAGACTTGCAGAGAACTTTCTTAGGAGCGTCATGGTGGCTTTAGATCGTCGATCTGGTGAGAAACGGAGTCGAGATCAAAGAAAGAAGGAGAGGGATACATTTAGAGAGAGAGAGAGGAAAGAATTTGCGCTCGTTATTGCCGAAAAATCTGGGTTTTTGCTATTTATAGCCCTGGATTCATCAACGAGACATGTCATCTCATCGACAAGGCCCTGAAGAAGTTCGTTGACAAACCTTCTCTCCTAGTTGACGAATTTCAGATAGCCATAAACTCCTTCTCAGTATCTTCTCATCGATGAAACCTGTCCTTGTCGATGAGATCCTCTTGTACCCTCGTCGACGAATCCCCTGTGTTCTTCAACGAGAACCTTATTAATTTCTTGGGTTGTTACATTCTCCCCTCATAAAATTTCGTCCTCGAAATTCACTATCTATGTTGAACATTATCCTTCAAGGAAAATGGTCTACTTATTTTATTACTTACCCTCACTTATGGCGGAGGAATACCGTGGTTACATTCTAAACTTTAGGAAATTAGACATATAAAACTAAAAACAACCTACTAACTAATTTAATACATGTATCTGAAAAAGAAATATTATCTAATTATTTATATTTTACCTGATTACTACTAATCCTCTTGGAATAAATGCGGGTATTTCCTTTTGATTTCATCTTCGAGTTCCCATGAGGCTTCTTCTGCAGTATGGTTCCTTCACAAAACTTTCACTAACTCAATTTCTTTCGTGCACAATTCTTGTGTATTTTTGTCTAAAATCTGTACTGGTGCCTCTTCATAAGCTAATGAATCCTTAAGCTCTATCTCTGCATATCTAATTATGTGGGACAGGTCTGGGACGTATTTCTATAACATAGCAACGTGAAACATGTCATGTATTCTAGACAAAGCTGGCAGAAAAGCTAGCCTATAGGTAATTGGTCCTACTTTCTCTAGTATCTTAGAAGGATCAATATACCTAGGGCTCAACTTGCCCTTCTTTCCAAATCTTATAATTCCTTTTAGGGGAGCTATCTTCAAGAATACTCGATCCCCCACATTAAACTCTAACTTTCGGCAGTGAGAATCTTCGTAGCTTTTCTGCCGACTCTGCGCTATATTAATCCTTTCTTTAATTATTCGAACCTTGTTGTACGCATGCTGTATTAATTCTAGAGCCAAAACTCATCTTTCACCTACTTCATCTCAGAAGAGAGGAAAACGACATCTCCTACCATATAGTGCCTCATAAGGTGACATGCCGATACTAGCCTGATAGCTGTTATTATAAGCAAAATCGACTAACGACATAAACTAGGTCCAACTATCCCTAAAATCAAGCACATAAGCACGAAGCATATCTTCCAATGTCTAGATCATCTTCTTGGTTTGACCATCTATCTAGGGATGGAAAGCAGTGTTGAATACTAACTGTGTACCCATAGCCTCCTGAAAACTTTTCTAAAATCGTGAAGTGAACCGAGGATCTCGGTCTGAAACTATGGATACCAGTACGCTAGGGACATGCACTATCTCCTAAACATATATCTCTGCCAGCTGATCCATGGAATAACCAACTTTAATCGGGATAAAATGAGTTGTCTTCATTAGAAGATCAACAACCACCCAAATTGCATTCAATCCTTGTTGCATTGATGGTAATCCCGTAATGAAATCCATCGAAACGTGATCCCATTTCCACTCTAGAATGAACAATGGCTGCAACTATCTTGCTGAACTTTAGTGTTTAGATTTAGCCTGTTGGCACATCAAGCACTACTGTACAAACTCGGCTATCTGCCTCTTTATTCTACTCCACTAGAAATACTCTTGCAAATCCCTGTATATTTTGGCACTTCCAGGATGAACTGTATATAGTGATCTGTGGGCTTCCTCTAAAATCGTCCTTCTAATTTCATCATCTACAGGCACACACAGTCTAGTGCAGAACCTTAGAGCTCCATCATCAAAGATACTAAACTCCTCACCATGACCATCCCGCACTCTTGCCATTACCTCTGCCAATTCCGCGTCATCACTCCGAGCTACCTTAATTTTCTCATATATTGTAGGCTGAACCACCATGTCGGCGATAAAATCCTGAGGACTATCCTTAACTAACTCTATGTTGAGTCTCTTCAAATCCATCAAAATTTAATACGAAATCTCCATGGCTGCTAGTGCTGGTCCCATTGATTTCCTGCTTAGAGCATCAACTACCACATTCGCTTTCCTTAGGTGGTAACTAATGGTGCAGTCATAATCTTTAATAAGTTCTAGCCACCTTCTTTGCCTCATATTTAATTTTTTCTGAGTAAATAAATACTTCAAGCTCTTATGATCCGTGAAAATCTCGCACTTACCACCATATAAATAATGCCTCCAAATCTTAAAATCATAGACTACTGCAGCTAATTCTAAATCATGCATAGGATAATTCTTTTCATATTCTTTAAGCTACGTAGAAGCATATGCAATGCATATCTCATGCTGCATCAACTCACATCCAAGACCCTTCAAAGAGGCATCATTGTATATCACAAATTCATCTCCTCCTGATTGAATAGCAAGAACCAGTGCTGAAACCAACCGTCGCTTTAATTCTTGAAAACTCTGCTCACACTCAGTGGTCTAATCAAACTTTACATTTTTCCTCGTAAATTGTGTTAATGGACTTGATAATCTGGAGAAATTGTCTACGAAACGCCGGTAATAGCCTGCTAATCCTAGAAAGCTCCTAATCTCCTGAACATTCCTTGGCCTTTCTTAACTTACCACTGCCTCTATTTTACTCGAATCAATTGATATACCTGCCTTAGAGATCACATGGTCGAGAAAGGTAACTTGCCTTAACCAAAATTCACACTTCTTGAACTTAGCGTAAAACTTTCTCCCTCTCAATGTTTGCAATACTAGCCTCAAATGATGCTCGTACTCCTTAAAACTCATCGAATATACCAGCATATCATCAATAAACACAACCACAAACTGATCTAAATATTGATGGAACACCCAATTCATTAAATCCATAAATACTTCTGGTGCATTAGTCAACCCAAATGGCATCACTAAGAACTTGTAATGCCCATATCTAGTCCGAAATGTGGTCTTCAAAATGTCCTCTTCTCTAACTTTCACCTGATGATAACTCGACTGCAAGTCAATTTTAGAGTAAACTTGGGTCCCCTGAAGCTGATCAAATAAATCATCGATCCTAGGGAGAGGATATTTATTCTTAATTTTTAGTTTGTTTATGTCCCTATAGTCGATACATAACCTCATGGTCCCGTCTTTCTTTTTCATGAATAAAACTAGTGCTCCCTAGGGTGACACACTGGGCCTGATAAACCCCTTGTCCAGCAATTCCTGTAAATAATCTTTCAATTATTTCAAATCAATTGCAGCCATATGGTATGGTGCTTTAGATACTGGTGCAGATCCTGACAACAGATCTACAGTAAACCCAATCTCACAGTCTGGTGGCAAGCTAGACAATTCTTCTGGAAAGATGTGTGAAAATTCTCTGACTACTAGTATGTCAACTTGTTTTAATTCTTCTTTTGGTAATTCTTTTATGTATGCGACATACCCCTAGAAACCATCCTGTAATAGTCTCTCACTTGAATAGCTGACACCAGCTATGGTGAGGCACGTACGCGTGATCCCACAAATCTGTATTCTCACTCACCTGGGGGTTTGAAAATCACTTCTTTCTGATGGCAATCTATGCTAGCGTGATGAGTAGCTAGCCACTCCATACCCAGTATCACATCAAACCCCTGCATATCTAGGACCACGAGATCAACTGGTAGTACTCTCTCTTAAATACTTACTCAAAAATTACGAAGCACCTTCCTGTATCTTACTACAGATTCCATCGGTGTACCCACAGACAGTTCCACATCTAATAGCTGTGTTTCTACCCCAGTTATTCTTACATACCCTACCAATATAAAGGAATGAGTGGCTCCAATATAAAATAAAACAATAACTTTATATGGTAAAGTAATAAGGGTACCTTTGACCACGTCTCTAGTCGTCTCAGCATCTCTCGACGTCAACACATAGACTCTCGCTGGTGTAGTATTCCTCTACTGACCTCCGCGGGGTGCCTGGTATCCACCTAAAAATGGTTTGGGAGCTTCTGCATAATTTGAAGGCATTTGATACAATCGAGCCATATGACCGAGCCTCCTACAATGGTAATAGACATTCTTCCCCAGGCGACACTCACCTGGGTATCTCCATCCGCATCTAGGATAAATGGTAGGAGGCTATCCACCCTGAAATCCTCCATGCTCTACCATTTGTCTTTGACCTCCTCCAGATCTACCTCCTTTCTAAGGCCCTCGGCTAGGACTCGCCTGAAAACTCGAGGGTGCGGTCCTCTTCTTCTGACTCTATGTCTCAGTCTTCCTTAGTAGACTCTCCTCTGCTATGATAGCCCTGTCCACCAACTATGAGAAATCCTAGATCCTCAATATTGCCACCTACCTATAAATATCTCCCCTCAGATTTCTCTCAAACATTCTAGCCTTTTTCACCTCATCTGGGACAATATAGGGGCAGAAAAGTAATAGCTTGATGAATTTCTCCACATACTGTTGAACTGTCAACGATCCTTAGGATAGACTCAGAAACTCCTGTATTCAAGCCTCTCTGACTGAGGTAGGATAGTATCTATCGAAGAACATGACCCTGAATCAAGCCTAGGTCATCGGCACTGGAATCGCCCTTTGCTCCTCCAATAATCAGGTAGCTAACCACCATTTCTTGGCCTCCGCCTCCCCTGCCAGTTTATACGTAGCATATAAGACTCTCTGCTTATCTGTGCAGTGAAGTACTGTCAAAATCTTCTCTACCTCCTGCATCCAGTTCTCTGCTGCAGCAAGGTCAGCTGCTTCTAAAAATGTCGGTAGGTTCATTTTCCTAAATTTCTCTATAGTACATCCTTGAGCTGGAGATGGACCTCACTGCTCTCTAGAACTCCAAGCTATCTCAATCATAACTTGCTGAGCCACACTACGTAGCACAGCATCCCTACTAGCGTGAGCGCTATTTCCTTCTGGTTCCATCCTACAAATACATAGAACACCATTTTAGAATCCTATTTCTCACACAAATCTAGCTTATTCCGCTCAACTAAAACTTTAAATTCTCTACTAACAATCCCTCCTGATCCTAACCCCAAATCAACTCCGGTAACCTAAACACATGACTCATCCATAGTTTCCCATGGCTTTCCTGAAATCGTCACTCCAGGAAAAAAAATAGAAACCACCATAAAAGTCCTATATTCAAACCACAAAATAAAACCTTAAAAAAATTTTTTTTTTTTCTATATTCTGGTATTCTTTTCCGTTGTACTCTAGACTCTGCAGAACGTAGCAACCTAGACTTTGATACCACAATGTAACGACCTAAAAATTATTTCATATTTATATTTATTTATCTATTATATATATATAACTCCAACACCTGTGTGTAATGGGCACCCCTATGTAGTGGAAAAACATAAATCACATATCCATATATATACAAATATACAATACCAGAACTCAGTATTTCTAAACCACATCTATATAATACATCTCTCTCTCCAGTATCTCCTAACCCAAAAATACACCACTCTGCACATACTTACCCTATAACTAAGGTAACCAAGTAATCTATATTCGTGAGCCTGATTTGCTCGCCCAGTTGGCTCACCTAAAAATGTTAAAGTAATGGGGTGAGTCAATGCTCAGTAAGAGGAAATATGCTATTAATAGTGTGTGGTAACTAAGTCACATAATCATAATAACAACATTTGATACTGTAAAATCTGGAAAATTAGTAGAAATATCTTACATTTATTGTAGCTTAAAATATAACTGTATCATTTGAACTGTCTATTCATACTGCTAATACCATACTATATTTATCAAATGCTGTAAAACTGTATATACATACATACATATATATATATATATATATATATATATATATCACTGTGATTTTTTCGTGGAACTCTATATGTCATGATCTGACCCCTTATGACAAGGTTGTGCAGCTCGTAGGCAAGACTTAATGCTGGTTGGCTGTCCAGGTAAGTCACTATACTCTACACTACCTCAGCCCGGCCAAACTGCATCCACTTTTAGGCACGGATCTGGACTACTACCTCATCAAACTGGCCCCCCTCAACCCAGCAAACTGGGGAGCTGCATCCACTCCAAGCACGATTTGACGGTACCCACACACTATCTGAGATATGTGGTTACACTCTATCTGTTTTAGCAATGGTATCGTGCTCTATAAATTGTATCTGTCTGTACTATTTTCACAGGGATCTAATACAATATAATACATATACTATAATTATCTTTACTATTTTCATCATGTTTCCAAAATAAGCATAACACTATAGTTTTGTACTGTAAATACTGTAATATCATAATACTATAACTGTAGCATCTTGATGCTATATCTGTATTTTTGACTATATAATCTGTCTGTATGCTATGTCTATATATTCTGAGTGTTATGGTATTAGGAAACATGGTATATTGTAAATACTATATATATTGATCAGAACAAATATCTGTAAAATATTGATCTGAATAAACATCTGTACATGTATACCGATCTGAAATAACATCTTAATATACTGTATAACATGATATGCTGGTAAAATCTATATAAGTTCTATATTAGAGAAATATCTACTCAGGTTGCACAAACATTAAAACCCTTATTCTATAAAACTATATAACAAACTGATATATATGTATCTATGAAATCTTTGTTAACATTTTTAAAATTCCTAGCATAACAAATTTCCCTTACCTAGTTTCGGTAAAAGCCCCCTACCCTGCCTGGTCTTACTTCTGCAGGGTTCCTCGCTCAACACCTTGAAAACCACATCTCCCAGAATAAAATATCCTTATTTTCTTACGTACAAAATTTTATATAACTATTGGAAAGGCAAAAACTCAGTAAAATGCCTTACCCTAGAATTGGAACGAAATTCCAACCAGCTCCACCAACGATCCGCTCCGGTAAACTTGCAGAGGACTTTCCTAAGAGTGTCGTGGTGGCTTCAGATCGTCTATCCAACGAGAAATGGAGTCGGGATCAAAGAAAGAATGAGAGTTAGATGTTTAGAGAGAGAGAGAGAGAGAGAGGAGAGAATTTACGCCAATTATTGCCAAAAAATCTGGGTTTTTGCTTTTTATAGCCCCGGATTCGTAAATGAGACACGTCATCTCATCGATGAGTCCCTGAAGAAATTCATCGACGAACCTTCTCTCCTCGTCGATGAATTTTAGACAGCCATAAACCCCCTCTTAGTATCTTCTCATCGATGAAACCTGTCCTCATCGACGAGATCCTCTTGTACCCTTGTCGATGAATCCCCTGTGTTCGTCGATGAGAACCTTATTAATTTCTTGGGTTGTTACACTACTTTTAATTCTTTCAACCTAGAAAGAAGGCTTACAGTGATATCTTCTTGAGCTTCATATTTCCATTTTGTGAATTTGATTGAAGTATATAGATTTAACTTGTACTAATATGCTCTTTAAGAGAGTGTTCTTGTACACAAAGATTTTCTTTTGTTTCTTGTTGTTCTTTGAGAATTCCAAGTTGTTGGATCGTTGACCAAGTATGGGGAGAGGTGTTACTCTAGCTTAGTGAAGGAGTGTTGGAGCGTGGGGTATCACTTGTAACGGCGTTGTTCCATTCGTAAAGGAACTGGTATAGTGGAATCCTTAGGTGGTTTGGCTAAGGTAAGGACATAGTTTGGGGATAAGTCAAACCTTGTAAAATTTGTGGTCTCCTTCTCTTTCCCTTACTCTCTTAAATTTCTAGCACACATATAAACAGCGTGGATGTTTTAATTTCATAAATACTACGAAGTTTGGATATTAAATAAACTTAAAGATTAATTTGTTTTTGGTCTAGCGGAAACCAAATGGGAGTACATTGGTTGATCAATACTTTGCGGAAACAGTAAGGGAGTACGTTGATTGGTTAACACCCAAAGACTCTTTAATTGAAAGTTTATTTAAAATTTGAATTTTGGAAGAGTGTGGATGTTATATTACTTATCACCTTGAAAGATCAATTTCATTCTCTATAGGGCTTGAGTCAAATAATAATTATATATAGGGTTGCAAACAAACAAATATCTTGAATTCTTGAAAAGCTGAGAATTGCCAAAAGAAGTTGTATTGTATATCTTGTTTTGGCATTTAGTGGTTGACTGGTTTGATTGATAGGTTGAAGTTTTGATTACTTGAGTTGAGATTGATTTGTGGATTGATTATTCATTTAAGTTTTTGTGTAAATCAACAAGAAGTCAAGAAATCTTTGAAAGAATTAAAAGGCTTAAAAATTCATTAAAAGATTTGAAAGAAATTTTAATAACCCAATTCACCCCCCCTCTTGGGACTACACCTTGGTTTTCACTTCCAAACCAAAACCCAAGTTAACCTACCCATTTTTAGTCTCATCCTAACTCGAACCTATACTCTCGTATTAATCATCCTTAAAGTATGCAGAATCGTTTGGCTTTGATACCACTT
Source organism: Malania oleifera (assembly GCF_029873635.1). Taxonomy (NCBI): domain Eukaryota; kingdom Viridiplantae; phylum Streptophyta; class Magnoliopsida; order Santalales; family Ximeniaceae; genus Malania; species Malania oleifera. The sequence goes on along the minus strand of NC_080421.1, from coordinate 43,638,346 downwards.
GTAATGCTCCAAACTTGCCAAGTGGGGCCCGGGGTGTTATGTAGCCATTCATCCGTTTCTGATACCATAGATACCATACACGCAGCGGAAAATAATTAAATGACCTCAAATAAAATACTAGAGTGCTATGCTGTACATCCAAAAAGTCTATTCATTCACCTCATAATACATAATCGGAAATTAAATATAACTTTACATATTTCAGTTCCTACGACTACTCGTAATTACAAAAACTAACCCTGCCCTGGAGCTTACTAAGCTTGATCACTCGAGGGACCTGAAAAGTTAATAATTCGCTGATGGTGAGACACTTCTCAATAAGGATGGAATAAATTATATTAGTGCGTTGCAAATGAGTTTTAGTATATACAAAATGTAGTTGTTTGTTAATTAACATCAACTAAGAAAACACATACAGACTGTACTCAAACACACACACATAAACATTTATAAGTGAGAGTTTCCGAGGACAGGGGAGATTACACGTCCATACATGTAACGCCCCTTTATTATGATACAGTTTGTAACTTTGCCTTTTTAATTGGGTGAGACTACAACTGATACTTATCGGGGCACTCACCTTACTCAGTAAGTCCTCGAGCGAAGAGTTTTACCTCGTCGTAATTTATTTATGCATTTTAATTCACATACATGTACTCACACACATTCAACATCAGTTATACCACAGAATCCACATACACGCACTTTTCATAATAATACAACATATCCAAAATCATAATGTATTCAATTGACCTACACATACTCACACCCACCAAGGATAATGTACAAGTACTTTAGTATTCATCGTTCTCACAACATACCAAGCAGATCTCAATACATGGCTCACACAGGGACTTTCATAGGTACAATACAAACAACACCATTCATAGCACATTGATAAAAACGAACTCCTCATTCATCCAGCCAACGTTTTTACCCCATTTATATTAATGACAATATAATGAACTCCTCATAATCCTGTCAACGCTATCGCGCAACTTATATCATGGGCAATATGACAAACTTCTTATTTGCCTGCCAACATTATATTGCGATATACATGAAGGGCATTAAATCACACAAACATATAAGTATCCACACCACAACAATCATAACCAGTTTATTAAAATAAAATATTAATCATGCCACACAATTTGTAGTGACCTGACAAATAAAATAATAAAAAGAAATCAAAAAAATGGATTTTTTGTTGGAGAAAGAGAAAATCGGCGACGGTTTTGGGAAGTTACCATGGCTGAGTAAAGGTAAAATGATAAATTTTTGAGCCGGTTAATAGAAATCGGCAATGGTTTTATAAGTAGCATAGAAAATCGGCGACGGTTTTCTGGCCAATGCTGAAAGTTATAAAGAACTAAGAGAGCTTCATTTTTTCAAAAAAATAAAATTACTCTCTCTCTCTCTCTCTCTCTCTCCAGAAACCCACGAGCCCTCTCCCTTCTCTCTACAATTTCTGCTCCAATAAGCCTCATTTCAACGACCAGGAACCACCACGGGCTTTCTGGGAAGATTCTCTACAACGTAGGTGGAGTAGAATTTCAATTTTGGGGTTTTGGGGCACCATCCCAAAATTGAGTTAAGGGTATTATTGAGTGTTTTTTGGTTGATTATTTAATTATTGAAGGTATAAGCTTAGATGTGAATCTCTTTCTAAAGTTAAATTTAGAAATTAAGATTTTGTATAATTCAGGGTTGGTATATACACGACAGGCGGGCTAGGTTTTCAGTGGGTGTTTTTCCTCAAGAACCCAAGTAAACGATAAGTAGGGTATAATTTAGGAAATGTGAGTATAAAAAATTATTTTGGGAAATTCAGTTGATTGATAGGGAAACATATATAAGTGTATAATTTTAGGATTATGAAATTATGAACGCCATGGGTGTAAGTTAGCAAGTTAGCAGACGAGCTTAGTTTGCCAGGGAAGGGAAATATACTATGCTAGGAATTTCAAAAATTTTATCAGTAATATATATGTATTTTGGGGTAAATTCTACGGAGTATAAATTATTTTCATTATCAAAAAATACAAATTTTATTATAGGGGTTTTTATTTATTTAATTTTTGGCATGAGTTAATATCAGATCAGTTTAGAATTTATATAGTATTTTTGGCACAGAAATATATTTTGCCATATTTTAAAGAATTATAAATTACATATATTAAATAGAAAAATATTTTACACACAAACATTTTACAAACAGATATTATAGAGATAGATATTTTACAAACAAATATTTTACAATATTTATAGAATACCATGATTTCCAAAATTACAAAACTATAACACTAAGATATTATAGTTTATTCAGTCAGATAATACAGATAAGATATATAGATATTTCAGTCAGATTAATTATTTCAATCAAATATTACAGTATTTACATATCAGATTTACAATGATATGGTTATTTTGGAATCATGATGAAACAGTAAGATATTTGTATATTAATATTATATAGTATCAGACCCTGATGAAATATTTTATTTAGATTAATTATTTCAATGTGATTCAGTTAGTAGAGCATGGTACCGTAGCTATTTCAAATTAGAATACAACCATATATCTCAGATAGTGTGTGGATTTCCGTCAACCGAGCCTTTGGAGGGATTGTAGGCTCCCCAATATTCTGGGTAGAGTTGGCTGGTTTGACGAGGGAGATTCCAATACCAAGCCTTTGGAGGGATTGTAGTAAGGCCAGAATGAGGATTGATAGAGTATCAGCTGACTTATCCTGGTGGGCCAACTAGACTTAAGTCCTGCCTATGGGCCACAGAGCCCCATTATGAGGGGTTAAATCATGACATATAGATTTCCAGGGTAGTTTACACAGTTTTATATATATACACACACACACACACACACACACACACACACACACACACAGAGATTTACAGAATAGTAACAGATATATTATAATACTAGCAGTATGATTAAATAGAAAACTTTGATATTACAGATGTATTTTAAGCCATATAGGGGTGAGTTACATAGTATTATATTTTACATGGTATTTCAGTTCAGTTATTTTTCAATAAATTATTTATGCAAAATCAGCTGCCACACACTAGCAATAGCATATTTCGTCTTACCGAGCATTGTCTCATCCTAGTAATTTAATATTTTTTAGGTGATCCAGTTAGACGAGCAAATCAGGCTCGTAGGTAGAGAGGTCATCTACACTACCTCATTTGTAGGGTAAGTATTATCAGGCGGTTCTATTTTTTAGTAGCATTCAGAAGTTTTGGGTAAAAGATGCTAGGATGATGTGTAATTATGTATGTATATTTTGGGGTAACACTGAATTCTGGTATTGTGTATATGGTTGTACAGTTTTGTGTTTTCCACTGCATAGGTATTTTCCAGTAGTCATTATAGGGTGAAAACTAAGGTGTAGTCCCAAGAGGGGGGTGAATTGGTTTTTAAAATTTTTCACTTAATTCCTTTTAAGACTTTTTAACCTCTTTTATTTCTTTTAACCAATTCTTGACTTGTTTGTTTAATTTGTCAGTGACACAAGAACTTAGTTTCTTATATACAATCAACAACACAACAATTTGAACAATCAAGTTATTCAACCAAACCGATTATCCAATCAAACACAATATTCAAACCAATATGTATAAGATACAATATTTTAGCTCTTGTTTATTTGTAGCCCTGAAAATATGAAAGTTTGATTCAAGCCCTGTAACGAATGTAATTTGTTTCTCAATTTAACAATCAACAAAACATTCATACTCTTCCCAAAATTCAGAATTCAAATAAACTCTTAGTTAATTTATCTTTGGGATGTTAACCAAGTAACGTACTCCCTTATGGTTTCCGCAAAGTATGGTTTAACCAATGTACTCCCTTTCAGTTTCCGCAATCCCAAATCAAAATTAGACTTTAAGTTTACTTGATTTCCAAATATACGTAGTATATATGATTTAGGAATTTAAAACATCCACAAAGTTAATATATGTGCTAAAAATAAAGAGCAAGGGAAAGAGAGAGTGAGACCATGACTTTTACGAGGTTCGGCTTATCCCCAGCCTACGTCCTCGCCTTTAGCAAACCACCAGAGGATTCACTAAAACTAGTTCCTTTGCCGAGCAGAATAACACCGTTTACACACTCCTTTAGTAGGCTAGAGCTCGTCTCTCCAAGTGATATCCCCTTAATCGGTCACTCCTTCAATTAGGCTAGAGCTCGCCTACCTAAACGATATCCCCATGTTTGGCCAATGATCCAAATAACCTTGAACAGTCAATATCTACAAAATACAAATCAAATAGATGTGTACAAAGAATGCTCACACAAAGAGCTTATTAGTGTAATTTAAAAACTAATATACTTCAAACAAATTCACAATATGGAATTATGAAGCTCAAGAAGATATCATCGTAAGCCTTCTTTCTAGGTTGAAAGAATTAAGAGTAGGCTCAAATTTTCTTGATAAATTCACAGCAAATCTCAGTAGTGAAACTTAGAAATTGATTGCGCAAGAGAGCTTTGAGAGAATTGGGAGATTTGAGAGCAAGAAAGCTTATTTTCTGTAGTTTCTTGGTGTGTTTAATCCTTAGCCTTAAAGGGTTTTTATAGATGAGAAATCAAGTCTATTTCGTGTTCCCCAAGTGACTTGGAGTGTTTCCTAAGTTTATATAAAGTTTGGAGCATAAGAAATATAAGTTTGAATTTAAAAACTTTTAAAAAATATGTCCGTTAACAGTGTTTAGATGTCTGAACTTTCGGGTTCAGTTGTCTGAGGTGGTTTTACCTCTTTAGAAAACCTTCAGCAAAATATTTAGAAGACTGAACTTAATCTTCAGTCAATTGAAGATATTCTTCAGACATCTGAAGTTACACTTCAGTCGTCTGAAGTGGCTTTGTCTGTTGTTCAGTCATCTGAAGTTCTGCCATGAACAGTGTTCAGTTTGCTGACAGCTTTGACTCCACTTCGAAATTTAGGTCATAACGTTTTCTATATAACTCTAAATTAAGAATGCTTGGTGTAAAACGAAAGGTAAGAGAAACTCCTACAACTGTCATGTTGAAAATTTTTTAAAATAAGGAGTTTTTGATATAGAAAAATAAACCTCAATGCGAATGTAATAAAAATGACAGCATTTGGAAAAACCTCTTTTTGGTGCTTTTCATTCCAAAAATAATTTTAACCTTTTTGAAATATCTTTTGACCTTATAAAAATATTTTTCCAAGTATTTTAAAAGGTATCTGGGTCCAAGAAGTTAACCTGAGAGCTTCAAGTATCCATATTGACATTATTTGAAGTACTTACATAAAACTTCCTTAAGATTCCTTCAACTCTTGAAGTCTTCATGTATGTCCTTGCTTTGAGTCCATCTTTTCTTCAAGCTTTCAATGTACTTTAGGCTTTTAGCAAGTTCACTTTAATATGCATGCTCTCATAATCTTCAAGTTTTATTTAAATCATCTTTAAATCCATGTTCTGACTCTTTTAAGCTTCATTTGATCCTTGTGAGCACTTTGACCTTACTTTCACATATGTGATCCTTGTGAGTTATGAAATATCACCACTCAACCAAAAATGTTAAGTTCCACTTGTTTGTTAGCATCAAAACAAGATTTTAAGCCTTGTAAGACCAACAATCTCCCCCTTTTTTATGATAACAAACAAGGAGTAAAAAATTGTATAAGCCTTAAGACGGTCCCCCCTTTATCGAGATTAGAAGCGAATTGCGCAAAGGCTTCTAATTCTATGAGTTCCAATTTGAATTTGCTAGCTACTTGTTTCGTGGCTTTAATTTGAGCTACAAATCCTACTCGGGAAATAGAAATACCCACATTAATAGCGGGTCTGATTCCAGCATCAAATAAACATCATATTGACAAACTTAATAATGTCATGATTAATTTCAAAAACTCTTTTACTATCATGCTCATCACATTATTCAATATAAATATCAATCAATATCAAGTGCTTCTCCTCCTTTGGATATATCATTTCAATAAGCTTCCAATTTTAATATTATGCTCAATTTGGGCCATGCTTTGACTTTTTTAAGCTTCATTTGATCCTTGTGAGTACTTTGACCTTACTTTCACATATGTGATCCTTGTGAGTTCTGAAATATCACCACTCAACCAAAATTGTTAAGTTCCACTTGTTTTTTAGCATCGAAACAAGATTTTAAGCCTTGTAAGGCCAATAATCTCCCTATGTTTAATGATGACAAATAAGGAGTAAAAATTTGAGTAAGTCTTAAGATGACTCCCCCTTTGAATAAACATTATATTGACAAACTTAACAATATCATGATCAATTTCAAAAACTCTTTTACTATCATGCTCATCACATTATTCAATATCAATATCAATCAATATCAAGTACTTCTCCTCCTTTTGATATATCATTTCAATAAGCTTTCAATTTTTAATATCATGCTCAATTTTTGCTGCCCAAAACTTCTCCCCCCTTTTGACATCAATCAAAAAGAGTAAGACTTTAAGTACTAAGGCTATGAGCAACCATAAAAAGTAGAGTACTTTAAACTTCAGCATGCATAATAATTCATGATACCAATTATTTATTCCATGATTCCAATTTAATAATTAGGGAAGAAACATAATACAAACAATAGGTCATAATACTCTCCTTGAATTTAATATATTCATATTTGATACCAATTATGCTTTTAAGTTTATTATCCATGCTTCATATATTGATTCATATCTAGTATGTTCTCGTGAACACAATCATCAAATACCAATATCATGTTAACATCATTAATATCATAACATGCTTATGAGTTCAATTATGCTTATCATTCTTAAATATCAATTTGTGATACCAATTGAGCTTTTTAAATTGTGATACCAATTAAAATTTTTTAAAATGTGATACCAAAAATACTTTACAGATACCAAAGCTAATATCACATCATGCATAGTTCATGGATATCAAAAATATCATTCATAGCTCATGGATACCAATATAAAGAGCAGCACAAGACAAATTTATCCACTTGATTTATTATTAGCATGCATAGTCAAAAATTAATTTTATGTCAAGATTCATGCTCATGCTCAATAATCTCGTGCTCAAACTCCATACTTTTTATATCAAGATTTAGCTTCATAATCATGCTCAAGTTTGCAATATAATGAGCCATACATTATTAATATGAGTCAAGTTATAATCATATATGTAGTATATATAGCAAATTAGCACAACATGTATTTCATTTTCATTTGCTTTGTCATATTGCTCAAGTTGTCTTCAAGTATCTTTCATTCTTAAAATGTTTCTTATCAAAATATTCATGTAATATGCTTGATTTTTGCTTTCATATGAATTTTCTTTCCAAATTTTAAAACTCTCTATTTGAAACTTGTATGAATCTTCCCAAATAGGTGGCAACCCTTTAAGAATTTTTCTTATCATCTCATACGTAGTGTAGGTTTTTCCTAAGGCATTTAAGGAATTTATTATGTGTGTGAACCTAGTGTACATGCTACTTATAGATTCATCTGGGTTCATCTTAAAAGCTTTATATACGCTTGTAAGCGTATCAATCCTATTATCCCTAACATCTATAGTGCCTTCGTAAGTGACTTCTAGCTTATCCCATATTTCTTTAGCCGTTTTGCAATCCATTATTCTATTAAATTCATTAGCATCTAAAGCACAATATGAAGCATTCATGGCACTAGAATTAACTTGCAACATCTTCTGATCTAATCTGTCATATCATTTTTCCCCTTGGGAACTTGTTTTCCATCAACTAGTTTAAAGGGAATTAGGTCACCATCAATGACAACCTCCCAAGCTTTCTAATTCATATTTTGAAGATAGATTTGCATTCGTTTTTTTCAAAACGTGTAATTATGTCCACAAAAGATAGGAGGCCTAGTGGAAGATTGTCCCTCTCCAAAGGGAGCTACGCCTAAGTGAGCCATTAAGATCTTTTTATTGCTACTAATTAAGATATGCTATAACCCCTCTCTGATACCAATTGAAAACTAAGGTGTAGTCCCAAGAGGGGGCGTGAATTGGTTTTTAAAAATTTTCTCTTAATTCCTTTTAAGATTTTTTAACCTCTTTTATTTCTTTTAACCAATTCTTGACTTGTTTGTTTAATTTGTCAATCACATAAGAACTTAGTTTCTTTTATACAATCAACAACACAACTATTTAAACAATCAAGTTACCATTCAACCAAACTGATAATCCAGTCAAACGCAATATTCAAACCAATATATATAAGATACAAGATTTTAGCTCTTGTTTATTTGTAGCCCTAAAAATATGAAAGTTTGATTCAAGCCCTTTAGAGAATGTAATTTGTTTCTCAATTTAACATTCAACAAAACATTCACACTCTTTCCAAAATTCAGAATTCAAATAAACTCTTAGTTAATTTATCTTTGGGATGTTAACCAAGTAATGTACTCCCTTATGGTTTCCGTAAAGTATGGTTTAACCAACGTGCTCCCTTTTGGTTTTCACAATCACAAATCAAAATTAGACTTTAAGTTTACTTGATTTCCAAATATACATAGTATATATAATTTAGGAATTTAAAACATCCACGCAGTTAATACATGTGATAAAAATAAAGAGCAAGGGAAAGAGAGAGTGAGACCACGACTTTTACGAGGTTTGGCTTATCCCCAGCCTATGTCCTTGCCTGTGGCAAACCACCAAAGGATTCACTGAAACCAGTTCCTTTGCTGGGCGGAATAATTCCATTTACACACTCCTTTAGTAGGCTAGAGTTTGCCTCTCCAAGTGATATCCCCTTACTCTGTCACTCCTTTAATTATGCTAGAGCCCACCTCTTTAAGTGACATCCCCATGCTTAGCCAATGATCCAAATAACCTTGAACATTTTATATCTATAAGATAAAAATCTAATAGATGTGTACAAAGAATGCTCACACAAAGAGCTGATTAGTACAATTTAAAAACTAATATACTTCAAACAAATTCACAATATGGAAATATGAAGCTCAAGAAGATATCACCGTAAGCCTTCTTTCTAGGTTGAAAGAATTAAGAGTAGGCTCAAAATTTTCTTGATAAATTCACAGTGAATATCAGTAGTGAAACTTGGAAATTGATTGCACAAGAGAGCTTTGAGAGAATTGGGAGATTTGAGAGCAAGAAAGCTTGTTTGTTGTATTTTCTTGGTGTGCTTAATCCTTAGCCTTGGGGGGTTATTTATAGATGAGAAATCAAGTCTATTTCGTGTTCCCCAAGTGACTTGGAGTGTTTCCCAAGTTTATAGAATGTTTGGAGCACAAGAAATATAAGTTTAAATTTAAAAACTTTTAAAAAATATGTCCGTTAATAGTGTTCAAACGTCTGAACTTTTGGGTTCAACCGTCTAAGGTGGTTCTACCTCTTTAGAAAACCTTCAGCAAAATCTTCAGAATATTGAACTTAATCTTCAGTCAACTGAAGATATTCTTCAAACATCTAAAGTTACACTTCAGTTGTCTGAAGTGGCTCTGTCTGTTGTTTATTCATTTGAAGGTCCGCTGTGAACAGTGTTCAGTTTGTTGACAGCTCTGACCCCGCTTCAATATTTTTATCATAACATTTTCTATACAACTCCAAATTTGGTATTATTGGTGTCAAAAGAAAGGTAAGAGAAAATAATACAACTTTTATGTTGAATAATTTTTAAATAAGGAGTTTTGGATAGAGAGAAATGCATCTCAATACAAATGTAAAAAAATGACAACATTTGGAAAAAAATCTTTTTGGTGCTTTTCATTCCAAAAATAATTTTGACCTTTTTGAAATATCTTTTGACCATATAAAAATATTTTCCAAGTATTTTGAAAGGTATCTAGGGCCAAGAAGTTAACTTAAGAGTTTCATGTATTCATATTGAAATTATTTGAAATACTTACATAAAACTTCCTTAAGATTCCTTCAACTTTTAAAGTCTTCGTGTATGTTCTTGCTTTGAGTCCATCTTTTCTTCAAGCTTTCAATGTACTTTAGGCTTTTAGCAAGTTCACTTTAATATGCATGCTCTCATAATCTTCAAACTTTATTTAAATCATCTTTAAATCCATGCTTTGACTCTTTTAAGCTTCATTTGATCCTTGTGAGTATTATGACCTTACTTTCACATATGTGATCCTTGTGAGTTATGAAATATCACCAATCAACCAAAAATGTTAAGTTCCACTTGTTTGTTAGCATCAAAACAAGATTTTAAGCCTTATAAGGCCAATACAGGGGTATTATAGTAAGGTAATTTATAGTCTATGCAAAGAAGGAAAAAAAATGGTATAAAATTTCAAGTCGTTACACAATTTATATATTTAACCTTACTTTACTAAACTGTCTGTGAATAATAAATCATACTTTAATAATCCAAGACCATTAATTTCATTCGTTTAATTTATTTAGAAATCCGTTATAATCATTTAGAAATCAAATACTTTAATTCGATCGGTTCAACTTTAAAATAATTATTATTATAAAATCCCTAGGCTCACAAACACAAATTTAATCAATTCATAATAAATATAATAATCCAAAATCCAACTTCCATATGCTAAAATATTCAGAATAACGTGTATTTAATTCATGTAATCTCATATTACAATTTAATCGATTAATTTATAAAAAATGCTGACATAATTTATTCCTCTTACCTTATCCTAGGAGTGGTGCCTACGATGCTCCTACGATAAATCCACTCTGGTTAAAGTATTGGTGATCGAATTTGGAACCCAATGGTATTTTCTATTCTTCGATTGGTGCACGTTTGGCCGAGGAAATTGAGGAGAGAGAGAGAGAGAGAGAGGTTGAGGAGAGAAAGAGAGAGAGAAGGTGAGTATAAGGAGAGGGAGAGAGTGGCGCGGGGGGGCGGGGGGGGAGAGTCTCAGGATTAATTGAAATCTTGAAGCTTCCTTAAGAAGCTTCAGGCTATCTTACTTATATATATATATATATAATTATATTATATTATATTATATTATATTATATTATTTAATTAATAATTATAATTATTAATTATTTAATTATTTAATTTTTTTGGTTGGGTTACTACATTCTCCCCTCTTTAAAAGAATTTCATCCTCGAAATTCGCTAATTGACCATTTTATATAACTCTAAAATCACCTAATCATCCTCATAAAATAATTTCAATATACTCCACAGATATACATAAACACGTCACTTAGAATAAAATAAATCTATTGCTTGCCTCAAAACATAAACACATTACCTGCTGTTGCACCACAAGCAATATCAGCATCAGCCTGGGTAAGTGTGTAAACACGCACAGGGCCGCAACGAGGCATCGGGTTGTTCCTCTGGTTTTGATCAGGGGCAGGTGCGTTGTTCGGTAGTACACGACGAACTCGGGCTATATGGTCGTACGTACCATACCGATAGCACACATGACCTCTACCCCGACATTCTCCCCAATGCCTCTGATTACATCGAACAAGTGAGGGTGTGATGAATCACTCTGATGGCCTTGTTCATCCCTATTTGGCCTTTGGCCCACAATTTCACTGTATCGCCTCCACAGACCCTGTCTGGCATCTATATGGAAGCTGGGAGGCATGGATCTCTTCCTCTGATTCAATACTCCCTTACACTTCTGTATACTGGCCTCTACTGCCATGGCCTTATCCACCAGCTCAGAGAACCTCTGAGCAAAAAGTGCCATCACCTATGTGCGTATTCCTTGCCTTAGACCTCTTTTAAACCCATAGGCATTCTTCAACTCATTCGGGACCATGTATGGAGTGAAGTGAGATAGTTCAACAAACTTGTTCGCATACTGCTATATAGTCAAGGACCCTTGAGTAAGATTTAGAAATTCCTTCACCTTAGCTTCCTAGGTGGTCACATGGAAATACCTGTCGAAGAAGATTTCCTTAAAACGACTCTAAATAATAACCACAGGTCCCGTGTAACGACCTACTTCATTTACTATATAATAATACACAAAATACAGTCAACCCAAACCCGTGGGTAACGGAGACACATTTGACATACACAGCGGAAGCCTAAATAGCAGTAAATATAAATTACATCCCTTAAACCATAACATACATAATACTAGAGTTAACTACAGTCCACAATAATACTGTAATGCCAAAATATCCAAAAATATATCTAGGATCCCACATAAAAAATCTTCTGATCCTAGTTCAAAACTTACCCTCCTAGCGGGGTAGTATCACACTATCTTAACGGTGGCCTCGATCCGCCGGTCTTTCTGGGTTTCTTGAAAATGATTTAATGTTGGGGGTGAGACACATTTTAGTAAGGGAAAATAAACTAAATACAACTGTATGGTAACATGAATATTTAATGCTATTATAGATATACAGTACATTTTGCATACTAGAAAATATTATTCAGATCATAACTACATGGACGTATACTTTCATATTTCTAATAAATCATACAGTTTATGAACTGTTTGGTATAGCTAATAATACTGAAAATTTACCTAGGATGTATAGCTAGCTGATGTCATGTATTAACCCCAATGACGGGTTGTGCAGCCCAAAGGCGAAACCCGACAATGGCTGGCAAACCACTGCCGAGAAAAAAATATTTATAAGTATAATGGGCCCGCCACACTCTAGTCCAAACTGCCAGGTGGATGTCTACAACTCTACACTGAAAGCTATATCGACTATCCATCTCCCACCCTCTCTACTTGTAGGGCGGTTAGCACAAGTATGAAATATAATAATCTGATCTGTATAGCTACGGTATCGTGCTCCTGTAACTGAACTGAACTATCATCTGGATTCTGATAATATATAATACATGATAATATACAGTTTAACGTAAATAGATTGATAGCATTTTTTGTATTGGCATAAATACATACGACCTTGCGTCGATTACTTTCACATCTGCGACATTGCGCCGAACATTTCATAAATACGGCCTTATGCCGAAATCATATATAATACACGGCCTTGCATCGGCTATCAATCATGGCCTTGCGTTGAACATTTCATAAATAATAACCTGAATAAACATGTTATTTATCATGTATTGCAAAATCGTAATGTACTGCATTATTCCATATTTTTTGAAAACATACTTTATTCATAAAATTGCTATAACATAATACTTTTCATGTAAAATAATATTCATGCCACACAACACTGAATAAAACCATACATTCTATTCTAAAATCATATTTTATGGCATTTCTTACTAATACCTACATTTCAGTATCAAGGCAATATTTTCCCAAATAAATATTTTCTCAATAATATACAAATATAATACATGCTCTTCTGAACATAATTATTCTAATAATTTAATCATAATTTTTATGAAAAAATAACTGCTTTAGTTTATTCCCTTACTTGATTTTTGAGAAGACCCCCCTAAAATATACTCGTCCTGCACCCGCAGGGTTCCCCGTTCAACATCCTGAAACCAACATCTCTCATAACTAAACTTTAGTATTTCTTCGTGTATAACATTTCCTATAACTATGTAAAGACAAAATTTCGAATAGAAAGTCTTACCTTAAATCAGGGATGAATTCCAAAGTAGCTCCAACGACAATCCACTCCAGTAGGTTTGCAAAGAACTTTCCCAGGAGCGTCATGGTGGCTTCAAATCGTCGAATTAGAGAGAATTTGGCTCGAGATCTTAGAGAGAAGGAAGGAGGGATGAAGTGAGGAGAGAGAGAGAGAGAAATTCTTGCAGGATTTTTGGCCATAAAATGAAGGTTAGGCCTATTGATATAGTAGCCTTCATCGATGAGCCACGTCACTTCGTCGACGAGGTCAAGAAGGCAATTTGTCGACGAATGTTACTCCTTGTCCATGAAATTCAGATTTGTGATTTATATCCCCTTGGTATCTTCTCGTTGACGAAGCACACCCTCGTTGACGAGGCCAAAATGTCAAATCGTCGACGAACTCTGCTGCCGCCCTCTTTTACTATTTCTATTTTCCTCCCTCTTTATTATTTAGATACCATTTTTCTTCGGGTCATTATATTCTCCCCTCCTTATAAAATTTCATCCTCGAAATTTACTATTCATATAACTCATCATCCTTTAAAGATAAATGATGTACTTATTTTATTACTTACCCTCACTTATGGTGGAGGAATACCGTGGTTACATTTCAAGTTTTTAGAGATTACATATATAAATTAAAATAAAATTCTCTCAAAACTAAAAGTCCATTCATAACTAAACTATTACATGTACCTGCAAAACAAATACTACATATTTACTTACATTTCCTAGTTACGTATGAACTTCTTGGAAAAATTGTGGGTATTTCTGTCTGATCTATTCTGTTGACCTTATAGGTCACGCCCGGTTTTGATAATGACAAATACTTATATATTTAATGAATGTCTAGTTCATGTGCAGGTCTATATTAGCAGATACATTGATGGCACGTGAAAGCTTAAGGCTTGAAGACTAGTTCATGTTTTTCACTTGTAAAATATATTCAATGGTGAAATTGGTCTGTAATAGTAATTAGGACATTTGGTTTGTAATAAGATCACACATATCACATGTATGATTTATTACGTAAGCTCAAACAAACCGTAAATGAAAAATGACCTTAGAAAGACCTTAGGGTTTTGGTCGACCGACATCAGACATTTTTGGTGTCTTGGTTTTGGACATAAATGACCCTAGGACACTCACATTTGCACCTATGTTTGTTAGGCACTTGAATAGGGTTTGCATTTTTCAAAACTGGACTGAAATGCACACATGGTGCACTTTCAGTCGACCAGCCAAGTCAGTTCATTTTGGCCTGGTTGACCGAACCAGACCTAGGTCAACTATTGACTAAGGTCCTGGTCGACCGAACCTATGTAGTTCAAAACCCCTCGGTCGACCAAAACCTCTCTAGGTCAACAATTTGACAATCTGGTCGACCGAGCCACTTTTGTACTCCAACTACCTGGTCGACCAAGGGTCCTCGGGAGAAATCCCAACGGCCTAGTCGACCAAACCATCTAGTTCAAAATGGCTCGGTTGACCAAACCTTGAAGATTTGAAAAATCTCCTTCTCCTGGTCGACCGAGCCTATAGTTCAAAATCCCCCTGGTCGACCGAACCATATGAGACCTAATCGACCGAAACATTTCTGGTCGATTGGACCTCTCGGGTTGCCCTGATTTTTACCGCGACATAAAATTTTTTAAACAGGGTTAAAATATTTGAAAGGTCATTTATCTTTTCTAATTATTCCAAGTGTGTCCCCAACGGTCATATTTTGTGGGGTATCTATATATATCCCCTCATTTGGGATAATTAGTATGGGATTAAAAACATTGATTAAGAGAAATTCTTTAAAAATCCCAAAACCTATAATACTCATATCCAATCCCCATTCACTCATGCTTACCTTCTTCGATTTCTTAAATCCTTTATAAGTTGATTGAGTGTTTATATTAATAGGTCTGCTCTCCCATTCATATTTGATTGATTTATTTTCATTGAGAGCTAAACCTAAGTATTCTTAGGAGACTTTATTAATAAGTCTCTCCTAAGAAGGCTTTTATAAAACTTTTGAGTATTGAACACTCATTGCAATATCTCAAGAAGTTTGTATTTTTTTTGGATTGCAAAAACTTCTCAAACATTTTCAAATATCTATTGTGCCTTTATCTCGAAAAACATTTGAAGAGATATTTGTTTGTGTGATAAAATCTTTGTTGCAATATTCATCGACTCACATATCCTTTGCTAAATACAAAGATTGAATATTTTTTGCAAACCGAACATATATATTACTGGAGCATCATATGATTGAGAAAACCCGCTCATTGAAAAATACATATATATATATATATATTGTCTTGATGGTATCTTTGTGTGAACTATTAGATTGAAAATATCTTGTGATACAAAGATTGCTTGTTTGACACTCTCACGTAAGTATTACACTAATAGAAAACATCTTTGAGAGTTGAACTATGTAGACCACACTGAGCTTACATATTGAATCATATTGTGGTGTTTGTTATTGCGCGCATTTGGGTACATATCTACTTTACACGAAAGCACAATCACTGTACCATTTGATTATATACACATTTGTTGTATTTCCAAGCACGGGCCTAAAGAGGGAGACTAGCCCTGGAATAGTCCCGGATTGGCTTAGACCCGGTTAGGAAAGCTAGGTGCGTCATCTTGTTAAGGCGGGTAGGTTGAGGTCAGCCCTGCTAATTGACCTGGTTAAGGTTGAGGTAAGCCCTGTGTTAATTTGACCTAATTGTAATCCGTGCCGTTCCACCCTTAAGTGAGCTATTAGTGAAATCCTTGGGCTTGTGAGCTAGAGGCGGGGACGTAGGCATAGTTGGTCGAACCCCGATAACATATCGTGTGTTTATTTATATTTCTACACTTTATATTTACCGCACATGTATGTTATTATGTAAATGATGCGCTTGATTTAAATTTCTGTATATTATATTTATCGGCGTATTTGGAATTGCATAGAAAGACCCTAGGTTGTTATATTCTGCTAACATCTAGTTCAACCTAGGAGAAAAGTTTAAAATTCCAATTTACCCCCCCTCTTGGGAATACACCAATTCTATTATGTTCCTCGAGCTCCCAAGAAGCCTCTTCTACTGCATGATTCTTCCATAGAACCTTTACCAAAGGAATCTTCTTATTACGTAGTTCATGTTCTATTCGATCCAGAATCTACACTGTTACCTCCTCATAGACTAGTGAATCACTAAGCTCTAATTCACTATAATTGATTATATGGGAAGGGTCTGGGATGTATTTTCTCAATATGGAAACATGGAATACGTCATGCATCATAGATAACGCAGGTGGTAAAGCTAACCTGTAGGCAACCGACCCTACTTTCTATAGAATCTCAAACGGACCGATAAACCTAGGGCTAAGTTTACCCTTCCTTCCAAACCTCATAACCCCTTTTAACAGAGCTATCTTCAAAAATAAATGATCACCAATATCAAATTCTAATTTTCTACGGCGATTATCGGCATAACTCTTCTGTTCGCTCTGAGCTACACTAATTCTATCTCTAATGAGCCGAATCTTATCGTACATCTGCTGCACAAGCTCTGGTCCCACAACTTGCCGCTCACCCATCTCATCCCAATATAATGGAGAACGACATCTCCTATCGTAGAGTGCCTCAAACAGTGCCATACCACTGCTGGCCCGATAACTGTTATTATATGCGAACTCTACCAGTGGCATGAACTGAGTCCAACTATCCCCAAAGTCTAGTACGCATGCTCGAAGCATATCTTCTAGTATCTATATCATCCTCTCAGTTTATTCGTATGATTAAGGATGGAATGCAATGCTAAAAGACAACTGAGGCCCTAAATCTTCTTGTAAGCTTCTCCAAAAACGTGAAGTAAAACGCAGGTCTCGATCTGACACTCTGGACATAGGCACTCCGTGAGAACGGACTATCTCCTGAACATACACCTCCGCTAGACGGTTAAAGGAATAGTTGATCTTGATAGGTAGGAAATGGGCAGTCTTAGTCAACTGATTTATAATCACCCAAATCGCATTCTAGCCATGCGACGCCGATGGCAGCCCTACAACAAAGTCTATGGATATATGATCCCACTTCCACTCTGGGATAAATAGCGGCTGCAACTGACCCACTGACCTCTGGTGCTCAACTTTTATCTGCTGGCATGTCAGACACTGCGCTACATACTCGGCAATTTCCTTCTTCATACCACTCCACCAATAAAACTCTCGTAGATTCTTATACATTTTCGTACTTCCGGGATGAATTGTATACAAAGATCTATGAGCATCCTCTAAAATGGTCTTCTTGATGTCAGCATCTGTAGGAACACATAACTTGGAATAGAACCACAAAGTTCCATCATCTAACAAATAGAATTCCTCCCCCTGACCATCTGCACTCTAATTAGTACCTCTACTAATTTTGAGTCTTCCTTCTAAGAAGCTTTAATTATTTCCCGCAGAGTAGGCTGTACCACTAAACTAGTGATACACACTGGAGGATCACTCTCTACCAACTCTATGCCGAGTCTCTCAAGAACCATCATGATCGGATACTAGATCTCCATAGCTGTTACCACTGGTCTTGCAGACTTCTTGCTTAATGCATCAACTACCAAATTTGGTTTTCTTGGGTGATAACTGATGGTACAATCAAAATCTTTAATAAACTCCAACCATCTTCTCTACCTCATATTTAGTTCCTTCTGAGTGAATAAATACTTCAAACTTTTATGGTCGGAGAAAATATCACACCGCTTGCCGTATAGGTAATGCCTTCAAATCTTCAATGCGTGTACCACTGCAGCCAATTCAAGATCATGGGTAGGGTAGTTCCTCTCATACTCTTTTAGCTACCTGGAAGCATACACCACCACCTTGTCATACTGCATCAATACACAATCAAGTCCCTTCAAGGACGCATCACTGTAGATAACATAACCATCACCGCCTGATGGGATGATCAACACTGGTGCTGTGACAAGCCTCTGTTTCGATTCCCGAAAACTCTACTTACAGCTATCGTCCCACTCAAATCTGACATTCTTCCTAGTCAGTGGTGTTAGAGGCCCTGATAATGTTGAGAACCCCTCAACAAAACGATGGTAATATCCAACTAACCCTAAGAAACTTCTAATCTCTTAGACGTTCCTCGGCCTATCCTAATTCATTGCGGCATTAATTTTACTAGAATCCACAGAAATTCCATCCCTTGAGATAACATGCCCCAAAAACACAACTTTCTTGAGGCAGAACTCACATTTACTGAACTTGGCGTACAACTTCTTTTCTCTAAGTGTCTACAAAACTTGCCTCAAATGGATCTCATGCTGCTTATAGTTCCTCGAATAGACCAATACATCATCAATAAAAATAATAATAAATTGGTCTAAAAATGGATGGAATATCCTATTCATCATATCCATAAATATCGTAGGAGCATTCGTCAGGCCAAATGGCATAACAAGGAACTCGTAATGTCCATACCTAGTCCTAAAGGTCGTCTTCATACATCTTATGCCCTCACCTTCACTTAATGATAGCCTAATTTGAGGCCAATCTTAGAATACACCCATGTACCTTGGAGCTGGTCAAACAAATCATCTATACGGGGTAGAGGATACTTGTTCTTGATGGTCACTTTATTAATCTCCCTATAATCTATGCACATCCTCATAGACCTGTCCTTCTTCCTCACAAATAATACTGGAGCTCCCTACGGGAATACACTAGGTCATATAAAACCCTTATCAAGTAAATCTTGCAACTAATTCTTTAGTTCTACCAACCTTGTTGGTGCCATTCAATACTATGCTTTAGAGATCGGCGTTGTACCTGGAACTAGATTAATGGGAAAATTTACCTCACGATCAGGTGACAAACCCAGTAATTCATCAGGAAATACATCTATAAATTCTTTCATTACTGGCATACTATCAAGCTTCAATTCATTCCCTAACATTTCCTTCACAAAAGCCACGAATCCCTAACAACCACTCTGCAGCAGTCTCCTTGCCTGAATAGCTGAAACTATCTGAGGTAGAGATTGCACTCGTGACCCTATAAATATGAATTCTGGTATTCTTGGCGGTTTGAATATCACCTCTCTCGAATGACAATCTATAATGGTAGAGTTAGTTGCAAGTCAATCCATGCTGAAAATGATATCAAACCCATGCATGTCCAGCATCACCAAATCAGCAGATAAAATTCTCCCCTAAACATCAACTGGACAACCATGAAGTACCCTACTACACCTCACCGCCAACCTGGTTGGTGTAACCACTAATAATTCAACATCTAGTGACTGTGTTTCAGCCCCACACAATTTAACACACCCCACGGATATAAACGAGTGTGTGGTCCCCGAGTCAAATAGTGCAATAACTTTAAATAAAAACATATTAACCATACCTATCACCACGTCGTCGGCTACCTAAGCATCACCCGATGTTAGAGCAAAAACCCTAACTAGAGCCATGTTCCTCTACTGGCCTTCATATGGGGCCTGATAACCTCCCCGAGCAGGTCTAGGAGCAGGAGCAGCTCCAATCTGAGCTTGACAATCTCTCATCACATGCCCTGGCTCTCCACATCGGTAGCAAATACCTCACTCGGCATGACACTCCCCTGGATGTCTCTTCCCACAAGTTGGGCAAGCTGGAAGTGGCTGCATACCTTGAAAACGACGATTCTCGGTCCCCTGCCTTCGGTCTTTGTAGTAGCCACCTCTCTTCCACGAACCACGACTAGACCCCTTCTAGGAACTAGAAAGTGTGAACCTCTTCCTCAGTCTCTGCTCCTCAGCCTCTAATCGCTCTCCAATTTCTGCTATAGTGGCCCTATCTATCAGCTCGGTAAAATCCTACAACTTCAATATCGACAATTGCTTATATATTTCTCTCCTCAGACCTTTTTTCAAACTGTCGTACCTTTTTCACTTCATTTGGAATAATGTACTGGGCGAAGCGAGATAGTTTAATAAACCTTGCCGTGTACTGCTACACCGTCTCTTATCCCTGCTTCAAATTTAAGAACTCGTCAATCCTAGCTTCCCTAGAAGAAGCTGAAAAATACCTATCGAAGAATATCTCCTTAAATCACTCCCATGTAATCTCTACGGGTACTGTCCTCTGCTGCTCTAGGAGTTTCACTGCTGTCCACCATCTCTCAGCCTCTCCAGTCAGTTTATATGTAGCGAAGAGCACCCTCTGCTCCTCGGAACACTGCAGCATTGTAAACACTTTCTCAATCTCCTGCACCCAGTTTTGCATGATAGCATGATTAGTTCCTCTTGAGAAAGCCGAAGGATCCATTTTATTGAATTTCTCTATCGAGCTTTCGTGGCTTGCAGATGAACCACCCAGATCCCTAGAATTCCTAGTAATTTTAGCTATAACCTGTCATGCCACGCTACGTAAAATTACATCTGAATTACATCTGATCCCACGCAATGCCTGAGGGATCAGCTCCCTCCTTTCCACTAGCATGGGCACTACTGCTTCTAGGGTTCATCATGAAAAAAAAATAACTTAACTTATAACCCTATCACCATAACATACCATCCCACACTATATAATATATCCCCAATTAATTCATCTCCCTTGACCATAATTTAAAGTTCAATCCTGAAACCCAGATATCTAACCCGATGATAGTTTAATATGGCTATCTTGAAGTCGTCACCCCGAGAAAATCACACAAACCACCACTGAAGTCCAGCATCTAGACTACAAAACCAGACCTTAAATTCCTTTATCCTATACTCGGGTATTATTACTACTGTCGCGGCGTCCCGGGAGCGCGTGTGCCCTGAGCGGCGAAATTAAAATCATTTTAATATTTTCAAGGAAAAATATGGTGTAGGAGTCGCCACTAACCTTTAGTGCGGTTAGAACACATGATTACTACCCCGTTAGGGGTAGAATCGGTCTACATTACCAGAGCTGGGGTCGGGAGTTCGGTTACGCGAGGGGAAGGTACGAGCACCCCCTACGCGCCCGTTCTTAAGAACGGTACCTAATTAATTTAAAATTATCCCTAAGTTAATCTAATAAATCTTTACATTACTCTTTTTTATGAATTTATAAATACATAGGAAAATAAATAAATATATACATATATTCCCTCAGAGCTTAGGGTACGTGATGCCCAAAGGCTAATACCCCTTGCAATTAAATCATAGGGATAATAAAAATCAAAATTATTTAAAAATAATAACAATAATACTAAAATATAAACATAAGTACCATAGTACAAAATAATAGATATACAATATAATAAGTAATACCATGTATATTAAAATACTAAAACTATCCTAATAAGTAATGCTAACCACAAGCATAGTAATAGTACCATAATATATACCGTATATATTAAAAATACTATAATAATGCTTCCTAGCATAATAATAATAATAATAATAATAATAATAATAATAATAATAATAATAATAATAATAATGGTACGCACATAGAATATTATATATAAATATGACAATACAAATGAAATCCATAAATAGTATACAATATATGAAGATGCAAACAAAATTATGGAAATAATTCAAACTACAAACCTATTATGCAAGTGTATACATACACAATATGGAAACAATGTGATATTTAGGAAACATAGCAAACATCTAAAATAGAAACACAATAAAATATGCGGTCAATAATAATATAAATATGCAAATAATTATATGAGGCAATCGCTATAATAAATATGCAAACTACTCATGCAATTAAATGATAATATAAATATGCCAATAAACAAATAAGGCAATGAAAATAATACATATGCAAATTAAATATACAATAAAAATATGCAATCACTAATAACATAAATATAAGGTCGTAATAATAATAATCACATAAATATGCAAAAATATATATATAATAAATATGCAACATAATAATAATAATAATAATAATAATAATAATAATAATATGCAAAATAAATACACAATGATAATATGACAACAATATTAAAGTATACAATAATAATAACAAGAAAAATATATCATGGATATTAAACATTAAAACAACCAACAAAAACCAAAGAAACCTACATACCTACATATACAAAAAGAAAAAAAGAAAAAAACAAAAAGAACCCCAAACATTAGATATTAGAATAAATAAAACAATAATAATACAATATATATACAAAATAACATTAAGAAGAAGAAAAAAAAATATAAACAAATTACAAAAACATCACACGTGCATGTGTGTGTTTGTGTGTGTGTGGACAAGCTGTCCAAAAGATGATGATAAAATTACGAAACTCAAAGAAATTAATAAAAGTAATAAATATTAACAAGGGAGAGTCAGAAACAACCGACTAAGGTTTCAGATTGATCAGATAAGAAATCGCCACTCGATTGGCTTCATCTAGTTGAATGCGCATACGCCGACGATTCCACTGCTGCGGCGGTGAGACAGCTGTGCAATAAATTAAAATGAATTTGTAAAACTCACAATAATAATCTGAATGGTAAGAATTAAGATGAAAGGGTCAGAAACAACCTGGTAAAATTTCGCATTGATCGGATAAGAAATCGCCACTCGATTGGCTTCGTCCAGTTAGATGCGCAGGCGCCGATGACTCCACTGCTGCGGCGGTGATACGGCTATGCAAGAAATTAACACAAAGGAAGAAAACTCAAAAGAATAATCTGAATGGTGAAAATTAAGAAGAAAGAGTTAGAAACGACCTCGTAAAATTTTGAATTGATCGGACAAGAAATCGCCACTCGATTGGCTTCGTTCAGTTAGATGCGCAGGCGCCGATAACTCCATTGCTGCGGCGGTGATACGGCTGTGCAAAAAATTAACACAAAGGGAGAAAACTCAAAAGAAGAATCTGAACGGTGAAAATTAAGAAGAAAGAGTTAGAAATGACCTCGTAAAATTTCGCATTGATCAAACAAAAAATCGCTGCTCGATTGGCTTCATCCAGTTGGATGCGCAGACGCTAATGACTCCACTGCTGCGGCGGTGATACGACTGTGCAAGAAATTAACACAAACGGGGAAAACTCAAAAGAAGAATCTGAACGGTGAAAATTAAGATGAAAGGGTTAGAAAAGACCTCATAAAGTTTCGCATTAATCGGATAAGAAATCGCTACTCGATTGGTTTCATCTAGTTGATTGCGCAAACGCCGACGACTCCATTGTTGCAGCACAAGACTACAAGGTAAGGTTTCTTTTCTTTTTTGGTTTGTGCTTCCTCCTCCTCTAAGAGTGTTCTTTTCCTTCCTATTTATAAAAAATCAAAACCCTAAAGCTCCCTCTTTTATTTTCTTTTTCTTCTTTTTTATTTTTATTTTTATACTTTTATAGTAATAATGAATATGGCAACTAATAATAATTCTTAATAATAATAATCATAATAATAATAGTAATGTAATAATGACAAGATTTGAAAATAATAATAATAAAATAATAGTACGATAATAATAATAATAAAGTAATATTTAAAAATAATAATAATAATAATTAGGATAATAATGCAAAATAAAAACCATGATAATAAAGTCAATGATAATAATAATAATAATAATAATAATAATAATATTTAAAAATGACAAAGGTAATAATAATGAAAATAAAAATAATAATAGTAATATAATAATAATATTGGGCCTGGGTAAAAATGGGGTGTCTACAGCTGCCCCTCTTTGTAGGATTCGTTGCTTCAAAGTAAAAGTAAGATCTCTCCTACGTTATTTGTGGCAACAAGCCTGCAAAGATAAAAGACGCTGATTTTGGACCAGGCCCATTGTAACGGAAGAGACCAAAATGATTTGTGAAAACCGATTTGCATGTATGCTTGAGAGCACATGAGAATGACTTGCGTCAAGTGTAGGAACCCGAGCTATAGTTCATGAGAGGTGACTTGCACCGGGTGTAGGAACCCGAGCTATAGTTCACGGAGGGGTGACTTGTACCGGGTGTAGGAACCCTAGCTATAGTGCACGGAAGGTGACTTGCACCGGGTGTAGGAACCCGAGCTATAGTTCACGGAAAGGTGACTTGCACCGGGTGTAGGAACCCGAGCTATAGTGCACGGAAGGTGACTTGCATCGGGTGTAGGAACCCGAGCTATAGTTCACGGAGGATGACTTGCACCGGGTGTAGGAACCCGAGATATAGTTCATGGAAGGGTGACTTGCACCGGGTGTAGGAACCTGAGCTATAGTTCATGAGAGGTGACTTGCACCGGGTGTAGGAACCCGAGCTATAGTTCACGGAGGATGACTTGCACCGGGTGTAGGAACCCGAGCTATAGTTCACGAAGGTGACTTACACCGGGTGTAGGAACCCGAGCTATAGTTCACGGAGGATGACTTGCACCGGGTGTAGGAACCCGAGCTATAGTTCACGAAGGGTGACTTGCACCGGGCGTAGGAACCCGAGCTATAGTTCACGATGGGTGACTTGCACCGGGTGTAGGAACCCGAACTATAGTTCATGGGAGGTGACTTGCACCGGGTGTAGGAACCCGAGCTATAGTTCACGGAGGGGTGACTTGTACCGGGTATAGGAACCCTAGCTATAGTGCACGGAAGGTGACTTGTACCGGGTGTAGGAACCCGAGCTATAGTTCACGGAAAGGTGACTTGCACCGGGTGTAGGAACCCGAGCTATAGTGCACGGAAGGTGACTTGCATCGGGTGTAGGAACCCGAGCTATAGTTCACGGAGGATGACTTGCACCGGGTGTAGGAACCCGAGCTATAGTTCATGGAAGGGTGACTTGCACCGGGTGTAGGAACCCGAGCTATAGTTCATGAGAGGTGACTTGCACCGGGTGTAGGAACCCGAGCTATAGTTCACGGAGGATGACTTGCACCGGGTGTAGGAACCCGAGCTATAGTTCACGAAGGTGACTTGCACCAGGTGTAGGAACCCGAGCTATAGTTCACGGAGGATGACTTGCACCGGGTGTAGGAACCCGAGCTATAGTTCACAAAGGGTGACTTGCACCGGGTGTAGGAACCCGAGCTATAGTTCACGATGGGTGACTTGCACCGGGTGTAGGAACCCGAGCTATAGTTCACGGAAGGGTGACTTGCACCGGGTGTAGGAACCCGAGCTATAGTGCACGGAAGGTGACTTGCACCGAGTGTAGGAACCCGAGCTATAGTTCACGAAAGGGTGACTTGCACCGGGTGTAGGAACCCGAGCTATAGTGCATGGAAGGTGACTTGCACCGGGTGTAGGAACCCGAGCTAAAGTTCACGGAGGATGACTTGCACCGGGTGTAGGAACCCGAGCTATAGTGCACGGAAGGTGACTTGCACCGGGTGTAGGAACCCGAGCTATAGTTCACGATGGGTGACTTGCACCGGGTGTAGGAACCCGAGCTATAGTTCACGGAGGATGACTTGCACCGGGTGTAGGAACCCGAGCTATAGTTCACGGAGGATGATTTGCACCGGGCGTAGGAACCCGAGCTATAGTTCACAAAGGGTGACTTGCACCGGGTGTAGGAACCCGAGCTATAGTTCACGGAAAGGTGACTCGCACCGGGTGTAGGAACCCAAGCTATAGTTCACGAAGGGTGACTCGCACCGGGTGTAGGAACCCGAGCTATAGTTCATAAGGGGTGACTTGCATCGGGTGTAGGAACCCGAGCTATAGTTTACTAAAGGTGACTTGCACCGGGTGTAGGGACCCGAGTTATAGTTCACGGAAGGGTGACTTGCACCGAGTGTAGGAACCCGAGCTATAGTTCACGATGGGTGACTTGCGCCGGGTGTAGGAACCCGAGCTATAGTTCACGGAAGGGTGACTTGCACCGGGTGTAGGAACCCGAGCTATAGTTCACGAGAGGTGACTTGCACCGGGTGTAGGAACCCGAGCTATAGTGCACGAGAGGTGACTTGTACCGGGTGTAGGAACCCGGGCTATAGTTCATAAGGGGTGACTTGCATCGAGTGTAGGAACCCGAGCTATAGTTCACGAGGGGTGACTTGCACCGGGTGTAGGAACCCGAGCTATAGTTCACGGAGGGTGACTTGCACCGGGTGTAGGAACCCGAGCTATAGTTCACGGAGGGTGACTTGCACCGGGTGTAGGAACCCGAGCTATAGTTCACTAAAGGGTCAATAAGGTGGGACCGCGAATGGTCAATAAGGTGGGACTGCGAATGGTCAATAAGAGTGGGACTGCAAAGGGTCAATAAAGTGGGACTGTGAATGGTCAATAAGATGGGACCGCGATGGGTCAATAAAAATGGGACCGTGATAGGTCAATAAGGTGGGACCACGAAGGGTCAATAAGGTGGGACTGTGAATGGTCAATAAGGTGGGACCGCAAAGGGTCAATAAGGTAAGACCACGAAGGATCAATAAGGTGGGACCACAAAGGGTCAATAAGATGGGACCGCGATGGGTCAATAAGAGTGGGACCGCCAAGGGTCAATAAAGTGGGACTGTGAAGGGTCAATAAGGTGGGACCGCAAAGGGTCAATAAGGTAAGACCGCGAAGGATCAATAAGGTGGGACCGCGAAGGGTCAATAAGAGTGGGACCGCAAAGGGTTAATAAGGTGGGACCGTGATGGGTTAATAAGATGAGACCGGGATGGGTCAATAAGATGGGACCACGATGGGTCAATAAGAATGGGACCGTGATAGGTCAATAAGGTGGGACCGCGAAGGGTCAACAAGATGGGACCGTGATGGGTCAATAAGAATGGGACCGTGATAGGTCAATAAGAATGGGACCGTGATAGGTCAATAAGGTGGGACCGCGATGGGTCAACAAGATGGGACCGCGATGGGTCAATAAGAATGGGACCGTGATAGGTCAATAAGGCGGGACCGCGATAGGTCAATAAGAATGGAACCGTGATGGGTCAATAAGAAAGGGACCGTGATAGGTCAATAAGGTGGGACCACGAAGGGTCAATAAAATGGGACCGCGATGGGTCAATAAAAATGGGACCGTGATAGGTCAATAAGGTGGGACCACGAAGGGTCAATAAAATGGGACCGCGATGGGTCAATAAAAATGGGACCATGATAGGTCAATAAGGTAGGACTGCGAAAGGTCAATGAGGTGGGACCACGATGGGTCAATAAGGTGGGACCACGAAGGGTCAATAAAAGTGGAACCGCGATGGGTCAATAAGAATGGGACCGTGATAGGTCAATAAGGTGGGACCACGATGGGTCAATAAAATGGGACCGTGATGGGTCAATAAAAGTGAATAAGATAATCAAAATAATTTGGATGAAATTGCTCGCATGAATGAGATAGTCAAGAAAGCTTTGAGGTGATCCAATATCTCGATGTTATCATGAACAACACCATTTCTGGATATGAGGACTGATGCCTTAATTTCAATGTAGATGGCTCAATAAGGAAATGGTTACTCTGTATGGGGGATGATGAATCGAGTATGAAATCTTGAGAACTTTTTGGAATATATCCTCAGGTGTAGGGCTCAGAATTATTCCACTGGGGATTATCAATCGGGAATGAAAACCTGAGTTTCTTTGGCTGTCTTTAGATTACCCTCTTTGAGACTCAACAACCAAGGGGTCAACTGCCACAGTTTCAAAGTATGTTAATCTGTGCATTGGGGCCAGCTGCCCCAATTTCAAAATACGTCTAGACCAGAATGGCTCAATCAAAAAGAATTATTCAAAAGTTTATTCAACCAGGCAAGTGTGATTGAATAGTGCTCTATTGCTATATGTATGCATGTTGCTACCTAAGATGCTAGAATGCAGTGAAATGTTGTTCTGTGTGCATAGTGATGCGTGAATGCAAAGATGTATGCATATTGAATGAGATGCCCTTTATATTTTCTTTCTTATGCAATGCATGAAATGTATGTTAATGAATGAAATGCATGGTAATGAATGAAATGCATGGTAATGCATGAATCTTTTCTCCTTCCAACATGCTTGTAATCAACAACCCAATCTCTGATCTTGGGTGTGCCTGCTGATTCTGGCCATGTTTCAAATTCCAAAAGGCACTCAAAATCTGCCCTAGTGTTTACATGCCACTGGTCATGACCCTGTTTTTGACTTTGATTCTGTCCTGAAAGCTCAAAAATTGCCTAGTTTCGATCCTCATCCACTGATATTGGCTATGTTTTCATCATGCACTCTGATATAACGGCATCGGAATTAGTCCAAACAAAACTCAACCCAAAATCTGCCCCATTTACCATCGTTTGTTACTGATATTGGCTTCAAATTTGACTGTGACACGAAGGCACCCCAAATCAGCGTCACTAGAACTCAACACGGAGTTTGGATCATTTGGGTGCATCTGTAACTATTCTTGACCATTTTACTTGTCTTTCACAAGGATCCTCTTTTGGCGAATGTGTCAGTGATTAAGCCCTTTTGACCATCCGTCCTCCTTTTAGAGCTTTTGAAGAATGGATTTTTTTTTTTTTAGATGGGGGAATGAATGATGAATGATCATGCATTTAGGACATCAACTTGCTAAATCAAAAGGTCATATGCACAAAATAGATATTTTACTGAGTTCGCTTGCTATTTCAATGGAAAAAATTCATACCAGTATTCGAGAGCCCTAATGATGATGGTGCTAACTTTTCGAACTGAATAACTGATTTTCTTTTTTAACCGATTGCCCCAGTTTTATTGGGGGACTATTCTTCCACCTTGTTCTGCCGTGAAACCATTGAGAACCTTTTGTTTAATGGTTGCCCCTAGTTCAGTCAAGTCCGACTAATGTTTTGATCTCAAGATGGTCTTTAAGACTCGGGACGAAACGTTGGATGAGGGATACAGGTTTTCAGAATAAAAGGAAAACTAAGGCTCAAAAATCCCATCCCATAATGCTATTTTATGCTCCCAGTTTGAATTAAGGCACTTGCAAGATATTGACCGAACTTGTCATTTGGACAAGTTGCCTACGTACCCTTTCAGGATCAGGTCATTACGTAGTTCAGACACAATATTGCGTCTGACAAATCATTTGATACAACAATGTATACCAATCTGGTCAGGACTTTCATTTGGATTGTAATGCAGGCTAGGGTTTGGGTTAAAGAAGAAAAGAGTTAAATAAGGCTCAAAATCGTCGAGTTTATCAAGGGTAATTTGGTCAAAGATCACATGTGTGTTTGTCCCTTATTTTTCTTTCTTCTTCCTTTTCTTCTTCCTTCTCTTTTATCGCAACTTTTGCTTTTCCTTTTATGAATGAATCTTAACTTCATTTTCATTTGAATTCCATTTGGGACTGATTTTTTTTTTTTTTTAAACTGCCACAGTGTGGGGTGTGATCCTTTGACGGGTTAATCAATAAATGAATTTTTCAGGCTCAAAAGGGCTTGCAAGAGATTTCTTCTTTGAATTTCTTTTGGGTAGCAGAAAAAGGGTCTGCCATCATTTTGATAGCCCATTGTTGTCTCATATGACTTGCCAAACGCTAGGAGACCCAACCCAGGTTAACTTTTTGGTGAACTGGCTTTTAAGAAAAGACTAGTTTAACATTTAGGCTCAACTTGGTTAACAATTGGTAAATCAATATTTGGTTCTTTTTAGGGATAACTGGTCGGCCAAAGATGGCCATCTATCATTCGATCAAAACTTGATTAGCGGACTGACATGAGATTCATGGAACCAACATATATTTTACTGAGGCTTTCAGAACTTCTTCGCAGTATTTGAACTCATCGAGTGACGAACATTGTTTCATCTTCCTTTATTTTCATCTTGTAGCTTGAATTTTTCATAACTAACACCTGCTTTTGGTTCATGAATACTGGTATTTTATCTTCCTTATCTTAGCAAGAAACACGAGTAAACAAAATTTTGGACATTGAACTCTCGATGCAAGTGATATACGAAAATGCATAATTTCATTTCTTTGATAGAAAAGGAAATTTCGGAGACAAAAATTTTAATAAATTGCAACAAAAGAAAGAAGAAAACAAAAGAAAATAAAAGCATCCCTGAAGGGGGCGAACAATCAAAAGCTTGCCACTTGTATTTCCCTGTTTCCATGGTCAAAAAGTAAACCCATTTATTCAGACTATATGTGGAATATCTCTGGTTCAAAACTTGTTGTACTTCTTTGACTGATCTGAACTTCAAAATATTCTTTTAATGTTGCACAACAGGCTCCTCCACATCAATTGCCAACAGACCCAAATCTCTTAAGGTTTGTACTTTATGCTTGAAATGCCAACATTTCTCGATTGAATGACCTATTGCCATAGAATGATACTCGCATCGAGCATTTGGGTCGTACCACCTTGGGAAAGGGGATTGTAGTAACAATCCTGGTATTGGTGCAACCATTTGAATTTCTACCAATTGAGGGAACAATTCTGCATAAGTCATCGGAATAGGTTGAACTTCTTTTCTCTTTCTTTCCATTAGGGGGCTCCCTCCAGTGTCCTGAACATTCAGTTGCCTTGAAATAGGCTTAGGTCCGAAGGAAACTGCTTGGGGTTGCGCACCTGAATGCACTATCTGATGGAATGTGGGCTTGTAAGCAAAATTCTTATTTGTCCACCGGGTTTTACCCTCTTGGTAATGATGCCCCTGAATCATCTGTGCTTCCTCGTCTTTCTTCCTCTTACTCAGGTCAGTTTCTGCATCATCACTTTTGGTTCTTCCGACTTTGATGGCCGTTTCAATTCTCTCTCCAGTAGAAACAATATCCATAAAGTCATGTGGGGTTGCCCCTAGGAGATGTCCGAAGTAGGGATCTTTCAATGTATTCACGAATAGGGAGATAGCCTCCCTATCTTCCACTAGAGGGCTCACTTGGATGGACATGTCCCTCCATCTATATGCATATTCTCTGAATGTTTCGTTAGGTTTCATTTGCATGCTTTGTAGGGTCATACGATCAGGTGCCATCTCTATCACATGGCGGTACTGAGCTATAAATGAATTTTCCAGATCTTTCCAAGTACGGATTCGAGCTCGATCTTGCTGAATGTACCATCTGATAGCTGCTCCAGTCAAACTATCTTGAAAGCAATGCATCATTAACCTCTTATTATCAGTATGTGCAGCCATTTTTTGGCAATACAGGCGCAGGTGGGTCTGAGGACAGTGGGTCCCATCGAATTTTTCAAAATCCTGCAACTTGAATTTTGGCGGCAGAGTGACCTTTGGTACTAGGCAAAGGTCATTAGGGTCAACGGAGTCAAATGTATTATACCCTTCAATTGCTTTCAAGCGCTCTTCCAATACGTCACAACGATGCTCAGACTCAGATCTATTTATCCCCATATCAGGAGTTGCTAAGGGGGAAGTCCCTGCCACTGGAAACCCCTGTGCTGGCACAGTCGGGATAAATGGAGGCATATTTGGCATTGGATCCCCCATGACGCCCGGCGGTGGAGTTGATGTTTGTCCATGATTTAGGGTGAACCCTGGAGGATGAGTAGGGTCTATATCTGTTTCAGCATCATTTTGTACCCCTTTTCCTTTGTTCATCAACAATTCCATAATTTTGCTCACTTTTTCAATCAATTCTTCCTGTCCTTGTTCTATGCCCAGGACTCTACCTTCCAATTGTTCACTCATTTCTTTTGCCCTTCTCCTGGTATTGTATTGATGCGTGACAGTCTCAATGTTGCTTGCTCAGACGAATTCTGTGGCTAGGCACTGCAAACCAAAACTTTCCCTTTTTAGAACTGAATGCATGATTATGTAAGGCATGAATGTGTGAGTATCTAATGCATGACCATGAGATGTAGTAAATGTTTGTGCATGGATGTAACTAGTACAATTACACATACAAATAGAGATATGAACATGCATGTGACCTATCGTGCATGATTATGTGTGAAATTACGCATGAATGCATGGATGCAATGAATGTTTGTGCATGAATGTACCTAGTGCAATTACACATACAAATAGAGATATGACCATGCATGTGACCTATCGTGCATGATTATGTGTGAAATTATGCATGAATGCATGGATGCAATGAATGTTTGTGCATGGATGTACTTAGTGCAATTACACATACAAATAGGGATATGACCATGCAAATGACTTATCGTGCATTATTATGTGTGAAATTATGCATGAATGCATGGATGCAATGAATTTTTGTGCATGGATGTAACTAGTGCAATTACACATACCAATAGAGATATGACCATGCATGTGACCTATCATGCATGATTATGTGTGAAATTATGCATGAATGCATGGATGCAATGTAACCTAACTAACTATTTTGTCAGCATTCTAGGAAAAGCCCCACTAATGAGAGATTTTAAAACAATCATTGATGGGCCACAATTTCAATTCAATTCTTCCCTCAATCATTCTTTTCCTTGATGACGGTCCATGTACCTCAGATTCTATAAAGGGTCAAATTATGATCTGAGGTTGGGGTTGACCCAAGTTAGCCAACCCACTGGATTTGTTCAATACGGGCTTGTGGACTTTAGCGTGCACTTGGGCCTCAAGTATATTAAAATATGGGTTTCAATATATTTCATGATGGGATCAGGCCCTCATTTTAAAAGGACTTGGGCTTAGATATGCTTAGAAAAATGTTGGCCTATATTTTTAGGGTAATAGGGCCAAAGACCATTTTTGAAAACTGGGTTTGACCCCTTTTGGAAAATTAGGTCTGGGCCAAATTTTACTTAGGAAAGGGTTGGGCCTATACTTGTTATTTCTCAAAAAATTGTGCCCGAGTTATTTGAAAAGGGTTGGGCCGACCCATATTTTAAAATAGTTGGGCCAAGTGCTTCATTTTGAAAGGATGGGCCTTTGTCTCATTACTGGGCTTTTTCTGAATACTGGCTAAGTAGTTATGTATGTCTAAATGTATGTCAAATGCATGATATAATACAAAGTATTTCACAATATATATACAACACACTATTCATGGAGAAGGATGTGGCTCCTATCCCAACCTAGGGTAGGTACGTATGTATAGGGTTCTTCATGGCTCTATCCTAGTTAGGGAAGACTATAAACAAGTATGTGTGGGTAGGCTCTAACCCTATTGACAAAAGGTTCCCAGTTTGGAATTTCATCCTCCCCCATAGGGGTCCGGATAAAACCCGCACTGAGTGGAGTGGTTCGCGGGTCCCATCAAGCTCTGCCACGAAGGGACTGACGCTATTACACTCCTATCTAGTCCTAGTAAGGAAAGCTCGGGTATAGAGCGTGAGAGTGTGTGAATTCAAACTTTAACCTAATCCCGCTATCCCCACATTTATTCACATGCTATAAAGAATATGGAAGCAAGATATCTACCATTAATGTATTTATTCACAAGATATGGAAACATATTATCTGCCATTAACATGTTGATTCTAAAAAATTTGGAAACAAAAAATAAGGAAACAAAATATTTATGATTAGTATACAAAATATCTATAATTAATATGCTTATTCACAATATCTACAATTAATATGCTTATTCAGAATATTTAGAAACAAAATATCTACAATTAATGCTCAACAAATTAGGAAACAAAATATTTTTAATTAATTGAGGTTTTTTACAAATTATGGAAGTAAAATATTTACAATTAAGTAAAGTTATTTATAAATTACAATATTTACAAAATACGGAGTAATTAAAAGATTTATCAAATTAGAACTTGGGATAATTTCTAATTAATTAATGGCTCGACTCTCTGATGTCCCCAGCGGAGTCGCCAAGCTGTCGCGGCGTCCCGGGAGCGCGTGTGCCCTGAGCGGCGAAATTAAAATCATTTTAATATTTTCAAGGAAAAATATGGTGTAGGAGTCGCCACTAACCTTTAGTGCGGTTAGAACACATGATTACTACCCCGTTAGGGGTAGAATCGGTCTACATTACCAGAGCTGGGGTCGAGAGTTCGGTTACGCGAGGGGAAGGTACGAGCACCCCCTACGCGCCCGTTCTTAAGAACGGTACCTAATTAATTTAAAATTATCCCTAAGTTAATTTAATAAATCTTTACATTACTCTTTTTTATGAATTTATAAATACATAGGAAAATAAATAAATATATACATATATTCCCTCAGAGCTTAGGGTACGTGATGCCCAAAGGCTAATACCCCTTGCAATTAAATCATAGGGATAATAAAAATCAATATTATTTAAAAATAATAACAATAATACTAAAATATAAACATAAGTACCATAGTACAAAATAATAGATATACAATATAATAAGTAATACCATGTATATTAAAATACTAAAACTATCCTAATAAGTAATGCTAACCACAAGCATAGTAATAGTACCATAATATATACCGTATATATTAAAAATACTATAATAATGCTTCCTAGCATAATAATAATAATAATAATAATAATAATAATAATAATAATAATAATAATAATAATAATAATGGTACGCACATAGAATATTATATATAAATATGACAATACAAATGAAATCCATAAATAGTATACAATATATGAAGATGCAAACAAAATTATGGAAATAATTCAAACTACAAACCTATTATGCAAGTGTATACATACACAATATGGAAACAATGTGATATTTAGGAAACATAGCAAACATCTAAAATAGAAACACAATAAAATATGCGGTCAATAATAATATAAATATGCAAATAATTATATGAGGCAATCGCTATAATAAATATGCAAACTACTCATGCAATTAAATGATAATATAAATATGCCAATAAACAAATAAGGCAATGAAAATAATACATATGCAAATTAAATATACAATAAAAATATGCAATCACTAATAACATAAATATAAGGTCGTAATAATAATAATCACATAAATATGCAAAAATATATATATAATAAATATGCAACATAATAATAATAATAATAATAATAATAATAATAATAATATGCAAAATAAATACACAATGATAATATGACAACAATATTAAAGTATACAATAATAATAACAAGAAAAATATATCATGGATATTAAACATTAAAACAACCAACAAAAACCAAAGAAACCTACATACCTACATATACAAAAAGAAAAAAAGAAAAAAACAAAAAGAACCCCAAACATTAGATATTAGAATAAATAAAACAATAATAATACAATATATATACAAAATAACATTAAGAAGAAGAAAAAAAAATATAAACAAATTACAAAAACATCACACGTGCATGTGTGTGTTTGTGTGTGTGTGGACAAGCTGTCCAAAAGATGATGATAAAATTACGAAACTCAAAGAAATTAATAAAAGTAATAAATATTAACAAGGGAGAGTCAGAAACAACCGACTAAGGTTTCAGATTGATCAGATAAGAAATCGCCACTCGATTGGCTTCATCTAGTTGAATGCGCATACGCCGACGATTCCACTGCTGCGGCGGTGAGACAGCTGTACAATAAATTAAAATGAATTTGTAAAACTCACAATAATAATCTGAATGGTAAGAATTAAGATGAAAGGGTCAGAAACAACCTGGTAAAATTTCGCATTGATCGGATAAGAAATCGCCACTCGATTGGCTTCGTCCAGTTAGATGCGCAGGCGCCGATGACTCCACTGCTGCGGCGGTGATACGGCTATGCAAGAAATTAACACAAAGGAAGAAAACTCAAAAGAATAATCTGAATGGTGAAAATTAAGAAGAAGGAGTTAGAAACGACCTCGTAAAATTTTGAATTGATCGGACAAGAAATCGCCACTCGATTGGCTTCGTTCAGTTAGATGCGCAGGCGCCGATAACTCCATTGCTGCGGCGGTGATACGGCTGTGCAAAAAATTAACACAAAGGGAGAAAACTCAAAAGAAGAATCTGAACGGTGAAAATTAAGAAGAAAGAGTTAGAAATGACCTCGTAAAATTTCGCATTGATCAAACAAAAAATCGCTGCTCGATTGGCTTCATCCAGTTGGATGCGCAGACGCTAATGACTCCACTGCTGCGGCGGTGATACGACTGTGCAAGAAATTAACACAAACGGGGAAAACTCAAAAGAAGAATCTGAACGGTGAAAATTAAGATGAAAGGGTTAGAAAAGACCTCATAAAGTTTCGCATTAATCGGATAAGAAATCGCTACTCGATTGGTTTCATCTAGTTGACTGCGCAAACGCCGACGACTCCATTGTTGCAGCACAAGACTACAAGGTAAGGTTTCTTTTCTTTTTTGGTTTGTGCTTCCTCCTCCTCTAAGAGTGTTCTTTTCCTTCCTATTTATAAAAAATCAAAACCCTAAAGCTCCCTCTTTTATTTTCTTTTTCTTCTTTTTTATTTTTATTTTTATACTTTTATAGTAATAATGAATATGGCAACTAATAATAATTCTTAATAATAATAATCATAATAATAATAGTAATGTAATAATGACAAGATTTGAAAATAATAATAATAAAATAATAGTACGATAATAATAATAATAAAGTAATATTTAAAAATAATAATAATAATAATTAGGATAATAATGCAAAATAAAAACCATGATAATAAAGTCAATGATAATAATAATAATAATAATAATAATAATAATAATAATAATATTTAAAAATGACAAAGGTAATAATAATGAAAATAAAAATAATAATAGTAATATAATAATAATATTGGGCCTGGGTAAAAATGGGGTGTCTACAACTACTGCATTCTAGAGTCTACAAAACCTAGTATCCTACGCTGTGATACTAAATTGTAACGACTTACACCATTTACTATATAATAATGCAAAAAATATAGTCAACCCGAACTCGTGGGTAACCGGGACACACTTGACATACACAGTGGAAGCCTAAACAATAGTAAATATAAATTACATCCATTAAACCATAACATACATAATACCAGAGTTAACTATAGTCCACAATAATACTGTACTCATACACAATCCCCAAAATATCCAAAAATATATCTAGGATCCTACATAAAAAATATTATTATCCTAGTTCAAAACCTACCCTTATAGAGGGGTAGTATCACACTATCTCAACGGTGGTCTTGATCCACCGGTCTTTCTGGGTTTTTTGAAAATGATTTAATATTGGGGGTGAGACATCTCTCAGTAAGGGAAAATAAACTAAATACAATTGTGTGGCAACATGAATATTTAATGATATTATAGATATATACAATACATTTTGCATACTAGAAAACATTAATCATATCATAACTGCATAGACATATACTTTCATATTTCTAATAAATCGTATTGTTCATAAACTGTATGGTATAACTAATAATACTGAAATTTTACCCAGGATGTATAGCTAGTTGATGTCATGTATTACCCCCCATGATGGGTTGTGCAGCCTAAAGGCGGGACCCAACAATGGCTGGCCGACCACTACTGAGTCAAAAATATCTGTAAGTACGATGGGCCTACCACACCCTAGCCTAGAATGTCAGGTGGACGTCTACAACTCTACACTGAAAGCCACATTAACTA
The DNA here is from genome assembly GCF_029873635.1 of Malania oleifera. Taxonomy (NCBI): domain Eukaryota; kingdom Viridiplantae; phylum Streptophyta; class Magnoliopsida; order Santalales; family Ximeniaceae; genus Malania; species Malania oleifera. The sequence goes on along the minus strand of NC_080421.1, from coordinate 43,600,468 downwards.
TCCATCTCCTACCCTCTCTACTTGCAAGGGCGGTTAGCACAAGTCTAAAACATAATAATCTAATCTATGTAGCTACAATACTATGTTTCTGTAACCGAACTGAACTATCTTCTAGGTTTTGATAATATATAATACATGATAATACACAATTTAACATAAATAGATTGATAGCATTTTCTATAATAGCATAAATACATACGGCCTTGCACCAATTTCTTTTACATCTGCGGCCTTGCGCCGAACATTTCATAAATACAGTCTTGTGTCGAAATCATATATAATACACAGCCTTGCGCCAGCTATCAATCACGGCCTCGCACCGAGCATTTCATAAATAATAACCTGAATAAATATGTTGTTGACTCTACGAGTCCAATCCGATTTTGATAATAAAAAATCACTTGGTATTTGATTTGTGCATTGAGTTTGTGAATAAGAACTATATTAAGCATGCACGGAAGGATAACAAGTCATGGAAGCCATAAAGTAAAGAGTATGAGAATCAAGATGCAAGCGGCAAAGTTTAAGAACATCATGGGAATGGGTACTTAGAACTCATGTACTTACATTTTCGTATGATTTAATTTGAGGCTCAACATATACCCTAGAATGACTTTAGGACTCGTGCATTTCATGACCATCATTAGGGGACATTCATGGACTTAGAAATATTGTTAAAACCTTGGAAAATGTTTTTATTAAAGAGCCAAGAAAGAAAGCAAAGCAGTTTTTTAAGTTAGAAAGGAAAAATTGAGAAAAAGGACACTTCAGTAGCCTAAACTCAACTTCAATCGCCTGAAGAATTTCTTTAGGAGCCTGAAGATTAAGTTTGGTAGCCTGAAGATTTAATTGTGAAACACAGAATTAGGCCGAGGAACTTCGGTTGCCTGAACTTGGACTTCAAGTGCCTAAACTCACCACTTTAGAAGCCTGAACCCCACTTCGGTTGACTGAACTCACGAGAACACTTAAAAATTAGATTTTTATTAAAAGGACTCGCGAGATATTTCATTGATCCAATGGTTGAGATCAATTCTGAGGATAAGACACTATAAATACTAAATATCTAAACCCTAATATGCTAGCCAAGACGAGCCAAATGAAAAGAGAAGAGAAGAGAACTTTGTTTGAGAGAGAATTGAGAAATCTGAGCGTATTGTCATACGATTGCCTGCACTCCAATCTATATTCATCCTTCTTGGGCAAATCAACTCAGAAAACCAAAAGGGATCTCTCTTATACATCTTGATTGCAACTTGGTATTAAGGATTGGTCATTCAACTTAATATTTTCAAGAGTTTCTCATCCCATCAATTGTTATTGAATATCGTTAGAAAGATTGATCTTGAGTGTGAATATACGTATAAATATTGCTTTTGACAAAATCATTACTTGAGAAAGTTTTTAGCTATAAGTTGAATAGTTTTTTTTTTTATTCAAGAGTATATATATATTTTTCATAGAGCTTATCATTATAAGATCTACTTTTGAATATTGGTCAAGAAGTTGATCTTGAGAGCGCATATATTAAATCACTTCGATAAGATTATCACTTGAAAAGAGCTTTAGCTATTGATTGAATACTTTAGGTTCAAGTGAGTTTTTCCATTCAAAGACTTGATACTTTTAATATTATCAATCCACTTGATTAAATATCCTTGAAGTTCATAAATATATATATATATATATATATATATATATATATATATATTGTTGAAGGATATTTTCTAAAATAGATTACATTAGTTTTTAATCTTTGGAATATATATCGTGTATATATATATATATATATATATATATATATATATATATATATATATATATATACTTGCATATTACAATGATCTTGTTGTGATTAAATATTTGAAAGAAAGCTTTTTGATATAGATTGATAAAATATTCAAGATAAAGCTTTTAATAAGTTCACATTAGATATATCTGTACATCTTTACAAAGTGAACTAGAATCCTAATATACTCTAAAGCGTTGCAAATATATCTTTACTTGAGAGTTTCTAATAAAAAGGGATTTGTGTGTTGAAGCATATTATTCATAAATGATTGTATCATTTCATACATTCTGAGCTTCAAGTTTAATCATATGTTAATGTATTGGGAGTTTTAATTGTACTCATATGCTTTGTTGGAAGTAGTTTTGAGTGTTTTGACAGAATTCATTGTATTCATGGTTCGGCTTGTGAACCGGGTGTGAAGAGGAAGTTGTACCTTTTGTAAGCAGCGGATTAGGAGGAAGTTGTACCTCTTGTAAGTAGTGGATTAGGAGAAAGTTGTACCTTCTATAAGCAGCGGATTAGGAGGGATTTGTACCTCTTGTAAGTAGTGGATTATAAGGGAAGTTCCATCCAAATTTAAGGAGCATGGATTATAGTGATATCCTTGAGTGGGTTGCTCAAGGCGAGGACATAGGCCGAGTTGGCTGAACCTCATAAAAATTACGTTTGTCCTCTCTCTTCCCTTAACTCTTTACTTTTCACATTACATTATATTATTTGCATTGCATGTGGATGTTGAATTACCTTACACACAATTAATTGGGTAATAGGAACTCATTAATAAAATAAATTTAATTCAGTCATAAATCCTTGCAATTGATTTGTTAAAAATACAAATAGGGATTAAGTGGTAATAGGTTCAAAGAATTTTTTAAAATACCCAATTCACCCCCCTCTTGGGATTACACCGTAATCAACATTTGGTATCAGGGCGGGTGTACGTAAACGTAATTGTTAATTTGTAAAAAGATCCCGATGGATTATTGTGGTGAATCCCCATTTGGTGTGGAACAAATCCCTACAAGACCTCCAATGTTTTATGGTGAAAATTTCACCAAATGGAAAGTGAGAATGACTATTTTTATCAAATCCATTGATTGGAGAACCTGGAGAGTAATTGATCAAGGAAACCTAGTTCTTATGAAAATTATTGATAATGTTGAAATTCCTAAATCTGAATATGAGTTGAATGAGAATGACATGAAATTAATGCAAATAAATTTCGGTTCTATGAATATTCTATTGCTCGGTTTAGATACTAATTTTTTTCATGAAATCAAGTCATGTAAAAGTGCTAAGGAGATATGGGAAGAACTCGATAGGAGATTTGGAGAGACCAAAGGAAAGAAGTCCTCTACTTGGGAAGATCTATACTCAAATGATCAAGTAGTAGAAAACTGTGGCCTAGTTGCCTTAGTTGATGAAGAGGTACACTCTACTCATTCCACTTCTTATTCAAACTCTCAAAATGATTCATGCAATGACTGTGATACATCTTGTGATAGTTCTGGTAGTGAATATTATGATGAATCTGATAATGATAACATGCCATCTTATGAGGAATTACAAAAGGAATTTATTAAGGCTTATAAAATGTTAACAAAGATAACCAAAAAGAAAATTATGTTGGAAAGTAAAAATAAAGACTTAGCAAAACAATTAGAAGAGTTTCGAGAGTCGCATACTTCTTGGGAAAAAGAAACGATTGAAAAGGAATTAAAGATTAAGAGATTAGTAACCAAGAATGAGGCATCACTGAAAGATTTGGAATCAAAAATTAGTGTTGAAAAAGAAAGGGATTTGAAAATCATGAAATTAGAAAACAAGAATGATATGATGGAAAAAGAGCTGAAAGAATTAAGATCCAAGATTTCAAGTGACGGCGCAAAAGATCTTAAAATTTCTGAACTTGAATGTAAAGCAAACAAGATGATTGACGAATTGGTAAAATTACAAGCTATTTGTAAAGGCTTAAAGGATTCAAAAATTCAAGACCTAGAAAGAAAGATATAGGATCAAGCTAAGATCATCCACACATTTACTAAGGGGAAATTTTTTTTTGAGAAGATCTTAGGTTCTCAAAAGATGACTTTAGACAAAGAAGGTATAGGTTACAATGGAATTGAAAATAGGAGAAGAAATAACCTGTACATGGGATATTTTGTTAAAGCGTCAAAATTCTATGCTAGTACCTCCTACGGTCCGTATGCTCACACCACCTGCGTAGTTTGTAAAAATAAAGGACAAATTAAATTTGATTGTCCATTTAAAAGGAAAGGTGTGAAGCTCAAACAGGTTTGGCGAGTTAAAGAAAAATAAGTGCCAAACACAGCCCAAAATCTCCTCTTTAGATTTTAGGATTGAGAATTTAGTGATGTCACCCTCATAGACAAAAGGGGGACGTGATAACTAATAGGCTTGGGAATAGTATATGCTTAATATGTAAATCTTAGTATGTGTATCTACTGCACTATTATTATACTAAGAATCCTATGAGAAAGTTAAGTCAATATGATTCTCTAAGTAAGATATCCAATCTAACTACCTAATGCTTTCATATTGTAATGATTGGATAAAATGTTAAGATCTTGAATAGTATGCAAATCTTGATGTACTCAAAAGTGAAGGTTGAGACATTAACAACTAAAATATGGGGAACTTTATACCTTGCAATGAGTAACATAAGTCATAACATTGAATAATAAATCCACTTCCAAAATGGATTAAAGCATTGATGTTTAACGAATAATTCTTAGTGCTTAACCCATGCTTAAATATTAAAATCTTAAGTTAAGTAGATCATGTCCATTGCAAAAGACTGAGCTTTTAGGAATAAATCATATATTAAAAATCATCTAATCCTAAACTCATTCTTGCAGGTTCAAACGGTAAAATCTGTCATCACTCTAGCCACAAGCACTAATAATCATAAATTCCGTATATATATATATATATATATATATATATATATATATATATATATATATTTAGTGTTTATTAAAAGACATCCTATTATAATAAAATCAGGGGCATTCTCTAAGGGAATAAAATTGTTTACAAAGACATTCTTAATGAATATTCCCGTTGTGCTTAAAATGTAAAAATCCCTAAGTTTGACATGTGATTAAGCAACATCCTCCACAAGAAATCTTTACCATACCGTGATCATATCCGGTAAAGATTCATCTATTATAGCATTGTATCCTTGCTTAAAATTGAAGACATACTTATAACGTACTGTCCAATGACTGGATAATCAGAAATACCTAAAGAGCAGTATTCAAAAATTAATATTCTCCCAAATTGCTTTTTGCCTAAGTAGTTGGATATATTCACTTCCATGATAAATATTTTGCATATTGTCCACACGCAATGAATATTCTTCCAAACTTAATGATGATTAAATTGTTAAGATTATCTACAAAATCTTACCTCACAAGATCTCAAACTTCAAGTCAAATCTATTAGAAGAGTTTGAATGTGTCAAATGGCTAAGTTATATGCTATAGGTTTCAATCTATATGATAATGCAAATGACTAGGAGACCTATGCATTGAAATCCATAAGAAAAGAGGCAATATAGGCTTATGACCCTGTAGTAGAATTGTTTATGACTTGTTGGTCCTCTAAGCTAAAGTTGGTAAAGTCAAGTAAAAATCATTCAAAATATTAGAACACTTGGCTAAACTAGTAAAGAATGATTACAAGGAAAAGACATAAGAATATGATAATGGTATAATTGAAGGGGAGAAAATTAGCTTGAAAATACTATGGCCCTAAAACATAGCATAATCACATTTAGTATCATATTTTGTATGTACATCTAGTATGAAATCATGAATGGTATGATTCTTGTGTGTATATTTGATACAACATGTTAACCAGATGAGTGTTGCTTTAAAACTATACTGAACTAAACTTGTTGCATGCTTGAAAATATTTAGGAGAGTTGAGCTCCATTTCTAGAGAAAGAGCATAAAGAAAGCATGTGCATCATAGGATCACTATAGTTGGTCAAAATATTTTACAATGACTGCTTATATGGCTTTAAACTAGTAGTGACATAAATCTTTAATAAGTATAAGCATTTCATTTCATCTACGCAAGTATTAAAATTCATAGGAGGAGCATCTTGAAATGATTTCCTATCTTATTATGCTTACCAATATGTCTTGTACTTAGATGTGCAGTGAACTTTTTGTGGCATGCACTCAATTATGATGATTATATTGTATATGCAAAATGAAAAATATATAGCTTTGCTAAAAATTGCCTGAGTTAACCACATGGCCTTGTTTTGAAATGCATTGATAAAATTAGGATCTGTATGGTTAGTCTTTTTTGCCATAATTTTTTTTGGAATGTACCTAAAGCAAATATCTGTAGCAAAATTTGCCTTGAAAATCCAAAAGGTGAGAGATATGTACTAGAGTAAATTTTTGGATGAGCACTAAAACGGGAGAGATTTTTTAATTGCATAAGCTACTATGTGTATGAGCTTAAATGAATAAAATATGAGAGATATTTTTTTGAGCTAAAACAAACATGGTTGCCTTGGATTATATTAGATAACATAACTCAAGGGGAGCAACTTCACTTAAGATGTAATCACTTGGTATCAAGTCAATCAACTTTTAGTTTCACAATAAATCACATTTGGTATCAAATCAATTAACATTTTTTTCTCATTTGATATAACATTAGTCCACATTTGGTATCACATCAATCAATATTTGGTATCCTCACATAATCGTTGAAACTTATGCATTAGCAAGGGGGATGATTGATGAAAAAATGGGAGAAGTAAAGTATTTTAAAAATCTAATGGTTGAACAAGATTAAAACTTTAAGATCTCAAAGGGGAGAAGAACATAAAGGTGTGTCCATTTATGTCTTATTATTATACACTTTTTTGTTGATGTCAAAAGGGGGAGAAAAATTGGGAGCAAAAATAATAAAAACAAATCAGAAGCAAAGAAGAATGAGCAAAAACTGTTATTGATGTTATCCAATGGGTGAGATATACAAAGGGGGAGAAACTGTTGTTCATGTAATGGTTGAAACACCATGAGCATATTCATTATGAGCATATTTCATATTTCATTTCATTATGAGCATATTTCATATTTCATTTGCATCTTGGTTTTGAGGTTTAATCATTCAAGTTAATATTTTCAAGAGTTTCTCATGTCATCAATTGTTATTGAATATCGTTAGAAAGATTGATCTTGAGTGTGCATATACATATAAAGATTGCTTTTGACAAGATCATTACTTGAGAAAGTTTTTAGCTTTAAGTTGAATATTTTTTTTTGATTCAAGAGTATATATATTTCATAGAACTTATCATTGTATGATTTACTTTTGAATATTGGTCAAGAAGTTGATCTTGAGAGCGCATATATTAAATCATTTCGATAAGATTATCACTTGAAAAGAGCTATAGCTATTGATTGAATAGTTTAGGTTCAAGTGAGTTTTTCCATTCAAAGACTTGATATTTTTAATATTACCAATCCACTTGATTAGATATCCTTGAAGTTCATAAATATATATATTGTTGAAAGATATTTTCTAAAATAGATTACATTAATTTTTGTTCTTTGGAATACATATCGTACATATATACTTGCATATTACAAAGATCTTGTTGTAATTAAATATTTAAAAGAAAGTTTTTTTGATATAGATTGATAAAATATTCAAGATAAAGCTTTTAATAAGTTCAAATTAGATATATTTGTGCATCTTTACAAAGTAAACTAGAACCCTAATATACTCCAAAGTGTTTCAAATACATCTTTACTTGGGAGTGTCTAATAAAAAGGGATTTGTGTGTTGAAGCATATCATTCATAAACGATTGTATTGTTTCATACATTCTGAGCTTCAAGTTTAATCATATGTTAATGTATTAGGAATTTAAATTGTACTAACGAGCTTTGTTGGAAGCAGTTTTAAGTGTTTTTACAAAATTCATTGTATTCACAGTTCGACTTGTGAACCAGGTGTGAGGAGGAAGTTGTATCTCTTGTAAGCAGAAAATTAGGAGGAAGTTGTACCTCTTGTAAACAGCGGATTAAAAGGGAGTTGTACCTCTTGTAAGCAGCGGATTGTAAGGGAAGCTCCATTCAAATTTAAGAAGCAGAGATTATAGTCAAATCCTTGAGTGAGTTGCTCAAGGCGAGGACGTAGACAGAGTTGGTTGAACCTCATAAAAATTGCATTTTTCCTCTCTCTTCCCTTAACTGTTTACTTTTTGCATTACATTATATTATTGCATTGCATGTTGATGTTGAATTACTTTACACACAATTAATTGGGTAAAAGGAACTCATTAATAAAATAAATTTAATTCAGTCATAAATCTTAGCAATTGATTTGTTAAAAATACAAATAGGGATTAAGAGCTAAATAGGTTCAAAGAATTTTTTAAAATACCCAATTCATTCCCCCACTTGGGATTACACCTTAATCAACACATGTTATTTATCATGTATTGCAAAATCGTAATGTACTGCATTATTCCATATTTTTTGAAAATATACTTTATTCATAAAATTGTCATAATATAATAATTTTCACATAAAATAATATTCATGCCACATAATGCTGAATAAAACCATACATTCTATTCTAAAATCATATTTTGTGGCATTTCTTACTAATACCTACATTTCAGAATCATAACAATATTTTCTCAAATAAACATTTTCTCAATAATATACAAGTATAATACATGCTCTCCTGAACATAATTCTTCTAATAATTTAATCATAATTTTCATGAAAAAATAACTGCTTTAGTTTATTCCCTTACTTGATTTCTAAGAAGAACCCCCCCTAAAATATACTCATCTTGCACCTACAGGGTTCCCCGTTCAACACCCTGAAACCAACATCTCTCTGAACTAAACTTCTGTATTTCTTCATGTACAACATTTCCTATAACTATGGAAAGACCAAATTTTGAATAAAAAGTCTTGCCTTAAATCAAGGATGAATTTCAAAGTAGCTCTACTGACGATCCACTTCGGTAGGTTTGTAGAGAACTTTCCTAAGAGTGTCGTGGTGGCTTCAGATCATTGAACCGGTGTGAATCCGGCTCGATATCTTAGAGAGAAGGAAGGAGGGACGAATTGAGGAGAGAGAGAAATTCTCGAACGATTTTCGGCCTAAAAATGAAGATTAGACCTATTTATACACTAGCCTTTGTCGACGAGCCACGTCACTTCGTCGACGAGGTCAATGAGGCAATTCATCGATGAATGTTACTCTTTGTCGATGAAATTCAGAGTTGTGATTTATATCCCCTTAGTATCTTCTCATTGACGAAGTACACCCTAGTCGACGAGCCCAAAATGCCACATCGTCGACGAACGAGAAATGTTCATCGACGTACTCTGCTGCCGCCCTCTTTTATTATTTCCATTTTCCTCTCTCTTTATTATTTAAATACCATTATTCTTTGGGTCATTACATCCCAACCTTTGTTCTTGTACTAGCTTTACCACTCTCCACAATCGCTTAGCCTCCCTTACCAGTTTAAAAGTAGCATACTGCACCCTCTGCTCCTCGGTGCAATGTAGAACCGCCAGAAGCTCTTCCATCTCCTAAACCCAATCCTTAGCCACGATTAGGTCTGATCCTCCAGCAAATGTCAGCGAACTCATTCAAGTGAATTGATTGATGGTGCAGCCTCATCACCCAACCCTAGAAAGAAGTCCTTTGATTTGGTAGCATTGCATTTTATATAAGTGACTTTGTAGAAAATAGAGAGAACATTATGTATACTTTTAGCCGAATTTAGATATCCATGAGCGCATACGTTCAGTCTGGATTTATTTATTATTGTTCTCATGTAGAGGATTCACTTGAAATAGATTCAAGAGATCTTAACATTTACAATAGAAAGATAGCTATCCATGTTTGGAAGCATACTTTAGTAATCTTATAAGGATCTCCAAGATCATGACAAATAAGTAAAGGGAGATAGGACCCAACTGTCTAAATCCTTTTTCACATTTACCCCAATCAACAAAGATTTTTGAAACCTCAAAGGAATGCACATCGTTTTGCTAAACCTCTTAAGGTGTATGAAAATTTTAAAGCGTAAGGGAGGTCTGCTTCATTCCATCAAGCTTTAGGGGAGGTAAGTATCTTGTGCTCAAACATTTAATAAAAACACATACTTTTTTTCATTATTTTTTATTTTGTGAAAAAGCTTAATATAGTATTTCTTCAAATGAAAATATTAATCAATTTATTAATATTTAAGTTGTGATTTGCTAGCGAAAATCATTATAATTATTATTTTTAGTTTACTTAATGATCAGCTAATGATTTTTTTTTTAAATTTCAAATAAATTTTAAATTTATTGTGGTATTTTTAAGTTTATAGTTTTATTACTCAAATTTATTTTATTAGTTATATAATTATTTATCAAAATAATGTTAGAGGAATTTATCAATTTTATTTTGAGATACACTTATTTAGTATTTATAATCATTATGTTTAGTTTTTTTTTTTGAATTAGATTGTATTAGATTCAAATTTTAACGTATTTAAAATAAAACTTTTAAATGTATTTTTTAAAGTTATTTTTTTTCAAAGAATTGCTCTATCTTACTTTTGAAAATAATGTACACTACTCATATTTTTGTATTGGATATGCTCATATACTTCTAGTTTATCATTTTGTTTTAGTCAAATGAAGTTTCTCTTAAGGTTCAAACATTTAGCTCATCCAAAATGGATTTTATAAATGTATTTTTTATAATTTTAATTTAATTTACCTTTTTAAGGAATTTTTTATCTTACTTCTAAAGTACAATGACATATTTTTCTTCAAAAAATAATTTAACTTATTCATCTAATTAATTTATAGCATATATAGATATAAATATGTTGACTTTTTGAGTTTGATCCCTATTTTGATTATGACAAATCATAACATCACACCTGTGTACTTAGTGAATGTACATGTTTATAATTCTATAAGCACAAGTGACAAATGCAAAATAGAAGCCATAAGAGCACCTAAACGAGCATATATCGGCGTATTCCATGGGATTGCAAAGGAGCAAGACACGAAGACTTTATTTATTTTTGGGTTGTAAAAATAATTAGGTTTCAATTTGTGCATGCATAATCATTTGAATTGAAGCTCAAATGACCTTAGATTGACCATAGGACCTCTAAGTAATATGAAAAACCTTTTTCATAAAATGTACTTATACAAAGATTTTAAAATGGTTTTGAAGTTAAAAGATGGTAAATACTAATTTTTACAAAGGGCAGTTAACCGGTCAGTCGACCAAACAGTAGAGATGAGTGATTTTCTTGATCAATTCATTCTTATTTTAAAAAGTGTTCAACATGAAAGTTGTGGGATTTCCTTTTAGTATTTTTTTTTTTAATTTTTTATACCAAGAATGTTCAAATTGGAGTTATATAGAAAAATTTATGGCCAAAACACTCAAAGGTGTTTGCAATAGAAAAAATCTCTTTATGTTTCTTCCGTCTCATTGATGGGTTTTTCTTAATCCATAACTTCTTATCTGAAAATGTGTTTTGCATAAAAGTTGTGAGATTTTCTCTTAACTTTCTGTTGATACTAAGAACGTCTAATTTGAAGTTATATAGAAAACGTTATGGTCAAAACGCTGAAGGGTTTTTGCTAAAAAAACTCGAGGATAGCTGACTAGGGCTTGGCCTCAGCCAACCAAAGCTTGCGGATTTTAAGCCTCAGTCGACCGACCCTCTTGGGAAAGCATCCCAACAGCCGAAATATGGCTAGTTTTCAAAATATAATAATATTTTAACCCCCTTCCCCATTGGCTACATTGCGATTATATGTTGTTCTTGCATATGAATACAAGCCCTAAACACCTCGAAAATGTTAGAGAATCAATTGGAAATTTTATTTAAATATTTGTGTGATTCTCTCTCATATTTTGCCCCATTTTATGCTTTAAATTTCTTCTGAAAATCTAGGTATACTCCCAAGAGTGGGGGTGAATTGGGATTTTAAAATTTCTTTATTTGCTTTGTATTGCAAATTCCTTAGTTGAATTTTAATTTCATCTATATTTACTTTTAGTAAATAATTAGCCTTTACAATTACAGTTCTATTGATAATCAATTTATATTCAACACAAATTCAATTTTTAATATTGAAACCCAGGTAGTAAACATCAAGAATCAAGTTAAGATAGTTTAGAAACAAACTTCAGCGTTTAAACACAAACTCAGAATTTATTTGTTTGCGTCATCTTCAGGTCCTACTTCACTTATCTCAATTGGGTCCTTTCCTTGTGAAGAACTAGCTATATGTTGTTCAATACAACCCAGTCGTTGATTTAGTGAAGAGTAGTCAACTTGAAGAGATGCAAATTTGTCCTGAAGTGTGCTAAGTTAGATCTTATTTCTCCATTAAAATCAGTGAACTGTTGATGATAAGCAAGGAACCATGAAGGTGCATCACTAGCTTGAGGAGTAGGTTGGGGAGCTGGTTGCTGAACAGGTGGTTGTGGATCAGGAACTTGTCTTTGTCTCCTACCCAATTTAGGAAACCAACCTTGCTTATATTTCTCATAACCCATTTGCTTAAAAGTAGTCGATGAAAAGAGATCATAATGGGTTGGCTCAATGAAGAGTTCAAATGGAGAAGTGATGTTTAGATGAGCAAATATGAGATTCAGAATGCCACCATATGGAAGAATTAATTTGCGGGCTTCTATTCTTGCGATCATCCATTTGAGAATTAAGCTTGGTAAATCAAGCTTTTTTCCTTTGAGTAAGCTCCACATGACAAAACAATCTAAATATGAAATGTAGTCGTGTGATCCTACTTGAGGCAAAATATTGTACATAATTAGCTTTTGGAGGATTTGTGCCAGAAGATTAATTTGTTTGTATAATGGAGGATGACCAAAATAGATAGGTTCCTCAGTCATTACCAACGCTAGAAATTCTTTAGGGGTGAAATCTTGTGCTAATCCAAGATTGTCCAAAAGATGGACACTCAAACTCACCTTTTCAGATATTGAAAATTGTTGCTAAGGTCTGTGGTGTAAAGGGAATTGCTTTTCCCATAACTTCGGAAATGGTTACTGTGTCTCCTTTAACCATATTTGCATAAACTTTTTTCAGATATAGTCCTTTAGCCTGATAAATAATAAACGTTTTCCATCCTAAGGTTGTAAACATGGGTAAAAATGTTGGGAAAGTCTTCTTCAAAGAAAGTCATGTCTAAGACCTTACCAAGAATAGGTTTAGTTGAACAAAGATGTTCTTTGTATAGCCGCTTCATGTGTGGAGCTACAAGCCATTTCTTGATATTGTTGTTGTCATCCTTCCTCGAAGTAGAACCTTTTGTTGCTGTATTTTTTTGTTCTTGGCATGATAATTTCTGAAAATATGAACGGTGAAATCCTTTAAAAATATGATGACAATGAAGTAGGATGATGTTCTTCAGAGATTAAATGGAGGATTTTGAGTGAAGGAGCACTTGGGATCAAAAGAGAATAGGTGGAGGCGAAAAGAGAAACACGGTTAGGTGCCCGGGGTTTTGAAAAGTTAGGGTTTTGCGCACGTTTGGTATTTAAAGCACTGTTAGTCAATCTACTAATATCGAGGGTCAGACACCTAACAATTTTAGTGCATTTTAATTTTACCTAGTAGCGAGTCAGTCGACTGAGGCTCAGAGCTTCAGCCGCTTGACCTTACTAATTCTGGAAACTGAGAAAGTCAGAGAGAGTTCAGTCGACTGCGACTTATTTTTCGGTCGCCTAACCGCACCTGCCTTTCAATATATTCTTGGCTACACATCCTCTTTTCTCTTTAAACAACTTCTCTGCTGTGCAATAAGCCCAATTTACTTTAGATTTTCTCTCTTTTAATTCTTTTGTATGTGAATACTAAATTTTTATATTTCTTCCCAAATTGGCATTTTGATGCATATGACTCTTCGAATTTAAATCCTTTTAATCCTTGTACAATTCATCCTCTGATTATGGCCAACAATGTCATTCTTATATTCTTGATTTTCACACTAATGTCATCACTAGATTTGGAAATTAATCTTTAAGTTTGATATGTTCCATTTCAGCTTTGTTCAATATGCATCTTATTTGTTGCTTTTAACATGATCATGAAGTTAAAGCTTTTATCTTATTATTATTTTGAACTTCTTTCAATTTTTGATCAATCAATAAGGTCTCAAGATGAATTTTGGTTTTTATGAGTAAGAAAACTAAGTTATATTGATTTAATCTCCCGAACAACATATGTTGCACTCTAGAAATTTTAACTTTAAGTATTCATAAATCGTTTTTAACAATCCACCTAAGGTTACCATTCTTGTCCATGGGAGATGAATCATCTTGATTAAACTATCTCATCCCTTTAGCTATCTTATAATCTATTTACCATGATATGAACAGCTGAAATAGACTTTTAGTTTATGCATTAGATTCTTAAGGTTTTATGAATTAAGAATTATCTACACTTATAGTTATTACTAAATCTCTTCTTACATTAGGATAGACTTGCTTAAACTCTGTAGGCTGCAGAGGTATCACTAACCCATTTTATTTTAGTACAAATAAAATTCTTAATTCCTAAATGAGGAATGACTAATCTTAGTATCCTTAGTTTGTGAACTAGGCTTTTATTTAGGTACCCATACTTTCTTTGGTTCTGATGGTTTAACAATAGATGTTTCTTTTTATAACAACTTGATTTTTCTTGCCATCTTTTTCCTTTATAAATATATACTGTGAAATTTCACTGCCCTGATACCTTTTATTATAAATCATACCATCATTACGATCCAGGTAGGACCCATGGAATCTGAGACACAATAAACTACCTAAGCAACAGAAAGCAGAAATACATGCAACCATATCAATATATATACATTACTAGAGTGTCAGAATATTTCCCAAAATATGCATACACAACTATTCCCAAAATACCCTCATCTAGACCTAGGGACTACTCAGAAATGACTTCCCAAAAACATTCACCCTACAAATAAGGCAATACTGTAGTCCTCTCTATCTGCAAGCCTAATCCGCTCCCCTAACTAGATCACCTGAAAAACATTAAATCACTGTGATGAGACAATGCTCACTGAGATGAAATATGCTATTACTAGTGTGTGACAGGTGAGTTTACATATTTTTAAAAACTGATTTAGAAATACCATAAAAAATTGAGTCTGAGAAAACACGTATAAATATTATAATATACCTCATACCTAAGTTGCTTAACATAAACTGATTTTCTGAAATTCTATTCATAATACTTCTAGTATTAATAAGTATGTCTACGATTTCTAAAAATACCATAAATAACTGAATATATATATATATATATATATATAATAACTGAGAATATTTCTCTAGATGGATAATTGAAAGTCATGATTTAACCCCTCATGACAGGGTTGTGCGGCCTGAAGGCAGGACCTATCCTGGTTGGCCGACCAGAATAAGTTAACTGAACTCTAAAAGTTAGATCGTCCTCCTTAACCCTAATTGACGGGGAGCCTATCCACAACATAGGCATGATCGACTACTGAAAATCTACATACTATCTGAGTTATGTGGTTGCACTCTGAACTGAAAAATAGCTACGGTACCATGCTCTGCTAACTAAATCTGGTCCATCAGGGTCTGATACTATATATGTAACTATTGTTTCTACATTACTATTTTACCATGATTTTGAAATAACCATAACCCTGTAAAATTGATTTGAAAATCTGAATAACTGACTGAATATTTAATATATGTATAACTGATTATCTATTCGAATATTTGAGTATTTGGGTGTTATGGTTTTGAAATCATGGTGTTTTGAAATTACTGAAAATATATGTTTCTGTCCATATACTATAAATCATGTTTCTAAATATACTGTATAATTTTTATTTGTATATGTACTAAAAATTCATCATTCTATAATATATACATACATACATATATATATATATATATATATATATATATATATATATCCCATGATATTTTCTATTAGTGTACTACAAAACATGGTATTTGTAGTTGCATAAATGTTGTGCTAATTTGTTATAAGCTCATGCCACACAATTAAAATAAATAAATTTACATGCTCTAAAATCTATATTATCTTCTATACAAACACTTTATAATCTAAATAATAATAATCTGATAAAACATGTAATTTCTGCTGATAATCATACTAAAATTTATAGCATAGCATATTTCCCTTCTTTGACTATCTCAGCACTAACTGCTATTTACAATCCCACGTGTTCGACATTCATAATTTCAACATTCTGAAATAACATACGTATAATTTTCCAATAAAACAACTGAATTCACCTAGATAATTATCATATACATGTTCTCCAAATCCACATATGCACAATTACTAAGCTATAATCCATATATCATTTTACCTGGGTTCCTGAAATGCCACCCACTGGGGTCCTTAACCCTTGCCTGCAGGGTCCCAAAACACCCTATTCCTAAAAACATAATACCTTAATTTACTTCACAAAACTTTAGTATATTCGCATATAATACAGAATCTGACATCAAATGAACTGGGTAAGACTGAAAATACTCAAATAATCCACTCACCTTAGTTTTGGGATGGTTCCCAAACTTCTCAAATCAATATTTCGCTCTGGCTATGTTGTATAGAATCTCCCTAGGATCACCGTGGTAGCTTCTGATCGTCAAACCGGGGAGAGAGAAAGCCGGTTTTCTAGAGAGAAGTCAGAGGAATCGTATAGAGAGAGAGAGAGAGAGAGAGAGAGAGAGGGAGAGAGAGAGAGAGAGAAACTGATAAAATGAATTTCTTTCATTAAAAATTCGTTTTAGGCTATATATAAAATGTTGTCCACATGGCCTCGTCGACGAGTCACGTCACCTTGTCGACGAGTCCAAGTAGTAGTTTCTGTCGCGACGTCCCGGAGCTTGCATGCCCTGGGAGGCAAAATAAAAAATATGTTTTAATTTTCAGAGAAAAACAAGGAATGTCATAGTCACCACTAACCTTTTGGTGTGATTAGAACACATGATTACTACCTTGTTAGGGGTAGAATAGGTCTACGTTACCAGAGCTGGGGTCGAGAGTTCAGTTACGCAAGGGGAAGGTACGAGCACCCCCTATGCGCCCGTTCTTACGAACGGTACCTAATTAATTCGGAATTATCCCTAAGTTAATCTAATAAGTCTTTCAAATTACCCCTCTATTAGTGGATTTACAAATATACATGCAAAATAAAATAAATACAAATATATAAGTAATATATAAATATATACATATTCCCTCAGAACAAAAGGTACGTGAAGCCCAAAAGCTCATACCCTTGCATTAAAATCATAGGGATATACATACATGAAAATAAATAATAATTTATAATAAATATTAATATCTTACATATGATATAAAATATAAATATACCTAAGAAATAAAAATACTAAGAATATTTAATATTAGTAATAATAGAAAGTAACAAGAATAAAAACAATTATAAAAACAGGTTACTATAATCATAACCCTATTTTAATACTATCATATAAATAGTACGACGCTATAATACAACAGTAGCATACAATAATATCACAATGACACTAGGTAAATAATTACGGCATAATAATTATAAGCTAATAATAATAATACATGGTTATAATAACACTATCCCGGCATATGTATACATATGTATGACAATAATAAATAACATGTAATTCAAATATATGTACATACACTAATAGTAATAACACCATCTACTCACATATATATGTACTTGCACAAAAATGATAATACTAATAATACCGCGTACTAGGGAATACAATGTTAACACATTTAAAAATATACCTATGTATATGTATAATTATAGCAATAATAATATTAGTAGTAATAGGCATACCTAAATAATACAATATTTGCCTTAATATTAACATGCGATTAATGATGATATATACAACATGGAAATAATTAATGAAAGTAAAGAAACAAATCAAACCCACAATTAACATGTAAACTATACAATATGGAAACAAATTGATTCTAGAATTAGTATATAGATATGCAAGGATAACAAATTAACCTTAACATTAATATGAAATAATATACAATGCGATTAATAACAATAATTGTATAAGTATGTAAATAATATTCAAAATTAACTGTTCAAGAACCCTACTTAAATGTAAACAATAAATATGAATAATGTAACAACAATAAGACAAACCTAATGATGTGAATACAATAAATCCAAAAACCCTAAATATATTGCCAGTACAATGATAATAAATCCAAAACCCATATGCGCAATGAACATGATAAAAAACTTAAACTTACACAATAACAATAATCTATACAATAAACAGGAATTCACAATCGTAAATAATATCATGACGTTTAATAAATATACAGACGATAAAAATCAAATGTATGACCAAAATATTAAATATAAACACCTTAAGTATTAGAATAACACAATAAATCAAAACATGAAGAACAATAGCCTAAAATCCGTGGCAGCATAAGAATAATCTGAAAAAGAAAACCTAAATAAACATAAGCAATCAATATGCACAAAACCACAATAAATCATATGTAAATAATAAACAAATATATAAACCAATGATATGCCAAATAAGTATGTGTGTGCGTTGTGTGTGTTGCTGTGTGTGCTATGTGTGTGGGCAGTGTGTGTTTCTATGTGTGTGTGGTGTGTGTGTGTAGTGGAGGTACTTACAGAGGGGGGATACCGCCGGAGAACTGCGGTTGGTGGCCGATTGCAGAGGTTCGGTGGCTCACAAAAGGCTTCGGCTGATGTTGTGAAGTTATTGAGAGTCTGACTGGGACAGGAGGCTGATGGCCGGAGTTACAGGCGAGAATGGCGGTAGCAGCTGTTACGGCGAGTGGCTCGGGGTAACTAGTACTCAAATCTGGTATTCAGAGTAGCAGAGTTGCTGTGCGTGGCCAGAGGGAGGCTGGGAGATGGTTGGCCGTAAGGTGGTTGCTGTGTAGCTCTCAGACGGTTGCAGCGGTGGAGATGAGTAGCGTGATGGATCCTGGCTAGCAGTGGGGGATTGCAGCTGTAGCAGTGTAGCAGTGGAGACGAGAAGCTGCTGCTCGTACTTGGTGGTCGCCAGAGAGAATCGTTGGGTTGCCACTAGAATTGCAAAGGATGACCAAAGGATGGCTGGATCTGTTGGCTGTCGATGGTGACAGGGAATTGGTGAGGGTTTGACGTTGAAGATGGCCGTGGAGGGTGACTAGATCTGCTGGCTGCTGGTTGTGCAAAGGGCGGTGAGTGAAGGAGATTGAGACGGAGAGGGTAGACAGGAAAAGCTTGTGGGTGGTTGAGAGAAGCAGGGAGAGAGCGGTAGTGATGGAGGAAAGAAAAGGTTTCAAGAAGGAGAAGAAGAAGAAGCAGAAAAAAATTTATTTTTTGGCCTTAGCTGTGTGCTGCCCCCCCTCCTTTTATAAAAAAAATTGGAAAACCCTAGCCTCGCTCCTCTCCTTTTCTTTTTTGGTTTTTTTTTTTTAATATTTTCTTTTCTTCTTTGTCTCCTTTTTTATACCTTTATGGTAATAAAATATATGGGAATAATAATAATACTAATATGGTAATAATAAT
Organism: Malania oleifera; assembly: GCF_029873635.1. Lineage (NCBI taxonomy): Eukaryota > Viridiplantae > Streptophyta > Magnoliopsida > Santalales > Ximeniaceae > Malania > Malania oleifera. The sequence goes on along the minus strand of NC_080421.1, from coordinate 43,581,027 downwards.
AATAATAATAATATATTAATAATAATAATAATGATAATGTAATAATAATAATCAGGTTTGAAATAATGATAATACTAATAAAGATGGAAATAGCAAAAATAATTATAGTAAGGTAATAATAAGAATGATAAAAATAATGAAAATAGTAATAAAAAAGTAACAATAATAAAATAATAATAATAACAATAACGATAATGAAAATACTAAAAATAATAATGACAATAATAATAATAATAATGGTGGTAATAATAAGAATAATAATGAAAATAATAATAGTAAAATAGTAATAATAATAATTATATTTAAAGTTAAAGATAATAATAATAATAATAATAATAAAAGAGTAAAAAATAGTGATAATAATAATAATAAAAAAAATATATCCAAAATAATAATAGTAAAGTAATACTAATAATACTACTTGTAATAAATAATAATATAAATACTTATAAGAAAGTAATAATAAAATAAAGATAAAAAATACAAATAATAATGATGATAATAAAATAATAATAATAAAAATAAGGTAATAATAATAATAATAATAATATAATGAGAAGGGACCCATTGTTCTATTTGGCTAGGGCAAAAATAGGGTGTCTACAGTTTCGTTGACAAACGCCTACTCCTCGTCGACAAGATTTAGGCCTTGAAAATGGCTCTCTCAGTAACTTCTCATCGACAAGACGAATGTCCCCGTCGATGAACCCAAGAAGGATGCTCATCGACGAGCACCCTGTGTTTGTCGATGAGACCCTGTAAGTTCCCTTTTAGAATTTTCCTGTTTCTCTCTTTTATTTTATTATTTAATTGCTATAAATTCTCTGGGTCCCTACATTCTCCCCTCCTTATAAAATTTCGTCCTCGAAATTTGCTATTTGAATTGAACACCATTCTTAGCATTAAATGAGCTACTTATTTTATTACTAACTCTCACTTATGGCAGAGGAATACCGTGGTTATATAAGTAGTTCTGAGAGATTACAAATATACCTATAAAAGAAAATTCTCCCACAATTAAAACACTACATATCCTATATTCTAAATTACAATTACACATTCATCACTCTATACTAAATAAAATAAAACAGTTATTATTTAACTTACAAATCACTACTGTACCCCACTAAATAGGTGTGGGTATTTCTGTCTTATTTCTTCCTCAAGCTCCTAAGAAGCTTCCTCCACCATGTTATTCCTACACAGGACTTTTACTAGTCATATTTTCTTACTACGCAATTCCTGTTCTTTTCTGTCTAAGAACTGCACTAGAGCTTCCTCATATGCTAAAACATCACTGAATTCTAATTCTGCATAACTAATGACATGGGAAGGATCTAAGACGTATTTCCTCAACATAGAAACATGAAATACATCATGTATTTTGAACAAAGTTAGTGGTAAAGCTAGCCAATAGGCAACTGGCCCAATCTTCTCAAGTATCTTAAACGGGCCAATGAACCAAAGGCTCAACTTACCCTTCTTCCCAAACCTCATGACTCCCTTCAGTGGTGCTATTTTCAAAAACAAATGGTCACCCACTTTAAATTCCAATTCTCAATAGCGAATTTGTGTATTTTTTTTTTTTTTGCCGACTCTGTGCTGCACTGATTCTATCTTGAATAAGTCAGACTTTATTGTATGCCCACTGCACTATTTTTGGCCCCAAAACTCGCCTCTCACCTAACTTATACCAGTATAAAGGAGAACGACGCCTCCTACCATAAAGCGCCTCACAAGGTGTCATGTCATTGCTGGCCTGATAGCTGTTATTGTAGGCAAATTCAACCAGTGACCAATATTGGGTCCGGCTACCCTTAAATCAAATACACATGCTTGCAGCATATCCTCAAGTACCTGGATCGTTCTCTTTGTATTATTATCTATTTGAGGATGGAAATCAGTGATGAATGCTATTTAAGACCTTAAAGCCTCCTGTAAACTCTTCCAAAACTGTGATGTAAAGCATGAGTCATGGTTTGAGACTATATATACGGGCACTCCATGGGATCGAACAATTTCCTAACTGTAGATCTCTGCCAATTTGTTTATAGATTAGCTAATTTTATTAGGTAAAAAGTGGGATGCTTTCGTTAGCCGATCAACGACTACCCAAATGGAATTCCGACCATACGGTGTCGGTGGTAGCCCAGTGACAAAATCCATGGATATGTGGTCCCAATTCTACTCGAAGATGTAAAGTGGCTGCAACTGCCCTGCTAGCCTCTGGTGCTCAACCTTAACCCGCTGGCATGTCAAGCACTGCTGCACAAATTTGGCAATTTTCCTTTTCATGCCACTCCACTAGAAATACTCTCATAGATCCCTATACATCTTAGTACTTCTAAGATGAACCATGTATAAAGATCTATGAGCCTCCTCTAAAATTGTTCTCTTAATATCATCATTTGCAGGTACACACAACCTGGAACGGAACCTCAAAACTCTGTCATAAGAAATGTTGAACTCTTTTCCCTGACTATCTTGTGTTTAGGCTATTACCTCTGCTAATTCTAGGTCATTTCCGTGAGCGACTTTAATATTTTCATATAATGTAGGCTTCACAACCAGACTGGCAATAAATTCCTGGTGACCATGCTCCACTAACTTCACACTAAGCCTTTCCAAGTCCATTTGAATTGGGTGCTGAATTACAACTGCTAACTGCATTTTACCTTCTAATTTACAGCTCAGTGCATCAACCACCACATTTTCTTTACCTGGGTGGTAGTTGATGGTGCAATCATAATCCTTAATACATTCCAACCACCTCCTTTGTCTCATGTTCAACTCCTTTTGAGTGAAAAAGTACTTCAAACTTTTGTAATTGGAGAATATCTCGCCTCTCACCGTACAAGTAATGCCTCCAAATTTTCAGTGCATGTACCAGTGCAGCCAATTCCAGATCATGGGTATGGTAGTTCTTTTCATATTCTTTCAACTATCGGGAGGCATAAGCTACAAACTTGCCATGTTGCATCAACACACAACCAAGCCCTTTCAAAGACGCTTCACTGTAAATTACATAGCCATTTCCCTCAGATGGAATCATCAGTATTGGTGTAGTGACAAGCCGCTGTTTTAATTCCTGGAAGCTCTGTTCGCATTCATCATCCCATGCAAATTTGGCATTCTTCCTAGTCAGCCGCGTTAAAGGCCCTGATAATCTTGAGAATACCTCTACAAACCGACGGTAATATCCCGCCAGTCCCAAGAAACTCCTAATCTCCTGAACATTCCTTGGCCTTTCCCAATTTACCACTAGCTCTATTTTATTGGGATCCATTGAAATTTTATCTCCTGATATAACATGCCCATGAAATGCAACTTTCTCTAACTAGAATTTACATTTTCTAAACTTGGCATACAATTTCTTTTCCCCGAATGTCTGAAGTACCAATTGTAAATGTGAAAACCATAATGAACTGGTCTAAATATTGATGAAGCACTCGATTTGTTAAATCCATAAATACTGGTGGTGCATTAGTCAACTTGAATGACATCACCAAAAATTTGTAGTGTCCATATCTGGTTTGTAAAGCTGTCTTAGAAATGTCTTCAACTTTAACCTTCATTTAATGATAGCATGATCTGAGATTAATCTTATAATAGACCTGCGTACCCTGAAGATGATCAAATAAATCATCTATACGGGGGTAGAGGATATCTATTCTTTATGGTTACCTTGTTTATTTCTCTGTAATCTATGCACATCCTTAGAGACCCGTCTTTCTTCTTTACGAACAGCACTGGTGCTCCCCAGGGCGATACATTGGGTCTGATAAACCCTTTATTCAATAGATCTTGTAACTGGTCTTTTAATTCTCCCAATTCAGCTGGAGTCATACAGTAAGGAGCCTTAGAGATTAATTCTGTCTTTGGAGGTAAATCTATAACAAAATCTACCTCGCGATTGGGAGGCAACCTAGGTAGATCTTCTGGAAAAAACATTGGGAAATTCATTTACCACTAGTGTACTGTCAAGCTTCGAGATATTTTCTGATACCTCCTTTACGAAAGCCATAAACCCCTAACCTCCATCCAGGAGCAGTCTATTTTCTTACATGGTTGATACCAATTGTGGCGAGGTACGCACACATGAACTAACAAATCTATATTTTTGTTTGCCAAGGGTCTAAAAATTACTTCTTTCTTATGGCATCCAATACTGATTAGCTGCCAGCCAATCCATACCCAAAATTACATCAAACCCCTACATGTTTGATATCACAAGATCAGCTGGTAGTACTTTCCCTTAAATGGCCACTGGAAAACTCCTAATTACCTTCATACATCTCACAGTAAATCCAGTCAGTATGGCTACACCCAACTTAACATCTAACAATAGTGCTTCAATCCTAGCTAACTTAGCATACCCCAATGAGACAAAATAATGGATGGCACCTGTGTCAAATAAAAGAACAACTTGATATGGAAAAGTAGTAAAGATACCTATAACAACATCTGCAACTGCCTCAACGTCTCATTGTCTCAATGCATAAACCCTCGCCGAAGCTACATTCCTCTATTGGCCTCCATGAGGTGCATGATAATCTCCCTAGTAGGGTCTGGGAGCTGGGACCTAGATCGGTGGTCTTTGGCATGCTTGTGCCATGTGGTCGGGTCTTCCATAATGAAAACAAACGTCTCTCCTAGCTCGGCACTCACCTAGATGTCATCTCTTGCACGTCTAACACACAGGGTTGGTCTGCACTCCTTGATTCTCACGAGTTCCTGTCACCTGCCTTTGACCTCCCCTATAACAATCTCCTTTCCATGGGTCTCGAGTGAAACCTGCCCGAAAATCCTAAGGCGCAGGCCTCTTTCTCTGACTTTGAGTTGCGATTCCTCTCTATATGCCACTCTTAATAACCGTAGCCCTATCCATGACCTTCGTGAATGTATGAACCTGAAAATTGATAACCTGCTCAAACAAGTTTTGCCTCAGACCTTCTTCAAACTTTCTCACCTTCTTCTCCTTATACAGTGCCAAATACGGGGCAAACAGAGACAACTCAATAAATTGAGCTGTGTATTGTGATACTGTCATCTGCCCCTGAACTAAATGCATAAGCTCTACTACCTTTGCGCTCTGAGCAATAGTAGGGAAATATCACTCGAAGGATAGCTTCTTGAATTGACTCTGCATCATTGGCATTGGATTCAGCCTCTACTCCTTAATCAATCGTGCTGATCTCGACAAGCGTTTTGCCTCTCCTATCAGTTTGAACATCGCAAATACTACCTTCTGTTTATCTGTACATGGAAGCACTGCCAACGTCTCCTCAATGTCCCGGACCCAATTTTCAGCCACAATCGTGTCAGCTCCTTTAAAAAACGATGGGGGCTTCATCCGCGTAAACTACTTAATCATGCAGCTACGCTCCCAAGAGTTCCTAGCCATCTCAGCCATCACCTACATGGTGACGCTGCGCGATACTGTGTCAGTATCTCCACCTCCTATACTAGAAGGTCCTGCTCTATCATCCCCAGCATTCGAACCATTGCTCCCTGGGTCCATCTTGAAAAGACAAAGAACACATTTTAAAGACCCTATCTCCCAAGAAAATATAATTATTTCATTCAACAAAAATCTCATATTCATATTAACTATCCTCCCTGATCTTAACTCAAAATCAAATCTTGTAACCTAGACACACGACCCGACAATAGTTTACTATGCTTTCCTAAAATCGTCACCCCAGGAAAAACACAAAAACCACCACAGAAATCTTATACCCAGATTGTAGAACAAAACCTCAAATCCTTTCCTATACTCTAGTATTGCGTCCATTGCACTCTAAAGTTTACAAAACCTAGCAACCTAGGCTCTGATACCAAACTTTAACGACCTAATTTTTCTTGCCATTTTTTTCCTTTATAAATATATACTATGAAATTTATTTGCCTTGATAACTTTTATTATAAATCATACCATCATCACGGTCTAGGTAGGACCCATTGAATCTGAGACACAATAACTAAGTAGCAGGAAGTAAAAATACATGCAACCATATCAATATACATACAATATTAGAGTGTTAAACATTTACCAAATATGCATACACAACTATTCCCAAAATACCCTCATCTAGACCTAGGGACTGCTTAGAAATGACTTCCCAGAAACGCTCACCCAACAAATCAGGCAGTACTATAGTCCCCTCTATCCGCGAGCCTAATTTGTTTGCCTAACTAGATCACCTGAAAAACATTAAATCACTGAGATGAGACAACGCTCAGTAAGATGAAATATGCTATTACTAGTGTATGGCAGGTGAGTTTACATATTTGTTAAAACTGATTTAGAAATGCCATAAATAACTGAGTTTGAGAAAACATGTATAAATATTATAATATAGCTCATACCTAAGTTGCTTAACATAAACTGATTTTATAAATATTTTATTCATAATACTTCTAGTATTTATAAGTATGTCTATGGTTTCTAGAAATACCATAAATAACTGAATATATATATATAATAACTAAGAAAATTTTCCATGCTGGATAACTGGAAGTCATGATTTTACCCCTCATGACAAGGTTGTGTGGCCCAAATGATGGACCTATCTTGGTTGGCCGACCAAAATAAGTCAGCTGAACTCTGAAAGTCAAAACGGTCTCCTCAACCCTAACTAATAGGGATTCTATCCACAACATAGGCGCGATCAACTACTAAAAATGCACATACTATCTGAGTTATGTGGTTGCACTCTGAACTGAAAATAGCTACGGTACCATGCTCTGCTGACTAAATCTGGTACATCAGGGTTTGATACCATATATGTAACTGTTGTTTCTACATTACCATTTTACCATGATTATGAAATAACCATAACCCTATAAAACTGATTTGAAAATTTGAATAATTGACTGAATATATTGTCGCGGCGTCCCTGGAGCGCGTGTGCCCCAGGGCGGCGAAATTAGAAAACAATCAATTTTAATATTTTCATGGAAGAACATGGATATCGGAGTCGCCACTAACCTTTAGTGCGGTTAGAACACATGATTACTACCCCCGTTAGGGGTAGAATCGGTCTACCTTACCAGAGTTGGGGTCGGGGAGTTCGGTTACGCGAGGGGAAGGTACGAGCACCCCCTACGCGCCCGTTTCTTACGAACGGTACCTAATTAATTTGAAATTATCCCTAAGTTAATCTAATAATTCTTTAAACTACTCCTTTTATGAATTAATAAACACACATGAAAAACGAATAAATAAATAAATATATACATATATCCCTCAGAGCTTAAGGTACGTGAAGCCCGAAGGCTCATACCCCCGCAATAAAATCATAGGGATTAAAAATAAAAAATACTCTATAAAATACGCTCCCAAATTTTAGAAATTTTATGGGTTTTCCTAAATATGAAAATACTAGTTTGGGAGGTTTTGGATAATAGATATAATAATTTAAACTTAATAACAAAGATAAAAAATAGTAATACTAGAATATTAAGATACTACGATTCTAAGTATAAACATAAGATATAGTTGAAAATTCCAGAAATATGTGATAATAGTAGCTCTAATATATTATAATGATAATACTTTACCTATAATAACAATACTACTATAATAATAACACATGTATATCTCACAATATTAATAACACATAAATACCAATACAATATTATAATACCACTTTAATATTTATATATATACCATAACACATAAATATTAATATTATACCATAATAATACTACTAGACTAATAATGCATATACATCATAATTTAAATAACTATACAATATAATAACATATCCTAATAAATACAGGCAAAAGCCCTAATTATAAATAATCAAGATTTTGACATGACACTAACAACACTCTAATATTAACAATAAAGGAAATATGACAATAGGTCAAACCCTAAAAGTTAAAGGTAATATAAACAAACATGGAAACAAATAAGACGAAATTATGGAATTAGACCAACCCTAGAATAAGTATACAATGTCAATCAAACCCGTAATAATATATACAATAATATGGAAATAATCAAACGTGCAATAATAAGGAAATAAATCAAAAATCCTAAAATATGTACTAATAATTTGGAAACATATAAAACCCTAAAATTTGAAAATGTGATAACAATATGGAAACACTCATAACCCTAAGATTAATAAACAATCTCTATAGAAGCAACTAAACCCTAAAAATATTAATAGCATGGAAATCAACCAAAACCCTAAATCTAATAGGCAATATGTATAATAATAATAATAACTTGGAAATAATTAGGGCCTTACAATTAATGTACAATAATAATGTGGAAACAAATTAAACCCTATAATACACATGCAATATATACAATAATGGAAACTATTATACAAGTAAAATTACGGGAAACAATTTAAACCCTATAATTAATAGACAAGCTATACAATAATTATGGAAGTAATTTTAAAAATTAATATATCATGACAATATGAGAGACCAATCAAACCTTAAATAAAGCATATGATGAACAAAACCCTAAGTATACAATTAAAACCCTAAATACAACATGTAATAATTTAAACTCTAAATACATAATATACTAAAATAAATTACATACCACAAGATAGTATACAACAATATAGACCACCCTAAATAATAAATGAGTATATTACAATGATTGACAATACAATGATAACATAAACACTTTAAACCAATATTCAACAATAAATATAGACATGTAATAAGGTATAATAATAATAATAATAATAATAATAATAATAATAATAATAATAATAATATTTATATACATATATAATAAAAGTGTAAACATGAAGACTATATATTACAATAAATAAATGAATAAATAAAAGATTAAATATTACACATATCCATAAATAAATAAAAACAAAAAAAACAAAAAAAGAAAAAGAAAAACCGAATATTAGATATTAGTAATGACCAAAAATCAGAAGAGAAATAAATAGAAATAAAATAAAACAAAATAACAAAAAATAAAATAAAATTGCATGTGTGTGTGTGTGTGTGTTCCATGCATGTGTGTGCACGAGCAGAAGGACTTACAGAGGGGGCACTGCCGGAGAACGGAGACTGGAAACGGCGATGACAGCAAGGGCTGCCGAAGACGACGACGGCGGTGGAGGACGGCAAGGACCGCCGGAGACGACAACGGCGGTGAAGGTTCCAGCGACTATCTCCTGCAGCAGTGGACTTCTGTGGTGGAATGGAGTTTAGTTGCGGCTGTTGTGTGTGGCGGTGGTCGGAGCTCAGGCGTGGCATTGATGGAGGTTGTTCAGGTTCGCGAAGTTGATGGCTGGAGGAGTCGGCCTGAGTTGGCGTTGGTGGCAGAAGTCCGCCGGACTGTGAGCAGGGGAAGATGGTGACGCCAACGTCGTTCTGGATCTGAGATTAAGGCGTGTTGCCGGTGGCTGTGGCCCGCGGGGGTGTGGCTGGAACAGGGGAGAGGAGACGATGGTCGCGGAGGTATGGCCGAAATCACTGCTGGGGGCTGTAGTCTGGGGCTGTTTGGGGTGGCTATGGCATGCTCCTGGCCAAGAGTTGTAGTGGAAGAGAGGGAGATTAAGGGAGATGGGAGACTGGAGGGCGGAAACAGAGAAGGCTGAGGGATTGCACGGAATGAGAAAGAGAGTGATGGAGAAGGTGGAGTTGGCCGGGGATGATGGCGGCGTGAGCGTGAGCACAGAAAAGTTTTTTTTTTTTTTTTATGGCTGTGCGCTGCCCCGGCTGTGTGTGTATGCCCCCGCCCGTAGAAGCCAAAAGAGACCCCCTTTTTAAAAAAAAAAAAATTTTAGAAACCCTAATTTCCTATTTCCTTTTTGGTTTATTGCATTTATTACACATTTTTTTATTTTTCTTTTGGAAATAATATAGATGAGTATAACTACTAATATGGTAATAATTAATAATAATAATAATAAGGTAAAAATAATAATAATAATAAATAATTGTAATAAATAAATAATAATAATAATAGTAAAAATACTAATATTAAAATAATGTCAATTAATACTGAAACTAATAAATAATGATAATAATAATAATAAACAATATAAATAAAAATAAAAGTAATAATAATACTAATGAAAAATAATAATAATAATATAAAATAATAACTAATAAATAAAATAATAGTAATAATAGTAATCAAAAAAAATACTACTAATAATGATAATAAAAACTAAAATAATAATGAAAAACTAAATAATAATAATAATACAATAGAAGTAAAAAATAAGTAATAATAATAATACTAATGAAAAACAATAAAATAGTAATAATATAATAATGAAAATAAGAGGGGACCCCATTGTTCTATTTGGCTAGAGCAAAAATAGGGTGTCTACAGCTGCCCCTCTTTGTAGGCTTGGTTGCTTCAATGTAACGGTAGGAACTCTCCTACGTTTTTGTAGCAACAAGCCTGCAAAGATAAAAGACACCTATTTTAGCCAAGCCATTCAACTCTCTATGGCTTTTCAGGTTAATCAAGAGTTGTTTATTTCTGCCAACCAGAGACGACATGCACTAAATGTAAGAATCCATGTTGAGGTACACAGGGATGGCTTGCTGCGAATGTAAGAATCCGAGCCGTAGGGACACGATGATCCAGCCATGGGATACAATGATGGCTTGCTTCGAATGTAAGAATCCGAGCCGTAGGGACACGATGATCCAGCCAGGGGACGTAATGATGGCTTGCTTCGAATGTAAGAATCCGAGCCGTAAGGACACGATGATCCAGCCGTGGGACACAATGATGGCTTGCTTCGAATGTAAGAATCCGAGCCGTAGGGACACGATGATCCAGCTATGGGACACAATGATGGCTTGCTTCGAATGTAAGAATCCGAGCCGTAGGGACACGATGATCCAGCCATGAGACACAATGATGGCTTGCTTCGAATGTAAGAATCCGAGCCGTAGGGACACGATGATCCAGCCATGGGACACAATGATGGCTTGCTTCGAATGTAAGAATCCGAGCCGTAGGGACACGATGATCCAGCCATGGGACACAATGATGGCTTGCTTCGAATGTAAGAATCCGAGCCGTAGGGACACGATGATCCAGCCATGGGACACAATGATGGCTTGCTTCGAATGTAAGAATCCGAGCCGTAGGGACACGATGATCCAGCCATGGGACACAATGATGGCTTGCTTCGAATGTAAGAATCCGAGCCGTAGGGACACGATGATCCAGCCATGGGACACAATGATGGCTTGCTTCGAATGTAAGAATCCGAGCCGTAGGGACACGATGATCCAGCCATGGGACACAATGATGGCTTGCTTCGAAAGTAAGAATCCGAGCCGTAGGGACACGATGATTCAGCCATGGGACACAATGATGGCTTGCTTCGAATGTAAGAATCCGAGCCATAGGGACACAATGATCCAGCGATGGGACACAATGATGGCTTGCTTCGAATGTAAGAATCCGAGCCATAGGGACACGATGATCTAGCCATGGGACACAATGATGGCTTGCTTCGAATGTAAGAATCCGAGCCGTAGGGACACGATGATCCAGCCATGGGACACAATGATGGCTTGCTTCGAATGTAAGAATCCGAGCCGTGGGGATACGATGATCCAGCCATCTCAACAAGTAACAAGGTGTGCAAGCAAAGTTTTGAAAGTTGTTACTCTATTTGGAGAATGCACTTGGGGTAAAGTCCGAATGTCAATGAGTGAATCCCCTTGTCTTTGGGATCTATTGCCCTAGTTCAAAATAAATCAATGTGTGTCTGGGGTCAACTTGTCCCAGTTTTCCAAGTAAATCAATGTGCACTTGGGGTCAGTTACCCCAGTTCAGAATTAAACACAACTGAAATCTCTCCATCCAGGATGTCAAATAATCATTTGAAAGCTCAAGACAAGTGTGAAGGGTGCTCTATTGCTGCTTGTGATGCTAGAATGCAACGATATGCTGCTATATGTATGCATGTTGCTAACTTATAATGCAAAGATATGTTGCTATTAATATGCATGTTACTAACTTGTGATTATATGTATGCATTTTTATTTTTTATGTAATGTATGAAAAGCACAATGGCAATGCATGAGATGTATGGTAATGTGTGGAATGCATGACAATGCATAAGATGCATGGTAATACATGAAATGCATGACAATGCATGAGATGCATGATAATACGTGAAATGCATGATATTACATGAAATGCACGAGATGTGTGGTAATGTGTGAAATATAGGGTAATGCATGAAATGCATGGCGATGCATAAGATGTATGGTAATACGTGAAATGCATGGCAATGCATAAGATATATGGTAATGTAGGTATGATGATGCATAAGATGTATGGTAATGTGGGAAATGCAAGGCAATGCATAAGATGTATGGTAATACATGAAGTGTAGGTAATGCATGCAATGGATGACAATGCATGAAATGTAGATAATGCATGAAGTGCATGACAATGCATGAGATGAATGGTAATGCATGGAATGCATGGCAATATATGAAATCTAGGCAATTCATGAAATGCATGACAATCCATGGCTATGCATGAAATGCATGACAATGCGTGAAATTTGGGGTAATGCATGAATATGCATGAATCTTTTCTCCCAATGACCTCATCTTTGGTCTCTACATGAGATTCGCCACATTTGAATGGATTTGTAACCGATCTTAGCTTAATCTTCTTTATTCATCCAGTCATGAAAGTGATTGACTTAGCTCAAATGAAAATCATAAAATCTGCCCTAGTTGAATGGACCAACAGATGATCTTGACTCTGATTCCCTATTCCAATCCGATAAGAAAGTACTTGAATGGGACCTACTGAGACTCAACTCGGAATTGTCCCAGTTAAATTATCTGCCACCGATCTTGAATCTATTGTTGGATTCCTTTTGAACTTGACATAACATTTGCCCTAGTTTGACTGCTCTTTCTCCACAAGGATCTTCTTTATAGAAATTTCAGGTGATTCTGAAACTCTTTGACTATCCATCCTCTTTTAATGCTCTAAAGAATAAGAAGGGTTCCTCTTTTTTCTTTTCTTTTTTTTTCTTTTTTTTTTCTTTTTTTTTCTTTTTAAATTTAAGGAACGAGACATGATTATGCAACTATGACATCAACTTGCTAAATCAAAAGGCCAACTGCACAAAATAAATGTTTTACCATGTTTCAATGCTATCATAGGGAAAAATTCATACCAGTATTCAGAAGTCATGTAACGTTAATTTCCCAACCAAAATGCCTGTCCTTCTCGTCAACTGCCCCAGTTTCATCAACCCATGCTTTGATCTCAAGATGGTCTTTAAGACTCGGGATGAAACGTAGGCTTAAGGATGTAGGATTTCAGAATAAAAGGGAAACTAAGGCTCAAAAATACCACCCCAAATAATGTTTTATGCTCCCAGTTCGAGTTGAGGCGTTTTGCAAGATGTTGACCGAACTTGTTATTTAAACAAGCTGCCTACGTACCTTTTCAGGATCAGGTCATTACGTAGTTCAGACTCAACATTGAGTCTGACAAATCATTTAAGACAACAATGTATACCAATCTAGTCAGGACTTTCATTTGGACTGTAATGTAGGCTAAGGGTATGGGTTGAAGAAAGAAAGATTTAAATAAGGCTCAAAATTTATCAATTTCATCGAGGGTAATTTGGTCAAAGATCACATATGTAGTATGTCCCATATTTTTCTTTCTTCTCAATTTTCATCTTCTTTTCCTTCTTTTACTGCAACTTTCACTTTTTCTTTTATAAAGGAATCTTGACTTCATTTTCATTTGAACTTCAATTGGGACCAATCTTTTTTTTTAGAAAACTGCCCCAGTGTGGAGTGTGATCCTTTGACGGGTTAATCAAGAAATGAAACTTTCAGGCTCAAAAGGGGTTGGCAAGGGATTTATTCTTTGACTTTCTTTTGGGTAGCAAAATAATGGCTTGCCATCCTTTTGGTAATGACTATTGTCTCAAATGATTTGCCAAACGCTAAGGGACCCAAACCCAGGTTGAATTCTTGGTGATCTGACTTTTAAGAAAAAACTGGTTTAACATTCAGGCTCAATTTGGTTAACAAATGGTAAATCATTGTTTGGGTTCTTTTAGGGATAACTGGTCAGCCAAAGAGGGCCATCCATCATTTGATCAAAACATGAGTGATTAATTTATCAAAACAGTGCAGCCACCTTGTTGAATTCCTTGGAAAGTAAAAAAAACTTCTTCATAACCTCTGAATTCAATGATTGTTTCATCCTTTAACATCTCTTTCTAGCTCATGAACACTGGCAATATTACTTTCCCTATTCCGACATGAAACATAAGCAAACAGAATTTGGCAATTGGACTCATGATAAAAGTGAGATAACGAACTGCATATTTATTGAATATAGAAACTATTCTGAGACACAAGCGTCCACGGATTACAAAAAGCAAATGACAATGGAAAACAAAAGAACATCAATTGAAAAGGATTAGATAGTCAAAAGTTCGGTACTCCATCACTTTAGCCTCGGCGGATAATGACTGAAACCATTGATTTTGGGAAGCTCCCTGATATGTCAACTACTTCCTTCCTCGTGTTTGGGCAAAGGATTCCCCTGGACTCCTGGTTGCTTGTCATCAAAAGCTAACCATCCTGCGTATCTTAACGATTGCACCTTATGCTTGAAAGCCCAACAACGGTCAATAGTATGGCCAGGAGAGTTAGCATGGTACTCACAACGAACCCCAGGATCATACCACTGTGGAGGAGGGTTCGCAACGGGCGTCCCAGGGATTGCAGATACCATCCCCCTTTCCCGCAGCTGAGGAAATAATTCGGCATATGTCATGGGAATGGGGTCCACCCTTCGGAAGTTTCTATTCACATTCCTATCTTGTGTTTGCTGATTCGGTGGACCAGAGTGAACAATCTGGGGCCTTGTGCCTGTATCCGCCGTTTGATTTACCATGGGCTCAAAACCAGAGTTTCTATTGGGCAATTGGTTCCCACCTCTGGCATACTGATTCTTCCAATTAAACTGCCCCTGTATCATTTGAACCTCTTCCTCCTTCTTCCTATTAGTCCACCTTTTGCCTAAACCATTTTCCGAGCCACTATCCTTGACTAGGATAGAGGAATACTAACTGTAGTTCTGAGAGATTACAAATATACCTATAAAAGAAAATTCTCCCACAATTAAAACACTACATATCCTATATTCTAAATTACAATTACACATTCATCACTCTATACTAAATAAAATAAAACAGTTATTATTTAACTTACAAATCACTACTGTACCCCACTAAATAGGTGTGGGTATTTCTGTCTTATTTCTTCCTCAAGCTCCTAAGAAGCTTCCTCCACCATGTTATTCCTACACAGGACTTTTACTAGTCATATTTTCTTACTACGCAATTCCTGTTCTTTTCTGTCTAAGAACTGCACTAGAGCTTCCTCATATGCTAAAACATCACTGAATTCTAATTCTGCATAACTAATGACATGGGAAGGATCTAAGACGTATTTCCTCAACATAGAAACATGAAATACATCATGTATTTTGAACAAAGTTAGTGGTAAAGCTAGCCAATAGGCAACTGGCCCAATCTTCTCAAGTATCTTAAACGGGCCAATGAACCAAAGGCTCAACTTACCCTTCTTCCCAAACCTCATGACTCCCTTCAGTGGTGCTATTTTCAAAAACAAATGGTCACCCACTTTAAATTCCAATTCTCAATAGCGAATCTGTGTATTTTTTTTTTTTTTTTGCCGACTCTGTGCTGCACTGATTCTATCTTGAATAAGTCAGACTTTATTGTATGCCCACTGCACTATTTTTGGCCCCAAAACTCGCCTCTCACCTAACTTATACCAGTATAAAGGAGAACGACGCCTCCTACCATAAAGCGCCTCACAAGGTGTCATGTCATTGCTGGCCTGATAGCTGTTATTGTAGGCAAATTCAACCAGTGACCAATATTGGGTCCGGCTACCCTTAAATCAAATACACATGCTTGCAGCATATCCTCAAGTACCTGGATCGTTCTCTTTGTATTATTATCTATTTGAGGATGGAAATCAGTGATGAATGCTATTTAAGACCTTAAAGCCTCCTGTAAACTCTTCCAAAACTGTGATGTAAAGCATGAGTCATGGTTTGAGACTATATATACGGGCACTCCATGGGATCGAACAATTTCCTAACTGTAGATCTCTGCCAATTTGTTTATAGACTAGCTAATTTTATTAGGTAAAAAGTGGGATGCTTTCGTTAGCCGATCAACGACTACCCAAATGGAATTCCGACCATACGGTGTCGGTGGTAGCCCAGTGACAAAATCCATGGATATGTGGTCCCAATTCTACTCGAAGATGTAAAGTGGCTGCAACTGCCCTGCTAGCCTCTGGTGCTCAACCTTAACCCGCTGGCATGTCAAGCACTGCTGCACAAATTTGGCAATTTTCCTTTTCATGCCACTCCACTAGAAATACTCTCATAGATCCCTATACATCTTAGTACTTCTAAGATGAACCATGTATAAAGATCTATGAGCCTCCTCTAAAATTGTTCTCTTAATATCATCATTTGCAGGTACACACAACCTGGAACGGAACCTCAAAACTCTGTCATAAGAAATGTTGAACTCTTTTCCCTGACTATCTTGTGTTTAGGCTATTACCTCTGCTAATTCTAGGTCATTTCCGTGAGCGACTTTAATATTTTCATATAATGTAGGCTTCACAACCAGACTGGCAATAAATTCCTGGTGACCATGCTCCACTAACTTCACACTAAGCCTTTCCAAGTCCATTTGAATTGGGTGCTGAATTACAACTGCTAACTGCATTTTACCTTCTAATTTACAGCTCAGTGCATCAACCACCACATTTTCTTTACCTGGGTGGTAGTTGATGGTGCAATCATAATCCTTAATACATTCCAACCACCTCCTTTGTCTCATGTTCAACTCCTTTTGAGTGAAAAAGTACTTCAAACTTTTGTAATTGGAGAATATCTCGCCTCTCACCGTACAAGTAATGCCTCCAAATTTTCAGTGCATGTACCAGTGCAGCCAATTCCAGATCATGGGTATGGTAGTTCTTTTCATATTCTTTCAACTATCGGGAGGCATAAGCTACAAACTTGCCATGTTGCATCAACACACAACCAAGCCCTTTCAAAGACGCTTCACTGTAAATTACATAGCCATTTCCCTCAGATGGAATCATCAGTATTGGTGTAGTGACAAGCCGCTGTTTTAATTCCTGGAAGCTCTGTTCGCATTCATCATCCCATGCAAATTTGGCATTCTTCCTAGTCAGCCGCGTTAAAGGCCCTGATAATCTTGAGAATACCTCTACAAACCGACGGTAATATCCCGCCAGTCCCAAGAAACTCCTAATCTCCTGAACATTCCTTGGCCTTTCCCAATTTACCACTAGCTCTATTTTATTGGGATCCATTGAAATTTTATCTCCTGATATAACATGCCCATGAAATGCAACTTTCTCTAACTAGAATTTACATTTTCTAAACTTGGCATACAATTTCTTTTCCCCGAATGTCTGAAGTACCAATTGTAAATGTGAAAACCATAATGAACTGGTCTAAATATTGATGAAGCACTCGATTTGTTAAATCCATAAATACTGGTGGTGCATTAGTCAACTTGAATGACATCACCAAAAATTTGTAGTGTCCATATCTGGTTTGTAAAGCTGTCTTAGAAATGTCTTCAACTTTAACCTTCATTTAATGATAGCATGATCTGAGATTAATCTTATAATAGACCTGCGTACCCTGAAGATGATCAAATAAATCATCTATACGGGGTAGAGGATATCTATTCTTTATGGTTACCTTGTTTATTTCTCTGTAATCTATGCACATCCTTAGAGACCCGTCTTTCTTCTTTACGAACAGCACTGGTGCTCCCCAGGGCGATACATTGGGTCTGATAAACCCTTTATTCAATAGATCTTGTAACTGGTCTTTTAATTCTCCCAATTCAGCTGGAGTCATACAGTAAGGAGCCTTAGAGATTAATTCTGTCTTTGGAGGTAAATCTATAACAAAATCTACCTCGCGATTGGGAGGCAACCTAGGTAGATCTTCTGGAAAAACATTGGGAAATTCATTTACCACTAGTGTACTGTCAAGCTTCGAGATATTTTCTGATACCTCCTTTACGAAAGCCATAAACCCCTAACCTCCATCCAGGAGCAGTCTATTTTCTTACATGGTTGATACCAATTGTGGCGAGGTACGCACACATGAACTAACAAATCTATATTTTTGTTTGCCAAGGGGTCTAAAAATTACTTCTTTCTTATGGCATCCAATACTGATTAGCTGCCAGCCAATCCATACCCAAAATTACATCAAACCCCTACATGTTTGATATCACAAGATCAGCTGGTAGTACTTTCCCTTAAATGGCCACTGGAAAACTCCTAATTACCTTCATACATCTCACAGTAAATCCAGTCAGTATGGCTACACCCAACTTAACATCTAACAATAGTGCTTCAATCCTAGCTAACTTAGCATACCCCAATGAGACAAAATAATGGATGGCACCTGTGTCAAATAAAAGAACAACTTGATATGGAAAAGTAGTAAAGATACCTATAACAACATCTGCAACTGCCTCAACGTCTCATTGTCTCAATGCATAAACCCTCGCCGAAGCTACATTCCTCTATTGGCCTCCATGAGGTGCATGATAATCTCCCTAGTAGGGTCTGGGAGCTGGGACCTAGATCGGTGGTCTTTGGCATGCTTGTGCCATGTGGTCGGGTCTTCCATAATGAAAACAAACGTCTCTCCTAGCTCGGCACTCACCTAGATGTCATCTCTTGCACGTCTAACACACAGGGTTGGTCTGCACTCCTTGATTCTCACGAGTTCCTGTCACCTGCCTTTGACCTCCCCTATAACAATCTCCTTTCCATGGGTCTCGAGTGAAACCTGCCCGAAAATCCTAAGGCGCAGGCCTCTTTCTCTGACTTTGAGTTGCGATTCCTCTCTATATGCCACTCTTAATAACCGTAGCCCTATCCATGACCTTCGTGAATGTATGAACCTGAAAATTGATAACCTGCTCAAACAAGTTTTGCCTCAGACCTTCTTCAAACTTTCTCACCTTCTTCTCCTTATACAGTGCCAAATACGGGGCAAACAGAGACAACTCAATAAATTGAGCTGTGTATTGTGATACTGTCATCTGCCCCTGAACTAAATGCATAAGCTCTACTACCTTTGCGCTCTGAGCAATAGTAGGGAAATATCACTCGAAGGATAGCTTCTTGAATTGACTCTGCATCATTGGCATTGGATTCAGCCTCTACTCCTTAATCAATCGTGCTGATCTCGACAAGCGTTTTGCCTCTCCTATCAGTTTGAACATCGCAAATACTACCTTCTGTTTATCTGTACATGGAAGCACTGCCAACGTCTCCTCAATGTCCCGGACCCAATTTTCAGCCACAATCGTGTCAGCTCCTTTAAAAAACGATGGGGGCTTCATCCGCGTAAACTACTTAATCATGCAGCTACGCTCCCAAGAGTTCCTAGCCATCTCAGCCATCACCTACATGGTGACGCTGCGCGATACTGTGTCAGTATCTCCACCTCCTATACTAGAAGGTCCTGCTCTATCATCCCCAGCATTCGAACCATTGCTCCCTGGGTCCATCTTGAAAAGACAAAGAACACATTTTAAAGACCCTATCTCCCAAGAAAATATAATTTATTTCATTCAACAAAAATCTCATATTCATATTAACTATCCTCCCTGATCTTAACTCAAAATCAAATCTTGTAACCTAGACACACGACCCGACAATAGTTTACTATGCTTTCCTAAAATCGTCACCCCAGGAAAAACACAAAAACCACCACAGAAATCTTATACCCAGATTGTAGAACAAAACCTCAAATCCTTTCCTATACTCTAGTATTGCGTCCATTGCACTCTAAAGTTTACAAAACCTAGCAACCTAGGCTCTGATACCAAACTTTAACGACCTAATTTTTCTTGCCATTTTTTTCCTTTATAAATATATACTATGAAATTTATTTGCCTTGATAACTTTTATTATAAATCATACCATCATCACGGTCTAGGTAGGACCCATTGAATCTGAGACACAATAAACTAAGTAGCAGGAAGTAAAAATACATGCAACCATATCAATATACATACAATATTAGAGTGTTAAACATTTACCAAAATATGCATACACAACTATTCCCAAAATACCCTCATCTAGACCTAGGGACTGCTTAGAAATGACTTCCCAGAAACGCTCACCCAACAAATCAGGCAGTACTATAGTCCCCTCTATCCGCGAGCCTAATTTGTTTGCCTAACTAGATCACCTGAAAAACATTAAATCACTGAGATGAGACAACGCTCAGTAAGATGAAATATGCTATTACTAGTGTATGGCAGGTGAGTTTACATATTTGTTAAAACTGATTTAGAAATGCCATAAATAACTGAGTTTGAGAAAACATGTATAAATATTATAATATAGCTCATACCTAAGTTGCTTAACATAAACTGATTTTATAAATATTTTATTCATAATACTTCTAGTATTTATAAGTATGTCTATGGTTTCTAGAAATACCATAAATAACTGAATATATATATATAATAACTAAGAAAATTTTCCATGCTGGATAACTGGAAGTCATGATTTTACCCCTCATGACAAGGTTGTGTGGCCCAAATGATGGACCTATCTTGGTTGGCCGACCAAAATAAGTCAGCTGAACTCTGAAAGTCAAAACGGTCTCCTCAACCCTAACTAATAGGGATTCTATCCACAACATAGGCGCGATCAACTACTAAAAATGCACATACTATCTGAGTTATGTGGTTGCACTCTGAACTGAAAATAGCTACGGTACCATGCTCTGCTGACTAAATCTGGTACATCAGGGTTTGATACCATATATGTAACTGTTGTTTCTACATTACCATTTTACCATGATTATGAAATAACCATAACCCTATAAAACTGATTTGAAAATTTGAATAATTGACTGAATATATTGTCGCGGCGTCCCTGGAGCGCGTGTGCCCCGGGCGGCGAAATTAGAAAACAATCAATTTTAATATTTTCATGGAAGAACATGGATATCGGAGTCGCCACTAACCTTTAGTGCGGTTAGAACACATGATTACTACCCCGTTAGGGGTAGAATCGGTCTACCTTACCAGAGTTGGGGTCGGGAGTTCGGTTACGCGAGGGGAAGGTACGAGCACCCCCTACGCGCCCGTTCTTACGAACGGTACCTAATTAATTTGAAATTATCCCTAAGTTAATCTAATAATTCTTTAAACTACTCCTTTTATGAATTAATAAACACACATGAAAAACGAATAAATAAATAAATATATACATATATCCCTCAGAGCTTAAGGTACGTGAAGCCCGAAGGCTCATACCCCCGCAATAAAATCATAGGGATTAAAAATAAAAAATACTCTATAAAATACGCTCCCAAATTTTAGAAATTTTATGGGTTTTCCTAAATATGAAAATACTAGTTTGGGAGGTTTTGGATAATAGATATAATAATTTAAACTTAATAACAAAGATAAAAAATAGTAATACTAGAATATTAAGATACTACGATTCTAAGTATAAACATAAGATATAGTTGAAAATTCCAGAAATATGTGATAATAGTAGCTCTAATATATTATAATGATAATACTTTACCTATAATAACAATACTACTATAATAATAACACATGTATATCTCACAATATTAATAACACATAAATACCAATACAATATTATAATACCACTTTAATATTTATATATATACCATAACACATAAATATTAATATTATACCATAATAATACTACTAGACTAATAATGCATATACATCATAATTTAAATAACTATACAATATAATAACATATCCTAATAAATACAGGCAAAAGCCCTAATTATAAATAATCAAGATTTTGACATGACACTAACAACACTCTAATATTAACAATAAAGGAAATATGACAATAGGTCAAACCCTAAAAGTTAAAGGTAATATAAACAAACATGGAAACAAATAAGACGAAATTATGGAATTAGACAAACCCTAGAATAAGTATACAATGTCAATCAAACCCGTAATAATATATACAATAATATGGAAATAATCAAACGTGCAATAATAAGGAAATAAATCAAAAATCCTAAAATATGTACTAATAATTTGGAAACATATAAAACCCTAAAATTTGAAATGTGATAACAATATGGAAACACTCATAACCCTAAGATTAATAAACAATCTCTATAGAAGCAACTAAACCCTAAAAATATTAATAGCATGGAAATCAACCAAAACCCTAAATCTAATAGGCAATATGTATAATAATAATAATAACTTGGAAATAATTAGGGCCTTACAATTAATGTACAATAATAATGTGGAAACAAATTAAACCCTATAATACACATGCAATATATACAATAATGGAAACTATTATACAAGTAAAATTACGGGAAACAATTTAAACCCTATAATTAATAGACAAGCTATACAATAATTATGGAAGTAATTTTAAAAATTAATATATCATGACAATATGAGAGACCAATCAAACCCTAAATAAAGCATATGATGAACAAAACCCTAAGTATACAATTAAAACCCTAAATACAACATGTAATAATTTAAACTCTAAATACATAATATATACTAAAATAAATTACATACCACAAGATAGTATACAACAATATAGACACCCTAAATAATAAATGAGTATATTACAATGATTGACAATACAATGATAACATAAACACTTTAAACCAATATTCAACAATAAATATAGACATGTAATAAGGTATAATAATAATAATAATAATAATAATAATAATAATAATAATAATAATAATATTTATATACATATATAATAAAAGTGTAAACATGAAGACTATATATTACAATAAATAAATGAATAAATAAAAGATTAAATATTACACATATCCATAAATAAATAAAAACAAAAAAAACAAAAAAAGAAAAAGAAAAACCGAATATTAGATATTAGTAATGACCAAAAATCAGAAGAGAAATAAATAGAAATAAAATAAAACAAAATAACAAAAAATAAAATAAAATTGCATGTGTGTGTGTGTGTGTGTTCCATGCATGTGTGTGCACGAGCAGAAGGACTTACAGAGGGGGGCACTGCCGGAGAACGGAGACTGGAAACGGCGATGACAGCAAGGGCTGCCGAAGACGACGACGGCGGTGGAGGACGGCAAGGACCGCCGGAGACGACAACGGCGGTGAAGGTTCCAGCGACTATCTCCTGCAGCAGTGGACTTCTGTGGTGGAATGGAGTTTAGTTGCGGCTGTGTGTGTGGCGGTGGTCGGAGCTCAGGCGTGGCATTGATGGAGGTTGTGCAGGTTCGCGAAGTTGATGGCTGGAGGAGTCGGCCTGAGTTGGCGTTGGTGCAGAAGTTCGCCGGACTGTGAGCAGGGGAAGATGGTGACGCCAACGTCGTTCTGGATCTGAGATTAAGGCGTGTTGCCGGTGGCTGTGGCCGCGGGGGTGTGGCTGGAACAGGGGAGAGAGACGATGGTCGCGGAGGTATGGCCGAAATCACTGCTGGGGGCTGTAGTCTGGGGCTGTTTGGGTGGCTATGGCATGCTCCTGGCCAAGAGTTGTAGTGGAAGAGAGGGAGATTAAGGGAGATGGGAGACTGAGGGCGGAAACAGAGAAGGCTGAGGGATTGCACGGAATGAGAAAGAGAGTGATGGAGAAGGTGGAGTTGGCCGGGGATGATGGCGGCGTGAGCGTGAGCACAGAAAAGTTTTTTTTTTTTTTTTTATGGCTGTGCGCTGCCCCGGCTGTGTGTGTATGCCCCCGCCCTTAGAAGCCAAAAGAGACCCCCTTTTTAAAAAAAAAAAATTTTAGAAACCCTAATTTCCTATTTCCTTTTTGGTTTATTGCATTTTATTACACATTTTTTTTATTTTTCTTTTGGAAATAATATAGATGAGTATAACTACTAATATGGTAATAATAATAATAATAATAATAAGGTAAAAATAATAATAATAATAAAATAATTGTAATAAATAAATAATAATAATAATAGTAAAAATACTAATATTAAAAATAATGTCAATAATAATGAAAATAATAAATAATGATAATAATAATAATAAACAATATAAATAAAAATAAAAGTAATAATAATACTAATGAAAAATAATAATAATAATAATAATAATAATAATAAATAAAATAATAGTAATAATAGTAATAAAAAAAATACTAATAATAATGATAATAAAAAATAAAAATAATAATGAAAAAAATAAATAATAATAATAATAAAATAGAAGTAAAAATAAGTAATAATAATAATACTAATGAAAAACAATAATAATAGTAATAATAATAATAATGAAAATAAGAGGGGACCCATTGTTCTATTTGGCTAGAGCAAAAATAGGGTGTCTACAGCTGCCCCTCTTTGTAGGCTTGGTTGCTTCAATGTAACGGTAGGAACTCTCCTACGTTTTTGTAGCAACAAGCCTGCAAAGATAAAAGACACCTATTTTAGCCAAGCCATTCAACTCTCTATGGCTTTTCAGGTTAATCAAGAGTTGTTTATTTCTGCCAACCAGAGACGACATGCACTAAATGTAAGAATCCATGTTGAGGTACACAGGGATGGCTTGCTGCGAATGTAAGAATCCGAGCCGTAGGGACACGATGATCCAGCCATGGGATATAATGATGGCTTGCTTCGAATGTAAGAATCCAAGCCGTAGGGACACGATGATCCAGCCAGGGGACGTAATGATGGCTTGCTTCGAATGTAAGAATCCGAGCCGTAAGGACACGATGATCCAGCCGTGGGACACAATGATGGCTTGCTTCGAATGTAAGAATCCGAGCCGTAGGGACACGATGATCCAGCTATGGGACACAATGATGGCTTGCTTCGAATGTAAGAATCCGAGCCGTAGGGACACGATGATCCAGCCATGAGACACAATGATGGCTTGCTTCGAATGTAAGAATCCGAGCCGTAGGGACACGAAGATCCAGCCATGGGACACAATGATGGCTTGCTTCGAATGTAAGAATCCGAGCCGTAGGGACACGATGATCCAGCCATGGGACACAATGATGGCTTGCTTCGAATGTAAGAATCCGAGCCGTAGGGACACGATGATCCAGCCATGGGACACAATGATGGCTTGCTTCGAATGTAAGAATCTGAGCCGTAGGGACACGATGATCCAGCCATGGGACACAATGATGGCTTGCTTCGAATGTAAGAATCCGAGCCGTAGGGACACGATGATCCAGCCATGGGACACAATGATGGCTTGCTTCGAATGTAAGAATCCGAGCCGTAGGGACACGATGATTCAGCCATGGGACACAATGATGGCTTGCTTCGAATGTAAGAATCCGAGCCGTAGGGACACAATGATCCAGCGATGGGACACAATGATGGCTTGCTTCGAATGTAAGAATCCGAGCCATAGGGACACGATGATCTAGCCATGGGACACAATGATGGCTTGCTTCGAATGTAAGAATCCGAGCCGTAGGGACACGATGATCCAGCCATGGGACACAATGATGGCTTGCTTCGAATGTAAGAATCCGAGCCGTGGGGATACGATGATCCAGCCATCTCAACAAGTAACAAGGTGTGCAAGCAAAGTTTTGAAAGTTGTTACTCTATTTGGAGAA
This sequence comes from Malania oleifera, assembly GCF_029873635.1. Taxonomy (NCBI): domain Eukaryota; kingdom Viridiplantae; phylum Streptophyta; class Magnoliopsida; order Santalales; family Ximeniaceae; genus Malania; species Malania oleifera. The sequence continues at coordinate 43,555,314 of NC_080421.1, read as the reverse complement.
TGCACTTGGGGTAAAGTCCGAATGTCAATGAGTGAATCCCCTTGTCTTTGGGATCTATTGCCCTAGTTCAAAATAAATCAATGTGTGTCTGGGGTCAACTTGTCCCAGTTTTCCAAGTAAATCAATGTGCACTTGGGGTCAGTTACCCCAGTTCAGAATTAAACACAACTGAAATCTCTCCATCCAGGATGTCAAATAATCATTTGAAAGCTCAAGACAAGTGTGAAGGGTGCTCTATTGCTGCTTGTGATGCTAGAATGCAACGATATGCTGCTATATGTATGCATGTTGCTAACTTATAATGCAAAGATATGTTGCTATTAATATGCATGTTACTAACTTGTGATTATATGTATGCATTTTTATTTTTTATGTAATGTATGAAAAGCACAATGGCAATGCATGAGATGTATGGTAATGTGTGGAATGCATGACAATGCATAAGATGCATGGTAATACATGAAATGCATGACAATGCATGAGATGCATGATAATACGTGAAATGCATGATATTACATGAAATGCACGAGATGTGTGGTAATGTGTGAAATATAGGGTAATGCATGAAATGCATGGCGATGCATAAGATGTATGGTAATACGTGAAATGCATGGCAATGCATAAGATATATGGTAATGTAGGTATGATGATGCATAAGATGTATGGTAATGTGGGAAATGCAAGGCAATGCATAAGATGTATGGTAATACATGAAGTGTAGGTAATGCATGCAATGGATGACAATGCATGAAATGTAGATAATGCATGAAGTGCATGACAATGCATGAGATGAATGGTAATGCATGGAATGCATGGCAATATATGAAATCTAGGCAATTCATGAAATGCATGACAATCCATGGCTATGCATGAAATGCATGACAATGCGTGAAATTTGGGGTAATGCATGAATATGCATGAATCTTTTCTCCCAATGACCTCATCTTTGGTCTCTACATGAGATTCGCCACATTTGAATGGATTTGTAACCGATCTTAGCTTAATCTTCTTTATTCATCCAGTCATGGAAGTGATTGACTTAGCTCAAATGAAAATCATAAAATCTGCCCTAGTTGAATGGACCAACAGATGATCTTGACTCTGATTCCCTATTCCAATCCGATAAGAAAGTACTTGAATGGGACCTACTGAGACTCAACTCGGAATTTGTCCCAGTTAAATTTATCTGCCACCGATCTTGAATCTATTGTTGGATTCCTTTTGAACTTGACATAACATTTGCCCTAGTTTGACTGCTCTTTCTCCACAAGGATCTTCTTTATAGAAATTTCAGGTGATTCTGAAACTCTTTGACTATCCATCCTCTTTTAATGCTCTAAAGAATAAGAAGGGTTCCTCTTTTTTCTTTTCTTTTTTTTTCTTTTTTTTTTCTTTTTTTTTCTTTTTAAATTTAAGGAACGAGACATGATTATGCAACTATGACATCAACTTGCTAAATCAAAAGGCCAACTGCACAAAATAAATGTTTTACCATGTTTCAATGCTATCATAGGGAAAAATTCATACCAGTATTCAGAAGTCATGTAACGTTAATTTCCCAACCAAAATGCCTGTCCTTCTCGTCAACTGCCCCAGTTTCATCAACCCATGCTTTGATCTCAAGATGGTCTTTAAGACTCGGGATGAAACGTAGGCTTAAGGATGTAGGATTTCAGAATAAAAGGGAAACTAAGGCTCAAAAATACCACCCCAAATAATGTTTTATGCTCCCAGTTCGAGTTGAGGCGTTTTGCAAGATGTTGACCGAACTTGTTATTTAAACAAGCTGCCTACGTACCTTTTCAGGATCAGGTCATTACGTAGTTCAGACTCAACATTGAGTCTGACAAATCATTTAAGACAACAATGTATACCAATCTAGTCAGGACTTTCATTTGGACTGTAATGTAGGCTAAGGGTATGGGTTGAAGAAAGAAAGATTTAAATAAGGCTCAAAATTTATCAATTTCATCGAGGGTAATTTGGTCAAAGATCACATATGTAGTATGTCCCATATTTTTCTTTCTTCTCAATTTTCATCTTCTTTTCCTTCTTTTACTGCAACTTTCACTTTTTCTTTTATAAAGGAATCTTGACTTCATTTTCATTTGAACTTCAATTGGGACCAATCTTTTTTTTTAGAAAACTGCCCCAGTGTGGAGTGTGATCCTTTGACGGGTTAATCAAGAAATGAAACTTTCAGGCTCAAAAGGGGTTGGCAAGGGATTTATTCTTTGACTTTCTTTTGGGTAGCAAAATAATGGCTTGCCATCCTTTTGGTAATGACTATTGTCTCAAATGATTTGCCAAACGCTAAGGGACCCAAACCCAGGTTGAATTCTTGGTGATCTGACTTTTAAGAAAAAACTGGTTTAACATTCAGGCTCAATTTGGTTAACAAATGGTAAATCATTGTTTGGGTTCTTTTAGGGATAACTGGTCAGCCAAAGAGGGCCATCCATCATTTGATCAAAACATGAGTGATTAATTTATCAAAACAGTGCAGCCACCTTGTTGAATTCCTTGGAAAGTAAAAAAAACTTCTTCATAACCTCTGAATTCAATGATTGTTTCATCCTTTAACATCTCTTTCTAGCTCATGAACACTGGCAATATTACTTTCCCTATTCCGACATGAAACATAAGCAAACAGAATTTGGCAATTGGACTCATGATAAAAGTGAGATAACGAACTGCATATTTATTGAATATAGAAACTATTCTGAGACACAAGCGTCCACGGATTACAAAAAGCAAATGACAATGGAAAACAAAAGAACATCAATTGAAAAGGATTAGATAGTCAAAAGTTCGGTACTCCATCACTTTAGCCTCGGCGGATAATGACTGAAACCATTGATTTTGGGAAGCTCCCTGATATGTCAACTACTTCCTTCCTCGTGTTTAGGCAAAGGATTCCCCTGGACTCCTGGTTGCTTGTCATCAAAAGCTAACCATCCTGCGTATCTTAACGATTGCACCTTATGCTTGAAAGCCCAACAACGGTCAATAGTATGGCCAGGAGAGTTAGCATGGTACTCACAACGAACCCCAGGATCATACCACTGTGGAGGAGGGTTCGCAACGGGCGTCCCAGGGATTGCAGATACCATCCCCCTTTCCCGCAGCTGAGGAAATAATTCGGCATATGTCATGGGAATGGGGTCCACCCTTCGGAAGTTTCTATTCACATTCCTATCTTGTGTTTGCTGATTCGGTGGACCAGAGTGAACAATCTGGGGCCTTGTGCCTGTATCCGCCGTTTGATTTACCATGGGCTCAAAACCAGAGTTTCTATTGGGCAATTGGTTCCCACCTCTGGCATACTGATTCTTCCAATTAAACTGCCCCTGTATCATTTGAACCTCTTCCTCCTTCTTCCTATTAGTCCACCTTTTGCCTAAACCATTTTCCGAGCCACTATCCTTGACTAGGCCTGCCTTGATATCGCCTTCAATTCTTCCTCCCGCAACCACAATATCCATAAAATCATGGGGAGTTGCTCCCCGAAGGTGCGTACGGTAGGGGTCTTTTAATGTGCTCACGAACAAGGAGATGGCCTCTCGGTCACTCACCGGGGGGTCCACTTGGATCAACATATCCCTCCACCTATAAGCATATTCTCTGAATGTTTCGGTGGATTTCTTCTCCATCTCTTGTAGAGTCATGCGATCAGGCGCCATTTCCGTCACATGGCGGTAGTGAGTAACAAAGGCATTGGCCAAGTCCTTCCAAGTGCGGACCCGAGCCTTATCTTGCTGAATGTACCAACGGATGGCGGACCCGGTCAAACTGCTTTGAAAACAATGCATCATTAGTTTTTCATCATCCGAGTAAGCGGCCATTGCTTGGCAGTACATCACTAAATGTTTTCGAGGGCACCGGGTCCCGTCAAACTTTTCAAAGTTTGGCATTTTAAACTTCGGCGGCAGGGTGACTTTCGGCACCAAGCAAAGGTCATTTGGATTAACTGAATCGAAAGTATTAGAACCTTCCATTGCTTTTAAACGCTCTTCTAATACGTCGCAGCGACGCTCAGCCTCAGATTTACTGATCCCTATATCAGAAGGTACTAATGGAGGAGTAACTACTACTGGGAACCCCTGTGCTGGCATAGCAGGGATGAAAGGAGGCATATTTGGCGGTGGACCCCCCATGACACCAGGCGGTGGAATTGATGTTTGTCCATGATTTGGGGTGAACCCTGGGGGATGAGCGGGGTCCACATCTACTTCGGGATCAACATGCACTGCCTTTCCCTTGTTCATCAGTAACTCCAGAACCTTACTTATCTTGTCATTTATTTCTTCTTGTCCTTGTTCTAGACCCAGGACTCTATTTTCCAATTGTTCACTCATTTCTCTCGCTCTTCGCCTGGTATTGTACTGATGCGTGGTGGTCTCAATTATTGCTTTATATTACTCAAACGACCTCTTTGAACTGAAAACCAACAATTTCCTCTTTAGAATCATGAATGCACAATTATGTACTGAATATGTTTTGATGCATGATTAGGGTATGCAATAGGTGTTTATGCATGGATGCAACTAGTGCACTTATATATACAAACAAAGATATAAACATGCATGCAGCCTATCGTGCATGACTATGTATGAAATGAAATGCATGAATATGATGTCCTAAATTACTACTTAGCTAGAATTCTAGAAAATCCCACTAATAAAACGGGTCAAGATTAACATGACCATTGATGGGCCAAGATTTCAATTCAATTTCTCCCTTACCCATTCATTTCCTTGATGATGGTCCATGTACCTCAGATTCTATACAGGGTCAAATTATGTTCTGAGGTTGGGTTTGACCCAGGCTAGTCAACCCATCGGATTCATTCAATGTGGACTTATGGACTTTAGTGTGCACTTGGGCCTCAAGTATTTTAAAATATGGGCTTTGAACTATTTCATGATGGGTTAAGGTCCTGGTTGAAAAGGAATTGGGCTTGGATTACTCGAAAAAATGTTGGCCCGAATTTTTAGGTGATAGGGCTGAAGCCCATTTTTGGAAATCTGGGTTTGACCCTCTTTGGAAATCATGTCTGGGCCAAGTTTTCACTGAGGAAAATGTCGGGCCTAGGTTTGTTTTTAAAGAATTGGGCCCGATTTTTTTGAAAAGGATTGGGTCGACCCATATTTCATGATGGGCTGAGGCCCTAGTTGAAAAGGAATTGGGCTTGGATTACTTGAAAAAATGTTGGCCCAAATTTTTAGGCAATGGGGTTGAAGTCCTCTTTTGAAATCTGGGTTTGACCCTTTTTGAAAATAAGGCATGGGCCAAGTTTTTGCTTAGAAAAAGGTCGGGCCCAAGTTTGCTTTTAAAGAATTGGGCCCGAGTTATTTGAAAAGGGTTGGGCCGACCCATATTTTAAAATGCTTGGGCCAAGTGCTTCATTTTTGAAAGGATGGGCCATGGTCTCATTATTGGGCCTTTTTTAGAATACTGGCTAAGTAGTATGTAAGTCTAAAATGGATGCAGCATGCATGGTATAATACAAGGTATCTCATAACATATATACAACACACTATACATGGAGAAGGATGTGGCTCCTGTCCCAACCTAGGGTAGGTACGTATATATGGGGTTTTTCATGACTCTATCCTAGTTAGGTAAGACTATAGACAAGTACGTGTGGGTAGGCTCTAATCCCTATATAAAATAGGTTCCCAATCTAACCTCCATCCTCACCCAAAAGGGGTTTGGACAAAGTTTAAACTGAGTGGAGTGGTTCGCGGGTCCCCACAAGCCCTGCCACGTGGGGACAAACGCTATTACACTCCTATCTAATCCTAGTAAGGAAAGCTCGGGTATAGAGCGTGAGAGTGTGTGATTTTAATTTTTAACCTAATCCCACTATCCCCACATTTATTCACATGCTATAAACAATATGGAAACAAGATATTTAAAATTAATATATATATTCAAAAATAAGGAAACACAATATATGCAATTAATATGTTTATTCACAAAAAATTTGGAAACAAAAATAAGGAAACAAAATATTTACGATTAGTATACAAAATATCTACTTATTCAAAATGTCTTACAATTAATAGGCTCTATTTAGAATATTTAGAAACAAAATATCTACAATTAATATTCACACAATTAGGAAACAAAATATTTTTAATTAAGTAGGGTTATTTGTAAATTATGGAAGCAAGATATTTACAATTAATTAAGGTTATTTACGAATTACAATATTCACAAAATAAGGAGTAATTAAAAGATTTATTAAATTTGAACATGGGATAATTTCTAATTAATTAATGGCTCGACTCTCTAATGGTCCCCAGCGGAGTCGCCAAGCTGTCGCGGCGTCCCTGGAGCGCGTGTGCCCCGGGCGGCGAAATTAGAAAAAAATCAATTTTAATATTTTCATGGAAGAACATGGATATCGGAGTCGCCACTAACCTTTAGTGCGGTTAGAACATATGATTACTATCCCGTTAGGGGTAGAATCAGTCTACCTTACCAGAGTTGGGGTCGGGAGTTCGGTTACGCGAGGGGAAGGTACGAGCACCCCCTACGCGCTCGTTCTTACGAACGGTACCTAATTAATTTGAAATTATCCTTAAGTTAATCTAATAATTCTTTAAACTACTCCTTTTATGAATTAATAAACACACATGAAAAACGAATAAATAAATAAATATATACATATATTCCCTCAGAGCTTAAGGTACGTGAAGCTCGAAGGCTCATACCCCCGCAATAAAATCATAGGGATTAAAAATCAAAAATACTCTATAAAATACGCTCCCAAATTTTAGAAATTTTATGGGTTTTCCTAAATATGAAAATACTAGTTTGGGAGGTTTTGGATAATAGATATAATAATTTAAACTTAATAACAAAGATAAAAAATAGTAATACTAGAATATTAAGATACTACGATTCTAAGTATAAACATAAGATATAGTTGAAAATTCCAGAAATATGTGATAATAGTAGCTCTAATATATTATAATGATAATACTTTACCTATAATAACAATACTACTATAATAATAACACATGTATATCTCACAATATTAATAACACATAAATACCAATACAATATTATAATACCACTTTAATATTTATATATATATACCATAACACATAAATATTAATATTATACCATAATAATACTACTAGACTAATAATGCATATACATCATAATTTAAATAACTATACAATATAATAACATATCCTAATAAATACAGGCAAAAGCCCTAATTATAAATAATCAAGATTTTGACATGACACTAACAACACTCTAATATTAACAATAAAGGAAATATGACAATAGGTCAAACCCTAAAAGTTAAAGGTAATATAAACAAACATGGAAACAAATAAGATGAAATTATGGAATTAGACAAACCCTAGAATAAGTATACAATGTCAATCAAACCCGTAATAATATATACAATAATATGGAAATGATCAAACGTGCAATAATATGGAAATAAATCAAAAATCCTAAAATATGTACTAATAATTTGGAAACATATAAAACCCTAAAATTTGAAATGTGATAACTATATGGAAACACTCATAACCCTAAGATTAATAAACAATCTCTATAGAAGCAACTAAACCCTAAAAATATTAATAGCATGGAAATCAATCAAAACCCTAAATCTAATAGGCAATATGTATAATAATAATAATAACTTGGAAATAATTAGGGCCTTACAATTAATGTACAATAATAATGTGGAAACAAATTAAACCCTATAATACACATGCAATATATACAATAATGGAAACTATTATACAAGTAAAATTACGGGAAACAATTTAAACCCTATAATTAATAGACAAGCTATACAATAATTATGGAAGTAATTTTAAAAATTAATATATCATGACAATATGAGAGACCAATCAAACCCTAAATAAAGCATATGATGAACAAAACCCTAAGTATACAATTAAAACCCTAAATACAACATGTAATAATTTAAACTCTAAATACATAATATATACTAAAATAAATAACATACCACAAGATAGTATACAACAATATAGACACCCTAAATAATAAATGAGTATATTACAATGATTGACAATACAATGATAACATAAACACTTTAAACCAATATTCAACAATAAATATAGACATGTAATAAGGTATAATAATAATAATAATAATAATAATAATAATAATAATAATAATAATATACATATATAATAAAAGTGTAAACATGAAGACTATATATTACAATAAATAAATGAATAAATAAAAGATTAAATATTACACATATCTGCATAAATAAAAAAAAACAAAAAAAACAAAAAAAGAAAAAGAAAAACCGAATATTAGATATTAGTAATGACCAAAAATCAGAAGAGAAATAAATAGAAATAAAATAAAACAAAATAACAAAAAATAAAATAAAATTGCATGTGTGTGTGTGTGTGTGTTCCGTGCATGTGTGTGCATGAGCAGAAGGACTTACAGAGGGGGGCACCGCCGGAGAACGGAGACTGGAAACGGCGATGACAGCAAGGGCTGCCGAAGACGACGACGGCGGTGGAGGACGGCAAGGACCGCCGGAGACGACAACGGCGGTGAAGGTTCCAGCGACTATCTCCTGCAGCAGTGGACTTCTGTGGTGGAATGGAGTTTAGTTGCGGCTGTGTGTGTGGCGGTGGTCGGAGCTCAGGCGTGGCATTGATGGAGGTTGTGCAGGTTCGCGAAGTTGATGGCTGGAGGAGTCGGCCTGAGTTGGCGTTGGTGCAGAAGTTCGCCGGACTGTGAGCAGGGGAAGATGGTGACGCCAACGTCGTTCTGGATCTGAGATTAAGGCGTGTTGCCGGTGGCTGTGGCCGCGGGGGTGTGGCTGGAACAGGGGAGAGAGACGATGGTCGCGGAGGTATGGCCGAAATCACTGCTGGGGGCTGTAGTCTGGGGCTGTTTGGGTGGCTATGGCATGCTCCTGGCCAAGAGTTGCAGTGGAAGAGAGGGAGATTAGGGGAGATGGGAGACTGAGGGCGGAAACAGAGAAGGCTGAGGGATTGCACGGAATGAGAAAGAGAGTGATGGAGAAGGTGGAGTTGGCCGGGGATGATGGCGGCGTGAGCGTGAGCACAGAAAAGTTTTTTTTTTTTTTTTTTTTTTATGGCTGTGCGCTGCCCCGGCTGTGTGTGTATGCCCCCGCCCTTAGAAGCCAAAAGAGACCCCCTTTTTAAAAAAAAAAAAATTTTAGAAACCCTAATTTTCTATTTCCTTTTTGGTTTATTGCATTTTATTACACATTTTTTTTATTTTTCTTTTGGAAATAATATAGATGAGTATAACTACTAATATGGTAATAATAATAATAATAATAATAAGGTAAAAATAATAATAATAATAAAATAATTGTAATAAATAAATAATAATAATAATAGTAAAAATACTAATATTAAAAATAATGTCAATAATAATGAAAATAATAAATAATGATAATAATAATAATAAACAATATAAATAAAAATAAAAGTAATAATAATACTAATGAAAAATAATAATAATAATAATAATAATAATAAATAAAATAATAGTAATAATAGTAATAAAAAAAATACTAATAATAATGATAATAAAAATTAAAAATAATAATGAAAAAAATAAATAATAATAATAATAAAATAGAAGTAAAAATAAGTAATAATAATAATACTAATGAAAAACAATAGTAATAGTAATAATAATAATAATGAAAATAAGAGGGGACCCATTGTTCTATTTGGTTAGGGCAAAAATAGGGTGTCTACATATATAATATCTGTATAGCTGAATATCTATATGAATATCTGAGTATTTGTGTGTTATGGTTCTGAAATCATGGTGTTCTGAAATTGCTGAAAATATATGTTTTTGTACATATACTGTAAATCATGTTTCTAAATATACTGTATAATTTCTATCTGTATATGTACTGAAAATTCATCATTCTATAATATATATATATATATATATATATATATATAGACACACACACACACACACATATCCCATGATATTTTCTACTAGTATATTGTAAAACATGGTATTTGTAACTGCATAAATGCTGTGCTAATTTGTTATAAGCTCATGCCACACGATTTAAATAAATAAATTTACATGCTTTAAAATCTGTATTTTTTTCTATACAAACATTTTATAATCTGAATAATAATAATATGGTAAAAAATGTAATTTCTGCTGATAATCATGCTAAAATTCCTAACATAGCATATTTCCCTTACCTGACTATCTCAGCACTAATTTCTATTTACAATCCCACATATGCGACATTCATAATTTCAACATCCTGAAATAACACACATGTAATTTCCCAATCAAACAATTGAATTCACCTAGATAATTATCATATACATGTTCCCCAAATCCACGTATGCACAATTCCTATGCTATAATCCATATATCATTTTACCTGGGTTCCTGAAATACTACCCACTGGGGTCCTCAACCCTTGCCTGTAGGTTCCCAAAACACCCTATTCCTGAAAATATAATACCCTAATTTTACTTCACAAAACTCGAGTATATTCACATATAATACAGAATCTGACCTCAAATGAACTAGGTAATACTGAAAATACTCAAATAATCCACTCACCCTGGTTTTGGGATGATACCCAAACTTATCAAATCAACATTTCGCTCCAATTATGTTGTAGAGAATCTCCCCAGGATCATCGTGGTAGCTTCTAATTGTCGAATCGGGGAGAGATGAAACCGTATTTCTAGAGAGAAGTTAGAGAAATCATGTAGAGAGAGAGAGAGAGAGAGGCTGATAAAATGAATTTCTTTCATTAAAAGTCCATTTTAGGCTATATACAAAATGTTGTCCACGTGGCCTCGTTGACGAGCCACGTCACCTCATCGACAAGTCCAAGCAGTAGTCTCGTCGACGAACACCTACTCCTCCTCAACAAGATTTAGGCCCTGAAAACGACCCTCTTGGTAACTTCTCGTCAAGGAGACGAATGTCCCCGTCGACGAACCCAAGAAGGATGCTCGTCGATGAGTGCCTTGCATTCATCGACGAGACCCTGTAAGTTCCCTTTTAGAATTTTCATGTTTCTCTCTTTTATTTTATTATTTAATTGCTATAAATTCTCTAGGTCTCTACACTTTTACTTTCCAAACCTATTTAATTTTGCACCTTTTCTCTTTAATGGACATTCAAACTTTATGTGTCCTTTCTTCTTACATAGGAAATATGTGGTGTGTGTGTAGGAATTTGAGGAGGTGTTAGCATATTCTTTGGAAGCCTTTACAAAGTATCTCATGTAGAGGTTCTTTTTCTTTATGCTTTCAACTCCATTAAGTCCTATACCTTCCTTATCCAGAGACATTCTTTGTGATCCAACTAATTTCTCAAAGTTCTCCTTTCCTTGAAATTTTAAATTATTTTATTACTTTTAAGGCAAAGAATTTCTGAATCTTTTATTCCTTTGCAGTTAGCTTGCTGCCTTACTAGTTCTTTAGCCTTTTGATTTTTTTTGCTTTCAAGTTCATCGATGACTAGGTCCATGTCTTTTTCAATCGAAGTTTGAGATCTTAAATCTTCTAGTTTCATCACTTTTTCATTCTTGCTTTCTAATATCTTAATTTTTAAATCCATTTCTTTTTTAGCAAGATTTTTAGATTCCAATTCTTTCATAATTGCCTCATTCTTATTTTTCAATGAAGAATATCATTTAGTTACTTTAACTAAAATCTTACAAACTTAAAATAGTTCACTTTGTAGTTCTTTATAAGATGACATACTCTCATCACTAGATTCATCAGATGAATAAGATTCATTGCATGAATTATCAAAAGATTTGGACGAAGAACTTTGGTCTTCATCATCATCCCATGCCATAAGGCAAGTGTTAGCAACCTTGTTGTCGCTTGATTCACTTTCTGAACTACTAGAACTTACATTGTCCCATGTAGTGGCCTTCATTGCATTTTTCTTCTTCTTTTTAGAATCCTTCTTGAGCTGTGGGCAATTCGATTTTATGTGGCCTATTTTTTTGCAATTGTAGCATATAGGAGGTTCATTCTTTGTTTCCTTCTTATTAGTTTCTCCTTTTTCCATTTTGGAGTCCCATAATTTTCTTGTGAATTTATTTTTCCTTCTAAATATTTTTTCAAGTTTCTTGGTTATGAAGGTTATATCTTTAACATCCATTACTTCTTCATCTTCATCACTAGAGCTTTCACTTGAGGCTTTGAATGCAATGGGTTCCTTGGTTTTAGTTTTTCCTCTTGTTCTTTCATTTATGGCCATCTCATAAGTGAGGAACGATCCAACTAATTCATCAAGGGAAGTGTTTTTCAAGTTTCTTCCTTCTATAATTGTTGTAGCCTTAGGTTCCCATATTGGTGGAAGTCCTCTAAGTATTTTTCAAATCATTTCATATGTGGAGTAATTTTTCCCTAAGGCATTAAAGGAGTTTATTATGTGGATGAACCTAGTGTACATACTAGTGATGGTCTCATCAGGGTTCATCCTAAAAGCTTCACTCTCGCTAGTGAGCATATCAATTCTATTGTCTCTTACATCAATCGTTCCTTCATAAGTTACTTCAAGTTTTTCCCAAATTTATTTAGCTAATTTGCATCCTATAATCCTATTGAACTCATTCACATCTAGAGCACAATATAATGCATTCATTGTACTAGTGTTTATTTGCAGCATCTTTAAGTCATTACTAGTCATCTCTTTTTCTTCTTTTGATATTTCTTTACTGTCTACGGTTTTGGTAGGGATGAGGTCACCATGTGTGACAACTTTCCAAGCTTTCCAATCCATCGTTTGTAGGTATATTCTCATTTGTTATTTCCAAAAGGTGTAGTTAACACTATAGAAGACAGGTGGTCTAAAGGAGGATTGACCCTCAGCAAAAGTAGATACACCTAGGTATGCCATAGGGATCTTTATGTAGCTTCTAGTTTAAGATTTACTACAACCTAGCGCTCTGATACCTATTAAGAATCTAGGTATACTCCCAAGAGGGGGGTGAATTGGATTTTAAAATTTCTTTATTTGCTTTGTAACGACCCCAAAAATAGTTATACTTGATCAGGATTATGATCCTAAAAAAAAAATTAAATTAATTAAAAATTAAAATGAATTAAAAGTATTTATTTAAAATTAAAAGTAAATAATTATATAAAATTTTTTAATTAAATAATATAGTATAATATATTAATCTAATATAATATGATATAATATTATAACATTTATATATATAAGCACTCAGGAAGTCTCAGGAACTTCCTAAGTATCAATTTCAATTGGGATTGAAATCCTAGAATGCCGCACCCTCTCTCTCTCTCTCTCACCCCCCCCCCCCCCATTTTCTAGCTGAATTCTCGGCCGATTGAAGAGTGAAAAATACCACTGAGTTCCATTCTCGGCCACCAACATTTTAACTTGAGTGGATTTGTGATTAGAGCGTCATAGGCACCACTCCTAGGATAAGGTAAACCCACTCTCTCTCTCTTCAATTTCTCCCCAATATTCAGCCAATTGATGATTGGACACCACCACGAGGTCCCGACTTCGATCCTCATCAATTTAATCGGAGTAGATTTTTGATTTGGGATTCCTAGGCACCACTCCAATGTTAAGGCGAGAAGTACAAATTATGTCAGTTATTTTGGAAATTCACCTAGTTAAATCATGGTATATAATTATTGGAATATTGTATATGGATTTCTGAGTAATTTTACGAGTATGAAAATTACGATTTATTTATTAAATTGTAGAATTTCATTATATAATATTTTTGGAGATATTCCTGGAATTAAATTAAATTGCAGGATTGGATTTTATTAGATTTTTGGAAATATTCTCGGGATTAAATTAAACTGCACGGATTTGATTAAATAGATTTTTTGGGGAATATTTTAGAATTAGGTTAAATTGTAGGGATTTGATCATATTGGTGTTTTTAAATATGTTAGAAATTAAATTTAAATATGAAAAGTGGATCATACCCAAGTTTTCTTTAGAATTTAATCAGTTAACGGGAGTATGTGAGCCTAGAGATGTTAAGATAGTAATTATTTAGAGGTTTAGTTGATTAAACTAGGGTGTGTGAATAGATGGATTTGTACGAATGTCGCAGGCACTGCTATAGGATCACTACAGACATTTCTCCAGAAATTAGGTAAGGGGAATACATTAGGTCAGCTTATATTTCGAAGCTTAACCATTTAAAACTGAGATTTTAAGTATCGAAATGTTATACGTGATTTTCTGAATGGTTAGACATATGGGAATTTTGGATTATTATGGTTATAAGTATATTTGTGGGAAACATGTATTTTGGGATTGAGTAAAACTTTGGAGTTTATTATATCATTATTTTTAACAATATAGTTATCCTAGGCAGATTTTATATTATGAATTATTATTCAAATTGTGTGGCATGAGAATAGATATTTTTATTGTGTATATAAGTATGTCGGATTATGTTATGATTGCATAGAACAAGCATGGTTTGATAACAATTTTAGAAGGTTATGAATATTATAGAAATTACTATATTGTTCAGTATATTATGACAGTATAGCCAGGCCAGTGTCGTGATCAGTACACCCAGCCCAATGTTGTGATAGTATAGCCGGCTCAGTACCGTGATTAGTTGTGATATGACAATATTTTATACAAAGTTACGATAGGATGAAATTTAACAGAGTTATTTAAAGTGTTTAATATAGAGCATTAGCATGACAATGTTTTTATATATAAGAGCTGTGGTATGATAGTTTGTTATATTCATGCAGATGATTTGAAAATAGTAGCTCGACCACTTACAAATACATTTAGAAACCCTTACCTTACACACAAATTATAGAACCTAAATAAAAAAAATTATAAAACATGAAACAAATAATCTTAAACAATAAAACATGTAACAATAATAATGATAATGCACAAATTACACTTAGGACAACCCAAATTGCAAATATAACTTCATGATGAAAACACTCACCCAAACATAATGTTGATCGTTATGGTAGTAGTACGAATGGTAGGTCTGAGGGACGACGGTATGAAACACCTCAAACTCACCAAATGTATGTGATGATTGGCTGGTTTGAGGGACAGCGGTACAAAACACCTCAAACTCAACGAGAGCATAGTATGATAGGTGATTGAGGGACGATGGTACGAAACGCCTCAATCATGCATAAAATGTTTGATATAAATCATGGTATATGTATGTGATGAGTATGAATAGCTAATTGAGGGACGGTGGTACAAAATGACTCAATCATACAGAAAATGTTGATATGTATCATAACAAATGTATGTGATGAATTGTGACTTGAATATGAATGGCTGATTGGGGGACGGCGGTACGAAATGCCCCAATCTCAGCGATTGATTTATATGTGTACACATCATGTGACTTGTAATTTATATATATAGGGTTTTTAAGCCGAATTATGAACTGAAAAAGAATATGTGATATGAAATTGTACAGGTATGAGTATAGTTTAAATTGCTATGTCATTTCAATAATTAAGAGTTGAATCATACGGTTATATATATAAACTCATTGCCACACATTGACACTAATTTATTTCGTCTTACTGAATGGTGTTTATCCCCATTAATATTTCAACATTTCAGGATCACCACGTACCTATACCTAGGAGCTCAGGGATGGAGTGTAGATGTTATAGATAGGGTAAGTTTTAGTCAGGATCTGCATATATAAATGTTTAGAGTTTTGGATTATACTTATATTTGAGGAGATGGTATAGTAATGGTTGAGAGGTAGTACTCTGGTATGTACAGATAGGTCTACTTTTGCTTCCGCAGGCAATGAATGGGCTGATGTAATATTTATATTATCATATATACATATGTGTGTGTGTGTGTGTTGTGATTAAAAATAAAAGAAAAGAAAACTGGGAATGTAAAAGTACGGTATTAGAGATGTCATGATGGTGTATTATTATAAATATTATTATTATATTAGCAGATCTTTTCTGGTGCGTTACACTTTTTATTGCAAATTCCTTAGTTGAATTTTAATTTCTGCAATATTTACTTTTAGTAATTAATTAGCCTTTGCAATTACTATTCTATTAATCAATTTATATTCAACTCAAATTCAATTTTTAATATTAAAACCCAGCTGGTAAACTTCAAGAATCAAGTTAAGGTAGTTTCAAAAAAAACTGCATCGTTTAAACTCAAACTCAGAATTTATTCTTTTACTTCAATCTATGAAATACAATTTTCAGAGATTTGATTTTGTAAAATTTTTAGTTCAAATTACCTTTCAGTTGTTTATTTTCAAAAATTTGACTTTTTATTGAAAATATCAAACCAACCAACAAATTATAGCATGCTGATTTCAAATAATGATCAAAACCAAGATTCCAGCAATTTCCAAAATTCAGTGAGATACAAAAATTGTACATGCATATAATATTCTAGTAGAAATTAAAGAAAATAAGGAGAAGAGCTAAGAACTAGATTTTTTACAAGGTTCGGCCAGTAGTCTACGTCCTTGCCCTAAGCAACCGTTGTGAGGATTCCAACTTTTTTTACTTAGGCAAAGTTACAACCTCTCTCCTTCTCAAGCGGAGATCCCTCTCTAACAAGAATACCCCTTCTTGCTAGGCAACGATTCAACGACCTTGAATCATGAAAAAAAAATAAATAAATACAAATAATCAAACTTTGCGCCGTACAATAGACACTCTTAGTTAGAGGAGATTTATACAAGTTAAAGATCAAAATACTTCAGCAAAATAACAATATAATGAATAAAGCTCATGAAGATATCACTAGGGTTCTATCTAAGATTTTAAAATCTCAGTGAAAGAGTAAGAACCGTGAGCTTTTAATTAGAAAGAACTTAGCAAGAACTTTCAACAAAAGTATTCAGCAAGATAGCTTAGAATGTATGAGAATTTTATTGAATGTTGATTGTTAGTATGTTCATACCTTAGGTTAATCATGTATTTATAGATAGAAAAAGTAAATTTTCGTATTCTCGAAGTTACTTGGAGTGTTTCGCAAGTTTTCTTTAAGTTTGGGGGCCAAGTAATCAAATTTGGAAACTCTCCCTCGCTGCTTTAAATTTGAAAATATGAAGGTCAGTGGATTGAGATTCACAGCGTCAGTCGCCTGATTCTTTATAATTCAGAAAATTTTCAAACACGAAATGAGGTTAGTCGCTTGAGCCTATGAGGTCAGTCGCCTGTCTTTATTTTCTCTATTCCAATTTTAACAACGTAAAAATGTTAGTCGCTTTATGGTGTTTCATCAGTTGCCTAATCATGTACAGTATGTTCGCTTTATTTAGCTTAAATATGTTAGTCAACTGATTGAATCAGGTCAGTCGCCTGATCTTACAACTTTCCAAAAACTTTGATTTTCAACACTTTAATATTGGAAAACTTAAATGAGACTTTAAAATATTTTCCGAAGTTTTCAAAAATAGGTCTCTAAGTCAATAATGTTTCCTAAGAGCTTGAAACATTTATATCAAAATTTGCAAAGTACTTACATGAGACTTCTATGAGTATAACTTTCTAAACAATAAGTCTTCGTGCATTGCTTTCATTCTTCATATTTATCTTGACTTCAAGTTTTCATAGTCTTTAGCTTCATCATGTCTTCTATCTTTGAGTTCGAGCTTTCAAAAGACTTTTCAAGCACTTGGTCTTGATCTAAAACACTTGAATCACTTGATCATGATCTAAAACACTTGAATCACTTGATCTTGATCTAAAACACTAGAGTCCTTGTTATCATGAAAAGGAGATTCTAAGCCTTGTGAGGCCAACATCTTCTTTCCCGTACTCTTCTTGAAAATATTTTTTTTGGGAAAATATTTTTTGGGGTTTTATTTAAAAAGGCTCAAGCATATATCATCTCTCATATGTATTTTACTTGATTGCCTTGTTTTTCAAATGTGTTTCAAAGATCAAACTTCTCCCACTCTTTTATTTGGAAAATATTTTTGGGGAAAACTTTCTAAGAGGTTCTTGGAAACCTTTAGCATGTATTTAACGCATATTCACATTGCTTGAAAGCTTCCTTATCACTGAGAAATTTCAAAGTTCAAATTCTCCTTTACTATTCATTTAAAAAATTATTTTGGAAAAGAAAAATTTTTTATACAAGAAAGGCTTGAGCTTGAGCATATATTTACACACACACACATACCCACACACACACACACACACACACAAATATATATATATATATATATATATATCTATATATATATTTCTTGAAAGCCTACCTGAAATTTATTTTTCAAAGGTCAATCTTGAAGGATATCTTTCTCCCACTTTTCATTCTAAAATATCTTTTGGAGAAAATATTTTAAGTCATTTAAGAACACTTTGAGCATGTATTTATTGATATACATTTTTTCATGAAAAGCTTCTTGAGAAAGCCTTGAGCATACATTCATGTATGTATTTTCTTGGAAGGCTTGATTAATTTTTTATTGCTTGAAAAGAAGAAATCATTTTCTATACTCTCACCAATTTACTTAAAAAATATTTTGAGAGGCTTTTTAACAAAGCTTCATTGTTTAAATCATATGAGAAGGCATTTACATTTCTATATTTACATCTTAGCTTACTATAGAAGCACTTTATTTGTACGCAAACTTTCACGTTTGTGAACCGGTTTGGCTCAAGCTCGATTAGGTGAGCTGGGGAGACTTGGCTCCGTAAGAAGGAACCAGTTTGGCTCAGCCCAGTGAATTGACCTAGGGAGACTCCGCCCCGTAAAGAGAAACTAGTTTGGCTTAACCTGGTAAATTGAGCTAGGGAGACTCCGCCCCATAAGTTTGGCTCCACTAAGTGAATTGAGTTGGGGAGACTCCGCTCCATAAAGAGAAGTGTAAATGGCTTCTGCTCCACCCATTTAAATGAGCAGGTTAGTGGATTCCTTGGGGGTTTGCCTATGGTAGGGACGTAGGCGGGATTGGTCGAACTTTGATAACAAATCTTCTCTCTCTCTCTCTCTCTCTCTCTCTCTCTCTCTCTCTCTCTCTCTCTCTCTATCTTGTTTATATTTCCACACTTTATCTTCCATACGTGTATGCATGTTCATTTATCACATTAATTATTTAGCATACACACATTTAATTTAAATGGGATATGTTCCACGCATGTATATTTGTATTATTTGTCTATTCATTTTACATACATGATTATGTTTTGAATAGGATAAGATTTGTGATGAATTGACGATCTTAATTAGCCAAAAAAATGTTTAAAACCCAATTCACACCCCCTTTTGGGATCATACCATAACTTTTATTTGGTATCAGAGCCTGGTTGCAATAAGCTTAACCATTTTTACATAAAGATTGCAATGGATCATATGTGTGCCTCTCTGTTTTATGAGGGTAAATCCGTTGTGTTAGAATTGGTGTCTTCCCAAGAGGGGGGGTGAATTGGAATTTTAAACTTTTTTCCTAGGTTGAACTAGATGTCAGCTGAGTATAACAACCTAGGGTCTTTCTATCCAGTTCCAAATACGCTAATAAATATAATATGCGGAAATTTAAATCAAGCACATCATTCACATAATAACATACACATGCGGTAAATATATAGTGTGACAATATACACAAGCACACGATATGTTGTCGGGGTTCGGCTAACTATGCCTACGTCCTCGCCTTTAACTCGCAAGCCAGAGGATTCCATTAATAGCTCACTTAAGGGTGGAGGGACACTGATTACATCCAAGTCAAATTAACACAAGGCTGACCTCAACCTACATACCTTAACAGGATGACGCACCTAGCTTTCCTAACCGGGTCTAAGCCAATCCGAGACTATTCCAGGGCTAGTCTCCCTCTTCAGGCCCATGCCTGGAAATACAACAGATGTGTATTACAATCAAATGGTACAATGATTGTACTTTCATATAAAGCAGATATGTACCCAAATGCGCGCAATAACATACACCACAGTATGATTCAATATGTAAGCTCAATGTGGTCTAGATGGTTCAACTCTCAAAAGTATTTTCTATCAGTGTAATGCATACGTAAGAGTGTCAAACAAGCAATCTTTGTATGACAAGATATTCATTCAATAAGTTCACCCAAAGATGTCAAGTCTTAAGTATTTCAATCACCAAGGTATCTCAAGCATGTACGTATCAATTAAAGTATATGCTTGGATCGTAAAAAGAGTTTAACTTTTGTATTCAACTAGAGATATGAATCAATAAATATTGCAATAAAGATTTTTCTCACACAAAAAAATATCTCTTTAAAATATTTATCAAGATAAAGCACACTAGATATTTGAGGGTATTTTGAAAGTATTTTGCAACCAAAAACAAATACAATCTTTTCAAGATCTTGCAATGAAGGTGCAAGCTTAGAAGATCTATCAAAGTCTTCTTAGGATAGACTTATCAACCAAAGTCCCCTAAGAATCTTTAGGTTTTGCTCTCAAATAAAATCGTGTCAATCAAATAGAGCAATGGGGAGCAAACCTTTCCAAACAAACACTCAATCCACTTACTAATGATGTAGACACAAATAGAAGGTAAGCATGAGTGAATGAGGCTAAAAAACGAGTAGTAGAGGCTTTTCATTTTTCATAGAATTCTCCTTTAATCAAGGTAGCTAATCCCTGCTTCATTTTCACAAATGATCTCATATATATAGGCATGAGAGAAAATATGACTGTTGGGGACCTATTGGGTATTATTAAGAAAGTTTAATGATGTTTTTAGCATTTTAATCCTGTTTAAAAAATATTTAATTGCGGTAAAAATTAAGGCAACCCAAGAGGTCCAGTCGACCAGAAATGTTTCAGTCGACCAGGGGGATTTTGAAGTAGAGGCTTCGTCGACTAGGAGAGGGCGATTTCTCAATTTTTTGAGGTTTGGTCGACCAGGCCATTTTGAACTGGCTGGTTCGGTCGACCAGACCACTAGGATTTCTCCCGATGACCCTCGGTTGACCAAGTAGTTGGAGAACAAAACTAGTTCCGTCGACCAGATGGTCAATATGTTGACCCAGGGAAGTTTCGGTTGATCAAGGCTTTTTGAACTACATGATTCGGTCGACCAGGGCCTTGGTCAACTGTTCACCCAGGCCTAGTTTGGTCGACCAGGCCAAAATGAACTAAGTTGGCCGGTCGACCGAAAGTGCACCAAATGTGCATTTCGGTCTCGTATTGAAACATACAGACCCTATTCAAGTGTCTAACAAACATATATGCAAGTGTATGTGTACAAGGGTCATTTATGTCCAAAATTAAGACACCGAAAAAGTCCGGTGTCGGTTGACCGAAGGGTAAACCCTAAGGTCTTTCTAAGATCATTTCTCACTCATGGTTTGTTTGAGCTTACGTATTATCATGCATGTGATGTGTGTGAACTTATTACAAACCAAAACCCTAGTTACTATTACAGACCAATTAAATGAAATATATTACAATGCTGAATAGAAATTGGTCTTCAGGCTTTGCTTGCTTTGTGCACATCTTGATCTTAACAATCTTAATTATTGCACAAAACCCCAAACACCCATTAGTTACAATGAGTATTTGTCATAATCAAAACTAGGCGTGACCAATAAGGTCAACACTTTGCAAATCCTCCATAGTTTTTATTGTATAGATTTTACTATTTGGAAATTGAAAATAAATATTTTTGTAAAATCATTTGATTGGAGGCTTTGGAAAGTGCTTTTCAAAGGAAACTTTATCCCAATGAAAATATGTTTAAAATGCATTGTTTCCCAGAAATTGAAAATGAAATGATTTAGCATTACATAGTGTTAATGCATATTAATTTGAATGGCATGCATATTTTATATTGTGCCTTAGCTACTAATGTCTTTAAAATATTATGTATTGTAGTAGTGCTAAGGAGTTTTGGGAACCATAAGAAATATGGAGAAATCAAGAAAGAGGAGAACGCCACTCCAAGTACTTCAATCTTAAACGATTAAAAAGAAGTAAAATGAAAAGGTATATCTTCCTCCTTTTACTTTATTGGATAATTATGTAAAGATTCATATGGTTTTTTTGTGTTAAATTTTTAATGAATCATGTGATGAATGTGATGATGGCATGCCATCTTATGAGTTTGAATAATATAATTTATTGAATTAGATCACTAACTTATATTGAAATCTTCTGATATCTTGGATCTTAGGATTTGTTAATTAAATAAAAGGGGTTATAATGATTAAATGCTTAAATAGTGGATGGTTTTTAAAATTGTTCAATCTTAGTATACTATTGTTATACTAAGAACATTAGAAAATCAAGCCAATATGCAATTTTTTAGTGATATATCCAATCTAAGCTTAATATATACCTATCATCATGATTGGTTATTATATGATAATATTGATTATAACATGCATAATTTGTGAATCCCTTTAACATAGAAAATTGAGCTTTATTAATTGAATAATTTTTAATGCTATATATGCTTTAGTATGAATATCGTGAATATAGCATATTTTTGTGCATCACGTAAAATTGAGCTTTAGGGAATTATTCTAGTACTATATATCATATTACCCTAAAACTCATCATGGAGCTTAAATGATTAAACATAATTCAAATGCATTTGAAGCTCACCCCCTTACTAGAAATTTTTTGGATAAATTTAATTAAAAGCCAAAGTTAACTAAATGAAAATTTAGAGCATTTGGCTAAGATTGAGAGCATAATGATAATTACGCTTAGGCTGCATAACTGAGGGGGAGTAGCAAATTTAAAATTCTTTTGATAAACCCTTAACGACATTATGCTTACGTTTGAAACACTGATTACATGTCAAAACTGCGTAATTGGACAACTTAACCCAAACTTTACAGTTTATATTTTTAATTAAATGTCTAAAATTGTCCAATATTTTAATAAAGTGCCAAAATTATCATTCTTGAACTTTATTGCACTATTTATGAAGTTTTGGTAATTTTTTGTTGCAGGAAAATTCCCGGGAACCAAAACCAACACCTGTTTGTATTTCCTACATAACTTTTCCGTCCAAGCTCCGATTGAGATGATTCAAATTTTTGGAGAAAGAGGAAAGGATCATCTAAAACTTTTGTGTTTTGAGTTTTGTAAGATATGGGCTCCAGAAGAGTCAGATTTGTGACGAACAGAGAACAAATAAAATAAGAAAATAAAAAATATATATGTTTGGATGGATATTTGATGTGACCCGACCATGCATGGCCGGGTCGGGTTGTCCATGCCGGATCCTATGGCACCCAGCTCCCCCTTTAAATCCCCTTCTTTTTCCCCTGTTCTGGGTGTGCCCTGCGCACCACTCTTCTCCTTTCTTCTTCTTCTTCTTCTTCTTCTTCTTCTTTAGTTTCGCTTGTTTTGTTCTTTACAATTCTGCTTTGCTCCTCTTTTTCTCTCTATCTGATTTCTCTCATTATCCTCCTTCCTCTCAACCTCTTTCTCTCTCTCTCAGACTCTCTTGATTCTTCCTGCCTCTCTTCCTCTTCTCCATACTCTGCCCTCTCTTTTCTTTCGATCCTGTGCTGCCACCTTACCTCTCTCGCCCTCTCCCCTCTAATCTCTTATTTCGCAGTTCCCTCTCTCTCTCTTGCTCTCTATTTTATCTTCCCTTGTCTCCCTCTAATCTCAGCCACCATACCATCTCTACTGCTGTCCTCGAGATATACACAGCAATAACCTGCTGTCGCAGCACCGAAGCAGATCCATCCCCACTA
This sequence comes from Malania oleifera, assembly GCF_029873635.1. Lineage (NCBI taxonomy): Eukaryota > Viridiplantae > Streptophyta > Magnoliopsida > Santalales > Ximeniaceae > Malania > Malania oleifera. The sequence continues at coordinate 43,531,598 of NC_080421.1, read as the reverse complement.
GAACAACCCTTCGCGAGCCTGCAACACAGCCACAGCCAGGACTCCGGCTAGCATCCTCTTCTCTTCCAACAGCTTCTCGGTCGGCCAGTGTAGCAGCAACTCCACACAGCAGCCCTCAAGGTCCCTGCAAGAGCCAACACTAGCTCTACAGCATTCTCGGCCAGTCATACCAACACCAACCCGAGAGCCCATCCTCACAGCTTGCCCCTGCTCTCTCTGTTCTCTCTCTCTCTCTCTCCCCACTTTTCTTTTCTCTTCTTTTCTGTTTTTTTTTTAGTTGCAATGAATGATGTGTCTTTTTATTTGTTTAAGTTTATTTGAAATTTGGAATTTGAGTATGTGTTAAGGGACTTTAATTTTGTTATTGAAGTGTAATTTTTTTATTTACTCTTATTGTTCTTAATTAAAGTTAGTATTAGACATAAAGCATTTAAATTAGTCCTGTTTTATTTATCTTCGCTTACTTTAAATTTTGATTTTGTTTCTTAAAATAAAATAAAATAAAATAAAATAAAATAAAATACGAAAAGAAAAAAAAGAGGAAGTGTTTTTTTTGTAATGAAATTAGGTTAGTCATCTTTTCAAGATTTAATTTTTATTTTCTAAAGCTTGATTTAGTTTAGGGTTGGTTTTTATTAAAGTTTGTGTTTTTATCGTGTTTTTTTTTCGTTTAATTCATTAATAATTTTGTTTTAAGTCAAGGTCCTCCTTGTTAAAGGTTCATTTTGTGTGTGTGTGTGTGATTGAGTTTCCATTATATGCTTTAATTCCATGATTAATGTTACCATTTTTAGTCAACGCGTGTTTCGAGGTTCCCTTAGATAGATTGGAGTTTGCATTCCTACGTACTCTTTAAATTGAAGCATGCTAGTTTTAGGATTTTAATTTTAGTTTTTGTTTAACTCTCCAAAACTCTGAAAGACCCCGAATCTGAACCGAGTTCAGTGCAATTTAATTTTGATTAGAAGAACGTTAAATCTGAGATTAAACGCATTTCCTGAGGAGACAATCTAACCCTTGGGCTTAATATTACACGACGTAACTCCTATACTTGGGATAGCTTTCGAGCTGCTCATATTTCGAGTGAGTCAAGTTTTTGGCGCCGTTGCCATTGAATGTCGGTCTTAGTCTCAAAATTGTGTTTTTCCCGTCATTTTTATTAGTTTTAAGAAAAAGGAAAAAAAAAAAGCAGAAAACAAAAAAAGAAAAAAAAAATCGAGTTTTGAAAAATGGCTGCACATGCACCGCGCACGATAATGGACTTTTTGCAGCTTAAATATGCCACTGCATCCTCTTCCACTGTTTTGCCTTATGATGAGCTTAATTTCATGATGCAGCACGGGAGGACCTCATTGCTACCCGAGTTCTACGGGACGGAATCTGAGTGCCCTTATCATCACCTAGCAGAGTTTGAGTTAACTTGCAACATGTTTTTCTCCCATGCTAGAGCTGACGAATCTACTAGACTGAATTTATTTCTTGCTACTTTGCAGGATAGGGCACTAATTTGGTTTCATTCTATGAGACCTCATTCTATCACTAATTGGTCTGATATGGAGCGTGAATTCTTGCATGTGTTTTGTCTCTCACAAAAAACTCAATTTTTGTGAGAACAGGTTCTTAATTTCATGCAACATGATGATGAGACATTTGGGGCTTGCTGGGAACGATTCAAGGATCTGCTAAGTACTTGCCCACATCACGGGTTTGACTCATGGAGGTTAGCTGATTATTTTTATACTGCTTTTACCCCTGATTGCAAGTGTTTTGTCCAGACTATGTCTAATGGAGAGCCCGTCAGCGAGGATCCAAATCTGGTATTATCATTCTTTGATTACTTAGCTGACAATGTCCCATAGTGCAACACACAATACACTTAGGCACCCATGACTACACACCCTATTAGCACAATTAGTGGTGGTGATGCATATGAACCACCAAACTGCCCAAACAACCCTCTGCCTCAATATCAGCCACAACAGATCTCTTCGAGCTGTACATCATTAGACCTTTTCGAGGATAGCATAACACAGATGGCGAACATGCTCCAACAATTCATGCAAACTCAAGTTGATCATAATAATAAATTACGGGATACCATTAATGCGATAAGCACACAGTTGGACATCTTAGAAAACGAAGAATTGCCCGTGGAACCTCAGCCTAGTCCTCAAGAGTACCAGCAACCACAACAACAAATGCACGATGATCTCTTTGAGGCAGCAGAGGCCGCCATCACTTTAAGAAGCAAGAAAGAATTTCCCTAACCTGAGATGCTCATCATTGGACAAACAGTTGTCCCAATACCGGAAGTTACGGCTGAAATTGATGAATTCAAAGAAAAATCAAAGGAAACGGGGCCAGAAGTGGAGCAGTTAGTTGAGACTGATACTCATACAGAGTACCAACCTGTGGTACCTCATACTCCGAGCTTAGAAACCATGGAACCGTCACTCCTGCTTGAATCAGATGTTAAGGAGCCTAGTGTGGAGGCAGACTCTTGCAGTGGTATGATGATATGTACACCCGATAAAGAGGGTGGCCAGTCTGGTGAGCATATAATTTTCAAAGAACCAGGTAAAACCTTTAATGTTAATGCTTCTGAAGAATTGCAGGTAATTATTCCGATCACTTTCTCTCAACCGTTAGTTCGTAAAGAAGTACATTTCCTAGACACGATGTTGAATAACGACCCTTTCTTGTCCACACACGAGGGTCAACCTGCACATGTATTATTTGGAATTTTGACACGCATTAATTTATCTAAGGTTGATTTTCATGCAGGTTTGAAGACTGATCAATTTTGGCGACTCAAATTTGGAGACCCGCTGATGCAATTTATAGACCTGCGGCCACCAGACGAAATTCCTCCTAAGCCTCGGCCAGACAATTATGATGTTTTTCTTTCCCTTGTTTTCCTTTTATTTTATCTTATTTTATTTTTAGTTAGTTTTCAGGACCATTTTCTCGTAGTTCGATTTTTTTTATTTCACCACTCAGGTACACTTTACTTTTCCCATGCATACCTTTCTATTTCCCTTATGCTTTCACATTGAGGACAGTGTTCCATTTTAGTTGGGGGGGGGGGGGATGAGCATTCGCATGTGACACTGTGCACATACACGTACTGGGTTTTAAAAACAAAAAAAAAATAAAAAAAAAAATAAAAAAAAAATAAAAAAGAAAGAGAGAAAGAAAAAAGGAGCACTGAGGAATTACATTACATTATGCCTTGCTTAACACTGACTCATACCTTTTGCATACTTGCATATAACTTAAGAATGATACACTTGAGTCAATCATGCGTAGTTTCTCTCTATATGATCTTATGACTACATGAAGAATCGATTGGTAGTACATTCGTGTTAATTTGACTATATAATTTCCTGTATTTACATGGCATCTCACGAGGCTGAATAAATACATTCACGTGATTCATTGCACTTAGGGTTTCATGTGAGCACTAAGAGAGCACCCGTGGAGACTATGACACCTTGTGAGATATCCTTGAGTTATTTATCATCCTTTTGAGCGTTAATATCAAATCAGAGTTCATGGAACTCAATTCTCTTTTTCTAGATGATTCCTTTGTACACTAGTCTATGTTTTGATTTGCTAGCCTAGAGGTGACACCTAGTGGGGAGATAGAAACCTAAGTCTTGTAGCCTACTCAAAATGTGAAGGCTGAGCCACCCCTAGAGATAGACTTAATTCGTGAACTCCTATTCGAGCTCAATTCCCATTGATTGTTTGAAGATTACAAAAGAAGTGTTATATTGTCCTTATTACTCAAGAAAAGACAGAAAATAAAGAATGAGCAGGAAAAAAAAAGAATAAGTAATACACATGCGCATGAAATGAAAAGTCAATGCCGGTCCAAATACACATCACAAAGACACGACACATATTTTCCACGTATGAAGATTTTTCAACTGATTAATGCCTCAGATGCATTCACGACAAGTTTGTGAGTAAGTTGATCTAGGGTGGTCTCAGTTGGATATGGCGAGTAGGTGAGAAGATGCTAGGGTGAAGGACCCGACACCTCATAGATAGGCTAGATCCTTTCCAAACTAGTCCACTCCATATACTTAGCATTGTTCCCTTGAATATGTGGGATGTTTGATTGCGACACTCCTCCTCACATATGACGAGTGAACCCATTCCTTTGAGTGTTTTTTAGGGTATACCAGTTAGGCCGAGTCAAAGCGACCGTTCTGTAGGTGTCCATTGGCGTCCTAAGTGTACTGAGTCACACACATCACACATACCTCGAGAGTTTACCTGTTTATACTCGAACTTATATGATTGCATTAACTCTGAATGTGCCACTAATTAACTTCATGTGAGTATACTGCTCTCAAATCACATATAAACGATGAAACTTGCATGAGTGACGTGCTTTTGAGTCGTGTGCATTAAATATGAACAAGCCTGTGTGAAATTCAGTAGTATTCTTGTATATGAAGTGGTATAGTTATATCGCATGTGCATTGATTTCATGATCACCGAAGTATGTAGTTGTAGATATCACCCTGAGATTCATTCATGTCATTTGCTAGAGACTAGCAAAACGTTAGTTGGGGGGTGTGATTACGTGTCAAAACTGCGTAATTGGACAACATAGCCCGAACTTTACGGTTTATATTTTTAATTAAATGTCTAAAATTGTCCAATATTTTAATAAAGTGCCAAAATTATCATTCTTGAACTTTAATGCACTATTTATGAAGTTTTGGTAATTTTTTGTCACAAGAAAATTCCCGGGAACTAAAATCAAAACCTATTTGTATTTTGTGCATAACTTTTCTGTCCGAGCTCTGATTGAGACGATTCAAATTTCTAGAGAAAGAGGAAAGGATCATCTACAAATTTTATGTTTTGAGTCTTGTACGATATGGGCTCCAGAAGAGTCATATTTGTGACGAATAGAGAACAAATAAAATGAGAAAATAAAAAATATATATGTTTGGATGGATATTTGATGTGACCCGACCATGCATGGCTAGGTCGGGTTGTCCACGCTGGATCCTAGGGCACCCAACTCCCCCTTTAAATCCCCTTCTTTTTCCCCTGTTCTGGGTGTGCCCTGCGCACCACTCTTCTCCTTTCTTCTTCTTCTTCTTCTTCTTCTTCTTCTTCTTCTTCTTCTTCTTCTTCTTCTTCTTCTTCTTCCTCTTCTTCTTCTTCTTCTTCTTCTTCTTTAGTTTTACTTGTTTTGTTCTTTACAATTCTACTTTGCTCCTTTTTTTCTCTCTATCTGATTTCTCTCATTATCCTCCTTCCTCTTAACCTCTTTCTCTCTCTCTCAGACTCTTTTGATTCTTCCTGCCTCTCTTCCTCTTCTCCATACTCTGCCCTCTCTTTTCTTTCGATCCTGTGCTGCCACCTTACCTCTCTCGCCCTCTCCCCTCTAATCTCTTATTTCGCATTTCCCTCTCCCTCTCTTTCTCTCTATTTTATCTTCCCTTGTCTCCCTCTAATCTCAGCCACCATACCATCTCTACTGCTGTCCTCGAGATATACACAGCAATAACCTGCTGTCGCAACACCGAAGCAGATCCATCCCCACCAGAACAACCCTTCGCGAGCCTGCAACACAGCCACAGCCAAGACTTCAGCCAGCATCCTCTTCTCTTCCAGCAGCTTCTCGGCCGGCTAGTGTAGCAACAACTCCACACAGCAGCCCTCAAGGTCCCTACATGAGCCAACACCAGCTCTGCAGCATTCTCGGCCAGTCATGCCAACACCAACCCGAGAGCCCATCCTCATAGCTTGCCCCTACTCTCTCTGTTCTCTCTCTCTCTCTCTCTCTCTCTCCCCTTTTCTTTTCTCTTCTTTTCTATCTTTTTTAGTTGCAATGAATGATGTGTCTTTTTATTTGTTTAAGTTTATTTGAAATTTGGAATTTGAGTATGTGTTAAGGGACTTTAATTTTGTTATTGAAGTGCAATTTTTTTATTTACTCTTATTGTTCTTAATTAAAGTTAGTATTAGATCTAAAGCATTTAAATTAGTCCTGTTTTATTTATCTTCGCTTACTTTAAATTTTGATTTTGTTTCTTAAAAAAAATAAAATAAAAGAGGAAGTGTTTTGTTTGTAATGAAATTAGGTTAGTCATCTTTTCAAGATTTAATTTTTATTTTATGAAGCTTGATTTAGTTTAGGGTTGGTTTTTATTAAATTTTGTGTTTTTATCGTGTTTTTTTTTCGTTTAATTCATTAATAATTTTGTTTTAAGTTAAGGTCCTCCTTGTTAAAGGTTCATTTTGTGTGTGTGTGTGTGTGATTGAGTTTCCATTATATGCTTTAATTCCATGATTAATGTTACCATTTTTAGTCAACGCGTGTTTCGATGTTCCCTTAGATAGATTAGAGTTTCCATTCCTACGTACTCTTTAAATTGAAGCATGCTAGTTTTAGGACTTTAATTTTAGTTTTTGTTTAACTCTCCAAAACTCTGAAAAACCTCGAATATGAACCGAGTTTAGTGCAATTTAATTTTGATTGGAAGAACGTTAAATCTGAGATTAAACACATTTCCTGAGGAGACGATCTAGCCCTTGGGCTTAATATTACACGACGTAACTCCAATACTTGGGATAGCTTTCGAGCTGCTCATTTTTCGAGTGAGTCAAACACCATATTATGGTTATATTTTATGCCTTTGAAATTATCTGCACTGAACTCTAAATATCCATTTTTGCTTTAATGTTATATTATCAAATGGATAGATAATTTATGACATAAACTTTTATATTGAGCTATACTGGATTGCATGCTTGAACTGGAGTGCCAACTGCATGGCTGATGCAGTATTTTGAAATGCATGTTGATAGTTGATGATAGGAGAGCATGCAAATTGAATTGGAATGCAACTTGCATGGCTGATGCAGTGATGTGAATTGCATGCTGTAGTATCAACTAGACTATCTAGTGCATGTTTTTGTGACTTGCAGGTTTGAGAAATGCTCTATTTATAGACAACATGTTGCCAAAATTTTGAATTTCTCCCAAAATAATCAAACCCCAGATATACCATATACTAAGATGATTATGATATGCTAAAAATTAAAACATTTTTGAAAGGATGAGTGAACTATAAATTAAAATTAAAACTTCATCCTAAAATGCGTCTTGCATATGGTTTGTGAAAATTCCTTGCATCATTCGTATAAACTCGAGTGCTGTCTAGTTAACTAAAATCAACACTTTGTAAGACTTATTCTTTAAATTATAAATACTTTTCAAGTCTTATGTAGTATCAAAAGCAGTGACCATGCTCATCTTAGTATTTCAACCTTAAGTGGTCACTTAGACTGATTTGTGCATTTTATCATTATCAAATATTTTGTTGATGCATGTTAAAAGATCATTCGCATGCTGATTTAATGGTAATTGTAAGCCTTTGCATGTAGAATGAATCATGGTTTAAAATATAGTGCATGTTGATTAGATTTTAGAAATATCTTAAATAACATGCTACTTAATTTAATGGGTTTGTGCATGATAAGTCCTAAGTAGTATGTGCTAAATTGAAAAACATGTATAATCTTCATAACTCTTTGAATTTTCCTAGAATGCTCTAAATTATACACATCCTCTATACCTACGAAAATCTAGTTCATGGACACCATTTCATCCAAATCTTTGGGCTATGTACTTTCATGTAGGACCTAAATGGTAAAGCATAATTCTTGTAATTAAAAGTCACATGTTTTGATGATGGTCCATAAACTAGAACAAATGCATGACATTGGGGAAGCTTTCATTTATGACACACTCATTGAGTATTTTGAGTTATGTTAGTTTCATATTGAACCCCGATTGCATAACTTTTGAATATAGCCTTGATTGGCTATCGTATATTAAATAGAATGCTATATGTCATGCTTGTGTGCTAAATGCCTATATTTACTGGGTGCTAAAACCTATTTGTAGGATGAATACATGATGAATGCGTGTTAAATAAATATCATCCTTATTTGAAAATGCATTCATGTGTGCATGCAAATATACATGGGAGCATAAGCCCCATCCTTAAGAAAAGGATTAAAATCACCTATCCAATGGACTTGTATGCTTCATAGTATTATTGTTTTTGAGTCCGAAGATTTTTTAAGGCACCTTGAACATCATACCGAGAATAATATTGTGATATAAATTGTTCTTGGTATATGTGGGAATAGTTTTACTGGTGGAATACAAATGGCTTAATCTTATATCCAGTAAATTCTTTGAATATATAAATTGATAGCTTATACTGTCTTCATAAATTTTTCACCTTTGGTATTAGTATAAGAATTAGAAAGTATCTAAGCACATATTCAAATCAAAAGTATGAAAATACATTTCTATTTTGTTATGCTCACCAACATTTTTGGCTTAGATCCATATTGAGCATAATCTGGCTTGTGTACTTTAAAGCATGACGAGTTTATTGAAAATCCTAAGTGATAACTTGTTGCTTGCCACAATCTTTTATAATTTTCCATTCTAAAATTTCAATTTTTTTTGGGGATCTATATGGTTGATTTTTCTGGTTATAATTTGGAATGTGCTTAATTGTTTTCCTTTGAAAACAAAGCTTGCGTGATCTTTATGTTAAAGTTTTTTTTTTTCTCAGCAAGCATGATTTGTAGTATTTATTGCTAATATCAAAGGGGAAATTTTTTTAAAATGGAAATTTTTCTATGGCAAGAAATGATTTTATATGGGATATACCATATATCTTGCCCATGTGCTTAACAATACTCATGACATGCACCATTTGGACATCAAATTCATTTGTGTCATGAAACCTTTTTTATCTAAGGGCTCTAGAGTTTAAATAGTTTTTTTTTTTATTAGCTCTTTTTGCTGATGACAAAAGGGGAAGAAGGTTAATGAGTAAAATTTTATTCTCCTGCTTTTGTTATTTACAAATGGAAAATGATGAACACGATACTTGGTTGCATACTTGAAACATTTTTTTTTTTTTGTATCATGTAAATCTGTGTCAAATTGAATATTATTTGTTAAAGTTAGCTTCAAACACAAACTACACAATGAACCCAACTGGACTAAAATGCATAACTTGAAAAATACTAAAGACTTCATGTTTGCATATGCCTGTTTATAATGAATATAATTTTTAACTTATGCATATTGTTAGGGGGAGCCTTGTCAGGCAAACGCAATTTTGCTCTTCTGTTTTTCATCATCAAAAAGGGGGAGATTGTTGACTTTTTGAGTCCGATCCTTATTTTGATTATGACAAACCACAATATCTCACCTGTGCACTTAGTGAATGTACAAGTTTATAATTCTGCAAGTACAAGTGACGGATGCAAAATGGAAGCCATAAGAGCACCTAAATGAGCCTATATGAGCGTATTCCATGGGATTGCAAATGAGCAAAGTACGAAGACTTTATTTATTTTTGGGTTATAATAATAATTAGGTTTCAATTTGTGCATGCATAATCATATGATTTGAATTGAAGCTCAAATGACCTTAGATTGACCATAGGACCTCCAAGCTAGTAACATGAAAGACCTTTTTTTCATAAAATGGCTAACTTATACAAAGGTTTTATAATGGTTTTGAAGTTAAAAGAAGGTAAAAACTAATTTTTACAAAGGGGTCAGTCAACCGACCAGTCGACCAAATAGTAGAGACGAGCGATGATTGTGATCAATTCGTCCTTATCTTAAAAAGTGTTCAACATGAAAGTTGTGGTATTTTCTCTTAGATTTTTGTTGATACCAAGAACGTCCAAATGGAGTTGCATAGAAAAAGTTATGGCCAAAATACTGAAAGATGTTCGTAATAGAAAAACTCTCTTCATGTTTCTTCCGTCTCATTGATTGGAGTTTTTCTCAATTCATAACTTCTTATCTTAAAAAGTGTTAAACATAAAAGTTGTGGGATTTTATCCTAATTTTTTGTTGATACCAAAACGTCCAAGTTGGATTTTTATAGAAGAAGTTATGGTCAAAACACTTTAGGGTGTCCGTACAAAAAACCCAAGGATAGCCGACCAGGGCTTGGCTTCAGCTGATTGAAACTCACCAATTTCAAGCCTCATTTGACCAACCCTCTCGAGAAAGCATCCCAACGGCTGGAAAATAGCTATTTTTTGAAATATAATAATATTTTAACACCCCCCCCCCCCAACGGCTACATAATGGCTATATGTGGTTTTCTCCTATAAATACAAGCCTTAAACACTTTGAAAATGTTAGAGAATCAATTGGAAAGTTTAGTTAAATATTTATGTGATTCTCTCTCATCTTTTACCCCATTATATGCTTTAAATTTCTTCTTTTCCATACTCTTCTTGAAAATATTTTTTTAGCAAAACCTTTTTGGGGGTTTTATTTGAAAAGGCTCAAGCATATGTCATCTCTCATATGCATTTTGCTTGATTGCCTTGTTTTTCAAATGTGTTTCAAAGATCTCCCACTCTTTTATTTGGAAAATATTTTTTGGGGAAAATTTTTTAAGAGATTCTTGGAAAGCTTAAGCATGTATTTAACTTATATTTAAATTGCTTGAAAGCTTCTTTTTCTTTAAGAAATTTCAAAGTTCAAATTCTCCTATACTCTTCTTTTAAAAAATTATTTTGGAGAAAATTTTGTTTATACAAGAAAGGCTTAAGTTTGAGCATATATTTATACACACACACACACACACACACATTGCTTGAAAGGCTACTTGAAAATTATTTTTCAAAGGTCAATCTTGAAGAAATATCTTTCTCCCACTTTTCATTTTGAAATATATTTTGGAAAAAATATTTTAAGTCATTCAAGAACGCTTTGAGCATGTATTTATTGATATACATTTTGCTTGAAAAGCTTCTTGAGAAAGCTTTGACCATACATTCATATATGTATTTGCTTGGAAGGATTGATTAATTTTTTATTGTTTGAAAAGAAGAAATCATTTTCTATTCTCTCACCAATTTACTTGAAAAATATTTTCAGACAATTTTATTAACTATACAGAGCTTTGTTATTTAAATGTTATGTGAGTGCATTTAGATTTCAATGTGTACATCTCAGCTTATTGTAGAAGCCCTTTATTTGTACGCAAACTTTCGCATCTATGAACTAGTTTGGCTTAAGCTCGGTTAGGTGAGCTGGGGAGACTCTACCCCCTAAGGAGGAACCAATTTGGTTCAGCCTGATGAATTGAGTTGGGGAGACTCCACCCTATAAGGAGGAACCAGTTTGGCTCAGCCTAGTGAATTGAGTTGAGAAGACTCTTCCCCGTAAGGAGAAAACAGTTTGACTCAGCTTGGTGAATTGAGCTGGGGAGACTCTACCCTGTAAGGAGAAGTATAAACGGATTCTACTCCACCTTTTTAACTGACCAGGTTAGTGGAATCCTTGGGGGTTTGCCCAAGGTGGAGACGTAGACAGGATTGGCCGAACCTAAAAAAAAAAATCTTTTTTCTCTCTCTCTCCCTCGCTTTATCTTGTTTATATTTCTGCACTTTATCTTCCATACGTATATGCATGTTCATTTATCACGTTAATTCTTTAGCATACACATATCTAATTTAAATGGGATATGTTCCATGCATGTATGTTTGTATTATTTGTTTAATCATTTAACATACATGACTATGTTTTGAATGTGATATGATTTGGGGTGAATTGACAATCTTAATTAGCCAAAAATGTAACATCCCAAACATGAAAGCCCAGGTTGGTGCATTATAGCTTAATAATCCGTGCTTCGTGGTGCCTCGAACTCGCCTGGTGGGACTCGGGTGCCATGTTATCCATTTTCCTATACTTGTTATTCCATTAACAATTACGCAACGGAAAACATAACTACAATCCTCAACCAATATAATACCAGAGTTTTCTACATCTATCTAGATTCCAAAATAAACCATTCATTCACTTGTATCCACATATATACATATCTCCAAAAACATAATCTAAAACTTTTAATATTTACAATTCAGAAGACTTAAAACATAAAACATAAAACATAAAACTTATACATCCCAAAAGCACCATCAAGGTTTATACCCTTTCTCTTTATATATCCAAAAATGCTATAACAACCCCAAGCTCTCTAAGCTTGATCACGCGGAAGTCCTGAAAAAGATAAATTTGTATTCTGGTGAGACACATCTCAGTAAGGGAAGAAATAATATATTAAATTAGCGTGTGGCCAACATGAGGTTTGTAAATAACATATGTATATATATTCATCATTTGCAAATCATTATCACAATTTCTAAATTCCATTCCTGAACCCAATCAAACACATGCAAGATATTTTACCCCCAAGAGTACCTAAAGATTGGGGTGATTACCCACCCATACAAGTAGAACCCCTCTGCTATGATGCTTTAGGCAACCAATGGTCACAACTGAAGCATATCAAGGCACTTACCTTTCTCAATAAGCCCTCAAATGAAAAGGTAATCTCGTACTCAAATAGTTCATACAAAGGTTTACTAGTAAAGTCTCCAAAAAATAAGGAAATTTACCCACCCATACAAATAATTTCCCTCTGCCTTAATACGTTATGCAGCCTATCGCTATATCTAATACCTACTTAGGCACTCACCTTTCTCAGCAAGCCCTCGAGCGAAGAGTTTGCCCTGCCCATAACACGTACTATGTTATACTATCATATATACTAATACTACTGTAATACATTATTCTATCTGTCATTATTCTATATCTCTCATCTGTTCATGTTCTTAACTTTGACATTTTATAGCATTTCACTTTACGTGGCTCTTTCCCATTTTACATTGTTCACATTTCAAATTTCATTTCCATTTCATTTCCCTTTCATTTCATTCTTTTCATTTCATTTCATGCATTCGTAATATAACTCCTTTTAGATGTACATCAGTTAATCCACATAGATGTACGCTAATCTGCTACTACAACTCCTTTTAGCTATTCATCAGTTAGTCTACAACTCTTTTCAGCTGTTCATCATTTATCCATGATTACATTAACAATCACATGCAACATAATCTATATAACATTTTCATTCTCATTGCATTCCTTGTATAACCTGTACCTCAGACACATAACATAACGCCACACAAAATTTTCAATTTGCTCATGCCACACAATCTAGCAATATATATATTTCAAACATTTTTTGTAAAATAAGCCAACCCTTATTTATCATTATTATACTAAAAATATACCTTTAATTTCTTGCACAATTATCCTGAAAAATCTTTCACTTTCATCAATTCATTTTCACATATGCATATCTAATAAAACAACTCTAGTCTTAGAAATCATAATTTGAAACCTAAGGTGTAGTTCCAAGAGGGGGGGGGGTGAATTGGGTTTATTAAAAGTTTCTTTGATCCTCTTTATGAGCTCTTGTCTCTTTTTACAATCTCTTAAGGTTTTCTCATATTTTCGTTAATTAGGCAATACACACTAACTCCTATTTCCTTTTAATCAATTCATAATCAATAAACACAATCAATTAATTTACCATTCACACACAACAACCACAAGACAAGAAATCAATTCAGAATATTTAAAGGTCCTACAAATGAATGTTCAATTCTTGTTGTTGATTTATGAATTTGAATATTGCAATGACAACCAAGCACCTTTTCAATATCAGAACTTAATTAAACCTTCACCTAACAAGTTTTGGATGTTAACCAATCAACGAACTTCCTTTCTGTTTCTGTAAGAGATTGATTAACCAACGTACTCCCTTTTGATTTTCGCAAGACCAAGAACAAATTAGGCCTTTTTGGGTTTACTTAAATTCTAATAAGTATTACTTTATGATTTCAAGTATTAAAGCATTCATACAAGTTATATTGTTGCTGAAATTAAAAGGAGAGTAAGGAGAAGAGAATAACACCACCACTTTTTACGAGGTTCGGCTTACCCCAGCCTATGTCCTTGCCTTAGGTCAACCACCTAAGGAGTTAACTAAATCTTGTTCCTTCTGGGTGGAACAAAAATTTTACACAATTTACCCTTTTTTTCAAGAAGGGAAAAACCTCTCCAAGCGCCAGCCTGTGCTTGGTCAAATGATCTAATTGATCCTTTGAATCATTCAAAGTACAAGAAGATGGAAAATAAATTTGTGTACAAAACAAATACTCTCAAAATTTAGAGAAGGTTGTACAAATTGAGATCTAAATTGTACTTCTAAAAACCAAAGAAAAATAGAATATATGAAGCTCAAAAGTTTTAGAAGCCACCAATGGTTCTTAAAAAAAAATTGAATTGCAACCCGGAACCAAGCTTTGATATTTTCAATCTACCAAAATGGTAGAATTACTCTCCAAAAAAAGATGTGAGCAAATTGAACTCAAGGAGAATTTCTTTTTCTCTAATAAAATGATGTGGGCAGATGGAGCTTAAGGAGAATTTCAGCACAAGAAGAGTTTCAGCAAAAGATTTATTAATCTCTCTTCTTTTGTATTATATTTTATGTATACTTTTCGTTACCTAAGGTGGTATTTATAGGCTTTTTCAAAGATCAATGTCCCCATCAAGTTAGATAATATTTGAAAAAAAATGTTGACTTAATTTTGAATTTCAACATTTTTCATTACTCAAGGAGGTATTTATATGCTTTTTCAAAGATCAATGTCCCCATCAAGTTAGATATTATTTGAAAAAAATTGTTAACTTAATTTTAAAATTCAAAATTTTTAATTACCCAGGGAGGTATTTATATGCTTTTTCAAAATCAATGTCCCCATCAAGTTAAGTAATATTTGAAAAGAAATTGTTGACTTAATTTTAAAATTCAAAAATTTTTCATTACCCAAGGAGGTATTTATATGCTTTTCAAAGATCAATATCCCCATCAAGTTAGATAATATTTGAAAAAGAATTGTTCACTTAATTTTAAAATTCAAATTTTTCATTACCCAATGAGGTATTTATATGCTTTTTCAAAGATCAATTTCCCTGTCAAGTTAGGTAATATTTGAAAAAAATTGTTGACTTAATTTTAAAATTCAAAATTTTTCATTACCCAAGGAGGTAGTTATATGCTTTTTCAAAGATCAATATCCCCACCAAGTTAGGTAATATTTGAAAAAGAGTTGTTGACTTAATTTTAAAATTCAAAATTTTAAAAGAGAACTTCCTGTTTGAGATCTGAAATCTGCTCTGCGTGGCAGTTGTCTGCCACGACATGACAGTCGTCTGCTATGATTAAATTTTAAACCTAGAACATTGGCAGT
Source organism: Malania oleifera (assembly GCF_029873635.1). Taxonomy (NCBI): domain Eukaryota; kingdom Viridiplantae; phylum Streptophyta; class Magnoliopsida; order Santalales; family Ximeniaceae; genus Malania; species Malania oleifera. Next base: position 43,516,392 of record NC_080421.1, on the reverse strand, counting down.
CGTCTATCAGGACATTGTCTTCAGTTTAAAACATTCAAATTTTGCCAATTGGCTATCCATAGACAAACAATCGTCTGTTAGGTGCCTAACTTCTTTTTATTTTTGAAAACTATCCTTCCTTAAGACCTTTGTTGCTTTGATTTTAAAAATATATTTTAAACTCTTTTAACAAGATGTTTCCTAGTTTCTTTTGATTTATGAAAGCTTCACATATCTAAATGACATTTGGTTTAGAAGTACTTACAATAATCCTTCTAATTATGATCTCCTTAAATCAGTAGGTCCTTTAGCATTCTTCAGCCTCTTGAGGTTCACTTTTGACTTTGGGTTTACTTGCCCTTGACTTCTTCATTTGTTGTCCATTGCCTTTGATATTCTGAGGAGTTTCTACTAGATTAGCATTGAGCTTTTAGTTTATCAACCTTGAGAGTCCTTTTACCTAAAATACATTACTCAACACCACATGTTAAAGCATCCTTCATTTTGTTATCATCAAAATAAGATTGAAAAGCCTAGTTAGGCCAACATAATTTAAACGGTTAGCATTTTAAACCCATACGAAAACATATACATACATACATAATATAATCCATTTATCTATTTAATTTATAAAAACTAGTTTAATATATATTCCCCCTTACCTGCTTTCCTGAACTACGCCAACAGGAATCTCAAATGGTGCCCGTGGTGCTCACCAGAACCCTAAATCAAAAACTCTAGTTGAATCAGATAAACCTTAAATAACTTACTACATTTGCTTTTTATCAACCTATAAACTTGAAATAAGTATTCAAAACCCCAAAACTAAGAATCCTAACCCTTACCTTAACTTTGGAGCATTTCCCAAAAAGCCCAATTTAGAAATTTGCTCTTCTAGATGTGTAGAGAATCTTCCCTAGAACACTGTAGCGGTCTCCGTTTGTCGATTCGAACTGAATCCGGGTCGAATTTGAAAAGAGAAGGGAGAGGAAACGTTTTAGAGAGAGAAAGTACAAGGAATTCGCAGAGAAGCTTCCTTGGATCTTTTATAATCGATGTTGCCACGTGGCTTTGTCGACGAGAAGATAGGCTTCATCGACTCACAGTAAGGACTTCGTCGACGAGAGGGTGCGTTCATCGACCAAACTTAAAGTTTGAAATTTACTCACTCGGGATCTCTTCGTCGAAGAGGGATTGAACTTCATCGACAATCCTAGAAGAACACTCGTTGATGAACATTTGTCGACGAGGTCTGCTGTTCTTCTTCTTTTAAATCTCCTTCTTCCCTTATTCTTTATTTATCTATCCCATTTATTATTTTTCCAATTTATTTAATCATTATAATTTTCTGGGTTGTTACAAAAAAGTTCTTTAAAACCCAATTCATCCTCACTCTTGGGATCACACCATAATTGTCAAAATATGTTTATATACTCTTAAATAGTTAATTTTATTTTTATAATATAAGTCTTTTCTTTTATGTTCAAACAATAATTTATAGATATTTTAAGCCCAATTTAATGTAATTATAATTAGTAATATTTTCTATATATAGTATATAAATTTACTTATTTTTAAAAATATTCGGCCTTAATTTCAAAAAATAAGGATATATTTTTTTTCCACAAAATGATATGCAATATTCATCCTTGCATATATTATAAATTTATTTCTCTAGAATGTTTGATCATAAATTAGAGGAACAGGATGCTTTTGTCCACAAATATATTATTTGTAATGACCCCAAAAATAATATATGAGTAAGTGTGATCTTAAAAAAAATAAAAATAAAAATAAATAAATAAATAATTAATTAATTAATAAGAATTTTTATTTTAATAATATGATATATTAATATATTAATATGATATCATAGAATATAATGATATAAAATTATATATATATATATATATATATATATATATATATATATACATACATATACATAGGAAGTTTCAAAAAGTCTTAGAGACTTCCTGAATTCAATTTCATTTTCAAGGAACCCCCCTAGCCATCAAGCTCTCTCTCTCTCTCTCTCTCTCTCTCTCTCTCTCTCTCTCACACACACACACACACACACACACACACACAGATTTCTCTCAGTTTCTTGGTCAAATCGAAAAACAAACACCATATCTAGGTCCTAACTCCGCTCTCGAACGTTTTAATCGGAGTGGATTCGTTGTTTGGATGTCATAGGCACCACTTTAGGGCTAAGGTAGGGGGAATAGATTATATTAGTTATTTTTCAAAATTGAACAAATTAAATTGAGAGTTTGGATACTGAAATACTATATATGATTTTTTTTAAACTATTTAGGCATATGGAAACGATGATTTTTGGTTGTTATGTATGTATTTGGGGAAAACCAAGTGAGTAGGGTAATCGTCTCCCATTCTCCTAAAAAGTATATATTGTGAATTAAATAAAAATTATGGAAATGATCAGACCCTTGTTTCCTGAAAAATATATTTTCTTGGGCTATTTAATATATTATGGTATAAGCATTTAAATTGTGTGGCATGAGAATAATTTTTTTTAATTATAAAAGTAAATCAGCTAGAATCCATTTTATGATATTATACAGGGAAATTGTGATTTTATACTGGAATGTGGATTTTATATTGAGTTATGAATATACACAGTGAAATTGTGATTTTATATTGAGTAGTGAATTTATACTGAGTTGTGAATTTATATTGGGTTGTGGTTTCCTATTGAGTGTTGAATTTGTGCTGAAATTGTGAAATGCTGAGAATGAAGCAAAAATTGTGAAAATTCATGAAGATTTACAGATCGCGTGATTGTTGAAAATTATGTTGTTATTATATAATATTATGTAAATTGCAATATAACGTTGGTAGGATATGAGGAGGTCGTTATATTGTTATTGTATAATATTATATAAATTGCATTATATGGTATAAGAACCTTGATGGACCAGAGATAAGAATGGTACCGTAGCTATAGGAAGAAATATCAATCCACACTATTCAGAAAGTGTTGGTATAGAAAGTCGATTTGGCCAACGAAAGGGATTGAGTATGTTCCTAGTATATGGACAGGTTCAATAGGAAAATCGGACTAATAGATGAGTTACTTTGACTTAGCATTGGTCGCCTGACTAGATGCTAAGTCCAGCCTTCGGGTCGCACAACCCGTCATGGGGGTTATACGTGTCATTTATTCATGCTGGGAGTTTCTTTTACTCATATTTACAGATATAAAGGAAAGTTTGTATTTTTAATAATGCGTGTGAGTTACAGTTATAAATGCAGAGTTATTTAAAGTTAGTTTAACAATTATACTTTGTCTACACTAAAACTAATGTGAGCACGCAGTGATAATAATCTATTCTCTCTTATTGAGAAGTATCTCACCCCATGATTATCCAATATTTTTCAGATACCATGTGGAGTATAACAGTGATCAGAGTAGTGCAATGAAGCATAGGTGAGATAAAAGGTCATGTTTAGAATTGTATTATTTTATTTGTACTTTTAATGAGTTCAGATCTTTATTGTGAAAATGAGATTGATATTGTGATATTGGGATAGTTTAGTACTCTCGTATTTATCATTTGAGGACTTCCGCTATCTTTATCATTGATTATTATAATATGAAATATTTAGGTTATTAGAGGTGGTATCAGAGAAATTGAGCAAAATTTTTCAGGTTGTTTCATTATTTGTGACAAAAAGAATCAAACTACTTATTCTTTTATTTACAGTTTTATAAGTTTAGTCCTTTAAAGAATATTTGGTCTTACTTTCAGAAGATAAAATATATTTTTATTCACAAAATTATTTATACTATTTGTACTTTAATATATAGTAAAATAAATTGATCTTGGAGATCATTAGAAGGGTTGGGGGTAGATCGATTTAGAATAACTTGGGTAAAGGTGTTAGCCCCAAGATTTCATTAACTTGATTTTGATGATAAACTATTAAGTACTAACGACTTGGTGTTTAAGTTATGTTCTACATGAGTAAAGACATTAAAGTTTAAGATATGAGGGAAGAAGTTGAAAAATTGAGAGAAGATTTAAAGAGTTAATGATTCATTTATTTGTATTTTTATTTTATTATTTGTAATGAACTTCAAATTATAAAATCATAAGAAAACATACGCCATAGCACAATTGAACAAAAACTGGAGAAATGCGAATAAAAGTATATCAAACCTGACTTTTGTACCAAGGGTGGTCGATTAGCCCTTGAATGCAGTTGACTTGTCTGGTAGATTTCGACTACAATGGTCACTTTTTCGTTTTTAATGATTAGTTAGCAATTGACTTGGGCTTAGTAAGCGGTTTACTGGCTCGGTCAACAAAATGGCTTTAAGGGGCATAAAACAACTAATTTTCTTCTAAACTTTATATATATGCCATCCTAAGTCACAAAAACACTAAAGAACCGACCTATACTAAATTTATAAGTGTTTTTTACTTTCATTCTCTCTTAATCTCTCATTGTGCTTTCAATTGCTTAATATTTAAGAGACAAACTCTTGAGTTTCATTCTTGATTATTCATTGGGAGTTTCTTGTGTGAACTTGAATTGTAAACTATTCTTTGTGAAGAATTTTCTATTATAAGTTCTTAGTTGTAATTGGATTCTTGTATTTGGTTTCCTTAGTTTTCGAAAAACATGGGGGTGTAAATGGTATCCTTATTTCTTTGAAACTAAAAGGTTTTAGTGGAACCAAAATGGTTAGTCTTGAGAGAGTGGACATAGGTGGAGATAGCCAAACCACTATAAAAGAGCTTGCGAATCTCTCTTCCCTTTTCTTTGATTTTATTACATTCATATTTATGTAATTTATTTGGTTGTTTTATTTGGTTTAGTTTTTATATAAAATACATTTAGTTTTGTTAAACCTAATTCACCCTCCCCTTGGGTTGCCACTTGGGTCAACAAAAGGTAGTGGAAGAGTATTTGAAAACTTTTAACTTTATAATATGTTGTTGTGTAAATCCTATAGAGTGACATAAAACATTTCATATAGCCAATAATGCCTAGTAAGACTTAGTCAAGTGACACTTAGTTCATGAAATAAAAAATATTCCCATAGAATGACTTTCTAAGAAATTTCATTCTTAATAATTGGATGCATGCATTATGGAAATATGTTTATTTAATTCACGTAATTAAATTTTCAGAAATATACGATGATACCCACATTATTATTTGATTCAATATGGGATTCATGTTAGGCATTTCAAGGAAATAACCTCATACCCCTAACTTATATATATGAAGAACAATTACGTTCTCAACACAAAAATTTACAAAAAATATATACCTAACTAAATCCGTGTACTAAAAATTTCAATCGTCATAAATTACAAAAATTCAACACTTTAAATAATCCAATCAACAAAAATAGTTATTGGGGACAATATACTCAAAATAATTGGGGACAAGCTGTGGGTTTTTTGTTTATCCCACATTGGTGGGAAAGTTGTTTTGAAGTTTTTTGTTTGTCCCACATTGGTGGGAAATGTTTTTTGGAGTTGAGGTTGAAGCTATATAAAGAGCTTCCCACCTCATTTGTAAATCACACCAAAATCTAAAAGAGTTACAAATAGTATATGTACTCTAAGGTATTTCTTATTACTGTTGGTAGTTTGAAATTTTCCCAAGTTGTAATTTTTCTAGAAGTACTAGATTGATCGTCAATGCCCGGGAACATTGGAAATTTTGTCCCAAACCTTGTTAAATTATTGTCTTGTTCTTTTTTACTATCCTTTATTATTAGTTTTTGCATTGCTTTAGTTTTAATATATTCAATAGAATTAGTTGTAATACTGGTATTGGGCACAAGTGGGGTGCCCCGCACAACAATTGGTATCAGAGCTAGGTTGAATAGTGTCGATATGGAGGTATTCCTCTGTTATGAACCTTCATTCCACATTTGATGCCTAAGAAAGACCTTGTTTTAGTGAGTGTTTAGAGACCATTGCGGCTTAGTCACTCCCCAGAGGTCGGTCTAGTCAAAGTGGAATTTCATAGGATAAATAGAGTAGAAATAGTTGGTGCGACTATTCATCTTAGGCCTTTTGCTTTGTTGGTTGCTATTGAATATATAGAAGATGACAAAAACTAGTGCAACAGTAAAAGAAACTTTGTCCACACGAACTCCAAACCCAACAGCTTCGACATCATTGTCAAAGACAATAGATAATGATCATTTTGAGGTGGAGAAATTTGTTGGTACTAATAATTTTAGTATGTGGCAATGTGAGGTGATGGACATCCTATATTAGCGAGAACTAGATATTGTTTTGGATGATAAACCAGTGGATATGAGTGATAGATGTAATGACCCAAAAAAATTGATGCATGGAAATGTAAAAAAAATTAAAAAAATAAAAAATAAAAAAATAAATTATATAATAGAATATATTAAAATATTAAAATATTATTATTATTATTATTATTATTATATGTTAAAGGTTATTAATTTTACATGTATATATGTATATAAACCGTATAAGATAAAGAAAGCAAAGCTTCTGAAGGATCTTTACCTTTAGGAAATGAAACTTCCTGTTGAGTCATCCAGCAGAAGTAGAGGCCTGCATTGTCTCTCTCACACAGCGCCTCTCTCACTCTCTCGTCTCTCCCTTGTCTCCTCTCTCCCACTCTCCTTAATTTCTTCTCAAATATTCGGCTTATCGAAAATCCAAAGATACCGTTGGATTCCTACCTCCACCACCGACATTCCTACTAGAGCGGATTTGTTGTGGGAGCGGTGTAGGCATATCTCATGGGGTAAGGCCAATTTTCATACATACCTCAAATTTTATTAAATCTTAAGCCCAATTAAGGAACAAAAATTGCGAGGAGATTCATAGGGAGATTCTCTATGATCTAACTGGAGCGGGTTTTCGAGTTGGAACTATGGGGTATCAATCTTAAATCGGGGGTAAGTTTAACAATGTAGGCTTTTAATAGACTATTTAGGTTATTTAGAATCTAGGGGGATTTTATGAAAATTTACTCTGGGGATTGTGATGAATAATATGGTAAAGTTTGAATTTTAAGGTTTGAGGGGTTTTGAATGTCGTGGGGCATAGGTCGGGGTTTTATCGGACTTTTTAGGAATTAGGTAAGGGGAATTAAGTTAGGTCAGGATTTTACTAAACATGAATTTATTAAATTGATATATATATATATATATATATATATATATATATAAGAAATTAAAGGTTATTTTGAAAACCAACTATTCGAAATGGATTTTACAAACTTAGGATATTTGGTATGATATTTTTGAATAAAATGAATGGTGGAAAGCTTGTTTGTTTATATGGTTATGTTAAAATGTTGAAAATCATGTGGAAGATGATTTAATTGGTATGGATTATTGCATAGCTGGACTTGGGATTTTGAAATACTGAATTATTTGAGAAATACTAGAAATGCTTGTGAAAATACTAGAACTGTTTATGAAATGCAAGAGTTTGAAATGACGGATAATGGTCAGGTATTGTTTGTTTGGCCAAGGGCCAAGATTATTATTTGATGGTCAAGGATCGAGTTTTAATTGATGGCTATATTCTAGATTGTATTTGTGGAAGTGGGCTAGGTTTTTGGAATAACAAGAAATATATGTGAATTGATATTTTAAATGGTGATATCTATTATCTAAATTGCATGATATGCTTTAGAAACCCTGGGGACTAGTGTATTGTGAGCACGATACCGTTGCTAGTTAGACCATGTGCACCCACACTGTTCTGGATAGAAGTATAGGGGGTCCCAGCCGACTGCCTGCGTGAGGTTGAAGTAAGGGTGTCAGGCCTGCAACTTTGCTATGGATGCAAGCGGACGTGTTTGGAGAGGATGCTATTTTTTGACTTTGTTTGGGCTGATCACCTAAGCTTAGTCTAGCCTTTGGGCTACACAACCTGTGTCATGGTGGAAGTAAAATAGTGTGCTTGTTATAGGGATTGTCTTATATGCATATTTGTTAATTTATGTGAATACAAATAATTAATGAGATAAATTTGAGTGCTTACTGAGAAAGGTGAGTTCCCTAATAGTAGTAATGGTATTAGAGTAAAGGGAAACTACTTGTATGGGCGGGTAATCTTTCCTATGCTTGGCTAATTGTGTGTGTGAGTGTAAAATAGGAATGATTTCATAAATGTGTTTATTTACTTAATGAACTAGTTAGTTTTTGTACACTAAATGCATGCTAGAAACACACTCATTAACTTTGTCTTTCCCTTACTAAGCAGTGCCTCACCCCTACTTTACAAACTTTCTTTTCAGGAAATTTTGGGAAACATTCTTAGCAGGCTAGAGGGGCTGAGATGATAGTATAATTTTTTTATATATGGCGAGTGTAGTTTGAATTGGTTTTTGTATAAGTATAGTATGTTGGTTTGTATTAAGGATTTTGGAACATTTTGTATATAAAGGTAGTATAGAACTCTGGTAATGGATTTTTGGATATTGTATCTTTTATTTCCATTGCATTTTATATTATGAGTTTGGTACCAAGTACACATATATCACTAAAGTAGCACCTCGAGCCCCACTTGGCGAGTCGGGGTGTTACAGGTGGTATCAGAACCTAGATTTGTTAGGTTCTACAGACTTTGAGAGTTGATAATTACCAAAGTATTGGTTGAGATAGGATAAGGATGAGAGTGGGTAGATTAGGTTGGGTTTTGGTATGGAAGCTTAGAGGCGGAGTTCCTTGATGGTTTTCTATGTTTTTCCATGGGATGATGATTTTAGGAAAATTATGGTAAATCCATCGATGGTTTCGTTTCTAAGTTGAGAGACTAGAGCTCAAAAATTTAGGTTGGGACATTAGGGTGGTCGAGTACGTGTGTGGAGTCAATGTTATGTTGGAGACTGATATCTTGTTAGTTTTGTGATAGAACTAAGGGAATGAATCTTTAAATTGAGAATCCATATGTATTAGTAGTTTCTTCATTTCGTACTTACTTCAATTATAATAAATGAGGAATTTCCAAGTCAGTTTCTATCCTATCTTCGAGATTGATTCTAGGGGAAATGACATCATAGCTGGAGGGGGTAATCATGTGGATACTTCTAGTGAGGGTGATGTTGATGATTCAGCAGTGCTGCGAAGTATAGCACGGCAGGCTAGGAAGGAGAATCGGAGGGACTCTATAGAGCATGATCAGCCAACGGTATATGGCCAAGTTCGTGGAGCTATCCCGCTTTGCTCCTCATATCGTTCTAGATGAGTCGAGGAAAGCTCGGATATTCGAGAGAGGTCTGAGACAGGGAATACGCGTATGGTGATCGCGTTGTTAACTTAAAGTTTCTATAAGCTGGTGGACAAGGCCATGGCAGTTGAGGCTAGTATTCAGGAGGAGGAGAGAACTGCAAACCAGAAGAAGAGACCCTCGCCTCAGGGGTTTCAGACCAGCACTAGTCAGGGCTTATGGAGGCGGCCTGGTAATTTCTCGGGCCAATGACAGGATATGGGATCTTAAGCCTGTTAGGGGAGTTTGCAGTGTCCTATCTGTTCCAGATGCCATTAGAGACATTAGGGAGAGTGTAGGGGAGGACTAGCTATTTGCTATGGGTGCAGTGGGGTTGGACATATGACACGTGACTGCTGCGCGACATTGAACTATCCATCTTTATAGCATTAGTACCGAGAAGGTAATCACGCACCCCGAGGGGATCACTAGAAGGGTAGTTGAGATTAAAGGATATCTAGGTAGTAAGGGATTTTTCTGATATATTCCTAGAGGATTTGTCGAGACCACCTCCTGATTGTGAGGTAGAGGTTACTATTGATCTAGTTTCGACGACAACACTAATTTCTAAAGCGTCGTACAGAATGACACCGGCAGATTAAAAGAGTTAAAGGAACAGTTATAAGAATTATTAGATAAGGGTTTATTAGGCCAGTGTGTAACTCTGAGAAGCGCCGGTATTGTTTGTGAAAAAGAAAATGGGTTGATGAGAATGTGCATCGACTGCATATTTTCCTACTTCCATAAGTAGGCCAAAAAGTGAGGGCAGTTTAGTCTCAAAATTAAGATGCCCATAAGAATGTAAGATAATAAGTGGGCAACAATTGGACTCTCATGTTTTTGAGAGATTCTTTATTTCCTAGGAAGTGATGTTATCACCATAATTTGGAAATAAACATGAGAATAAGGTGTCATGGGTAGTGCATTGCCAAGAATTTCGAAGGATCCTATGAACAAAACAACACATAACAGAATCATCTTTAGTAACTTACCTAGAAGAGAAATCATAATGATACTTGGACCTTTAGCAATCTACTATCTAGAAAGAAAACCATACATGCTAGGACCTGAAGTTTTATATTTTTGCTCTATCCTGTGTAAATCCTACTTGGCAATGGAACACTAATTTAACCGTTTGGGTATTAGCCTGATTGGGATTTGATTCGTATACAACTTGATGTAAAATCTTCTGTGGTGATCTGCAGTTGATTGTAGCTTTTGAAGCCATTTTCAGAATCTGATCCTTCTACCGTTAACAACTCTCTAGTACAAATAAATGTCACTCTTTATTTCCTAAGCCATTTCACATAAGATTCATGCTACCAGATAATGTTCGTTCACTGATCATAGCTGGCTAAACAACTTCATTAGTATTGTATTCTGTACCAAAAACCAAGACACGCATTTATTGTATATTTGTCCAGTCATTGGAGCAAGATCAGGGTTGGCTTGAGTCAGTATACCTGGACTTAGATATGCCATAATTGCAATCCTTGTTTTTCATTAAGGATATTTTCCAACTATATTTTGGTATTAAACATTTGCCAACATAGGCTAGAAGTGGAATCTTAAAACTGTTGGAAGCATGGAAAAAAAAAAAAAATTCTAGAATCCAATTTGGTAGGAAAATGATACTTTACCCTGATTTAAAAGTGTAAGCATGTGTATTGATTTGGCATTGAAAAGGAATTGGGTGATTGGAATTAGAGGGAATGGTTAGAAGCTCATACAATTTTTACTCAAACAAATCACAACCTATGATGAGAGTTTTGAAGTGCCTTTTATACATCTAATCTCACAGGCAAATGATTACACACACCTGGTCTGAGATATCCCAACAAGTATGATCCTTGATGAGTATGAGTCATCATTACAAGTTCTCTATTTAAAGATGAGGCTAACCATTGGTGGTGATCCATTGATGATTCACCTAGTTATGTGTTTTTAAAAGGAAATAGTACTCAAAGATCCAAATGGAGTGAGAGTTTTCTTTCTAACCAGCTCTCATGTTTGGCATCTTGTGTGCTTGTGGAAAGGTAGAATTTGGGCATATGTCTAGGGTTTGTAGAAACAATGAAAAAAACATATGAGTTAACGAATCCCAAACTTCTTTACCCATAGGTGATGAATTTTTAGATATTCTTCCAGATGATTTATTGGGGTTACCTCCAAGAGGAGAATGAAGTTAATATTGATTTGGTGCTAAGAACGGAGCCTATGTCAACTACTTCATATAGAATGACATTAACTAAACTAAGGTAACCTAGGGTGCAACTAGAAGATTTTCTTGACAAGGAATTTGTTCGACCTAGTATATCATCATAGGTTGCACCTGTGTTACTCACTAAGAAACATAATTGGACCTTAAGGCTATGCATTAATCATTGGAAGTTGAATTACATTATAGTAAGAATTAGTATTGACCTCCAGGGATTAGTGGATTATTTGATTAATTGGTAATTAGATTATCACTAATTAAGAATTGGGAATTATACATCCTAAAGACAGAATTGAGTATCCAGTAAAATCGCTATAAGTTTTTGGTGCTACCAATTGGGATTACCAATGCACCTTGCATTTTCATGGATAGGGTAAATCAAGTTATTCAACCATACTTGGATTAACTTAATATAATCTTTATGGATGATTTTTGGGGTATTCAAAGATTTAAGCAGAGCATGAACAACATTTATGGTTAATTTCACAAACATTATGAGAGCATCAATTATATGCTAAACAGGAAATATTGATGTTAAATCTTTGGAAGGTTGGAGATGGGAATTGAAGTTGTTGAGTGTTGGTGTTGAAGTAAAGTGTATTAGGACAAAATGTATAATCCATTGATTTATGTTAGTTATAAGTTTTAATAGAGTTGTTTACAAGATTAACTCAAACTTTTTGGGTTGATAATGGATTTTATATGGGGTTTATTTTAATAAATTTTGAGGACAAAATTTTTGTAAGGAGGGGAGAACGTAATGACCCCAAAAATTTGATGCATGGAAATGTAAAAAATAAAAAAATAAATAAATAAAAGTTAAAATTTAAATTAAAAAATTAAAAAAATATAAATAATTAATTAAATAAAACAATTAATTAAATAATAATAATAATAATAATAATTAAATAAATTATATAATATAATGTTGGCCTTACAAGACTTAAAATCTCATTTTGATTCTAACAAACAAGTGAAACTTAATATTTTTGGTTGAGTGGTGATATTTCAGAACTCACAAGGATCACATAAGTGAAAGCAAGGTCAAAGTGCTCACAATGATCAAATGAGGTTTAAAAGAATCAAAGCATGGATTTAAAGGTGATATTTTAAAGCTTGAAGAAAATGAGGACATGGATGATTTGTTGAAAGCCAAAGAAAATTTAGAAGTCAAAAGAGCCAAAGAAAAGCAAAGTGAGAGAGCTCAAAGAAAGATAAAGCATGAAGACTCAAGTACCTACAATGTGAAAAGTCTTATAAGTCTTTATGTAAGTACTTTAATGTTTAAATATCGTTTGAAATATTTTGAAACTCTTAGGTTAATTTCTTGGACCTAGATACCTTTCATGGAAAATATTTTTATAAGGTGAAAAGATATTTCAAAAAGGTTAAAATGTTTTTTGGAATGAAAAGCACCAAAAAGAGGTTTTTCCAAATGTTGTCATTTTTTATACATCTGCATTGAGATGAACTTTTCTCTATCAAAAACTCCTTATTTGGAAAGGTATTAAACATGAAAGTTGTAGGATATTCTCTTACCTTTCTCTGGACACCAAAAACATATAATTTGGAGTTGTATATAAAACATTATGACCAAAATATTGAAGTGGGGTTGAAGCTCAGGAAACTACACACTATTCACAGCAGAACTTCAGAGGACTGAACAGTAGACAGAACCACTTCAGACGACTGAACTGTAACTTCAAAGGTCTGAAAAATTTCTTCAAAAGACTAAAGATTAAGTTCAGATTTCTAAAGATTTTGTTGAAAGTTTTCTAAAGAGGCAGAACCACCTTAGATGACTGAACCTAAAAGTTCAGACGTCTGAACACTATTAACGGTCATTTTTTTAAAAAAAATTTGAAATTCATATTTCTTGGCCACCAAACTTTATATAAACTTGTAAGATACTCCAAGTCACTTGTGGAACAAGGAAAGTAATCCTAAATTGCCTATAAATACTCGTTTAATCCCAAGATTTCAATAATACAAGCAATCACACAGCAAACTTGCGTCAAATCTCTTAATCTCTCTTAAAGCTCTAAATTGCTCAAACTCTTGCTAAAGAGAAAACATCTGAATTGCTGCTACAACACCAACCTAAGGTTCTCATACTGAGTTTTCTCAAATCACAAAGGAACCCTTGGTGAATTCTACACTTGAGCTTCAATTCTATTTCTTATCGGTATTTAAATTATTGAAGTACCTAGAGCTGAAATTGTACTAATCTACTCTGTTTTGAGAGTGCCTTTGTATGCAGAGATTACTTCATATATTTTGTACTTCTTGGATGATTCAAGGTGTTTCGATCGTTGGCTAAGCGAGGGGATATCGCTTAGAGAGATGCTGCTCCAGTAGAATTGAAGGAGTGACCGAACGAGGGTATATCATTTGGAGAGGCAGGCTCTAGCCTTCTGAAGGAGTGTGTAAACAATGTTGTTCCGCCCAACAAAGGAAATAGTTTTAGTGAATCCTTTGGTTGTTTGCCAAAGGCGAGGACGTAGGCTGGAGATAAGCCGAACCTCGTAAAAATCCCGGTGTCACTCTCTTTCCCTTTGTTCTCTTTATTTTCAGCATACATATAAATTGCGTGAATGATTTATATTTCTTAATCATAAAAACAAACGTGGTTTGGATTTTAAATAAAGCTAAAATTTAATTTTTTTTTGGGCTTGTGAAAACCGAGAGGGAGTACGTTGGTTGATCAATATTGATTGCGGAAACTGTAAGGGAACTATGTTTATTGATCAACACCCAAAACCTATTAATGGAAGGTTTATTTGAAATCTGAATTTTGGGAAGTGTGTGGATGTTATATTGATTATCATAAAGAAAGATCAAATTACATTAACTACTGGGCTTGAATCAAATTCATTTACACAGAGCTGTCAACAAAAGCTGAGAATTGCTATAAAAGTTTTCTTGATTGAATTGTGGTTGATTGATTTAAAGTTTGGTTGGTTGATTGATTGTTTACTTGTGTTGCGTCGTTGTGGATTGATAAAGAACCAAGATTTGATTGAAATAATTATAAAAAAGGTTAAGAATCTTAAATATAATTAAAAGAAAATTTTAAATAACCCAATTCACCCCCCTCTTGGGATTGTACCTTAGTTTTCATTTGGTATCAGAGCGAGGTTATAACAAATCCTAACAAGTAGTTATATAAAGATCTACATGACACACATAGGAGTAGCTTCCTTCGGGGAGAGTCAATCCTCAACCCCAGCCACCCATCTTTTGTGGTTTGAACTATACTTTTTGGAAATAGCGTATGAGAATTTACCTTCCAACCATGGATTGGAAAGCTTGGGAGGTTGTTATGGATGGTGATCTAATTCGTATCAAATTAGTAGATGGAAACAAATCTCTATGAAAAAGAAGGATATGACTGAAAGAGATCATAAAATGTTGCAAATAAACTCTAGTGCTATGAATGCATTATATTGTGCCCTTGATATGAATGAATTTAATAAAGTAGTAGCTTGCAAATCAGCAAAGGAAATATGGGACAAACTTGAGGTAACCTACGAAGGCACTATTGATGTAAAGGACAATAGAATTGATATGCTTACAAGTGAATATGAAGCCTTTAGGATGAACCCAGATGAAACCATTACAAACATGTATGCTAGGTTCACCCATATTATAAACTCCCTCACTACACTAGGAAACACATATTCTACCTATGAGATGATAAGAAAAATTCTTAAAGGGCTGCCACTTGTATGGGAACCAAAAGCCACTACAATAACTGAAGGAAGAAACCTTAAAAGTACTTCCCTAGATGAACTTATCAGGATTTATGCAAAGGGTCTTTAATAGTAAATAGAGCTTTGATTGGAATAATTGCATGCATCACCTGCATGATTTAATAAGTAAGCTCAAAATGAAAATGACCTTAGTTGGACCTTAGGGAAGTTTAGTTGATCGACATTGGATTTTTTCGGTGTCTACAAAAAGCCCTAGAAATGACCCTAAGACACTCACTCGTGCATACACATGTGTGATTATTTGAAATAGGGTGATTGTTGGATGAAACAGGACTAAATGTACAAAATGTGCACCTTTGGTGAACCAACACCTCACATGTATTTTTTCCCCGATCGACCAAGCTTTTGAAGCTCATTTGACCCCGGTCAACTGAACCTCCTTGAAGTCAACAGTTTGACTTCGTGGTCGATCGAGAGAATTTTGTATTGCACCAACCTGGTTGACCGAGTTCCCATGTGTGGGAACCCAATGATCTAGTCGACCGGCAAGCTTAGTTCAAATCGGTTTGGTCGACCAAACCTCGCAAATATGGAAAAATCGTCTCGAACATACATATTCGATCGACCAAACTGCCAGTTCATTTTTGGCCTGGTCGACCAAACCCCAAGAACTTCGGGCAACCGAACTTGTCCTAGTCGACCCGTGCTCTCGGGTTGGACCCATTTTTTTACCGTGGTTAACTTTTTTAAACGAGGTTAAATTAATTAAATATTGTTAAAACTTTCGTAATTATTCCAACCATGTCTCTAACGGTTATATTTCTAGGGAAGTCTATAAATACCTCCTCATTTGGGGTAATTAGCATGGGATTAAAAATCTTGATTAAGAGAAATTCTCTGATATTCCCAAAATCCATACTACTCATTTTTAAGCTCCATACACTCAATCTTACCTTCTCATATTGCTGAAAAACATTTGTAAGTTGATTTGAGTGTTGCTAAGGGTTGCTCCCCCAAGTGTTGTGATTGTGTGTGGCGATTTTTCTTGAGAGGCAAACCTAAGTATTCTTAGGGGACTTTGTAAATAAGTCTCTCCTAAGAAGACTTCTATTAAACTTATGAGTATTTCATAGTCATTGCAATATCTTGTGAAGTTTGTATTTTTTTTTGGACTGCAAAATATTTTCAAAACATTTTCAAATATATTGTGAGATTTATCTTGACATAACTTTGAAAATATATTTGTTTATGTGATAAAAATCTTTGTTGCAATATTCATTGATTCATTTATTATTTACTGAATACAAAGATTAAAACTTCTTTTGCAAACCAAGCATATACATTACTTGAGCTTTACATGATTGAGATAACCTGCGAGTTGATATATTTGAGATTTGATTGATATCATTGTTTGAGCATGTTAATTGAACATCTTGTGATAGAAAGATCATACTAGTTTGCACTCTTATGTATTGATCACATTGATAGAAAATGTTTATTTGAGAGCATATATTAAACCACATTGAACTTACATATTAGATCATTTGGTAGTGTATGTGATTGCATGTATTGGGTACATATTTGCTTTACATGAAAAGCACAATCACTATACCATTTCATTTCTTGTGAATATACTGTTGTATTTCCAAGCACAGACCTGAAGAGGGAGACTAGCCCTTTGAAATAGTCCCGGATTGGCTTAGACTCGATTAGGAAAGTTAGGTGCACCATCCTATTAAGGTGTAGGTGGAGGTCAGCCCCGCTAATTGACCTGGTTGTAAAGGTTGAGGTCAACCCTGTGCCAATTGACCTGGTTGTAATCGGTGTCGCTCCACCCATTAAGTGAGCCTTTAGTAGAATTCTCGGGCTTGCAAGCTAGAGGCAGGGACGTAGGCACAGTTGGCCGAACCCCGATAACATATCGTGTGCCTTGTTTATATTTCTGCACTTTATATTTACTACACATATATGTCATGGTGTGAATAATGCGTCTGATTTAAATTTCTGCATATTATATTATTGGCGCATTTGGAATTGCATAGAAAGACCCTAAGATGTATTATACAAGTATTTCATTTAACCTAGGAGATAAATTTTAAAATTCCAATTCACCCTCCCTCTTGGGAATACACCAATTCTAACATCTTCCTAGGGTATGCCTTAGATAGTAAAGCCTATTGAGTATATAATAAACGAACATTAACCGTTATAGAATCCATTCATGTAATATTCAATGAGTCAAATCCCTTCTCTAAAAGGACTGATGAAGATGAAATTGAGATTAATAAGGAATTTGAAAAACCGTCCGTTAAAAATGATTCAGAAAAGAGAAATGAATTTAAGCAACCATCTACTGAAACAAAGCAAATTTAAAATGAGGTTAATGAACTACCTAGAGAATGGAAGTATATAAAGAGTCATCCCATTGATCAAATAATAGGTGAACCATTACGTGGAGTAGTCACACAATCCTAACTTAGGAATATGATTAGTCAGTTTGCTTTTCTGTCTTAAAAAGAACCTAGGAATGTGAGTGAAGCAATTAAGGATAAATCGTGGGGTGATGTCCATGCAAGAAGAGTTAAACTAGTTTGAGAGAAACAAAGTATGGACATTATATCCTAGACCCGAGGATAAGACAATTATTAGAACAAAATGGATATATAAGAACAAGAAAGATGAACATGGGATAGTTGTTAGAAATAAGGCAAGACTAGTAGCTTAGGGATATAACCAGGAAGAAGGAATAGATTTTGAAGAAACCTTTGCACCTGTAGCTAGAATGGATGTCAAAAGTGCATTTTTAAATAGCCACATAAGTGAAGAGGTATATGTAGAACAACCCACAGGCTTTGAAAACCATAAGAATTCAAATCACGTTTATAGACTAACAAAAGTCATGTACAGTTTAAAGCAAGCTCCTAGAGCTTGGTATGAGAGACTAAGTGACATTCTACTAGACAATGGATTTATCAGAGGGAGGATAGACACAACACTTTTCATAAAGTCTAAGAACAATGACATGCTCCTAGTTCAAGTATACGTAGATGATATCATATTTGGAGCAACAAATAAAGACTTGTGCAATGAGTTTGTAAGCACTATGCAAAACGAATTTGAGATGAGCATGATGGTGAACAAAATTTTTTCCTAGGACATCGGATCAAACAAGTGAAACGTGAAATTTTTATAAATTAATCGAAGTACATTATAGATCTGTTCAAAAAGTTTAATATGGAAGATGGAAAAATACTAGAAACACCTATGAGCACTTCCTTGAAATTAGACAAAAATGAACAAGGTATACCAGTAGATGTCAAGCTCTATCGGGGATTGATCGGTAGCTTACAAAATTTGACTGCTAGTAAACCTGACATAATATTCAGCGTATGTTTGAGCGCAAGATTTTAGGCTGCACCAAAAGAGTCATATTTGTTAGTTGTCAAACGAAAACTTAGATACCTGGTAAGAACCGTGGAACTTGGGTTATGGTATCCTAAGTGTACATCTTTTAAAATTATCAGCTACTTAGATACTTATTTTGTCGGTAGCAAAGTGGATAGAAAGAGCACGAGTGGCACATGTCATTTCTTAGGACATTCGTTAGTCTCTTGGTTTTCCAAGAAGCAGAATTCAGTTGCTCTTTCCACAATTGAGGCAAAATATGTAGCGGCAGGAAGTTGTTGTGCTCAAACACTATACAAGAAGCAACAACTGACGGATTTTGGATTAAGCTATGACACAATTCCTATTAGATGCGACAATACGAGTGCAATAAATATCTCAAAGAATCCTATATTACATTCATGGACTAAACATATAGAAATAAGACATCTTTTTCTTCGTGATCATGTGTAAAAAGGAGATGTGACACTTGAGTTTGTATGCATAGATGAACAATGGGTAGACATATTCACGAAACCACTTGTGGAGGATAGGTTTATCCAAACTAGGCGTGAATTAGGCTTGATGAATAGTCGAGAAGTTGCCTAAAATTATATTAGATGACATAATTTAGAGGGAGCAACATCACTTAAAATTCAAAATTGGTTAAAAATTTCAAATTTGGCTCATTTTTTCCCATTTGGTATCACATTTGGTATTAAACTCATATCACGATGAGTGCATATTAACTTACACATGTTAATCCTCACATAATCTTTGAACTCTAGCGACTGTTTTTGCTTATCCATGTTTATGAAATTTGACACACTGTGTATGCTCACATTGCAATTTAATTCAAGAACACAACGTTTTGCATTAGCAAGGGTGAGAAGTAAATTGAATTAACATAGGGAGACATATTTCACAGTACAATTTTTGAAATCTGACAGTTGAATAATTTTAAAAAAGAAATAAAAATTTAGATTTAAATGAGGAGAAGAATATAAAGTTATGTCCGATCATGTTTTGTTATATACCTTTTTGTTGATGTCAAAAGGGGGAGAAGAATATCAGGTTATAGCAAAAAAAGTTGGCAAAACTAATTGTGTATGAGCATATTTCATATCACTACATATTTGATTGTGCATTATTTGAGGGGGAGCCTTGTTAGGTGCGACCCATTTTACATTTTTGCTCGTGTCTTTGTCATCATAAAAAAGGAGGAGATTATTCACTCTATGAGTCCAATCCTATATTGATAACGACAAATCACTTGGTATTTGATCTGTGCATTGAGATTGTGAATAAGAACAATATTTAGCATGCACAAAAGGCTAGAAAGTCAGGAAAGCCATAAGGATTAAAGTATATACATCTTGGCACAATCCATGGAATTAAAAGAGTAGAAGAATGAAGATGCAAGCAGAAAGTTCAAGATTTTCATCAGAATAAGTATTTAGAATTGAATGTATATTTACATATTTCATATGATTTAATTTGAAACTCAAAATATACCCTAGACTGATCTTAGGACTCATGCATCTCATGAAAATCTTTTAGGGGTTCTTCATTGACTTAAAAACTCTATTTAAAACACCGGAAAATATTTTATGAAGAAGCAAAGTAAGAAAGAAAAAATGATTTTTGAAAATAAAATAAAATAAACTGAAGTTGGACTGCCTAGATGACTGAGGATTACCCTCAGACGTATGAAGATGCAACTTCCAATGAGTGAAGTTTTACTTCAGATGTTTGAAGAATTTCCTCTGAAGAATGAAGAATTAGTTCCGTCATCTGAAGAATTAATTGCTGAAACACGGAACGTGCAGAACACCTTCAAACGTTTGAACCTTAAGTTCTGTCGTCTGAAGCAGGGACTTCAGAAGTATGAACCTCAACTTCAGACGTCTGACAATGTGTCTAGTTCAATTTTTTCGAAGCTTTAAGGAACATCAGACATCTGAACCTTAGACCTCAGTCATCTAAACCTGTAGGAAGTTTAAAAATTTAATCTTTAGCGAGAGAATGTGCAGGTTATACACTTGATCAATTTGATCCAACGGTCAGGATTTATTCTAAGACCAAGCTTACCTACATAATCAATTTGTAAACTCTAGTGCCTCAACTTTTGGAGTAATATTAAGAAACTTGAACATATTGCAATATGATTGCCTACACTCCACAGATATTCATCAAGTTTAGGCAAATCATCTCAGCTATTCGAAGGGATTTCATTTACACATCTTGAAGGCAAGCTTTGGTGATTGAGGTTTGGTAAATGAGGGATTGCTTTGTGTTTTCAATATATAGATATCTTGAACATCTTTCATATCTTATACTTATACATCTATTACTCTTATTAAAAAATAAAATCCTTATGTTGGTACAAATCAATTTATTTGTGAAAGGATTTTCTACACATTGAATATTTAGTGATCTTCGAGTTCTTATTTTCATTAAAAGACTCAATATTTTGGTTATTGCCAAATCTACTTGATTGAAAATTCTAAAGGTTCTCAATATATATATATGTGTGTGTGTGTGTGTGTGTGTGTGAAATATTGTGACAAGTAGTGTTTAAATCTTTGCAATACTCAAAGTCTTTTATTTATTCAAATATTCAACTTCACAAATTATTTGATAGCAAGAACTTAGATCTTCATAATATTCAAGACCAATTTTTTTTAATAAGATCACATTCGGTATTCTTGCATCTAGTAAGTTGAACTAAAACCCTAAGTTTTCCAAAACATTTACTTATATAATTATTTTGGAAGATTTGATCAAAGGGAACTTTTTTGAAGCATATCATTCATATAATGATTACATCATTACATATATACTAAGCTTCAAGTTTTGTCATATGGATATGTGTTAGGTTTTCCATTGTACTCACTAACTTTGTTAGAAGCAATATTGAGTTGTTTTGCAGATTTGAAATTCTGTATTGTAATCACGGATCAAGTGGTGAACTGGGTAAGAAGAAAGTTGTGTCTCTTATAAGCAACCTATGTAGGGGAAGCTCTATCCCGGTTAAAGGAGCAGGGATTTAGTGGAATCCTTGAGTGGGTTGCTCAAGGCAAGGACGTAGGCCGGGTTGGTTGAACCTCGTAAAAGTTGTGTTTGCCTTCTCTCTCCCTTTACTTCTTTTAATTTCCGCAACACATTTCATTACCTATCTTGCATGTGTGTATGTTGAATAACCCCACATGCACTTGATAATTAATTGGGTCAATAAAATTTATTGAGATAATGATTTGAATCAATTTCAAACCCTTGCAATTAATTTTTTAAATATAGAAATAGGGATTAAGTGGTAAATAATCTTAAAGATTTTTAAAATACCCAATTCACCCCCCTTTTGGGATTACCCTTGAATTAACAGTTAGTTTATCTCATACTCGCGCATTCACATAAAAGTTTACTAGCAGAAGTTCTCTAGAATAGGGAATATTACCTGCCCATACAAGTAGCTTCCCTCTGCCCTAATACATTATGCAACCTAATATAGCTACGTTTGATACCTATCAGGGCACTTGCCTTTCTTAGTATGCTCTCAGGCGGAGTGTATACTTCGCCTCAAATACATACTATAATACAATATACAATACATTTCTTTCTTTACTCCATATCTGTTATCTCTATATTATTCACTTCACAGTTCACTTTTCACATTCACATTCATATTCTACATTTCTTATTCGTATATTCATGTCTGCTTTCACATATTCCGTTTCCATTTCATTCCTATATGCCGTTCTTATATTTTTTGTTCCCATACTTGCTATTTCCATATCTGTCATTTTCCATATCTGCTATTCTTATATTATCCATGGTTAAAATAACAATTATATGTTTAGAACTCTCTATGTCGGTGAAAAATCATAGTCATGCTTCTGCCCCATGATGGGTGATGCGGCCCAAGGGCTAGACTTAACCCTGTTTGGTCCTCTAGAGTTAAATCAACCACATTCTACAGTTTGTAGGTTCGATTGGCTATTCCCATACTGGTCTAGACTCTAGAGGGACACTACTCTTCCCGACACAATGGACCATCCCGTCTCCACACTCTATCTAAGACGTGTGGGTACACTAATGCTACCATTCATATCCGCAATTGTACTATACCCTTTTTTGGTCTACCAAAATTCTCAAACCATAAATTGTAATTTAACATTATCAAACACATGTAGAATAAATCATATCACATTTTAATTCTCAATACATTTCCAGTATTTCTTGCATCTCATACATATATCATAGTTTAACATAGAAACTTCATTTTACTCATGCCACACAATTTAACAACATATTTCATACATTCATTGAAAATAAGCCAATCCATAATCATCATTCATATACTAAAAATATACATTTAATTTCTTACACAATTAACTAGAAAATCTGCCATTTTAACTTTCCATTTTCACAAATAATATCTAGTAGCATAGCCCTAGGCTCAGAATTTACCATTCAAACAATTGGCTTTTCAAAACTCACATGAAAATCATATATATACATAAAATTTCCATTTTTTTGCTAGTTATTTCCTAAAAAATCCTGATTTAATATATTACCCTTACTTGATTTCTTGAACTACGCTGGCAAGGACCCCAAAATGATGCCTGCGACGGTCACTTGAACCTAGAATCAAAAACCCTAGTTTAATCAAATAAACCTAAAATAACTTATTATTTCAACATTTTCTTAAGCCATAAACCTTGAATAAACATTTAAAACCCCCAAACTAGGAATCCTAACCCTTATCTCAACTTTGGAGTGATGCCTAAAAAGCCTAGTTTAGAAATCTACTCTACTAGATGTGTATAAAATCTCCCCTAGAACACCGTAGCAGTTCCCATTTGTTGATTCAGGATGAATCTAGGTTGTAATGTTAGAGAGAAGGAAAAGAAAACTATTTTAAAGAGACAAAAATGAAGAAGAAAAAGTTTTTTCGCAGAGAAGCAACCTCAAATCAATTTATATATGATATTGCCACATGGCTTCGTCGATGAGAAAACAGGGTTTGTTGACGAACCACAAAAAAGAAATTCATCGACGAGAAGATGCATTCAATGGTGAAACCAAAAATTTGAAATTTACTCACTCGAGATGTCTTCGTTGATGAGAGACTGAACTTCGTCGACGATCTTTAGATTCGCGAAGGGTTAACATTTAAAGGATCTGCGAAGGGTTACCATTAAAAAGAACCGCAAAGGGTTACCATTAAAAATACCTGCAAAGGGTTACCTTGAAAAGAGACCCGCGAAGGGTTACCATTGAAAATACTCGCGAAGGGTTACCATTGAAGAGACCCGTGAAGGGTTACCATTGAAGAGACCCGCGAAGGGTTAAGGGTTACCATTGAAGAGACCCACAAAGGGTTACCATTGAAAAGCCCTACGGAGGGTTACCTTTGAAAAAACGCGCGAAGGGTTACCATTGAAAAGACCTATGAAGGATTACCATTGAAAAGATTCATGAAAGGTTACCGTTGAAAAGGCCCATGAAGGGTTACCATTGACAAGACCCGCGAAGGGTTACCATTGAGAAAAGACCCGTGAAGGGTTGCCATTGAATAGACCAGAGAAGGGTTACAATTGAAAAAACCCGCAAAGGGTTACCATTGAAATGACCTACGAAGGGTTACCATTGAAAAGACCTGCGAAGGGTTACCATTGAAAAGACCCACGAAGGGTTACCATTGAAAAGAAACCCATGAAGGGTTACCACTAAAAAGATCCATGAAGGGTTACCATTGAAAGTACCCATGAAAAGTTACCATTGAAAAGACCTACGAAGGGTTACCATTGAAGAGACTTGTAAAGGGTTACCATTGAAAAGACCTGCGAAGGGTTATGACTGAAAAGACCCGGGAAGGGTTACCATTGAAGAGACCCGCGAAGGGTTACCATTGAAAAGGCCCAAGAAGGGTTACCATTGAATAGACCCGTGAAGGGTTACCATTGAAATGAATCGCGAAGGGTTACCACTGAAAAGACCCATGAAGGGTTACCATTGAAAGGACCTATGAAGGGTTACCATTGAAAATACTAGCAAAGGGTTACCATTGAAAAGAGACCAGCGAAGGGTTACCATTGAAAAGACCCATGAAGGGTTACCATTGAAAAGAGCCATGAAGGGTTACCATTGAAGAGTCTGATGAAAGGTTACCATTGAAGAGACCCGCGAAGGGTTACCATTGACAAAGTTGGAATGGATCTTAATTTTGGGATGGACATCTGATGCCTCAGTGTCAAAGTTGATAGCATGATTTGGACCTAGAGTAGTTGCCCCAGCTTTTAAGGCAAATCACTTGACTATGACCTGGTCTAGCTGCCCCAGTCTCAAAGTAGATGGATTAATTTGCACCGGAGTTAGTTGCCTCAGTTTTAGAGAAAATATATCGATTTGCACCTGGGTTAGTTGCCCCAATTTTAAAGTGGATGGGCCAAGGTCGGTTGCCCTAGTTTCAGAGTAGATGGACTGACTTAGACCTGGGGTAGCTACATCTGTATTCAGACATTAGAAAAATTATGGATTGTTTAAACAAGGATGTACAGAGCAAGAAAATTATGAATGAATGATGCCATGTGGTATATGCATGTTGCTATATGTATGTTTGCATAATGATACATGTTAGATGACATGTATGCATGTTGCTATACGTATGCATTTTTTTATGTATGTAATGCAGGGAATGCTTGATGATGTGTGAACTTTCTTTCTCCAACGTGCTTGTAATCAACAAACCAAAATCTGATCTTGGCTGTATTTTTTAATTCTAATATGATATGGATGCCCTTGATCCTGATCCTGTCCATCTTGTGTTTTCTCAATAAGACCTTCTTTGGATTACATCATTAAATGTTTTAAAATCAATTTGAAATTTAAATAAATAAATATGTAATTAGATAACTCTATCTTTTAGTGGTTTGCCAAAGGCGAGGACGTAAGTTGGGGATAAGCCGAACTTCGTAAAATATCGATGTTTTTCTCTCCTCCTTACTCTTTACTTTCTTCATTTTACTTGTATTTGTTTGATGCAAATTGATTGATTGCGGGGCTTAAGTAACAATTTTGAGAAGACTCTTAATTCTAGAAAGTACATTTCAATTAACCTTTTGCGGAAACTCTTCAAGGGAATACATTAGTTAATTTGCAGAAATCTTAATTAAAAGAGCGCATTACAAAAAATAAAAAAAAAAAACAAAACAAAACAGGGCTTGCATATAATGACAAGGCTATTACCAAAGGCTGAAAGCATTGAGTTTTTGTTTATTTTGATTGATTGATTTCAATATTGTGGTTGATTGGAATTTGGGGCGTGTTTTGGTTTGATTGATTTACTTATGTTCTAGTTGTTACACTAATACAAGTAAAAGTTTTAAAAAGAGATTAAAAGTTTTAAATAATCATATTCACCCCTCGTCTTGGGAATCATATTCTACTTTCAATTGGTATCAGAGCCAAGTTATTGTAAATCTTAACAAGAATCTATATAAAGATCAAATGGCACACATAGGAATATCTCCCTTTGGAGAGGGACAATCGTCAACCCTTCCACTAATCTTTTGCAGATTAAACTATACCTTTTGGAAACAACGTATGAGGATTTATCTTCAAACTATGGATTGGAAAGCTTGGGAGGTTGTCATGGATGGTGACCTAATTCCCCTCAAACTAGTAGATGGAAAACAATTCCCTAAGGAGAAAAAGGACATGACTGACTTAGATCACAAAATGCTGCAAGTAAATTCAAGCGCTATCAATGCTCTGTATTGTGCTTTAGATATTAATGAATAGAGTTATGACTTGCAAAATAGCCAAAGAAATTTGGGATAAGTTAGAAGTAACTTATGAAGGAACGGTTGATGTTAGAGACAATAGAATTGATATGTTAACTAGTGAATATGAAGCCTTCAAAATGAATCTAGATGAAACCATCACTAGTATGTACACAAGGTTTACTCACATAATCAATTCTCTCAATGCCTTAGGAAAGACCTACACCTCATATGAAATGATTCAAAAGACACTTAGAGGTCTTCCACTCATATGGGAACCAAAAGCCACTGCAATAATGGAAGGTAGGAATCCTAAAACCACTTCACTAGATGAACTTATAGATTCACTGCAGCTAATAAAAGCTTAAGTGATGATGATAGTGAATCAAGTGATCTAGACCAAGATGAATTGGAATTTATTACTAAAAGACTTGCCAAGTTCTATAGAAGAAACAAAAAGTTCCTTAGAAAGTTTAGTAACACAAAATCTGAAAAAGGGGAAACAAGTAGGGAGGAAAACAAAAATGAAAATGATCCACCTACATGTTATCATTGCAAAAAGGCAGGTCATATATGTGATACCTTATGAAAGAAAGACTTAAAAAGATTAAATGTTACTACCCATATCAACAAGGTGCACCTTTCTTTTCAGGAGCTTTCCCATAAGAACTTCATAGTTAAGTGTGCTTGCCTTGGAGCAATTGATAACACGTCAAAACTGCATAATTGGGCATCTTAACTCAGACTTTACGATTTATATCTTTAATTAAATGTCTAAAATTGTCCCATATTTTAATAAAGTGCCAAAATCATCATTCTTGAACTTTATTGCACTATTTATGAAGTTTTGGTAATTTTTTGTGCAGGAAAATTCCCAGGAACTAAAACCAACACCTGTTCGTATTTCATACATAACTTTTTCGTCCAAGCTCTGATAGAGACAATTCAAATTTCTAAAGAAAGAGGAAAGGATTATCTACAACTGTTGTGTTTTGAGTTTTGTGAGATATGGGCTCCCCAAGAGTCAGATTTGCGATGAATAGAGAATGAAAAAAATGAAAAAATATAACAATTCGGGTCGGGTCTCCTATCCGGATCTGGGTCTAGGGCTTTCCCCCCTATCCTTAAATTCCCTTCTCTTCCTCCCCCTGTGGAGGCAGCCCCCGGGGCTCCCCATTCTCCTCTTCTCCTTCTTCTTCTTCTTCTTTTTCTTCTTCTTCTTCTTTAGTTTGTTTCTTTTGTTCTTTTCAATTTTGCTTTGCTCCTTCTCTGATCTCTCATCCTTCTTCCCTCTCCATCTCCATCCCTCCTCTATTTTTTTACCCCCTTGCAGCTTCTTTTTCCTTCTTCAACCTCCCTCTGCCTTCCGGTTGCAGCTCCATCCGAGCAAATCTCCCACGGCCAGCCTATCATCCGACCATCCGTCTGCTGCATAGCACAGCAGCCACGGCCGAACACAGCACCAGAAGCTCCTCTACTCAGCCTGCAGCAGACCACCACGACCCCCTACTGATGCCATCAATAGCAACTCCACAGCAGCAGCTTCTCCCCTTGTCCTCCTTGGCTAGCTCTCCACCACACAGCAGTCCTAGTAGAGTATAGCAGTTCCAGCAGATCAGCAAACCGAGAACTCTCATAGCAGAACAGACCCTTGGCTCTCCATGGCTCTCTCTCTCTCTCTCTCTCTCTCTCTCTCTCTCTCTCTCTCTCTCTCTCTCTATTTTATTTTATTTTATTTCATTATTTTTCTTGTTGTTCCCTTCCTTCCATTCTCTTTCAATGTTTTGTTAATTGTTTTTATTTCAAGTAAAGTTCAAGTTGAATTGTTATTATTTAGAGAATTTAATTTTTATGATATTAAGTTTCTGTTAAAGTTGTTTTCTTCTTTTTTGTGTTTTGTTGGTTTTGTTTTTATGTTCGAATATGTCAAGTTTGATTTCTTAGAAAAAAAATGAAAAAAATATAAAAAGAAAAATATATTGTTTTTGTTTTGAAGTTTTCCAAGTTTAATTTTCTTTTGAGGTTCAGCTTAGTTTAGGGTCAGCTTTGTTAAAATTGTGTTTATCATATTCTGTTTTCGTTTAGATCGCTAATGGTTTAATTTTGATTCGAGATTCTACTTCTTGTTAAAGGTTCATTTTTTTATCGTGTGTATTCATGTCTAGTTAAGTTTCCTTTGCGTGTTTTAATTTCATATTCAAAGTTCCCTTCTTTAATTAACACGTGGTTTAATGTTTCCTTAAGTAGGTTAGGGTTTTCATTCTTGCTCTTTAATTTAGTGAATGTTAGTTTTAGGGTTTAAATTGTGTGTCATTTAATTTGTCAAGAGTGAAATTGAACCATTTTGAAAACCCCCGAATCAGAACTAAGTTCAGTTCCTTTTTAATTTCGATTGGAAGAACGTAAATTTTGAGATTAAAACGCATTCCCTGAGGAGACGATCTAGCCCTTGGGCTTAATATTACATGACGTAACTCCTATACTTGGGATAACTTTCGAGCTGCTCATTTTCGAGTGAGTCAGCAATCTTGGGATGGGTGACCACCTGGGAAGTTTTCTCAGGAAGTGTGTGAGTGAGGACAAAATACACTGAAAAGGACACATGTTGATTTGTGGGTCCAATCATTAGTTTGATAAGGCCCGCCCCCTATTGTCTGGTCTAGGTGGAGGAGGAGAAACGCAGTGCTCCCTGACAAACCCAGGTTGGGGTGTTACAAGATGGTATCAGAGCCATTACCCCAGCCGGAAGTGTGATGAGATTCACATCGCCTGGGTTTGGAAAATGTGGGTTCGCAACGAGGATGTTGCGTTCTATAAGTGGGGGAGAATGTGATACCCCGTGAAAGAAAGACTTAAAAGGATTAGATGTTACTACTCATATCAATAAGGGGAACCTTTCTTTTCAGGAGTTTTCCATAAGAACTCCATAGTTAAGCGTGCTTGGTTTGGAGCAATCTTGGGATGGGTGACTACCTGGGAAATTTTCTTAGGAAGTGTGTGAGTGAGGACAAAACACACTGAAAAGGATACATGTTGATTTGTGGGGCCAGTCATTAGTCTGATAAGGCCCGCCCCCTGTTGTCTGGTCCAGGTGGAGGAGGAGAAACACAGTGCTCCCTAACAGACCCAAGTTGGGGCGTTACAATATCAAACCGGACTGCCCTTAACTCAAGAAGGAAAAGAAGAAAAAAAAAACAACTATGAAAGCAACATGAGATGACCCGAGTTTAGGAGAAATAGAAAACAAGACAAGCGGGCAAGAGATAGCCAACATGTGCTTCATGGCACATAATGAAGAGGTAAATTCATACTACTCCTTATCAGAAAAATCTAGTAGTAAATCATGTGATGAATCTTGTGATAGCCTGCCTTCATACAAAGAACTTCAAGCTGAGTTGTTTGCCTTACATAAAAGATTTATCAAAGTTTCTAAAAGAAATATAACTCTAAAAGAACAAAATGAAAATCTAATAAAACAACTCGAAATCTCTAAATCTATTGAAAAATAGAAAGAAACCCACATTGAAAATCTAAAAGAGAAAATAAATGATATGACTCAAGATATAGTCAAATTACAAGTAGATGATCAAAATAAGAGGGATTTAGAAATAAGTTATCTTAAAAAGAATATTGAGGACAAAGATAAATTTATCTACAACTTCACAAAAGGAAAATAAAACTTTGAGAAAATGGTTGGACAACAAAGGATGCATGGAAATAAAGAAGGAATTGGTTATAATGGAATAACAAATAAAAGAAAAAAGAAGTTGCTCATGGGGTACTTTGTGAAAGAAGCCAAATATTATGCTAGTACTTCCTCAACCAATGTACATGAACATACTACTAGCTACATGTGCAAGAACAAAGGTCATATTATGTTTAATTGCTCACTTAAGAAGAAATATGTTAAAATTAAAATTGAATGGAAAGTAAACAATGGAATTAGATATGATTTAAAGAAAGTTAAGAAAATTTGGGTGCCAAAAGTAACACCTTAAATCCTTTATTATAGGTATGTTTTAGGACAACACCATCAAGGGAAAAGTGGTACTTGGACAGCCGGTGTTCAAGACACGTGACCGGATATAAAACCAAGTTCACCACATTAATGCAAAAAGATGGGGGATACGTTGTGGAGACCCGAATGATTATTGTAATTTAATAATAGGAGGAGGAGAGGAAAGAAGGAATTAAAGAAGGAAATTAAACAGGGTCTCGTCGATGAACACAGGGGATACATCGACGAGCACACATGAGGGGCTCATTGACGGGGATAAGTCTTGTCGACGAGAAGATATCGAGAGGATATATCTTCTGAATTTCATCGATGAAGAGTGAGCATTCATCGACGAATTTCCTTGTTGACCTCGTCGACGAAGTGACGTGGCTCATCAATGAAGGCCAGTGTATAAATAGCCTAAACTAAATTTTATGCTAAAATCTCACGCTTCTCTCTCTCTCTCTCTCTCTCTCTCCTGTTCGACTTATCTTCCTTCTCTCTAAGTTTTCAGGCCGGACTTTTGCTGGTTCGACGATTCGGGGCCACCACGACACTCTTGGGAAAGTTCTTCATATCTACGGGTGTGGATCGTTGGTGGGGCTACCTTGGATTTCATCCCAGGTTTAGGGTAAGGTTTTATATTAAGTATTTGACTTTTCTATAATTGTAAAAATTGTAGTAGTCAAGAAAATACTGAAGTTTTGTTCGGGGAGATATTGATTTTAGGGTATTGAACGGGGAACCCTGTAGGTGCAGGACTGGTTTACTTTAAGGGGTTTTTCAGAAGTCAAGTAAGGGAATCAACTAAAGCAGCTATTTTCCATGAAAATTATTATTACTTATTAGCAAATTAATTTTCATAAAGCATGTATTATATGTGTGAGTATATTGGTAGAAAATGAATATTTGGGAAAATACTACTGTTATACAGGAAATATGATTTTTAGAATGGAATTTATGGTTTTATTCAGTATTTTGTGGCATGAATAATATTTTACTCAAATTGTATTATGTTAATTAAGTTTATAGGAAAAGCATATTTGTAGTTATTTCAGTATAATACAGTACATTATGATTTTTGGATACATGATAAATAATATTTTTATTTAGATCACTATGTATGTTATGTTCGACGCAAGGCCATATTTTTTTTACTGGCACAAGGCTGTTGATTATGTATGTTTTTTGGCGTAAGGCCGTAACTATGAATTTTTTGGCACAACACCATAGATATGAATCTAATTGGCGCAAGGTTGAATTTATTTATGTTATTATGGAAATCAGAACATGCTATCAATCTATTTACGTTAAACAATATATTAGCATGTATTATATGTTAGCAGAACCCGAATGAGAGTTCAAATCAGCTATAGGAGCATGGTACCGTAGCTATATATTAGAATTGGTGTATTCCCAAGAGGGGGGGGGGTGAATTGGAATTTAAAACTTTTTCACCTAGGTTAATTTATCCAACAATAGTAAATACACAACCTAGGGTTAGTCTATACAATTTCCAAATGCTTAGATAAGTATAATGTGGAAATTAAGTCATACACATCATTCACCCATAACATACATATGTGGTACGTATAAACTGCAGAAATATAAACAAACACATGATATGTTATCACGGTTCGGCCAACTGTGCCTACGTCCCCACCTCTAACTCGCAAGTAAGAGGATTCCACTAATAGCTCACTTAAGGGTGGAGCGACACCGTTTACAACTAGGTCAAATTAACACAGGGCTGACCCCAACCTTAACCAGGTCAATTAGCGGGGCTGACCTCAACCTACACGTCTTAACAGGACGACGCGCCTAGCTTTCCTAACTGAGTCTAAGTCAATCCGGGACTATTCTAGGGCTAGTCTCTCTCTTTAGGCTAGGATATACAACAAATGTGTATATAAACAGATGGTACAGTGATTGTGCTTTTGTGTAAAGCAGATATAAATCCAAATACGCACAATAACATACACCACAAATATGATTCAATATGTAAGCTCAATGTGGTCAAAATGGTTCAACTCTTAAAGTATTTTCTATCAGTGTAATGCGTACATGAGAGTGGTAAACAAGAAATCTTTGTATCACACGATATTCAACAAATAAGTTCACACAAAGATGTCAAGTCTCCAGTATTTCAATCAGTAAGATATATCAAGCATGTAAGTATTAAATGATCTATATTCTTGGTTTGCAAAAGATGTGTAATCTTTGTATTCAGCAAATAATATATGAGTGAGAGAATATTGCAACAAAGATCACTATCACACGAACAAATATCTCTTCAAATATTTTACAAGATGAAAGCGCAATAAATATTTGAAAGTGTTTGAAAAGTTTTTGCAACCAAAACCAAATACAATCTTCTCAAGATCTTGCAACGAAGGTGCAAGCTTGAAAGATCTATCAACGTCTTCTTAGGATAGGCTTATTAGAAAAAGCCCCCTAAGAATCCTTAGGTTTGGCTCTCAAGAAAATCGTGTCAAAATAAGTAGCACGAGGAGAGCAAACCTATTTAAGTAAAACACTCAATCAACTTTCAAATGATGTAGGCAATAATAGAAGGCAAGTATGAGTGATTTGAGTAAGAAAATGAGTAGTATAGGGTTTTTATTTTTCAGAGAATTCTTCCCTAATCAAAGAGGCTAAATCTACCTAATTTGCACAAGTGATCTCATATATATAGATATTTGAGAAAATATGACCATTGGGGACCTATTGGGTATTATTAAGAAAGTGTAATGACATTTAGAACATTTTAACCCTGTTTAAAAATATTAACTGCGGTAAAAAAATCAGGGCTACCTAAAAGGTCCGGTCGACCAAAACATGTTCGGTCGACTAAGTCTCATATGGTTCGGTAGACCAGGGGACTTTTGAATTGAAGGCTCGGTCGACCAGGAGAGGGCGATTTCCCAAACTTCAGAGGTTTGGTCGATCGGGCCATTTTGAACTGCCTGGTTCGGTCGACCAGACTGCTGGGATTTCTCTTGAGGACCCTTTGGTTGACTAGGTAGTTGGAGAACAAAAGGTGCTCGGTCGACCAGACAGTCAAAATGTTGACCAGGGTGTGTTTCGGTCGACTAGGGCTTTTTGAACTACCTGGTTCGGTCGACGAGGACCTTGGTCAACTGTTGACCCAAGGAGGTTTCGGTCAACCAGGCCAAAATGAACTGGCTTGGCTAGTTGACTGAAAGTGCACCATGTGTGCATTCCGGTCCCATTTTGAAACAAACAAGCCCTATTCAAGTACCTAACAAGCATATGTGTACATGTGTGTGTCCTAAGGTCACTTGGGGTCCAATTTTAAGACACCGAAAAAGTTCGGTGTCGGTCGACCGAAGGGTACACCCTAAGGTCTTCTAAGGTCCTTTCTCATTCATGGTTTGTTTGAGCTAACATAGTAAATCATACATGTGATGTGTGTGAGCTTATTACAAACCAAATACCTACTTACTATTACAGACCAATTAAATATATTACAATGCTGAATTATAAATTGGTCTTTATGCTTTACTTGCTTTGTGCACATCTTTATCTTAACATTCTTAGTTCCTGCACAAAAACTCAAACACTCATTTGATACAATGAGTATTTGTCATAATCAAAACCGGGTGTGACCAATAGGGTCAACGCTATATATGAAAGTTCAGTTCAGTTTAGACTTGTGCTAACTGCCCTAGCTAGTAGAGGGGGTGGAAGTTGGATAGTCGATGTGGCTTTCAGTATAGAGTTATAGACATCCACCTAGTAGTCCAGACTAGGGTGTGGCGGGCCCATCATACTTACAAGAATTTTTGACTCGGCAGTGGTTGGCTAGCCATTGTCTGGTCCCACCATCAGGTTGCACAACCCGTCATGGGGGGCAATACATGACATCAACTAGCTATTCATCTTGGGAAAATTTTTGAATTACTAGTTATATCAGACGATTTATGAACTGTATGATTTAGTTGAATTATGAACTTATATGTTTACTCAATTATGTTATTAATAGTGTTTTCAAGTATGTGACATGTATTGTATATCTATTATAGCATTAATTATTCATGTTGCCACACGACTATATTTAGTTTATTTCCTTTACTGACAGGTGTCTCACCCCATCTTAAATCCTTTGAGGGAACCCAGATAGACTGGCAGAATGAGGTCACCACTAAGGCAGTATTTATCACCCCACTAGGAGGGTGAGTCTTTTGTACTATAGTCAGTGGATTTTGATATCAGATCCTAGATGTATCTTTCGATGTTTTTGGGGATTGTATATATGTATACAGGTAGTATTATAGTGGACTATTGATAACTTTGGTATTATGCACTTTATTGTTTGGAGAATGTAATTTTATGTTTACTGCTGCTAGGTTTCCGCTATGTATGACATGTGTATCCTCGCTACCCACGGGTTCGAGTTGATGTTATGGCTATTTAGTGGTATCAGGGTGTTAATGTAATTAATTATATAGTAAATGGAGCATGTCATTACAGTTTGGTATCAGAGCCTAGGATGCTAGGTTCTGTAGACTTTAGAGTGCAGCAGTAATAATACCAGAATATAGGATAAAGGAATTTGAGGTCTACTTTTGTGATCTAGATGTAGGATTTCCATGATGGCTTATGTGATTTTTTTGGGGTGATGATTTCAAGAAAGCCATGGTAAACTATCATCGGGTTAGGTATCTAAGTTGCAGGATTGAACCTTGAATTAAGATCAAGGATGATGAAATAGTTAAGAATATAATATACTAGTTAGATGATATGTTATGGTGATAGGGCCCTAATTTAAGTTTATTGTTTTTTGCAGGATTGACCCTA
Organism: Malania oleifera; assembly: GCF_029873635.1. Classification (NCBI taxonomy): domain Eukaryota; kingdom Viridiplantae; phylum Streptophyta; class Magnoliopsida; order Santalales; family Ximeniaceae; genus Malania; species Malania oleifera. Next base: position 43,481,236 of record NC_080421.1, on the reverse strand, counting down.
GAGGTAATAGTGCCCATGCTAGTGGGAATGAGGGGGTTGGGCCCTTAAGAGCTGCGGGCGGTGATTTCGATGCAGTATTGCACAGCATGTCACAAAAAGTCATGGCTGAAATTGCCAAGAATTCCAGAGAGCTGGGTGGTTCATCTATAGGCCACGGAAGCTCGATTGAGAAGTTCATTAAGATGAATCCTCTGGCTTTCTCAGAAGGAACTGATCCTGCTATCGCTTAAAATTGGGTGCGGGAGATCGAGAAAGTGTTTGTAGTGCTACAGTGTATATAGGAGCAGAGGGTATTGTTCGCTACGTATAAATTGATTGGAGAGGCCGAGAGATGGTGGATGGAAGTGAAACTCCTAGAGCAACAGAGGAAAATGCCTATGGAGATGACATGGGAACTATTTAAGGAGATATTTTTTGACAGGTATTTTCTAGCCTCATCCAGAGAAGCTACGATAGTGGAGTTCCTGAACCTGAAGTAAGGACAGCAGATGATGCAGCAGTACACGACAAGGTTTATTGAATTATCTCGCTTCACCCCGTACATTATCCCATATGAGACGAATAAAGTAAGATAGTTTGAAAGAGGTCTAGGGAGAGAGATATATAAGTAGGTATCGATACTAAAATTGCAAGATTTCGCTGAGCTAGTAAAACGAGCAACTATAGCAGAGGTCGGAGAGCGATTTGAGGCCAAGGAGCAGATACAGAAGAAGAGATCCACTCCTTCTGGTTCCCAGCAAGGGGTTTGTCATGGTTCATGGATGAGAGGTTGTTACTATAGATACCGAAGGAAGGAGACAGGGAATCGTGGTTTCCAAGGTATGCGACCACTTCTAGCTTGCCCAACTTGTGAGAAGAAACACCTGGGTGAGTGTCGTGTCGGGTGAGGTATCTGCTACCGATGTGGGGAGCTAGGGCATGTGATAAGAGATTGTCAGGCTTAAATTAGTGCTGCTCTTGCTCCTAGACCTGCTAGGGGAGGCAATCAGGTGCCACGTGGAGGCTAGCAGAGGAATATGGCGTTGACGTTGGGTGATGCTGAGACAACCAATGATGTGGTGAGAAGTATTGTTAGTATGTTTTCATTTAAAGTTATTTAATAATTTGATTCAAGTGCCACACGCTCGTTTGTGTCTATGGGGTATATTAAATTAAGTGGGGCAGCCACACAAATATAGACATCGAACTATTGGTGAGTACACCAACTGGGTCAGCTATAAGGTGTAATATGGTGCTTTATGGTTGTCTAGTTGATATTCATGGGAGAATTTTATCTTGTGACTTGATAGTGCTGGACATACATGGGTTTGATGTCATATTCGGCATGGATTGGCTAGCAGCTAACATTGCCAGTATTGATTGTCATTCAAGAGATGTGATATTCAGACCTCTCGGAAGACCAGAATTCACATTTATAGGGTCACGAGTGTAATCTCTACCTCAATTGGTTTTAGCTATTCAGGCGAGGAGACTACTTCTGAGTGGTTGTCAGGGGTTTATGACCTTTGTGAAGGAAATGACAGGGAATAAACTGAAGCTCACTAATACACTAGTAGTAAAAGAATTTATAGATGTGTTTCCAGATAAATTACTAGGTTTGCCACCTGATCGTGAGGTAGATTTTCCTATTGATCTGCTTCTAGGTACAACATTGATTTATAAAGCACCTTATCGAATGGCGTCAGTAGAGTTGACAGAATTAAAATATCAGTTGCAATATTTTCTTGATAAGGGTTTTATATGACCTAGTGTATCTCCATGGGGAGCCTCGGTATTATTCGTAAAGAAGAAGGACGAGTCTATGAGGACGTGTATAGATTATAGTGAAATTAATAAGGTCATAATTAAGAACAAGTATCCTTTACTCCATATAGATGATTTATTTGACCAGCTCCAATGTGCACGGGTGTATTCTAAAATTGACCTTAGATCAGAATATCATCAAGTGAAGGAAAGGGTAGAAGAGGTCTCAAAGACGACCTTCAAGACCATATATGGACATATGAATTTATTGTTATGCCTTTTGGTCTGATGAATGCTTTTGCGATATTAATGGATTTGATGAATAGAATTTTCCACCCATATTTAGACTAGTCTGTTGTTGTTTTTATTGATGATGTACTGGTCTACTCGAGGAGCTATGAGGAGCATGAGATGCATCTGAGGCAGGTTTTGCAGATGCTTAGGGAAAAGAAGTTTTACACCAAGTTCAGTAAATGTGAATTTTGGCTTGAGAAGGTTGTGTTTTTGGGGCACGTCATCTTTGGGGATGAAATTTCTATGGATCCTAGTAAGATTGATGCAGTAGTGAATTGGGCTAGACTAAGGAATGTCCAGGAGATTAGGAGTTTTTTAAGATTACCTGGTTATTACTATCATTTTGTTAAGGGATTCTCAGCATTATCAAGGCCTTTAACACGACTGATTAGGAAGAACATCAAATTTGAATGGGACGATAGCTATGAGCAGAGTTTTCAGGAATTGAAGCCGATGCTTATGACGGCACCAGTGTTGATCATCTTGTCAGGGGGTGAGGGTTATGTTATCTACAATGATGCATCCTTGAAGGGACTTGGCTATGTATTGATGCAACATGGTAGAGTGGTAGTGTATGCTTCTAGGCAGCTAAAAGAATATGAAAAGAACTACTCTACCCACGATCTTGAATTGGCTGTAGTGGTACACGCATTGAAAATTTGGAGGCATTACCTATATGGCGAGCGATGCGAAATCTTCTCCAACCATAAGAGTTTAAAGTACTTCTTCACTCAGAAGGAATTGAATATGAGGCGGAGAAGGTGGTTGGAGCATATTAAAGATTTCGATTGTACCATCAGTTATTACCCAAGAAAAGCAAATGTGGTAGCTGATGCGTTGAGCAGGAAGTCTGTGGGACTAGTGTTGATAGCTATGGAGATTTAGTACTCGATTTTAATGGATCTACAAAGACTTGGCATAGAATTGGTCGAAAGTGATCCCCAGTCATGCATTGCCAATTTAGTGGTACAACCTACATTGCAGGAAAGGATTAAAGCTACTCAAAAGGAAGATCCAGAATTAATAGAGGTAATGATCAAATTACAGAATGGTGAGGGAGAGGAATTCTGTATTACAGATGATGGAGCTTTGCGATTCCATTCTAGATTGTGTGTTCCTACTAATGATGACATCAGAAAGACCTTCTTAGAGGAGGTTCACAGATCTTTATACATAGTTCATCTCGACAAAACGAAAATGTATAGGGATCTACGAGAGTCATATTGGTGGAGTTGTATGAAAAAGGATATTGCCAAATATGTAGCACAGTGCTTGACGTGCCAGTAGATAAAAGCTTAGCACCAGAGGTCGGCAGGTCAATTGCAATCACTTTTTATCCCATAGTTGAAATGGGATCACATATCTATGGACTTTGTTTTAGGACTACCATCGGCATTGCATGGCCAGAATGCGATTTGGGTGATTGTAGACCATTTGACTAAGACCCCCATTTCCTTCCTATCAAGATCAGCTACTCCCTTAACCGTTTGGCAGAGAATTATATTCAAGAGATAGTCCATTCTTACGAAGTGCCAGTGTCTATAGTATTAGATCGAGACCTGCATTTCACGTCATGATTTTGGAGGAGCTTGTAGGAAGCTCTAGGGTCTTAGTTATCTTTTAGCACGATATTCCATCCTCAGTTGGACGGGAAGATCGAGAGGACAATACATATATTAGAAGATATGCATGCTAGAATTTGGGGGTAGTTGGACCCAGTTTTTTCCACTGGTGGAGTTTGCGTATAATAACAGTTATCAGGTTAGCATCGGTATGACACATTTTAAGACACGTTATGGTAGGAGATGTCGTTCTCCTTTATATTGGGATGAGATGGGTGAGCGGCAAGTTGTGAGACCAGAGCTAGCATAGCAAGTGTGTGATAAGGTTTGACTCATCAGGGATAGAATCAGTGCAGCTTAGAGCTGAAAGAAGAGTTATGATGATAACTGCCACAGGAAGTTGGAGTTTGATATTAGTGACCATGTGTTTTTGAAAATAGCTCCGTTGAAAGGGGTTATGAGATTCGGAAAGAAGGGTAAACTTAGCCCTAGGTTGATTGGCCCGTTTGAGATTTTAGAGAAAGTGGGGCTAGTTGTTAACAGGTTTGCTTTACCACCTGTGTTGTCCAAGATACACGACGTATTCCATATTTCCATGTTGAGGAAATACATCCCAGATCCTTCTCATGTAATCATTTATGGTGAATTAGAGCTCAGTGATTCACTAGTTTGTGAGAAAGTACCAATACAGATTCTGGACAGGAAGGAGCAAGAATTGCGCAATAAGAAGATTCCTCTAGTAAAGGTTATGTGGAGAAATCATGCAATAGAAGAAGTTTATTTGGAGCTCAAGAAAAAGATAAGGCAGAAATACCCACAATTGTTCCAGGAAGTTCAGTTATAACCAAGGAAAGTGTAAGTGATTATGTAATATTTCTTTTGCAGGTACATATAATATTTTAGTTAGTGAGTAGTCTTTTAATTTTGGGAGAATTTCTTTATTTTATGTATGTAATCTCCCAAAGCTCTGAATGTAACCATGGTATTCCTCCGCCATAAGTGAGGGTAAGTAATAAAATAAGTAGACTGTTTATCTTTAAGGGATGATGAATCATATAGATAGTAAATTTAGAGGACAAAATTTTATAAGGATGGGAGAATGTGGAGACTTGAATGATTATCATAATTTAATAATAGAGGGAGGAGAGGAAAGAAGGAATTAAAGAAGGAAATTAGACAGCGTCTCATCGACAAACACAAGGGATTCATTGACGAGCACACATGAGGGGCTTGTCGACGGGGAGGTGTCTCGTTGACGAGAAGATACCAAGAGGATGTATCTTAGTTCTAAATTTCATCAATGAGGAGCGAGCATTCGTCAATGAATTTCCTTCTTGACCTCGTCATCGAAGTGACGTGGCTCGTCGACAAAGGCCAGTGTATAAATAGCCTAAACTTCATTTTCAGCCGAAATCTCACGCACAAACTTCTCTTTCTCTCTCTCTCTCACTCTCTCTCTCTTGTTCGACCCATCTTCCTTCTCTCTAAGTTTTTAGACCGGATTCTTGCTGGTTCGACGATCCGAGGCCACCACGACATTCTTGTGAAAGTTCTCTTCAAATCTACTGGAGTGGTTCATTGGTGGGATTGCCTTGGATTTCATACCAAGTTTAGGGTAAGACTTTGTATTCAGTATTTGACTTTCCTATAGTTGTAGAAATTGTAGTAGTCAAGAAAATACTAAAGTTTTGTTTGAGGAGAAGTTGATTTCAGGGTATTGAACGGGGAAGTAGATGCAGGACTGGTTTACTTTAAAGGGCTTTTCAGAAGTTAGGTAAGGGAATAAATAAAAGCAGCTATTTTCCATGAAAATTATTATTACTTATTAGCAAATTATTTTTCAAAAAGCATGTACTATATGTATGAGTATATTGGTACAAAATGCATACTTGGGAAAATACCGCTGTTATACAGGAAATATGATTTTTAGAATGGAAGTTATGGTTTTATTCAGCATTGTGTGGCACGAATAATATTTTACTCAAATTTGTATTATGTCAATCAAGTTTACATGAAAAGCATATTTGTAGTTATTTCAGTATAAGACAATACATTATGATTTCAGAATACATGATAAATAATATATTTATTCATATCAGTATATACGTTATGTTTGGCGCAAGGCCGTAATTGATAGTCGGTGCAAGGGTGTGGATTATGTATGTTTTCAGCACAAGGCCGTAATTATGTATGTTTTCGATGCAAGGCTGTAATTATGAATGTTTCTGCGCAAGGCCGTAGATATGAATGTAATCAGCGCAAGGCCGCATTTATTTATGTTATTATAGAAATTAGAACATGCTATCAATCTATTTACGTTAAACAATATATTATCATGTATTATATGTTAGTAGAACCCGGATGATAGTATAGATCTATTACAAGAGCACGGTACCGTAGCTATATATGAAAGTTCAGTTCAATTCAGACTTGTGCTAACTGCCCTTGCTAGTAGAGGGGGTGGGAGATGGATAGTCGATGTGGCTTTCAATTTGGAGTTGTAAACATCCACCTGGCAGTCTAGACTAGGGTGTGGCGGACCCATCGTATTTATAGAAATTTTTGACTCAGTAGTGGTCGGCCGGCCATTGTCGGGTCCCGCCTTCGGGTTGCACAACCTGTCATGGGGGGTAATACATGACATTAGCTAGCTATTCATCTTGGGAAAATTTCAGAATTACTAGTTATATTAGACGATTTATGAACTGTATGATTTAGAAAAATTATGAACTTATATCTTTACTCAGTTATGTTATTAATAGTGTTTTCAAATATGTGACATGTACTATATATCTATTATAGCATTAAATATTTATGTTACCATACAGCTGTATTTAGTTTATTTCTCTTACTGAGAGGTGTCTCACCTCAGCTTAAATCATTTCAGGGAACCCAAATAGACCGGCGAACCGAGGTCACCGCTAAGGCAATATTTATCACCTTGCTATAAGGGTGAGTCTTTTGTACTAGGGTCAGTGGTTTTTGATATCAAATCCTAGATGTATCTTTCGATGTTTTTTGGGATTGTATATGTGTATACATGTAGTATTATGGTGGACTATTGATAACTCTGGTATTATGCACTTTATTGTTTAGAGAATGTAATTTTATTTTTACTACTGCTTAGGTTTCCGCTGTGTATGACATATGTATCCCCACTACCCGTAGGTTCGGGTTGATGTTATGGCTATTTAGTGGTATCAGGGTGTTAATGTAATTAATTATATAGTAAATGGAGTAGGTCGTTACATACGTAACCTTCGGTGACGATGCCAAAGGTAAAATTGTTGGAATTGGCAAAGTAGGTAAAGAGCCCTTACAATTGATGATGTGTTGTTAGTAGATGGTTTAAAGCATAATCTATTAAGTATTAGTCAACTAGTGACAAAGGTTTTGAAATCATCTTTAAGAAAGACAAATGCATAATTCAAAATCCTAAGAATAATGAAATTCTATTCACAGTTCATAGAATGAACAATGTGTATTGCATAAATCTTGATAATTTAATTTCTCAAGATGTAACTTGCTTGGCTACACTAAATGAAAATAGTTGGCTTCAGCATAGAAGATTAGGACATGCTAGCATGAATCTTCTATCTAAATTATCTAATAAGAATCTTGTAAAAGGTTTACCAAATACTAAATTTATAAAAGATAAAATTTGTGATGTTTTCCAATTAGGAAAAAAAGTCAAGACAAGCTTTAAAAAGAAGAAATATATATCAACTAGAAGGCCCTTACAACTCATGCACTTAGCCTTGTTTGGACCTACTAGAACTCAAAGCTTAGGTGGAAACCAATATGTGTAATTGTTGACGATTATTCTAGATACACATGGGTATTTTTTTTAGCCAATAAAGATGAAACTTGTGATATGTTAATAACTCTATGCAAGAAACTTTAAACTGAGAAAGGTTATAATGCTACCAACTTTAGGAGTGACAAAGGTAGAGAATTCAAAAATAAAGCTGTTGAACAATTTTGTAGTGATCATGGTATAAATCATAATTTTTCAGCTCCTAGAACTCCACAAAAAAATGGAGTTGTTGAAAGAAAATATAGAACCCTTCAAGAAAAGGCTAAAACGATGCTAAATGAAAACAATTTATCTAAGTATTTTTGCGCTGAAGCTGTAAATATAGCTTGTTAAGTGATAAATAGGGTATCTATTAGATCAAGCCTAAACAAGACACCTTATGAACTATGGAAAGGTAGAAGGCCTAACATAGCTTACTTCCATGTATATGGGTGTAAGTGCTTTGTTCTAAATAACAAAGATGACTTAGGGAAATTGGATGCCAAATCAGATGAAAGTATTTTCTTAGGATATGCTACAAATAGTAAAGCTTATAAGATCTATAATAAAAGAACACTTACTATCATTGAATCAATGCATGTAACTTTTGATGAATTAAATCCCTTTGCAAATGATATCAAGAATGACGAAAAAGAAGATATCACACAAAAGGTAGAAAATATTGAATTAGAGAAAACGATGAAGAAACTTCACAAGAAAAACCCATAGAAAATCAAGAATTACCAAAAGAATGAAAATATGTTAAAAATCATGCAAAAGATCAAATTATTGGAGAACCATCAAAAGGAGTAACCACTAGATCATCATTGAAGAACATATGCAACCATTATGCATTTCTATCTCAAGATGAACCAAATAATATAGAAGAAGTATTAAATGATGATTCATGGATTATGGCTATACAAGAAGAGCTCAATCAATTTGAAAGAAGTCAAGTATGACGATTAGTGCCCAAACCTAAAGATCATTCAATCATAGGAACTAAATGGGTCTTTAGAAACAAGAAAGATGAAAATGGGATAGTTGTTTGAAACAAAGTTAGGCTAGTAGCTCAACGATATAATCAAGAAGAAGGTATTGATTATGATGAAACTTTTGCCCCTGTAACTAGAATGGAAGCAATTAGAATGCTTCTAGCCTATGCATCCCATAAGGAATTTAAGCTATATCAAATGGATGTAAAAAGTGCTTTCCTAAATGGGTATATAAATGAAGAAGTTTATGTAAAACAACCACCAGGTTTTGAAGACACAAAACATCCCAATCATGTATTTAGATTAAAGCCTTGTATGGTTTAAAACAAGCTCCTACAGCTTGGTATGAAAGACTAAGCAAATTTCTACTTAATAATGATTTTTCAAGAGGAAAAGTTGACAGCACCTTATTTATAAAGAATAAAAAAAAAATGCTAATAGTACAAATATATGTGGATGACATCATTTTTGGAGCTTGAAATGAAGAATTATGTAAAGAATTTTCAAATTGCATGCAAAAAGAGTTTGAAATAAGTATGATGGGAGAGTTGAATTATATCCTAGGGTCACAAATCAAACAAACCAAAAGTGGAACTTTTATAAATCAAACAAAATACATTAAAGATATGTTGAAAAAGTTTGACATGGAAGGAAGTAAATCCATAGGAACTCCTATGAGCACCTCAACAAGCCTTGATAAAGAAGAAAAGGGAAAATCAATGGACACAAAACATTATTGAGGAACGATAGGAAGCCTATTGTATTTGACAGTCAGTAGACCTGGTATCATGTTTAGTGTATGCATGTGTGCTAGATTTCAATCAGCACTTAAGAAATCTCATCAAGTCACTGTTAAAAAAATACTAAGGTACTTGGTAGGTACTCTTGATTTAGGATTGTGGTATCCCAAGGAGACTGATTTTGAAATGACTAGGTATTCGGATGTGGATTACGCTGGATGTAAAATAGATAGAAAAAGTACTAGTGGCACATGTCACTTTCTAGGTCGCTCACTAGTATCTTGGTTTTCAAAGAAGCAAAATTCCATAGCTTTATCCACAGCCGAAGTCGAATACATAGCTGCCGGGAGTTGTTGTACACAAACACTATATATCTACAGTACTTTGATCTGCATGTGTTTGTGTTTAAATGGTTATTCTGTTGAAATACATGCTTAGTATAGAAAGCCTCCTGCATGGCGAATGCAGTGGATGAGAATTGCCTGCTGGTAGATTATAGGTTCTCGCATGCCTTACTCTTGAAATACGGCCTGTTTGAGAATCGTTTTTGTGTAGGTTAATTTTGGGAAACGTCCTGTTTACAGCCGGCATGCTGCCGAATTTTTTGTAAACATGTGCCAAAAATAATTGAGATGATTTGCTTTGTTGTGTGCAAATGTGATTTATATTTAAAGTCTAAATACTTACGCTTTGCTCATTTGCGTTAAATGGTTAAACTCCTTGGGGTTGGTTGTGCGTATTTATTTAGAATATTGGCAGATTCTTATGGATTGCTTACATCCTTAGAAAAAATGCTGAAAAATAAATAAATAATAAAAATTTAACCTTTGCACATAACCTAATATCATTTTCTTAATACTAAACTCCTTAAAACTTGAGTGCGTTTCTAAGATAATTTGTGAATTTTACTCAAGATTGATTTATAAAGAAAATGCGTATTCTTAGGGGGAGTCCTTTATCTCAAAATCATTAGGAATTGAGAAAATATATATATATATATATATATATATATTTATATATCTTGCATTCACCGCTATACCTTTTGGAAAATATAATAACAATTGATATCAATGTGCACATCTTGGTAAATCTATATTTGATATCATGTTCATTTCAAAACTCACACCATATCCTTATAACTAGTGGTATTTTTTTTAATTGGTATTTTCTCTACCACGTAGTTATAACGATTAGTATTAGACTTACACATTTAATATACTATACCTTATGGGCATACATGTCTGTTTTGGAAACCAGAGATGATTTAAATAAAATTAACTCTAAAATATTTTTGAAATGATGAGTGAAAAACCAATGAAAGATTAATATTCATCCTTGCATAATCATTCATTAGGGGAGTATAGAATATTAAAATTGTTAACGTGCTACATGCTACTTTCAAATATACATAGTTATGGCATATTTCAAATATACATAGTTAGAGATCAAATATGAAAAGTGAAAAAATATGTTGAAATATGATTAATTGATTGAAATATGTTGTATACTATTCATTATAACTCCAAACAAGTCACTTAGGTACAGAGTTATGATTGGGAATTGTCTACTTTCAAACGGCATGCTGCCGAATTTTTTTAATCTTCCCAATATACTTTTTGTATCTAATTGATGTCCTTTGCTTTTGCGCTTTATTGCTTAACCCTTTTTGCTGTTGCCAAAAGGGGGAAAAGAGGCAATAGTGAGTAATACTGTGCTTAATTATACTTTCATCTCTTATTACCCATATCTTTATGCATAAAGTCAGGGATTACCTTTCTTGGCTGAACCCACTTTTGCATAAGGTATTTGTCATCATCAAAAGGGGGGAGATTGTTGATCTCATTGGTCACACCCAATTTTGATTATGACAAATGGTTGTACTGAGAATTGCATGCAGGTTCACCTTATGCACGCTTTAGGACTGAAAGATATATCATGATGGCGTGCGGTGTTCGTGCCGAAGAATGAAGATCTATGCATTGTATTTTATATTTATTTGTTTATTTCTTCATTCTGGGATGTAATTTATTATGAACTGTGCGCGTATATAACTTGTAATAATTTGCATCATGCATGGTAGGTAGGTATGCTCAAAACGCTGGATTTTTTTCCAGTAGGATAGAAAATCCTTAGGTCTCTAAACAAATGCACAAAATGTCCCCATTATCATCTTCATATCAGGGGAATTATAATTTCCTAAAATTGGACTAAAAATTGAAAAGGTTGAGAGGGTTCGGGCGACCAAACCTATGCCATGTAAAGCGTCTTGGGCGACCGAACTAGTCAACATGTTGACTTAGCTTTGGGTGACCGAACCTCTTTTGAACGTATCTTCCTCGGGCACCCGAATGCTTGTCAGAGCACTTTTCAACTACTTAGGCGACCGAATATTTATGTTCAAATAGAGGCTCGGGAGACCAAACTGCCTGGTTCGGTTAACCGAACTCAGCTTCCAACACCCGAACCTCGGACATTTGGCTACTAACTTTGGTTCTACCAACCGGTCCTCAACTTGAGCACCCGAACCTCTTAAAGTTGAATTTTTGACTGTGTTTGTTCGGGCACTTGAAACTCACGCCGGGCACTCGAACCTTGCAGGTTAAAATAATTTTTACTGATTTTTTAAATGGGGTAATTTGGGTTAATTTTCTTAATGGTATTTTAGACAATTCTAATTATACCCATTATGTGCCCAATGTTAAAAAATCCTCCCTGCCTATAAATACTTGTTCATTTGTCTTCATTAGCAAGGATTAGCAAACTTGATTAAGGAAAAATATTTTCTCAACTTTCAAAATCCTAAAAACCCTATATTAGCCAAATATTTTCTTGTAAACACTCACATACTCCTCATTCCTTTTCTCTAAGCATTGTGAGTATTTCTATAAGGCATTTGTGCTAAAATTTCTCTAGCTAAGACTCTCTCTTGGTATATTGATTGATTAATTGATTTTACTTGAGAGTATAGCCTAAAGTTCTTCCACCGATTTCATTTGATAAATATAGTGTGTAAAGACTTAGAAGGTTTCTGGTTCTTGCATTATTGTTGTAAGTTACCTAAACATAGATTTTGTGTGCAAAAATCCTTTTATAAAAGCTAGTCTTTCAAATAACTCCATTGTGCTTTATACATTGAAATATCCTATTGAGTTTGTTTGATTTATCTTGCTTAGCATATTTGAAACCTTGATTTGTTTTTGTGATATTCAAATATTGTGTTTCAAATCTTTCTTAGATACACACTCTAGATCCTGATTGATTATCATACATGATTGAGTGTTTAGCACACATTAGAGCACTGAGCATATTTACATATCATTCGTGCCTGCATTATTGACTGAGCTATATTGGTGCACACATCTTCTTGTCTTGAAGTGCATTTTCATGTACAAACATTCTTATACACATTGGCTGTATTTTAGGCACGGGCCTGAAGAGGGAGACTAGTCCTATGGAATAGTCCTGGATTGGCTTAAACCCGGTTAGGAAAGCTAGGTGCCTCATCCTATTAGGGTGTGTCAGTTGAGGTCAGCCCCTTGAATTGACCTTGTTCTATTAGGTGCCACTCCACCCATTTAAGCGAGCATTATAGTGGTAATCCTTGTGCTAGTGTGGCCAAGGTAGGGACATAGGCACGGTTGGCCGAACCCCGATAACATATCATGCGCTTTCTTTAATTTTCAGCATTTTACATTTATTGCATGTGTATGTTTGTTTGATGACTGCATAGACTGACCCGAGGCTAAATTACATTGTTGTTAAAATCAATAGACCTAGGCAACAAATTTTAAATACCCAATTCACCCCCACCCTCTTGGGGTTGCACAATAACTATCAGATTGTTTGATTTTCATACTTTGGTTGGTTGGATTGTTTTTTTAATTTTTCAGTACTTTGTGGTGTGATTTGGTTGTGATCATAAGATTATTTTACTTTCTTGTTGTTGCATTAAAACAAGTAAAAAGTTAAAAAGATGTTAAATTTTTAAATAATCCAATTCACCCCCCTCTTGGGAAAGCTATTGGAATTTAAATAATCACAACAATAACAAAATCCCTTGGATTGTTTTACTTTTCTACATTTCCTTCCATGATGAAATAATGCTAATATACTACTAATAAAGAAGTTCATCTCATAAAATATTACATTCTTAATAATTATCTCGATCAATTTTATCCTGTACCAGATAATGCCTAAATAAATTAAACGAAACTACTAAGAGAATGCTACTAATTACAGCTCAATTCACCCAATGTTGAGAGCAACCTGAGATTATCCTTCTTAATTATTTGACCATTCCCAATCAAATCTATTTCCTGAATCAATCAAAGAAAACCTAGGTTGTTTAGCATATGTTTGGAAATTCTAGCTTATTAGGAGTATGCATAATCAATTAATTAACACATTGTACGCATCACATATACAGTTAGATTTGTGCAATTAGTATCTAAGATGAAAGTACTATGATTAATCCCAACGCAGTCCCTCAAGGACATACAGCACTGACGATAAAAGTAGAAGGTTTGTGCAGATTTGTAGCCTCCAAATTTGCAATGGATTTATCTATGAGTATTCTATCATTTTTCTTGCTAGAGATACAAGGCACTTTCAACAAATTTCTAATCCACAATCAATACAAAAATATGTGAATGTAACACAAACGCACACAGTCACATGTGCACACACAAGCACACAGTCACCTCGCACATTGGTTTGTAGAAGAGGAAGAAAAGAATAAGAGGAAGAAGAAGAAGAAGAAGAAGAAGAAGAAGAAACCTGCTTGTTTGATTTACGACAGCGGCAGCGGCGGAATTGGGAGGAGTGAACGGAGATAGGCGAACAACATATGCACAAATGCACACAACACACACACAAGCTTGAAGAGAAGAAGAAGATGATGATGATGATGATGATGACCTAGGAGGAGCCAGCTACAGCGGCGGGAGGAGCGAACGACAATGGGAGAGAGGAGGAGAGGAGGGAAAGAGATTAGGGAAATGAGGGAAATGAGAGAGAGATTAGGGGAAAATAGGAAAATAAAAGTGGTATTAGTGACGATTCCCAAATCCACCACTAATAATGGGCTAATAGTGATGGATCTTCAAATTCGTTACTAATACTCTGAAATAAATTTACTTTTATTTATTTTTGAATAACAGAGGTATTTGTGACGTCCCCCAATCCATCACTAATAAGGGGCTAATAGTGATGGATCTTCAAATTTGTCACTAATACTCTGAAATAAAATATTTTTATTTTTTAAAAATAAAAGAGGTATTAGCTACGGTTCCCAATTCCACCACTAATAAGGGGCTAATAGTGACGAATCTACAAATTCATCACTAATACTTTGAAATAAAATTTTTTTTATTTTTATTTTTTAAATAAAAGAGGTATTAGTGACGGTTCCCAAATCCGTCACTAATAAGGGGCTAATTGTAAGAACACGATCCGTGAGAGATGGAATAAATAAATAAGAAAAGGGTAAAATAGTAAATTGAGCAGGCTTCTTCGATGAAGCCAAAGTTTCGTCGATGAAGGCCCTTCTGATGTTTTGTGACAAAATACAAAGGCTCGTTGACGGGGAGAAGTTGAGAGGTTTTAGGAAATCGGTAAATCTCAGGCTCGTTGACAAGGCCACCGCTACGTCGATGAACTCCCTTTGTTGACTCGTCAACGAAGACATCGCCTCGTCGGTGAGGTTAGTTGAGTCAAAAGCTCTATAAATATCTTTTTCTTTGGTTCTTGGCTAAGATATCAAAATGCTCCCCCTCTCTCTCTAGAACTCGAAGCCACACTCTCTCTCTTTAGATTTCTTCGCCATTTGTCATTAGAATCGACGATTTGACGTTACTGCGAGGATCAAGGAAGGATTCTCTTCGTGATTTGTGGAACGGATCTTCGTTTCAAAGATTTCCAGCTTTTGACCCAAAAATTGAGGTAAGGCTCGATTTTCATTTCTATTTTGGTAGATATGTAGAGAATGGAATTATAAGTATGTTTTTTACTATGATTTATAGGTTTTGGGAACTCAGTTTGCTATTTAGGAGCCGTAGAGTTCGAGTTGAATTTTCCAGGAATGGTAAGGGGATTCTATTTATCTCTGTTATTTTTTAAATCAGATTTAGCATAATTGTGGTTCACAAACCTGTGTGTGTTTTGGCTGCTTATTTGGGTAAATCTAACAAGTAAAATTACAAGGTTTTAATGTTACAGTTTTGGGAAAAGGGGGCATCGGGTTGCATCTCTGGTTTCATTGGAAAATCGTGGATATATTTTCTTATATATTGTGTTATGGAGATGGTCATGCCTTGACTTGTTTTAAACTTTATTTTGGAAATCATGATTTGGAGATTAGCAAATGAGGGAGGAATGAACTGTTATATGAACATGCATTAGGTGGTGATTTGCTAACATGAGATATAGGAACGTGAGTTCTGAATTGTTCCAGGTTGTGAAAGAGTGTCCGGCTCTATATCCAATGGCGTGAAATATCGCCTCTTACCGACTAATCACTGAAGGGTGTGGATCCACCAGATGTACCAGTACGATGCCATGGGAGCCTGGGGCTATGCCATGTGCCGAGGATGCCATGTAATACGGTTCGGCTTCTTACCGAAGGGTGTGATGACACCAGGTTACTTGATCATGTGTGTGTGTTGAGAACTATACTGGAATTTTTTTGTGAAAAATACTGGAACTGTATTGAACTGTGTATGTTTTATGTCATGATAACACTTATTTGCCACACACCGATATAACCTGACTCCTTCATTCTAAGAGGTGTCTCATCCCTATCGTATGTACATGTTTTTAGGTCCTTCGAGTAACTAGAACTAACGTCTTTGTGTGGAGAGCATGGTGGTCGGTTTACTGCGTAGGGTACTAGTGTAAGTACTTGGACTATAACAAGGTTGTCGTTTGGGGTATTTGCTAGCACCCTGGCTTATGTTTTGTATTATGAAGCATAGACTCTATCTATATAGACTTTGGTATGGTACCATGTATGTATAGAATGAATTTTTCGGCTGCATATATGTCATGTTTGTGAATATTTATAGGGTATACAGGAACCCCATGGGGTGAGACCCTCATTCATTATTGTATCAATTGTGTTTTGTATGATATAAGGACAAGTTAGGTTACTACATCACACCCTAGGGCCCATTGTCGGGTTTGGGGTGTGACAGCTTGGCATTAGAGCTAACCAGGTTGCTAGGTCTTGTAAATTTGGTTAGAAGCAACTATGTGTATATACCATAGTATAGGAGGTAGGAAATGGGTAGAGTAGGTCGAGGGCTGTATTGTTGCTAGACAGGGACTCATCATCGGTGTTCTGTGTTTTTCCTGGAATGATGATTTCAGAAAAATCACAACAAACCATTGATGGTTTTGTGTCCGTGTGATAGGACAAACCTGGTCTCGTGAGTTTGTTAGTTAGCATGTTTGGATGTCAATGATTGAATAAACTTTATATGACGTAGGAATTCTAACCGATTCCTATTTTATTTTTGAAAATGGAGTCCAAGGATAACAACTTGGATAGGGGCTTCGGGGAGACTGCGAGCGATGAGTCTCCTTCTATGCCTTGAGGGTTGACGAGGCAAGTTATGCGGGAGATCGGGCAGAGTGTTAGGAGGCACAAATGTTCTCCTACTGTTGTGCAGTGTACCATCGAGAGGTTCACACGTATGCACCTTCCAATGTTTTCAAGAGGACTAGATCCGATGATAGTGGAGGATTGGGTCAACAAGACCGAAATGATTCTTGAGTTCCTACACTACACAGATAAGCAGACATTCCTCTACGCTACCTTCTAGCTATCTGGGGAGGCTGGGCGATGGTGGACTACAGTGAGTTTTTTGGAGAAGCATAGAGCTGATCCTACAGAGATGACATGGAGCCGCTTCAAGGAACTCTTCTTTGAGAGATACTTCCCAGCCTCCACTCGTGATGTTAGGGCGGATGAGTTCTCTGCTCTGACACGGGAAGACATGACAGTGCAAGGGTATGCTGCTTGGTATATAGAGCTATCCCGTTTCACACCGTGCTTGAT
Organism: Malania oleifera; assembly: GCF_029873635.1. Classification (NCBI taxonomy): domain Eukaryota; kingdom Viridiplantae; phylum Streptophyta; class Magnoliopsida; order Santalales; family Ximeniaceae; genus Malania; species Malania oleifera. Next base: position 43,464,050 of record NC_080421.1, on the reverse strand, counting down.
CTCAAACAAGTACGAGAAGGCTTGGAGAAAGACATCCACAGATTAGTGGGTAAGCTACAGATCCATGAGTTTTTTGTTTTTGTGGATAAGGTTACTATGATTGAGACCAGCATCAAGGAGGATGAGGTGGATTTGGAACAAAAGAATAGGCTAGTGCCATCAGGATCTAGTTAGGGATCATAGAAGAAGAAGAATAAGGGCTCGGGTTACCATCAGAATACCAAGCATCAGGGTGCTCAGGTGGATCAATGGTGTAATCGTTGTATCAGGTGCCATAGATGTCATAAGGGTGAGTGCTAGTCATTTGGGGGTAACTGTTACAGCTATGGCAAGCTAGGCCACATGGCTCGTGAATGTCGCGCACTAAAGAGAGATACGCCTGCATCCAGTGTGAACCGGGTAGCAATCAGATACTTTGGGGAACTAAACAGGTGAACACAACTCTGGCTAGGATATATTTTCTTACTCCAATAGATTCTAATCGTGTGAGGAATGTAGTGACAGTTAGCTTATTATTTCTTTCAAATAAAGCTGTTGTTTTATTTATTTTGGTGGCAACCCATTCTTTTGTATCTTTGAACTTTGTAAATCTATGTGGGGTTGAGACTCAAGTTATGAATAAGGGGTTTTCTGTAGCTACACCGTCTAGGAGTGTAACGTTCTGTAGGAGGATGTTAAGAGGCTGCTCAGTGGAAATTCAAGGAAGGCTACTACCTACAAATCATGTGATGTACGATATGTTTGGTTTTGATTGTCGTGGAAAGGTGGTAGTGTTCAGACCTCCTGGAGAGCAGGAGTATGAGTTTGTAGGATCGTGTGTGCATTCGATGCCACAGGTTCTATCGGCATTATAGGTGAGGAGGTTACTATTGGATGAATGTAAAGGGTACCTAGCTTGTGTGAGGGAACCACCATGGGATGAATTGAAGCTTGAGGATATTCGAGTGGTTAACGAGTCCCCGGATGTGTTTCCCGAAGACTTACCTAGTTTACCTCTAGATCGTGAGGTGGAGTTTGCGATAGAGTTGCTGCCTTGCAAGGCACCAATTTCTAAAGCTCCGTACCAGATGGCTCCAGCAGAACTTCAAAAGTTAAAGGAGCAGTTGTAGGAATTATTAGATAAGGGCTTTATCTGACCTAGTGTTTTAGCCTTGGGAGCTCTAGTTTTGTTTGTAAAGAAGAAGGATGGGTTGATGCGCATGTGCATTGATTACCATGAGATCAACAAGGTTACTGTGAAGAACTATTACCCATTGCCTTGAATTGATCATCTCTTTGACTAGTTATAGGGGACGTAGGTATTTTCAAAGATCGATCTACGGTTAGGGTATCATCAAATGAGGGTTCGACCTAAAAATGTTATGAAAACTACTTTCTAAACTAGATATGACCACCACGAGTTCGTCATGCCTTTTGGGTTGACGAATGCTCCGGCAGTGTTCATGGATTTGATGAACAAGGTTTTCCATGAGTACCTAGACCAGTTTGTGGTGGTGTTCATCGATGACATTCTGGTATACTCAAGGAGTGAAGAGCATGAAAACCATCTGAGGTTAGTGGTACAGATACTGCGAGAGAGGAAGTTGTATGCCAAGCTGAAGAAGTGTGGGTTTTGGTTGAATAAGGTTGCATTTTTAGGCCTTGTAGTGTCTAAAGGCGGTATCTTAGTTGATCCTAACAAGATTGAAGCCGTGGTCGACTGGGTGAGACCGACGAGTGTGCAGGAGGTTCAGAGTTTCCTAGGACTGGCGGGAATTATCGTCGATTCATTAAGGGATTCTCTATGTTTTCTGGGCCTCTTACATGATTGACTCGGAAGGGTGCAAGGTTTGATTGGACTGAAGATTGCGAGCATTATTTCTAGGAACTGAAACAATGATTGGTTACTACTCCGGTCTTGACCATTCCTTCTGGGGATGACGATTTTGTGATTTGTAGCTATGCATCTCCGAAGGGTTGGGATGTGTGCTTATACAACAGGGTAAGATAATAGTGTATGCTTCTTGGCAACTCAAGGAATACGAGAATAATTACCCTACGCATGATCTGGAATTGGCTACTGTAGTTTATGCACTGAAGATTTGGCGACACTACCTGTATGGAGTTTAATGTGAGATTTTCACTGACCAAAAAAGCCTCAGGTATGTTTTTACGCAGAAGGAGTTGGGCATGAGGCATTGGAGGTGGCTTGATATGATCAAATACTACGATTGCATCATCAGTAATGACCCAAGGAAAACCAACGTGGTAGTTGATGCGTTAAGTCGAAAGTCGGAGCATGCGGCAGTATCTGCAGTTGTAGCTTAGCATCATATTAGATGGGATCTGGAAACCTTTGGCATAGAGTTGGTGGCTGGAGATCGTCATGCTTTCATTGCTAGCTTGGTGATCCAGCCGACTTTGTTTAAGCGTATTAAAGTCGTACAGGCTAGTGATGCGGAGTTGGTTGAGACTGTGGGGAAAGTGCAACAGGGGTTGACTGCAAATTTTAACATCTCTAAGGGAGGTGTGTTAAGGTTTGGAACCAGGCTGTGTGTTCCAAATGACGACGAGATTAGAAGGACGATTCTTAAGGAAGCGCATCGTTCTTTGTATGTGGTACATCTAGGTAGCACGAAGATGTATTGATATTTGCGCGAGACCTTCTGGTGGAGTGGTATGAAAAGGGATATTTGTTAGTTCGTGGAGCAGTGTCTGACGTGTTAGTAGGTGAAAGTTGAACATCAGAGGCCAGCAGGGCCATCGCAGCCCTTAGCTATTCTAGAATAGAAATGGGAGCATATTTCCATGGACTTTGTGACCGGATTGCCACCAGCACTTCACGGGCAGAATGCCATTTGGGTGATTGTGGACAGGTTAATGAAATATGCTCACTTTGTACCGATGAAGATTAGCTACTCCTTGAGTAGGCTAGCAGACTTGTACATGCATAAGATAGTTAGAATGCACAAGGTATCGGTATCCATTGTCTCAGATTGAGACCCAAGGTTTACCTCTCGTTTCTAGAAAAGCATACAGGAAGCACTGGGGACAAAGCTTACTTTCAATACAACATTTTACCCCTAGATTGATGGATAGTCAGAGAGAATAATACAGATCTTAGAGGTTATGTTATGGGCGTGCTTGTTAGACTTCGGTGGTAGTTTGATGTAGTTCACGCCACTAGTAGAGTTTGGTTATAATAATAGCTTCTAGGCCAGTATCGAGATGGTGGCGTTCGAGGCTCTATATGGTTAGAAGTGTTGATCTCCTCTGTATTGAGATGTGATAGGTGAATGTCAGGTGTTAGGACCTAAACTCGTGCAGCAGGCATCTGAGAAGGTGGGTTTGATCCGAGATAGGATTAAATCAACCCAAAGTTGGTAGAAGAGTTACGCGGATGTTCACCACTGGGAGTTGGAATTCAAAGTGGGGGGGTAAGGTATTCTTGAGAATCACTCTGATGAAAGGAGTGATGAGATTCAGGAAGAAGGGCAAGATGAGCCGGAGGTATATTGGACCATCCGAGGTTCTTGAGTGAGTGGGTCCGGTAGCCTATAGGATTGCATTACCCTCAGTGCTCTTAAGGATCCACGATGTGTTCCACGTATCCATGTTGAGGAGGTACATATTGGATTCGTCACATGTTATTAGTTACAAGAACTTGGAAGTTGGGGATACTTTAGCGTACGAGGAGGTACCCATTCAAGTTCTAGATCGTAAAGTTCAAAAGCTATGTACCAAAGACGTACCATTAGTGAAGGTATTATGGCAGAATCACGAGGTTTAGGAAGCTTCCTGGGAATTGGAAGCGGAGATACGCTGGAAGTATCCATAGTTATTCTGAGTTGTGGTTTTGATAGTAGAATAAGTGAGTATGTGTGTATTATTCTACTATTGTATTGTGATAGGTGGTTAATCTCAGGGAGTGTGTGTTATTGTGAATTCTCAAGATAGTTTCTATATGTATTTATGGTATTTTTCACCATAAGCGAGGGCATGTATGTATTGTGGTCATCGGCTTTTCCTAGAGTTGAGTGTGTGTTTTTGGTTGTGTGGATGAGTTCATAATGACAGATTTCAAATTTCGGCGACGAAATAAAGAGGCTCGTTGATGAGGAGAAGCCAAGAGGTTTTGGGAAATCCAGAAATCTCAGGCTCGTCAACAAGGCCATCGCTACGTCAATGAACTCCCTTTGTTGACTTGTCGACGAAGATGCCGCCTCGCCGACGAGGTTGGCTGAGTCAAAGGCTCTATAAATATCTTTTTCTTTGATTCTTGGCTAAGATATCAAAATGCTCTTCCTCTCTCTTTAGAACTTAAAGCCACACACTCTCTCTCTCTAGATTTATTCGTCGTTCGTCGTTAGAATCGACAATTTGACGTTACTGAAAGGATCAGGTAAGGATTCTCTTCATGATTTGTTGAACGGATCTTTATTTCAAGGATTTCTGGGTTTTGACCCAAAAATCGGGGTAAGGCTCAGTTTTCATTTTCATTTTGGTAGATATGTAAAGAATGGAATTGTAAGTACGTATTGTATTAGGATTTATAGGTTTTGGGAACTCAGTTCGTTGTTTAGGAGGCGTAGAGTTCAGGTTAGATTTTCGAGCAAAGGTAAGAGGATTCTATTTATATCGGTTACTTTTTAAATTAGATTAGGTAGAACTGTGGTTCACGAACCTGTGTGTGTTTTAGCTACTTATTTTGGGAAATCTATTGGGTAAAATTATGGGATTTTCATGTTATAGTTTTGGGAAAAAGGGGGCATCGGGTTGCATCTCTGGCTTTGTTGGAAAACCGTTGATATATTGTGTTAAATATTTTTTTATGGAGATTGTCATGCCTTGACTTGTTTTAAACTATATTTTGGAAATCATGATTTTGAGATTATCAAATGAGTGTGGAATGAATTGTTATATAAGCATGCATTGGGTTGTGATTTTCTGAAATGAGATATAGGAACGTGAGTTCCAAATTGTTCCAGGTTGTGAAAGAGTGTCCGACTCTATATTCGAGGGTGTGAAATACCACTTACCAATGGTAAGAGTGTCCGGCTTAATATCCGAGGGTGTGAAATATCGCCTCTTATCGGTTGATCACTGAAGGGTGTGAATCCACTAGATGTACCGGTACAATGCTATGGGAGCCTAGGGCTATGACATGTGCCGAGCACGCCATGTAATATGAGCCGGATTCGAAGGGTATAAGGACACCAGGTTGCTTGATCATGTGTGTGTTGGAACTATACTAAAATTGTTTGGTGAAAAATACTGGAACTGTATTGAACTATGTATGTTTTATGTCATAATAACACTCATATACCACACACTGATATAACCTGATTCTTTCTTACTGAAAGGTGTCTCACCTTTATCATACGTACATGTTTTCAGGTTCTTCGAGTAACTAGAACTAATGTCCTTGTATGGAGAGCATGGTGGTCGGTTTACTGCGTAGGGTACTAGTGTAAGTACTTGGATTGTAACAGGGTTGTTGTTTTGGGTATTTGCTGACACCCTGGGTTATGTTTAATATTATGGAGCTTAGACTCTATCTGTATAGACTCTGGTATGGTACCATGCATGTATTGAATGAATTTTTCTGCTGCGTATATGTCGTGTATGTGATTGTGTATGGGGTGTATGGGAACCCCACAGGGTCGGACCCTCTTTCATTATTGTATCAATTGTGTTTTGTATGATACAGGGATAGGTTAGGTTACTACATCACACCCTGGGGCCTATTGTCGGGTTCGAGGCATGACACTAATAGTGACGGATCTTCAAATTCATCACTAATACTTTGAAATAAATTTCTTTTACTTTTTTTTAATAAAAGAGGTATTAGTGACGGTTTCCAAATCCATCACTAATAACGGGCTAATAGTGACGAATCTTGAAATTCGTCACTAATATTTTGAAATAATTTTTTTTTATTTGTTTTAAATAAAAGAGGTATTAGTGACGGTTCCCAAATCCGTCACTAATAATGGGCTAATAGTGACGAATCTTCAAATTCGTCACTAATACTCTGAATTAAATTTTTTTTTAAATAAAAGAGATATTAGTGACGGTTCCCAAATCTGTCACCAATAAGGGGATAATAGTGATGGATCTTCAAATTCGTCACTAATACTCTGAAATAAAATTTTTTTATTTGTTTTAAATAAAAGAGGTATTAGTGATGGTTTCCAAATCCGTCACTAATAAGGGGCTAATAGTGACGAATCTTCAAATTTGTCACTAATATTCTGAACTAAATTTTTGTTTATTTTTTATTTTTTTAAATAAAAGAGGTATTGGTGATGGTTCCCAAATCCCTCACTAATAAGGGGCTAATAGTGACAGATCTTCAAATTCGTCACTAATACTCTGAAATAAATTTTTTTTATTTGTTTTAAATTAAAGAAGTATTAGTGACATTTCTCAAATCTGTTACTAATATCGGGCTAATAGTGAAGAATCCTCAAATTCATCACTAATGTTCTGAACTATTTTTTTTTCTTTTAAATAAAAGAGGTGTTAATTATGGTTCCCAAATTCGTCACTAGTAAGCGTCTAATAGTGACAGAGCTTCAAATTCGTCACTAATACTCTAAAATAAAATTTTTTATTTTTTTAAATAATAGTAGTGACAGTTATTTAATTGTCAAATAAGAGTCTTTTAGTGACAGATTTAATTAGTCACTAATACTGCAGAAGTCATTACTAATATTTTCCTAGGATAATTTCTGTTGGAAAAATGTTTTCCCGCAATTTTTTCGTGGTTTTAGTGACAAAAATATTAGTGACGGTTTCAATTCCGTCACTAATACGTGAATGATGGTTGATAAAACCGTCACTAGTACCCACTTTTAGTGATAGAATTGAATTTGTCACTAATAGTTTCGTAACTAAAAACTAGTTTTTTTGTAGTGTCTGGTGGCCGAGCTATAGACCTCAGGCGACTGAAGAAGCTACTGCCTGCTGAATTTCATTCTAGAAATTCTTCAAACGAGTGGACTTATTCCTCAAGTGCCTGAAGTCGCAAATCCCTTATATTTTAATGCGCAAAACCCTCCTGAACCCTATTTCATCACTCGCCCAAAGTTTCCACACCAGATTTTCCTCAATTCCTTACTTTAAAACCTTCAAATCTGAGCCTTTTAGCATGATCATACATCACCTTCCACCTATTCTAGGGTTTGAAAGAAGTTGTTTGTTTACTCCAAAATCTTCATGATGCCTCAAACAAAACAAACAGCACAACGTGGTTCGTCTTCAGGCAGAGATGATACCAACATTGAGAAATGGTTGGTAACCCCTCATTCAAAGCATATATATTGAACCCGTCTTTAGTCTATAGAAACAATATTCGGTAGGGTTCTTGATGTTCAGTTCATCAATACTGAGTTTCTTGAAATCCTACCAATATTCCACAACATAGGATGGAAAAACTTCATTGTGTATCAAGCTAAAGGGATCTTTCCAAACATTGTCAAGATATTCTATGCTAATATGGTTCAAGGGAAGAATAACTTGTCAACTGAAGTCAAGGGTAAGAAAATTGTTCTCACCCTCAAACGTTAGCTCCCATTCTTTACATTACTATAGGAGAGTTTGAATGCCCCACATTAGCCCAATCTTTGATACTTCAACAAGATTTTACACTGGAAGAATTTTTACCATTAATTATGGAAAATGAACCAACTTATTTTGGACATCCCCCACTATATAAGCAACTTAAATTGAAAGCATAAATCCTTCAAAAGAACATCACCAATAACACCCTACCACAAGCTAGATCATATGACCATATCTTGTGTATAGACTGTTTTGTATCATGGTGTTTGTTAAAGGGGAAGAAACTTGATTTACCTAGCCTTATTATGAAATGGATGTGGGCTAGGATGGACAGAACTCGAGTCACTCTTCCATACGGTGGTGCTCTTAATATGATTTTTGCAAATCTAAATATCACCACTTCATCAGAATTTTTCATCAAAAGAACACGCTATGACCTTTTTACCTCCATGACCCTCAAACAGATGGGATATGAAAAACGTAATCAAGAGTGGTTCTTAAAAGGAGGTAGACATTAAAGGACGACAACTATACCTTCTCCTCCACCTTAGGCTCAATCACAAGGACCTGTAGCTGAAGCCCCTTCTTGGTTCTTATTGTTCTATACTAAATTGACATCCTTCAGCCATGATATGTGTGAAGGTCTTAAGTCTCTTCAGGACAACTACTCTTCCTTAGATTAGCGTCTTACGTGCATTGAGCAAACATGGGGTAGTTATTCTCATGGTGACCCTATGGACACTAGTTCCATAACTCAAAGTGATGATTCCTCGGAAGAAGCATCTGAGAAAGGAGATAAAGAAGGAGATGAAGAAAAGGAAGAATCGGATGATGGTAATGAAGAATCTGAGGATGATGAAGAAGAAGAAGAAAATGACAATGAGAATTAAGAAGAAGAGGATGATGATGCTGATGATTGAGTTTCTCATTTCCAAGTTGTATTTTGATTTTGCTTAGTTCACTTTTGTGATAAGTTTGGTTTGTATGACTATTGACTCTTGATGCCTATCTATCTATATATCTATGTTTTATGCTCTTTGTATTACTTCCTCTTATTTCTTTTTGATTGATGTCAAAGGGGGGGAGATGTTTTAGAGAACAAAAATATACAAAAGTATGATTTTGACGTGATCCATATGCATATGCTGAATTAATGATATGAGCAATGTTATGATATATTGAATATACAAAATTATGAGTAATATGATATACTAAAAATGCAAAATTATGAGTATGCAATGATATGGGCGATGTTATGATAGACATGACTTTTTGAGTTTTGGACTATTATATGGAAACTTCACTTTAAATCTATTATATGCTTATTGTAAGGGGGAGCCTTCTTTTTAAAGGTTTTCTTAATTTTTACTTCTTATTTGTCATCATCAAAAAGAGGAGATTGTTGGCCTAACAAGGCTTTTACATCTTGTTTTGATGGTAACAAATAAAGGAAAAGTTTAACGTGTTTGTGTTGAAGTGATGATATTTCAAGAACTTCAAATAACCACGATTCAAAAGAACTATCTAAGGATCACTAAGTATTCAAAGACATATTACAAGGTGATCAAGATAAAGCTCATGGAGACTTAAATCAAGAAAGAACTCTATGAATAAATGATGATCATGAAGATTTTAATGAGTAAGAAAGTTTTCATTTTCTAGGAAAGCTTCATGTAAGTACTTCAAGTATAAAATATCATTTTAAATGAAATGAAGCTCATTAGGGGATATACATGAACTTAGAGACTTTAAAACCATGAAAAATGTTTTTCAAAAGTAAGAAAGTAAGAAAGCCAAACATTTTTGAAAAAGAGAGAAGAAAACTGATTTCAAACTGTTCAGACGACTGAGGTCTTATCCTTAGGAAATTGAAGATTTATTGAAAAGAAATTAGAATAGGCAGTGTTGCTTCTGGCACCTGACCCTATATCTTTAGGCACTTAAACCCACTTCAGGTGACTGAAGTCGCACCTTAGGCAACCAAATTTCAGCAATGGCCAGATTTCTCAAACTTCTTGATTTCAAATTTAATTTTCTTGTGCCCTAATCCTTTTAGAAACTTCGGGCGCACTCCAAGTAAACTTAGGCAGCACGAATGAGAGTGTTTCTAAGCCTATAAATACATGGGTTATGAACTTTAAACTTATCGAGAGTTGAATAATCTCTCAAATCTCTCTCTCTCTCTCTCTCTCTCTCTCTCTCTCTCTCTCTCTCTCTCTTAAAGTCTTCTTGCTATTGAATTGCTGACTGAATTGCCATGAAATCACTGAGATATTTTTGAGTATATCAAGTCTTCTCTGAATTATATAATCTGAGTTCTTGATCATTATCAAGAGAAGTAATTCGGTGATATAAATCTTGAGCTTTCTACTTCATTCTTTTGATATTTTTGAATTGAAGTATATTAGTTTTCAATTGTACTAATCGGCTCTATTTGAGAGCATTCTTTGTACATCTATTTGATTTGTATCTTGTAGATATTGATGGTTCAAGGTTATTTGGATTGTTGGCTAAGCGTGGGGATATTCCTTAGAGAGACAGGCTCTAGTCTAATTAAAGGAGTGACCAAGTAAGGGAATATCACTTGGAAAGGCGGGCTCTAGCCTACTAAAGGAGTGTGTAAATGGTCTTGTTCTGTTCGATAAAGGAACTGATTTAGTGGAATTCTTTGGTGGTTTGCTAAAGGCAAGGACATAGGCTGGGGATAAGCTGAACCTCGTAAAAACCGTTGTTACACTCTTTCTTTCCCTTGCTCTTTATTTTCAGCACATATATTAACTGCGTGGATGTTTTAAATTCCTAAATCATATATACTATGTAAATTTGGAAATTAAGTAAACTTAAAGTTTAATTTTGATTTGGGATTGTGGAAACCGAAAGAGAGTACGTTAGTTGATTAGTACTTTATAGAAACCTCAAAGGGAGTATGTTGATTGGTCAACACCAAAACATAAATTAACTAAGAGTTTATTTGAATTCTGAATTTTGAGAATAGTGTGGATGTTTTGTTGAATATCGAATTGAGAAACAACTTAAAGTCTCTACAGGGCTTACAAATTCATATATGCAAGGCTGCAAACAAACTAACCATCTCGAGTTCTTGGAAAAGATAAACGAATTGCATAATATATCTTGATTAAATATTTTGTGGATTTGATTGAGTTTTTATTTTGCGTGGTTGTGGATTGTATGAAAAGAATTAAGCTTTTATTATGTGATTGCTAAATCAACAAGAAATCAAGAATTCGTTGAAAGAATTAAATTAAGTTAAAAAATTCATAAAAAGTTTTAAAAGGAATTTTAATAACCCAATTCACCCCCCCTCTTGGGACTACACCTTTGTTTTTAGATAATGTCATCAACATAGACCAAAAGAGCTGTAAAATTAGCACCATTAACAAGAGTAATAAGCAAAAGTTAGCCTTTGATTGAGTAAATCCATAGGAGAAAAGTGTTGAAGTAAGCTTGGAAAACCATTGACGTGAAGCTTGCTTTAAACCATACAAGCTTTTAGTCAACCGACAAACCATATTCATGCATTGAGCTATTAATCTAGGAGGAAGCTTCATATGCACTTCCTCATACAAATCACCATGAAGAAAAGCATTATTCACATCAAGTTTGTGAACAAATAGATTCTGGGAGGCAGCAACAGCAAGTAAACATTGAACACTAACAAGCTTAGCAACTGGTGAAAAGGTTTCAATGTAATCTAGGCCTTCACGTTGAGTATATTATTTGGCAACCAAACGAGTTTTGTAACGTTCAATTGATCAATATGAACGATATTTAATCCAATACACCCATTTATAGCCAATAGGTTGATGTGTGGGAGGCAAATTAGTGATAGTCCATGTATTATTTTCTTCAAGAGCCTTAATCTCAGCAACCATAGCATCTCTCCAATGAGAAAATTTAACAGCTTCATGATACAACTGTGGTTCCTTAGTGGAAGAAACATTAAGAACAAAAGAGTGATAACTAGGAGACAGTGAAGAATATGAAAAAGCTTAACTAATATCATAAGGCATACCTAAAGAAGGCTGAGAGCAATGAAGAATAGACTTGCTTGGCTATGAAACATTGGCCAGATTACAGTGATAATCATGCAGATATGAAGGAGGATGGCGAATAGAAGTAGAACGATAGGGAGGTATAGAAACTGAAATATTAGAAACATTAGAAGTAAAATTAGATGGAGAAGCTAGAGTGTGTGAAGGAGAAACCAAAGTGTTTGATTGAAAAGAAAAAGAAATATCATCAGAAGGTCGTGGAAGAACTAAAGAAGAAGAAAGAAAATCGAAAGTTGAGGTGAGAAAATTTGAAGGAAGAGATGAAAAAAGGAAAGTGTGTTTCATAAAAAATAACATCTTGTGAAATAAAAATTTCATAGCAAAAGGATAACCAAGGAATACATACTTCCGAGTGTGAGAATAGAACTTGTTACGAAAGGAAGATAAAGTTGATGCAAAACACAAACATCCAAATACTCGTTAATGTTTATAAGGGAGTTTAGAAAAGAGAACTTCAAAGGGAGATTTTTCAGAAAAAAAAAGAGTATGCATTCTGTTTATAAGATAGACTGTAGTGAGGGTACAATCTGCCCAAAAAGGTAAAGGAAGGTGAGCTTGAAATCGAAGAGTACAAGCAACATTAAGTAGATGTTGGCGCTTTCATTCCACGACTAAATTTTGCTGAGGTGCAATAACACAAGTGCATCGGTGGATGATTCCTTTTGAAGCAAGAAAATCATGCTTAAGAAATTCCTATCCATTATCAGTGGGAAGAATTTTTACAAATGTATGAAACTCATTTTCAACAAGAAGAAAAAAAATTATGGAGCATACATGTCTCACTTTTATTTTTGATTAAAAAAATCCATGTACATCGAGAGAAGTTATCTACAATAGAAAGAAAATAATGAAATCCTTGTAATGAATCCATAGAAAAAGGCCCCCAAATATTAGGCAGAACAATTTGAAAACTAAATGTAGTCACTGAAGTGCTGGAAGGAAAAGGCAAGCGATGTTGCTTCGCCATTAGACAAACAGTACAGGGAGAATTATTTGTAGACTTAAAAGAAAGCAATTCAAGAAGCGGCAATAACATGGAATCAGATGGATGACGAAGCCTTTTGTGCCAAATATCTGAAGAAGAATCTGTAGCAGTAAAGCACTTTGGAGCTGAAATAGACGGTGATATCAAATGGTAATGGGCATTAAGCAATTTCCCCAAGCCAATCATCCTCCATTGTTGTAGGTCCTGTATGAAGCGAAAAGAGAAAAGAAAAATAAAGGAACATGAAAGATCAGAAACCAATTTACTAGAAAAAATAAGATTGAATGTAAAAGAAGGAACACACAAAACATTCTTTAAAACTAAGAATCAGAAAGCACAATATTACAAATATGAGTAACAGGTGCATGAAGACCATTAGGAAGCATAACAAAACTTGAAACAATGGATGTAATTGAAGAAAAGAAAGCAACCGAGTTAACCATGTGATTAGTGGCCCCGGTATCAATAATCCATGATGTGGAAGGAGAATTAACTGTGAGAGAAGCAAAAGTATGAGATGGAGATGAAAGAATACCTGTTATGTGAGTTGGAGTTAAAGAAGTTCCAGTAACTGCTGAAACTGATGGCTGAATGAGAGCTAACAATTGTTGACATTGCTTTTGACTAAAAGGTAATGATGGGAAATCAAAAGGAGGCTTAGTTGAAACATTGTGAGCTGAACTTGGTGCTGCAGATTTAGATTTTGTAGATTTGAATCTGGGAGGAAAACCATGCAATTGATAACATTTTTCCATATTGTGACCTGTTATACCACAATGCGAACAAACATGACGCTCTTTCTTGATGAAAGATTTTGTGTTACTACATATGGAAGATGGTGGAGCAGAGGAACTGATCATTGCAGCTGAGTTGAAAAGAGGAGCAGATGAAACTGCAATCTATCGTTGACTCTCTTCTTGAAGCAAGAAAGAAAATACTTTGTTGATCGGTGGAAGAGGATCAAGTAAAAGAATCTAACCCCGTATGTGATTATAAGATTCATTCAAGTCCACTAGAAACTGCAAAACATGATCGTAGTGTTGAAAGTCCACAACATATCTTGTAGCACCGAAAAAATAGGCAGGAACACAATAACAGAGGTGGAAAAGGATGATAGCTTTGAAGTTCGTCCCATTAGCCTTTCAGCTGAGTATAATACTGAGTAATGGAAAATTGACCTTGAGATAAATCTGAGATAGCTTTCTTGAGTTGAAAGATGCGAGGACCACTGCTGCGAGAGAAACGATCGTGAAGATCCAACCAAATTGCACGTGCAGTGGTTGCATAGATTAAACTGGCTGCAATTTCTTTAGAAATTGAATTGAGAAGCCATGCTACAACCATGTTATTACAACGGCTCCATGGATAGTGAAGAGAATCAGAAATTAGTTGTTGAGGGAGAGATCCATCAGTGAAAGCTACCTTATTCTTTGCTTTCAAAGAAGTGAGCATTGATCGACTCCATGTATGATAATTATCTCTAGTCAAGACTTGAGAAACAAGAACAACACTATGATGGTCTGAATTACTGAGATGGTATGGATTGATAAAATCATCAATGGTTGATGAAGAAGAGGAAGGAGAAAATGAAGCTGGAACTTCGGCCATTAGTGAAGCTTGAAAAAATATTTCAAAAATTTCTCTGATACCATATCAAATTTACGAAAATGCTTCAATTCAATTATATCAAAAATAGTTTACAACAAGGTATGTTTATATACAACAATTCAATAATTGAGCTACCAACTCAAGAACTAAAATGAAAATAACAACAAATCAGAACTACCAATTGAACTACTAACGAAATAACTAAGTTCACAAATAATTGAACTAATTAAATAATGATTGCAGGCTGCTGCTGCTGCTAATTGAAAACTGCTACTGCTGCTAACTGCTGCAGGAGATGAGCTGCTGTATTATAATTCATAATATATAGCATGGTCAAATTTTGTGATTTAATACATAGAATTGATATTTTATATTTTTACTATTTCTATTAAAAATTCACTTTCAAAATTTTATTCGTCTCTGTTAGTGTAGGTCAAAGGTAGGATTGAGAGAATATAGCCAACCCCTGCCGATTGAAAAATAAAGTGATTTTATCCACCAATCCCATTCATAGAAAAGCAAATGTTAAGAAAAAAATCAAAACCAAATTATTATTTTATATTTGAAGAAATCTTATATTAAACTTGGATGAGATATAATATAAAATTATATTAAAATTTATCGAAACCTCTCACACCTAAACTTTTTTTGCACTTGTTGTAGTGCTTGCCTAAACTCAGAGAAATTACATGTCTTTTTTACCGTTCTCTTATTATTGCCCCCCTTGGGTTCAAACATAGACGGATACAAACTTGAGCATATAGCACAGAGTGATCATTCAAAGCCCCGCCTAATGACAAAACTCACCCATTAGAGGATATTTGTTGGGGCAGCAGCAGGACTGTTGCACGGATTCAGTCCTGGTGCATTTCCACACAAACCTGGGTTCCCAGCATAAACCGTTGATCGAGCGTTTTGGAAGATTGCACCAAACAGTTTATTAAAGGAGAAATCAATGGATTTCAAATTAATCATGTTGGACAGTGTCGCTGGGAGGTTCCCCGTCAGAAGGTTGTGGGAAAAGTTGAGGTTCTCCAATAGGGCGAGCTTCCCCAGGCTTTCCGGAATTACTCCTGATAATGAATTGCCGCTGAGATCCAAGATGTTCTGCAAACCTGTTAAGTTGCCAAGCTCAGGGGGTATGCCGCCTGACAGACCATTTTTACGGACAATTAGGCTTCATAAGCCCACGCACTTCTCGAGCACTTTAGGAATGGCTCCAGTAAAATTGTTACCCGACAAGTCAAGGTAGTTGAGCTTGGTTAAATTGCCTAAGATCTGAGGGATCTCACCGGAAAATAGATTGTCCTTGAGATCGATATGTGAAAGAATTGGATGGTCTCCAAATGCATCTGTAATACTTCCCGTGAATTTATTCTTATCCAGTCGAACTCTAATTAGTCCCAAGCAACTCTTCAAGCATGCCGGAATTGACCCAGTGAAACTATTGTTATTCACTGTAAGATACTACTTAGAAAGACCACTACGTAGCTTTGGTGGCGGTATCCCAGAGAAGTTGTTATTTGAGAAGCTGACAAAGCTCAAGGAGGGGATAATACTCCCAAAATCCTGTGGAATGATGCCATCCAATTTATTGGAGAAGACAGAAAATAACTGTAGAATGGAAAGTTGAGAAATGGTTTCAGGCAACTCTCCATGCAATTGATTACTGTTGAGATCAAGGGTAACAATGGATGCGAGATTTGCAACTTCTGGAGGAATTGTGCCAGTCAGGCTGTTAGAGAAGAGTTGTAAAGTTGGGAGGTTTGTGAGATTCCACACTGCTGGAGGAATTGGACCAGAGAGCTGGTTTCCAGAAAGGCATAATCCTAGTAACTCTTTTACGTTCCCAATTTCATCCGGGATTGATCCAGTGAGATTGTTATTGTATAAGAAAAGGTAATTAAGCTTAGTTAGTCGGCTTATTTCGGGTGGAATAATGCCAGTCAAGTTGTTGTTCTGAAGTTGTAGAGAGATCAGATTGGTCAAACTTGAGAGCAAAGAAGGCGAGATCCCCCCAGAAAGAAAATTCTCAGATAAGCTCAAATCAGTTAACTTGGTTAGATTTGCTAAGGATTGAGGCAAGACCCCGTGGAGGGAATTCTCAGCTAGATCCAAGTCGGTGAGGTTGGTAAGGAGGCCGAGGTCAGATGGAATTGTGGAATTCAACTCATTCATCCTGAGGTCTAGTATCTGAAGTCCTGTGAGTTGGCCCAATGAAGAAGGAATGACCCCTTTAAGTGAGTTATTATATAACTCAAGGATTTCAAGGTTGGAAAGCAAACCGAGATCTTCAAGAATAGAACCATTGAATAGTTTATTTCCAAGTCGAAGATCTTTGAGGTTGGGCAGCTTGGAAATATTCAGCGGCAATGGTCCTTGAAATAAATTTGTAGTGAGATTGAGGTACTCAAGCTTGTCTAGATTGGTTAAAAACGATTGGGGTATTGTTCCAACCAGGTGATTTAACGATAAGTCAAGGTACGTCAAGTTTAGGCAGTTGAATATGAACTTTGGTAGCTCTGATGTAAGTTCATTTTCAGACAAACTAAGGTGAGTAAGCAAAGGAAAACTAGAATTCTCAAGCAACTCTACTTTTTCCAAGTAGTTTGATGCAAAGTTCAAGTACTGTACCTTTTAAAGATTGCTAATTGTTTGGGGGATGACACCGGTGAGATTGTTGTTGAATAAACTAAGGTGCTGAAGCAGAGTTAAGTTTCCGATCTCTGGAGGAATGGTGCCATTAAACAGATTGTTTGACAAGTCCAATAAAGTGAGCTTGAAGAGGCTGGAAATGGCCGAAGGTATCAAGCCTCCGAGGTTGTTTTTACTGAGGTTTAAGTTGATGAGATTAGGAAATGAATTGAAACTGAATTCCGTAAGTGTTCCAACAATGTTGGTACCAAAGAGATTTATTTTAGATACAATGTCGGATGAGTCGCAATTAATGCCAACCCAGTCGCATATGCCTAAGAGGTTGGAGAGGGTCCAAGAAAGGAGAGAAGAAGGGGAAGAAGCCCAACTGTTCTTCCATCTCATGAGAGCTTCTCCTTTGGCACTACTTGACGGTGTAGTTCTCAATGGAAGGATGGACAGAAGGAGAAAATAAAGAAGAACCAAAGAAGGCTTTTGAAGCATTTTCTTGCCTAGCTTAGCTGCTCTTGAGACTTCTTATGTTATATTCCATTGGATGGTTTGCTTTTATAGAGCTCGTATACGTCCAAAACCAGAGAGAGAGAGAGAGAGGTCTTGAAAAATGTCTTAAAATCTTACTATAGGATTGCGAAAAACCATTTTATGCTATAATCGGAGGAATGTTTCCCATTACAAACCATCTGAAGAGTCCTGTCCCCTCGGTAAGTACAAGTCACTCATGATGTGAATGTTACTGATCTGTTATTTTACCCTATGTCATGCAACTTGTTCCCTATATGTTTTTAAGTTGGAAGGTTTCCTTATGCACGCATACATAAGGGTGTAGGCATGGATGGACTTAACGTGCTATTTCATATTCTACATCGGTATGGTCCTTCTCCCTTCAGGTATCAAAATATGTGGAGCATGCACCAGTGTTTTAAGTCTTGCATGGAGGAAGCCTGAAGGGAGGAGTCTCATGGTTCGGGTTTAGTTAGACTTGCTGGTAAATTGAAACATACGAAAGTTGCAATTCGAAACTGTAACAAATAGGTTTTTGGACATGCACAACATAACATTAAAAAATTGGAGGAAAGTATGGAGGCTCTAGAGGCTCGACTTCAAGAAGGGTATTCGCTTGAATTGGAGGAAGATTTTTTCCTTACTAAACTCAAGCTGGTAGCATGGGAAAAGAGGGAGGAGATTTGTATTTCTCAGCTTGCCAAAAAGAAATGGTTGGAGGTGGGGGATAACAATACAAAATTCTTTCATGCTTTTGTCAACAAAAGGAGGAAGAAGACTATGATTCATTCATTGAAACTTCCAAATGGAGAAGTGTTGGATTCTATGGAAGCTGTTCATGAGAGTGCAATAAGGTATTTTTGAACGTTCTTAACAGGTGTAGGACCCAATCGAACAGCTAACCTTGTTGATATAATATCTCCTATGGTTTCTAAAGAGGAGAATATAGATCTTTGTCGTGAACCGTCTGAGATGGGGATAAGGAATGCTATTCTTTCTATCCTGAGAAATAGTAGACCAGGTTCGGATGGTTTTGGCTCGGCTTTTTTCCAGGATTGCTGGGATATTATAAAAGAAGACGTGATCGATGCAGCTAGAGATTATTTTGCTGGGTCCCCTCTTCCTAGATTTTATTCTGCATCTTACATTGTTCTAATCCCAAAAGTTCAGAATCCTCAGAGTTTTGAAAAGTTTAGGCCTATTAGTCTTTGTAGTGTTATCTACAAAATTTTTTAAAAAATTATTATTGCAAGGATGACAGGTTTATTGTCTGCTTTGATTTCTCCGAAATAGGGAGCTTTCATTCCTAGTAGAAGTATAATTGAAAATATTTCTTTGGCACAAGAAATGGTTCATTCTCTGCATAAGAAGTCTAATGGTGGAAATGTAATGATCAAAGTGGACATGACTAAGGCATATGATAGAGTCGATTGGGATTTTTTAAACTTGGTTCTGGAAAGCTTTGGTTTCTCTCGAAGATTCTATGGTTTAGTGGCAGAATATGTTTCCTCTCCTTGGTTCTCCATTATGATGAATGCCACTTATAAAGGGTTCTTTAAACCTTCTTGAGGGCTTCGCCAAGGAGATCCTTTATCTCCTTATTGATTTATTATTTTATAGGAAGTTCTCTCTTGACTTCTAAAGAAAAATTTTATAGAGAATAAGATAGGGGCTTACTATCATCCTCGTGGTGTGCCTTTGGTATCTCACCTTCTCTATGCGGATGACATTCTTATTTTTGCTAATGGCAAGAGCAGTTCTATTCGAATGCTTATTAAGACTTTGAAGAAGTATGAGGATTGGTCTGGTCAATTGATAAATAAAAAAAAAGTCAAGTATTTTTTTGTCAAAGAGAATTACTTTTGCTCAAAAGAGATCTTTGTTAAGGACGATTGGCTTTGCGGAAGGAGGTTTTCCTGCTACATATTTGGGTGTTCCTTTGGTTTCAGGTCGACTTACGGCCCGTATTTTAGAGCCCTACTTGATAAATTGAGGAAAAAGATAGCAAGTTGAAAATTTAAGCTTTTATCTCAAGGGGGGTGCCTAATTTTAATTAAGCATGTATTTTTTATCAATGGTAGTTCATCAATTGGCGGTATTGTACATTCCTACTACTATCTTCAAAAAGATAAATTCTATGTTATCAAAATTTTTTTGGAGTTGAGTAAATGATAGAAGGAAAAGGAATTGGTGTTCCTGGTCTAATATATGTAAGCCTGTTTGTGAGGGTGGTTTGGGTGTTAAGGATTTGGAGGAGGTCAAAAAATCATTGTATATGAAGTTTGTGTGGAGATTGTTAACTATGGATAATCTGTGGACTTAATTCTTTAAAGCTAAGTATTTTAATAAGAAACACCACTTGAGAGAAATGAAACTAGAGAAAGGAACCAAATTTTGGAGATCGATTGTTCATGTGATTCCTGAAGTTTTAGAGCATGTCCGTGATCGAATTAAAGAAGGGTCGGCTTCTTTCTGGTTTGATCATTGGTTAGCTTCTGGACCCCTTTGTGCTAAGGTTCAGGAAATTAGTAACCATAAGTTTCGAACTCGAGATTGTTGGGATAGAGATGGGTGGAATGTTGATTTATTAGTGGAACTGTTGGGTGAAGATCAGGCTGAGGAAGTAATGAACTCTGCTATTTCTTGCAATGAGGGTCCTGATATAGTAATTTGGGAACCTTCAACAGATGGAAAATTCACCACAGCAAATGCTTGGGAAATTATAAGGGAGCATAAAGAGGAATTCTCAACTGCAAAATGGATCTGGCATCCTATGTTGCCAAAAAGGGTGTCAATTTGTATGTGGAAGTCTTGGTTCGCTTGTCTTTTGGTTGATACTCGTATTAAAGAAGTAGGTGTCCAGATGGCCTCTCGATGTGATTATTGTTCAAATGCCAAGATTGAATCTCTAGACCATATGTTTTGCACCGGATTTTTTGCTCAGGAGGTATGGAAAAAAGTAGTAGTGGCGTTGGGTGTTAGTTGTATGGTAACAAGTACTTGGAAAGGAAGAGTTAATGTCTGGTTTAGTTGTGCAAGATGGGCCTCACAGTTAGGCATTTTGGTTCGGTGGATAAATTCTAGGAAGTGCTTGGTTTGGAACTTATGGGATTAGTGGAAAGAACTTATGCTAGCATTAAGAGGCATACAGTTCAAAGTGGAACATGTTTACAGGGAGGCAAATAAAAGTGCAGATTTCTTTGCCAAACAGGGTGAATCTGGTATTTCTCGATCATATAGTTGCCAAGATGATCTTCCTCAGAAAGTCAGGGGAATGATATGATTAGACTTGTTGAGTTTTCCTTCTTTGCGCTCATGATGTTTTGTGTTATTACACTTTTAGTGGTTTAGTTTCTTAGTTTTTTGGTTGTTGGTGTTTGGTTTTTTGGTTTGGTTTATGTTGGTTAAGTTAGTTTTAGGGTTTTGGAATTTTGTTTTTATTGTCCCAAAGTCTCAAAATTGTAATCACGGTTTTCCTCCGCCATAAGTGAGGGGTTTTCTAATAAAGTTTAGGAGTAAATGTCCTCTTTTACCAAAAAAAAGAAAAAGAAAGAAGGATATTTAGTGGGTAAAATTTATTAATAAAATCAAATGGGCGACAAAAATATAGATTAAAGGCTATTTTCTTTTTAAAATAGAAAGATTAAAGTAATGAATCTCTCTTTTAATTAATTTCTTCCACTAAATTGTAGCTCCAAAATGAAGTTCTCTCTCTCTCTCTCTCTCTCTCAAAGCTAGCAAAGACATTTCATTTGTTTTAATGTACTATTATTTTTAAATAGAACCAATTACTAGCCAAAGAAATGCATGATATTTGCAATCTAACTTTTGAATTAATAAGGACAAAAGATATTTTGTCAAAAGATTCAAATTTATGTCTTGTATAATTGCATGCATATATTTAAGATCTTGTACCTTGAGATTTTTTAACTCTTTCAATTGACATATCCCCATGTTTAAAGGCGAGTTTTCAGCAAGCTTTTGCTGTTGAGATTTTCAATATTGATATTGGAGTCACGTGCGGCTCTTTCAATTTCTATTTCATGTTGATTTGGGATATGGATGGATGGGATTTTCACACACGCACACACTCAAACTAGTCAATGTAGACATACATTGCATGTGGACAAATAAATTTGTGAGTTATTTATTTAAATAATAATATTAATTATTTAACTTACTCTATAAGCATTTTAATGATGATAAATATATATTTGGTGTATATAAGGATACACATGCTAATCTAATAACGTAATTTAACTACTTCTGAAAGGAAAAAGCCATTTTTATGGTAGTTCTCCAATGTGATAACTTTCATAGTGACAAATTTTCCTTCAATGATTATTCAATCAAAATTTAAATTTTTTTTGTGTCCAAGAAGTTTGGAGATTTTCAAAATATCTTTACAAACTAAATTTCTTGATGATCACTTTTCCTTTTTTGTTCAAGGTCTCTAAAGTTTTGGTTGTTTCCACTTAATTACCACGTGATTGGATGATTTGTTATCATCCACTCAAAAGTACTATTACATATTTGTGATGTGAGAATAATTCCATTATCATTCCCTACCTAACTGACTTTGGTGGGGGGAAACTATTTTAACATTGTTTTTCACCGTAACAAAGAATCCGACCATGTCTTCTTTGATAACCTTTTTCATTCTTGTTTTGAATTTCATTGCAGGAAGCTAATAAATCCCTCCATGTTCTTCAATTGAGTTCTAGAAATCAACACCATTGATTATCTATTTCATTTCAAGAAGCTTTATATTCCCTATCTCCAGTACTTTAGACACACCCTTCTCTTCACATATAATTAAAAACCTCCCACATCATCCTCTCCTCACCATTGCATCCTTTGTTGTGTGTAGCATCAAGAGTTTTAAGCATCTACCAAAGCATTATTTTTCTTTTTAGCAAAAGGATCCACACCAAATGAAGTATCGCTAGGCGTTGATGCCTTTGTCTACTGCAACTTGGGTTGTGACCATATACAAATTGGGCTAGAGCTTACACAAGGCAACACATGAAGTGTTTGCAAGACTAAGGGTGATAAGTATGTGGTGTCACACCACTAATTTATATAATGACATGTAAGGGATGTGGTGATGGAGAAGATAAAATGGAGATATGTGAACAATAGGAAGAGTATAGCAATTTTGTGACCATTATTATTGACAAATAAGGGAATTTTTAAGGCTTTGAAGGATCTTAGTTGAGGGACAAAGTACCCTATTCTTAACAAAATCTTTAATAATTCGATGCATACTTTGTCGCGAAGTCCCAGGAGCGAGGTACCCTAGGAGGCAAGCGGAATAAAATTATGGATGATTTTTTGGAAAAAAAATTAAAATTTGGAGTGACCACTAACCTATTTTTCTTAGTATAGTTAGAACACTTGATTACTACTTAATTAAGAATAGTATCGGTCTATGTCTATCAGGATCGGGATCGAGAGTTCAATTATACTAGGGGAAGGCATTTGCACCCCCTATGCACCTGTTCTATGAACGGTATCTAACTAATTAAGAATTATCCTCAAATTAAATTTTAATAACATTTTAATTTACTCTTTTCATAAATAAACTAATAAGTTAACAAAATATACTTAATTAATGGAAAATAATCAAACCGGGTGTGATTTAAGAATGTCTAATAAGACCCCCAAAAGTGGGGATCTCGTTAGAAACTTCCTCTCCCCCCCCCCCCCCCCAAAGAGCTAATATAGGTGAGACCTGAAATGTCCATTGGCCTTTTTATAATCAAAGGGACACACTCACGCAAAAATATATAATTCTATATATAATATAAGCATAACAATAAACGTAATAATAATATAAATAGTATAATAAACACAAAATACTAATCATATAAACATAATAATATAATAATAAATATAATAAACATTATAATGAACTAAAATACTACACATAAAAATACAAATTTAAATATTAAGGAGACCACAATGCGTAATACTAAATATAAACATATAATATAAACTAAAATACTAAAAATACCACAATAATATATATATATATATATATATATGTGTGTGTGTGTGTGTGTGTGTGTGTGTGTATTGTGTCTATATATATATATACACACCATAATAAGCTAGACCATATATATACTAAAATAATAAAGATACCATAATAGCTAATACTAAACATATTAAAATACTAAAATGCCATAATAATAAATACTAAATATATTAAAATACCATAATAAGTTATGATGTAATACACAATAAACTAAAATAATAATTAAACTACCATAATATAAACTATCATAATATAAATCACCATAATATACATGATAATTATACAATAATAATAAACTATGTAATAATAATACCATAATATACATAATAACAATACCATAATAGTGCACTATAATAATACATAATAAAATATCATCATAATAAACTACATAATAAACTACTATAAAAAAAATAAACTACATAATAATAATAGCATACTAATAAATTACCATAAAGCATAAAAAACTATCATAATAATAACAATAAACTATAATAATAATAGACTATCGTAATAATAAGAATAATACACATACCACAAACTAATATAAACATAATGATAACGTAACAATTGTAAGAACTTGAACCGTGATATATGGATTTAATTAATTAAGAGAAGGGTAAAATGGTAATTGAGCAGACTTCATCGACGAAGCCAGAGTTCATTGATGAAGGCCTTATTTTTATTGGCGACGACATGCAGGAGCTCGTTGACGAGGAGAAGTTGAGAGGTTTTACGAATGCGACGAAATGCAGGGGCTCGTTGACGAGGAAAAGCCAAGGGGTTTCGAGAATCCAAAAATCTTAGGCTCGTCGACGAGGTCACCATCTTGTCGATGTGGTGTCTTCAGTGTCTCGTCGACGAAGACACCATCTCTTCGATAAAGACAACCGAGTCAAAGGGCTATAAATATCCATTTTCATTACTTCTCAGTTAAGAAATCTCAACTTCTCTCTCTATCTTTCCAGAAACTCAACATACTCTCTTTCTCTCTAGATTTCTTCATCGTTTGTTGCGAGAATCGTTGACCCGATGCTACCACGAGGATCAGGGAAGGATTCTCTACAAGTTATATGGATGAGATCTCGGTTCTAGGCATTTTTGGTTTTTGGCTAGAAATCAAGGTAAGGCTCGGTTTTCAATTATAATCTTGTGGTTATGTAGGGAATAGGATTGTGAGTATCTTTGATACTGTCTTTCATAGGTTTTGGGAACTCAGTTCTTTGTTTAAGGACCGTAGAGTTCAGAATTGACCATTTGGGGAAAGGTAACAGGAATTATGTTTATGCCGATTATTTTTTAAATCAGACTCAGTGGAACTATGGTCCATGGTCCCATGTGCTTTTTGGTTACTCATTTGGGAAAATCTGACGGGTAAAATTATGAGTTTTTCATATTACAGTTTTGGGAAAAAGGGGGCGATGGGCTGCATCCCTAGTTTTGTTGGAAAACCGTAAATATATGTTGTGATATATATTGTGTTATAGGGATAGTCGTGCCTTGAATTGTTTAAACTGTATATGTTTGGAAAATCATGATTTTAGATTACCAAATATGTGTGGTTTTGTTTGGTTATATGAGCATGCATGAGTTGTGTTTTGGTGAAATAGGAATGAGGTTACTAATTGTTCCAAGTTTTGAAATTCAACTTTTGCAGAAGAGTGCACAATACCACTAGATTGGCCAGCTTTCGAGCCAAAGGGTGTGCGAACACTAGATCTGCACCAGTTCAACGTTGTGGGCTGATGCTATGCCATATTACCGGGGGCACCGACGTTTGCGAAGGGTGTGAAATATCACCAGACTTCCGGTGTTTGCCGAAAGGTATGGGATATCACCGGATTGTTAGGTTTTTACCAAATGGTGTGAAATACCACCAAACAGTCTGACTTCAAACCGAAGGGTGCGACGACACCAGACTGTATTGCTTGTTTTGTGAAAGTACTGGAACTGGTTTAAATTGTTTTGACTATTGAACTATGCATGTTAGTATGTCATGATAACACTCATATGCCGCACACCAATATAACCTGATTCTTCCGTACTTAGAGGTGTCTCACCCCTGCTGTATGTACATAATTTGTAGCTCTTTCGAGTAATAGGAACTTGCGACCTGGTGCGAGAGCATAGTGGTCGATGTACTACGAGTAGTACTTGGGTAAGTACTAAGATTGTACTGGGTTGTCTTTTGTGGTTTTGGCTGACACTCGGGATTGTGTTGTATATTATGGAACCTGGTTTCCTTTTGTATAGACTCTGGTATGGTACATGATATGTATAGAATGCATTTTTTCGTTGTATATATGGTTTGTATATGGGTGTGTATAGGGTGCTTGGATACCCCACGAGGTCAGACCCTTATTCATTGTGGAGTATCATGATTTTTTGTATGATACAGGGACATGTTAGGTTACTAATTGACCCTTGGGGCTCATTACCGGGTTTGGAGCATGACAGCTTGGTATCAGAGTTAACCAAGTTGTTAGGTCTTGTAGACTTCGTTAGGCATAGATTTGTGTACATACCAGAGTATAGGATGTTGGAAATGGGTAAAGTAGGTCAAGGATTGTTTTTTTGCTAGACCGAGACTCATTGGCGATGTTTTGTGTTTTTCATGGAATGACGATTTCAGTAAAATCACGACAAACCATTGATGACTTTCGTGTCAGTATGATCGGACATACCTAGACCTGTTAGTGGTATTTAACATGATTAGTTGTAGATAATTGTGTTAACTGTATGTGTTGTAGAAGTATTGATATATTCCTATTATGTTTTGGAATGAAGCCCAAGGATAACGACCTGGGTAGTGGCTCAAAGAAAATGGCGAGCGATGAGTCTCCTTCTGTGCCTCGAAGATTGACAAGGCAAGTCCTGCGGGAGATTGGGCGGAGTGTTAGGAGACGCGAAGGCTCTCCTACGTGTGCGGGATGCACCATTGAGAGGTTCACATGCATGTACCCTTCGACGTTCTTAGGGGGATTTGACCCAATGATAGCTGAAGATTAGGGTGAGAAGATTGAGAGGATTATGGAGGTCTTACACTACACAAATAGGCAGAGAGTCCTTTATGCTACTTTCCAGCTATCTGGGGAGGCAAGTCGATTGTGGGTTGCGGTGAGTTTCCTAGAGAAGCAGAGAGTTGGTCCGGTGGAGATGACGTGGAGCCATTTCAAGGAGGTGTTCTTCAACGGATACTTCTTGGCTTCCACACGCAATGCTAAGGTGGATGAGTTTTCCGCTCTGACTTAGAGAAGTATGATGGTGCATGGGTAAGCTGCTCGGTATATAGAGTTATCCCGTTTTGTGCCATGTTTGATCTCGAACGAGTATGAGAAGACTCGGAGGTTCGAGAAGGGTCTGAGGAAGGATATTCACAGATTAGTGGGTATGCTTCAGATCCGTTAATTTTTGGTCTTGGTAGATAAGGCCACTGTGATAGAGACTGGTATCCGAGAGGATGAGGTGGATGAGGAGCTGAAGAAGAGGTTAGTACCTTATAGTGCTTAGGTTGGATCTCACTAGGGATCATTGAAGAGGAGGAAGAGGGGCTTAGGTTACCATCAGAATACCGAGCACCAGAGTTTTTAGGTGGATCAGTCACGTGATCGCTGTGTCAGATGCCACAAGTGGCATGATGGTGCATACCAACCGTTTGGGGGCAACTGCTACAGCTATGGCCAGTTAGGTTACATGGTTCGAGATTGTCACATGCCAAAGAGGGGTACGCCTTCTTCGAGTCAGAATTTAGGGAATTAATCAGGTATCCCAGAGAATGTATCAAGCGAACACAACTCCAGCAATAGTGTACTCGCTTACTCCAGCGGATGCTGAGCATGCAGGGAGTGTGGTGACAGGGACTATGATGTTGCTTTAAAGTAAAGGTGTGGTTTTATTTGATTCTGGTCCAATCCACTCCTTTATATCTATTAATTTTGTGAAACTGTGTGGGGTGGAGACCCAAGTCATGAATGAAAAGTTGTCTATAGCTACACCATCTGGGAGTGTATCATTCTATAGGAGGATGTTAGAAGACTGCCCAGTGTTAATTCAGGGAAGACTGCTACCAGCGAATCTTATGGTATACGACATGTTGGGGTTTGATGCCATACTGGGGATGGATTGGTTGTTCTCCAATTATGTTGTGATCAACTGTCTAGGAAGAGGGTGGTGTTCACACCTCCTGGGGAACGGGAGTACGAGTTTGTAGGATCGTGTGTGCGTTCTATGCCACAAGTTCTATCGGCACTACAAGCGAGGAGGTTACTCTTGGATGGATGTCAGGGGTACCTGGCTTGCGTGAGGGAACCACCACTAGATGAGTTAAGGCTCGAGGATATTAGAGTTGTTAGGGAGTTCTTAGACGTGTTTCTAGAGGATTTGCTCGGTTTACCTCCAGATCGTGAGGTGGAGTTCTCGATAGTGTTGCTGCCTACCAAGGCACTGACCTCTAAAGCTCTGTACCACATGGCTTCAGTAGAACTTCATAAGCTGAAGAGGCAATTGTAGGAATTACTGGACAGGGGCTTCATTCGACCTAATGTTTCGCCCTAGGGAGCTCCAGTTTTGTTTGTGAACAAGAAGGATGGGTTGATGTGTATGTGCATTGATTATTGTGAGATTAATAAGATGAGTGTAAAGAACCATTACCCTTTGCCTCATATTGATGATCTATTTGACTAGCTATAGGGGACGTAGGTCTTTTCGAAGATCGACTTACAGTCTGGGTATCATCAGGTGAGGGTTAGATCTAAAGATGTTGCAAAAACTGCTTTCTGAACCAGATACGGCCACTACGAGTTCTTGGTCATGCCTTTTGGGTTGACGAATGGTCCAACATTATTCATGGATCTTATGAATAGGGTTTTCCATGAGTACTCAGACTGGTTTGTAGTGATGTTTATTGATGATATTCTGGTTTACTTGAGGAGTTCAGAAGAGCATGAAAGGCATCTAAGGTTAGTATTGCAGATTCTGCAGGAGAAGAAGTTGTATGCTAAACTGAAGAAGTGTGAGTTCTGGTTGAATCAGATTGCATTTTTGGGCTATGTGGTGTGTGGGTACGATATCTGAGTTGATCCTAGCAAGATCGAAGCTGTGGTAGACTGGGTAAGGCCGAAGAATGTGTAGGAGGTTCAAAGTTTTCTAGGACTGGTGGGTTATTATCGTCGTTCCATGGAGGGGTTTTCTAAGTTGTCTAGGCCTCTGACTCGATTGACCAGGAAGGGGGTGAAGTTTGAGTGGACCAGTGATTGCAAATAATGCTTTCAGGAGTTCAAGCACCGGTAGGTTACTGCTCTAGTTTTGATCATTCCTTTTTGGGATGGTAGTTTTGTGATTTATAGCGATGTGTCTCTAAAGGATCTAGGGTGTGTGCTTATCCAGTAGGATAAGGTAATAGCATATGCTTCTCGGCAACTGAAGGAATACAAGAAGAATTACCCTACGCATGATTTAGAGTTAGCTGTTGTTGTTTATGTACTAAAGATTTGGCAACGCTACTTGTATAATGTGCAATGCAAGATTTTCACTGATCACAAAAGCCTCATGTACTTTTTCACGCAGAAGAAGTTGAATATGAGGTAGAGATAGTGGCTCGAGTTGATTAAAGAGTACGATTGTACCATCAGTTATCACCTGGGGAAAGCTAATGCGGTAGCCGATGCATTAAGTCGGAAGTCAGAACATGCTACAATATCTGCAGTTGTAGCTCAACATCATATTAGATGGGATTTGGAAAGCCTTGGTATAGAGTTGGTGTTCGGTGATCATTAGGCTTTCATTGCTAGCTTGGTGATCTAGCCGACCTTGTTTGAGGATATTAAAGTCGCGCAGGTTAGTGATGCTAAATTAGTTGAGATTGCGGAGAAGGTACAACATGGATTGGATGCGGAGTTTAACATCTCTGATGGAGGGGTGTTGAGGTTTGGGACCAAACTATGTGTTTCGAACGATGACAAGATCAGAAGGATGATTATAGAGGAAGTGCATTGTTCATTGTATACGGTACATCCGGGCAGTACGAAGATGTATCGAGATTTGTGCGAGACCTTCTAGTGGAGTGGTATGAAGAGGCAGATTGCTCGGTTCATGGAGCAGTGTTTGATGTGTCAGTAGGTGAAGGCTGAACATCAGAAGCCGGTAGGGCCGTTGCAGCCCTTAGCTATCCCAGAGTGAAAATTGGAGGATATTTCCATGGATTTTGTGACCAGATTTCCGCTAGCACTTCACGGGCAGAATTATATTTGGGTGATTGTGGACAGGTTGATGAAATATACTCACTTTTTACCGATGAAGGTTAGCTACCCTTTGAGTAAGCTAGTAGAGATGTACGTGCATAAGATAGTTAGAATGCAAGGGTACCAGTGTCCATTGTGTCGGATCGAGACCCAAGGTTTACTTCTCGATTCTGGACGAGCTTACAGGAAGCACTGGGGATGAAGCTTATTTCTGTATAGCATTCCACCCCCAGACTAATGGACAATCGGAGAGGACAATACAGATCTTGGAGGATATGTTACGAGCTTGTGTGTTAGACTTCATTGGTAGTTGGATACAGTTTATGCCACTAGTAGAGTTTGCCTATAACAATAGCTTCCAAGCTAGTATCAGGATGGCACCACTCGAGGCTCTGTATGGTCGAAGGTGTTGATGCCCTCTGTATTGGGATGAGTTGGTGAACGTTAGGTGTTAGGACCTGAACTTGTATAACAGGCGTTTGAGAAGGTGGGTTTGATCCAGGATAGGATTAAATCAGCTCAGAGTCGGCAAACAAGTTACGCAGATGTTTGCCGCCGAGAGTTAGAACTCGAAGTGGGGGTTAATGTATTTCTGAGGATCGCTCTGATGAAAGGGGTAATGAAATTCATGAAGAAAGGCAAGCTGAGTCTGAGGTATATTGGACCATTCGAGGTTCTTAAGCAAGTGGGTCATGTAGCTTACAAGATTGCACTACCCCCAGTACTCTCGAGGATCCATGATGTGTTTCACATAGCCATGTCGAGGAGGTACGTGTTGGATCCGTCGCATGTTGTTAGTTATGAAGACTTGGAGATTGGGGATACTTTAGTATACGAGGAGGTACTTATTTAAATTATGGACCGTAAAGTTCTGAAGCTTCATACCAAGGACATATTGTTAGTGAAGGTATTGTGACGAAATCAAGAGATTGAGGAAGCTTCTTGGGAATTGGAAGTGAAGATACGCTGAAAGTATCCACAGTTGTTCTAAGTATGTGTGCATTACCCTACTTTGTATTGGAACAGGTGGTTAGTCTTAGTGAGTGTGTATTTTTGTGAACTTCTGAGACGGTTTATGTATGTAAACACGGTATTCCTCCACCATAAGTGAGGGTATGTATATACTGTGATAGGGCTACGTTGTAGTAGTTGCTAGCTTTTTTCTAGAATTGTGTATGTGTATTTGGTTGTGTGTATGAGTTCATAAATGAGAGATTGCCAATTTTGAGGATGAAATTTTTGTAAGGAGGGGAGGTTGTAAGAACCTAAACCGTGATATATGGATTTAATTAATTAAGAGAAGGGTAAAATCGTAATTGAGCAGGTTTCATCGACAAAGCCAGAGTTTGTCGACGAAGGCCTTATGTTTCTCAGCAATGAGGCACAGGATCTCGTCGATGAGGAGAAGCCAAGAGGTTTTGTGAATGTGGTGAAATGCAAGGGCTAGTCGACGAGGAGAAGTCGAGAGGTTTTGTGAATGCGGCAAAATGCAAGGGCTCATCGACGAGGAGAAGCCGAGGGGCTTTGGGAATCCGAAAATCTCAGCTCGCCGACGATGTGTCTTTAGTGTCTCGTTGACGAAGACTCCATCTCGTCGACGATGACGGCTGAGTCAGAGGGCTATAAATATCCATTTTCATTACTTATCAGCGAAGAAATCTCAAACTCTCTCTCTATCTCTCTAGGAACTCAACACACTCTTTTTCTCTCTAGATTTCTTCATCGTTCGTTGCTGGAATCGTTGATCCAAAATTACCACGAGAATCTGGGAAGGATTCTCTACAAGTTCTACCGATCAGATCTTCGTTTTAGGCATTTTTCGGTTTTGGCTCAAAATCGAGGTAAGGCTCGGTTCTTAATTCTGATCTGGTGGTTATGTAGGGAATAGGATTGTGAGTATCTCTAGTACTATCTTTTTTAGGTTTGGGAACTCTGTTTGCTGTTTAAGGGTCGTAGAGTTCGGAATTGACCATTTGGGAAAAGGTAAAGGGAATTATGTTTATGTTGATTATTTTTGAAATTGGTCTTGGTGGAACTGTGGTCCACGATCCCGTGTGTGTTTTAGTTACTAAATTAGGGAAATCTGATGGGTAAAACTATGAGTTTTTCGTATTACAGTTTTAGGGAAAAGGAGGCGACGGGCTGCATCCTTTGTTTTGTTGGAAAATCATAAATATATGCTGTGATATATATATATATATTGTGTTATAGGGATAGTCGTGCCTTAACCTATTTAAACTGTATATGTTTGGAAAATTATGATTTTAGATAACCAAATGGGTGTTGTTTTGTTTAGTTATATGAGCATGCATGGGTTGTGTTTCGGTAAAATAGGAATGGGGTTCCAAATTGTTCTAGGTTTTGAAATCCGGTTTTTGCCGAAGAGTGCGCAATACGATTAGATCGGCCGGCTTTCAAGCCGAAGGGTGTGCGAATACCATATCAGCACCGGTTCAACAGTGATACCCCATGGATGAAAGACTTAAAAAGGATTAGATGTTACTACCCATATCAACAAGGTGCACCTTTCTTTTTAGGAGCTTTCTCATAAGAACTCTATAGTTAAGCATGCTTGGCTTGGAGCAATCTTGGGATGGGTGACCACCTAGGAAGTTTTCTCAGGAAGTGTGTGAGTGAGGACAAAACACACTGAAAAAGACATGTGTTGGTTTGTAGGTCCAGTCATTAGTCTGATAAGGCCCGCCCCCTATTTTTTGGTCCAGGTGGAGGAGAGACGCAGGGCTCCCTGGAAGACCCAAGTTGGGTGTTACAAATGGTATTAGAGCCAACACCCAGTAAAAAAGTGTGATGAGATTCACATCGCCTGGGTTTGGAAATGTGGGTTCGCAACGAGGACGTTGCGTTCTATAAGTGGGGGAGAATGTGATACCACATGGATGAAAGACTTAAAAAGGATTACATGTTACTACCCATATCAACAAGGTGCACCTTTTTTTTCGGGAGCTTTCCCATAAGAACTCCATAGTTAAGCGTGCTTGGCTTGGAGCAATCTTGGGATGGGTGATCACCTGGGAAGTTTTCTCAAGAAGTGTGTGGGTGAGGACAAAACACACTGAAAAGGACACGTGTTAGTTTGTAGGGCCAGTCATTAGTTTAATAAGGCCCACCCTCTGTTGTCTGGTCTAGGTGGAGGAAGAGAAACGTAGTGCTCCATGGCATACCCAAGTTGGGGCGTTACATCAACACTATGGGCTTGATGTTATGCCAGGTTACTGGGGGCACCGGTGTTTGTCGAAGGGTGTGAAATATCACCAAACTACTGGCGTTTGCCGAAAGGTGTGAGATATCACCAGATTGCTAGTTTTTACCGAACGGTGTGAAATACCACCAGACAGTCCGGCTTCGAGCCGAAGGGTGTGACGACACCAGATTGTATTGCTTATTTTGTGAAAGTACTAGAACTAGTTTAAGTTGTTCTTACTGTTGAACTATGCGTGTTAGTATGTCATGATAACACTCATATGTCACACATCGATATAACCTGATTCTTCCTTATTGAGAGGTGTCTCGCCCCTGCTACACGTACATATTTTACAAGTCCTTCGAGTAACCAGAACTAGCGACTTGGTGTGGGAGCGTAGTGGTCGGTGTACTGCGAGTGGTACTTGTGTAAGTACTAGGACTGTACTGGGTTGTCTTTTGTGGTTTTGGCTGACACTCAGGATTGTGTTGTATATTATGGAACTTGGTTTCCTTTTATATAGACTCTAGTATGGTACATGATATGTATAGAATGCCTTTTTTTGTTGTGTATATGGTTTGTATATGGGTGTGTATAGGGTGCCTGGAAACCCCACGGGGTTGGACCCTCATTCATTGTGGAGTATCATGATTGTTCGTATGATACAAGGATAGGTTAGGTTACTACTTCACCCCTGGGGCCCATTACCGTGTTCGCGGCATGACAATAGTGATCAAGAAAATATAATAATAATATTATTACACAATAAATAATATAAAAAACCATAATAATAATATCACATAAAATACACTAATAATAATCCAAACCATAATGATAATATACAATTATCAAAACCCTACTAAAAATATACAGTAATCAAGACCCTAATAATAATGCGTAATAATCAAAACCTTAATAATATGCAATAATAAAAACAATAAACATAAAATCACATAAATATAACAATAACAACATGGAAATAATCAAAACCCTACAAATAATATCCTATAATAATAAAATGGAAATAATCAAACCCTAAAAATAATATACAATAATAACATGGAAACCCTAAAAATACATAAAGAATAACAATAATCAAAACCCTAAAAAGACATAAATAATAATAATAATAATAATAATAATAATAATAATAATGATAATAATAATAATAATAATAATAATAATAATAATAATAATCAAAACCCTAAAAATACATAAATAATAATAATAATCAAAACCTTAATTTTTATTTTATTTTTTTGTAAATTCCTATAAGAACCTATAATTGCATTTCAACATACATAAAATCAAACCAGAATTACTAAAACATTCATAAATTATTAAAATTTAAAATACAAATTGTTCAAAATTCAAATACATCCAAATACAAATTCAAATTAAAATATACAAATTAATTTTTTTTCATATAAGAAGAGATTGTGATGAATAATATAGTGAAGTTTGAATTTAAGGGTTTTAGGGTTTTTGAACGCCTGGGGCGTAGGCCGGCGTGTTATCAAACTTTTTCAGGAATCAAGGGGATTAAGTTAAGTGAGTAATTTTATATAACTTGAATCAATTTAATTGTTATTTTTATATAAATTTATTTATTTATTTATTTATTCATTTGAAAATTTAAATGCTATTTTGAAAACCAACCCTTCGAAATGGATTTTACAAACCTAGGATATATGGTATGGTATTTTTGAATCAAATCAACGATGGAAAACTTTTTTGTTCATATGGATATGTCAAAATATGGAAAATTGTGTGGCAGATGATTTAATTTGTATCGATTATTGAATATCTGGAGTTGGGATTTTGAAATACTGAATTGTTTGAGAAATACTGGAAATGCTCGTGAAAATATTGGAACTATTTATGAAATGCGGGAATTTGAACTAACGACCAATGGCTGGGTGTTATTTGATTGGCCAAGGGCCAGGATCATTATTTGACAGTCGAGGATCAAGTTTCAATTGACGGCTATATGTTGAATTGTATTTGTGGTCGGGGGCTAGGTTTTTGGAATAATAGGAAATTTGTGTGAATTGATATTTTAAATGGTGATTTCTATCATCTAAATTGAATGATATGTTTTATGAACCCTCGGGACCACTGTATTATGAGCATGGTACCATTGCTAGTTAGACCATGTGCACCCACACTGTCTGGATATAAGTGTAGGGGGTCTAGTCGACTGCCTGTGTGTGGTTGAAGTAAGGGCATGAGACCTACAACTTTACTGTGGATTCCTGCAGATGTGTTTACAGAGGATGTTGTATTTTACTATGTTTGGGCTGATCACCCAGGCTTAGTCCTGCCTTTGGGCCGCACAACCCGTGCCATGGGGAAAGTAAATGGCATATGTGTCACAGGGAGTGTATTATATGTATATCTGTTAATTTATGTGAATACGAATAATTAATAAGATACTTTCAAGGGCTTGCTGAGAAAGGAAAGTGCCCTGGTAGTAGTAAAGGTATTAGAGTAGAGGGAAGCTACTTGTATGGGTGGGTAATCTTCCCTATCTTCGACTAATTGTGTGTGTGAGTGTAAATTATGAATGTTTTCATAAATGTGTTTATCTGCTTAGTGAACTGGTTATTTTTTGTACACTAAATGCATGTTGGCCACACACTGACATTAACTTAGTCTTTCCTTTATTGAGTTGTGTCTCACCTCTACTTTACGAACTATCTTTTCAGGAAATCCTAGAGATCAAGTCTAACGGGCTAGAGGAGTCGAACTAGTGGTGTAAATTTTATGTAGGTAATGTGTAGATAGAGATTTTATTTTTGTTTAGTTTTATGGGATGTAATTATGTGAAAATGGATATATTTTTGTATAAAGATAATTAGAACTATGGTAATGTAATTTGAGGATTTCATATTTTGTTTCGGCTACGTATGTGTGTTTTATATATGCTGAACAAGGTATTTGGTACACAAATGTCACTAAAGTAGCACTCTAGGCCCACGTGGTAGGTCGAGGTAGTTACAGGTGGTATTAGAGCCTAGGTTTGCTAGGATATGTAGACTTTGAGGATCGATAATTACCAGAGTATAGGTTGAGATAAGATAGGGATAGGAGTGGGTAAGTTAAGATGTGTTTTAGTCTGGAAGCTTGGAGGCAAAAATCTATTGACAGAAAACCATGGTAAATCCATCGATGGTTTCATTTCTAGGTTGAGGGACTTGAACTCAGGAAATTTAGGTTGGAATGTTAGTGTGAGTGGGTATGTGTGTGAAGCTAATGGTTGGATGGAGATTTTTACCTCAATGGTTTGGTTATAGAATTGGAATTTGAATTAGTAAATTAGAACTCATATATTATATCAATTCCATTATTCCATATTTGCATTAATTATGTTAAATGTGAAATTTCTAAGTCGGGTTATATCCTATTTACATACTGTTAGATAGTGCCATTGTATTATTTGATTCAGGTGTAACCCATTCGTTTGTGTCTCGGGGATTTGTTAAACTATGTGGGTTAGGGGCTCAATTGTTAGCGATATAGTTGGTAGTGGACACATCGATAGGGTTAGTGTTAGTATGTAGCAAAGTGATCAAAGATTATCCAGTAGCAATTCAGAGGAGAGTGCTGCCTGCTAGTTTGATAGTCCTTGACATGCATGGTTTTGACATTATTCTGGGCATGGACTGGCTAGCATCCAGCTACACGAGCATTGACTGTCGCAGGAAGAAGGTGGTATTCAGACCTCCTAGGGAGTAGGAGTTTGTATTTGTTGGGTCGTGTGTGCGTTCGTCACCATTGATCCTTTTGGCTATCCAGCCAAAGAGGTTACCTTTGGAGGGATGCCAGGGTTAACTTGCAGTGATGAAGGAAGCATTGAAGGAGGAACACAACTTAGAAGATATCCCAGTGATAGGGTAGTTTTATGATGTTTTTCCAAAGGATTTACCGAGGTTACCTCCTAATCGTGAGGTGGAATTTGCAATTGATCTGATCTCAGGGACAACACCAATCTCCTAAGTCCTATATAGAATGGCTCTAGCTGAATTAAAGGAGTTAAAGGAGAAACTGTAGGAGCTTCTAGACAGAGGGTTTATCAGACTAAGAGTATCGCCTTGGGGTGCATTGGTGTTGTTTGTAAAGAAGAAGGACGGGTCGATAAGGATGTGCATTGACTACCGAGAGATTAATAAGGTAACGGTGAAGAACAAGTACCCACTACCTTGAATTGACAGCTTGTTTGATCAGCTTTAGGGTACAAAGATTTTCTCTAAAATTGATCTGCGATTTGGATATCATTAGGTGAAGGTTAGATCAGATGATGTATCGAAGCTTCTTTTCAGACTCGGTACAGCCATTACGAGTTCTTGGTTATGCCTTTCGAGTTAACGAATGCTCCAGCGGTATTCATTGATCTGATGAACAAGGTATTGCATGAGTACTTAGACCAATTTGTTATTGTGTCCATAAATGATAATTTGGTCTATTCGAGGAGCCTTAAGGAGCATGAAGATCATCTGAGTCTAGTACTTCAGGAGCTCAGGGAAAAGAAGTTATTTTCTAAACTTAAGAAATGTGAATTCTTGCAAGGGTAGGTTGCATTTCAAGGTTATGTGGTATCCAAGGAAGGGATTTCAATGGATTCGAGCAAAGTAGAGGCTGTAGTTGATTGGACAAGGCCAAAGAACATGCAGGAAGTCAGAAGTTTTCTAGATCTTGCCGGATACTACCGCTGATTTGTTAAGGGGTTCTCTAAAGTATCAAGGTCTTTCACATGACTTACGAGGAAGAATGTGAAGTTTGACTCAACCGAAAAATGTGAGCAGAGCTTCCAGGAGTTGAAGCAGCGTCTAGTCACTGCCCAAGTTTTGACCCTCCCATCATGTGAGGGTGGATTTGTAATTTACAGTGACGCATCGCAAAAGGGACTCGATTGTGCTCCAATGAAGTAGGGGAAAGTCATTGCGTATGCATCTCACTAGTTGAAAGAGTACAAAAAGAACTATCCTACGCACAACTTGGAGTTAGAAGCAGTTGTGTTTGCATTGAATATCTGGCGACACTACCTTTATGGGGTAAGATGCGAGATCTTTACTGACCATAAGTGTAATGACCTCAAATTCTAGGTCTTTTTTTTTTTTTTTAACATATACTGTTTTGATACCCTTTTCTATGTAATCTCAGGTCCTAAAGAGGCACTAGGATATTCCCGTACATAATGACCATACCTACGCAGCGGAAATATAAATCATACACCTATATATATATATATATATATATATATATCATACAATAATACCAAAAATTAGTATTTTTATACCATAGCTATACAATACATCTCTCCCCAGTTTTAATTACCCCAAACTACAAAATTCTTACACAAACTCACTGTACAACCCGGGTAAAACGAGTTATCTCTATCCGCGAGCTTGATCTGCTTGACTAGATGGTTCACTAGAAAAAATGTTAAGGTAATGAGGTGAGACAATGCTCAGTA
This sequence comes from Malania oleifera, assembly GCF_029873635.1. Classification (NCBI taxonomy): domain Eukaryota; kingdom Viridiplantae; phylum Streptophyta; class Magnoliopsida; order Santalales; family Ximeniaceae; genus Malania; species Malania oleifera. The sequence goes on along the minus strand of NC_080421.1, from coordinate 43,425,729 downwards.
AGTAGAAATACACTATTACTAGTGTGTGTCGACTAAGTTACATATACTTCAAATAACATCTGAGCTATAATAAATGATAAATCTATAAAGCATATTTTATATTTTTCGTAGTTTAAAACATAACTATATCATTTGGGTTTTCTACTTTTCATACTGCTAATATCATACTATACTTATCATATAGTATAAAACTGTATACATATATATAACTGTGCTTTATCCCTGGAGCTCTGTATGTCATGATTTGACCTCTCATAATAGGTTTGTGCGGCCCGTAGGTGGGACTTAACCTAGTCGGCCCTCCAAGTAAGTCACTATACTCTACATTACCTAATCCCGACCAAACTGCATCCACTCCTAGGCACAAAATTGGCTACTACCTCATCAAACTGGCCCCCTTAACCCAGCGAACTGTGGAGCTGCATCCTCTCCGAGCATAGTTTGACAGTACTCACACACTATCTAAGATATGTGGTTGCACTCTATCTGTATTAGCAACAGTATCGTGCTCTATATTCTGTATCTATCTGTAATCTCTTCTGAGGGATTTTATAATATTTATGTAATCTTTTACTATTTTCATCATGCTTCCAAAATAACTATAACACTAATTTTGTATTGTAAATACTGTAATATCTGAATAATTGTAGCATCTTGATGTTATACTGTATAATTTGTCTATATAATTTGTATGTATCATCTATCTGTATAATCTGTTTTTATACTCTAAGTGTTATGGCATTTAAGAAAACATAGCTTTCTCTAAATACTATACATACTAATCTGAATAAGCATCTGTATATATATATATATATATATATATATATATATATATATATATATATATATCTGTCTACGAAACTATCTGAATAAAAGTTGTATCTGTACATATATCTGTCTATATAATATCTGTGAATATCTGGTTATATCTGTATGTTCTGTATAACTTTATATACTGAGAAAACTGTATAAAATTCTACATAAAATATTATCTACTTAGGCCACACATACTTTAAAAACTCATATTCTGTAAACTACATAATGATTGGCATACATGCATATACGTAAAATCTCTAATAACATAATTAAATTTCCTAGCATAGCATATTTCCCTTACCTAGTTTCTAAAAAGCCCTTACAATACTCTGGCCCTACACCCATAGGGTTCTCCACTCAACACCCTGAAAACAACATCCCTCATAACAAAACATTAGTATTTCTCTTCATACAACATTTATTATAACTATAAAGAAAGTATATCCTAAATAAAACACCTTACCCTAAATTTGGGATGAATTCCAAACCAATTTCACTAACGATCGGCTATAGCTGACATATAGAGAACTTCACGAGGGGTGTCGTGGTGGCCTCGGATCTTCAATTTGGCAAGAAACAGAGTTGGGATCGAAGAGAGAAGGGGAGGGGTATGTTTTAGAGAGAGAGAGAGAGAGAGGGTAATTTGCACTGGAAATCCATCAAAAATCCAAGTTTTCACAATTTATAAGGTCAAATTCATCAACGAGACAAGTCACCTCGTCGACGAGTCCTGAAGAAAGTTTGTCGACGAACCATATCTTCTCATCGACGAATTTCAGGCATCCAAAAACCCCCTTTTGGTATTTTCTCATCAATGAGACGTGCTTTTGTTGACGAGACACTCAAGAACCCTCATCGACGAAGCCCTCGTGTTCATCGATAAGGAACTGAAAAATTCCTTGGGTTATTACATTCTTGTCTCCTTATAAAATTTCGTCCTCGAAATTTACTATCTTTATCATTATCTATCATCTCGTAAAGGCAGAAGGTCTATTTATTTTATTACTTACCCTTACTTATGGCGGAGGAATACCGTGGTTACATTCTTAGTTCTGCGAGATTACATATATAATAACTAAAAGACTACTTACTAACTAATTCAATACATGTACCTGCAAAAAGAAACTTTATCTAACTACTTATACTTTACCTATCTTACCGCTAAACCTCTTGGAATAAGTATAGGTATTTCCATCCTATTTCATTGTTAAGTTCCCATGAAGCTTCTTCTATAGCATGATTCTTCCACAAAACTTTCACTAACTGAATTTCTTTCGTGCGCAGTTTTTGTGTCTTCTGATCTAAAATATGTATTGGTGCTTCTTCATAAGCTAGTGAATCTTTAAGTTCTATCTCTGCATAGCTGATTATGTGGGACAGGTCTGGGACATATTTCCTTAATATAGCAACATGAAACACGACATAAATTCTAGTTAGAGTTGGCAGCAAAGCTAGCCTATAGGCAACTAACCCTATTCTCTCTAGTATCTCAAAAGGGCCAATATACCTAGGGCTCAACTTTCTCTTCTTTCCAAACCTCGTAACTCCTTTCAAAGGAGCTATCTTCAAAATTACTTGATCTCTCGTATCAAACTCAAGTTCTCGGCAATGAGTGTTTGCATAACTTTTCTGCCGACTCTGCGCAATACTAATTCTTTCTTTAATTAGTTGGACCTTATCACATGCCTGCTATACAATCTTTAGACCCAACACTCGTCTCTCACCAACCTCATCCCAAAAAAGAGGAGAATGACACCTCCTACCATACAATGCCTCATAGGGTGCCATGCTGATGCTAGTCTGATAGCTATTATTGTAGGAAAACTCGATTAACGACACAAACAAAGTCCAACTACCCCCAAAATCAAATACGCAAGCACGAAACATATCTTCTAGTGTCTAGATCATCCTTTTAGTTTGTCCATCTTTCTGGGGGTGAAAAGCAGTGCTAAATGCTAACTATGCACCCACAACCTTCTGAAAACTCTTCCAAAATCATGAAGTGAACCAAGGATCTCGGTCTGAAACTATGGATACTGGTACTCAATGGATATGAACAATCTCTTGAAATATATATTTCTGCCAATCTTTCCATGGAATATCAAACTTTAATAGGGATGAAATGAGCGGTCTTCGTTAGACGATCAATAACCACCCAAATCACATTCAGTCGCTATCGCACTAATGGTAACCTAGTAACGAAATCCATCGAAACGTGATCCCATTTCCACTCTAGAATAAAAAATGGCTGCAATCACCCTACCGATCTCTGGTGTTCAGCTTTAACCTACTGACACATCAAGCATTGCTGAACAAATTTGGCTATCTCCCTCTTCATTCCACTCCACTAGAAATACTCCCGCAGACCCCTGTACATTTTAGTACTGCCAGGATGAATCGTGTACAGTGATTTGTGAGCCTCCTCCAGTATAGTTCTCCTAATCTCAACATTTGCAGGAACATATAACCTAGTACGGAATTGTAGGGCTCCGTAATTTGATATGCGAAACTCCCCTCCCTGACCATCTCGCACTCTAGCCATCATCATTGCCAATTTTGCATCATCACCCTGAACTGCCTTAATCTTTTCATATAGTGTAGGTTGAACCACTAGACTAGAGATAAATGTTTAAGGACTATCCTCAACTATCTTTATGCTAAGTTTCTCCAAATCCATTAAAACTGAGTGCGGAATCTCCATGGCCACTAGTGCTGGTCCCACTGATTTGTTGCTCAAAGCATTAGATACCACATTTGCTTTTCCTGGGTGATAACTAATGGTGCAGTTATAATCTTCAATGAGTTCAAGCCATCTTCTTTGCCTCATATTTAGTTCTTTCTAAGTAAAGAAATACTTCAGGCTCTTGTGATTCATGAAAATCTCGCACTTTTCACCATATAAATAGTGCCTCCAGATCATTAGAGCATAGACCACTGCAGCTAACTCCAAATCATACATAGGATAATTCTTCTTATATTCTTTAAGTTGTCTGGACGCATAAGCAATGACCCTGTCGTGCTACATTAACACACATCCAAGTCCCTTCAAAAAGGCACAAACCCGTCCTCCCATGATGGAATAGCTAATACCAAAGCTGAAACTAGTCACCACTTTAACTCTTGAAAACTCTGCTCACAATCAACGGTCCAATCAAACTTCACATTTTTCCTCGTAAGTCATGTTAACGGACCCAACAACCTGGAGAAACCCATGAAGCACCAGTAATAGCTTGCTAATCCCAGAAAACTCCTGACCTTCTAAACACTGTCTGTCTTTCCCAACTCACCACTGCTTCTATTTTACTTGGATCAACTAATATACTTGCCTCAGAGATCACATGACCGAGAAAGGTAACTTGCTTTAGCCAGAACTCACATTTCTTTAATTTTGCATACAATTTCCTTTCTCTCAACATCTGCAACACCAGCCTCAAATGATGTTCGTGCTCCTCAAAACTTCTCGAATAGACTAGTATATCATCAATAAACATGACCACAAACTAGTCCAAATATTGATGGAACACCCGATTCATTAGATCCATAAATACTGCTGGTGCATTATTCAACCCAAATGGCATCACTAAGAACTCGTAATGCCCATATCTGGTTCGGAACGTGGTCTTTGGAATATTTTCTTCTCTAACTTTCACCTGATGGTAACCCGACCGCAGGCCAATTTTGGAGTAAACCTGGGTCCCTTGCAGCTGATCAAATAAATCATCGATCCTAAGGAGAGGATATTTATTTTTAATTCTCAATTTGTTTATCTCTCTATAATCGATACACAACCTCATGGTCCCTAAAATTAGGAATAGCTTCCCGAGAGGGGGGGGGGTGAATTGTCTTTTAAAACTTTCGTTTTAGTTCCTTTTAGAATCCTTAAACTTATTTTATTTCTTTTAACCAATTCGTGACTTATTTGTTTAATTTGTTAAGCACTCAAGAACTTAGTTTCTTTATTTAATCTTTAACCATACAAACATCCAATCATTCAACCAAACCAATCAACTATAATTAGAAAGTAAACAAACAAGCCAATACATAGCACTTATGTAATATAAAAACTCACAATGGTTGTTTGTTTATATTAGCCAAATTTGAACCAAGCCTTGTAGTGAATGAGAATTTATACTTGCTGATGTAAAACCCTCTATAAATGAATCCAATCACTCTTTCCAAATATTTAGAACTCAAATAAACTCTTGGTAAATTTATCTTTGGGATGTTAACCAAGTAATGTACTCCCATATGGTTTCCGCAAGATATGGTGCAACCAACGTAGTCCCTTTTGGTTTCCACAACCCAAATCAAAATTAAACCGTAAGTTTGCTTGATTTCCAAATATACATAGTTTATATGATTTTCAAATTTAAACCATCCACACAATTTAAATATGCACTGAAAATAAAGAATAGGGAAAGAGAGAGTGAGACGGAGATCTTTACAAGGTTCAGCTTCAACACAGCCTATGTCCTCGCCTTTGGAAAACCACCAAAGGATTCATTAAACTTGTTCCATTGATGGGTGGAACAAAACCTTGACAAGCGATACCCTACGCTCAAACACTCCTTCACTAGGCTAGAGCCCGCCTCGCCAAACAATGTCCCCTCGTTCGGTCACTCCTTTAGGCTAGAGCCCACCTCTCTAAGCAATATCCCCTTGCTTAGACAATGATCCAAACAATACTTGGAATGTTAAAGAACTACAAGAAACACAAGATAAGTTTTTTTATTAATTTTTCTTTTATAATCCTATCTTCTATATGCCCATTTTTCTTGCATTGATAGCATATGGTGTTTGTGTAGGCATTAGAAGATGTGCAAGTATAGTCTTTGGATTCTTTCGAGAAATATCCCATGTAAGAATTCTTTTTCTTTTTATTTTCAATTCCATTGAAACCAATGCCTTCTTTATTTAGAGACATTCTTTGTAAGTCAATCATCTTATCAAGGTTTTCCTTTCCTTTTGTGAAGTTGTAAATAATTTTATCCTTAACTTTGATTTGATTCTTGAGATTATTTAACTTTATGTCTTTCTTGTTATCAACCTTCTTTAATGATTTCTCTAGCTCTAGAGATAATTTTTTGATTCTATCCTCTAATTTAGAAATATACATATCTTTCTCATATACGGTAGAGGATAAGGATTGAAGGTCTTCTATCATTTGGTCATTCCTGCTTTCAAGTTTCTCAAATTTCAAGTTGTTTTCTTTTTCATTAAGATTTTTGGATTCTATTTCTTTCATTGCTGATTCATACTTATGTTCTAATTGCTTGAGTTTTAAGTTTTTATCTTTTTCAGCATTCTTTAGGAATTCTAACTCTTTCATTAAACTTTCATTCTTATTCTTCAATGAGGTGTTTTATTTATTTTCTTTTATCAGCATCTTATGTACTTTGAATAGATCATTTTGAAGTTCATCATAAGGTGGCGTACCCTCATCACTTGATTCATCACTACAAGAATTATTTGAAGATTTAGTTGAGAAGCTTTCTTCGTTATCCTATGCCATAAAGCACGTGTAAGCAATCTCTTGGTCACTTATTTCATTCTCCGAACTACTTGTACTATCCCAAGTAGTGGCTTTCATGGCCTTCTTTTTTTTTTTCTTTTTAGATTCTTTCTTTAATAGTGGACATTCCGATTTTAAATGTCTAGCTTTATTGCAATTGTAGCATTTAGGAGTTTTATTCTTTGATTTCTTTTTGCTGAAATCTTTTTCTTCTTATTCAGAGTCTTGATTTCTTCTTTTGAATTTGTTTCTCCTTATTAGTATCCTTGCTAGCTTTTTAGATATGAAGGCTTCTTCATCTTCATCCATTTCACTACTTGAGTTTTCTTTTAAGGCTTTAAAGGCTATTTTTTCTTGGGCTTTGGTTTTCCCGCTCTTTTCATTCATTGTCATTTTGTATGTGAGGAGAGAACCTATAAGCTCATCTAAAGATGTGTTTTTAAGATTTCTACCTTCCGTAATAGCAGTAACCTTTGGTTCCCATTTGGAGGGAAGGCCTCTTAGAATTTTTCTTATCATCTCATAAGCAGTGTAAGTTTTTCCTAATGCATTTAGTTAATTGATTATATGAGTGAACCTAGTAAACATATTTGTAATTGATTCATCTGGGTTCATCTTAAAGGCTTCATACTTGCTTATGAGCATATCAACCCTATTATCCCTAACATCCGTTGTTCCTTCATAAGTAACTTCTAGCTTATCCCATATTTCCTTAGCTGATTTACAAGCCATTACTCGATTAAATTCATTAGCATCCAAGGCACAATATAAAGCATTTATAGCACTTGAATTTGTTTGGAGCATTTTATAATCTTGATCGGTCATATCTTTCTTCTCTTTTGAGATTTTTTTTTCCATCTACTATCTTAGTGGGAATCCAATTGAAATTAGGAATAGCTTCCCAAGAGGTGGGGTGAATTAGCTTTTAAAAATTTCTTTTAATTCCTTTTAGAATTCTTAAACTTATTTTATTTCTTTTAACGAGTTTGTGACTTATTTGTTTAATTTGTTAAGCACTCAAGAACTTAGTTTCTTTAATTAATTTTTAACCATGCAAACATCCAATCATTCAACCAAACCAATCAACTATATTTAGAAAGTAAACAAACAAGCCCATACACAACACTTATGTAATATAACAACTCAAGATGGTTGTTTGTTTATATTAGCCAAATTTGAACTAAGCCCTATAGTGAATGAGAATTTATGCTTGCTGATGTAAAGCCCTGTATAGATGAATCCAATCACTCTTTCCAAATATTTAGAACTCAAATAAACTTTTGGTAAATTTATCTTTGGGATGTTAACCAAGTAACATACTCCCGTATGGTTTCCGCAAGATATGGTGTAGCTAACGTATTCCCTTTCGATTTCCGCAACCCAAATCAAAATTAAACCTTAAGTTTGTTTGATTTCCAAATATATGTAGTTTATATGATTTTTAAATTTAAATCATCTACGTAATTTAAATATGCACTGAAAATAAAGAATAAGGAAAGAGAGAGTAAGACGGAGATTTTTATGAGGTTCGACTTCAACACAGCCTACGTCCTCGCCTTTGGCAAACCACCAAAGGATTCACTAAACCTATTCCGTTGACAGGTGGAACAAAACCTTTACAAGCGATACCCTATGCTCAAACACTCCTTCACTAGGCTAGAGCCCGCCTCTCCAAACGATGTCCCCTCGTTCAGTCACTCCTTTAGGCTAGAGCCCACCTCTTTAAACAATATCCCCTTACTTAGCCAACAATCCAAACAATATTTAGAATGTTAAAGAACTACAAGAAACACAAGATAAGATCTTCATACAAGTATACTCTCTCAAAGATTAAGTTAGTACAATTTTAGCACTATATACTTCAATGTAAAATATCAATATGAAATATAATGAAGCTCAAGTATAGAATTCACCAATATCCTTCTTAGATGAGGATTAGCAGTACGAATTTAGAGAAAGAAGGATTAGCACTTCAGAATATCTCAGAAAAAGAGATTTGCAATGAGTGAGCAAGAGAGCTTTGGAAGAACAAGAGTGCTTTCAACTTCTCAAAACAAAATTTTCAATTCTTGGATGAGTTTTAATTTGGAAAACCATGTATTTATAGGCTTTAAAACTTGTTTCCATGTTGAAAAGTTTCCTTAGAGAGTTTCCTAAGTTGTTAGAAAATTTGGAGCTCAAACGGCTATATTTTAAAATATTAGAAATTAAAAAATTTTCCCGTTGAACAGTGTTCAGATGTCTGAAGATTCGAGTTCAGTCATCTGAAGTTCCTAAAACCCCTTTAAAAATGAACTAGATTAGGTTTTCTTGGTGTCAAAAGAAAGATAAAAGAAAATAATACAACTTTCATGTTGAACAAAATTTAAAATAATGAGATCTTGATAGATAGAAATTCACCTCAATGCAACTATATAAAAACTGACAGCATTTGGAAGAACCCTTTTTGGTGCTTTTCATTCCAAAAATGATTCTAATTCTTTTAAAATAATTTTTGACCTTATAAAAATATTTTCCAAGTATTTTAAAAGGTATCTAGGTCCAAGAAGTTAACCTAAGAGTTTCAAAATATTTCAAACGATATTTTAAACATTAAAGCACTTACATGAGACTTCTAAGACATTAACATTCTAGGTTCTCGAGTCTTCATGCTTTGTCCTTGGATTGAGTCCATCTTTTCTTCAAGCTTCCATATTCTTTAAGCTTTCTCACTTTGCCTTTCTTTGGCTCTTTTGAATTTAATATTCCTTGGCTTTCAACAACTCATTCATGTCCTCATATTCTTCAAAGTTTTATATAACATCTTTAAATCCATGCTTTGACTCATTTATGCTTCATTTGATCCTTGTGAGAACTTTGACCTTGCTTTCTCATATATAAGCCCTCAAATATCATTACTCACACAAATACATTAAATTTCACTTGTTTTTTGGCATCAAAACAAGATAACAAGATTTTAAGTCTTGTAAGGCCAACAGTCCCATCTTTCCTTTTCACGAACAGAACTGGCGCACCCCAAGGCGACACACTAGGCCTGATGAAACCTTTATCCATAAATTCCTGTAACTGTTCTTTCAATTATTTTAACTCTACTAGGGTCATATGGTATGGTGCTTTAGATATTGGTGCAGACCATGGCAACAGATCTATAGTAAATTCAATCTCACGGTCAGGCGGCAAACCATACAATTCTTCTGGAAAGATGTCTGGGAACTCCCTTACTACTGGTATGTCAGCTTGTTTAAATTCTTCTTTTGGCAATTCTTTTATGTATGCGACATACCCCTCGCAGCAACCCTATAGCAGTCTCCTCACTTGAATAGTTGACACTAGCTGTGGTGACGCACGTACGCGTGAAACCATGAATTTGTATTCCTGCTCGCTCGGGGGTCTGAAAATAACTTTTTTTTATGGAAATTTATACCGGCATGATGAGTAGCTAGCCAGTCCATACCCAATATTACATCAAAACCCTGCATATCTAGGACCACTAGATCAACTGATAATACCCTCTCCTAAATACTTACTAGAAAATTCCAAAGTATCCTCTTGCATCTCACCACAGACCTCATCGGCATACCCACAGATAATTCTTCATGTAATAATTGTGTCTCTACCCCAGTTATTCTAACATATCCCGCTGATATAAAAGAGTGGATAGCACCTGTATCAAAGAAAATAATAATTTTATATGGTAAAACAATAATGGTACCTATAACTATGTCTCCAACCGTCTTAGTGTCACCCGGGGTCAATGCTTAGACCCTCGCTAGCGCAGTATTCCTCTGCTATCCTCCGCGAGGCATCTGGTATCCACCGTAAAATGGTTTGGGAGCCGGTACATAATTTGACGACATGTGATACGATTGAGCCATATGGCCGGGTTTCCCGCAGCGATAACAGACATTCTCCCCCAACCGGAACTCACCTAGGTGTCTCTATCCATATCTAGGACAAGTGGCAGGAGGTTGTCCACCTTGAAATCCTCCGTGCTCTACCATCAGGCTCTGACCGCTTCCAGATCTATATCCTCTCCAATGACCTTGATTGGGACTTGTATGAAAACTTGAGGGTGTGGTCCTCTTCTTCTGACTCTATATTTTAGTCTCCCTCAGTACACTCTCCTCTGCTCTAATAGCCTTGTCTACCAACTCTGCAAAATCCTGGATCCTCAGTACTGCCACCTATCTGTAAATATCATGTCTCAGGTTCCTCTCGAACATTCTCGTCTTCTTAACTTCATCTGGGACAATATAGGGGTAGAAATGCGAGAGCTCGATGAATTCAGCCGCATATTGTTGGACTGTCAATGATCCCTAGGATAAGCTAAGAAACTCCTGTACTCGAGCCTCTCTGACTGAAGCAAGATAACATCTATCGAAGAACACATCCCTGAATCGAGCCCAAGTCATGGGTACCGGAATCGCCCTCTGCTCCTCCAACAATCTGGTGGCTGCCCACCATCTCTCAGCCTCCCCCGCCAGTCTATACGTGGCATATAAGACTCTGCTCATCATTGCAGTGAAGTATTGTTAGAATCTTTTCTACCTCCTGCATCCACTTCTCCGCCATAGTAGGGTCAGCTGCTCTAGAAAACGCTGGCAAGTTCATCTTCAAAAATTTCTCTATGGTACATCCTCGAGATAGCGATGGACCTCCTTGCACCCTACAGCTCCGAGCAATCTCTGTCATAACTTGCTGAGCCACACTACGTAGCACAGCATCTGAATCTCCACTGCCTGCGCCAGAAGGACACGCTCCTTCATCTCCTCTAACAGGAGCTCTACTACCCCCTAAGTCCATCCTGCTAACACACAAAACACCGTTTTAGAATCCTATTTCCCATACATACCTAACTTATTCTATTCAACTAAAACTTCAGATTCTTTATTAACAATCCCTCCTGTTTCTAACCCCAAATCAAATCCTACAATCTAAACACATGACTCATCGACAGTTTACTATGGCTTTCCTAAAATCGTCACTCCAAGAAAATCATAGAAACGATCATGAAAATCCTATATCCAGATCATAGAGTAGAACCTCAAATATTTTCCTATATTCTGGTATTGTTTTCTGCTGCACTCTAAAGTCTGTAGAACCTAGCAAACTAGGTTCTAATACCAAATTCTAACAACCTAAAATTTTACATCATTTTTTTTACATATACTATTATGATACCCTTTTCTATGTAATCTCAGGCCCTAAAGAGGCACTAGGATATTCCTGTACATAATGACCATACCTATGCAACAGAAACATAAATCATACACCCATACATATCATACAATAATACCAAAAATCAGTATTTTCATACCATAGCTATATAATACATCTCTCCCTAGTTTCAACTACCCCAAACTACAAAATTCTAACACACAACCTGGGTAAAACAAGTAATCTCTATCCACGAGCTTGATCTGCTCGCCTAGTTGGTTCACCTGAAAAAATGTTAAGGTAATGGGGTTAGACGATGCTCAGTAAGTCGAAATATGCTATTACTAGTGTGTGGAGACTAAGTTACATATACTTCAAATAAAATTTGAGCTGTAATAAATGATAAATTTGTAAAGCATATTTTACATTTTTCACAGTTTAAAACATAACTGTATCATTTGGGTTTTCTACTTTTCATACTGCTAATATCATACTATACTTATCATATACTGTAAAACTGTATACATATATATAACTGTGCTTTATCCCTAGAAAACTATATGTAATGATTTGACCCCTCACGATAGGGTTGTGTGGCCCATAGGCGGGACTTAACCTGGTCAGCCCTCCAAGTAATTCACTATACTCTACACTACCTCAGTCCGGCCAAATTGCATCCACTCCTCGGCACGGAACTGGCTACTACCTCAACAGACTGGCCCCCTCAACCTAGTGAACTAGGGAGCTACATCCTCTCCATGCTCTGTATTATGTATCTATCTATAATCTCTTCTCAAGGATCTGATAATATATATATACTCTTTAACTATTTTCATCATGTTTCCAAAATAACCATAACACTATAATTTTGTACTGTAAATACCGTAATATCTAAATAACTGTACCATCTTGATGCTAAACTATATAATCTATCTATATAATCTATCTGTATCATCTATCTATATAATCTGTCTGTATACGCTGAGTATTATGGCATTTAGGAAGACATGGCTTTCTATAAATATTATACATACTAATCTGAATAAACATCTGTATACATATATATATATATATATATATATCTGTCTACGAAACTATCTGAATAAAAGTTGTATATATACATATACCTGTCTGTATAATATCTGTGAATATTTGCCTATATTTGTATGTTCTATATAACTTCATATATTGAGAAAACTGTATAGGCCACACATACTTTAAAAGCTCATATTCTGTAAACTACATAATAACTAGCATACATGCATATACATAAAATCTCTAATAACATAATTAAATTTCCTAGCATAGTATATTTTCCTTACTTAGTTTGAAAAGCCCCTACAATACTCTGGCCCTACACCCGCAGGGTTCTTGGATCTTTGATCTGGCGAGAAGCGGAGCCAGTATTGAAGAGAGAAGGGAAGGGGTACGTTTTAAAGAGAGAGGGTAATTTGCGCTGGAAATCCATAAAAAATCTGAGTTTTCAAAATTTATAGAGTCAAATTCGTCAATGAAACACGTCACATCATCGACAAGTCCTAAAGAAAGTTCATCGACGAACTATCTCTTCTCGTAGATGAATTCCAAGAATCCAAAAACCCCCTCTAAGTATTTTTTTGTCGACGAGACGTGCTTTCATTGATGAGACACTCAAAAATCCTCGTCGACGAAACCCCTGTGTCCATTGATGAGGCACTGAAAAATTCCTTGGGTTATTACAATAAGAGTCTCAAGTACTTCTACACCCAGAAGGAGCTGAATATGAGGCAGTGCCAATGACTCGAGTTAATAAAGGATTAGGACTGCACCATTAGCTATCACCTAGGAAAGGCGAACATGGTAGTCGATGCATTAAGTCAAAAATATTGGGGTACGTCAGCCTCAGCAGTTATGGCTTCACACCATATCGTGATGGTCCTAGAGAGGTTGGATATAGAATTGGTAGAAGGGAATCATCAGGAATTCATTTCTAGTTTGATGGTTTAACCAAATTTACGGGAGAGAATCAAAATAGTTTAGTTAAAAGATGCAGAGTTAATGGAGATTGTAGAGAAGATACAGGATGAGCAGCACACAGACTTTAATGTTGTTAAGGTTGGAGTTTTTAGATTTCACACTCGATTGTGTGTTCCAGATGACGTAAATATTAAGAGGACGATTCTAGGGGAAGCTCACCGCTCTCTCTATACTATTCACCCGGCTAGTACAAAGATGTATAGAGACTTACGTGAAACATTCTGGTGGAATAACATGAAGAGGGAAATTACTAAATTTGTGGGTCAGTGCTTGACATGTTAGCAGGTGAAAGTAGAACACCAGAGGCCAACGCGACCACTTCAACTAATCGACATCCCTACATGGAAGTGAGAGCATAGCTCGATGGACTTTGTTTCGGGATTGCCTTTAGCATTGCACAGGCAGATTGCCATATGGGTAGTAGTTGACAGATTGAAGAAGACTGCCCATTTCATTCCAATTAGAACCAGTTACTCCATGGATAAGTTGGCAGAACTCTATGTTTAGGATATAGTCAAAATACATGGTGTGCCCGTGTCCATAATTTCAGATCGGGATCCGTGGCTCACTTCTTATTTTTTGAAGAGTTTGCAAGGAGCGTTGCGTTCTCAACTCACTTTTAGTATTGCATTTCACCTTTACACGGATGGACAGTGTGAATGAACTATTCAGATTCTCAAGGATATGCTACGGGCATATGTGTTAGATTTTGAGCACAGTTGGAGCCCATATCTATTGTTGGTTGAGTTTGCATATAATAACAGTCACCAAGCCAGCATTGGAATGGAACCATATAAGGCTTTGTATGGTCGTTGGTGTAGATCACCATTGTACTAGGATGAAGTAGGCGAGCGGCAGATTTTGGGACAAGAACTTGTTCAGTAGGCCTATAAAGGTTGAACTTATCATGGAAAGGATCAAGGCAGCCCAGAGTCGGTAGAAGAGTTATGCAGATACTCACCGATGGGAGCTAGAATTCGAAGTAGGTGATACGATATTCTATAGGATTGCTACAATGAAGGGGGTGATGAGGTATGGAAAGAAAAGCAAGCTGAGCTCTAGATACATTGGGCCATTCGAGATTTTGGAAAGGATTAGTTTGGCGATGTATAGGATAACACTACCCCCAGCGCTGTCTAGGATACACGACGTGCTCCACGTGTCAATGTTGAGGAGGTACGTTCTGGACCCCTTGCATATGATCAGTTGTTGGAGATCGAGGATACTCTAGCATAAAAGGAGGTACCAGTTCAAATTCTGGATCAAACTATATAGGAACTACGTACTAAATATATACCGTTAGTTAAGGTTCTATGGCGGAAACATGTAATTGAGGAGGCTTCTTGGGAGTTAGAAAGGGAAATACGCCAGAAGTACCCACAGCTGTTTAGCGAGGGCTAGTGCCAGACGGTAAGGGTATGGTTGTATATAAAGGGATTAGAGTAGGTTGTGTGGTTAGTTATATATAGTTTTAATTATGGATAGTCATTGGAAAAATTTGTTACGGATATTGTAATTTTCCAAAGGCAGTACTGTAACCATGGTATTCCTACCTCACAAGTGAGGGTAATTAATAAACGTGGGGTGGGGCTTCTATGTGGGTGGCTACCGACTCTTTTATAAACAAGGGTAATGAGTTAAGAATGTGATTGATAATAGTTAGAAACTTTCAAGGAAGAATTTTTTGTAAGGAGTGTAGAATTTAGTGATCCTAAAAAAGAAAAAAATTTATTAAAAAAATAAAATAAAATTTATTAAAAAAATTTAAATTTAAATTTAAATTTAAAAAATTTAATTAATTAATTAATCATTAATAATTAAATAATATAATATAATAATATTATAATATTATAAAGATATAATATATATATATAGTTTACCTTCCTAAAGGATCAAAAGATCCTTCAGAATTCACACACAGCAAAGGAGGCGTCCTTCAGTTCTTCCTTCTCTTCTCTCCCACACTCCTCCATCTTGTCTCCGATATTCGGTCAATCGGAAATCCAAAAATACTATTGGGCTCTATTTTTCGCCACCGAAACTTCTACTAGAGCGGATTTGTCGAGGGAGCGGCGTAGGCATATCTCCATGGGTAAGGCCAAATCTCAAACTTACCTTAATTTTTCTTAAAATATAAGTCCCATTAACGAACAGAAATTTCCAGGAGACTCATGGGGAGATTCTCTACAATCTAATCGGAGCGAGTTTTCGAATTGGTGCTCTGGGGTGCCAATCCTAAATCGGGGATAAGTTTGATAATTTAGGCTTTTATTAGGTAATTTAGGGTATTCAAAACGTAGGGGAATTTTAGGAAAAGTTACTCTAGGGATTGTGACGAATAATATAGCGAAGTTTGAATTTCATAGTTTTAGGATTTTAGAACACCTGGGGCATAGGCCGGGGTGTTATTAGAAATTTTGAGGAATCAAGTAAGGGGATTAAGTTAAGTAAGTAGTTTTATATAACTTGAATTAATTTAATTGTTATGTTTATACAAATTTATTTATTTATTTATTTGAAAATTTAAAGGCTATTTTGAAAACCAACCGTTCGAAATGGATTTTACAAACCTAAGATATTTGGTGTTGTATTTTTGAATAAAATGAACGATGGAAAGCTTGTTTGTTTATATGGATATGTTGAAATGTAGAAAATCATGTGGCAGATGATTTAATTTGTATGGATTATTGTATATCTGGAGTTGGGATTTTGAAATATTGAATTGTTTAAGAAATACTAGAAATGCTTGTGAAAATACTGGAATTGTTCATGAAATGTAGGAGTTTGAACTAACGACCAATGGTCAGGTGTTATTTGATTGGTCAAGAGCCAAGATTATTACTTGATGGTCGAGGACCGAGTTTTAATTAACGACTATATGTGGGATTCTTTTTTGAAAATTGCTTTATGATAGGCGACTGCCAAGTCATGGCAGGCGACTGCCACTCGAACATTTGCAATAAATTTCTCAACGAAAAGATTTTTTAAACCACATTTTTTAATACATTTATTTCAAAATATTTGAAAATGAATTTTAGAAATCCTTCGGACTAATGGATGATTTCTAAAGCCTCTATAAATAGTCTTAATCTCAAAGAGAAATTTAAAAAGAGAAAGAACTTTGATGAAATATTCAAAAGAATTTTGAAATTGAGAAATCATCTAAAGTTTCCAGATCTAGTGCTTTTCAACAACTTTTCTGATCTAGAGATATTCAAAGGCTTTTAGATCAAAGTAAGTTTTTCAAAGGTTTTAGATCGACTAATCTTCAAGTATTCAAAATTTTGTTTTTCAAAGGATCTAAAATTCTTTTGAGATAAAATCTTTGATCTGAAATTGATTTACAATCTGAATCAAAGTTTTCCAACGATCAAAATCTTTTATCGTCCTTGGAAAATTATTTGATAATCCATACCAAGTAATTGAGCTTGAAATTTCTTATATTTGAATTACTTTGAGGTATAAAGTGAGCTGATTGGTGCATTAATTCACTCTATTGTGAGAGTTCTCTTTTGTACACATATTCGTTTGTTATCTTTCTTAAACGATTCTGAGTTGTTGAATCGTTGAACCAAATAAGGGGTTGTTATTTGGAGAGGCGGGCTCTAGCCTAATTGAAGGAGCGTATTGTAAGTTGGTATTGTTCCACCAGGCAACGGAACTGATATAGTGGAATCCTTTGGTGTTTTTGCCAAAGGCGAGGACGTAGGCTGTGGTGAAGCCGAACCTCATAAAAACTCTTGTCTCTTTCTCTCTGATTTACTTTACATTTCTTACTTGCTGTTGTTATATGATTTATATGTGCAGGTTGCAGTTTCTAAATTGAGAAAGAAACAAAAAGTACTTGATATTTAGAAAGTACATTTTGATTAATCGTTTGCGGAAACCTAAGAAGGGATTACGTTGATTGATCCGCGAAAATCTTAATGAAGTAAAGTGTTTGCTAAGAGTTTACAGGGAAATCAACAAAAGTTTTTACATCTTAATTGAGTGATTGAATTATCATGATTTCATTGATTGATTTGTAAATTTAAATTTCTATATTCTTTAGTGTGGTTATTATTTATATACATATATATATATTGTTTTCTAGGTTGTTAAAATTAAAAGTCGATAAATCATTAAAATAGTAAGAAGAATCCAATTCACCCCCCTTTTGGGAAGCTATTCCTCATTTCAATTGGTATTAGAGCCGAGTTATAGAAATTCCTAACAAGAATCTATAAAAAGATCAAATGGAAAATATTGGAGTAGCACCTTTTGGGGAAGGACAATCCTCTACTCGTCCACCAATCTTTTGTGGACACAACTACACTTTTTGGAAAAAGAGAATGGAAATATATCTCCAACACATGGATTGGAAAGCTTGGGAGGTTATCATGGATGGAAACCTTATTCCCTCTAAGTTAGTTGATGGAAAAAATATTCCAAAAGAAAAGGAAGACATGACCGACTCAAATTATAAAATGCTTCAGATTAATGCAAGTGCTATAAACGCATTATATTGTGCACTTGATGCAAATGAGTTTAATCGAGTCATGAACTGCAAAACAGCTAAGGAATTTTTGGATAAATTAGAGGTAACTTATGAAGGAACTGTTAATGTTAGACAATAGGATAGACATGCTGACAAGTGAATACGAAGCCTTCAAAATGAATTCTGAAGAAACAATATCAAGCATGTATACCAGATTTACCCACATAATAAACTCTCTAAGTGCCTTAGGAAAAACCTATACTACATATGAAATGATCAGGAAAATTTTAATAGGTCTACCTCTTATTTGGGAACCAAAACCCACAGCCATCACGGAAGGCAGAAATCTAAAGACTACTTCTTTGGAAGAACTTATAGGCTCACTTCTTACATATGAAATGGCACTGAAAGAAAAGAATCCTGAATCAAAACATAAAAAATCCATAGCTCTAAAAGCATCTAGCCATAGTTCCAATGAAGAAGAAAGTGAAACAAGTGACCTAGATCAAGATGAATTGGAAGATTAGGAAAATTCTATAGAAGAAATAAAAGGTTTTGTAGAAAATTTTATAAACAGAAAACTGAAAAAAGGAGATACAAGTAGGAAAGAAAATAAAGGTAAGAATGAACCAATATGTTATCATTGCAAAAAGCTAGGGCATATTAAACCAGAGTGTCCATTACTCAAGAAAGACAAGAAGAAAAAGAAGGAAGCAATGAAAGCAACTTGGGATGATTCAAGCCTCAGCGAAACTGAAACTGAATCAAGTGAGCAAGAGATGGAAAATATATGCTTCATGGCAAACAATGAAGAGGTAAATTCTTATAACTCTTCAACAGAATCTCAAAATGTGTCTTGTGATGAATCATGTGACAGTTTGCCTCCTTATAAGGAATTACAAACTGAATTATTTTTACTACATAAAAGGTTTATAAAAGTGTCTAAAAGAAATATAGCTTGGAAGGATCAGAATCAAGAACTCGTAAAACAACAAGAATCATTCAAAGTTATTGAAGAAGAAAGAAATATTTATATTAAGAAGATGGAAAACAAAATAAAACAAGAATTAGATAAAACTCATATAGATGGGTTGAATAAGAAAGATTTAGAAATAAATAAACTCAAAAAGATAGTTGAGGACAAAGAAAAGATTATCTATAACTTTACTAGAGGTAAGGAGAACTTTGAAAAGATGATTAGACAGCAAAAGCTTCATGAAAACAAAGAAGGAATAGACTACAATGGTAAAACAAATAAAAAGAATAAAAAGCTATACATGGGATACTTTAATAAGGAAGTAATGTTCTATGCTAGCACTTCATCAAATAACAAACATGAACACACTACTTGCTATATGTGTAAGACTAAAGGTCATATAATGTTTAATTGTCCATTAAAGAGAAAATATGTTAAAGTCCAAGGAGAATGGAAGACAAATAATGGAATTAACAAAACAATAAAATTTAAAAGAATTTGGGTTCCAAAAACTAACACTTAGTGTCCTTTATTATAGGTTTGCCTTAGGACAACAATGACAATAGACAAATGGTACTTGGATAGCGGTTGCTCAAGGCATATGACCAGTGATAAAACCAAGTTCACTACTTTAAAACAAAAGGATGGGGGATACGTCACCTTCGGCAACAATGCCAAAGGTAAAATTGTTGGTATAGGTAAAATCGATAAGGAACCTTTACTTACTATAGATAATGTGTTATTAGTATAAGGACTAAAACATAATCTACTAAGTATCAGTTAATTAAGTGATAAAGGGTTCGAAGTAATGTTCATGAAAGAAAAATGTATCATCCAGAATCCCAAAAATAAAGAAATCTTGTTTATGGCTCATAGAATAAATAATGTTTACTGTATAAATCTTGAGAAAATAACAAATCAAAACATAACTTGTTTAACAGCCATGAATGAAGCAAGTTGGTTATGGCATAGGAAACTAGGACATGCTAGCATGGACCTACTATCTAAAGTATCTAAGAAAAATCTTGTAAAAGGATTACCAAATATTAAGTATGTAAAAGACAAAATATGTGACGCTTGTCAAAAGGGAAAACAAGTAAAAACAAGTTTTAAAAAGAAAAAATTCATATCCACCAAAAGACCCCTAGAACTTCTACACTTAAACTTATTTGGTCCAACTAGAACCTTAAGCTTAGGTGGAAAACAATATGCTTTTGAAATAGTAGATGATTTTTCAAGATATACTTGGGTAAAATTTTTAGAAAACAAAGATGAAGTTTGTAATCAATTGATAACCTTATGCAAGAAAGTACAAAATGAGAAAGGTTATAATGTAACAAGCTTTAGAAGTTACCAAGGTAGAGAGTTTAAAAATAAAGAAGTTGAAAAATTTTGTAATGAACATGGAATAACTCACAATTTTTCAGCATCTAGAACTCCATAGCAAAATGGAGTTGTTGAGAGGAAAAATAGAACTTTGTAAGAAATGGCAAGAACAATGCCCAATGAAAATAGTTTACCTAAATATTTTTGGGCAGAAACTGTAAATACAGCATGTTATATTGTAAATAGAGTATCAATAAGATCGAAAATAGAAAAGACACCATATGAAATTTGGAAAGATCGAAAACCAAATATATACTACTTTCATGTATTCGGTTGCAAATGTTTTATTTTAAATACTAAAGATGACCTAGGAAAATTTGATGCAAAGTCAGATGAAGGTATTTTCTTAGGATATTCTACAAATAGTAAAGCTTATAGGATTTATAATAAAAGAACTTCTACAATTGTGGAATCAATTCATATTACTTTTGATGAATCAAATCATTATACAATTAAAGATATGAATGATGAGAAAGAAGTCACTTCACAAAAGAAAGATGTTCTTGAAATAAAAGAAGAAAAGAACAATGATGCATTAAATGAAAATCTTTCAAAAAAACTGAATCTTCCTAAAGAGTGGAAATATGACAAAAATCACCCAAAAGAACAAATTCTTGGTGAAACATTGAAAGGAATAACTACTAAAGCCACACTAAAAAATATTTGCAATCATTATGCTTTCTTATCTTAACAAGAACCCAAAAATATTGAAGATGCCTTAAGTGATGACTCTTGGATCATAGCTATGCAAGAGGAATTAAATCAATTCGAAAGAAGTCAAGTATAGAAACTAATACCAAAACCCGAAAATAAATCAATTGTAGGAACCAAATGGGTATTTAGAAATAAGAAGGATGAAAATGGAGTTGTTGTAAGAAATAAAGTTAGGTTAGTGGCACAAGGATATAATCAAGAAGAAGGAATTGACTATGATGAAAATTTTGCACCTGTGGCAAGGATGGAAGCCATTAGGATGCTCTTAGCCTATGCAGCCTATAAGGACTTTAAGTTATATCAAATGGATGTGAGAGTGCATTTCTTAATGGATATATAAACTAAGAAGTGTATGTCGAACAGCCCCCAAGGTTTGAAAATTCTAAACATCCAAACCATGTATTCAAATTGACAAAAGCTCTTTATGGTTTGAAACAAGCTCCAAGAGCTTGGTACGAGAGATTAAGTAAATTCTTACTTAAAATGAATTTACAAGAGGAGAAGTAGATAGTACCTTATTCATTAAAACTTAAAACAAAGATTTGTTATTAGTTCAAATATATGTGGATGATATTATATTTGGAGCAACAAATAAAGATCTATGTAAAGAATTTGTCACATGTATGCAAGAAGAGTTTGAGATAAGTATGATAGGAGAATTAAATTACTTTCTTGGATTACAAATCAAACAAGCAAGAAATGGAATCTTTATAAATCAAACTAAATACATTAAAGACATGTTAAAAAAATTTTAATATGGAAGAAAGTAAACCCATAGGAACTCCTATGAGTACTTCAACTAGTCTTGACAGAGATGACAAAAGGAAACAAGTTGATACAAAGCATTATTGAGGAATGATAGGAAGCCTACTCTATTTAACAGCAAGTAGACCAGATATTATGTTCAGTGTATGTATGTGTGCAAGATTTCAGTCAGCCCCAAAAGAATCACATCAAACAGCAGTAAAAAGAATTCTTAGGTATCTCCTAGGTACACTTGAACTAGGTTTATGGTATCCAAAGGAATCTGGATTTGAAATGATTAGTTATTCAGACGCAGACTTTGCTGGATGTAAAATAGATAGAAAAAGTACAAGTGGAACATGTCATTTTCTAGGACATTCTCTATTTTCATGGTCTTCAAAGAAACAAAATTCTATAGCATTATCCACAACAGAAGCAGAATATATTGCTGCAGGAAGCTGTTGTGCTCAAACTTGATATATGAAACAACAATTAAAAGATTTCCAAATACAGTATCAAACTATCCCTATAAAATGTGATAACACAAGTGCTATTAATATCTCAAAAAATCCAGTATCTCACTCAAGAACAAAACACATTGATATAAGACATCATTTCTTGAGAGATTACGTACAAAATGAAGATATAGTACTAGAATTTGTGAATAAACATGATCAATTAGCAGATATTTTCACAAAACCTTTGTCGAAAGAAAGATTTATATTTATAAGAAGAGAATTGGGCATGCTTCATAATCGAGAAGTCAATTAGGGTCTGTTCTGGTTAGCAGGCGACTGCCACCAATGTACAAGGCGAGTGCCTGGCCACTGTCTTTTAAAATTCCATAAAGACAGGCGCTTGCCATATTGAAGCAGGCGACTGCCTCGTGGCGGGTAGGGTTTAAAACCCTATTCCAAGTCATTTTAAAACCCTCCAGGCGCCTGACCATTCGTTCTTCTCTCTAAAACCCTTCATCTCCATCACTTTCCATACAAAAATCTCACTTAAAACCATCTTGAAACCTAGCATCAAATCCTTTTCCCACACAAACACCGAACCTAACTTCAAATTTCCTTGATTTTCTTCTTCATCTGAAAATGCCTAGACAAAAATCCGTTGGTGTTAAAGGATCCTCATCTTCCACAAGAATCAATAACAATGAAGTGGAGAAATGGTTGGTCACTCCACACACCAAGCACCTCTACCGAAGGCAAATTGCTTTAGCAGACCCGATATTAGGTAAGGTGCTTGATGTAACGTTCTTTAATTCAAATTTTCTCGAAATCTTGAAACTTTTCAAGGATATTGGATGGGATAAGTTCATCACCTACCAAGCTAAAGGGTATTATCTTAATGTTGTACGTATTTTCTATGCAAATATGGAGCGATATGAAAATGGAATAAAAAAAAATATGCTAAGGCAAGAGATTCAACTAAATCCCATATCTTTGGGAAAAATTCTACGAATTAAGCCAGGGGATTTTGGGATTCACATTATTAAGAAACAATGGATTATCACTCAAGGTTTTACACCACAAGAATTTTTGCCACTAGTTATGACTACCACTCCTTTAAACTTTGGTCATCCTCCACTTTATAAGCAACTCAGTTTGAAAGCCCTCATTTTGCATAAGATCATTACATACAATATTTTACCACGATCTGGTTCTCACGATGACATTTCTTTTTTGGATTGTTTTGTAATGTGGTGCATCCTTAAAGGGAAAAATTTGGATCTTCCAAGCTTGATTATTCAGTGGATTATTATGAAAGTTGATGCTCCCCGTGTTGTCTTACCATATGCAGGAATGTTGAATATGGTTTTTTGCCCATTTCAATGTTTTAACTCCATCATTCAACTTTACTAGAAAGACATATTATGATATCTTTAATGATACTGTTCTAAAAAGAATGGTCTATAAGAATTCTCCTCAAGGATGGTTCCATAAAGAACATAGGAATGTCCCGTCTGCACCACTTTCTCCATCATCTATCCACACAACTTTAGTTCAGCTTGCTACAAACACTCCTTCATGGTTTGTTCCATTTTTCAACCATTATATGACATTCAGTGGTGATATAAGATCTGGTCTTGGTATTTTGCAAGAAAAGGTTACATCCATAGAAACCCACTGTTCAAAAATAGATAAACAGGTTGAAAAGATTGAGCAACAATTAGCTAACTCCTCGAAAGGAAAATCTCCTATGAGTATCAGCTCTGCTACTTCTAGTGAGGATGTATCTAGATAGCAAGAAGAAGGAGAAGATGACAGTGATTAAAAGGAAGGACAGAATGAATCTGAAGAACAAGAAAAAGAAGATGATGAAAGTAAAAATATGGAAGCTTCTGATTGATTTTTACTTTTATGTGTTTTTATGTATTCAAGTTTTATTCGCTATGCAACCTTTGGTGTTCTAGAACTAGTATTTTGACTTGAAGTATTTTCTCTATTTTTCTTCCTTCCCTCCTTTTTGATTGATGTCCAAAGGGGGAGAGAAAGTTATAGTGCAAAAATATGATGTATGTTTGTGACTTTTAATGAAGTTTTTTTCTCTCTTTAAATATACCATGCTTTGTGATACGGGGAGTCATGAAAATATAGCATGCTTATTGATAAAGGGAGCCATGAATTTTAAAAGCTTATTAATTTTGCTCTTGATTTGTCATCATAAAAAAGAGGGAGATTGTTGGCCTAATAAGGCTTACAATTCTTATTTTGATGATAACAAATCAAATGATATATTTAATATGTTTTAAGTAAAATTTTTTAGGAAAATAACAGAGTTCAAGTGCATAAGAAAGTTCATGGATTACAAAGAGCATCAAGAATGAAGTCATATTGAGAAAAGCTCAAAGGAAAAAATGCAACTATAAAGATGATGGAAAAACAAGTTCGAAGACTAAATTATACTTTTAAGGATAATCTCAAATGTAAGTACTTCAAAGTAAATCTCAAGTATAAAGAAATTTGAAGCTCATAGAAAGTTAAAAATACATTTTTAAACATATACTCTAAAGAAAAATTTTTCAAATCAATAAAAAGAAAGGGTTTAAGAAAATAATTTTTTTTAAATACTGAAAGGCCAGGCGACTGCCACGTTGAGCCAGGCGACTGCCAAATTAAAATAGAAGTATTTTTAAAAGTCAATAGCTAGACAGGCAACTGCCTTGGTTCTGGCAGGCAACTGCCTACATTCTGTTTTGAAAATTGCTTTATGATAGGTGACTGCCAAGTCATGGCAGGCGACTGCCACTTGAACATTTGCAATAAATTTCTCAACGAAAAGATTTTTTAAACCACATTTTTTAATACATTTATTTCAAAATATTTGAAAATGAATTTTAGAAATCCTTCGGAGTAATGGATGATTTCTAAAGCCTCTATAAATAGTCTTAATCTCAAAGAGAAATTTAAAAAGAGAAAGAACTTTGATGAAATATTCAAAAGAATTTTGAAATTGAGAAATCTTCTAAAGTTTCCAGATCTAGTGTTTTTCAACAACTTTTCTGATCTAGAGATATTCAAAGGCTTTTAGATCAAAGTAAGTTTTTCAAAGGTTTTAGATCAACTAATCTTCAAGTATTCAAAATTTTGTTTTCAAAGGATCTAAAATTCTTTTGAGGTAAAATCTTTGATCTGAAATTGATTTACAATCTGAAGCAAAGTTTTCCAACAATCAAAATCTTTTATCTTCCTTGGAAAATTATTTGATAATCCATACCAAGTAATCGATCTTGAAATTTCTTATATTTGAATTACTTTGAGGTATAAAGTGAGCTAATTGGTGCATTAATTCACTCTACCGTGAGAGTTCTCTTTTGTACACATATTCCTTTGTTATCTTTCTTAAACGATTCTGAGTTGTTGAATTGTTGAACCAAATAAGGGGTTGTTATTTGGAGAGGCGGGCTCTAGTCTAATTGAAGGAGGGTATTATATGTTGGTATTGTTCCACCAGGTAACGGAACTGATATAGTGGAATCCTTTGGTGTTTTTGCCAAAGGCGAGGACGTAGGCTGTATTGAAGTCGAACCTCGTAAAAACTCTTGTCTCTTTCTCTCTGATTTACTTTACATTTCTTACTTGCTGTTGTTATATGATTTATATGTGTAGGTTGCAGTTTCTAAATTGAGAAAGAAACAAAAAGTACTTGATATTTAGAAAGTACGTTTTGATTAATCATTTTCGGAAACCTAAGAAGGGAGTACATTGATTAATTTGCAGAAATCTTGATCAAGTAAAGTGTTTGCTAAGAGTTTACAGGGAAATCAACAAAAGTTTTTACATCTTAATTGAGTGATTGAATTATCATGATTTCATTGATTGATTTGTAAATTTAAATTTCTATATCCTTGAGTGTGGTTATTATTTATATACATATATATATATATATATATTGTTTTCAGGGTTGTTAAAATTAAAATTCGATAATTCATTCAAATAGTAAGAAGAATCCAATTCACCCCCCCCCCCCCCTCTTGGGAAGCTATTCCTCATTTCAAATGTAATTATGTGAAAATATATATATTTGTGTATAAAGATAGTTAGAACTCTGGTAATATAATTTGGGGATTTTATATTTTATTTTCACTGTGTATGTGTGTTTTATATATGATGAACAAGGTATCAGGTACACAGATGTCACTAAAGTAGCTCTTCGGGCCCACGTGGCGGGTTGGGGTTGTTACACGTGGTATTCGAGCCTAGGTTTCCTAGGTTTTACAGACTTTGAGGATTGATAATTACCAAAGTATAGTTTGACATAAGATAGGGATAGGAGTGGGTAACTTAAGATGGGTTTTAGTCTGGAAGCTTGGAGGCAGAAATCTATTGAAGGACTTCTGTGATTTTTTGAATCCATCGCGAGTTTCAGAAAACCATGGTAAATCCATCGATGGTTTCATTTCTAGGTTGTGGGACTTGAACTCAAGAAATTTAGGTTGAAATGTTAATATGAGTGGGTATGTGTGTGAAGTTAATGTTGTAATGGAGATTTTTACCTCAATGGTTTGGTGATAGAATTGGAATATGAATTTTTAAATCAGAACCTGTATATTCTATCAATTCCATTATTTCATATTTGCATTAATTATGTTAAATGTGAAATTTCTACGTAAGGTCATATCCTATTTACATATTGTCAGATAGTGCCATTGATTGAGGTGCAACCCACTTATTTGTGTCTTAGGGATTTGTTAAACTATGTGGGTTAGGGGCTAAACTGTTTGTGACAGGGTTAGTAGTGGGCATACCGACAAGGTCAGTGTTAGTATGTAGCAAGGTGATCAAGGATTATCCAGTAGATATTCTGGGGAGAGTGCTACCAGCTAGTTTGATAGTCCTTGATATGAATGGTTTTGACATTATTCTAGGTATGGAATGGCTAGCATCCAGCTATGTGAGCATTGACTATTGCAGGAATGAGGTGGTATTCGGACCTCCTAGGAAGTAGCAGTTTGTATTTGTTGTGTCATGTGTGCATGCGGCACCATGGATCCTTTTGGCTATCTTGGAAAAGCGGTTACCTTTGGGGGGATGCCACGGTTACCTTACAGTGATGAAGGAAGCGCTGAAGGAGGAACTCAAGTTAGAAGATATCCTAGTGATAGGGGAGTTCTCTGATGTTTTTTTAGATGATTTATCGAGATTTCCTCCTAATCGTGAGGTAGAATTTGCAATTGATCTCATTCCAGGGACAACACCAATCTCCACAACCCCATATAGAATGGCTCCAGCTGAATTAAAGAAGTTAAAGGAGAAACTAGAGGAGCTTCTAGACTGGGGGTTTATCAAACCGAGTGTATCACCCTAGGGTGCACCAGTGTTGTTTGTGAAGAAGAAGAACGGGTTGATGAGGATGTGCATCAACTACTGAGAGATTAATAAGGTAACGGTGAAGAACAAGTCCCTATTACCCCAAATTGACAACCTGTTTGATCAGCTTCAAGGTACGCATATTTTCTCTAAAATTGATCTGCGATCTGGATAGCATCAGGTTAAGGTTAGATCATATGATGTATCAAAGACTTCTTTTCGGACTCGGTATGAAGTTCTTAGTTATGCCCTTCAAGTTGATGAATGCTCCAGCGGTATTCATGGATCTGATGAACAGGGTATTCCACGAGTACTTAGACCAGTTTGTTATTGCGTTCATAGATAATATTTTGGTCTATTCGGGGAGCTATAAAGAGCATGAAGCTTATCTAAGTCAAGTACTTCAGATGCTCATGGAAAAGAAGTTATTTTCTAAACTTAAGATATGTGAATTCTGGCTAGAGTAGGTTGCATTTCTGGGTCATATGGTATCCAAGGAAGGAACTTCAATGGATCCAAGCAAAGTAGAGGCTGTAGTTGATTGGACAAGGCCGAAGAACGTGTAGGAAGTTAGAAGTTCTCTAAGTCTTTCCAGATGCTACCGCTAATTTGTTGAAGGGTTCTCTAGATTATCAAGGTCTTTGACATGACTCATAAGGAAGAATGTGAAGTTTGACTGGACTGACGAATGTAAGTAGAGCTTCCAAGAGTTGAAGCAGCCTCTAGTCACTGCCCTAGTGTTGTCCCTCCCATCAGGTATGGTGGATTTGTAATTTACAATGACACATCGCAGAAAGGACTTGGTTGTGTTCTAATGCAACAGGGGAAAGTCATTGTGTATACCTCTCACCAGTTGAAAGAGTACGAAAAGAACTATCTTACGCACAACTTGGAGTGGGTAGCAGTTGTGTTTGCGTTGAAGATCTGGCGACGCTACCTTTATGGTGTAAGGTGCGAGGCCTTTATTGACCATAAGAGTCTCAAGTACTTCTTCACCCAAAAGGAGTTGAATATGAGGCAGTGCATATGGCTCGAATTGATAAAAGATTATGACTGCACCATTAGCTATCACCTAGGAAAGGCGAACGTGGTAGCCAATGCTTGAGCCGGAAATATGGGGCTACACCATCCTTAGTAGTTATGGATTCTCACCATATTGTGATGGTCCTGGATAGGTTGGGTGTAGAATTGGTAGAAGGGAATCATCAGGCATTCATTTCTAGTCTGGTGGTTCAATCGACTTTATGGGAGAGAATCAGAACAGTTCAGTTAAAAGATACAGAGTTGATGGAGATTGTAAAGAAGATATAGGATGAGGAGCACACGGACTTTAATGTTGCTAAGGATTCTCAGATTTCACACTCAATTGTGTGTGTCAGATGACGCAGAGATTAAGAGGAAGATTCTAGGGGAAGCTCACCGTTCTCTTTATACTGTTCACCCGGCTAGCACAAAGATGTATATAGACTTGCGTGAAACATTCTGGTGGAGTAACATAAAGAGGGAAATTACTAAATTTGTGGGTGAGTGCTTGACATGTTAGCAGGTAAAGGTAGAACACCAGAGGTCGGCGGGACCACTTCAACCATTGGACATCCCGACGTGGAAGTGGGAGCATATCTCAATGGACTTTGTATCGGGATTGCCTTTAGCGTTGCATGGGTAGAATGCCGTATGGGTAGTAGTTGACAGATTGAAGAAGACTGCCCATTTCATTCCGATTAGAACCAGTTACTCCATGGATAAGATGGAAGAACTCTATGTTCAGGAGATAGTAAGAATACATGGTGTGCTTGTGTCCATAATTTCATATCGGGATCCGCAGTTCACTTCCCGTTTCTAGAAGAGTTTTCAAGGAGTGTTGGGTTCTCAACTCACTTTTAGTACTACATTTCACCTTCAAACGGATAGACAGTCTAAACGAACTATTTAGATTCTCGAAAATATGCTACGAGCATGTGTGTTAGATTTTAGGGGTAGTTGGAGCCGATATCTTCTATTGGTTGAGTTTACATACAATAACAATCACCAAGCCAGCATTGCAATAGAACCATATAAGACTTTGTATGGTCGTTGGTGCAAATCTCCTTTGTACTGGGATGAAGTAGGCAAGCGGCAGATTTTGGGACAAGAACTTGTTCAACAGGCTTCTACAAAGGTCAAACTTATTAGGGAATGGA
This sequence comes from Malania oleifera, assembly GCF_029873635.1. Classification (NCBI taxonomy): domain Eukaryota; kingdom Viridiplantae; phylum Streptophyta; class Magnoliopsida; order Santalales; family Ximeniaceae; genus Malania; species Malania oleifera. Next base: position 43,395,935 of record NC_080421.1, on the reverse strand, counting down.
TCAAGGCAGCCTAGAGTCTGCAGAAGAGTTATGCGGATACTCACTGACGGGAGCTAGAATTCGAAGTAGGTGATATGATATTATTGAGGATTGCTCCGATGAAGGGGGTGATGAGGTATGGAAAGAAGGGCAAGCTGAGACCCAGATACATTGGGCCATTTGAGATTCTGGAAAGGATTGTTTCAACGATGTACAAGATAGCACTACCCCTAGCGCTGTCTAGGATACACAACATGTTCCATGTGTCCATGTTGAGGAGGTATGTTCCAGACCGCTCACATGTGATCAGTTATGAATCGTTGGAGATCGAGGATACTCTAGCATATAAGAAGGTACTAGTTCAGATTTTGGATCGAAAAATATAGGAACTACGTACTAAATAAATATCGTTAGTTAAGGTGCTATGGCTAAATCATGCTATTGACCTTATAGGTCATACCTGGTTTTGATAATCCCAAATACTATGGTATTTAATTTCTATCTAGTTTGTGTCCATGTTTATATTATCAGATCATATGCTGGAACATGAGAAGACTTGAAGACTAAAGACCTTGATGAATTATTGTTGTAATTTATATTATTTGGGTCTATAATAATTTATATCGGTCTATAATAATCTCTGCATGTCATGCATACAGGTATTTGTAAGCTCTCAAAAAGACCGTAGTTTCACCACAGGGACCGAATGACTTTAGGGCACCCTTCGGTCATGCATGAAGGTATTTGTAAGCTCTCAAAAAGAACGTAGTTTGACCACAAGTACCGAATGACTTTAAGGCACCCTTTGGTTGACCGAAGCCATATTTTTGGACTTACTTGAAAAGACCTTAGCTCCGAACACTTAGTGACAAAGTCCCCTACATCACTTATTATAATCAGGGGAATCAAAATAAGGCTAAAATGAACTTAATGGGAAAAGATGAGAGGGTTCGGACGACCAAACCCATGCCGTGTAAAGCGGCTTCATCGACCGGACCAGTCAACATGTTGACTTGGTATTGGGGCACCCGAACCTATTTTGAACTTATCTTCCTCGGGCACCTGAACGCTTATTAGAGCAATTTTCAACTACTCGGGTGACCAAACGTTTACGTTCAAAAGAGGGGTTGAGCGACCGAAGTGCCTAGTTCGGTTAACTAAACTGTGAGCCGAGCATCCGAACTATTGAACAAAATGCTACTAACTTTTGTTCGTGCTACCGAACCTTCACAAGGGTGACCGAATTGTTTAAAATGGCTTTTTCAAGATGAGTCTATTCAGGTGACCAAACCTCGGTTCAGCCACCCGAATCTCGCGAGTAAACTTATTTCTTACCAGGGTTAAAATCAAGTAAACAGGGTTAATTTTGCTAAACCTTTTAAAAAAAATTTAAGGATACCTTGTGTGTCCCCCAATGGTCATAATTTACTCTTTTCTATATATAGGGGTTCATTTGCCAAGATTAAGTGGGGATTAGCAAATAGGATTAAGCCGAAAACTCTCTCAAATTTTCCAAACCCCTTTTTGCTCATACTACCTCCACACACTCTACAACTTTGATTTTATTGATTAATCAAGTGTAGTGAGGTTCTTAGAGTGTTTATACATCATTCCATATTGCTTATACTCCTATTGCCTTGCTTGGTTGTTTGATATTGATTTTGGGGAGTTAAGCAAGGTTTTCCCACAAATTTCATTTAATAAATCTTGTGTCGGGAAAAACCTAGTAGCTTAAGGATCTTTGCATTGTCATTGCAAAGATTCCTATAACTTGATTTTGATTGTGCAAAATAATTTTAACAAGCTATATTATTCTTTCAAGCAACTCTTGAGCATATTTCATTGAAGAAAATATTTTTGAGTTGTTCTAAGTATTTGCAGCATCTTTGAAACCCTGATCATTATTGAGATTTGATATATACTGTTTCAAAGAAATAGCTTCATTAGAAAACACTTGAGCATATTAACGATCATATCTTGTTGAGGGTAGCTTGCACAAAAATACACATCACTGAGCTTACACTTACCTATATTGTTGATGTGTGATTGATTAAGTATACTGCGTGTATTGGGGTATATATCTGCTTTACAAGAAAGTATAATCACTGTACCAGTTTATTATGATAAATACTGTTGTATTTCGAGGCGTCTGCTGAGGGGGTTTGATTTAGCCTGAAAGGATCATGTTAGGGTCAGCCCTGTGAATTTGACCTAGGGTCTTCTCCGCCCCGCAAGGAGAGTTTATAAAGGTCGAGGTTAGCTCTATGCTAATTAACCTGGTTGTAATCAGTGCCGCTCATTAAGTGAGCCATTAGTGGAATCCTCGGGCTTACGAACTAGAGGCGAGAACATAGGCACAGTTGGCCAAACCTCGATAACATATCGTGTGTCCATTTATATTTTTGCACTTTTTATTTACCGCACATGTATGTTATTGTGTGAATGGTGTGCATGATTTAAATTCTGCATATTACTTATTTGCTCATTTTGGTAGATTGACCTAGGTTGTGAACGTACTTTTGCTAAACTAGTTTAACCTAGAAGAAAAAGTTTTAAATCCCAATTCACCCGCCTCTTGGGAATACACCAAAACTAACAATTGATATCAAAGCCTCGTTGCACTAGACTTAAATTTTTTTGCAAAAAGATCGCAATGGCTCAGTTTAGTGTATCCCCATTCGATGAGGGACAGTCACTTTCTTATCCTTTGTTTTTTTGTGGTGTTGATTACACCGTCTCGAAAATTAGAATGTGCATATTTGTAAAATCTATGAATTGGAGGGCCTGGCAGGTGATTGAGAAAGGAATTTTTATGTCAGTAGAAAATGATATTAATTTTGTGCATGCAAATTCATATGCCATGGATCTACTATACTGTGCTTTAGATAATAATATTCTTCATGAGATTATGTCTTGTGGTAGTGCACAGGAGATCTGGGTTGAGCTGAAAAACAAATATGGAGAGACCTAGGAAAAATAGGTAAATCATGAGCTAGTAATCAGCGATGAGGTATATGATTCTCATTCTAGCTCAATTGATGATTCTTATGTAAGATGTTTTGTTGTATCTAATGCTGAATCATCTGTTGAATTTTGTGATAGTTCTATTATTGATGCACTTGATGATTCTCATGTTGAATACTAGAATATATCATGCGATGAATCATCTGATTATCCTAGTGATAATCGTTCTATTAGCTCATGCAAAAAGCCATGTGATGCATGTTGTGATGCATTTTGTAAGGACTCTTGTGCCAAATCCTATGATATATTGTATGATGAGTCATCTATTGGTTCTAATGGAAATACTATATGCATTGATTCATATGAATGTTATAGTGATAAATTTTGTGATGAATCATGTATTGAATCTTACAATGAAAGCATGCCTTCACATATAGCACTAGAAAATGAATCATTTAAAATGCATAAGATTCTAGTCTGGATGTCTAAGAAGAAAACCTTTTTGAAAAATGAGAGTAATAGGTTGACAAAGCAATTAGAAAAATTAAAAGAGTATCATGCCATCCTTGAAAGGAAAAAGGTTAAGAAGATCTTAAAAATCATCTGCTTAAAGAAAGAGATAAATGATTATTCTAGCATAACACTTGTTATTAAAAATGAAAAGAATAATCACAATGAACCCTTAGGAATTAAAAGAAATAAATCTTTGAAAAAGGGTTCATACTTTAAGTCCATAGTCATATAAATTCCTTAATAAGTAAAACCAGATTAAATAAGCACAATCTTTCGCACGCATATAAAACTTACTTATACATTGGAAAGGTAAGGCACATGAAATATAATTATCCACCTAAAGGTGCTAGGGGCTTAGACAAAGAAATGAAATGGTTAATCAGCAAGGCAAACTTTGTAGGATCTAAGGAAGATAGGGTTCCCATAGAAGTTGTATAAATATTTTAATCTTCCCTTAGTTCCTAGGTTTAGGGATTTAGATGACTGTCGGCTTAGGAAGTGGTTTGTGCTTAAAATGAAAATTCTTAATATATGTATTCACTATATACTTTTTCCATACTAAGAAATTGAATAATCTTCACTTCTAAATGGACCAGGCATCATTGTTAGGTAAATATTTCCAAATGCTTAACCCAGATTAAATATAATACTTTAAGTTAAGCTACTGTTGTCTATTGCACAAAATTGAGTGTTAGGGTTCTATCTTATATCATATATCACTATACCCTAAACTCACTTTTGAATATGAAAAGCCTAAATCAAAATTTAGACATCACTTTATGCTTAAAAGCACAATTGATTATAAATGATTAATATATATTAAATGTGCTCTTCATAAAACATCTTGCTATAATCAAGATTAGAGGCAACCACTAAGGGATTCAAATTTTATTGATTAATCAAAATATTCCCTTTCAACCAAAAATGTAAAAATCCTCTAATTTTGGTTTATCTCATCCATAGGATATCCTTACCAAACCATGATCATATTCGGTAAGGTTCCACCCATTCATTGGTTCGTGTCCTTGCTTCTCTATGTAATCATTTTTGAAGAATACTTTCCAATCACCAAAGAGCAATGTTCAAAAATTCATATACTTCTAGTTGCTCTTTGTTTAAATGGTTTGGACATATTCACTATCATAAAACTATTTTAATAACATCCTACCTCTTCTAAATACTCTTCTAAACTTAATAGAAATTTAACTACTAAGAGTATTTAAATCATCATCACAAGCTCCCAAAATTTAAGTGAAAACCTTTAGAGCTTCATCTTCATGAATTAAGTTAAATGGCTAACATGTTTGGTTTATGTTTCAACATATATGAAAATGCAAAGTTTCAAGAAACCTATGCAAAATTCTTAAAGTTTATTGCCATTAAAGCTTGTGCCTCTCACATTTTGAAGATAATAAGAAAAGAGGCAGTTATAGGCTTATCATACTTAAACGACTATACATTGTGACATTTTGGTCCAATAAGCCTAAAGCATTCATGCCAAGTCTAAATCCATTGAAAATCTTATAACTCTTGGCTAAAGAAATTATAAAATGAAAAAGGTATTAAATGAGAATAGTACATAACTCAGGGGGAGCATCTCTTTTAAAAATTTCATGACTCTTTTGAATGCTCTCATTATTATATTTCCATACGCCTTTATGAAAAACATCACAGCTCAAAACTCATAACTAGCCACTATTGTTTATTGTTCATATTATATCTTGATGGATAGTGATTTGTGATCATCTAGTATTGTGAACTACTATTGAATATACTATTTGATAATACTGGATTGCATGGAACGCCAACTGTATGGCTGATGCAGTATGTTGTGTATTGCATGCTAATAGCACTATAGGTTCTCGTGTGCCTTGAACTTAATTATAAATTTCTTAAATGAATCTATCTAATACAGGTTTTATGGGAAAATATCCGATTTACAGATGGCATGTGTCAAAATTTCACCAAGATTTTCCCACATAAAACCCTATGCAAAAGATGATTATAATAAAATTAGCGTTAAAATATTTTTGAAAGGATGAGTGAAAATCAATTGAATAATTAAACTTCATCCTAACATAATCATCAAAATTTCGAAAGGCTAAAATTCATCCCTATAGTAAGCGCATAAATGACTCATATGCATCATATTCATCTATTGAAATATTGAGGCTCTTCTAAAATACCCTGAACATTATATCCTGCCCTTGAGATTCTATGTTTTGATATGGAATGTTCGTGGGTCATGAACTCTATTGCATGCCTTAATATATATTATTTGATACATCTATGGTCTATAGGGGCAACTATACTGATAAGGATTAATATAGTTGATTAATAATCAGTATGGTTAGTATAAGAGATTTAAAATGAATGGCTTATACTACTATGCAAAATGAAATTAATATTGTTTTAGTATAAGTAGTTAAAGTATCTAAGCAAGAATTGAAATTGATAGGGGGAGCATCTAAAATTAAAATGCCTATCATATTATACTCACAAACCTTTTAACTTAGATATGGTTTTTGAATCAATTGTGGCTTGTGCTTAAATAAAATTATTATATTGAAAACCTTGAGTTGAATTATGTTGATTTGCCACTTTCGTTCGCTGTGCCATATGATCTTGCATGTGATTGATAAATTTTTTAAGGATCTATATGGTTGTCATATTCTGGTTATCTTATGAAATTATGCCTAAATGTTAAAGCAGAACATTGATGCTTGCTTGTGCCTTATTCTAAAAAGATCTCTTTTTTGCAAGCAACCCCTAGTACTTTTTGCAAATATCAAAGGGGGATATTTATTATATATATACTTATATTTTTTAATCGCATAACTGGTTTGTAACTTCACATAAAAATGCATGCGAACTAGTTTGATTATGTTTATGCTCAAACTTCCTTTTTGGTATCATATGTTGTGTGCTTTTAACTCAAATCTTTCACGGGTCTTGTGATGTGATTTAAACTGTTATGGTTTATGGATAATTCTGGTCTAATTATGTTTGTTATATCATTTAAATCCTTAAATGACTAGTTATATAGTTTGTGTGTTTAATTGCTAAATCTTAATTTGAAATGCATGACTATCATATCTCTTGCAAGATTGATAGTTATATTTATCTTTTGAGAATACTGAATTGTTTGAGTTGAATTTTGTGGATAAACTATTAATTTTAAAACTCCAAACAGGTCATTTCTATACAGGTATTTTTAGGAAAATGTTCTATTTTCAAATGGCATTCTGGCGAAATTTCTAAAAGTTTTCCCAATCTTATCGTGTATTTAAATGATTCATACTTAAATGCCTTGCTTACATGCTTTATATTTATAGCCCCTTTGCTGTTGCCAAAAGGGGGAGAGAAGGCAAAAGTGGGTACTTTGCTAAAATCGATATTTAATTACCTACTGATAAATCATTTAATTTGAGCTTAAATTGTCTTTATGTATAAAGTCAGGGGGAGCCTTTCTTGGCTGTACCCACTTTTGCATAAAGTATTTGTCATCATCCAAAAGGGGGAGATTGTTGACCTTATAGGTCACACTCGGTTTTGATAATGATAAATACTTTGGTATTTAATGTCTATCAAGTTTGTGTGCAAGTTTATATTATCAAATCATATGCTGGCACATGAGAAGACTTGAAGACTAAAGACACTGAAGACTTATTGTTGTAATTTATATTATTTGGGTCTGTAATAATTTATATCGGTTTATAATAATCTCTGCATGTCATGCATGTGGGTATTTATAAGCTCTAAAAAAGACCGTAGTTTGACCATAGGGTTCGAATGACTTTAAGGCACCCTTCAGTCGATCGATGCCAGGTTTTTTAGCATACTTGAAAAGACCCTAGGTCCCAACACTTAGTGCACAAATTCCCCTACATTACTTATTATAATTAGGGGAATCAAAGTAAGGGTAAAATGAACTCAATGGGAAAAAATGATAGGGTTCGGGCGACCGAACCCATGCCATGTAAAGCGGCTTGGGCGATCAAACCAGTCAACATGTTGACTTGGTATTTGGGCACCCGAACCTATTTTGAACGTATTTTCTCAAGCACCCAAACGCTTATCAGAGAACTTTTCAACTACTCGAGCGACTGAACGATTACATTCAAAAATGGGGTTGGGTGACCGAAGTGCCTAGTTCGGTTAACCAAACTGTGAGCTGGGCACCCAAACTATTGAACAAAATGTTATTGAATTTTGTTCGGGCTACCGAACCTTCACACGGGCCACCGAACTGTTTAAAATGGCTTTTTCAAGATAAGTCTATTCGGGCAACCGAACCTCGGTTCAGCCACCCGAATCTCACGGGTAAAATCATTTCTTACTAGGGTTAAAATCGAGTAAATAGGGTTAATTTTTCTAAACCATTTAAAAAAAATTTAAGAATACCATGTGTGTCCCCCAACAGTCATAATTTACCCTTTTCTATATATAGGGGTTCATTTGCCAAGATTAAGTGAGGATTAGCAAATAGGATTAAGCCAAAAACTCTCTCAAATTTTCCAAACCCTTTTTTGCTCGTACTACCTCCATACACTCTACAACTTTGATTTTATTGATCCCCCGTACACTCTACAACTTTTATTTTATTGATTAACTAAGCGTAGTGAGAGTTCTTAGAGTGTTTATACATCATTCCATATTGCTTATACTCCTATTGCCTTGCTTGGTTGTTTGATATTAATTTTGGGGAGTTAAGCAAGGTTTTCCCACAGATTTCATTTAATAAATCTTGTGTTGAGAACAACCTAGTAGCCTATGGATCTTTGCATTGTCATTGCAAAGATTCCTATAGCTTGATTTTTGTTGTGCTAAATATTTTTAACAAGCTATATTATTCTTTCAAGCAACTCTTGAGCATATTTCATAGAAAAAAATATTTTTGAGTTGTTCTGAGTATTTGCAGTATCTTTGAAACCCTTATCATTATTGAGATTTGATATATATTGTTTCAAAGAAAATGCTTGATTAGAAAACACTTGAGCACATTAACGATCATATCTTGCTGAGTGTAGCTCGCACAAAAATACACATCACCGAGCTTACATTTACCTATATTGTTGATGTGTGATTGATTAAGTATATTGTGTGTGTCAGGGTACATATCTGCTTTTATGAAAGCATAATCACTATACCAGTTTATTGTGATAAATACTATTGTATTTCCATGTGTGGTCTAAGGGAGTTTGATCTAACCCAGAAGGATTAGGTTGGGGTCAGCCCTCTGAATTTGATCTAGAGTCTTCTCCGCCCCGCAAGGAGAGTTTGTAAAGGTTGAGGTCAGCCCTGTGCTAATTGACCTGGTTGTAATTGGTTCCGCTTCACCCATTAAGTGAGCCATTAGTGGAATCCTTGGGCTTGCGAGCTAGAGGCGGGGACGTAGGCACAGTTGGCCAAACCCCGATAACATATTGTGTGTCCATTTATATTTCCACACTATATATTTACCGCACATGTATGTTATTGTGTGAATGGTGTGCATGATTTAAATTCTGCATATTACTTATCTGCGCATTTTGGTAGATTGACCTAGGTTGTGAACGTACTGTTGCTGAACTAGTTTAGCCCAGGAGAAAATGTTTTAAATCCCAATTCACCCGCGCCCCCCCCCCCCCTCTTGGGAATACACCAAAGCTAACATATGCAATTGAGGAGGCTTCTTAGGAGTTAGAAATGGAAATACAGCAGAAGTACCCACAACTGTTCAGCGAGGGCTTGTGCTAGACGGGCAAGGGTATAGTTGTATATAGAGGGATTAGAGTAGGTTGTATGGTTAGTTGTGTATAGTTTTAATTATGTATAGTCTTTGGAAAAATTTGTTATGGATATTGTAATTTCCCAAAGGCAGTATTGTTACCACGGTGTTCCCCCACCATAAGTGAGGTTAATTAATAAATGTGGGATGGGGCACTATGTGGGTGGCTACCGACTCTTTTATAAACAAGGGTAGTGAGTTAAGAATGTGATTGATAATAGTTAAAAATTTTCGAGGATGAAATTTTTGTAAGGAGGGGAGAATGTAGTGATCCTAAAAAACAAAATAAAATTTTTTTTTTAAAATTATTATTAAAAAAGTTAAAATTAAAAAAAAATTAATTATTATTAATTAAATAATATAATATTATAATGATATTATATATATATATATATATATATATATATATATATATATATATATATATATAGTTTACCTTCCTAAAGGATCAAAAGATCCTTCAAGATTCATGCACAGCAGAGGAGGCGTCCTTCAGTTCCTCCTTCTCCTCTCTCCCACTCTCCTCCATCTCGTCTCTAAATAATATAGTGAAATTTGAATTTCAGGGTTTTTTAATGCCTGAGGCGTAGGCCATGGTGTTATTAGACTTTTTCAGGAATTAGGTAAAGAGATTAAGTTAAGTTAGTAATTTTATGTAACTTGAATCAATTTAATTGTTATGTTTATATAAATATATTTATTTATTTATTCATTTGGAAAATTTAAAGGCTATTTTGAAAATGAACCGTTCGAAATGGATTTTACAAACTTAGGATATATGGTATGGTATTTTTGAATAAAATGAACGATGGAAAGCTTGTTTGTTTATATGGATATGTTAAAATATGGAAAATCATGTGGCAGATGATTTAATTTGTTTGGATTATTTATATCTAGAGTTGGGATTTTGAAATACTGAATTGTTTGAGAAATACTGGAAATCTTGTGAAAATACTGGAACTATTTATGAAATGCAGGAGTTATAACTAACGGCCAATGAACGGGTGTTATTTGATTGGCCAAGGGTCAGGATGATTATTTGATTGGCCAAGGGCCAAGATTATTATTTTATGATCGAGGACTGAGTTTTAATTGACAGCTATATGTAGGATTGTATTTGTGGCCGGGGGCCAGGTTTTTGGAATAATAGGAAATTTGTGTGAATTGATATTTTAAATGGTGATTTCTATTATCTAAATTACATGATATGCTTTAGGAACCCAGGGGACCAGTGTATTGTGAGTATGGTATCATTGTTAGTTAGACCATGGGCACCCACACTATATGGATATAAGTGTAGGGGGTCCAACCGACTACCTGCGTGAGGTTGAAGTAAGGGCGTCGAACTCGCAACTTTGTTATGGATTCCTGCAGATATGTTTGCAGAGGGTATTGTATTTGACTATGTTTGGGCTAATTACCTAGGCTTAGTCCAGCCTTCGATCTACACAACTCGTGCCATGGGGGAAGTAAATGACGTGTTTGTCATAGGGAGTGTCTTATATGCATATCTGTTAATTTATGTGAATACGGATAATTAATAAGATAATTTCGAGGGCTTGCTAAGAAAGGCGAGTGCCCTAGTAGCAGTAATGGTATTCGAGCAAAGGAAAGCTACTTGTATGGGTGGGTAATCTTTCATATCCTCGTCTAATTGTGTGTGTGAGTGTAAATTAAGAATGTTTTCATAAATGTGTTTATCTGCTTCGTGAACTGGTTATTTTCTATCAACTAAATGAATGTTGGACACACACTGACATTAACTTAGTCTTTCCCTTACTGAGCTATGCCTCACCCTTACTTTATAAACTATCTTTTCAGGAAATCCTAGAGATTGGGTCTAGCGAGTTAAAGGAGTTGGGCTAGTGGTGTAAATTTTATGTAGGTAGTGTGTAGATAAAGATTTTACTTTTTTTTAGTTTTATGAGATGTAATTATGTGAAAATAGATATATTTGCGTATAAAGATAGTTAGAACTCTGGTAATGTAATTTGGGGATTTTATATTTTATTTTCGCTGTGTATGTGTGTTTTATATATGATGAACAAGGTATTAGGTACATAGATGTCACTAAAGTAGCACCTCGGGCCCACATGGAGGGTCAGGGTCGTTACACACACACACACACACTCTCTCTCTCTCTTTCTCTCTCTCTCTCATTGATTTATCTCTTCAAACAAGCCCGAATCAGCTAATAAACATCATTTCGGGATCTCAATGATGATTCTCTGCAATTTAATTGGAGCGGTTTTGTAAATCATGCATTCCAGGCACCACTCCAAAACTTGAGTATGAAGTTGCTTTTAAAAGTTTAGTTAGTTATTTGAATATGTGGGTATGGGGAATGTTAAATGACTATTATTCTGGGGTTGAGTTGATTAAATTAGGGTTTATGGATACAGGGCTTTGTGTGTACGCCGCACGTATGATTTTAGGATCCTTATAGAATTTTCTTCCAAAATCAAGTAAGGGGATATATTATGTCAGGTATTTTTAGAAAATCTACCGGATCAAAATACAGTATTTGATTGTAGAAAATATTTATATGATTTTCTAGATATTTAGGTATATGGGAATGGAATTTATAAATTAATGTATGTTTTGGGAAATCTGATGTTTTGGAATAAGTAAGCTCTAGAAGCATAATTAATATCAATTTTCAGAAAAAATATGTTTTTCTAGGACAGTTAGAATATTATGGGGCAACACGCACTTCTGTGGCTAGAGTGTGATTATTTTAGAGTATGTATAAACAGACTAGAATATTTTATAATTATATAGAACAAATGTAGTTTGATAATGATTTTCAGAATGACATAGAGATCACAGAAAATATGATTTTTTACAGTATACTATTACAATTCAGCCGACCTAGTGCCATGATATTTCAACTGGCCCAGTGCCGTGATATTTCAGCCAACCCAGTGCCATGATATTTCAGCCGGCCCAATGCCATGACAATTTAGCCGGCCTAGTTCCGTGATTAGATATATATATATATATATATATTTATATATTACAGTTTATTCAGAAATTTTAATAAGATAGCTTTTACACAGAAACATGAAACGAGTTATGTTACAATTATTTAAGAAATGTACTATATGATAGTAGAACCCTAATGGTTTAGTTTAGTTTCAGAGCACGGTATTGTAGCTATCAATTCATATTAGTGTCACCACACCTCTCAAATAGAGTGTTGGTGATTAGATAGTCGATTGAGCCCATAGAAGAGTAGTTTGCCCCCCTGGTAGTCTGGACAAGACTGGGCAGGCTAATCGTACTTGCAGATGAATCAGTTTTGGCTTAGCATGGTAGGCCAACCTTTGCTAGGTCTCGCCTACGGGCTGTACAACCCAATCATGTGGGGGTAATGCATGATATCAACTAGCTATTCATCAAGGGAAAATTTCAGTGTTATACAATTATAGTAGATGATTTACATGTCACGGAAACTTATTATGATATAGTACGCTTATGTTTAAAAGTACAGATTTCAATGATTTATTAATTACAGTTGATATATATATATATATATATATATATATATTATAGCTAAATTACTTGCAGTGTATATATTTATAACACGCTAGAACTTATGCTGCCGCACACTGATGATACTCTATCCCACTTACTAAGACATGTCCACTTACTGAGAGGTGTCTCACCCTAGAATTTAGACATTTCAGGAGATCCAGACTGGCGAGCTGAGTGAGCTCCTTGGTAGAGGAGGTGTTGCTACAGTCCTAGATTTAGGGTAAAAGTTTAGTTGGGAGATGAGTTTTGTATAATCCCTAAGACGTTTTATGGTTTTTGGGGATGCACATGTATATTTATGGAGATAGTAAAACTCTAGTATTGTATATAAGGTTTAGGTATATTATGTTTTCTACTACATAAATAGTATGTATTTATGGGAAGGGATCCCCGGTGCCCACTTTTGGTCCAGGACAACATTGTGGATATTATTATTTGTATAAGAGTAATTTAATATTTTTTGCAGTATAAAAATAATAATAATATTGAAGATTTTTTGGGTCGTTATAGTTTGGTATCAGAGCTTAAGTTGTTAGGTTCTACAGAATTTAGTGTCGGAATTGGTGTATTCCCAAGAAGTGGGTGAATTAAAATTTTAAAACTTCTTCATAGGTTAAACTAGATATCAGTAGTATTTCGCAACTTAAGGTGCTTCTAAGCATATACCAATTGCGCATATAATAATATGTGAAAGTTAAATTATGTTCAACATTCACATTATATCAAATATAATGGGACTATTCATCCAAGCCAGTCTCCCTCTTCTGACAACTTATAAGAAATACAACAAATAATCAATAATTTTTGTGTACAAATGGATGTGCTTCTAAACTGAGTACAAGATGTACAACAATATACTCAACACACTCACGTATGATGGGATATTAAGTTCAAGTGAGATCTGGTTTAATCAGTATATCAACTCACAACAATATATGTATCTATATGTATATGTGCGAGTAAGTGAGACCTTTGATCCAAGCTAATATATTCAAAATATAAATAGTCAAAGAGCCTCTACAACCCTAAGCAAGTATTATAATAGTATTTTTCAAATATCAAGCACAATGGATATTAGGGTTTAAGCTTGCTGAAAATATTTTTATCAAAACACAAAACAAGCTTATGAAATTTGCAATAAGGATGCAAGTTCTTAAGCAAATGAAGAGTTTTTCCCAATCCAGTATTTATAAGTAAAATACAATGGGAAAAACATTAAGCTACTCTCCAAAATTAGCAATCAAAAAATGCAAGTATGGGAGAGAGTTTAGCTTTCAAAAAGTATGTGAAGAATAAAAATGATCTCTCTAAAAAATATGTAACTGAATGAGCATGCGAAAGAGATTTTAGCAATATGCCTGTATAAGGTGGGATTATGAAAGATTTAGCTCAATAAAATTTTTAGAGAAAAATTGGCTAATTGATATGCTAATCTTATGCTAATTGGACAAATAAGGAGGTATATATAGTTTTTGCAAAAAATATAACCATTGGGGACAACAAGGGTATTAGGAAATTATTTAATTATGTTTAACAAAAATTAACCCTATTTTATTGCGATAAAAATTTTGCGTTCGGTCGACCATGGTAATTTGAACTATGGAAATTGTAGATTGTTTCAAGGCGATTTTGAATGCTTCGTAGGTTTCATTGACCATGGCTAAGGTTTTATTGACCACTCATATGGTTCGATTGACTGTGGCCAATTTGAGCTGCACAAACGGTCGACCAAGTTGTTGGAGTGTTAGACTTTTTATGCTTCGGTCAACGAGGGATGATACGTTCAAATAAGACTAGTCAACCGAGCGAAGTCAACAAGTTGATTTCTGACCGATTCAGTCGATCGAGGCATTTATACAGCCAAGTGTTCAGTCAACCAAGAATAAGAATAAGGCGTTTAAGATATATGTGTGAGGGTTCCTATGGTCATTCTAAGGCCTCTTGAGCTTATGCACCCCATCATGCACAATATGCAAATATTACATACCATTATTATAGACCAACAAATTATAAACTAAATACAATACAATAACAACAAATATCTTCTTCTTCTTCTACTTTTACTGTAACGACCCAAAAATGACTCCATTTTTTTTTCTTCTATATAATTTACTCTGATATCTCTGTAATACCTACTATAAAATCTCGGGGCCAAGATGACCCTAAGGTATCGCTACACATAAATTGACACACCTATGGAGTAGAAAACATAAAGGCATACACTCATAATTACAAAAGCAGAATTCAATGTTTGCAAACCATACACACATATTTACACGTCACTCCAGCTTCATCTACTCCAAAAATACATTTCCCTGAACACACACTTACCCCTTAAAATAGGGCAGTACAAAAGATCTCTCAATTTGCGAGCCTAATCTGCTCGCCTAGTTAGATCACCTAAAAAATGTTAAACTACTTAGATAAGACAACGCTCAATAAGAGGAAATATGCTATTACTAGTGTGTGGTGACTGAGTTTCATAAATATTGACAATATCTATAACTGTAAAAACTAGTAAATGAAAATACACTATAACTTGCATTTATCATAGTTTAAAATATAACTGTAATATATGAGCTTTCTACTTTTTCATACTTCTAGTATCATACTATATTTGCTGATATTTTGTAAATCTGTATACATATACATAACTGAGATGTTTACCCTGGAAAATTGTATGTCATGATTTAACCCCTCATGAAAGGGTTGTGCGGCCTACAAGCAAGACTTAATCCTGGTTGGCCTACTAGGTAAGTCAACTATACTCTACCAATCCTCAGTCTAGCCAAACTGCAACTTTTCCTAAGCTTAGAATTGGTAACTACCTCGTTAAACCGACCTCCTCGACCCAGAATACTAGGGAGATTGCAATCTTTCTATAGGCATGGTTGACGAAATCCACACATTATCTGAGGTATGTGGTTGCATTATGATCTGAAAATAGCAACGGTACCGTACTCTACTAACTGAACATTTCTTGGTTCATTAGGGTATGATACTGCATATACTATTTCTATAGATATCCTATTGTTTTCATCATGATTCCAAAATAACCATAACACAATAAATCTGATATGAAAATAATATAAAATAACTATGATATCTGACCGTCATATCTGATTGAATAATCTGTAATATCTAAGTGTTATGGTTTTGGAAAGCATGACATTCTATAATTACTGTAAAATACTAATCTGTACAATATTTGTAAAATATCTGTCTGGTAAATATGTCTGTCTATATATACATTGAAAATTATAATATTATGAAAAACTATACAAATTCTGTACTAATCAAAATATGTACTCAGGCCACACAATTCATAAAACTCATGTTCTGAAATCTGTAAAACTGTATAATTTATACCTTGTACCTTAATAAACAACAACTATAATTCACTAATAATATTTCTGAATTTACTAGCATAGCATATCTCCCTTGCCTAACTAGTTGGGAGGCTCGCCTCCATCTTAATCCTTACGCTCACGGTGTACTATCCTCAAAATCATGAAACGATACACATATGCATATTTCCAATAAATCAACTATATTTCCCCGAACCTACACACACGTAAATTTTCTGAATTTTAATTTACCTAAACTCCTGAATATATGCACTGGGTCCTCAACCCATGCCTTCAGGATGCCAAAAACACCTTAGTCCTGAAATCATAACATCCTAATTTTATTCCACAAAATTCTAGTATATTCCCATACAACTTAAAATCTAAACTCAAATAAGCTTGATACAACTAAAAATACCCAAATATTCAACTTAACCAAACTTTGTGATGGTGCCCAAGCTAGCCAAACCAATAATTTACTTTAGCAGACTTGTAGAGAATCTCCCTAGGATCAACGTGGTGACTTTGGATCATTGAAATGAGGAGATACTAAGCGAGAAATGTAGAAAAAAGTGAGAGGAACTGAGTAGGAGAGAGAGAGAGAGAGAAATGATAAAATATTTTTCTCTCACTGAATCCCGATTTTCTACTATTTATAGGCCTTTTGCCACATGGCCTCCTCGACGAGCCACGTCACCTTGTCGACGAGTTCAAGAAGGAAGTTCATTGATGTGCACCTAACCCTTGATGACAAGTTTCAAGCCTTGAAACAACCCCTTGATAAATTCTCGTCGATGAAACACGTGTCCACGTTGATTATCCGGGTTACTACATTCTCCCCTCCTTATAAAATTTCGTCCTCAAAATTTACTATCTGTATTGAACATCTTCCATTACGAAAAATAGGCTACTTATTTCATTACTTACCCTCACTTATGGCAGAGGAATACCGTAGTTACATTCAAAGTTCTAGAAGATTATAAATATACTCATAAAAGAAAATTCTCCTAAAACCAAAACACCGCCTACCCTATAATCTAAAATATAACTATACATTCATTACCCTATACTAAACAAAATAAAACTATCATTACTTCAACTTTACAAATCACTATTGTACCCTGTTGCGGCGTCTCGACAGCGCGTGTGCCCCGGGCGGCAAAATCAAAAATCAATTTAATATTTTCATGGAAAAACATAGAATGTCGGAGTCGCCACTAACCTTTAGTGTGGTTAGAACACGTGATTACTACCCTGTTAGGGGTAGAATGGATCTATGTTACCAGAGTTAGACTCTGAAGTTCGGTTACGCGAGGGGAAGGTACAAGCACCCCCTACGTGCCCGTTCTTACGAACGGTACCCAATTAATTTGAAATTATCCCTAAGTTTAATCTAGTAAGTCTTTAAATTACTCCTTTTTATGAATTTATAAATACATGTGAAAAATAAATAAATAAAATAATAAATAAATAAATATAAAATATACATATATATTCCCTCAGAGCTTAAAGGTACATGAAGCTCGAAGGCTGATACCCCCGCATTAAAATCATAGGGATTGGAATATCGAGAAAATATCTTATAAAAACTAAGTATAATGATATAGAAATAAAAATATAATATAAATTACTTAAAGAAAATAAATACTGCAATTATGAAGAATGCACACCATGATAATAATAATAATAACACCTAACTTAAATATATATATATAACGTAATAGTAATAATAACACATACTTTAACATATATATATATATATATATATACCTGCACAAAAAAGATAATAATAATAATAACACGCAGTAGGATATACAATAATGACACAATTCTAAAAATATATGTATGTATATGTATATAATGATAAAGGTAATAGTTGTAGCCATAATAATATTAATAATAAAAAGGTATATCTTAATAATACAACACTTGTCTTAATATTAACGTACAATTAATGATAACATATATAATATGGAAATAATTAAAGAAACAAATCAATCCTACAATTAAAATGTAAACTATACAATATGGAAACAAATCAATTCTAAAATTAGTATGTAATTACACGATTATGAGTATGACAACAAATAATGAAATTATGGAAACAATCAATTCTAAAATCAATATGTAAATATGCAAGGATAAGTATGGGAACAAATAAACTTTAACATTAGTAAGCAATAATATAAAATGATAAATATGGGATCAACATTAAATAATAAAATAATGATTAAGAATACCCTAAATAATTATGCAAGTAAATGAAATAATCACATTACACATTAAATAATACAATAATAATAAAAAAACCCTAAATAATTACACAATCAAATAAGATAAATATATTACCCATTAAATGTCACAATAAGACTAAAAAAACCGAAATAATTATACAAGCAAATAAGGTGAACATATTACCCATTAAATATTACAATAAAAACAAAGAACTGTAAATAAACATATAAGCCAATAAGATGAATATATTACACATTAAATATTATAATGACAACAAAATAAACCCTAAAACACTAACATATTACATATTAAAATTAACAATAATGATAAAAACCCTAAATATAATACAAGCAAATAGAATAACTATTACATATTAAATGTTACAAAATCAATAAAGAAATCATGAATAAATATACAAATAAAAATAAATGCATTGTCATTTAAACCCCCTAAATACATATACAAACAAATGAATAACCATAATAAAATACTAAATCACCCTAAACAATATACAAGCAATAAAAAAAATGCATATACAATAAAAGACCATTAACATAAATATATCGCACATTAATAATAACACAAATATGTGAAAATATATGCAAACAAACCAATAGCATAAATACACCGCACTTTCATAATAGCATAAGTATACGAAACAAAATAACATAAATGTAGAACACCATCATGATCTCAACCTAGTGAATAAAATAAACACGCAATATAAATATAGAACACCATAATAAAAACATTCTGAATATACCATAACATGAACATACACTGCAATATAAAAAATAGTAATAATAATAATACAAAAATAACATGAATATACCAGTGATTTAATACCTGCAAAAATAAATATACAATCTCGCATATATACAATTCTATGTATACAGAGTGTATGTGTGTGTTTGTGGTCTGTGTGTACAGGAGCTTGCAGTGGGTACTTACAGAGGGACTCGTCGGGGAGATCTGCAGAGGCTGTCGGAGTGGGGCTGGCTCGCCGGGGATGCTGGTCGGAGGGCTGGCTCGTGGAGATCTGGAGTAGACGCGGCCGGAGAGCGACGTCGATGGCAACGACGTTGACAATCCTGTGGTGGCGAAGACGATGGCAGTGGATTGAGCGTGGTTGCCGCTCGGATGGCTGCTGTGCACGGCGGTGGAGCTACTGCAGGTGTAAACTGGATGGTGGTCGGAGTGGGGATGGCTGGATTTGGCTGCTGGGACGGTTCTGGCCGTAGCGTGGAGGATGGAACTGATTATGGGAGAGACAGAGTCAGAGGAGCAGCAGAGGGTCTGGTGTCAGAGGTTGGCGATTGCAGAGCTACGAGCAACAGACTGACGGTAACCGGATTCCTGTGTGCTCTGTTTTCTGTTGCTGCCTGCCGGAACTGGTAAGGAACAGGCTGCAGGGGCTCTTCGTCGGGTGACCGTGGGATGGATGGGAGCGTGGTGTTGGTTTGTTGCAGCAAAGGGGGTTGCTTGTGGGTGTGGGAGTCTGGCCGTGAGAAAGGGAACAGAGAAGGAGAAGCAGGAATTGCAGAGTGGAGGGGCGGCGAAGAAGAAGAAGGAAAAGACCTAGAAGAAGAAGAAGCAGAATGAAATTCTTTTTTTTTTTGCTGTGCGTGTGCGCCCCACGGCCGTGTTGTGTATGTAGCGCCGCCCCCTTTTTATAAATTTTCAACCCTAAAAAATCCTTCTTTTCTTTTCCTTTCTCATTTTTATTCTCTTCATACTTTTATGATAACAATATATACAATAATAATGATAATAATAATGAAAATAGTAATAATAATAATAATAATAAATAATAATAATCATAGATAATAAAAATAATGGGGCAATGATAATAATAAATTAAATATAATAATAATTATAATAATAATAATAATAATAATAATAATAATATAATAATAATAACAATAGCAAGATGATAAAGTGATAATAATAATATTTTAAAAATAATAATAATAAAAATAATAAAATAATAATAATAATAAAATAATAATAATAATATTATAACGATACTAATAATACTAATAATAGTAAAAATAATGATGATAATAAGGTAATAATAATATTTAAAAATAATAATAATAATAATAATAATAATAATAATAATAATAATAATATTGAGCCTGGGTAAAAATAAGGTGTCTGCAGCTGCCCCTCTTTGTAGGCTTCGTCGCTTCAAAGTAAAAGTAGGAACTCTCCTACGTTATTTGTAGCAACAAGCCTGCAAAGATAAAAGACGCTGGTTTTGGACCAGGCCCAATGTAAAAAAGGGATCAAAATGATTTGTGAAAACCGATTTGCATGTATGCTTGAGAGCACATGAGAATGACTTGCGTCAAGTGTAGGAACCCGAGCTATAGTTCACGGATGGGGACTTGCACCGGGTGTAGGAACCCGAACTATAGTTCATGGAAAGAGACTCGCGTTAGGTGTAGGAACCCGAGTTATAGTTCATGGAAGGTGACTCGCATCGGGTGTAGGAACCCGAGCTATAGTTCATAGAAATAGACTCGCATCGGGTGTAGGAACCCGAGCTATAGTTCACGGACGATGACTCGCACCGGGTGTAGGAACCCGAGCTATAGTTCATGGAAAGAGACTCGCATCGGGTGTAGGAACCCGAGCTATAATTCACGGAGGATGACTCGCACCGGGTGTAGGAACCCAAGCTATAGTTCACGGACGATGACTCGCACCGGGTGTAGGAACCTGAGCTATAGTTCATGGAAAGAGACTCGCATCGGGTGTAGGAACCCGAGCTATAGTTCATGGAGGATGACTCGCACCGGGTGTAGGAACCCAAGCTATAGTTCATGAGGGGTGACTTGCATCGGGTGTAGGAACCCGAGCTATAGTTCACGGATGGTGACTCGCGCCGGGCGTAGGAACCCGAGCTATAGTTCACGGAGGGTGACTCGCACCGGGTGTAGGAACCGGAGCTATAGTTCATGAGGGGTGACTTGCACCAGGTGTAGGAACCCGAGCTATAGTTCATGGAAAGAGACTCGCATCGGGTGTAGGAACCCGAGCTATAGTTCACGGAGGATGACTCGCACCGGGTGTAGGAACCCGAGCTATAGTTTATGGAAAGAGACTCGCATCGGGTATAGGAACCCAAGCTATAGTATGAGGATGATGTACATTGGATGTAGGATTCTAAGAGTTTGATGGTTGCTTGAGTATAGGATCTCGAGGACTTCTCAAATGTAGGATTATAAGAGTCTACTGATTGCTCGAGTGTAGGATCTCGAGGACTTTCTCAGATGTGCGATTCTGAGAGTTTTCTGATTGATCGAGTGTAGGATCTCGAGGCCTTCTTAGATGTAGGATTCTAAGAGTCTGTTGATTGCTCGAGTGTAGGATCTCAAGGACTTCTTAGATGTAGGATTCCGAGAGTCTCCTAATTGCTCGAGTGTAGGATCTCGAGGACTTCTCAAATGTAGGATTCTGAGAGTTTGTTGATTGCTCGAGTGTAGGATCTCGAGGACTTCTCAGATGTAGGATTTTGAGAGTTTTCTGATTGCTCGAGTGTAGGATCTCGAGGACTTTCTCAGATGTAGGATTCTGAGAGTTTTTTGATTGCTCGAGTGTAGGATCTCGAGGCCTTCTTAGATGTAGGATTCTAAGAGTCTATTAATTGCTCGAGTGTAGGATCTCGAGGACTTCTCAGATGTAGGATTTCGAGAGTCTCCTGATTACTTGAGTGTAGGATCTCGAGGACTTCTCAGATGTAGGATTCTGAGAGTTTGTTGATTGCTCGAGTGTAGGATCTCGAGGACTTCTCAGATGTAGGATTCTGAGAGTTTTCTGATTGCTTGAGTGTAGGATCTCGAGGACTTCTCAGATGTAGGATTTTGACAGTTTGTTGATTGCTCGAGTGTAGGATCTCGAGGACTTCTCAGATGTAGGATTCCGAGAGTCTCCTAATTGCTCGAGTGTAGGATCTCGAGGACTTCTCAGATGTAGGATTCTGAGAGTTTGTTGATTGCTCGAGTGTAAGATCTCGAGGACTTCTCAGATGTAGGATTCTGAGAGTTTTCTGATTACTCGAGTGTAAGATCTCGAGGACTTTCTTAGATGTAGGATTCTGAGAGTTTTTGATTGCTCGAGTGTAGGATCTCGAGGCCTTCTTAGATGTAGGATTCTAAGAGTCTATTAATTGCTCGAGTGTAGGATCTCGAGGACTTCTCAGATGTAGGATTATGAGAGTCTCCTGATTACTCAAGTGTAGGATCTCGAGGACTTCTTAGATGTAGGATTCTGAGAGTTTGTTGATTGCTTGAGTGTAGGATCTTGAGGACTTCTCAGATGTAGGATTCTGAGAGTTTTCTGATTTCTTGAGTGTAGGATCTCGAGGACTTATCAGATGTAGGATTCTGAGAGTCTCCTAATTGCTCGAGTGTAGGATCTCGAGGACTTCTTAGATGTAGGATTCCGAGAGTTTGTTGATCGCTCGAGTGTAGGATCTCGAGGACTTCTCAGATGTAGGATTCTGAGAGTTTTCTGATTGCTCGAGTGTAGGATCTTGAGGGCTACTCAGATGTAGGATTCTGAGAGTTCGATTACTATTCGATGGGAATTATGGACCAATGGTTAATGATGACTCGGGTGTAGAATCCCGGTTAGCAAGATGAATGTTCGACTTGATGATGAATACTTGGGTATGGGATACCGAGAGTCAAATGAATTGTCAATTTGATAATGAAAGCTCAGGTATAGGATATTGAGAGCCAGATGAAATTTTGAATTTATGATAAATGCTCGGGTATAGGATCCCGAAAGCCAGATGAATTTTTGAATTGATGATGAATACTCGGGTATAGGATCCCAAGAGTCATATGACCTAATTTGGTCCTGAAGGCAGATGCCCCAGCTTCAAAATGAATGCTAAAATTTGGACTAGGGTCGATTGCCCCAGTTTGGAAGTGAAAGACTTGAATAAGACCTGGGCCAGTTGCCTCAGTCTCAGGGTAGATGGATCGATTGGTACCTGGGCCAGTTGCCCCAACCCCTTTTTTTCTTTTTCTTTTTTTTTTTCTTTTTTTTAGATGAAACATGGATTGCTTATACAAGGATGACAGGACAGGTGTGAATGAATGATATTATATGGGGATACATGCATGCAAGGTATTTGATATGACACTGGAACATGAGGATATGCAAGCATGTTGCATGATATAATATGTATGCATTTTTCTATGTAATGCATGAAATGCATGATGATGCATGAACTTTCTTTTTCCAATATGCCTATAATCAACCGATCAATCTCCAATCTTGACTATGTTGCCTCTGACCTAGTTCCCTCGAAACTTGCCCTAGATGAATGGATTCATAACTGAACTTAGCCCAATTTTCTTAATGGAGGTCGTCAACTTGGCTCAAATGAAACTCCATCCCAGAATCTAACCAGTTGAATGGATTTATAATAGCTTTTGGCCCTGTTTTCCTATTCATCCAACCTGATAAGAAGTTGCTTGAATAAGTCCCATTGAAACTCAAATCGAAACTTGCCCCAGATGAGTTTATCTGCCACTGATCTTGACCTGGTTGTCAGATTCTTCTTGAATAAGCATATCTCTAAAACCTGACATGACATTTGCCCCAGTTAAATTGACTGATTCTATGTGCATTATATTTCCTCAATGGGGACCTCCTCTATAAGAAGCACACCAGTGGTTCCGAAACTCTTTGACTATCCACCCCTTTTTTTTTTTTAATGAGGAATGATTATGCAATTATGACATCAACTTGTGAAATCAAAAGGTCAACCACCCAAAAATAGATGTTTTACCATGTTCCAATGCTATTACAAGAAATATTCATACCAGTATTCAAAAGTCATATGATATTGATGTTAATTTACCAAACTGAATGACTGATCTTTTCTTCGACTGTCCCAGCTTTGTTGATGGCCACCTCTCTTCTTTTGTTTCATCCTGCTGTGAAACCATTAGAAATTTCACACGTTGCCTTTAGTTTAGTCAAGTTCAACTCATGTTTTGATCTCAAGATGGTCTTTAAGACTCGGGACGAAACGTAGGCTGAGGGATACAGGTTTTCAGAATAAAAGGGAAAATAAGGCTCAATAATACCATCCCACATAATGTTTTACACCCCCAGTTCGAGTTGAGACATTTTGCAAGATGTTGACCGAACTTGTTATTTAAACAAGCTACCTACGTACCTTTTCAGGATCAGGTCATATTACGTAGTTCAAACTCGTCATTGAGTCTGACAAATCATTTGAGACAACAATGTATACCAATCTGGTCAGGACTTCATTTGGACCGTAATGTAGGTTGGGGGGTTATAGGTTAAAGAAGAAAAAGGTTAAATAAGGCTCAAATTTGTCAATTTCATCAAGGGTAATTTGGTCAAAGATCACATATGTAATATGTCCCTTATTTCTTTCTCTCCTTTTTTCTTCTTCTTTCTCTTCCCTACACATTCTTTTTACTGCACTTTTGCTCTTCCTTTTGTGAAGGACTTTTTTAGCATTTTATTTGGACATCCTTTGGGACTGATTTCTCTTAAACTGTCCCAGTCTGGGGTGTGATCCTTTAACGGGTTAATCAATAAATGAATTTTTCAGGCTCAAAAGGGCTTGCAAGAGATTTCTTCTTTGAGTTTCTTTTGGGTAGCAGAAAAATGGCCTGCCATCATTTCGATAGCCCATTGTTGTCTCATATGACTTGCCAAACGTTAGGAGACCCAACCCAGGTTAACTTTTTGGTGAACTGACTTTTAAGAAAAGACTAGTTTAACATTCAGGCTCAACTTGGTTAACAATTGGTAAATCAATATTTGGTTCTTTTTAGGGATAACTGGTTAGCCAAAGATGGCCATCTATCATTTGATCAAAACATGAATAGTGAATTGACTTGAAATTCTTGACACAACACATATATTTTACTGAATTCCATCGAAATTCTTTATTCATCCGTCTTCATAGGGTGAGGAAAATTGTTTTATCTTCTTCTGATTCCACCTCCCGTGTTTGGTTTTCAAAATTAACATCCCTTTCTGACTTATGAATATTGGTATTATTATTTTCCTTATCTTTACACGAAGCATCAGCAAACAAATTTTTGGTCAACTGAACTCAGGACACAAGTGATATGAGAAAATGCATAATTCAATTTATTGATGAAAGGGAAATTGTCCGAGACAATAGTGTCCGCAGACTGCCAGAAGATAGAGAATTAAAATGACATCATCACATGAAACAAGCTAGATAATCAAAAACTTGCCCCTTGTGTACTTCTGCTCCCTTTGGGCTCCTTACGAGAACTCTAGGATCCATAACTTGACATATTCTTTTGCCTGACCTCGGCTCCCAGTCCTTCGTACAACATCTTAACCATTTCTTTCCCCGTGATTGGGTAAGGGATCACTCTGAACTCCTGGCTGCTTATCATCGAAGACTAACCAACCGGCATCCCTCAACGACTGTACCTAGTGTTTAAATGTCCAACAGCGGTCAATGGTGTGACCTGGAGAATTGGAGTGATACGCGCACTTAGCATTCGGGTCATACCATTGTGGTAGGGGGTGTCGTACGGCTACTCTAGGGATTGTTGAAATGAGCCTTCTTTCGAGCAATTGGGGGAGCAATTCCGAATAGGACATAGGAATTGGTTCCACCCTATTAGGACCATATCTCTGTGTTTGAACATTTTTCTGTGTGAGCGTAGGCCTATAGGGAACAAACTGAGACCTTGTGCCTGTATGCGCTATCTAGTTAACAATATTTCTTCTAAACCCTTGATTATGACCTCTTTGGTATTGTTGCCTTTGAATCATATGAGTTTCATCATCCTTCTTCCTATTTGTCCATTTCTTGTCCGAACTGATTTCTTCGCCACTACTTCTGGCCTTTCCAACTTTGATGGCTGTTTCGATTCTCTCTCCGGTAGAAACAATATCCATGAAGTCATGGGGGGTTGCCCCTAAGAGATGCTCAAAGTAAGGATCTTTCAATGTATTCACGAATAGGGAGATAGCCTCCCTATCTTCCACTGGAGGGCTCACTTGGATGGACATGTCCCTCAATCTATATGCATATTCTCTGAATGTTTCATTAGGTTTCATTTGCATGCTTTGCAGGGTCATATGATCAGGTGCCATCTCTATCACATGGCGGTACTGAGCTATAAATGAATTTGCCAAATCTTTCCAAGTACGGATTCGAGCTCGATCCTGCTGAATGTACCATCTGATAGCCGCTCCAGTCAGGCTATCTTGAAAGCAATGCATCATCAACCTCTCATCATCGGTATGTGCAGCCATTTTTTGGCAATACAGGCGCAGGTGGGTCCGAGGACAGTGGGTCCCATCAAATTTTTCAAAATCCGGCAACTTGAATTTTGGCGGCAGAGTGACCTTTGGCACTAGGCAAAGGTCATTAGGGTCAACGGAGTCAAATGTATTATACCCTTAAATTGCTTTCAAGCGCTCCTCCAATACGTCACAACGACGCTCAGACTCAGATCTATTTATCCCCATATTAGGAGTTGCTAAGGGGGAAGTCCCTGCCACTGGAAACCCCTGTGCTGGCACAGTTGGGATAAATGGAGGCATATTTGGCATTGGATCCCCCATGACGCCCGGTGGTGGAGCTGATGTTTGTCCATGATTTAGGGTGAACCCTGGAGGATGAGTAGGGTCTATATCTATTTCAGAATCATTTTGTAGCGCTTTTCCTTTGTTCATCAACAATTCCATAATTTTGCTCCTTTTTTCAATCAATTCTTCCTGTCCTTGTTCTATGCCCAGGACCCTGTTTTCTAGCTGTTCGCTCATTTCTCTTGCCTTTCTTCGGGTATTGTACTGATGTGTAGTGGTCTCAATTATTGCTTTTTTCTACTCAAACGACTTCTTTTCCTTGAGAGAGCTGTGGACCAAAACTTCCTTTGTAGAACTGAATGTATGATTATGTAAGGCATGAATGTGTGAGTATTTAATGCATGACCATGGGATGCGATAAACGTTTGTGCATGGATGTAACTAATGCAATTACTCATACAAATAGAGATATGAACATGCATGTGACCTATTGTGCATGGGTATGTGTGAAATTATGCATGAATGCATGGATGCAATGAATGTTTGTGCATGGATGTAACTAGTGCAATTACACATACAAATAGAGATATGACCATGCATGTGACCTATCATGCATGATTATGTGTGAAATTATGCATGAATGCATGGATGCAATGTAACCTAACTAACTACTTTGTCAGTATTTTAGGAAAAGTCCTACTAATGAGAGATTTCAAGATCAAGACAATCATTGATGGGCCACAATTTCAATTCAATTCTTCCCTCAATCATTCTTTTCCTTGATGACGGTCCATGTACCTCAGATTCTATGAAGGGTCAAATTATGATCTGAGGTTGGGGTTGACCCAGGTTAGTCAACCCACTGGATTTGTTCAATACGGGCTTGTGGACTTTAGCGTGCACTTGGGCCTCAAGTATATTAAAATATGGGCTTCAATATATTTCATGATGGGATCAGGCCCTAATTTTAAAAGGACTTGGGCTTGGATTTGCTTAGAAAAATGTTGGCCTATATTTTTAGACAATAGGGCCGAAGCCCACTTTTTTGAAATTTGGGTTTTTGAAAATCAGGCCTAGGCTAAGTTTTTACTTAGGAAGAGGTCGGGCCTAAGTTTGCTTTTAAAGAGTTGGGCCCGAGTTATTTGAAAAAGGTTGGGCCGACCCATATTTTAAAATACTTTGCCCAAGTGCTTTATTTTTATTTTTTGAAAGGATGGGTCATGGTCTCATTATTGGACTTTTTCAGAATACTAACTAAGTAGTATGTATGTCTAAATGTATGTCAAATGCATGATATAATACAAACTATTTCACAACATATATACAATAGACAGCATGGGGAGAAGGATGTCTCAACCCAGGGTAGGTATGTATATACAGGGTTCGTCATGACACTATCCTAGTTAGGGAAGACTATAGACAAGTATGTGCGGGTAGGCTCTAACCCTATTGACAAAAGGTTCCCAGTTTGGAATTCCATCCTCCCCCATTGGGGTCCGGATAAAACCCGCACTGAGCGGAGTGGTTCGCGGGTCCCATCAAGCTCTGCCACGAAGGGACTGACGCTATTACACTCCTATCTAGTCCTAGTAAGGAAAGCTCGAGTATAGAGCGTGAGAGTGTGTGAATTTAATTTTTGACCTAATCCCGCTACCCCCACATTTATTCACATGCTATAAACAATATGGAAACAAGATATCTACAATTAATATATATATATTCAAAAGATAAGGAAACACAATATATGCAATTAATATGTTTATTCACAAAAAATTTGGAAACAAAAAATAAGGAAACAAAATATCGGTAATTAAGATGCTTATTCAAAATATCTTACAATTAATATGCTTTATTCGGAATATTTGGAAACAAAATATCTACAATTAATATTAACAAAATTAGGAAACAAAATATTTTTACTTAGTTAAGGTTATTTGTAATTTATGGAAGTAAAATATTTACAACTAATCAAAGTTAATTACAGATTACAACATTCACAAAATAAGGAGTAATTCAAAGATTTAATAAATTTAAACTTGGAATAATTTCTAATTAATTAATGGCTCGACTCTCTAAGGTCCCCAGCGGAGTCGCCAAGCTATCGCGGCGTCTCGGGAGCGCGTGTGCCCCGGGCGGCGAAATCAAAAATCAATTTAATATTTTCATGGAAAAACATGGAATGTCGGAGTCGCCACTAACCTTTAGTGTGGTTAGAACACGTGATTACTACCCTGTTAGGGGTAGAATGGATCTATGTTACCAGAGTTAGACTCTGGAGTTTGGTTACGCGAGGGGAAGGTACAAGCACCCCCTACGTGCCCGTTCTTACGAACGGTACCCAATTAATTTGAAATTATCCCTAAGTTTAATCTAGTAAGTCTTTAAATTACTCCTTTTTATGAATTTATAAATACATGTGAAAAATAAATAAATAAAATAATAAATAAATAAATATAAAATATACATATATATTCCCTCAGAGCTTAAAGGTACGTGAAGCCCGAAGGCTGATACCCCCGCATTAAAATCATAGGGATTGGAATATCGAGAAAATATCTTATAAAAACTAAGTATAATGATATAGAAATAAAAATATAATATAAATTACTTAAAGAAAATAAATACTGCAATTACGAAGAATGCACACCATGATAATAATAATAATAACACCTAACTTAAATATATGTACATAACGTAATAGTAATAATAACACATACTTTAACATATATATATATATATACCTGCACAAAAAAGATAATAATAATAATAACACGCAGTAGGATATACAATAATGACACAATTCTAAAAGTATATGTATGTATATGTATATAATGATAAAGGTAATAGTTGTAGCCATAATAATATTAATAATAAAAAGGTATATCTTAATAATACAATACTTGTCTTAATATTAACGTACAATTAATGATAACATATATAATATGGAAATAATTAAAGAAACAAATCAATCCTACAATTAAAATGTAAACTATACAATATGGAAACAAATCAATTCTAAAATTAGTATGTAATTACACGATTATGAGTATGACAACAAAATAATGAAATTATGGAAACAATCAATTCTAAAATCAATATGTAAATATGCAAGGATAAATATGGGAACAAATAAACTTTAACATTAGTAAGCAATAATATAAAATGATAACTATGGGAGCAACATTAAATAATAAAATAATGATTAAGAATACCCTAAATAATTATGCAAGTAAATGAAATAATCACATTACACATTAAATAATACAATAATAATAAAAAAACCCTAAATAATTACACAATCAAATAAGATAAATATATTACCCATTAAATGTCACAATAACAATAAAATAAAAAAAACCGAAATAATTATACAAGCAAATAAGGTGAACATATTACCCATTAAATATTACAATAAAAACAAAGAACTGTAAATAAACATATAAGCCAATAAGATGAATATATTACACATTAAATATTATAATGACAACAAAATAACCCCTAAAACACTAACATATTACATATTAAAATTAACAATAATGATAAAAACCCTAAATATAATACAAGCAAATAGAATAACTATTACATATTAAATGTTACAAAATCAATAAAGAAATCATGAATAAATATACAAATAAAAATAAATGCATTGTCATATAAACCCCCTAAATACATATACAAACAAATGAATAACCATAATGAAATACTAAATCACCCTAAACAATATACAAGCAATAAAAAAAATGCATATACAATAAAATACCATTAACATAAATATATCGCACATTAATAATAACACAAATATATGAAAATATATGCAAACAAACCAATAGCATAAATACACCGCACTTTAATAATAGCATAAGTATACGAAACAAAATAACATAAATGTAGAACACCATCATGATCTCAACCTAGTGAATAAAATAAACACGCAATATAAATATAGAACACCATAATAAAAACATTCTAAATATACCATAACATGAACATACACTGCAATATACAAAATAGTAATAATAATAATACAAAAATAACATGAATATACCAGTGATTTAATACCTGCAAAAATAAATATACAATCCCGCATATATACAATTCTATGTATATAGAGTGTATGTGTGTGTTTGTGGTCTGTGTGTACAGGAGCTTGCAGTGGGTACTTACAGAGGGACTCGCCGGGGAGATCTGCAGAGGCTGTCGGAGTGGGGCTGGCTCGCCGGGGATGCTGGTCGGAGGGCTGGCTCGTGGAGATCTGGAGTAGACGCGGCCGAAGAGAGACGTCGATGGCAACGACGTTGACAGTCCTATGGTGGCGAAGATGATGGCACTGGATTGAGCGTGGTTGCTGCTCGGATGGCTGCTGTGCACGGCGGTGGAGCTGCTGCAGGTGTAGACTGGATGGTGATCGGAGTGGGGATGGCTGGATTCGGCTGCTGGGACGGTTCTGGCCGTAGCGTGGAGGATGGAACTGATTATGGGAGAGACAGAGTCAGAGGAGCAGCAGAGGGGTTTGGTGTCAAAGGTTGGCGATTGCAGAGCGACGAGCAACGGACTGACGGTAATTGGATTCCTGTGTGCTCTGTTTTCTGTTGCTGCCCTCCGGAACTGGTGAGGGTACAGGCTGCAGGGGCTCTTCGCCGGGTGACCGTGGGATGGATGGGAGCGTGGTGTTGGTTTGTTGCAGCAAAGGGGGTTGCTTGTGGGTGTGGGAGTCTGGCCGTGAGAAAGGGAATAGAGAGGGAGAAGCAGGAGTTGCAGAGTGGAGGGGCGGCGAAGAAGAAGAAGGAAAAGACCTAGAAGAAGAAGAAGCAGAATGAAATTCTTTTTTTTTTTGCTGTGCGTGTGCGCCCCACGGCCGTGTTGTGTATGCAGCGCCCCCCCCCCCCCTTTTTATAAATTTTCAACCCTAAAAAATCATTCTTTTCTTTTCCTTTCTCATTTTTATTCTCTTCATACTTTTATGGTAACAATATATACAATAATAATGATAATAATAATGAAAATAGTAATAATAATAATAATAATAAATAATAATAATCATAGATAATAAAAATAATGGGGCAAAAATAATAATAAATTAAATATAATAATAATTATTATAATAATAATAATAATAATAATAATAATAATAGTAATATAATAATAATAACAATAGCAAGATGATAAAGTGATAATAATAATATTTAAAAAATAATAATAATAAAAATAATAAAATAATAATAATAATAAAATAATAATAATAATATTATAACGATACTAATAGTACTAATAATAGTAAAAATAATGATGATAATAAGGTAATAATAATATTTAAAAATAATAATAATAATAATAATAATATTGAGCCTGGGTAAAAATGAGGTGTCTACATACCCCACTAAACAGTTTTGGGTATTTCTTTCTGATTTCCTCTTCAAGCTCTCAAGAAGTTTCCTCCACCGCGTGATTCCTCCGCAGGACTTTCACTAGTAGTATTTTCTTACTGTGCAATCCTTGTTGCTTCCTGTCTAAGATATGTATTGAAGCTTCCTCGTATGCTAGAGCATCAATGAATACTAATTCTACATAATTGGTGACATGGGAAGGATCTGGGACGCATTTCCTTAATGTAGAAATATGAAATACATCATGTATTCTGAACAAAGTTGGTGGTAAAGTTAGTCGATAGGCAACTGACCCAATCTTCTCAAGTATATCAAACAAGCCAATAAACCTAGGGCTCAACTTACCCTTCTTCCCAAACCTTATGACTCCCTTCAGTGGTGCTACCTTTAGAAACACATGGTCAGCCACTTTAAATTCTAATTCTTGGCAGCAAGTATCTACATAGCTTTTTTGCCGACTCTGTGCTACACTGATTCTATTTTGAATAAGTCAAACTTTAACGTAAGTTTGCTGCACTATTTTTGGACCCAAAACTTGCATTTCACTGAGCTTATCTTGTATAAAGGAGAACCAAACCTCCTACCATAAAGTGCCTTGTAAGGTGCCATGCCGATGCTGGTCTGATAGCTGTTATTATAGGAAAATTCAACCAGTGAAAAATACTGGGTCCAGCTATCCCCAAAGTCCAATACACACGCTCGCAGCATATCCTCAAGTTCCTAAATCATTCTCTCTATTTGACCATCTGTCTGATTATGAAAAGCGGTGTTGAATGCTAATCTATACCCTAAAGCCTCTTGCAAGCTCTTCCAAAACTATGATGTAAAGTGTGGATCACGATCCGAAACTATAAACACTAGCACTCCATGGGTTAGAACAATCTCTTGAATGTAAATCTTTGTCAATTTGTTCATGGGGTATTTGACTTTAATAGATATAAAATCAGCTATCTTCGTTAGCAGATCAACAACTACCCAGATGGCATTTTGACCATATGGTGCTGGCGGGAGCCCAGTGACGAAGTCCATGGATAAGTGGTCTCACTTCCACTCAGGGATGAAAAGTGACTGTAACTGCCCTGCTGGTCTCTAGTGGTCAGCCTTAACTTGCTGGCACGTCAAGCACTGCTGTACAAATTTGGCAATCTCCCTCTTTATGCCACTCCACCAGAAATACTCTCGTAGATCCTTATACATTTTAGTACTGGCAGGATGAACTGTGTATAGAGATTTGTGAGCCTCCTTTAGAATCATTCTCCTAATATCATTATTTGTAGGCACACACAATCTGGTGTAAAACCTTAGAGCTCCATCATCAGAGATGCTGAACTCCTCTCCCTGACCATCTTGTGCTCTAACTATTACAACTTCTAATTATGCGTTATCTCCTTGGGCGACTTTAATCTTTGCATATAGCATAGGCTACACAACTAGGCTAGCAATAAATGCATGATGATTACTCTTTACCAACTCTACACCAAGTCTCTCTAAATCCATCAAGATCGGATGCTAGACCTCCATAGCTGCCAGTCCTGGTCCCACTTATTTCCTGCCCAAAGTATCTACTACCACATTTGCTTTTCCTAGGTGGTAATTAATAGTGCAGTCATAATCTTTAATGAGTTATAGCCACCTTCTTTGCCTCATATTCAACTCTTTCTGGGTAAATAAATACTTTAAGCTTTTGTGGTCTGTGAAGATTTCGTATTTCCCACCATATAGATAATGCCTCCATATTTTTAAAGCATAAATTACTACAGCTAATTCTAAATCATGCATAGGATAGTTCTTTTCATATTCCTTAAACTGTCTAGATGCGTAGGTAATAACTCTTCCATGCTGCATTAACACATATCCAAGACCCTTCAAAGATGCATCACTGTATATCACAAATTCATCCTTCCCTAATGGGATATCCAGCACTGGTGCTAAAACCAACCGCCGCTTTAACTCCTAGAAGCTTTACATACAATCATAGGACCAATCAAACTTCACATTTTCCTAGTGACTCGTGTTAGTGGACTTGACAATCTAAAGAAACCATATACAAAGCGTCGATAGTAGCCTGCCAAACTTAGAAAACTCCTGACCTCCTAAACATTTCCTAGTCTTACCCAACTCAACATTGCCTCTTTCTTACTTGGGTCAATCGATATACCATCCTCGGAGATCACATGCTCGAGAAAAGTAACCTTCCTTCACTAGAATTCACATTTCTTTAATTTTACGTACAACTTTCTTTCTCTCAATATCTGCAACACCAGCCTCAGCTGATGCTCGTGCTTGTCAAAACTTCTCAAGTAGACCAATATATCATCAATGAAAACTACAACAAACTGGTCCAGGTAATGATGGAACACTCGATTCATTAAATCCATAAATACTGATGGTGCATTAGTCAACCCAAACGACATCACCAAAAATTCGTAATGCCCATATCTGGTTTAGAATGCTGTTTTTTAAATATCCTCTACTCTAACTTTCACCTGATGATAACTCCACCACAGGTCAATGTTAGAGTACACCTGGGTCCCATGGAGCTGATCAATTAAGTGGTCAATCCTAGGAACCATCAATTTGTTTATCTCCCTATAATCTATGCACAACCTCATTGTCTCATCTTTCTTTTTCACGAATAAGACTGGGGCCCCCCCATAACGACACACTAGACCTGATAAATCCTTTATGCAGTAACTCCTGCAACTGATCTTTCAATTCCTTTAATTTAACTGGAGCCATACGATATGCTCCTTTAGATATCGGTGCCGACCCTAGTAGTAGATCCACGGTAAATTTAATCTCTCGGTCTAGTGGTAAGTCAGGCAATTCTTTTGGAAAAACATCTAGAAATACTCTAACTATTAAAATATTAGCTTATTTTAGTTCTTCTTTTGGAAATTCCTTTATATAGGCAACATACCCCTAGCAACCACCCTATAGTAATCTCCTCACCTGAATAGTTGACATTGGCTGTGGTGAGGCATGCACATGTGAACCCATAAATCTGTATTCATACTCACTTAGGGGTTTGAAAATCACTTCCTTTTTATGGCAATCTATACTGGCGTGATTAGCTGCTAGCCAATCCATACCCAGTATTACATCAACCCCCTGCATATCTAGTACCACGAGATCAGTTGGTAGTACTTTCTCCTAAATGCCTACTAGAAAGTTCCGAAGTACCTTCCTTCACCTCACTATAGATCCCGTCAACGTGACTACAAACAACTTTACATCTAATAACTGTGCCTCTACCTCATTTACTTTAATATACCCCGCCGATATAATGGAATGGATGGCACCTGTGTAAAAAAAAAAAATAACTTTATATGATAATACATTAAGTGTACCTATGACAACATCTTCAGCAATCTTGGCATCTCCCGGCATCAATGCCTAGATCCTCACTTGCGCCACATTCCTCTGCAGGCCTCCATGGGGCGCTTGATCACCACCCCGGTTCAGTCTAGGAGCTGGTGCATAAATTGGCGGTCCTTGACATGATTGAGCCATATGGTCAGGTCTCCCACAACGGTAGCACACATTCTCTCCCTGCTGACACTCACCTGGATGTCTCCGTCCACATCTTGGGCTGGTGGGATAAGACTGCCTACCCTGAATTCCACTGTGATCTATCATTTACCTCTAACCCCCACCGGTTCTACCTCCTCTCCAAGAGCCCCAGCTGGAACCCTCCAAAAAACTCAAAGGTGCGGTCCTCTTCTTCTGGCTTTATATCTCAGTCTTTCTTGGCAAACCCTCCTCTGCTATTATGGCCCTGTCAACTAGCTCTAAGAAATCCTATATCCTCACTATTGCCACCTTTCTATAAATGTCTCACTTCAAATTCCTCTCGAACATTCTGGCCTATTTAGCTTCATTTGCAACAATATAAGGGCAGAAACATGACAACTCGATGAATTTTGCCACGTACTATTGAACTGCCATCGATCCATGGGACAAACTCAGAAACTCCTTTATTCTAGCCTCTCTCATCGAGGTAGGATAGTATTTGTCAAAGAACATGTCCCTGAATCAAGCCCAAATCATCAGAATTGGAATTGATCTCTGCTCTTCTAGTAATCTAGTGACCATCCACCATCTCTCGGCCTCCCCTGTCAGCTTATCTGTGGCATAGAGGATCCTCTATTCATCGGTGTAGTGAAGCACCATTAAAATCTTTTCTATCTCTTGCATCCAGTTCTCCACAACTACAGGATCAGTCGCCCCTAAAAATGCTGGTGGGTTCATCTTCGTAAATTTTTCTATCGTACACCCCTAAGTTGTAGATGGACCTCCTTGCTCCCTAGAGCTCCGAGCAATCTCAGCCATAACCTATTGAGCCACACTACATAACATAGCATATGAATCCCCACCTCCTGCACCAAAAGACCCTGCTTCGTCGTCACCACTAGCGTGAGCGCTACTACCTCCTAGGCCCATCCTACAATATTATCAAATTATTTTGAGAGATCGAACCTTATAATACTATACTAACTAAAATACCCTTTACCTTATATCACTAATTTAAAGTTTGGCCCTACCATATGAAAATAGAATTCGATGATAGTTTATTATGATTTTCCTAAAATCGTCATCCTAGGAAAAACACAGAAACCACCCTGAAACTCACCTCCAGACCACAGAACGGAACCCTAAATTCTCATCCTAATTCCACAACATTAACTCACTATCATCCCATTCCACTCTGCTTAAGATTCCATTCATATATTTTGTTATTATTTTTCGTTGTACTATAGAGTTTATGAAACCTAGCCACCTAGGCCCTGATACCAAATTGTAACGACCCAAAAATTACACCATTATTTTTCTTCTATATATAATTTACTCTAATACCCCTATAATACCTACTATAACATCTCAGGGCCCAGATGGCCCTGAGGTATCCCTGTACATAAATTGACACACCTATGTTGTGGAAAACATAAAGTCATACACTCA
Organism: Malania oleifera; assembly: GCF_029873635.1. Classification (NCBI taxonomy): domain Eukaryota; kingdom Viridiplantae; phylum Streptophyta; class Magnoliopsida; order Santalales; family Ximeniaceae; genus Malania; species Malania oleifera. The sequence continues at coordinate 43,358,661 of NC_080421.1, read as the reverse complement.
TAAATACAATATCAGAATTCAGTATTTCCAAACCATACATACATATTTACACGTCACTCAAGTTTCATCTACTCCAAAAAAAAATTTCCTTGAACACACACATACCCCTTAAAATAAGGCAGCACAAAAGATCTCTCTATCTGTGAGCCTAGCTTGATTACCTAAAAAATGTTAAACCACTGAGATGAGACAATGCTCAGTAAAAGGAAATATGCTATTACTAGTGTGTGGTGACTGAGTTTCATAAGTTATATTAACAATATCGTAACTCTAAAAATTGGTCTATCAAAATACATTATAACTTGCATTTATCATAGTTTAAAATATAACTGTAATATCTGAATTTCCTACTTTTTCATACTTCTATCATACAATATTTCCTGATATTTTGTAAATCTGTATACATATACATAACTGAGATGTTTACCCTCGAAAATTGTACGTCATGATTTAACCCTTCATGACAAGATTGTACAGCTCATAGGTGGGACTTAATCCTAGTTGGCCTACCAAGTAAGTCAACAATACTCTACCAATCCTCAGTCCGGCCAAACTGCAATCACTCCTAAGCTCGAAACTGGTAAATACCTCGTCAAATCGGCCTCCTCAACCTAGAATATTGGGGAGACTACAATTTCTCCATAGGCACGGTTAACAGAATCCAAACACTATCTGAGATATGTCGTTACACTCTGATCTGAAAATTGCAACGGTACCATGCTCTGCTAACCGAACATTTATTGGTTCATTTGGGTCTAATACTGTATATATTATTTCTATAGATATCCTATAGTTTTCATCATGATTCATAAATAACCATAATACAATAAATATGACATGAAAATACTGTAATGATTGACTAAAATAACTGTGATATCTGACTGAATAATCTGTATTATCTGAGTGTTATGGTTTTGAAAAGCATGACATTCTGTAATTACTATAAAATATTGGTCTATATAATATTTATAAAATATATGTCTGGTAAATATATTTGTCTATATATACACTGTAAATCATGATATTCTAAAAAAGTATATAAATTTTGTACTAATCAAATATCTACTCAGGCCACACAACTCATAAAACTCATGTTCTTAAATTTGTAAAATTGTATAATTTATACCTTGTACCTTAATAAACAAATACTATAATTTACTAATAATATTTCTGAATTTACTAACATAGCATATCTCCCTTACCATACTAGTTGGGAGACTCACCTCTAAATTAATCCTCACGCTCACGGTGTGCTATCCCCAAAATCCTGAAATAATGCACATATACATATTTCCAATAAATCAACTATATTTACCTGAACCTGCATACTCATAAATTTTTTGAATTATAATTTACCTAGGTTCCTGAAAATATTCACCAGGTCCTCAAACCATGCTTGTAGGGTCCTAAAACCACCCTAGTCCTGAAATTATAACATCCTAATTTTATTCCACAAAATTCTAGTATATTCCCATATAACTTAAAATCTAAACTCAAATAAGCCTGACTGAAAATACCCAAATATTCAACTTACCCAAATTTTGGGATGGTACCCAAGTTGGCGAAACCAACAATTTACTCTAGAGGACTTCTAAAGAATCTCCCCATGATCAATTTGGTGACTTCAAATCATTGAAACGGTGAGAGACAGAGCAAGAAATGTAGAGAGAAGTGAGAGGAATCGAGCAAGAGAGAGGGAGAGAGAGAGAGAGAGAGAGAGAGAGAGAGAGAGAGAGAGAGAGAGATGATAAAAGTAATTTTCTCTCGCTGAAGCCCGATTTTCTGCAATTTATAGACCTTTTGCCATGTGGCCTTGTCAATGAGCCACGTCACCTCGTCGATGAGTTCAAAAAGGAAGTTTATTGACAAGCACCTAACCCTCATCGACGAGTTTTAGGTCCCAAAACAGCCCCTCGGTAAATTCTTGTTGACGAAACACGCGTTCACGTCGATGATCCCAAGAAGACTGTTCTTCGATGAGACCCTACTGCGTCCCCCTTTAAAATTATTTTTCCCTTGCTTTTATTTATTATTAATTCCTATAATTATCCAGGTTATTAAATTTACTCCTCTGATTCATCATAGAATACGCCGAATGATATGGTCTTTATGTTCCTCCTGGCTTCCATCTCTTCCTTATGTGTGCGCTAACATATTAATCCTACACAAACACTGCATACACACATAAGTAACTTACATTTTGTCATTATCAAAACTAGGGATTGGACTTAAAAGTCAACAATCTGCCCCTTTTTGATGATGACAAATGCATTCCAGCGGAAATGGGTTTATCCTAAAAAGGCTCCCCCTAAGAATATGCACAAGTGAAGAATAAGCTATACAGATCAAGCATATTCACAAAAAAAAAAGACATTTCAACAAAATGCATTTAGTTTAGGCATTGAGGCACAGGCATGCATGTGACTCAGATTTTTACCCCATTTAGAATATTGTCCTTAAAAAAAATTCCCCCTTATGGTCAAACATTTTGCTCATAAAAGTTTTCCCCCTTTTAACATCAACAAAAAGGGATAGGCTATGTATAAAAATTTGTCATTTGAAAATAGACTTAGTTTAATAGAACTTCCCTCTTAAAAAATATTTACCTCCCCCCCTCTCGACATTTTTTAACATTTAAGCACAACAAGAATTCTCCCCTTTTTATCATATAGTATTTTGGGCATTAAAATAATTTTAAAGATATAGAATTTAGGCACATAAGCAAGAAAATAAGATATGTCGCATGTAAAATTATTTCTTGCCAAATAAAAAATATATGTAAACAAATATATATGCATATATATATATATCCGCCTTATGATATTGTTAAGAAATACTTGTGGTGCTTGCTGAAAAAGAAACTTTAAAGATCATGCAAGCAATATTTTTTTGTTTTAGCATTTTAAGCATATTAATAAAATAACCAGAAAACTCCAACCACACAGATTTGAAGATATTAGACAAATTCAAAATAGGGATCATATGGAAAATCTAGGAACTGTGGCTAAGCAAACAATTTTCAATAAAAAATTTCAATAAAATTATCACATTTAAGAACAAGCCACATGAAATTTAAAAGTAAATCTAAGCCTAACATGTTGGTGAACATAACGAGATAGAAATTTGTTTTTAGATGCTACCCCTTTCAATTGGAATTCTAGTTTAGATGCAATAAACTGTTTATACTAGTTAAAAACTAATTTCATTATGCTTAGTAGTATAAGCCATCATTTTGAATCTTTTAAACCAACCATACTGATTATTAATCAACTACATTCTGATCAGTACAGTTGTCCCTATAGGCTGTAAATACATTAGAAAATACATATTAAGGCATACAATAATGTTCATAACTAAGAACAATTCATATCAAGTTATGAAGTTTTAAGAGCTGGATATGATGTTCATGATTCTCTGAAGAGCCTCAATATTTCCAAAGAAACAAAAATGATACATATGGGTCCTTTATGTTCTTTCTATGGGGAAGGTGCTTAGCTCTCTAAATACCTGATAATTATGTAAGGTTGAAATTCAAAATTTTCAGTTTTCACTCATCCTTTCAAAAAGATTTGAACATTAATTTTATCATAACCATCTATGTACAAGGTTTTATTTTGGAAAATTGTTGTCAAAATTTCGGCAACATGCCATCTATAAATTGGACATTTTCCCATAAACACGTACCTAATAGCTGGTTGTTCTCAATGAAATATTCATATAAAGCATACAACAACCTAAATTTCACTACCTGCATGCAATTTACATTACTGCATCCATCATGGCATTCTATACTAAGCATGCAATCATATAGCAATTATCAATTCATAAATATAATAATCTATCCATCAAAGAATATAAACATTAAAGAGCAGTGGATGGATTTGAATTCAATGTCGTTCTTATGAAGGCATATAGACATAAATGTTATAAGATAATGAGAGCATTTTAATTTATATAACCATGAAAAATATATGCTCCCCCTAAGTTATGCATTTAATCATTTTATGCATTTTTCATCTCTAACTATTTTAGCCAAGGTTTTTAAGATTTTTAATGGTTTAATCTTGGCGTTGATTGCCTTACGCTTATCGGACCAAAAAGTCACAAATAGTATTTTTTATGGTCATAAGCCTACCTTGCCTTTTTTCTTATGAATCTTAATATCCATGAGAGGCACAAGATTGAATGACTTCTAATATTAATTACATTTGTGTAGGTTACTTTGAGATATATGCATTCATCAAGATTATGACCTAGGTAATCAATTTAGCCATTCAACACAATCAAGGTATATAGAGCTCTAAAGGATTTGTTTTAAAAGTTGAGAGCTATGTGTGAGAAGTATAGGTTAAATACTCTTAAGGATTGAAATTTCTATTAAGTTCGAAGAGTATTCATTATGAGTGGATATGATTCAAAATATTTCCGTGGAAGTGAATCTCTCCAAATGCTTAGGCAAAGAGCATTTATGAGTATATGAATTTTCTTGAACAATGCTCTTCGGAGAATGGAAAGTATCCTATAAGTATAATAACAATTTAAAGCAAGGATACAAAACAAGGAATAGGTGACTCTTTACTAAATGTGATCATGGTGTGGTAAAGATTTCCTATGGATGAGATAAACCAGAATTAGAGGATTTACAATTTAAACTCAAGGGGAACAATCCCCTAGTGGATTCCTCTAATTTTGATTGCAAGGAGGATGACTTTTTATTAGCTCTAGATAGATATGAAATTTATTGTCATTCGTGCTTATACCTAGAGTGATGACCAGATTTTGGTTAATGAGATTAGGGTTAAAGATATATAGAATAGGATGGATCCCTAAAGCTCATCTCTGTGTAATGGAAAATAGTGGCTTAACGTAAGATGTTTTATCTTTAAGCATGAGTTAAGCATTTAGAATTATTTACCAAGCAAGAATGCCTTGTCCATTTTGAAGTGGATTTCATTCAAGTATGCTATAACCAATGTTTTCATATTTTATCCAATTATTTTGATATATATTCATGTTATGTTTAGATTGGATATTTTACTTGAGATTTTATATTTGCTAGATTTTCTAATGATCTTAGTATATAATGATAGTGTATAATGAATGCACATACTAAGATTTGACATTTTAAGTATAGACCACTTCCTAGCCTTTTGGTCATTACCACACCTTAAACCTAGGAATTAAGGAAGAATTTCAAAGAATATTTAATTCTTATTTGATCTCACTCTCCCTCAAGTCCTACATGGTTTGTTTTCATGAATACCCGCGCCATTTCCTTATCTATGCCTATGGCACTTTTAGATTTATATTTATATTGGATGTGCCTTTTCCCTTTACAGAATAAGTATATTTTGTATATACGTGAAAGATTATGCTTATTTATCCTGCTTTCACTCAATGAGGCATTCATATAATAGTGGGTCTTATAAGATGAACCCTTTCTGAAAGATTTATTTCTTTCAATTTCAAAGGGTTTAACATGATTATTCTTTAGATATTTTACTTTGAGCATAACTCTAGAATAATCATTAATTTATTACTTCCTCTAACCAAATGATTTTCAATATCTTCTTAATCTTTTTCTTTTTTAAGGCAACATGATAATATTTTGGATTTTCTAATTGTACTACCAACCTTTTACTTTCATTTTGAAGACTGTTTTCTACTTAGACAGCTTAACTAGAAGTTTATGCATTTTAAATAAAGTACATTCTAGTTTTTTGTTGAAGGGCATACTTTCATCATAAACTTCAACATATGATTCATCATAAGATTTTTCACAATAAACATCACATGAATCAATTACAGTATTATCATAAAGTTTGATAGATGATTCTACACATTATATTTTGCAACAGTCAACACAAGAATCATCAACTGCATCATAAAGTAAAATAGGAGGTGGATCATATACCTCTTCATTGATTGCGTTATTAATGCATGATTTACCTCCTTTAGACCATTTGATCTTAATTCCTTCAGAGTGATGGTGTCCTTCTCTTTTGCCTCTTTATATTTCTTGTCCAACTCTTCCTATATATCCTTTGAACTTTTACATGCCATAATCTCAAGAAAGATATTAGTTTGTAAAGTATAGTATAATAAATTCATGGCATATGAATTTGCATGTAATAAATTAATATCATTTTCATTCAAAGGCATACGAATTCCCTTAATAATCACCTGTTAGGCCCTCCAATCCATAGATTTTACAAAAACGCTCATTATTATTTTTCAATGGGTGTAATTGACACTACAAAATATAGGAGGCCTAGTAGGTGACTGTCCCTCACTGAGTGGAGATACACCAATTTGAGCCATTGCGAACCTTTTAAAAAAACATTTAAGTCTATGCAACGAGTCGTTGATACCAATTGTTGAAATTGGTGTATTCTCAAGAGGAGGGGGGGTGAATTGGAATTTTAAAATTTCTTCCGAGGTTAAACTAGATATGAGTATTATTTCACAACCAAGGGTCTTTCTAAGCATATACCAATTACGCAGATAAAAGTAATATGCAGAAGTTAAATCATGCGCAACATTCACAATATGTCAAATATAACATACATGTGCAGCAAAAATAAAGTGTAAGAAATTGAAAGCAGACACACAATACGTTATCGAAATTTGGCAAATATTGCCTATGTCCCTACCTCAAGCTCACAAGTAATAGGATTCCACTAGTTGATCACTTATGGGTGGAGCGACACCGTTTACAACCTCTCTCTCCTTACTCGGAAAGGGAATACCTCAAGTCAGATTAATAAGGCTGACCCCAACCTTTACAACACCTTAATAGGATGGTGCACCTAGTTCTGCTAGCCAAGTCTAAACCAATCTGGTGCTCTCCCAACTGAGTTTGAACAATTTGGGACTATTCAAAGGGCTAGTCTCCCTCTTCCGAAAACCTATCAAGAATGCAACATATAATCAATATTTTAGGTGTACAAACAGATGTGCTTCTAAACTAAGCATATGATGTACACAAGTATGATCAACACACTCACGTATGAAGGGATATTAAGCTCAAGTGAGATATGGTTTAATCAGTTTAACAACTCACAACAATATATGTATCTATATGTATATGTGTGAGTAAGTGAGACTTTTGATCCAAGCTAATATATTCACAATATGAATAGTCAAAGAGACTCTACAGCCCTAAAAAAATATTACAATAGTATTTTTCAAATATCAAGTACAATGGATATTAGGGTTTAAGCTTGCTGAAAATATTTTTATCAAAACACAAAGCAAGCTTATGAAACTTGCAATAAGGATGCAAGTTCTTAAGCAAATGAAGAGTTTTTCTCAATCCAATATTTATAAGTAAAATACAATGGGAAAAACTTTAAGCTGTTGTCCAAAATCAACAATCAACAAATGCAAGTATGGGAGAGAGTTTAGCTTGCAAAAAGTATGTGAAGAACAAAAATGATCTCTCTAAAAAATATGTAATTGAATGAGTATGAGAAAGAAATTTTAGCAATATACTTGTATAAGGTGGGAATATGAAAGATTAAGCCCAATAAAATTTTCATAGAAAAATTGGCTAATCGATGTGCTAATCTTATGCTAATTAGGACAAATGAGGAGGTATATATAGTTTTTGAAAAAAATATAACTGTTGGGAACAACAAGGGTATTTGGAAATTATTTAATTATGTTTAACAAAAATTAACCCCGTTTTATTGCGATAAAAATTTTTCCAACTCAAGAGGTTCGATCAACCATATTCAAGGTTCGGTCGACCATATTGCTAAGTTCGACCAACCGTGGCAATTTTGAACTACAGAAATGGTCAATTGTTTCAAGGCAATTTTGAACCCTTCGTAGGTTCAGTCGACCATAGCTAAGGTTCTGTTGATTGCTCATATGGTTCGGTCAACCATGGCCAATTTGAACTGCAAAAATGGTCGACCAGGTTGTTGGGGTGTCATACTTTTTATGCTTCAGTCGATGAGGGATGATACGTTCAAAAAAGACTAGTCAACCGAGCAAATTCAATAAGTTGATTTCTCATTGGTTTGGTCGATTGAGGCATTTACATTGCCAAAGGTTCGGTCGACCGAGTCCACTTAAAATGTGCATTAAATTCTTATTTTGGTCTTTATGCTTCATCAACCCAGTGTGAATAAGCATAAGGCATTGAAGATACATGGGTGATGGTTTCTATGGTCATTCTAAGGCCTCTTGAGCATATGCCCCCCATCATGCACGATATGAAAATATTACATACCATTATTACAGACCAATAAATTATAAAATAAATACAATACAATACGAACAGATATCTTCTTCTTCTTTTTCTACTTTTACTCCTTTTATTCATAATAGAATACGCCAGATGATACGGTCTTTATGTTCCTCCTAGCTTCCATCTCTTCCTTACGTGTGCGCTAACATATTAAGCTTGCTCAAACATTGAATACACACATAAGTAACTTCGAGTTTGTCATTATCAAAATTAGGGATCGAACTCAAAAAGTCAACATTTAGTGTATAGCAAAAATCAATGCCAGAGTATAGGAATGAATCTTGATAAGGTTCAAAAACGGGTAGACTACAATTTTAGTAAGTCAATTAGGGAGATTAAGATGAGAATTTAGGGTTTTTTCTCGTAGCCTGAAGGTAGAGACTTCGAGGTGGTTTTTGTGATTTCCCTGAAATGACGATTTTAGGAAGATCATGGTAAACTATCGTCGGTTTTTGTTTCTGAGTGGTAAGACTGAACCTTAAATTAGTTGATTGGTGGTATGAGAATATTTTGTGGTTCTTAGATAGATTAATGTATTGGTTGTGTTATGAAGTTAGGAACCTTAGACTATTTTCGTTATATTTTAGGATGGACCTTGGGAATGACAATATGAATGCTGGTGGTGGTAATGATGCAGGACGTATGGGTGGCAATGATTCTAATGCAGTACTGCACATTGGAATTGGTATATTCCCAAGAAGGGTGGTGAATTGGGTATTTTAAAATTCTCCCTAAGTTAATCCAGATTTCATAAGTAGTATTATACAAACCTAGAGTCTTTCTATATAATCACAAACTCAATCAAATATTCAGACAGTAAACACAAACATACAAGTGCAAAAATTAAATTGCGAAAAACAAACTAACACAACACAAACATACAAGTGCAGAAATTAAATTGCGAAAAATAAAACTAACACCAAATATATTATCAGGGTTCGGCCAATACTGCCCACATCCCTGCCGCAAGCATACAAGTAAGAGGATTCCACTAAGGCTCACTTAACGAGTGGAGCGACACCTAATACAACTCCTTAAGAAGATGGTGCACCTAGTTCTCTTAACCGGGTCTGAACCAGTCTGGGACTTTTCACAAGGAAAATATCCCTCTTTAGGCCCACGCCTAGAATACAATAGATATAATTTTTTTTTTGTACAAACAAATAAGCTTCTTACACTAAGAAAATGTGTACTAGTAAGCACAATCAATTTATGCACTCACGTATGATAGGATATTAAGCTAGAGTGAGATTTTGTTAACCAATGTGTTAACTCTCAACAATGTGTATGTCAATGTGTATACGTGAGAGCAGTACCTTTGATTCAAGACATTATAATCAACAAATGATCAAAGGACCTTCTAACATCCTAATCAAATATCTCAACAAAGATATTTTCAATATTAAACACAATAAAGATTAGGATCTGTGGACTTAATCTCTCAAAAGAATATATCAATCATGTAATATGATAGATATGTAAAGATAAATCTTTGAATTAAACAAAAAAAAAGTTCATAAAACATATTTCAAAGATTTATACTTCAACTATCTTTATTTCCACAAAAATATTTTAAGCAATGAACTCAGGAGATAATAAGGATTAGCTTCAAAAATATTTTTGCAATAAGCACAAACACTAGCCTTTAAATCTTGCAATAAAGATGCAAAGATTCTAAAGTTAAAAAGAGTTATCCCAAGATAATATTTATCAATGAAATAACCTGGGATCAACTAAAGCTAACTCTCTAAAAATTAATTTCAACAATAATAGATGAGAGAGTATAATAGCTTTAAAATAATGTATGAAGCACACAAATGTATTCACTATTCAAGTTGCAAAAACAATGCAAATGAAGAGAATACATTAAACACTCTCTTTATCAAAGATGGTTTTACAAAGAGGAATCAAAGAGAGTGTGAAAATTTTGGCTTGAAAAATACGTAGTACGGCAAATGAGAGTATAAAATGTTAAGGGGATTTTTTATACTCTTTTTGCTAATCTCTCTCTAATCTGCACAAATGAAGATATATAGAGTTTCCAAAAAATTGAACTATTAGGGACACAAAGGGAATTTTGGAAAAGGTTTAAGTAGGGTTAATAAAAATTAATCACGTTTTAATCTTAGTAAAATTTGAGCAACCCGAGAGTGTCGATCGACAATTTTTATGGTTTGGTCAACCAGCATGCTCAGTTCGGTCTACCAAGATAAATTTGAACTGAGAAGATGGTCGACCAATCTTGAGGTGATTTTAGAACCTCCAAGGTTCGGTCAACCATTGTGGGTTCGATTGACCGAACTTGGATGTTTGGTCGATCAAGTCAATTTTCTACTAAAAGTTCGATTGACTAGACAGTTAGGATCTCCCCACGTGCCAGTTCGGGCGACCAAGGCGTTGTAGCACATTTTAAGGTCAATCAACGAAAGGGTCAAACTGTTGACCCTAGGGAGGTTTGGTCAAACGATGATTCTGCGTATTGAAGTTTGGTTGACTGGACATGCCATTTTGAGCATTTCGGTCTTATACTCTATTGTCCCTAATCACATGATAAATAATTTCAAGTCAATAGGGAACTTTTTCATACAGAATTATGAGTCCTCAGGTCCGTCTAAGTATTTTGAGCTTATCTATGCTATCATGCAGCAATGCATTAGTTATTACAGACCATTGAACTTTAATTATTATAGACCAGAATAAAACTTAATTAACATACAACAAATAAAGATTCGGGGTCTTTATCTTCTTCAAGTCCATGTACATCAAATTGAAATCTCCAATAGATCCAGCACACAAGCTCATCAAACATTAAATACCATACTATTTTTCATAATCAAAATGGGATATGACTTATAAGGTCAACACTGTGCAGTGTCACCCAGTAAGTAATGGTAGAAATAGCACGAAATTATAAGGAATAGGACCGCCCACCCACTAATCAGGGTTGTATGATCACACAATTCACTCGTATGAATCCTTCAGCTTTCTCAAAGGGAGTCAACCCATCTACAGTGGAGAACTAAATTCAGGAAATTGAGAAAATACTGACAGTGATGCACAGCACTGATGAAGAGAGAGTTCTCTATGCCATATTCAGGTTGACTGGTGAGGCCAAGCGGTTGGTAACACCTGTGAAATTACTAGAGGAGTAGAGACTAGTACCAATAGCCATGACCTAGAATCGGTTTAAGGAAATATTCTTCGACCAATACTTCCCTGCCACCACTATAGAAGTTAAGGTGGAAGAGTTCTTGAATTTGACCTAGGGGCACCTGACGGTTCAACAATACCCGACAAAGTTTGCTGAGCTTTCTTGCTTCGCCCCATACATAGTTCCAGATGAGGCGAAAAAGGTAAGAAAGTTTAAGAGAGGCTTAAGGCAGGAAATTAATGAACATATGGCAGTATTGAAGGTGCAAAATTTTGCAGAACTGGTGGATAGGTCCATCATAGTGAAGGCAAGCAGATAGAGGAGTGCTAGGGTGCGGAGCCAAAGGAAGAGGCTCACGCCTCCTAATTTTCAAGTGGGTACCAGTCAGGGCCCTTGGATAGGAGTTAATAATAGAGGGCTTAGAGACAGGAGATAGGAAATCATGGGTATCAAGGTGATTAGACCTACCCTATTTTCTCATGATGTAGCAGGAGGCACGTGGGAGTGTGTCGAGCGGGAATGAATGTCTACTATTAGTGTGGTAGACCAGGTCACATGGCATGAGACTGTCATGCGCAGTTAGGCAATGTTCCCAATCTTAGACAAATTCAGGGGAATAACCAAGCACCCCAAGGTGGCCAGTAGAGGAATAACGTGGAGGTACGGGTCCATGCACTGACACCAAAAGATGCAGAGGCAGTCGATGAAGTGGTGACAAGTACAGTTCCGATGTTATCAATTAAAGCTACTGTTTTATTTGATACAAGGGCCACACATTCGTTCATTTCTTAAGAATATATTAGATTGTGTGGGATAGAACCTCAACTATTAGATGTCGAATTACCTGTGGCCATATCGACAGGAGTAGTAGTGGTTTGTAGGAAAGTACTTAAAAGTTATCCAGTAGATATATAGGGTAGAGTTCTACCAGACGACCTGGTAGTGTTGGATATGCATGGATTCTTCATGATTTTTGGGATGGACTGGCTAGCTACTAATCTTGCCAGCATCAATTGTCATCAGAAGGACGTAGTATTCAGACCTTCTAGGGAGTAGGAGTACAAATTTTTGGGGTTGTGTGTGCGCTCCTCACCATAGTTATTGTCAGCTATTAAAGCGAGGAGGCTACTACTAGATGGGTGCTAGGGGTACATAGCTTGTGTAGAGGAAATGCCTGAGGAAGAATTGAAACGTACTGATATTCTAATAATGAGGCAATTTTCAGATGTCTTTCTAGAGGAGTTACCCAAACTACTCCCAGATCATGAAATTTAATTTGCCATTGATTTATTTCTAGGGATGGTACCGATTTCTAAAGCACCCTACAGAATGGATCCAGCAAAGTTGAAAGAACTAAAAGATCCTTTGTAGGAATTATTAAACAAGGGGTTTATCAAACCTAGTGTATTGTCCTAGGGAGCACCAATTTTGTTTGTAAAAAAAAAAATAAAAAAAAAAAGAAGATAGGACAATGAGGATGTGTGTCCACTATAGGGAGATAAATAAAGTGATTGTTAAGAATAAGTATCATCTTCCCCATATTGATGACTTTTTTTATCAGTTCTAGGGAAAATGAGTTTACTTTAAGATTGATCTTCGATCCAAGTACCATCAAGTGAAGGTCAAGGCAAAAGATGTTCCAAAGACAACGTTCCAAATTCGATATAGCCATTATGAGTTTTTGGCTATGCCATTCGAATTGACGAATGCTCCTGCTGCATTCATGGACCTAATGAATAAGGTCTTCCATCAATACCTAAACCAGTTTGTTGTGGTTTTATTTGATGATATTCTAATCTATTCGAAGAATTTTGTGGAGCAAAAACATCATTTGAGGATGGTGTTACATGAATTGAGAGAAAGGAAATTATACACTAAACTTAGAAAGTGTGAATTATGGTTAGAGAAAGTTACATTTCATGGGCATGTGATATCCAGAGATGTGATCTCTGTAGATTCGAGCAAGAGAAGCGGTAGTGAATTTGGTGAGACATAGGAATGTTTAAGGGATCAAAAGTTTTTTGGATCTTGCATGATACTATCGTCGGTTTGTAGAGGAATTTTCTAGGCTATCAAGGCCTTTGACATGGTTGACAATGAAGAATGTTAAGTTTGAGTAGAATGACGACGTAGTGGCAACGCCTCGCCACCACCCTAGTTTTGACCTTTCCTTTAGGAAAGGGTGGATTTGTGATTTATAGTGACGCGTCTCATAAAGGGTTGGGGCATGTTTTGATGCAATAGGGAAGAGTTGTAGCATATGCTTATTGTCAGCTTAAGTAGTATGAGAAGAACTACTCGATGCATGAGTTGGAGTTGGCTACAATGGTGTTCGCATTAAAAATCTGGAGGCATTATCCATATGGCGGAAAATGTGAAATATTTATAGATCACAAAACTTTGAAGTATTTCTTCACATAGAAGGAGTCGAATATGAGGCAGAGGAGGTTTCTGGAATTGATTAAATACTACGACTAAACCATTAGTTACCACTTAGGGAAGGCTAATGTGGTAGCTAATGCCTTGAGCCGAAAGTCAGGAAATGCCTATGTATCAACAGTGGCAGCTTAGTCCCAAATTAGGAAGAATTTAGAAAAATGTGGTGGGGAGCTAGTAGAGGGTAATCATCGGGCATTTATTGCTAATCTGGTACTACCACCCACTTTTCTAGAGAAAATTAAGATTGCATAGATGCAATACGCAAAATTGGTAAAGATTTGGGATAAAGTGTAGAGTGGACAAGGAGTTGATTTTAATATTTTAGATGACAGAGCTTTGAGGTTTCGTAATAGGTTATGTGTACCGAATGACACTGAAGTTAAAAAAACCATCTTGGAAGAGGCACACCGTTCTCTATATACGGTACATCCTGGAAGTACAAAAATGTAATGAAATTTACGAGAATCCTTCTAGTGGAGCAGTATGAAAAGAGAAATAGCCTGATATGTAGAGCAGTGTTTGACCTATCAGTAGATAAAGTCTGTGCACCAGAGGTCATCATGATCATTGCAACCACTTCATATCCCAGAATGAAAGTGAGAGCATATTTCCATGGACTTTGTCATAGGATTGCCACCAGCACAACATGGTGTTGACAATCTGTGTTCGATCTCTATTTTGAAGCTGACGAAACATAGTGAACTTATGTGTGTATTTAGCATGTGAGCAGATCCATATTTGAGATCACACATAAGGGACAAGGAAATGAAAGCCAAAACGGATCTTAAAACTTATTTCGTGTGGCATATTCCACGGATGACAGATGAGCAAAAGAAGAAAGAGGAAGACAATTAATTTTCATTGTAATTGCATTTGGTTTTCTGCTTTGTAATATTAGGGTCTCTAATAACTGCATCTCATGCATGATAGGTTTATGCTCAAAGACCATTTTTGTGATGTTTCATGTGACCGAACCTTGGCAATATTAAATGCCTCGGTCGACCAAACTGGTTGGAGGTCAACAAGTTGACCAAGCCCCAATCGACCGAACGGTTTTTGAACTAACTCTCCTCAGTCAACCGTACCTTGGAAGTGACCATACTCACTGTACTCAACCAATCGAAATGTTAGTTCAATTTAAGCTTGGGTGATCCTAGTTCATAGCTCAACCAATCAAGCCTCTTACTAGGTGATTGAAAGCTCGAAGCTTTGGAAAATCACCTAGCTCAACTGACTAGCCAGTGGCCATGGGCAATCGAACTAGAAAAATCCCCGAGAACTGTTGTGAGTGTTTGGGCACCCAAACACGAGCTTCGAGCAACCGAACCTCTCGGGTTGAAAATTTTTACCATGGCTAAAATAGGGGTAAAATTAATTAAATACAATTAAACTTTTTTCCAAAGTACTGTTGACTCTATGAGTCCAATCCTATTTTGATAATGACAAATCACTTGGTATTTGATCTGTGCATTGAGATTGTGAATAAAAATAATATTTAGCATGCAAGAAATGCTAGAAAGTCCTGGAAGCCATGAAGATTAAAGTATATATATCTTGGCATAATCCATGGAACTAAAAGAGTAGAAGAATGAAGATGCAATTGAAAAATTTAAGATCATCATGGGAATGGGTATTTAGAACTGAATGTATTTACATATTTTATATGATTTAATTCAAAGCTCAAAATATACCCTAGACTGACCTCAAGACTCATGCATCTCATGACCTCTTTTTAAAACCCTGAAAAATATTTTATAAAAGGGCAAAGAAAGAGAGAAAAACAGATTTTTGAAACTAAAATGAAAAAACAAGAAAGTGTACTATTTAGAAAACCGAAGTCACTGCCTAGAAGTTTGAAGTTTCAACTTCAGAAGACTGAAGTCTACAGTCAATCATCTGAAGATTCAACTTTAGAAGCTCAGTCGTCTTAACAATTTCTTCAGAAGACCGAAGATTAAGTTCAGTCGTCTAAAGATTTATTAGAGAAACACAGAAACAGGCAGAAGCACATCAGAAGACTGAACCTTGACTTTAGTCATTTGAACCCACAACTTCAGAAGTCTGAACCCCAACTTCAGATGTTTGACCCTGTGTCTAGTTCAATTTTTTCAAAGCTTTAAGAACTTTAGTCATATGAAACTGAGACCTCAAAAGTCTGAACCTGCGGGAAGTTTAAAATTTTTATTTTTAGCCAGGGAACACGTGGGTTATACACTTGATCAATTTGATACAACGATCAACACCTATCCTAAGGCCGATATTACCTATATAATCAACCTCTAAACCCTAGTGCCGAAACCTTTGGCATAAGATTGAGTGTATTGAACGTCTAGCACAACTTGAGAGAGCATTGAACACACTACTGAATTCTTACTTGGGATTTCAAAGCTTATACGTCAAATCTGAGCTAAGGCTACATTGATCTTCAAAAGGCATTCTAGCGATTGTTGTGCATTCAACTTGGTATTGAGGTTTGGTAAATCGATCTGTGTGTTACTAGTTATTCTTAAAGTGTTTTTCATCTCAAAATCTATTATTGAATATTATTTGAAAGATTGATCTTGAATGTACTTATATGCATATAGATTATTTTGAAAAGATCACTACTTGAGAAAAGTTTTGCCAAAGGTTAAATATCTTTGATTCAAGTGTGTATTCATTTAAAGACTTGATATTTTTGATATTACAAAAACCACTTGATTAAATATCCTTAGAACCCATAACTATATATATTATTGAGGGATATTTTCTGAAAAAATATTATATTAGTTTTTTTATCTTTGGAACACATATCATATATATATGTATATACATATTGATATACAAATATCATATTGTGTTTTGGATATTTGGAATAAAAATTATTGAGCTCATTTGGTAGGATTCAATATTTGAAGGGGAATAGTTATATTCTTTTAAACCAAAGATTATTTAAAGATTCAACTTCACATATTATTTGATAGCAAGAACTTAGATCTTCATAATATTCAAGACCAATTTTTTATAAGATCACATTCGCTATTCTTACATCTAGAAAGTTGAACTAAAACCCTAAGTTCTCCAAAGTAATTACTTATATAATTATTTTGGGAGATTTGATAAAAGGGAAATTTTGTGAAGCATATCATTCATATAACAATTACATCGTTACATACATACTGAGCTTCAAGTTTCATCATATGTATATGTGTTAGGTTTTTCATTGTACTTACCAGCTTTGTTAGAAGCAATATTGAGTTGTTTTTCAAATTTAAAATTCTATATTGTAATCATGGTTCGGGTTGTGAACCAGGAAAGGAGGAAGTTGTGCCTCTTATAAGCAACGGATGTAAAGGAAGCTCCATCCCGGTTAAAGGAGCAGGGATTTAGTGGAATCCTTGAGTGGGTTGCTCAAGGTGAGGACATAGGCCAGGTTGGCTGAACCTCGTAAAAATTGTGTTTGCCTTTTCTCTTCCCTTACTCCTTTTAATTTTCACAACGCATTTCATTACTTATCTTGCATGTGTGTATGTTGAATAACCCAACACGCACTTGATAATTAATTTGGTAAAATAGAATTTATTGATATAATAATTTGAATCAATTTCAAACCCTTGCAATTAATTTTTTAAATATAGAAATAGGGATTAAATGGTCAATAATTTTAAAGATTTTTAAAATACCCAATTTACCCCCCCTCCCCCCTTTTTGGGATTAAACCTGAATTAACAAGTACCTCTGTGTCCTTAATGACTAGTTTTTATGAAAAATATAGAAATACACTTTCATTTGGCTTTATTAGGAGGAGATTAAAAAAATCATTAGCCAAAAATTCTCTAAAATTCTTTTCACTCATAATACTCATATAGCTCATATTCTTCTAATCTTTTGAGGCATATTGTTCATTCTCCTTGTTCCTTGATTTGCAAAACTATCTCTTGAGGAGAATTATTTGTTATACTCCTTGGTTGCAAACTAATTGCAACTTGTAAAGGAGTTTAATATTTTGATATTGTGCCTTCATCTCATACATATTATTGGTAGCTTACAACTCTCTCATTGTGCATTGTTTGAAATTGATTTTAGAGAGTAAGTTAGAGTGATTCTCGTACTATTTTATTGATAAATACTATTTTGGTCATACTTTGGCTTCTGAGTCTTGGAATTTTCATTGCCAAATTCAAGGGTTTGCTTGTGTTATTTTCTAAATACATATATTTGCAAGCTAGAATCCCTTATCTCAATTATGCTTAATACTTGATATGCATTGTGCTGAGATATTTGCATAGAAATTCAAGGTCCTTTGATTAGTTATTTTTTGAATATATTGTCTTAAATCAAAGGTATCACTCGCACGCATATAAAATATATACACTTTGGTTAAGAGTTGACATATAACTTGATCTTATCTCACTTAAGTATAAATCCTTATCATTCATGAGTGTATTGAGCATACTGTTGTACATCATCTGTTTAGTTTAGAAGCACATTTCCTTATACACAAAAATTATTTAAATATCTTTTGTATTCTTGATGGGTGGTCGGAAGAGGGAGACTAGCCTTATGAATAGTCCTGGATTTGCTTAGACCAGGTTAGGAGAGCACCGGATTGGTTCAGACTCTATTAGGAGAACTAGGTGCACCATCCTAGTAAGGTGTCATAAATGGTATCACTCCACCCATGAAGTGAGCAACTAGTGGAATCCTTGAGCTACAGCTTAAGGCGAGGACGTAGACAGTATTGGCCGAACCCCGATAACATACTATGCGTCTATTTTTTAATTTCTTACACTTTATAGTCCAACACATGTATATTATGTTTGACATATTGTAAAAGCTGCGCATGATTTAACTTCCGCATATTATTTTTATTTATGCAATTGTTATATGCTTAGAAATACCCTAGGTTGCGAAATATTGCTGATATCTGGTTTAACCTAGGAAGAAGTTTTAAAATTCCAATTCACCCCCTCCCCCTCTTGGAATACACAAATTCTAACAATTAGTATCAAAGACTCGTTGCATAGACTTAAACTTTTTTGCAGAAGATTGCAATGGCTCAAATTGGTGTATCCCTATTTGGCGAGGGACGGTCACCTACTAGCCCTCCATTGTTTTGTGGTGTAAACTACACCCACTGGAAAATTAGAATGAGCATTTTTATAAAATCTATGAATTGGAGGGCCTGATAGGTGATTGATAAGGGAATTTGTGTGTCTATAAATGAAAATGATATTAATTCAATGCATGCAAATTCACATGCCATGGATCTACTGTATTGCGCTTTGGATTCTAATATTTTGTTGAGATTATGAAATGTACAAATGCGAGGGAGATCTGATTTGAGCATGAAAAGAAGTATGGAGAGACCCAAGAAAAGGAGACCACCACTTCGGAAGTGTCAAGCTCAAATGATCTGGAAGTGGTAAATCATAGGGATAGTGCATTAGCAGAACATGAGATATATGATTCTCACTCTAGCTTGATTGATGATTCGTGTGTTGAATGTTGTGTTGTTTCATGTGTTGAATCATCTATTGAATATTGTGATAATTCTGTTAATGATGCATGCAATGATTCTCATGAAAAATATTGCAATATATTGTATGATGAATCAACTAGTATTCCTTGTGATAAATTTGTTGACAAAGCATGCATTGATTCATATGATAGTTATAAAGATAAATCTTGTACTGAATCATGCAATAAGTCTAATGATAATGACATGCCCTCTAACAAAGAATTAGAACATACTTTATATAAAATGCATAAACTTCTAGTTCATATGTCTAAACAAAAAACAATTTTGAAGAATGAAAATAAGAAAGTGGCAAATTAATTAAATGAATTAAAATAATATCATGCCATTCTAGGGAAGAAGAAGATTAAGAAAATATTGAAAATTATCTGTATAGAAGAAGAAATATAAGATGATAAACCTTTAGGAGTCAAAAGAAATAAATCTTTCAAACAGGGTTCATATTATAGGTCTCACGGTAATAAAAATGCCTCTTCGAGAAAAAATAGAACAAATAAGTGTAATTGTTCATGTGCATATAAAACTTGCTTATACATTGGAAAGAAAGGGCACATTAAATACACTTGTTCAACTAGAGATGTCAGAAGCATGGATAAAGAAATGGAGTGGGTTGTTGTTGACCTTATAGGTCATACTCTGTATTGATCATGACAAATACTATGTTATCTAATGTCTATTAAGTTTGTGTGTAGATTCATATTACCAATATCACTTGGTGGCGTGAGAAGTCTTGGAGAATAAAGACCCAAAATTTTTATTTACTATAATTTAATTAATTTTTTATTCAGGTCTGTAATAATTAATGCATTGCATTCATGATAGGATAGATAAGCTCAAAGGCCCTTGACTGACCTTAGAACCCCTAATTTTGCATGAAAAAGTTCCCTATTGCCTTAGAATTGATTATCATGTGATTAAGGACAATTACATAAGAGGAATGGGACCAAAATGCCCAATGTTGGCATGTTCTGTCAACCGAAATCTAATACACAGAGCTTTTCGGTCGACTGAACCTCCCCAAGGTCAACTGTTTGACCCTTCGATCGACCGACATTGTGTTGCAATGCCCTGGTCGACCGAACTGGCACGTGAGCTAATCCCAACCGCCCAGTCGACCGAACCTCGAGGGTTTTAAAATCTCTTTATGACTAGTAGAATATCTTCACAGTTCAAATTCATCCTACTAGACCGAACTGAGCACCCTGGTCGACCATACCATACAAATGCTCAACCGACCGAGGTTGCACTTCATAGCTCAGGCGACCGAGGTTGCACTTCAGGCAACCGAAGTATGGCAACGAGCATATTTTTTAAACTTCTAAATTTCAAATCTAATTAACTTGCACCCTAATCATTTTGGAAACTTGAAAGGCACTCTAAGTAAACTTGGGAAGCATGAAAGTGAATGTTTTTTAAGTCTATAAATACATGTTTTATGGTCCTCACAAAAATACCAAGCATTGAACATTCTTTCAAAATCTCTCTCACTCAAAGCTCTTAGTATCTGCTCTAAGTGCTGAATTGCTGCGAATTTCTTAGGAAATTTCTGAGCTTTTACATCTTCTCTAAAGTATCTAATTTAAGTTCTTGATCCTCATCAAATAGACGTAATTCGGTGATACTTCATTCTTTTGGTATTTTAAATTTGAAGTATATTAGTTTCTAAAGTGTACTAATAAGCTCTTTGTGTGAGCATTATTTGTACACATCTATTTGATTTATTTCTTGTAGATTAACGATTCTAAGTATTTTTTGGACCGTTCGCTAAGCAAGGAAAAATTGCTTAGAGAGGCGGGCTCTAGCCTAGTTAAGGAGTGACCGGATGAGGGAATATCGTTTGGAGAAGGCGGGCTCTGTCCTTAACCAAGTAGTGTTGTGGAGGTATTGTTCCACCTGTCAAAGGAGCAAGTTTAGTGAATCCTTTGGTGGTTTGCCAAAGGCAAAAACGTAGGCTAGGTATAAGCCAAACCTCGTAAAAATATCTGTCTCGCTCTTTATTTCCCTATTCTTTACTTTCAGTACATATACAATTGCATAGATGGTTTAATTGATAAACATACAAACTACGTAATTTGGAAATTAAATAAACTTAAGGTTCAATTTTGATTTGGGATTGCGGAAACCGAAAGGGAGTACATTGGTTAAACCTTACTTTGTGGAAACCATACGGGAGTACGATACTTGGTTGAACACCCAAAGATAAATTTACCAAGAGTTTATTTGAATTCTAAATATTTGGAAATAATGATTGGATTTTATATTGAACATCATACTGAAGAAGCAAATTCATTAATACGGGGTTTGATTCAAATTTACTGCAAGGCTGCAAATAAAAAAAAAAACTGAAAGTTAAATTGTTTAAAGTTTGATATTGATTGGAGTGTGTTTATATAAAACAAGAGTACTGAATCATGAATGCTTTCATCAATCTAAATAGTGCTGCAATTATCTAAATCTTGAATTGGTTGTTTCGCTTTCCAATTGTATTTGATTGGTTTGGATAGTGTGGTTGAAGATTAAATGTTTAATTAATTGTGTTGTTGATTGTCTAAAAGAAACCAAGTTATTTTTTGAAAAATTAAACAAACAAGTCAAATAATTGGTTAAACAATAAAAGAAGTTTTCTTAAAATGAATTAAAAGAAAGTTTTTAAATCGCAATTCACCCCCCTCTTGGGAAGCTATCCTAATATCAATTGGTATCAGAGTGGGGTTATAGCAAATCTTAATCAGTAGCTATAAAAAGATCTTAACGGCTAACTTAGGCATAGCTCCTTTTAGAGAGGGACAATCTTCAACTAGGCCTCCAATATTTTGTGGACACAACTATACATTTTGGAAAAAGAGAATGCAAATATACCTTCAAACCATGGATTGGAAAGCTTGGGAGGTTGTCATGGAAGGTGACCAAATTCCCACTAAGATAGTTGATGGAAAACAAGTCCTAAAGGAGAAAATTGATATGAAAAACTTACACTATAAGACGCTGCAAGTAAATTCTAGTGCTATGAATGCTCTATATTGTGCTTTAGATGCCAATGAATTTAATAGAGTAATGGCTTGCAAATCAGTTAAGGAAATATGGGACAAACTTGAAGTCACTTACAAAGGAACTATAGATGTTAGGGATAAGAGGATCGATATGCTTACAAGTGAATATGTAGCCTTTAGGATGAACCCGGATGAATCCATAACTAATATGTTTACTAGGTTCACTAACATAATCAATTCCCTAAATGCACTAGGAAAAACTTACACTACTTATGAGATGATAAGGAAAATTCTTAGAGGGTTGCCACCTAAATGGGAACCAAAAGCCACTGTTATAACGGAAGGAAGAAATTTGAAAACCACTTGCTTAGATGAGCTTATAGGTTCTTGAATCACATATGAAATGACAATGAATAAAAGGAGTGAAAAAACCAAAGCCCAAAATTCAATAGCCTTTAAAGCCTTAAAAGAAAACTCAAGTAGCGGAATGGATGAAGATGAAGTAGCGTTGATATCTAAAAAGCTAGCAAGGATACTAAGAGGGAGAAACAAATTCAAGAGAAGAAATAAAAAATATTAAGTAGATGAATTAGAAGAAGAAGTTAGCAAGAAATCAAAGAATAAAACTCCTACGTGCTACCATTGCAACAAAGTTGGACATATTAAACCAGAATGTCCACTACTAAAGAAAGAGTCTAAGAAGAAAAAGAAAAAGGCCATGAAAGCCACTACTTGGGACAACATGAGTACAAGTAGTTCGAAAAATGAGTCAAGTGACCAAGAGGTTTCTTATACGTGATTTATGGCTTGGGACAATGAGGAAAGCCCCTCATCTAAATCTTTAAATAATTCTTATAGTGATGAATCCGATGATGGGAGCATGTCATCTTATGAAGAACTTCAAAATGACTTATTCAAAGTTCATAAGATGGTAATTAAAGTAACTAAACAAAATATTTCACTGAAAAATATGAATGAAGGAATAATGAAAGAGTTGGAATCTCTTAAAACTGCAGAAATAGAAAAGGATTCTAGAATCAAGAAAATGGAAAGCAAGAATGAAACTTTGACAAAAGAGTTAGAAGATAAAAATTTTGCTGAAAAAGAAAAAGATTTAAAAATTAAAGAATTAGAAAGCAACAATGAAAATATAATAGAAGACCTTCGATCCCTATCATCTATTGAATATAAGAAAGATATATATATATATATATATATATATATATATATATATATATATATTTCTGAATTAGAGGGTAAAATAAGAAAATTATCTATAGAATTAGAAAAATCATTAAAAATGGTTGAAAACAAGAAAGAGATAGAGTTAAATGATCTCAAAAATCAGATTGAAGATAGAAAAAAAGAAAAAAAGATCATCTATAACTTTACAAAAGGAAAAGCAAACATTGACAAGATGATAGGCTCACAAAGGATGACTCTAAATAAAGAAGGTATTGGTTTCAATGGAATTGAAAATATAAGGAAAAATAAAGTTTATATGGGTTATTTTTCAAAAGAATCCAAAGACTATGCCACCACATCTAGTAATGCCTACACGAATACAATATGCTATCAATGTAAGAAAAAGGGGCATACCAAGTTTGAATGTCGATTCAAAAGAAAGGGTGTGAAGACTAAACAAGTATGGAAAATAAAAGAAAAATACCTTGACAAATCAACAAGAACTAAGAAAATATAGGTACCAAAAATGAGATAATAACTTCATACGAAAAATGGAATAGGGAGTAGAAGGATACATAAACGCTGGATGTTTAAAATAAAACAGAAAGAAAATCTAAAAGTTTATAGCATAAGTGTTGTTAAAAGAAAAAATTACATCAATAAAAAAAGAAACTTGAACCATTATACAATAAGGGAAATAAGTTAGAACAGTTCAAAACAAGGAAATGAGAGAATTTCAGAAGTAGAAGAACTTCGGTTGACTGAGCTAATGACTTCAGGCTCCTATATGTACCTCAGGCGCTTGAGCTCCAAACCTCAGGCAACTGAACAACTACTGCCTGTTGAATTTTATCCCAGAAAATTCTTTAAGCGCCTGTACTTATTCTTTAGGCGCCTGAAGTAGAGGAGTCTTTATATTTTAAACGCGTGAAACCCTACATTTTCTAAATTCTAGGCTCCTAAACCTAGTTCTATCACTCACCTGAAGTTCCAAACACCAAACTTCCTTCAATCTCCTGCACTAAAAACCTTCGAATCCAAGCTCCTCAATTTGATCACACCTATTCTAGGGTTTGAAAGAAGCCATCTACTGCTCCAAAAAACCTCCACAGTGCCTCGAATAAAGCAAACAACAAATCATGGCTCATCCTCTGTTAGAGATGATCCTAATAAAAATCAATGGCTGGTATCCTCTCACGCAAAGCATGTTTATCGAACCCGTATTTAGTCCATAGATCCTATATTTGGTAAGGTTCTTGATGTCCAATTCTTCAACATAGAGTTTCCTGATATTATGCCATTATTCCAAACCATAGGATGGAAAAATTTTATTGTATACCAAGCTAAAGGACTATTTCCAAATCTTGTCAAGATATTTTATGTGATCATGGTACAAGGAGAAAATAGCTTATCAATTGAAGTTAAGGGTAGGAAAATAATTCTTACTCCTTAATCGTTGGCTCCCATTCTTCACATTACTCCAGGAGAGTTTGAATGCCCTGCATTTGCCCAATCTTCGATACTTTAACAAGAGTTTACACCAGAAGAGTTTTTGCCACTAATCATGGAGAATGAACCTATCTATTTTGGACATCCGCCACTCTATAAGCAACTAAACTTGAAAGCTAAAATCCTTCTAAAGATCATTACCAACAACATTCTACCACAAGACAGATCATATGATCATATTTCCTATATAGATTGCTTTGTACTATGGTGTTTGTGAAAAGGAAAGAAGCTTGATTTGGCTAGTCTTATCATGAAATGTGGGCAAAGATAGAGGCAACACGA
The DNA here is from genome assembly GCF_029873635.1 of Malania oleifera. Taxonomy (NCBI): domain Eukaryota; kingdom Viridiplantae; phylum Streptophyta; class Magnoliopsida; order Santalales; family Ximeniaceae; genus Malania; species Malania oleifera. The sequence goes on along the minus strand of NC_080421.1, from coordinate 43,333,330 downwards.
GTCACTCTTCCATATGGGGGAGCTCTCAATATGATTTTTTCAAATCAGAATATCACATCCTCATCAGATTTTTTCATAAAATGGACGAGATATGAACTCTTTACCTCAACCACTCTTAAACATATGGGATATGAGAAACAAAATTAGGAGTGGCTCTTAAAAGGATGTAGACAATGGAGGGCAACTGCTGCATCTCCTCATTCACCTGAGGCTCAATCACAAGGTTCAGCCTCTGAAGCTCCCTCATGGTTCACAACGTTCTATAATGAATTCACTTCCTTTAGCCGAGATATGCGCGAGGGTCTTAAAACTCTACAGGATAACTATTCCTCCTTAGATCACACAATGATCCTATGGACACTAGCTCCATACCCTGTAGTGATGATTCATCAGCTGAAGAATCTGAAGAACAGAAAGAAGGAGATGATGAAAAAGAAGAGGAAGCTGGTAATGAAGAGGAAGAGGAAGAAGATGAATAAGAAGAGGAAGAAAACAATGAAGCTTCTGATGGTGTTGAAAGAGATGATAATTAAATGTTCTTAGCTCTAAAAATGTAAACCTAAAAATAGTTTCTCATTGTGATGCACTGTATGATTATATGTCACATTTTAGTGATGTGTTTTGGTTTATATTACTTATAACTTTTTTATGATACTTTGCTTTTTGTACTTAAATTTGTATCCCTTTTTGCATGATGTCAAAGGGGGAGAAATGATTTAGAGAGCAAAAATATGATGCTGAATGTTGAAAATGCTATATGTTAAAAATGCAATATGAATGCTATATAAATATGAGCTTCGCATTATTTTAACATAAGTTTCGGCTTACTTTAAACATTACTTGAATTTATGCTTATTGTAAAGGGGAGCATTCTACAATTTCTAAATTCTTTTGCTCCTTATTTGTCATCATAAAAAAGGAGGAGATTGTTAGCCTAACAAGGCTTTCACCTCTTGTTTTGATGGTAACAAATACAAGGTTTTAATATCATTATGTGTTCAAGTAATGATGGTTTCGGACAACTTAAAAAGTCAAATTCAACAAAGCTTCGAAAGATCACCAACAAACTTAAAAGTACGTGATGTGTCATGAAGTGATCAAAAAGAGAAGCTCAAAGACATCTGAAGATGGAATGAACTCAAAGCTTCAAGATGACCATGAAGTTTTCAAAGAACAAGAAGTGTTTAATTTGTTAGGAAATCTTCATGTAAGTACTTCAAAGATAAAAATATCATTACAAATGAAATGAAGCTTATTAGGAGACATAAATGGACTTAGAGAATTTATATTAAAAGCCCAGAAAATATATTTTAAAAGTAAGAAAGCAAGGAAGTCAAATATCTTTGAAAAAGAAAGAAGGAAACTGATTTTGTTCTGTCCAGACGATCGAGGTGTAATCCCCAGGCGACCGAAGATTTTGCTGAAGAAACTTAAAATAGGCAGTGTGTCTTTAGGTTCCTAACCCTGTAAATTCAGGCTCTTGAACTCATTCTAGGAAATCGAGGTGGCACTTCAAGCAACCGAAGTACGGCAACAGACACATTTTTTAAACTTCTAAATTTCAAATCTAATTAACTTGCGCCCTAATATTTTTGGAAACTTGTAGGGAACTCTAAGTAAACTTGGGAAGCATGAAAGTGAATGTTTTTCAAGTCTATAAATACATGTTTTATGGTCCTCACAAAAATACCAAGCATTGAACATTCTTTCAAATGCTCTCTCACTCAAAGCTCTTGCTATTTGCTCTAAGTGTTGAATTGTTGTGAATTTCTTGGGAAATTTCGAAGCTTTTACATCTTCTCCTAAGTATCTGATTTAAGTTCTTGATCCTCATCAAAGAGAAGTAAACTGGTGATATTTACATTGAGCTTCTTACTTCATTCTTTTAGTATTTTAAATTTGAAGCATATTAGTTTCTAAAGTGTACTAATCAGCTCTTTTTGTGAGCATTATTTGTATGCATCTATTTGATTTATTTATTCTAGATTGACGATTCCAAGGATTGTTTGGATCGTTGGCTAAGCAAGGGGATATTGCTTAGAGAGGTGGGCTCTAGCCTAGTTAAGGAGTGACCGGATGAGGGGATATCGTTTGGAGAAGGCGGACTCTAACCTTAACCAAGGAGTGTTGTAAAGGTATTGTTCCTCCTTTCAAAGGAACATGTTTAGTGAATCCTTTGGTGGTTTGCCAAAGGCGAGGACGTAGGCTGGGTATAAGTCGAACCTCGTAAAAATCTCTATCTTACTCTTTCCTTCCGTATTCTTTACTTTTAGTACATATACAATTGCGTGGATGGTTTAATTGATAAACATACAAACTACATAATTTGGAAATTAAATAAACTTAAGGTTCAATTTGATTTGGGATTGCGGAAACCGAAAGGGAGTACGTTGGTTAAACCTTACTTTGCGGAAACCATATGGGAGTACGTTACTTGGTTGAACACCCAAAGATAAATTTACCAGGAGTTTATTTGAATTCTAAATATTTGGAAAGAGTGATTGGATTTTATATTCAACATCATGTTAAAGAAGCAAATTCATTAATACGGGGTTTGATTCAAATTTACTATAGGACTACAAACCAAACAAAAACTGAAAGTTAAATTGTTTAAAGTTTGATATTGATTGGAGTGTGTTTATATTATAAGAGTATTGAATCTTGAATGCTTTCATCAATCTAAATAGTGTTACAGTTATCTTAATCTTGACTTGGTTGTTTTGCTTTCTAATTATGTTTGATTGGTTTGGATAGTGTGGTTGAAGATTAAATGTTTAATTAGTTGTGCTGTCGATTGTATAAAAGAAACCAAGTTATTGTTTGACAAATTAAACAAACAAGTCAAAGAATTGGTTAAACAATAAAAGAAGTTAAGTATTCTTAAAAGGAATTAAAAGAAAGTTTTTAAAATCCCAATGCACCCCCCTCTTGGCAAGCTATCCTAATTTCGCTCGGTTTTATATGTCTCTTATGCTTAATGTTTTTGAAAATCAATTTGAGATATTTGATGATATTTATGAATTATTTGAAACCCTATTTGTGATTGACATATTGATATATATTGTTTCAAAGACAGTTTGATAATACACTCTTGCACGTAATTGTTTATTGACACTACGATGAGTGTTTTATCACATCATTGTACTGAGCTTATAGTTCTCATCCATTTGAAGTGCATTAGTTGTTTCTTGTGCATATCAGTACAAATATGCTTGTATTAGAAGTATCTTCTTTTGTACACAAAAAAATTGTATTCATTTTTGTATTCTAGGTGTGGCCTAAAGGGGCGTTGATCTAGCCCGTAAGGATCGCTAGGGCCTTTTCTGCCCTGTAAGGAGAGTGTGTAAAGGTTGAGGTCAGCCCTACGAATTTGACCTGGTTGTAACCAGTTCCCCTCCACTCGTCAAGTGAGCATTAGTGGAATCTTAGGGCTTGCAAACTAAGGCGGGGACGTAGGCACAGTTGGCCGAACCTCAATAACATTTCTTGTGCCTGCTTTTAATTTTGTCGTTTTAAATTCTAACACTTCAATGTTTACATTTTACTATTGAGATTGATTGGGTATATGAATATATAGAAAGACCCTAGGTCTGTGTAATACTGGTTGTGGATTTTGGACTAAATCCATAAAGTAATTTTTTAAATACCCAATTCACCCCCCTCTTGGGAATACACCAATTCCAATAATTTGTATAAGAACCTTGTTGCATAGACTTAAATGTTTTTTGCAAAAAATCGCAATGACTCTCATTAGTGTAACCCCATTCGGAAAGGGATGATCACCTTCCAATCCTCCATTATTTTGTGGTGTTGATTAAACTACATGGAAAATTAGAATGAGTATATTTATAAAATCAATGGACTAGAGGGCTCTTGGCAGGTGATTGTCAAAGGAATTTGTATGCTAGCTAATGAAAATGATATTAATTTGATGCATGCAAATTTCCATGCAATGGACCTACTGTATTGCGCTTTGAATTCTAATATTTTGCTTAAGATTATGGAATGTACAAATGCGAGGGAAATCTAGGATGAGTTAGAAAAGAGATATGGAGAGACCTAGGAAAAGGAAACTACGACTCCAGAAGCTCCAAGCTCAAACGATCAGGGAGTAGCATATCGTGAGCATGTAGCATTTGCAGTCAACGAGGTATATGATTCTCACTCTATCTCTATTGATGGCACCTGTTGTGAATGCTGCTATATAATATGTATTGAATCTAATGATAAATCTATTGATGATGCGTGCAATGATTCTTGTAACAAATATTGTGACATATCTTGTGATGAATCATCTGATGGCTCATATGAAATTTTGGCTGAAAATTCATGCACTGATTCATATGATAATTCTAGTGTTAAATTGTGTGATGAATCGGGTGCTAATTTTATAAATGAAAGCATGCCATTTTATGAAGAACTAGAAAAGGATTTACTTAAAATGCATACGTTTCTAGTTTGAATGTCCTAGCAGAAAACAGTCATGAAGAATGAAAATAGAAGGGTGGCAACATAATTAGACGATCTAAAAGATTATCATACCACATTAGAAAAGAGAAAGATTAAGAAGATATTGAAAATGATCTGCTTGGAAGAAGAAATGGTTGATTATTCTACAACTACACTCAAAGTTTTACATGTAAAGAATAATCATAATAAATCCTTAGAAATTAAAAATAAAATTCTTTTCAAAAAGGATTTAGGTTTATCACATGATTCCCACTCTCATGCCTCAACAAGAAAATCATAAGAGTTGTAAGCATAGTATTTACAAAACTTGCTTACATTGTAAAAGAAAAGGGCACAGTCAATTTACTTGCTCATCCAGAAGTGCCAGAGGTTTAAAAAGAGAAATGATGTGGGTGATCATGAAAGCAAACCCCATAGGACCAAAGGAAGATTGGGATCCACTAGAAAGTACAAAAATTTTTTATTCCATCTTAGATCCGAGGAATAGGTTTAGGGGGTAGTGATGACTGTACGTTTGGGAAGTGGTTGGTGCTTAAAATGAAAATCTTAGTATCTACATTCACTATACACTATATTGAATACTAAGAATCTTAAATGATTAAGCCAATATGAGTATTCAAGTAATATATTCAACATGCATATACATCATAATGATTGGATAAAATATGAAAACATTGATTGTAGCATACTTGAATGAACTGCACTTCCAAATGGACAAAGCATTATCTACCTGGTAAATAACTCAAATTGCTTAACTCATGCTTAAATATGAATATCTAAAGTTAAGCATACTCTGTCCATTGCACAAGTTTGAGTTTTAGGAAATAATTTCTTCTATTTAAACATCTTGTCCTAAACTCATCTTGAAAGCCTTAAATGCCTAATAAAATGTTTAATCATCACTAGAGGCTTAAGCACTATGGATCATAAATTCTTATTTTCCTAGTGCTTATTAAAATAAATTTTTTTTCTTAATCAAAATTATAGGCATCCACTAGGGGATTCAAGTTTCGTTGTTAAATCAAAATGTTGACTTTTTGGTCAGATCCCTGGTTTGATTATGACAAACCACAATATCTCATATGTGTGCTTTAAGTACTTGAGCAGTTTTAGTTAGCATAGATGATGATGCAATGTGGAAGCTGTAAGAGCACCTGAACGAGCATACCCTAGTGTATTCCATGGAGTTGCAAAGGAGCAGTGCATGAAGATCGATTTATATTTCAAGTTGTATTATATTTTTTATATTTATCATTCGGGTTTGTAATTATAATCCTTGGTGTGTAATAATTAATGCATGACATACATGGTAGGATTATAAGCTCAAATGATCATAGGGAAACCAAATGATTGTAGGGCAGTTGACCGATGCCAGATTTTTGGAGTTGTCTCTCAAAGACCATATGTTGACTTTAGGACCCCAAAATATCACATGAAAAGTCCCTTATAACTTAGAAATGAGAATTATGTGAGAAGGGGTGACTTTATATAGAAATCAGACCTTAAATACACAGTTTTTATATGTTCGGTCAACCGAACCAAAACATATAGAACACCTTCGGTTGACCAAACCTCGCTAGGGTTGACTGTTGACCACTTGGTCGACCGAACTAGAACACACATAGATCTTCGGTCGACCGAACCGCCTTGGGGTCAAAGAGTTGACTCTTCGATCAACCAACCAGAAATGAGCTGCAACGCTCTGGTCGACCAAACCACCTCGGGGATGTCCCAATAGTTTGGTCGACTAAACCTTCAAGTTCAAAAGACCTTGGTCGACCGAATCTCAGAGATCAGATTTCGCCTCAAGTCTGGTCGACCGAACTTGTAGTTAAAAAATACCCTGGTCAATCGAACTGGGCAATACGGTCAACCAAACCTTAAAAACGGTTGACCGAATCTCTCAGGTTGGGGAATTTTTAGTCGTAGTCAAATAGGGTTATTTTTTATTAAACATATTAATCTTTTTCAAAAATACCCCTTGTGTCCCCAACAACTATAATTTCCTCCATGTTTATGTATATGAGATCATTTGCTCTATTAGTAGGTTATTAGCATATGGATTAGGAGAAAAATCCTCTGAAATTTTGAAAACTTATGTTTTCAATACTAATCTTATACACATCCATTTGCTCTTCCCTTGCAAAATCAAAGGGTTGTTGAGTGATTTCATATTATTCCCACTTAGCCAAAACTTTAATTGTTCATTATGTGTTTGATTTTGATTTAAGAGTCTACCAATGTTTTCCCCTGGTTTAACTCAATAAATCTATTGTGTGGGAAACTTTGTAGCTTGTGGGTCTTTACACTCACATTGCAAGACACCTTATGCTTAGATTTTTTTGTGTGTGCAAAAATACTTTTTCTAACCTTATTTTCAAACATTTCTTGTGCTAGTATCTTGAGAAAATGTTTTTAGAGATTGTTTGATATCATTTTCTGAACATGTTTGCAACCCTAAACTACGATTAAGATATTCTATACTTTGTTTCAAAGATAAGGTTGTTAGTACATTCATTGCGTTTGATTAGATATAGACATTGTATTGAGTGCAGATTGCACATATACATCACTGAGCTTATAGTTCTTATCATATTGATATGCATTAATTATTGCTTATGCTTAACAGTACATAGTTTTCTTAGTTAAGAAACATTTATTTGTATGCAAAGTTTTATATTCGTTGTATTCCAGGCGTGGGCCTGAAAAGGGAAACTAGCCATGTTGAATAGTCCCGGATTGACTTAGACCTGGTTAGGAAAGCTACGTGCACCATCCTAGTAAGGTGTAGGTTGAGGTTAGCCCTGCTAATTGACCTAGTTGTAACCGGTGCCGCTCTACCCATGAAGTGAGCTTATAGTGGAATCCTTATGCTGATAAGCTAAGGCAAGGATGTAGGCACTTTGACCAAACCTCGGTAACATTTCTTGTGAGTGCTTTTGATTTCCGCATTTTAAATTCCAGCACATGAATATTCATATTTTACTATTATGAATGATTGGGTTTATAATTGCATAGACAAACTGATATGAACCCACAAGCTCCGATTGCACACGATGATCTGCACGTGCCAAGTGGTCCCATCACAAGAGCTAGAGCCAAGAAGGTCAAGGAGGCTATGCAAGGACTAATCGAGAAGTTGTTTAAGCAAGAGTTAATGAGGGCTATGGACACTAAAGAAAAAGACTTTCTTGAAGAGCCTAAGATGCTATATTGTCTAAAAGCGTGTGAAGCTGGAACGTTAAGTCAATAAGGGCTGTTTGGGGAATTTTTATGGATTAAGCATGACATGTGATTCGCACATGTTTCATTAAATGACATGACACATGGCATGTGACTTGCACATGTTTTATTAAATGACACATGTCATATGACTTGCACATGTTTCATTAAATGACATAGCATGCTTAAGGTTATGTGGGATTATTTTATTAGCCAGATTGATGTCATAGCTTATTTTTATTGGCCGAACTGATGTCATGGGTTTCTTTTATTTTCTATAAGTAGTCAACTCTCAATTGTATTAAAGGAGGATTATTTTTGCTGAATAGAATTACAAGTGAGGTTTATTTCTCTTCAAGTTCTTCATTGAACTTTCACCGAACTTATCAAAGGTGCTACCTTTGTGGCGTTCATCCATTAATTTGATATTCTTGGTTTGTGCTTCACGTCAAGAAATAGGTCAAGGATCCTATACCATGTCGAATCTTATTTTGGGTTTGGGGTTTTGATAAATCTGATTTGGGGTCTCCGGACGTTTATTCTTGGGGTTCCGTATCATTTGGTATCAGAGCTTTGGTTCAAATCAGGTTCTATCTATCTTATTTTTCTTGTTTTCTTTCGAAAATTCTTTTATCTAATAATCATTAATCATTATTTCATATTCTTCTATCATCCGACCTACCTATCTTGTTTTCTTGTTTTTGAAATTTTCCATCTCTTCTTTAATATCGTCCATCATCAAGATTGAATCTTTTATGGTTGGAAATTGCATGAAAAACAGCAAGGCCGATTAGAGCACATTAAAAAGAAAAAAACCATTTTGTGCATTCCAAAAAAAAAAATGAGAAAAGGCAGTATTTTGCATTCAAAAAAAAAAAAAGGAGGCAGCAACTTATTATTCTAATTAGTGTTGGAATATATCTTTGGCCGAGTTGGTTATTTTGTTCCGTTGAATTTCTTTTTATTTCGTTTGCGTCATTATTGTTTTCTTGACTTCTTTTTGTCTTTCCCTCGTTGTTTCGTGTCTTGATTTAGTTGTTCTCATTGATTTAGTTGCGTTTGATTTTTTTGGGATTAGTTCATTAAAGAACTAAAAGAGAAATCCTGAGTGGTAAGTGGCAAGAGTGTGAGAGCGTATTAGAGGGAAAAAGCCAAAAAAAAAAAAATTGTGTTAAAAACACGAGCATTGAGTGTCATTGTTTGCAGGGTAAACACGTAAGGGAGTGAGTGAGGAAAATTTTTTCTTTCTCTCTAATATCCTTTTTGCAGGTTTGAAATTATGAGTAGAAAGGTGGTTGGCGCTGAAACTTTCAGCAAAGGTAGTGAGAATGAGAACCCTCCATAAGACTCATTCTTCACCTTGCAAGCCATTCAACAGCAGTTTGAAAGACTCAATACGGTTTTTGGGGAGTTCAGAGATAGATTGGATAGACAAGACGCTGCAATTGATGGACTGAGAAGAGGGCAATCCAATGAAAGGCGGCGAAGGCCACATACTCCTCCGATTGCTGAATTTGAACATGATATAGGTAGCAATGAAGCAAGTGATGATGAACATGATGGTATGGGCAGATTTTCTTATCGACGTGCTAGGCAAGAGCGACAACCTTGATGGGAGCCAAGGGGTCGAGATAACATCGATAGAAACATCGGAAGCATCAAAATGAAGATTCCTCCTTTTCAAGGGAAAAATAACCCGGATGTATACCTTGAATGGGAGAGGAAGGTTGAGCTCATTTTTGAGTGTCATAACTACTCCGAAGAAAAGAAGGTGAAATTGGCAGTTATGGAGTTCACTGACTACACACTGGTATGGTGGGATCAAATTTTTCTTAGTAGGCGTAGAAACATGGAAAGACCTATCCAGACGTGGGCTGAAATGAAGGCGGTGATGAGGAAGCGATTTGTACCAAACCATTACTACCGAGACTTACACCAATGTCTTCAAAGCCTTAACCAAGGTACCAAAAGTGTGGAGGACTACCACAAGGAGATGGAGATAGCTACGATTCAGGCAAATATTGAGGAAGATAGAGAAGCTATGATGGCACGATTCATATGTGGGTTGAACCGGGAAATTGCTAACATAGTGGAGCTGTAGCACTATGTGGAGTTAGAGGACATGGTGCATATGGCAATGAAAGTAGAGAGGCAACTCAAACACAAGGGTGGAAACAAGCATGCTACAACAACTTCGGCTTCCCATTCCACATGGAAACTGAATTGGGGGAAATCAAAAGAAGAAATGGTTGTTTCCAAATCCAAGGAAGAGAAGGAGAAAGGCAAAGACAAAGTGGGCAACCATGAAAAAGGTATAATTTCTTCTCAATCTAGTAGGTACAGAAATACCAAGTGTTTTAGGTGTTTGGGGATTGGCCATATTGCATCACAATGCCCAAACAAAAGAGCAATGATTATGAGAGATGATGGTACTATTGAGACTGATGATGAAGAGAGTGATCATGAGTTCATGCCTTCACTAGAAGATTCTAGTGATGTTGAGTATGCTGTCCATGGTGAGGCATTAGTAACTAGGAAAGCTTTAAACATGCATGTCGTGAAAGATGAAAATGATGAGCAGCGTGAGAATGTATTTCATACTCGATGTTACATCAATGATAAGGTGTGTAGCATGATCATCGATGGAGGGAGCTGCACTAACGTAGCTAGTACCACATTAGTAGAGAAGTTGGGGTTGCAATGCATAAAACATCCTAGGCCTTACAAACTTCAATGGTTGAATAAGTGTGGGGAGGTTAGGGTGAATAAGCAAGTGTTGATTGTATTTTCAATTGGAAAATATTCTGATGAGATTCTATGTGATGTGGTCCCTATGCATGCTAGTCACATCTTATTGGGCAGGACATGACAATATGATCGACGTATCACTCATGATGGGTTCAAGAATAGGTATTCTTTTCTAAAAGATGGGAGGAGTGTGACCCTTGTACCATTGACTCCTAAGCAAGTGTATGAAGATCTAGTGAAATTGAAGAGAGCAGATGATGAGAAAAACAAAAAAGAGGCTGAGAATAAAACAAAAGGAGACGCAGAGAGCACTGAAATTAGAAAAAAAAAAAAAAAAAAAGAGTGGCAAAAATGAGAGAAAAACAACGAGAGGAAAAAGTGAGTTTGTATGCAAAAGAAAACGAGTGTATGAAAGCTTTTTATGCACAAAGACGTCTTGTTGTACTCATGTACAAGGAGGCATATTTGAGCACTAACGAACTCACCTCTTCCTTGCCTAGTGCTGTTGTTTCTTTGCTGCAGGAATACAAGGATGTCTTTCCTATGGACGTGTCCAATGGTTTGCCACCAATTAGAGGAATTGAGCATCAGATTGACTTCATCCCCAGGGCTATGATTCCCAACTGTCCAGCCTATAGGAGCAGCCCCGAGGTGACTAAGGAACTTTAAAGATTGCCAAAGGGCATGTGAGGGAGAGCATGAGTCCGTGTGTGGTACCCGTGCTATTGGTACCGAAGAAAGATGGATCATGGAGGATGTGCGTCGACTGTAGAGCCATCAATAAAATCACTATAAAGTATCGCCATCCTATTCCTAGACTAGATGACATGTTAGATGAACTGCATGGCTTTTGCATCTTTTCTAAAAATGATTTAAAAAGTGGCTACCATCAAATAAGAATGAAATCGGGTGATGAATGGAAAACTGCATTTAAGACAAAGTACGGTTTGTATGAATGGATGGTTATGCCCTTTGGTCTGACCAATGCACCTAGTACTTTCATGCGCTTGATGAATCATGTGTTGCGTGCATTTATAGGCAGATTTGTTGTTGTCTACTTTGACGACATCCTAGTGTATAGCAAGAATCTTGATGATCACTTGGATCATTTGAAAGGTGTACTAGATGTTCTTAAAAAAAAAAAAATTTTGTTTGCTAACCCAAAAAAATGTGATTTCTGCATGGAAAAGGTTATTTTCTTAGGTTATATGGTGAGTGCTAAAGGCGTAGAAGTGGATGAGGAAAAAGTGAAAGCAATAAAAGATTGGCCAACACCTAAATCTGTGACTGATGTACGTAGTTTTCATGGGTTGGCTAGTTTTTATAGGCAGTTTGTGAGAGATTTTAGCACCATTGCTGCACCTTTAACTGAAGTAATAAAAAAGAACGTGGGGTTTAAATGGGGTACTGCACAAGAACATTCCTTTAAAATGCTTAAAGATAGGTTGTGTTATGCTCCATTTTTGCTTTTACCTGATTTCACTAAAACTTTTGAGATTGAATGTGATGCCTCTGGGATTGGTATTGGGGCTGTTTTGATGCAGGATAAGCGTCCCATTGCATATTTTAGTGAAAAGTTCAATGGGGCAGTATTGAACTACTCCACGTAGGATAAAGAACTGTATGCCTTCCTGCGGGCATTGGAGACGTGGCAACACTACTTGTAGCCTAAAGAATTCGTGATCCACTCTGATCATGAATCATTAAAGCATTTGAAGGGGCAAGGTAAGCTAAATCGCCGCCACACCAAATGGGTAGAGTTCATCGAAACCTTCCCATATGTCATTCAGTACAAGCAGAGGAAAGAAAATGTCATGGCTGATGCGCTTTCTCGCAGGTATGCCTTAATTACTACACTTAGCACTAAGCTACTGGTTTTGAGTACATAAAGGATTTATATGCTAAAGATTCTGATTTTGCTAATGTGTATGAGGCATGTGATAAAGTTGCATTTCATAAATTCTATAGGAATTATGGATATTTGTTCAGGGAGAATAGACTTTGTGTGCCTAACTGCTCCCTAAGAGAATTGCTTGTGCGAGAGTCACATAGTGGGGGTTTGATGGGACATTTTGGGGTACAAAAGACTTTAGATATTCTGCATGAACACTTCTTTTGGCCACATATGCGTAGAGATGTAGAGAGAGTGTGTTCTAGATGCATTTCATGTAAACAAGCTAAGTCTAAGGTCTTACCTCATGGCCTTTATACTCCTTTGCTTGTACCTAGTGAACCTTGGGTAGACATTTCAATGGATTTCATATTAGGTTGGCCTAGGTCCAAAGGGGGTAGGGACTCTATATTTGTGGTGGTTGATAGATTTTCTAAAATGGCACATTTTATTCCTTGCCATAAAACTGATGATGCCACAAATATAGCCAATTTATTTTTTAGGGACATTGTGCGATTGCATGGCATTCCTAGGAAAATTGTGAGTGATAGGGATGTTAAATTCCTTAGCTACTTTTGGAAGGTTTTATGGGGAAAATTAGGAACTGAGCTATTGTTTTCTACTACTTGTGATCCCCAACCGACGGTCAAACCGAAGTAGTTAATCGAACTTTAGCAACCTTATTGCTTGCGGTCATTCAAAGGAATTTAAAATCATGGGAAGAATGCATACCACTTGTTGAGTTTGCTTATAATAGAATTGTGCATGCTTCTACTAATTTTTCTCCATTTGAAATTGTTTATGGTTTTAATCCTTTGACTCCATTGGATTTGATGTCGCTACCTGTGAATGAGATAGCTAGCTTAGACGGCCGACACAAGGCTGACTTGGTGAAGAGGATCCATGAACAAGCACGGCAGCACATTGAAAAGAAGAATCGACAATATTCATCTCAAGCTAATAAGGGGCACAAGTTCGTTACTTTTGAACCGGGAGATTGGGTATAGGTGCATATGAGAAAAGAGAGGTTTCCTACTAAAAGGAAAACAAAGCTACACCCGAGGGGTGATGGACCTTTTCAAGTGGTAGAAAAGATCAACGATAATGCATACAAGTTGGATCTACCAGGTGAGTATAAGGTCAATGCAACTTTCAATGTTTTTGATTTATCCTTTTTTGATGTAGGTGATGATTCGAGGACAAATATTTTTGAAGAGAGGGGGAATGATATGAACCCACAAGCTCCGATTGAACACAATGATCTGCACGTGCCAAGTGGACCCATCACAAGAGCTAGAGCCAAGAAGGTCAAGGAGGCTATGCAAGGACTAATCGAGAAGTTGTTTGAGCAAGAGTCAATGAGGGCCATGGACACTAAAGAAAAAGACTTTCTTGAAGAGCCTAAGATGCTAAATTGTCTAAAGGGGTGTGAAGTTGGAATGTTAAGTCAATAAGGGCTGTTTGGGGAATTTTTATGAATTAAGCATGACATGTGATTCGCACATGTTTCATTAAATGACATGACACATGGCATGTGACTTGCATATGTTTTATTAAATGACACATGTCATGTGACTTGTACATGTTTCATTAAATGACATGGCATGCTTAAGGTTATGTGGGATTATTTTATTAGCCAGATTGATGTCATAGCTTATTTTTATTGGCCGAACTGATGTCATGGGTTTCTTTTATTTTCTATAAGTAGTCAACTCTCAATTGTATTAAAGGAGGATTATTTTTGCTGAATAGAATTACAAGTGAGGTTTATTTCTCTCCAAGTTTTTCATTGAACTTTCACCGAACTTATCAAAGGTGCTACCTTTGTGGCGTTCATCCATTAATTTGATATTCTTGGTTTGTGCTTCACGTCAAGCAATAGGTCAAGGATCCTATACCATGTCGAATCTTATTTTGGGTTTGGGGTTTTGATAAATCTGATTTGGGGTCTCCGAACGTTTATTCTTGGGGTTCCGTATCACAAACCTTAGGTTGAGTAAAACTGTTGCTAGATTAGTTGAACCTAGGAGAGAAATTTTAAATACCTAATTCACCCCCCTCTTAGGAATACACCATGGCTAACAATTGGTATCAAAGTCTCGTCACTTAAACTTAAACGTTACTTAGTAAAAGATCATGATGACTCATGTTTGTGCATCCCCTTCATGTGAGGGAAAGTTGGTCACGAACCCTCTAGTATTTCGTGGTGAAAACTATACTGTTTGGAAATTTAGAATGACTGTACATATTTGTGAAAGCTTTAAATTTGAGGTTTTGGAAAGTCATTGATCAGGGTGATATTGTGCCTGTAAAAACCGTTGATTGTGCTGAGTTCCTAAATCTGAATTTGAGTTGAATGATAATGATAGGAACTTAGTGCAAGTGAATTTTGATGCCATGAATACCTTACTGCATGCTTTAGATTCTAATATACTCTGTGAGGTTATGACATATAACAATACTAAAGAGATATGGGATGAACTTGAGAGGAGATATGGAGCAACTATGCAAGATAAAGTAATCACTCCTTATGACTCAAGCTCTGCAGATCTTTAAGGAGGTAAACTGTACTTTATTGCCTTAACTGATGATGAGGTAATCTCAACTCCTTCTATTTTATTAGATAAATCTGGTAATGATTCATGTGACGAATTGAATGATGCATCTCATACTGAATCATATGATAGTTCTGATAGTGAGAGTATGCCTACTTATGAAGAATTGCAAATTGAATATATTAAAATTCACAAGTCACTTGTTAAAGTTAACGAAAGATATACTGCCTTGAAGAGCAAGTCTCATATGGCAAAAATAAAATAAATAAGCATAGTCCTTCACGAAAATCCAAAATTTGCTTATTTCGAAAAATGAAATGGCACATTCAATCTACTTGTCCATCTAGAAGTGTAGGAGGCTTAGATAAGGAGATGGTGTGGGTAGTTATGAAAGCAAACCCTGTAGGATCTAAGGAAGGGCGGATTCCAATAAAAATTTTTAAGTTTTAATAGTTTCAAATTATTAATCAGCTTCAGCTTCAAATTATTAATCATTTTATTAAGTTACAGATTTATCGAGTACTTTCAAAATTTTAAAATAGCTCGACATTTAAGATTTTATGACCTACATCCATAGCATGGCCAAATTTTGTGGTTTAATACATAAAATTGATATTTTATATTTTTACTATTTGTATTAAAAATTCATTTCAAAATTTTATACGTCTCCGTTAGTGGTAGGGCAGGACAGGGGCCATTCCCTGCGGAATGAAAAACGAAGTGATTTTATCCACCCATTCCATTCACAGAAAAGCAAATGACAAGGTGACGAATGGTGAGAAACAGGAGCAAATGCCAAGAAAAAATCAAAGTCAAATTATTATTTTATATTTGAAGAAATCTCATATTTAAAATTGTATTAAATTTGGATATATAATATAAAATTATATTAAAATTTATGGCTTACATCTGAACTTTTTGGCACTTTCTTCAGTGCTGTAATGCTTACGTAAACTCAGAGAAATTATATAAGAGCTTCGTGGTTTCTCAGTTGACTTGTAAAAATAGTGACGTTATTTCTCATAAATAGTAAATATAATAATAAATCAAATTCCCGTGAAGTGGCACTTTCCATGCAGCAAAAGTTACCGTTCTCTTATTATTGCCCCCTTGGGTTCAAACATAGACCGATACAAACTTAAGCATAGCACAGAGTGATCACTCAAAGCACTGCCTAATCACAAAACTCACCCATTAGACGATATTTGTTGGGGCAGCAGCAGGACTGGACTTGCACGGATTCAGTCCTTGTGCATTTCCACACAAACCTTGGTTCTCAGCATAAACCGTTGATGGAGCGTTTTGGAAGATTTTGCCGATTGGGATTGCACCAAACAGTTTATTAAAGGAGAAGTCAATGGATTTCAAATTAATCATGTTGGACAGTGTCGCTGGGATGTTCCCCGTCAGAAGGTTGTGGGAAAGGTTGAGGTTCTCCAATAGGGCGAGCTTGCCCAGGCTTTCCGGAATTACTCCTGATAATGAATTCCCGCTGAGATCCAAGATGTTCTGCAAACCTGTTAAGTTGCCAAGCTCAGGGGGTATGCCGCCTGACAGACCATTTTTACTGACAATTAGGCTTGATAAGCTCACGCACTTCTCAAGCACTTTAGGAATGGCTCCAGTAAAATTGTTACCCGACAAGTCAAGGTAGTTGAGCTTTGTTAAATTGCCTAGGATCTGAGGGATCTCACCGGAAAATAGATTGTCCTCGAGATCGATATGTGAAAGAATTGGATGGTCTCCAAATGCATCTGTAATACTTCCCGTGAATTTATTCTTATCCAGTCGGACTCTAATTAGTCCCAAGCAACTCTTCAAGCATGCCGGAATTGACCCAGTGAAACTATTGTTATTCACTGCAAGATACTGCATAGAAAGACCACTGCATAGACTTGGTGGCAGTATCCCAGACAAGTTGTTATTTGAAAAGCTGACAAAGCTCAAGGAGGGGATATTACCCCCAAAATCCTGTGGAATGATGCCATCCAATTTATTGGAGAAGACAGAGAATAACTGTAGATTGGAAAGTTGAGAAATGGTTTCAGGCAACTCTCCCTGCAATTGATTACTGTTGAGATCAAGGGTAACAATGGATGCGAGATTTGCAACTTCTGGAGGAATTGTGCCAGTCAGGCTGTTAGAGAAGAGTTGTAAAGTTGCGAGGCTTGTGAGATTCCACACTGCTGGAGGAATTGGACCAGAGAGCTGGTTTCCAGAAAGGCATAATCCTAGTAACCCTTTTAAGTTCCCAATTTCATCCGGGATTGATCCAATGAGATTGTTATTGTGTAAGAAAAGGTAATTAAGCATAGTCAGTCCGCCTATTTCGGGTGGAATAATGCCAGTCAAGTTGTTGTTCTGAAGTTGTAGAGAGATCAGATTGGTCAAACTTGAGAGCAAAGAAGGCGAGATCCCCCCAGAAAGAAAATTCTCAGATAAGCCCAAATCAGTTAACTTGGTTAGTTTTGCTAAGGACAGAGGCAAGACCCCGTGGAGGGAATTCTTAGCTAGAGCCAAGTAGGTGAGGTTGGTAAGGAGGCCGAGCTCAGATGGAATTGTTGAATTCAACTCATTCATCCTGAGGTCTAGTATCTGAAGTCTTGTGAGTTGGCCCAATGAAGAGGGAATGACCCCTTTAAGTGAGTTATTATATAACTCAAGGATTTCAAGGTTGGAAAGCAGACCGAGATCTTCAAGAATAAAACCACTGAATAGGTTATTTCCAAGTCGAAGATTTTTGAGGTTGAGCAGCTTGGAAATATTTAGCGGCAATGGTCCTTGAAATAAATTCGTAGTGAGATTGAGATACTCAAGCTTGTCTAGATTGGTTAAAAACGATTGGGGTATTGTTCCAATCAGGTGATTTAACGATAAGTCAAGGTACGTCAAGTTTAGGCAGTTGGATATGAACTTTGGTAGCTCTGATGTAAATTCATTTTTAGACAAACTAAGGTGAGTAAGCAAAGGAAAACTAGAATTCTCAAGCAACTCTACTTTTTCCAAGTAGTTTGATGCAAAGTTCAAGTACTGTACCTTTTGAAGATTGCTAATTGTGTGGGGGATGACACCGGTGAGATTGTTGTTGAATAAACTAAGGTGCTGAAGCGGAGTTAAGTTTCCAATCTCTGGAGGAATGGTGCCAGTAAACAGATTGTTTGACAAGTCCAATAAAGTGAGCTTGGAGAGGCTGGAAATGGCCGAAGGTATCGAGCCTCCGAGGTTGTTTTTACTGAGGTTTAAGTTGATGAGATTAGGAAATGAATCGAAACTGAATTCCGTAAGTGTTCCGACAATGTTGGTACCAAAGAGATTTATTTCAGATACGATATCGGATGAGTCGCAGTCAATGCCAACCCACTCGCATACGCCTAAGAGGTTGGAGAGGGTCCAAGAAAGGAGAGAAGTAGGGGAAGAAGCCCAGCTGTCCTTCCATCTCATGAGAGCTTCTCCTTCGGCATTACTTGCCGGTGTAGTTCTCAATGGAAGGATGGACAGAAGGAGAAAATAAAGAAGAACCAAAGAAGGCTTTTGAAGCATTTTCTTGCCTAGCTTAGCTGCTCTTGAGACTTCTCATGTTATATTCCATTGGATGGTTTGCTTTTATAGAGCTTGTACGCGCCCAAAACCCGAGAGAGAGAGAGAGGTCTTGAAAAATGTCTTAAAATCTTACCGTAGGATTGCGAAAAACCATTTTATGCTGTAATCGGAGGAATGTTTCCCATTACGAACCATCTGACGAGTCCTGTCTCCTCGGTAAGTAGAAATTACTCATGATGTGCATGTTAGTGACTATTATTTTTCCCTATGTCATGCATTGTGAACAGTTTGGAATAATATATTGGAACGAGTGCAACTTGTTCCCTATATGTTTTTAAGTTGGAAGGTTTCTTTGTGCATGCATACATAAGGGTGTAGGTACATGGCAGTTGGTTTCTCACTGTAATAACAAAATTGCCGCTTGCTTCGTCTCTTCATCACTAAAGAAAATCATAAGATAGGATTAAGAATAAAAAAAAAAGAAAAAAGGAAACACATATATGGTGGTATGGATGGACTTAACGTGCTATTTCATATGCTGAGCACAAGAAGGATATTTAGTGAGTAAAATTTATTAATAAAATCAAATGAAGTTCCCCCTCTCTCTCTCTCTCTCTCTCTCTCTCTCTCTCTCTCTCTAAGCTAGCAAAGACATTTTATTTATTTTAATGTACTTTTATTTTTAAATAGAACCAATTACTAGCCAAAGAAATGCATGATATTTGCAATCTAACTTTTTAATTAATAAGGACAAAAGATATTTTGTCAAAAGCTTAAAATTTATGTCTTGTATAATTGCATACATATATTTAAGATCTTGTACTTTAAGATTTTTTAACTCTTTCAATTGACATATCCCCATTTTTAAAGGCCAGTTTATAGTAGGCTTTTGCTTTTTAGATTTTCTGATATTGGAGTCACGTGCTGCTTTTCAATTCCTATTTCATGTTGATTTGGGATGTGGATGGATGGGATTTTCACACACGCACACACTCAAACTAGTCAATGTAGACATACATTGCGTGTGGACAAATAAATTTGTGAGTTATTTATTTAAATAATAATATTAATTTTTTAACTTACTCTAAGCATTTTTAAAGATGATAGATATATACTTGGTGTATATAAGGATATACATGCTAATCCAATAAGGCAATTTAACTACTTCTGAAAGGCAAAAGCCATTTTTATGGTAGTTCTCCAATGTGATAACTTTCATAGTGACAAAATTTCCTTCAATGATTATTCAATCAAAATTGAAATTCTTGTTGTGTTGAAGAAGTCTGAAGATTTTCAAAATATCTTTACAAACTAAATTTCTTGACAAATGTTGGATTCAAAAGATCACTTTTCCTTTTTTATTCAAGGTCTCTAAAGTTTTGGTTATTTCCATTTAGTTACCACGTGATTGGATGGTTTGTTGTTGTCCACTCCA
Source organism: Malania oleifera (assembly GCF_029873635.1). Classification (NCBI taxonomy): domain Eukaryota; kingdom Viridiplantae; phylum Streptophyta; class Magnoliopsida; order Santalales; family Ximeniaceae; genus Malania; species Malania oleifera. Next base: position 43,313,469 of record NC_080421.1, on the reverse strand, counting down.
AAGTACTCTGACATATTTGTGATGTGAGAATAATTCGATCCATTATCATTCCCTGCCTAACTGACTTTGGTGGATTGAAGCTATTTCAGCATTGTCGTTCACCATAACAAAGATTCCGACCATGTCTTCTTTGATAACCTTTTCGTTCTTGTTTTGAATTACATGGGAGGAAGCTACTAAATCCCTCTATGTTCTTCAATTGAATTCTAGAAATCAATATGTTGACTTTTTGAATCTGATCCTTATTTTGATGCTAACAAAACATCTGTATCTTATGTGTATATTTAGTTTGTGAACAGACTCATATTTCAGCACACACATAAGGTTTAAGGGATTGGAGGTCAAGACGGATCTTAATGCACATATGCCTGACATACTCCATGAAAACAAGAGCAAAATATCAAGAAGAAGACATTTAAATTTCATTGTATTGCATTTTATTTTTAAGTTGGTCTGTAATAGTTGCATGACATGCATGATGTGGATGTAAGCTTAAAATAACCATAGAATGACCCTCGGGACCAGCACTTTACACAGAAACTCATTTCTTAAATAACTAACTGATTATAGTTAAAAATTAAGGTTAAAACAAAGTTTACGAAAACTTCGGTCGACCACCAAATTTTTTGGGTTAGCTCAAAGACCATAGATTGACTTTATGTCCCTAAACATCACATGAAAAGGCCGTATGACTTAGAAATTAAAATTATGTGAACACTGGTGACTTTAAATTAAAATAAGGGCTGAAATTCACATCTTAAGTGGTCTCGATCGGCCGAACCTAAAGCTACATAGAAGCTTTGGTCGGCCGAATTGAAGTCAACAGTTTGACTTAGGTTGGTCGACCATTTTCAAATGAACTTGGCACATACTGTCGACCGAATTAACACATGGGGAATTCCCAACGCCCTGGTTGATCGAAATCTTAGTTCAAATTTGACATGGTCGACCGAACCTCGAAGGGTTCAGAATTGCTTTAATATCGTCGACCAAAACCTTAGTTCAAAAGTGCCACGGTCAATCGAACTCAGTAATATGGTCGACCAGACCTTAAATATGGTCGACTGAACCTCTCGGGTTGCCGAAATTTTTACCGGAGTTAAACAGGGTTAATTTTTGTAAAACATGTTTAATATTTTTCCAAAATACCGAGCGTATCCCCAACAATCATATTTTTCCCCAAGTCTATATATACCCCTTCATTTGTTTTTGTAGTGACCCAAAGAATAATAGCATTTTTTAAATATTAAAGGAAGATAAAATAGAACCAGAAACAAAAGGAGGTCATAGACTTCGTCGACGACATTACATTTTGGAGATAATATTAAATAATCAAAATTTCAGAATTTTGTCAGGCTTCGTCGATGAACACAAGGTTTCTTCGACGAAGGTCTTCAGAATTTCATCGATGAACACAGGGCTTCGTCGACGAGAAAATACCGAGAGAGGGTCTGGGGGGGTTTGAATTTCGTTGACGAATATAGGGCTTCATCGACGAATTTTGTGAAGGACTCGTCGACGAGGTGATGTGTCTCATCGACGAATCCAGTAGTATATAAGGAGGAAAAATTGGTATAATTTCATTTCTCTCGCCGCTCTCTCTCTCTCCTCTCTCTCTCCTACAACTCCCTCTCCTTTCTCTCTTCATTTCCGGCCCCACTAGTCGCCGGATCGACGATCCGAAGCTACCACAACGCTCCTGACGGAGTTCTCTATGCATCTGCCAGAGCGGATCGTCAGAAAATCAGAGTTAGAAATCATCCCAAATTCAGGGTAAGCCCTTTTAGCCACTTTTTGGCCTTATGGCAGTTATAGGAAATAATGTAGGTAGGAAAATACTGATGTTTAGTTCTGAAAAATATTGGTTTCAAGGTGAATTGTAGGAAGCCCTGCGGGTATCGGGCTAAAGTATAATAGGGGCTTTTCAGAGTTAAGGTAAGGGATATATGCTATGCTAGGAAATTTCTAAATATTATGCAGTGTATTTATTAACGAAAATTACGTATTACAATATGGTGTGGCTTGAGTATACGTATGTAATATGGGAGAATGTTTTATGAACCATAGTTTCAAGATTTTATGTATTTTAGTGCTATGATTATGTGAATTACAGTACCATGATTTTATGAATTTTATTACCATGATTATACGAATTACGGATATAGTATTATGATTATGTAATTCCAGTACTATGATTTACAGAGTTTAAAGCATACCATGTTTTCTATTACCATAACATATAGAGTATACAGACAGAGCATTTATAGAGTATATATATAGACAGTTATACAGAGGTAGCATCGAGATGCTACAGTTACAGTATTTACTGAATAAAAAGAAAGCGTTATGGTAATTTTGAAAACATGATGAAAACAGTGAAAGAGTATATATGAATATGTATATAGTATCAGACCCTGTTGGACCATACAGTTTACAGAGCACGGTACCGTAGCTACATTCAGCATACAGTTTACAGAGTGCAACTGCCTATTCAGATAATAGGCTGTAGGTTAATCGTATAGTGCCCTTGACATGGACAGGCTCCCCATCAGATATGGGTAGAGGTGGGTAGATCGACTGAGGGAGTATAGTGATTTACCTGGTCGGCCATCCACTGTAGATCCCGCCTACGGGCCGCACAACCCTGTTGTGAGGGGTTAAATCATAACATACAGATATCCACAGGGGAAGCTTTACAGTTATTATTATGTATATTATGATTTACAGAGACAAGGAAATTACTTATGTATGTTAGAAGTATTTCAAATATTAACTTAAATACAAATGTGTTAAATGACATGAAATTGGTAATGAATATCATGATTTATACTGTACTTATAGATCCAGATGTACATGATTATATGGAAACGGATTTTTATGATATGATGACTCATTTTCCACACACTAGTAATAGCATATATCGCCTTACTGAGCGTTGGCTCATCCCAGTTAATTTAACATTTTTCAGGTGATCCAGGTAGGCGAGCAGATCAGGCTCGCAGGTAGAGTGGCGTTTGTAGTGCCCTGACAGTAAAGTGAGTACAGTGGAAGATTTTTGTTTACCCCAGCTAGCTGAGGGTATTTTTGGGAAAACAATGTTATGTGTATATTTTGGGGAAAATGGTAGTGCTCTGGTATTGGTTTTTGTATTGTGTATATACTTTCATATGGTTATGTCTATGAGATATGCTTCTTGCTGCTTAGGTTATTAATGTGGTATAAGAGTATGTTAATTATTACAATGGAGAAAAAAAAATCATGTTAATTAAGAAGGTCATTACAGCCTTAATTAGTAAGAGATTAACAAAAATCATTAAGAAAATTTCTTTAAAATTTTTTATGCTCATACTCCTTTTATTGCTCAAATATGCCCAATCTTTTCAAAGCATACTACTCTGTCTCTTACACTCCTTGTTTTTAAAATCATTTTGAAGAGAGCATTTGATTAATCTTTGGCCATTTATTTTCTTCATCCAAAACTCATACTCTCACTTGTTCTTTGTTTGTGATTTTTTTTTTTTTTTTTTTAGAGTTAGCTTCTTGGATCTCCTATATATTTTATTGATAAATATTATTAGGAGAAAATTTATATTTGTTACTTTGAAAGACTTGAGCACATATATTTTGTGCTGGAAAATTCTTCTTGCATTTGTGCTCACATTGTCATACATTATTTTGCAAGAACGTTAGAAAGTAAAAACCCTAGCTTCCTTTGAACAAGTTTTTGAAAATATTTTGGGAAAAGATCTTTTGGGTTTGAATCTTTGAAATATTCACTGTATACATTTTACTCAAAGATTCCAAAAAGTTATTTTGGGAAAAATCACCATACTCACACTGAATTTTTTTCATATCATATGTGAGTGTATTTTGAGTTGTATTTTTTGTACACATCTGCTCATCTTAGAAGTATTTCTCTGTATGCAATATTTGATTATCTGTTGTATTCTCGATGTATGATCGGAAGAGGGAGACTATGTAACGACCTGCTTCTCTTAACATATAACAAAACATAATAAGTAAAATAGTCAACCCGAACCCGTGGGTAACGAGACACCTGTTATACACAGCAGAACCTAGGCAGCAGTAAATATAAATCATCATTTTGATAACCAAAAAATATATATATATAATACCAGAGTTAACTATAAACCAAAACACTGTGTTTATATACATCTCCAAAAAATAATACGAAATATATCTCTAGGATCTCACATCAAAAACTTCTAATCCTAATACAAACTTACCCTCATAGCGGGGTAACTCAATAGACTCAACGGGGACCATGACCCGCCGGTCCTTCTGGTTTTCCTAAAAATTATTTAATGTTCAGGGTGGGGGGGTGAGAAACTTCTCAGTAAGGGAAAATAAACTAAATACAGTTATGTGGTAACATGAATATTTGATGCAATTATACAAATGCAGTACATTTCATATATCTGAAAGATTTATCATAGCATACTGAATAATCAAATACTTTCGTATTTTCTAATAAATTGCATGGTTCATAAAATGTCAGGTATAACCGATAATACTGAAAACATACTCAGGATGAATAGCTAACTGATGTCATGTATTACCCCCCATGACGGGTTGTGTTGCCCGAAGGCAAGACCCAACAATGGCTGGCCGACCACTGCCAAGTCAAAAATATCTGTAAGTATGATTCGCCAGCCACACCCTAGTCTGGATTGCCAGGTGGGCGTCTACAACTCTACACTAAAAGTTACATCAACTATCCATCTCCCACCACCTTGTGGGGTGGTTAGCATAAGTCTGAACATAGATATCTGATCTATATAGCTACGGTACCGTGCTCCTGAAACTGTACAAAACTAACATTTGGGTTCTGATATCATATAATACATGATAATATAGCGTTTAACATGAATGGATTGATAGCATTCTTACATTTTCATAAATATGGCCTTGCGCCAAACATTTCGTGAATATGGCCTTGCGTTGAACATTTCATAAATACGGTCTTGCATCGAAATCAATATAACATACACGGCCTTGCGCCGAACATTTCATAAATATCATTTTGAATAAATAAATCATTTATCATGTATTTTGAAACCATAAAGTACTGTATTATTTCATAATCCATGAAAACATGTTTTATTCATAAAATTTCCATAGCATAATACTTATCATGTAAAATCATATTCATGCCACACCATGCCGAGTAAAAACGTACATTTCATTCTAAAATCGTATTTCCTGTATAATAATAGTATTTTCTCAAATATGCATCTTCTCAATAATAACCAAATATAATACATGGTTTCCTAGGAATTAATTTGCTGATAAATAATAATAATTCGCATGGAAAATAACTTTTTTAGTTTATTCCCTTACCTAACAGTAGGAAAAAACCCCCCTAAAGTCCACTCATCCTACACCCGTAGGGCTCCCTGTTTAACACCCTGAATCCAACAATTTGCAGAACTAGACTTCTGTATTTTCATGTAAATAACATTTCCTATAACTACGAGAAGACCAATTTCTGAATATTTAGCCTTACCTTGAATCAGGGATGAACTTCAACTCAAACCCACCAACGATCCGCTCTGGCAGATATGTAGAAAACTTCTCCAAGAGCGTTGTGGTGACTTCAGATCATCGAACCGACGTAAATGCAGCCCAAGATTGTAGAGATAAGGTAGGAGGGATGTAGAGGAGAGAGAGAGAGAGAGAGAGAGAGAGAGAGAGAGAGGAGTGTTTACGTGATAATTCGGCCAAAAATGAGCTTTTAACCCATTTATACACAAGCCTTCGTCAACGAGCCACGTCACCTTGTCAACGAGGTGAAGAAGGAACTTCATCGACAAGTGCTCCCCTTCGTCGAAAAAATTCAGATCTGTACAAAATGGCCTGTCGGTATTTTCTAGTCGACAAGACGCACCATCGTCGACGAGCCCTATATACAATGTCGTCGACAAACGTGAAGCGTTCGTCAATGAAGCCTGTTGTCCCCCTTTTTAAATTTCTCATTTTCCTCTCTCTTAATATTTAAATACTATTATTTCTCAGGTCATTACAAACTCCCCTCCTCATAAAATTTCATCCTCGAAATTTACTATTCATACAACTCATCATCCCTTAAAGGCAAAATGGTCTACTTATTTTATTACTTACCCTCACTTGTGGCGGAGGAATACTGTGGTTACATTCCAAGTCTAGGGAGATTACATATACAAAATAAAATTCTCCCTAAGCTAAAATACCACTTACTAACTAAAGTATTATATGTACCTGCAAAAGATATACTACGTATTTACTTACATTTCCTAATTACATTCAAACTTCTTGGAACAATTGCAGGTACTTTTGTCTGATCTGCTCCTCGAGCTCCCAAGAAGCCTCTTCTACTATATGATTCCTCCATAGAATCTTTACCAGAGGAATCTTCTTACTACGTAGTTCTTGTTCTCTTCTATCCACTATCCGCACTAGTTCCTTCTCATAGACTAGCGAATCACTGAGCTCTAATTCACCATAACCGATAATATGAGAAGGGTCTGGGACATATTTCCTCAACATAGAAACATGGAATACATCATGCATCCTGGATAATGCAGGTGGTAAAGCTAACCTATAGGCAACCGAACCCACCTTCTCTAGAATCTCAAACAGACCAATAAACCTAGGGCTAAGTTTACCCTTCCTTCCAAATCTCATAACCCCTTTTAATGGAGCTATCTTCAAAAATACATAATCTCCAACATCAAATTCTAAATTTCTGTGGCGATTATCTGCATAACTTTTCTGTCGGCTCTGAGTTGCACTAATTCTATCCCTGATGAACCGAACCTCATCGTACGCCTGCTGCACAAGCTCTGGTCCCACAACTCGCTGCTCACCTATCTCATCCCAATACAAAGGATATCAACATGTCCTATCATATAAAGCTTCAAACGGTGCCATGCCAATACTTTTCTGGTAACTGTTATTATACGTGAACTCCACCAGTGACATGTACTGAGTCCAACTACCTCCAAAATCTAATATGCACACTCAGAGCATATCTTCTTGTATTTATATCGTCCTCTCAGTTTGCCTATCTAACTGAGGATGGAATGTCATACTAAATGATAGCTGAGACCCTAAAGCTTCCTGCAAGCTTCACCAAAACCGTGACCTAAAATGCGGGTCTCAATTTGACACAATAGATATAGGTACTCCATGAGAACGAACTATCTCCTGAACATAAATCTTTACTAAATGGCTAAGGGAATAATTGATCTTGATAGGGAGAAAATGGGTGGTCTTAGTCAAGTGATCTACTACCACGCAAATCGTATTCTGGCCATGCAACGCCAATGGCAGCCTTGAGATAAAATCCATAGATATGTGATCTCACTTCCACTCTGGGATAAATAGCGGCTTAACTGACCCGCCAGCCTCTAGTGCTCAATTATTACCTACTGGAGAGGTCAGACACTGGTCTACATACTCGGCGATCTCTCTTTTTATACCACTCCGCCAGTAAAACTCTAGTAGATCCCTTTATATTTTCATACTGCCAGCATGAACTGTATACAAGGATCTGTGAGCCTCCTCCGAAATAGTCTTCCTAATGTCAACATTAGCAGGAACACACAATCTGGAATGGAACCGTAAAGCTCCATCATCTGAAATGCAGAATTCCTCTCCCTGACCAGTTTGCACTCTATTTATCACCTCTATTAATTTTGGGTCTTCCTTTTGAGCAATTTTAATTCTTTCCTGCAGAGTAAGTTGTACCACCAAACTGGAAATACACACTGGAAGATCACTCTCTACCAACTCTATGCCAAGTCTCTCTAGATCTATCATGATCAGATACTGGATCTCGATAGCTGCTAACATTAGTCATGTAGACTTCTTGCTCAATGCATCAGCTACTACATTTGCTTTCCGTGGGTGATAACTAATGATACAATCAAAATCTTTAATGAACTCTAACCATCTTCTCTGTCTCATATTCAGTTTCTTATGAATGAAGAAATAGTTTAAACTCTTATGGTCTGAGAAAATCTCATACCGCTCGCCATACAGGTAGTGCCTCCAAATCTTCAATGTGTGTACCACTGCAGCCAATTCAAGATCATGGGTAGGGTAGCTCTTCTCATATTCTATCAACTGTCTGGATGCATACACCACTACCCTGTCATGCTGCATCAATACATAGCTAAGTCCCTTCAAGGATGCATCACTATAAATAGTATAACCCTCACCCCCTTACGAGATGATCAATACTGGTGCTGTGACTAGCCTCTACTTCAATTCTTGAAAACTCTACTCACAACTATTATCCCATTTGAATCTAGTATTTTTCTTAGTCAGTCGTGTCTGAGGCTTTGATAAAGCTAAGAATCCCTAAACAAAACGACGGTAATTGTTAGAATTGGTATATTCCTAAGAGAGGGGGGGGGGGAGAATTGGAATTTTAAAATTTTCTCCTAGGTGGAACTGGATGTAAGCTGAATATTACAACTTAGAGTCTTTTTATGCAGTTCCAAATACGCCGATAAATATACTATACAAAAATTTAAATCAAGCGCATCATTCACATAATAACATACACGTGCGGTAAATATGAAGTGCGGAAATATGAACTGACACACGATATGTTATCGGGGTTCGGCCAACTGTGCCTACGTCCCCGCCTCTAGCTCGTAAGCCCTAGGATTCCACTAATAGCTCACTTAAGGGTGGAGCGGCACCAATTACAACTAGGTCAATTAGCACAGGGCTGACCTCAACCTTAACCAAGTCAATTAGCAGGGCTAACCTCAACCTACATGCCTTAATAAGATGGCGCACCTAGCTTTCCTGACTGGGTCTAAGCCAATCCGGGACTATTCCAGGGCCAGTCTCCCTCTTTAGGCCCGTGCTTGGAAATACAACAGATTTTGCAATCAAATAATATCGATACAGTGATTGTACTTTCGTGTAAAGCAGATATGTACCCAAAAATGCGCAATTACATACAACACAATATGATTTAATATGTAAGCTCAGTGTGGTCCAATATTTCAACTATCGGATAAATATATTTTACTATCAGTGTATTGAGTGCATGAGAGTATCAACTAGTATGATCTTTGTATCACAATATGTGCTCAATCTAATAGCTCACACAAAGATATCAAGTCTCAAATATTTCAGTCAGTAGGATGTCTCAATCTTGTAAATATCAAATAATGTATATGCTTGATTTGCAGAAGATGTGTAATCTTTGTATTCAGCAAATAGTATATGAGTGAATGAATATTGCAACAAATATCACTCTCACATAAACAAATATCTTTTCAAAGTTATATTAAAATAAATTCCACAAGATATTTGGAAATGTTTTGAAGAGATTTTGCAATCCACAAACAAATACAAGCTTCCTAAGATATTGCAACACAAATGAAATACTCAGAAGCTTAAGCAAGTCTTCTTAGGATAGGCTTATTAGAAAAAGCCCCCTAAGAACACTTAGGTTTAGCTTCCGTGAAAAATCGAATCAATTAATCAAGAATGGGAGAGCAAACCTATTTAGAATAACACTTAATCAACTTACAGAGGGTTTAATCAGTATGAGAAGCTAAGTATGAGTGTAGGAGGCTAAAAAATGAGTATTATAGGTTTTTGGATTTTCAAAGAATTCTCCCTAATCAAATCTTCTAATCTCTTGCTAATCTTAGCAAATGATGGGCTATATATAGACATTGGAAGAATTATAGCTGTTATGACATGTAGGGTATTATTAATATTTTTTAAGATCATTTTAACCCTAATTTACTTTGTTTAAAAATTTTTAATCGCGGTAAAAATCAGAGCAACTCGAGAGGTCCGGTCGACCAGAACCATTTCGGTCGACCGAAGTTCATATGGTTCAGTCGACCAGGACACTTTTGAATTGGAGACTCGGTCGATCGAAAGTGCCTATCCAAAGGGCAATTTTCCATTTCTCTGAGGTTCGGTTGACCAGCCCATTTTGAACTGAATGGATTTGGTCGACCAGACAGTTGGGACTTCTCCCGAGGACCCTTGGTCGATCAGGTAGTTGGTATTCATTTTTGTCTCGGTGGACTAAATGGTCAATTTGTTGACGTCAGGAGGTTTTAGTCGACCGAGGGATTTGAACTATACTAGTTCGGTCGATCGGTACCTTGGTCAACTGTTGACCCATGCCAGTTTTGGTTGACCGGGGCAGAATGAACTATCTTAACCGGTCGATCGAAAGTGCACAATGTGTGCATTTTGGTCCTGTTATGAATCACAAAAAGTCTATTCGAGTGCCTAACATTCATAGGTGCAATGGTGTGTGTCCTAGAGTCATTTATGTCCGATTAAAGACACCAAAAAAATTTGGTGTTAATCGACTAAACCCTAAGGTATTTCTAAGGTCACTTTTAGTTTATGGTTTGTTTGAGCTTACCTATTACGTCATGCAGGTGATGCATGCAATTATTACAATCAAAGCCCTATTTACTATTACAGACCCTTTAAATGATAATGAAATGAAGTACAACATGTATTGGGTCTTCAATCTTTACTTGCTCTTTGTGCATTGAGATCTGTCAATTTGAGCTCCTGCGCATAATCTTAAACACCCATTAGATATAATGAGTATTTTTCATTATCAAAATCGAGCGTGACCTATAAGGTCAACAGTAATATCCAGCTAACCTCAAGAAACTCCTGATCTCCTGGACATTCCTTGGTCTAGCCCAATTCACTGTCGCCTCAATCTTATCGGGATCCACAGAAATTCCATCACCTGAGATAATATGCACCAAAAACACAACTTTCTCAAGCCAGAAGTCGCATTTGCTGAACTTTGCATATAGCTTCTTCTTCCTGAGCACTTGTAAAACCTACCTTAAATGTATCTCGTGCTCCTCATAGCTCCTCGAATAGACTACTAGTACATCATCAATAAAAACAACAATAAACTGATCTAAATATGGATGAAAAATCCTATTCATCAAATTCATAAATATGATAGAAGCATTTTTCAAACCAAATGGCATAACAAGAAATTCGTAATGCCCATATCTGGTCTAGAAAGTCGTCTTCGATACATCTTCTTCCCTTACCTTTACCTGATGGTAGCCTGACCTAAGGTCGATCTTAGAATATACTTGCGTACCCTAGAGTTGATCGAACAAGTCATCGATATGCGGTAGAGGATACTTGTTCTTAATTGTCACTTTATTAATCTCCCTATAATCTATGCACATCCTCATAGACCCATCCTTTTTTTTCACAAATAGTACTTTAGCTTCCCACAGAGATACACTTGGTTGTATGAAGCCCTTATCAAGCAAATCCTGCAACTGATCTTTTAATTCTACCAACTCTGTCGATGCCATTTGATACGGTGCTTTAGAGATCGGCGCTGTACCTTGAAGTAGATCAATGGGAAAATCTACCTCACAATCAGGTGGTAAACCCGGTAATTCATCTAGAAACCCGGTAATAAGCTTCAATTCATTCTCCGAAATTTTTTTTACAAAGGCTACAAATCCCTAACAACCACTCAGGAGAAGTCTCCTCACATGGATAGCTGAGATCATCTGAGGTAGAGATTGCACTCGTGACCCCGTAAATCTGAATTTTGGTCTTCTTGGCGATCTAAATATTACTTCTCTCCCATGACAGTCTATATTGGCAAAATTAGTTGTTAGCCAATCCATACCGAAAATAATATCAAACTTATGCATGTCTAGCACTACCAAATCAGCAGATAAAATCCTCCCTTAAACATCAATTGGACAACCATGAAGCACCCTACTACATCTCACTGTTGACCCGGTCGATGTAGCTTCTAAAAATTCAACATCTAATGTCTGTGTTTCAGCCCCACACAATTTAACACACCCTAAAGATACAAATGATTGTATAGCCCCCGAGTCAAAAATGAAAACATATTAATCGTACCTGTCACCACGTCGCCAGCTGTCTCAACATCACCTGGCATCAGAGCAAAAACCCTGGCTGGGGCCATATTCGGCTACTAGCCTCCACGTGGGGCCTTGTAGCCTCCTCAAGTAGGTCTAGGAGCAGGAGCAGCACCAATATGTACCTGACATTCCTTTATCACATGCTTTGGCTCCCCGCACCAGTAGCAAACACCTCGCCTGACATGATACTCCCCCAGATGTCTCTTCCCACAAGTCGAGCAAGCTGGAAGTGGTTGTACACCCTAGAATCCAAAATTCCATGTCTCCTGCCTCCTATCTCTATAGTAACCACCCCTTTTCCATGATACACGACCCACACCCTACTGAGAACTAGAAGGTGTGGATCTCTTCTTCTATCTCCGCTCCTCAGCCTCCAATCGTTCTCCAATCTCTACTATAGTGGCTCTATCCACCATCTCAGCAAAATCTTGCAACTTCAAAATGAACACCTGCTTATGTATTTTTCTCCTCAAGCCTCTTTCAAATTATCGTACCTTCTTTGCTTCATCTGGTATAATGTACGGGGTAAAGCGAGATAATTCGATGAACGTCGCCGCGTACTGCTACACAGTCTGCTGTCCCTACTTTAGATTCAGGAACTTATTTATCTTAGTTTCCCTAGACGAGACTAGAAAATACCTGTCGTAGAATATCTCCTTGAACCGCTCCCATGTCATCTCCACAAGTACCGTCCTCTGCTTCTCAAGGAGTTTCACTGTCGTCCACCACCTTTCGACCTCTCCAGTCAATCTGTAGGTAGCAAACAACACCCTCTGCTCCTCTAAACACTGTAGCACTGCAAATATTTTCTTTATCTCCTGCACCCAATTTTCAGCGACTGCAGGATCAGTTCCTCCTGAGAAAGCCAGAGGATTCATTTTAATGAATTTCTCAATCGAACTACCGTGGACTGCCGATGGACCACTTTGTTCCCTTGAACTCCTAGCAATTTTGGCTATAACCTACTGTGCCACATTGCGTAAAACTGCATCTGAATCACCACTTGCAGCCCCCTGTAGGGCCCATCACCCTCATTCTCACTAGCATGGACACTACTACCACCAGGGTCCATCTTGAAAAACAAATAACTTAACTTAATACCCTATCACCACAACATATCATCCAACAAGTACAATATTTCCTTAATTAATTCATCACTCCTGATTAATTAAAAGATCAATCCTGCAACCTAGATACCCAACCCAAAGCTAATTTACCATGACTTTTCTAAAATCATCACCCCAGGGAAATCACACAAACCACCACGGAAGTCCTGCATCTAGACCACAAAACCAGACCTCAAATTCCCTTATCCTATACTCTGGTAATTACTACTGCATTTTAGAGTCTACAGAATCAAGTATCCTAGGCTCTAATACCAAAATGTAATGACCTGCTTCTCCTAACATATAATAAAACATAATATGTAAAATAGTCAACCCGAAACCGTGGGTAATGGGACACTTGTCATACACAGGGGAACCTATGTAGCAGTAAATATAAATCATCATTCTAATAACCACAAAATATATATATATATATATATATATAATACCAGAGTTAACTATAAACCAAAACATTGTGTTTATATACATCTCCCAAAAATAATAAGGAATATATCTCTAGGATCCCACATCAAAAACTTTTGATCCTAGTCCAAACTTACCCTTCTAGTGGGGTAACTCAACAGACTCAACGGCAGCCATGACCCGCCGGTCCTTCTGGGTTTCCTGAAAATTATTTAATGTTTGGGGGGGTGAAACACTTCTCAGTAAGGAAAAATAAACTAAATACAGCTGTGTGACAACATGAATATTTGATGCAATTATACAAACGCAGTACATTTCATATATCTGAAACATTTATCACAGCATACTGAATAATTAAATACTTTCGTATTTTCTAATAAATCATATAGTTCATAAAATGTTTGGTATAGCTGATAATAATGAAAACATACCCAGGATGAATAGTTAGCTGATGTCATGTATTACCCCCCATGATGGGTTGTGCAGACCAAAGGTGGGACTTGACAATGGCTGGCTGACCACTGGTGAGTCAAAAATATCTATAAGTACGATGGGCCAACCACACCCTGGTCCAGACTTCTAGGTGGATGTCTACAACTCTATACTAAAAACTACATTGACTCTCCATCTCCCACCCCCTTGTGGGGTGGTTAGCACAAGTCTGAAATATGGATATCTGATTTATATAGCTATGGTACCGTGCTCCTGAAACTATATTAAACTAACATTTGGGTTCTGATATCATATAATACGTGATAATATAGTGTTTAACATGAATGGATTGACAGCATTCTTACATTTTCGTAAATATGGCCTTATGTCGAAATCAATATAACATACATGGCCTTGCGCCGAACATTTCATAAATATCATTCTAAATATATAAATCATTTATCATGTATTTTGAAACCATAAAGTATTGTATTATTTCATAATCCCTGAAAGCATGCTTTATTCGTAAAATTTCCATAACATAATACTTATCATGTAAACTAATATTCATGCCACACCATGCTAAGTAAAAACGAGCATTTCATTCGAAAATCGTATTTCCTATATAATAGGTGTATTTTCCCAAATATGCATTTTCTCAATAATAACCAAATAAAATACATGGTTTCCTGAAAATTAATTTTCTGATAAATAATAATAATTTGAATGGAACGTAATTGTTTTAGTTTATTCCCTTACCTGACACTGGAAAGAAACCCCCCTAAAGTCCACTCATCCTGCACCCACAGGTCTCTCTGTTCAACACCCTGAATCCAACAATTCGCAGAACTAAATTTTAGTATTTTCTTGTGAATAGAATTTCCTATAACTACGGGAGGACCAAATTATTAATATTTAGCCTTACCTTGAATCATGGATGAACTTCAGCTCAAACCCACCAACGATCCGCTCTGGCAGATATGCAGAGAACTTCTTCAGGAGCATCGTGGTAGCTTCAGATCGTCAAATCAGCATAAATGTGGCCCAAGATCGTAAGGGAAGGTAGAAGGGACGTAGAGGAGAGAGAGAGAGAGAGAGAGAGAGAGAGAGAGAGAGAGAGAGAGAGAGAGGAGTGTTTGCGCGAGAATTCGTCCAAGAATGAGGTTTTTACCTATTTATACACTGACCTTCATCGACAAGCCACGTCAACTTGTCGACGATGTCAAGAAGGAACTTCGTCGACAAGTGCTCCCCTTCGTTGATGAAATTCAGAGCTGTACAAAATGACCTCTTGGTATTTTCTTGTCGACGAGATGCACCATCGTTGATGAGCCCTATATACAATGTTGTCGACGAACGCTTCGCGTTCGTTGACGAAGCCTGCTGTCCCCCTTTTTAAATTTCCCATTTTCCTTTCTCTTAATAATTAAATACCATTATTTCTTGGGTCATTACAAACTAGCCTTGTGAATAGTTCCAAATTGGTTCAAACTTGGTTAGGAAAACTAGGTGTAACAGCCTGTAAGGTGTTGTAAACAGTGTCGTTCCACCCGTGAGGTGAGGAACTAGTGGAATCCTCTTACTTGTGAGCTTGAAGTGGGGATGTGGGCAATATTGGTCGAACCTCGATAATATATCGTGTGTCTACTTTTAATTTCCAGCACTTTATATTCCTGTATATGTATGTTATATCTGATATATTGTGAATGTTATGCTTGATTTAATTTCTACATATTATTTTTATCTGCGCAATTAGTATATGCTTAGAAAATCCATAGGTTGTGTATTATTGATATCTGGTTTAACCTAAGAAGAAGTTTTAAAATTCCAATCCACCCCCCCCCCCTTTTGGGAATACACCAATTCCAACTGTAGACACCCCATTTTTACCCAGGCCCGATATGATTATTATTATTATTATTATTATTATTATTATTATTATTATTATTATTATTTACATTGTTATTATTACGTCATTTTTATTTTTATTTTTATTTTTTGCTATAATTATTATTATTATTATTTTATTATTGTCATTTTTACTATTACTATTAGTATTATTATTATTACTAGTCTTATTATTATTATTTTATTGATAGTATCTTTATTATTTTTACTTTTACTACAATTATTTATTATTATTATTATTATTACCTTATTGATTTTATTATTATTATTATAATAATTATTATTACTATTACTATTTTCATTATTACCATAATAGTAAAAGCAAAAAAAAGAAAAGAAAAAGAAAAATAAAATCAAAAAGGAAGTTTTTTTTAGGGTTTACAGAATTTTTTTTTATAAAAGGGGGGCATAGCCAAGCCAAAGGGGAGGAGGCACAGACCAAAGAAAGAAAAACCTTACCTTGCAGTCTCGTGCGGCGGCAATGGAGTCGTTGGCATTTGCGCAGTCAACTAGATGAAACCAATCGAGCAACGATTTCTTATCCGATTAATGCGAAACTTTATGAGCTCTTTCCTAACCCTTTCATCTTACTTTTCACCGTTCAGATTCTTCTTTTGCGTTTTCTCCCTTTGTGTTAATGTCTTGCACAGCCGTATCACCGCCGCAGCAGTGGAGTCATTAGCGTCTGCGCATCCAACTGAACGAAGCCAATCGAGCGGCGGTTTCTTATCCGATCAATGCAAAATTTTACACGGTCGTTTCTAACCCTTTCTTATTAATTTTCACCGTTCAGATTCTTTTTTTGAGTTTTCTCCCTTCGTGTTAATTTCTTGCACATCCGTATCACCGCCGTAGCAGTGGAGTCATCGGCATCTGCGCATTCAACTAGATGAAGCCAATCGAGCGGTGATTTCTTATCTGATCAATGTGAAACTTTACGAGGTCTTTTCTAACCCTTTTTTTCTTAATTTTCACCGTTCAGATTC
Organism: Malania oleifera; assembly: GCF_029873635.1. Taxonomy (NCBI): domain Eukaryota; kingdom Viridiplantae; phylum Streptophyta; class Magnoliopsida; order Santalales; family Ximeniaceae; genus Malania; species Malania oleifera. The sequence goes on along the minus strand of NC_080421.1, from coordinate 43,296,669 downwards.
GTCTTTTGAGTTTTCTCCCTTTGTGTTAATTTCTTGCAAAGTCGTATCACTGCCGCAGCAGTGGAGTTATCGGCGTCTGCGCATTCAACTAGACGAAGGCAATCGAGTGGCGATTTCTTATCCGATCAATGCAAAATTTTATCAAGTTGTTTCTGACCCTTTTATATTAATTCTCACCATTCAGATTATGATTTTGAGTTTTACAATTTCATTTTAATTTATTACACAGCTGTCTCACCGCCGTAGCAGTGGAATCGTCGGTGTATGCGCATTCAACTAGATAAAGCCAATCGAGCGGCGATTTCTTATCTGATCAATCTGAAACCTTACTCGGTTGTTTCTAACTCTCCCTTGTTAATATTTACTGATTTTATTAATTTCTTTGAGTTTTATCTCTTGGACAACTTGTCCACACACACACAAACACACACATGCACGAGTGATGTTTTTGTAATTTGTTTATATATATTTTTTTCTTCTTAATGTTATTTTGTATATATATTGTATTATTATTGTTTTATTTGTTCTAATATCTAATGTTTGGGGTTCTTTTTTTTTTTTTTTTTTTTGTTTTGTAATCATTGTAATATACTTATTTTTATTGTTACATATTATTTAGGATGTTTTATCGTGTAGACATTATTTAGGCTTTTTGATGTATTTAGGATATTTGTCATATTTATTGTTCATACGGTATTTAGGGATTTTGTTTATTATTTATGATTGTAATATTTATGCACATCTAGGATTCTTGATTATTTACATTATTTTCATAATACGACCATTTAGGGTTTTAGGTTATTGTTTTATTTTAGGGTTTTGGCTATTTCACGTTATTAGGGTTTTGAGTAGTGTTTTATTTAATTTACTTTATATTGCTATTGCGTATATATTGATGTTCATTATTGTTTATTATTTATTTATTTCTTGTATACGATTGTATTATCATTTTGTCGTGTTCATAACATTGTTGTGGAATTTTTAATGCTATAATATTTATTTGAATAAATGATATTTATATTTAGCAACTTAGAATTGTAAGTAGCATTATACATTTAATTTAGTATTTTAGGTGACCGTGTACATTTAGTAATATAGCATTTTAGGTAATATTATATATTATTATTATATTTTTAGTATGTTAATATACAAGGTATTAATTATTATGGTAAGTTTAATATTTTAGGTAATATTTTTGGTGTTTTGGTATCATGCTATTATATGGTATGTTTAGTATATATAGTATTATAGTAATCTATTACGTATTATATTATTTGTGGATATTTATTATTATTATCGTAATTATGTGTATTATGGTATGTTTAAGTATTTTTGTTTATAACGCACATGTAGTATTTTAATATTTGCTCATTATCTTAGTCTATATTATTGTTTATATTCTACTATTATTGGTATGTTAGATATTTTAGCTTCTATTATATATGTTGATTAGTACGTATTTTGGTATCCTAATATTCTAGTTTATTACTATTTTATTTATTTATTTATTATGTTTAAATTATTATATCTATTATTAAAACCTCCCATACTAATATTTTCCTATAAAACTTTTACTTACAATTTTAAAATGTGGGAGCGTATTTTCTTAAATAATTTTGATTTTATAATCCCTATGATTTTATTGCGAGGGTATGAGCCTTCGGACATCACGTACCCTAAGCTATGAGGGAATATATATATATATATATGTATATATTATCTTTATTTATTTATTATTTTATTTATTTATTTTTTACATGTATTTATAAATTCATAAAAAATGAGTAATTTAAAGAATTATTAGATTAACTTAGGGATAATTTCAAATTAATTAGGTACCGTTCGTAAGAACGGGCGCGTAGGGGGTGCTCGTACCTTCCCCTCGCGTAATCGAACTCCCGGCCCCAAATCTGGTAATGTAGACCGATTCTACCCCTAATGGGGAAGTAATCACGTGTTCTAACCACACTAAAGGTTAGTGGCGACTCCGATATCGATGTTTTTCCATGAAAATATTAAAATGATTTTAATTTCGCCGGCCGGGACACACGCGCTCCCGGGACGCCGCGACACCAACAATTGGTATCAGATCCTTGTTGCACTATACTTTAACGTTTTTGCAAAAAGATCACAATCACTTAATTTGGTGTATCCCCATTTGGTGAGGGACAGCCACCTACTAGTCCTCCATTGTTTTGTGGTGTTAACTACACCCATTGGAAAATTTGAATGAGCATATTTGTAAGATCTATGGATTGGAGGCCCCGGCAGGTGATTGATAAAGGAATTTGTATGCCTGTAGTTGAAAAAGATAATAATGTAATGCATGCAAATTCACATGCCATGGATCTACTGTATTGCGCTTTGGATTCTAATACTTTACTTGAGATTATGGCATGTACAAATGCGAGGGAGATCTGGGTTGAGCTCGGAAAGAAGTATGGAGAGACTAAGGAGAATAAGACCACCACTCGGAAAGTGGTAAATGATAGGGAAATTGCATTAACAGAAAAAGAAGTATATGATTTTAACTCAAGCTCAATTGATGATTCTTACATTAAATGATGTGATATGTCAAAAATACTGAATCATTTGTTAAGTATCATGATAATTTTGTTAATAATGCATGTGATGATTCTTATACTGAATGTTATATTGTGTCATATGATGAATCATCTAATATTCCATGTGATAATACTACTGACATCGCATGCAATGATTTATATAATAACTATGATATATCTTATAATGAATCATGTGCTGAATTGATAAATGAAAGCATACCTTCATATGAAAAGCTAGATAAGACTATTGAAAATGAATAAATTTCTAGTAAAGTTATCTAAGCATAATTCATTTATGAAAAAATGATAATAAAAGGATAGCAAAGCAATTAGATGAATTAAAAGATTATCATGCTATTCTTGAAAAGAAAAAGATTGAGAACATTTTAAAAATCGTCTTCTTAGAGAAAAAAGATAAAAGATTCTTCTAGAGGTATAATCAAAGCTGAAAATGAAAAGAATAATCATAATAAATCCTTAGAATATAAAAAGAAAAATATTTTCAAAAAGGATTTAGGATTATCATATGATTCCCACAGTCATGCCTCAACAAGCAATCATAAGAATTGTAAGTATAATCTTTCACGTATTTACAAAACTTGCTTACATTGTAAAAGAAAAATGCACATTCGATTTACTTGCTTATCTAGAAGTGTCAGGGGCTTACACAAAGAAATGATGTGGATTATCATGAAGGCGAACCCTGTAGGACCTAAGGAAAAATGGATTTAAATTAATATTACTTAATTATTTAATTCTTCCTTAGTTCCTAGGTTTAAAGGTTGTGATGACTATAGGCTCAGGAAGTGGTCCAAGCTTAAAATTCCAAATTGTAGTATATGTATTCTCTAAGAGTCATAAGATCAGCAAGCCAATATAAAAACTGAATAAAATCCACTTCCAAATGGACATGGCATCTTCGCTAGGTAAATAATTCTTAATGCTTAACCCATGCCTAAATGATGATATCCTAAAATAAGTATATTTTAGTCCATTGCACAAGTTTGGTTTTAGAGGATTCATCATATATTGTTCTACCATCTAACCCCAAACCTATCCTTAAACATGAAAGCCTAATCAAATATTGGTAATCACTTTAGGCTTAAGCACTAATGTTCATTAGTCCCTATTATAGCTAGTGCTTATTTAAAACAACCTTCCATAATCAAAATTAGAGGCAACCACTAAGGGATTCTAGTTTCATTGATTAATCAAAATATTCCCTTTTTTTCTTAAAATATAAAAATCTTCTAATTTTGGTTCACTGTATCCTCCACAAGAAATCCTTACCAAACCACAATCATTTTGGGTAAGGTTTCACCCATTCCTTGGTTTATGTCCTTGCTCCTCTGTGTGATCATATCAGAAGGATACTTTCCATTCTCTAAAAAGCATTGTTCACAATATTCATAAACTCCTAAATGCTCTTTGCTCAATATGTCTAGAGATATCCAATTCCATGAAAATATTTTGAATCATGTCCACTCATAATAAATACTCTTCTGAACTCAATAATAATTTTACTGTTAAGAGTATTTAAATTATCTTCACGAGCTCTCAAAACTTCAAGTCAAACCATTTAGAGCTTTATTTCCTTCTGAATTTGATTACATGACTAAAATGATTGCTATAGGTTTTAATATATATGGAAACATAAATAATCAATAAACCTATGCACGAACATTAAAATCCAAAGCCATTTGAACTTAAGCCTCTTACAAGTTGAATTTCATAAGAAAAAAGACAGACATAGGCTTATCACCTTATCGAATATTCATTGTCACTTTTTGGTCTAATAAGCCTAAAGAATTCATCCCCAATATTAAATCATTGAAAATCTTAAAACACTTGGCTAAAGAATTTGAAAAATAGAAAATGCATAAAATGAATAAGTGCATAACTTAGGGGGAGCATTTCCATTTCATGGTCATATAAATTAAAATGCTTTCATCTTATAATATTTTTCTATGTGTTCTCATAAAAACTATACTGAACTCAAATCCATCCACTGCTCTTTAGTTTTTATATTCTTTGTTGGATAGATTATTATTTATGAATTGATAATTGCTGCCTGATTACATGCTTAGTCTAAAATGTCTCTTGCATGGCGGATGTAGTGATGAGAATTGCATACTAATAGTGTATTTTAGGTTGTTGCATGCTTTATATGAACTATTTGATGAAAACAACTAGTTATTAGGTACAGGTTTCATGGGAAAATGTTTGATTTACCAACGACATGCTGCTAAAATTTCAACAGGAATTTTCCTAAAATAAAACCTTGTACATAGATGATTATCATAAAATTAATGTTAAAATATTTTTGAAAGGATGAGTGAAAACTTATTGAATATTAAATTTCATCCTTACATAATCATCAAGAACATTTAGGGGAGTTGAGCTCCATCCCTATAAAAAAATGCATAAAAGACTCACATGCATCATTTCGTTTTTTGAAACATTGAGGCTCTTCTGAAAAACCTTGAAACATTGACGCTCTTCTGAAAAACCTTGAAACATTGAGGCTCTTCTGAAAAACCTTGGACATTATATCTAGTACTTACAGCTTAATGATTTGATATGGATTGTTCTTGGTTTATTAACATTAAATTATGCCTTAATACATACTTTCCAATGCATGTGTGGGCTATGGGGATGGTTTTACTGGTTGCATAATAGAGTGAATTAATCTGTATCAAGTATATTCATTTTAAAAAAAATTAAAGTGATTTCTTATACTACTAAGCATAGTGAAGTCAGTCTTTAACTAGTATAAGCAGTTTATTTCACTCGAGCTAAGATTTAAAAAGATAAAGGAAGCATACAAAATTAAAAATCCTATTATATCATGTTCACCCACACTTTTAGTTTAGATTTGTTTTGAGATCACTATGGCATGTGCTTAATTGTATTTTTTTATTGAATATTTTTAAATAAAAATATATCGTTTAGCCACAAGATGTTTGTTTTAGCCATATGATCTTACTTTTGATTGTTAATTTTTAGGATTCGTATGATTGTGTTTTTTCGGTCATGAGTTGTTTTCTGCTTAAATATTCACTAGAAAAATTCTACTTGCATGTGCTTTAAATTAAAGTTTTTTTTTCAGCAAGCACCCCTAGCACTTCTTGAAAATATCATAAAGGGGGATATATATTTATTTATACACACACACACACACACACACAATATATATATATATATATATATATACACACATACATATTTATAATTTTATCTAGCAAGAAATGGTTTTACGTTAAATATATCTTTATTTTCTTACTTATGTGCGTAAATGTTATATCTTTAAAATTGTTTTAATGCCCAAAATACTATTTGATAAAAAAGAGAGAAAAATTTTTTTTTTTTGCTTAAATGTTAAAAAAGGGGTAAATATTTTTTGAAGAGGGGAGTTCTCTTAAACTAAGTCTATTTTCAAATGATAATTTTTTTTCCACTTGACTTAACCCTTTTTGCTGATGTTAAAAAAAGGATAATTTATGTGAGAGAATTTATATGAGAGCAAAATGCTTGACCAAAAGGGGGATTTCGTTTAAGGAAAATGTTTTAGTGGGGTAAATATCTAAGTATCATGCATGTATGTGTTTGTGTTATAATGATAAACTAAATGCGTATTATTTGAGATGTCTTCTTTTGTGAATATGCTTGACCTAAGGGGGATTTTGTTTAAGGTAAATGTTTTAATGAGGTAAATATCTGATCTGCATGCATGTATGTGTTTGTGCTATAATGATAAAACTAAATGCATATTGTTTGAAATGTCTTCTTTTTTGAATATGCTTATTTTTAAAAGGGGGGGGGGGGGGGGGCTTTTCAGGCTTGGTCCCATTTTGCTCTGATGCGTTTGTCATCATCAAAAAGGGGGAGATTGCTGACCTTTTGAGTTCGATCCCTATTTTGATGCTGACAAAGCATATTTATCTTATGTGTGTATTTAGTTTGTAAACAGGTTCATATTTTAGCACACACATAATGTTTGAGGGAAATGGAGGCCAAGACATATCTTAATGCACATATACTTAGTGTACTCCATGAAGAGAAAAGCAAACGATCAAGAAGAAGACATTTAAATTTCATTGTATTGCATTTAATTTTTAATCTGGTCTATAATAATTGCATGACATGCATGATGTGGATGTAAGCTCAAAATAACCATAGAATGACCCTGAGACCAGCACTTTACACAAAAACTCTTTTCTTAAATAACTAACTGGTTAGGGTTAAAGATTAGGGTTAAAATGAAGTTTACAAAAACTTTGGTCGACCGATGCCGAATTTTTTAGGTTAGCTCAAAGACCATAGATTGACCTTATGTCCCTAAACATCACATGAAAAATCCCCTCACTACAAAAAAACTGGTTTTTAGTGACGAATCTATTTGTGACGGATTCAATTTCGTCACTAATAGTAGGCTATTAGTGACGGTTTTATAAACCATTACTAATATGGTTTTTGTGGTATTAGTGAAGAATTAAATCCGTCACTAATTAAATGGTAAACTTTAGTGATGATTAAATAACCGTGACTACTATTATTTTAAATAAATAAAAAATTTTTACTTCAGAGTAGTAGTGACGAATTTCTAAATTCGTCACTATTGGCCCATTATTAGTGATGGATTTTGTAACCGTCACTAATACTTGTACTTTAAAAAAAAAATAATAAATATATTTACTTCACAGTATTAGTGACGAATTTGTTGATCGTCACTAATACTTCCATTAAAAAAAAAAAAAAATTTATTTCACAGTATTAGTGACGAATGTTTAAATTCGTCACTATTCCCTTGTTATTAGTGACGGATTTGACAACCATCACTAATAGTTCCATTTTTGAAAGAAAAAAATGTTTACTTTATAGTATTAGCGGAGAATATTTAAATATTCATCACTATTGGCCGGTTATTAGTGACGGATTTGGACCGTCACTAATGTTGTTTTCTTTTTTAAAAAATAAACGAAGAGTAGTAGTGACGGTTTTGAAACCGTCACTAATGCCCAAAAACCCTATTATTGTTGTCTGTGTGCGGGATGTTTTCCCTCCTCTTGCTTCTTCCCCTTCCCCACCGCCTACTCTCGCTAATAGCTCCCACTCGATCTCCCTCTACTCTTCGCCACCAGCCACCGCGCCAGCTCCTCCTCTTCCCCTCTTGCTCTGGCGATCGTCTATCCCAGTCTCCCCTTGCTCTCGATCGGTTACAAGTCCCCTCCAGCTCCTCCTCTTCCCCTTATCCTGCTCCGGCGATCGATCCTCTCTCCTAGTCTCCCCTTGCTCTTGGCCTGAAGCCCAGGTATTTCTTTCCCTTTATTTTTTTACTTTCAAGCATATACTGAATATTTAAAAAAAATTTTGAATGTATTTTGTTATTTTTCAATGTTTGAACAATCTGCATTTGATATCCTCAAGGCTTCCAATTTACTTACTACCTGTTAATTGTTTCCCATGCTCTGGAACCTTCTTCAAAGTTGTATAATTAGATTAAAAAAAAAGGTACCTTGTCTTGCAAACTCTGAATTTGGGTCATTGTCATTAAAAATAGTGTTGTCTGGATGAGTTAGTTTGGTTGGTTTATAGAGTGGAATGGAGCTGTGAAGAGAGTATAGAAAAGCTTGAGTAAGGTTGTGCAATTGTATATGCCAATTTTATTTTTCAGTAGACAGAACAAATGAGAATATGAATTCTTGCTACTAGATGGAGGAAGTGTGGTTGGGGACAGAATGGATGAAAAATTATCTTTTGCGTGAATCATTAATGGTAGGTTTCCTTTTTGCAACTTCTATAACCAAATATAGTGCTTGTTTGTGCATATTATTTGTTTTAAATGTTGTTTGAGTTTCAATATAGGTTTTTAAGGGTTAACCGCCAAAGCTATTTTACTGCAACTTTTTCAGTCGGTCATTTAGGAGGAAATAGTGCAATAGAAAATTATTTTTAAAACTTTTTCAGACAGAAGGAAAAAAAAATTGTTTTAGATGCATATGAAACTCAAAATTAAAGGATGAAATAATCTAACAGAGTCGTTCTCATCTCAAACATGATTTTATTATTATTATTAATTTTTTTTTACCATCTCAAATTCATTTCACTTAGGTAAGATCTCATGGGGAAAATAAAATATACAACATAATTAGTCTCACTTTTCTCTGTAACCAAACGGAGAAGTGATTTTGGAAAAGTTATTTTCTATTCTAGTTCATAAGTCCAAACAATACAGATATTCATCTAAAGTATTAAGTGGGGATAAGAGCCACCTAATTCGTCAATAACAAATAGCTCACTTCATGCCAAGCCAAACCCATTTGGCCACCATTGTGACTCCTTAACTTACCCTTATGCTAAATATAGGTACAAAAAAAAAAAAAAGCCCAAAAAAAGATTAAAAAAAAAAAAAGGCACATAGATGCGAACTTCCCTTTAAGGTTTCAAAAATTTGATGATCTTCCTTGAGGGTGTAGAAAAAAGATGCAGTTAGGGATGATAAAATGGATCAACATGTCAGTTTGGATAGAATCATAAAACAGGTTGGGTTTGAGTTGACCCACTTACAAATGAGTGGATAATGGATCATCCATCGGGTGGCAATCCGTTTTGCCACCTCCAAACGGGGCCTAACTATTCAGTGAAATAGTGCAACACAATGAATCAACAGACAGAAAATAATGAAAAAAAATACATAAATAAATTGCATTAAGAATGCAAGGAACAAATCTTACAAGTAAGTCGAATGAGTAAGTGCAAGAAGAAAAATTGAAGAAAATGCTTCATATCATCATAATATGAAAAAATAGGGAGGTAAATGGAAATAATAATGTAACTTTGCATGGGATTAATGGGGATATTTCTCAAAATTTATGGTTGGTTTGATTCAGCAGAATAACTCTTCATTAGAATAAGACAGAATATAGTTTAAATTTTGAAAATTAAGGAAATAGTTATTCTTCATATATCTCCTAATTACTTTATTTAATATATAATGAGAAAAGAATAGACACCCATGACAAAATTTATGAATAATTATTCATTGTCTACTCCTTATAATAAACTTCTAAAATATTTCACATTCTTATTTGTTTTATAACAATAATTTAATTTATTATGTAACTAGTTATAATTAATTTACTAAAACTAATCTATTCTTAGGAATAAACATTTCATAAACCAAACATAATCTTAAAGACCAAACCAAAGTACGACAATCTCTTTTATAATAGTACTAGAGACAATAAATAACATTCTTCATCTTTTGTAGACTTGACAAAATAGATAAAATCCCTTAATTTGAACTAAATTCATTAATCAACACTTGTTAAAAGAATTGGATATAGATTACAGTTCAGTCAATTGATTATTGCCTAAAATGATATAAGCCCCATTCATATTAAAGGATTAAAGTTAGAAAGCTCAGCAAAATGAATACCACAAAAAACAAAATAAAATAAAATAAAATATACTAGTTAGGGTTCAAGTATTTTTCTATTTGGTGTTCTATCAATTGCAAAATCTGGCCATGGCTTTGATGTCACTTCTATCATAATAAAAACAATACAAGAGAATCTATACTAAACAACTAATTGTAACTCGTATGACTCATCCGAATGTCATTTAATTACTTTATGTAGAAATTCTGAACTCTCTAAATGAGGATGATTTTAATGCATATGTAAAAATAAAAAATCCTCTCATACGACAGTTCTCACCTACAATTTATTTTATTTTTGCTACAAAATCAGATATCAAAACAACTAAAAACAAAATAGGATTTCTTTTCAATTCTCCTATACAAATTCAAACAAAATAGGAAAGCAAGAAGTGTCTTTTTTGTAATTGCTTGTAAAATTATAACTATAAAATTAAACAATAAATGAGAGACAAACTTCCAATGAAATTGTAGTATTTTGCTTCAAGGTGATGGAATAATGCTATTTTATTGTGTTTACAGTTTGAAAAAATTGTCATTTTAAGTCATCCATTGCATTAGATAAAATTTATCGTCCTTACACATATTATTGAAAAAACAAATGCTTACATACAATGAATAAATAAGTCTTATATTCCTCAAAACCAAAGCCTGAAATCGTAGCCCCTTGCATGTTTTTTTTTTTTTTTTTTTCAACTTCATGTATTCGTTGAAGCTTAGACCCATCCAAGAACGGTTACTATACATTCATTCCTAATTGTACACGTGAGACAAATCAATTTTTATATTTCAATTGATTATTATGCATACTATGTTGACTAATAATCACTTAAACATGTTAATTATTTGTTTCACTTACGATTAGTAATGTGAGTATTTCAACCATTCTTGGATTGTCCAATGTGGACAGTTCAGGAAGTTGTATTTACATTGTTGTCATCGTTCATGCTTTGTTAATTATCATGATATATTTCGAGCGCATCTCTACTTGTGTTCTCTGGGTGCATAGTGGGGTGTCGTGACAATTTGTTAGTGATGGAAGACTAGCCAAATTTTCACTTCCCCATATCGTGTACTTGGAGAGCCATGGGGAGATGCTGCCGAAATTTATAACGACTACGATAAAGGAATTTGAGCGATTGGTCGCAATGTAAATGCAACATTCCTAAATGGGATAGGATCCGTACCCTTTAGAGTATGATGGTTGATTATAGGATTCACGATGCATGCATGATAAACATTATGAGAATATAATGAACACCATTTAATTGAACATATTATAGGGTAATTAATGAACATGGATAAGAGTTAGATGAATGCTTGGGGTAGGTTTTTGCCAAAATACGTGAAAGGGGTACATGATTTCAAAGAGTTCGCGCGTCCTGATGTAGACAGAGCTTGTAGAATAAGATGTCCTTGCAAGAAATGCAAAAACATAACATTCAAAAACATTTAGCTGGTCCATTCACATTTGTTAGACTTTGGAATGGAGAAAAGGTACACAAGATGGGTGTTCCACGGTGAAGATTACGCAATTCAGAGCGATAATTTAAATGACGCTGAAGATGAGGGGGCAAATATAGTAGGTGGTGATACACGATCAGAAGGGTTAATCGAAATGTTAAGTGAATTGAAAAGGGGGATGATAGTGGACACGGGTGATGTCAGTGTATCGCGTACTAGTGATGAAACTACTTCAGCGGGTACCATACTTTGCGATCCTAGTACATTGAATCGACTTGGTAACCATTCTCTAATCTCATGAGGGATGCACGGGTGCCTTTACATCCAAACTGTAAAAAGTTCTCAAAATTAGAGTTTCTGATAAAGTTGCTTCATGCGAGGACAATGCTTAGGTTATCTCAGAGTGCATTCAACATGCATTTAAGCCTCATTAAGGCAACACTGCAAGAGGGTGAAACACTTCCCAAGTCTTTTTATGAGGCGAAGATATACATGCGTGAATTGGGTCTCGGTTACACTCTAATATATGCGTGTAGGTATGATTGTGCACTTTTTTATGGTGAACATGAAAATTCGATCGAGTGCCCAAAATGTGGTGAACCGAGGTATAGAACTAATCAGAAGGAGGGTAAAAAAATTCCCCAAAAAGTTTTGCGATATTGTCCATTAATCCCGTGGCTGCAATGATTGTATATGTGTAAAAAGACTGCTACAGATATGAGATGACATCAAGAGAAACATCTTCAAGATGGAAACACCCTTAGCCATCCAGCGGACTCTGAAGCTTGGGCTGAATTTGATAAAATGCATCCATGGCTTTTTAGTGATTCTCGCAACATCAGACTTGGCCTTGCTTCAGATGGGTTCAATCCTTTCGGTAACATGACCAACCCATATAGCATGTGGCCAGTTATGATGATGCCATACAATATGCCGCCATGGCGATGTATGAAAGAACCTTTCATTTATATGTCTCTACTGATTCCCAGACCGAGAGCACCTGGTAATGATATTGATGTTTACCTGTGTCCATTAATTGATGAGTTGAAAGAATTATGGGAAAAAGGAGTGGAGACATTTGATGTGCAAACCGGGACAACATTTCGGATGCATGCTACAGTCTTGTGGACAATTAATGATTTCCTTGCATACGGCAACCTGTCAGGTTGGAGCACAAAAGGTTACTTAGCATGCCCAGTATGTAATAAGGATGTTGGGTCCTTATCCTTGAAGCATGGATGCAAGTTATGCTTTATGTGTCATCTCCGTTTTCTACGAATTAGACATCCTTGGAGGACTCGTGCCGTCAGAAGCTTCAATGGAAAACCTGAATGAAGGTCACCGCCAAAGCGGCTAAGTGGGGAAGAGATATTAAACCGGCTAAGGTTGATCGGAGATGTGAAATTTGGGAAACCACCGACTAGTAGAAAAAGAAAACACGCTGAGTGGGAGTTGAATTGGACAAAGGGAAGCATCTTCTTCGAGTTGCCATATTGGAAAGATCTTCTACTACGCCACAACTTGGATGTCATGCACATCAAAAAGAACATTTGTGAGAATTTCATTGGTACATTGCTTGATATAAATGGGAAGACAAAGGACACCGCAAATGCTCACTGAGATATGAAAGACATGGGAATACGACCTGAGATGCACCTGTTTTGTGATGGGGACAAAATTCTCAAGCCATCAGCTTGTTACACATTTTCGAAGGATGAGAAGAATATATTCTTCTACTAGTTGATATTAGTGAAGTTCCCCAATGGATATGTATCGAACATAGCTCGATGTATAAACACAAAGGAAGGGAAGATGCTAGGAATGAAAAGTCATGACTGCCATGTCCTTCTACAATGGGTTCTACCTGTTTTCTTTCATGGACACTTGACTGAAGATGTTCACTCGGTGTTGATTGAGCTGGGAATCTTTTTTCGGCAATTGTGCTCAAAAAAATTAAGCGTAAACATACTTGAATGGTTAGAGGATGACATTGTGATCATATTATGCAAGTTAGAGAAAATTTTTCCACTAGCATTCTTCGATGTGATGGTCAACCTAACTGTCCATTTACCAAGGGAGGTCATAATTGGAGGACCGGTTCAATATCGTTGGATGTATCCTATTAAGAGATAATGTATAAAGTCCTTGTATAATGGTCACGTGATTTCCCTGTTTGAATTTTTTTTCTTCATTGTGTCTACAAGTCTATAATGCTACGTAAAATGCACAGGTTCTTGTCGACTTTGAAGGGGTACGTGCGCAATAAGGCACGGTCGGAAGGTTCAATCATTGAGGCGTACATTGATAGTGAATGTCTTGCATTTTGCTCAATGTATCTACATGATATTGACACAATGTTCACTCATGATGAGCAAAATGCAGACGTTCATGCTATTAATGTCGAAGATGAAGAACCCAGGAGTTCTATATTTCGAGAAAATGTTCGGCCTCTTGGTGCATGAGTTTACGATTTAATTGACATGGACGACCTAGAAAAGGCTCATTTTTACGTCCTCAACAATTGTGATGAAATTGTTCCAGATATCGAGTACGTTGTTCCAAACTCCTTACTTTGCATTGTATTTACATATGCATAATTATATACTTTCTTGACATTAACATGTACTACTGTTGCATATAGAGAACATATAACTGAACTCCTGGCCCAAAATGAATGGAATGTTGACAAAAGACATAAGAAAGAGTTTATCAATTGATTTTGGAGTCGTGTAAGTAACAAAAACTGCTTCAGTTAGAAGCAATGTATGGTTTCACTATTGACGGTATTCTTCTAAACTCCTGTTTATTTTATAGATGAAAGTCATGTTTTACAATAAGGAACCAACGATAAGTAAAGATTTGAACGCGCTAGCATGTGGCCCCGATCAACGAGTTAACCGCTACAGCGGTTGCATTGTTAATAGGTTATGATTTCATACAAAGTCCATCGAACTGCATAGAAGAACCCAAAATTGTGGGGTTGCGGTGCTAGGCACAGAAGGAGATGAAGAAATTGACTACTTTGGTGTGTTGGATGACATTATAGAGCTTAGCTATGGAGCAAACAAAGTTTTCCACCTATTTAAGTGTACCTGGTGGGACATTGGCAATAAAAAGACTGGGATAAACACCAATGCCTACTTCACCAGTGTCAATTTTAGCAAGAACTGGTATCAAAATGACCCTTTCGTGCTTGCGACGCAGGCAGAACAAATGTTTTACCTTAAAGACACCAAATTGAAGGGTGAATGGCATGTGGCCCAAAAGATTCCTCTTCGAAGTTTGTACGCAATTGCAGAAGTGGTAGATAGTGAGATGAGTTCCAGTGAGACTGCATTCCAAGAAGATGAGTCATCTGTCCACGCAACAGTGCAATCTGAAACAGATGTTATCGAAGAAGGCATTGATCCTATACCATTACATAGGGATGGTGTTGGGGCAGAACATGTAGGAGCTGTTGACATTACAATTGAACCTTCTGTAGACGTTTACTTCATCGACGATGAAGAAAATGATGGGGAAGATGAAACAGGGATCGAGTACTGTAGTGAAGAGGAAGACACTTTAGAAAGTGAGGATGATACAGATATGGAGGACGTATAGGGGGGTAAGCATGTTATTTTTGTCACTATGTATATGATATGTGTAAATAACTTAAAAATAGTTGTCTGCTGCATCCATCTAATATTCGTTCTTCATATATGTACTTGTCTATTTTTGTCACTATGTATCTGACATGTGTAAATATCTTAAAAAATTCGTTCTTCTTATATTGGCTTGTATAATTATTCATAGATATGGAACCAGGAGGTCAACATTGGAGACTTCCTTTCAGTCCCACTACTACATCGTATGAGGATGATCCGACATCCTCGAGACCGGCGGAGCCTGTCAGTAGTGATACGGCTACACCATTGTCTGAGCCATCAGCACCTCGGCCAGACATTGATACTACTTATGCGACTGACACGCAGGGTAAGTTGACGACCGTCATGAGTAGTGTTGGTATGGATACGATTCATTTATTTACATGTAAACTGTTGATGATAGTTATTCACGTGTACGATTATAATGTTGTTTTTAAATTAACTCTACTTTCAGCATCTACGTCCACGGTCAGGTTAGGCCGTGGTGTAGCAAAGAACATGTCGCTAAAGAAGCACCTGGATAGGACTAAATAGCGGATTCGGATCGACATTCCTCTAGGATACACCACACCGCTAAACGATTGGTGCACCGCGTGGATAAGGGAGCTCGGCATTATATGCTGATAGTATGCTCCAGTTACCACATTTAGCTGGCCCCAGGTGACTCAGAAGCAACGCATGGTCCTTTACATGTGCATTTTGATAAGTTCCCTAACCCTATATAGCTATTTTTAATTTAAATGTTTTTTTACTTTCAATACTAGCAAATTAACAACTATCTAACATTGTAATTGTATTACCTATATATGCAGGAGGAGCTTGATATGGACATCCTCGAGGATGACCATGTGAGGAGGGCGGTCGATGTCCAATTGTGTAATAAATTTAAGAGCGCCTATTTTTTAGCGATGGGAGATGAAGTAGAAGCTCGGCTATACGATAAGATATCCCAAGAAGATTGGGACATGATGTGTCGCCATTGCCACGACCCGCACTATCCGGTGATGTGTTTGTATTATCACTAATTTTTCACAATGATGTCACTAATATGTCATCATGACATCTTCCTTGCAGGCCATATGTGAAACACATGCTGTGAACCACAGCAAACTCCCTACGACGCATTGCGGTGGATCGAGGCTATTTATAAATCATTGCCAGGTAATTACTATATTTAAAATTAAACAACCATTACATGACATCGTACTAATGATGTCTTATATGATATGTCGGATCTGTATCAGAGAACACACCAACGGCGATCGGGGGAGTGGATCAAGGGTGCGCAGGATCGACATGTAAGTGAAGCAAAAGATTTAGTTTATTACTTGATTCAAAACATCAAAGTTGTAGTCTTAGTTATTTCTTTTTTATCATTTTCATGATTGAAATTAGGCACGGATGGTCGAGTTGAGGGATGCACCTGTTTCAGAGGGGAGTCAGCACATGACAGATTTCGAGATCACTTCCCAGGTGCTTGGGCAACGAGCGGGGGGCTGGGTAAAAGGTCTTGGAATACATTGCCCCAATAGCGTCATCATCCATGGGTGTGGCAGCTTGTGCAGAGATGGAACGACAGCGTCGAGAGGCCGAGTGTGATAAGCAGGAGATGGCTCAACAGATGCAGAGGATCGCTATGGAGAACGCGGAATTGAGATTAGACCTCTCCACCATTCAAGCCCAGATGCAAGCCATGATGGATAGGCAGGTGCGGTTGGAGGAAAGGATGCATCAAGATGGACAAGATGATGCAGGTGGCTCCTCTAATTGATTATAAGGTATTATGATCACAAGTTGAGCTTTATGTTAAATCATGCTAGTCTAGAATGCCTCCTACATGACAGATGCAGTTGATGTGTATTGCATGCTGGTAGTGGATATAGGTTCTGCTGTGCCTTTAACTTCTTATAAATGCTCTATTTGAACCTATCAACTCATTATATGCTATGCCCATTTGGCAGCCACTCAGGTGGGATAATTCATGAAGTTTGAATATGCTTAACTTTCCATTTGTTGGAGGAGGAGAATATAAGGTGGTGTAATCAATGGGGAAGGAGAGAATGAATTGTAATTGGACTAGTGGGTAAATGGGTATGTCTGAAATTGTGACATGTTTGAACTCAACTTATGTAAAAATGTCTATTTTTGTCAACTCATGATATGCTATGCTCATTTGGCAGCCACTCAGGTGGGACAATTCATTAAGTTTGAAGAAGCATCTGAAACATCTTCGAGACATGGCGGGATGACAACTGCAGGGGCAGTTCCTATCCCTCAGTTGCCAAAATTACAAGAAAATGTGTGCAACTTCATGTTCTTCTGTTGAATGGCTTGGACAAACTTCTTTTTTTTGGGGGAGGTTGGGGGGGGGGGGTGGGGGGTTAAAATGACTTAGCACAGCATGCATGGCTTCTGTATAGTTTCTGGATTTTGTTCCGTGTGTTGGACAACTTAAATCTTTAGAAGTAATAGTCGAGGTAGTAGTGGTCATAAGCAGTAAAATATTAGTTACAGATAGTTGTTTTGGAAAAACTGAACATAATTAAGATTTTACTGCTTATCACCACTACTACCTCAACTATTACTTTTAAAGATTCAAGTTATCTAACACACGGAACAAAATATAGAAACTATACAGAAGCCATGCACGCTATGCTCAGTCATTTTAACCCCCGACCCCCCCAAAAAAAGAAGTTTGTCCAAGTCATTCAACAGAAGAACATGAAGTTGCACACATTTTCTTGTAATTTTGGCAAATGAGGGATAAGAACTGCCCCTGCAGTTGTCATCCCACCATGTCTCGAAGATGTTTCGGATGCTTCTTCAAACTTCATGAATTGTCCCACCTAAGTTGCTTCCAAATGAGCATAGCATATCATGATTTGACAAAAACAGATGTTTTTACATAAGCTGAGTTCAAACATGTCACATTTTCAGAAATACCCATTAACCGACAAGTCCAATTCCACTTCGTTCTCTCCTTCCCCAATGATTACATTGCTATTCTTCTCCTCGTCCAACAAATGGAAACTTAAGCATCTTCTCTACTATTTAAATTCTGAATTTAGGATATGGTTGGCATGTATTACTGTTGTGATATGATACATGATTGCATGCTAGTCTAGAATGCCTCCTGCATGCTGGATGCAGTTGATGTGTATTGCATGCTGGTAGTTGATATAGGTTCTTGTGTGCCTTCAACTTCTTATAAATGCTCTATTTGAACCTGTTAGGTGCAGGATTTATTGGAAAACGTCCAATTTACAAACGTTATGCTGCCGAAATTGCGTTAAAATTTTACCAAACAAAAAGAAAAGATAGGCTTAGTTGTTTAATGTTAAAATATTTTTGAAAGGATGAGTGAAACTTATGAATCATAATAAATAAGACAATATAGACTTAGCTAATTTAGAACGGACATTCATTTATATGTTTTTGGTCCGGTAAGCTTAAAACATTCATTGTCGTGCCAAAATCATTGAAAATATTATCTACACTTGGCTGAGGATTTGAAAATTTGAAAAAGTGGTACGTTGAATATATACATAACTCACAGGGAGCATCAGTTTCATAATTATTTAAATTAAATGCTTTCATTATCTCATAACGTTCATGTCCAAATGCCTGGATGACTAACAATACTATAATGAACCAAATACTATCCACTCTTCTCTGCTATTTATATTCTGAATTTAAGATATGGTTACATGTATTACTGTCGTGAATATGCTACATGATTGCATGCTAGTCTAGAATGCCTCCTGCATGGCGGATCCAATTGATGTGTATTGCATGCTGGTAGTGACTATAGGTTCTCCTATGCCTTCAACTTCTTATAAATGCTCTATTTGAACCTATCAGGTGTAGGTTTTATTGGAAAACATCCAATTTATAGACGACATGCTGCCGAAATTGGGTTAAATTTTCCCAAACAAAAATAAAAGATAGGACTAGTCATTTAATGTTAAAATATTTTTGAAAGGATGAGTGAAACTTATGAATCATAATAAATAAGGCAATATAGACTTAGCTAATTTAGAACGAACATTCATTTATATGTTTTTGGTCCGGTAAACTTAAAACATTCATTGTCGTGCCAAAATCATTGAAAATATTATCTACACTTGGCTGAGGATTTGAAAATTTGAAAAAGTGGTACGTTGAATATATACATAACTCACAGGGAGCATCAGTTTCATAATTATTTAAATTAAATGCTTTCATTATCTCATAACGTTCATGTCCAAATGCCTGGATGACTAACAATACTACAATGAACCAAATACTATCCACTCTTCTCTGCTATTTATATTCTGAATTTAAGATATGGTTACATGTATTACTGTCGTGAATATGCTACATGATTGCATGCTAGTCTAGAATGCCTCCTGCATGGCGGATCCAATTGATGTGTATTGCATGCTGGTAGTGACTATAGGTTCTCCTGTGCCTTCAACTTCTTATAAATGCTCTATTTGAACCTATCAGGTGTAGGTTTTATTGGAAAACGTCCAATTTATAGACGACATGCTACCGAAATTAGGTTAAAATTTTTCCAAACAAAAATAAAAGATAGGATTAGTCATTTAATGTTAAAATATTTTTGAAAGGATGAGTAAAAACATTTGTCATGTCCGAACAAGTAAAATTGTTGTGTTTTTTAGTTCTTATAACACTTTGATCAAAAATTGAAAAAGCAACTTTTGCTTAATTTTAGATATTTTCATATAAATGTTAAAAAATTAGAAAATAATTTTGAAAATAAAATTTATTAATTACATTTAGTTTGTTATTAGAAGCTGATGGGAATCTAGGAACCCTTTTCGAGTTCATCAAACAGTCAAATTATGATTTGGGACACAAGCGGACCTTCTTTTAAGGATTGGCTAGTTGAGTTGTTTTCTATACTAGTTTTGCTTGATTTTAAAGATTATCCATATTGGTGGTTCACATATGTTTAGGGTGGGTTTTTTTCTATATTAGTTTTCTTGATTTTAGAGATTCCAATCCTTATTGGTGGTTCACAAAGGCATTAGATAAACAGCCCCTATCCAATTCCTCTACGTAACACCTGACCCCTTCCTCAAAGGCATTGTATCCAAGAACTCCCAACTAGCTCAATCACACACCTTCTCAAAATCATAAAATCTAATTTGAACACAATGCCCTTTTTCTCTGTACGACAAACATCCTACCACTTAAATGTCTACTAAAAATAACATACACAATCTGCCTCTCCCCCACAAAAAACACTTTGTGCAAAAGAAATAGTATTATTAAGGAGGAGTTTAGACTTCACGTTCAGAGTCCAGTACTCCAAACTTCAAGGTAATATGAAAAATATAGGAATAATTGGGATTTGGATGAGATTTGGAAACAATATAGGTATAATTGGGAGTTGTATCATAAATCTTGAAAGTAATATGAACTTTGCAATTTTACAACTTTCGCTTGGCTTTATTTACTTAATGAATTTAAGTTAGTATTTTGAATGACTAAAAAATAGTTTAAAAAGTATATTTATTTTTTACATTGGATTTATAATTATGTAGGTTTTTCGTTAGATTTTGCCGTCATTGAGAAGGGTTTGTTAATTAACTTTTAGGTCTACTTTTGATAACTTATGTTTTTGATAGTGGGCATATCATTTGCAGTGTGTATACAATGAATGAAGGGATTTTATCTATTTTACCCGGAGTTTCTTTTGAAAATTGATTTGAAATGTGATAAGCATGCCCATGTAGATAAAATGAATTTTAGTCTTTCATCTGATAGGTTGTCGCTTATAGTTAAGGTATTATTTAAATATTAATTTTATTTTGCTCGAATCTTGATGCCCTTCTTGCGGTCATTGCATTCACAAGGCAAGATTCAAGAGAAATAAAATTAATATTTAAATCATACCTTAACTATAAGCGACAACCTATCAGATGAAAGGCTAAAATTCATTTTGTCTACATGGGCAGGCTTATCACATTTCAAATCAATTGTGAAAAGAAACTCCGGGTAAACTAGATAAAGAATTGTTGATGCAACCACCACCATCCACGACCTCGTCGTCCTTCTCTGTCTTCCATAACCTCATTGCAGTTAGAGATGGGTATATATCTAACTTCAGTTTAATACATGATTCTGGGCTGCATGCTTGGATTGGCATATCTTGTGAACAATATGCTGGTAGTGGACATTAGGACTGAATGCTTCATTGGAACTCCACACATACCCTGGCTGATGCAATGATGTGTATTGCCTGCTGGTAGATACTTTTAGGTTGTTGCTTGTCTTAATCCAAATGACATCTGTATGATACAAAAATATTGTGACTTGCATGCTTTTGTGACTTGTAGGTTTGGGAAATGTTCTATTTATAGATGACATACTGCCAAAAATTTGTTGAAAATTTTAGGAAAAGGAAAGAAAAATTCGTGAGACTAATTTTGGGCTATGTGATATAATTTTTCGTTGATTTCTTGCTTGCTTGGTGGTTATGCCAATTTTGGTTAGAGTCTGTTATTTATGTTTCAAGGTTTAAGTTTAATTTATGTACAACCAAAAATTAATTGTTAATTGCCAAAAAAGGAGATTGAAAGTAATATAGGGTCCATTAGAATGGATGGAACACTAGAGGAAGTGACATTGTTTCCCATGCAAGTCTGTAGAAATTTGTTTCCCATTTTGCTTGTTGGTTCCTTCCTCCCACTCATTTTAGAGTAGCTAATGGCAATAGGGTTTGATTTTGGGAGGATGCTTAGCCTGGTTACAGTCGTTGGAGTAGATGATACTTCATCTTCTTAAGATTTCCACTCTTCACAATGCACGTATCATCTCTTTCTTTTCTTTGGAGAGGAGCTCTCTTTCTTGGGATTTTCATTTTATAGTGAATCTCATACCAACTGTGTCTACTCTATGAAATATTGTTTATGGGGATAATCCACTATATTCTGATATATGTGTTTTACGGGATGCATGAACACGTTACATTATTTAATGCTTACTATATGAAGCTCCCGTGCACTCGCAAAATTAATTACTAGTTGGATTATTATGAACTGTTTATTGTAAACACCTAGGTTTGGAGTATCTCTATGGAAAATGTCATATTTACAGGAGAAATGCTACCAAAATTTTTCAAAAAGCGTATACTAATTTTTTTAACTTTCTTAATTAATTTGTAGGATTTGCAATTGTGACAACGTCAGGACGATGTCATGCACTACGGATTCAGTGTTTCACTTTCTTTGTTATCTAAACAGATGAAATGTACTTGAATTTGAATTTATATAATGTTTTTGTATTTAAATTTGAATTTGTATAATATATTTGTATTTGAATTTGAATTTGAATTTGTATAACATATTTGTAATTTAATTTGAATTAGAATTTTTAATAATTTATGAATTTTATTGCAATTATGAATGTATAAGAAAATGTAATTTAATTACAGATTTTTACAAAAATTAATAATTGAAAACAAAATTAATTTCACTAATAATTATCCAATTTAAGTATTAGTGACGGTTTCAAAATTGTCACTAATACCCCTTTTAAAAAGTTTTAGTGAAGGAATAAACCGTCACTAATAATAGCTCTGTAGATCAATAGTAACGATTTTAAAACCGTCACTAATATTAGAGCATTACTGATGGTTTAACAATTGTCATTGATAATAGAGTAATAGTGACGGTTTTAAAACCGTCACTAATAATAGAGCATTAGTGACGGTTTTACGACTATCAGTAATAATTGAGTAATAGTGAGGATTTTAAAACCGTCACTAATAGTATGGCTTTAGTGACGATTCTTGGTCGATCCGGTGTAGAAACTATAGTGACGAGCTTAGGCTTTTAGTGACGGTTTTAATCCGTCACTAATACTTTATTATTAGTGACGGTTTGAAATATTCGTCACTAATAAGTATTAGTAATGGCTAGTATAGCGACTAATATAAATTTGTCACTAATAATCATAAAACCGTCACTAATACTAGTAGTGAAGATTTTGTGAGTATTAGTGACGGTTTAAATCTGTCACTAATAATCCTTTTTTTTTTTTTTTTTGTAGTTCCTATAACGTAGAAATTATAATTATGTGAAGAGGGGTGACTTTAAATAAGAATCAGGGCTTAAATTCACATCTTAAGTGGTCTCGGACGATCAAACCTAAAGCTACATCAAAGCTTTGGTTGATCAAATTGAAGTAAACATTTTGAATTTGGTTGGTCAACCATTTTTAAATGAACTTGGCATGTACGATCGACCGAATTGACACGTGTGGAATTCCCAAGCCCTAGTCGACCGAAATCTTAGTTCAAATTTGACCTCGTCGACTGAACCTCTAAATTTGGTCAACCGAACATGCCTTGGTCGACTGAATCTTAGAGGGTTCAGAATCGCCTGAATATGGTCGACCAAAACCTCAGTTGAAAAATGTCACGGTCGACCGAACTTAGTAATATGGTCGACTGAACCTTGAATATGGCTGACCGAATCTCTCAAGTTGGCAAAATTTTTACGGCATTTAAACAAGATTAATTTTTTTTTTAACATTTTTAATCTTTTTCCAAAATACCTAGCGTATGCCCAATGAACATATTTTGGGCATTTATTTTTCAAAGAGATTAGCAACGGTTTAATCTTAATTAGTAAGAGATTAGAAAAAATAATTAAAAAAATTTCTCTGAAATTTTTTATACTCGTACTCCTTTTATTGCTCAAATACTTCCAATCTTTTTAAAGCATACTACTCATACTCTCTCGCACTCATTGTTTTTAAAATCATTTTGAAGAGAACATTTGATTAATCTTTGGGCGTTTATTTTCTTCATCCAAAGCTCATGCTCTCACTTGTTCTTTGTGTGTGAAAATCTATTTTTGAGTGTGAGCTTTTTGAATCTCCCATATATTTTATTGATGAATATTATTGGGAGAAAACTTATATTTGTTACTTTGAAAGACTTGAGCACATATATTTTGTGTTGTGAACTTCTTGCATTTGTACGCACATTGATGTACATTATTTTGCAAGATCATTAGAAAGAAAAAGCCCTAATTGTTTTGAACAAGTTTTTGAAAATCTTTTGGGAAGAGATCTTTTGGGGTTGAATCTTTGAAATATTCACTGTATACATTTTACTTAAAGATTCCAAAAAGTTATTTTGATAAAAATCACCATACTCACACTGAGCTTTTTTCATATCATACGTGAGTGTATTTTGAGTTGTAATTGTTGTATACACTTTCTTGTATTAGAAGTATTTCTTTGTACACAATATTTTATTATCTATTGTATTCCTAATGTATGGTCGGAAGAGGGAGACTAGCCCTGTAAATAGTCTTGGATTGGTTCAGACCCGGTTGTGTGAACTAGGTGCACCAGCCTATAAGGTGTTGTAAACAGTGTCACTCCACCCGTGACGTGAGCTACAAGTGGAATTCTTTTTCTTGTGAGCTTGAGGCGGGGATGTAGGCAGTATTAGCCGAACTCCGATAACATATCGTGTGTCTACTTTTAATTTCCAGCACTTTATATTCCTGCATATGTATGTTATAACTGATATATTGTGAATGTTGCGCATGATTTAATTTTCGCATATTATTTTTATCTGCATAATTGGTACATGCTTAGAAAGATCCTACGTTGTGTATTACTAATATCAGGTTTAACCTAAGAAGAAGTTTTAAAATTCCAATTCACCCCTCTCTTGGGAATACACCAATTCCAACACAATACCATTGATTATACATTTCATTTCAAGAAGCTTCATTTTCCCTATCTCGAGTCCTCTAGACACACCCATCTCTTCACATATAATAAAAAATCTCCCACATCCTCTCTTCCTCGACATTGCATCCATTGTTGCGTGTAGCATCAAGAGTTTTAAGCATCTACCAAAGAATCATGTTTCTTTTTAGCAGAAGGATCCACACCAAATGAAGTATCACTAGGCATTGATTGCTTTATCTACTGCAACTCGGGCTCTGACCATATACAAATTGGGCAAGATCTTGCACAAGGCAGCACATGAATTGTTTACAAAACTAAGGGTGATAAGTACGTGGTGTCACACCACTAATTTATATAATGACATGTAAGAGATGTGGTGATGGAGAGGATAAAATGGAGATATGTGAATAATAGCAAGGGTATAGCAAATTTGTGACCATTATTATTGACAAATAAGGGAATTTTTAAGGCTTTGAAGGATCTTAGTGGAGAGACAAACTACCCTATTCTTAAGGGAATCTTTAATAATTCGGTTCATACTTTGTCGCGAAGTCTCAGGAGCAAGGTGCCCTGGGAGGCGAGTGGAATAAAAATAAGGATTATTTATTGGAAAAAAAAATTAAAATTTAAAGTCGCCACTAACCTGTTTTTCTCGGTGCAGTTAGAACACTTGATTACTACTCAATTAAGAATAGTATCGGTTTGTGTATACTAGGATCGAGATCAAGAGTTTGGTTATGTTAGGGGAGAGTATTCGCACCCTCTACGAACTTGTTCTACGAATGATACCTAATTAATTAAGAATTATCCCCAAATTGAATTTTAATAACATGTTAATTTACTCATTTCTTAAATAAACAAATAAGTTAACAAAATATATACAATTAATGGAAAATAATCAAACGGGTGTGATTTAAGAATGTCTAATAAGATCCCCAAAAGTGGGGATCTTGTTAGAAACCCCCCGTCAGAGCTAATACGGGTGAGACCTAAAATGTCCATTGCCCTTTTTATAATGAAAGGGACACACTCACAAAAAAATATATAATACTATAATATAAACATAACAATAAATGTAATAATAATATAAACAATATAATAAACACAAAATACTAATCATATAAACATAATAATAAAATAATAAATATAATCAACATATTAATAATAAACATTACAATGAACTAAAATACTACACATAGAAATACAAATTAAAATATCAATACGTAATACTAACTGTAAACATATAATATAAACTAAATTACTAAAAATACCACAATAATATATACATATATATATATATACCGTAATAAGTTATACCATATATATACTAAAATACTAAAGATACCGTAATAAGTAATACTAAACATATGAAAATACTAAAATATCATAATAAGTAATACTAAATATATTAAAATACCACAATAAGTGATACTTTAAAACACAATAAACTACAATAATAATTAAACTGCCATAATAAATTACCATAATATAAAATATCGTAAGATAAATCACCATAATATACATGATAATTATACCATAATAATAAACTATGTAATAATAATACCATAATATACATAATAACAATACCATAATAGTGCACTATAATAGTACATAATAAAATATCATAATAATAAACTACACAATAAACTACTATAAAAAAAGAAACTACATAATAATAATATCATAGTAATAAATTACAATAAAGCATAATAAACTATCATAATAATAACAATAAACTATAATAATAATACACTATCATAATAATAAGAATAATACACATACCACAAACTAATATAAACATAATGATAACATAACAATGATCAAGAAAATATAATAACAATATTATCACACAATAAATAATATAAACAACCCTAATAATAATATCACATAAAATACACTAATAATAATAATCCAAACCCTAATGATAATATACAGTGATCAAAACCCTACTAATAATATACAATAATCAAGACCCTAATCATAATGTGTAATAATCAAAACCCTAATAATAATGTGTAATAATCAAAACCTTAAAAATATGCAATAATCAAAACCCTAATCATAAAATCATTGAAATATAACAAAAACAACATGGAAATAATCAAAACCCTAAAAATAATATCCCATAATAATAACATGGAAATAATCAAACCCTAAAAATAATATACAATAATAACATGAAAACCCTAAAAATACATAAACAATAACAATAATCAAAACCCTAAAAAGACATAAAAAATAATAATAACAATAATAAAAACCCTAAAAATACATAAATAATAATAATAACAATAATAATAATAATAATAATAATAATCAAAACCCGATTTTTTTTTTTTTTTTTTTGTAATTTCTTGTAAGAACCTATAAACACATTTCAACATACATAAAATTAAACCAGAATTACTAAAACATTCATAAATTATTAAAATTTAAAATAAAATTATTTAAAATTCAAATACATCCAAATGCAAATTCAAATTAAAATATACAAATTTATTATGTTCATATAAAAATAAATATAGGAAAATTCAAAAGCTACGTGCACATCCAACCCGACTATAGTGCGTGGCATCGTCGTAGTGTTCTCACAGCTACAAACCCTACAAAATAATAATTATACAATAATTCAGCTAGTACATTACAATATTTGAACATATATGCATATACTATAATTAAAAATGATTTGATAGAAAAATGATTGGACATTTGGACATAGTGTAAAAAAAGGATACATTTGTAACTAAGTTGATCAGTGGAAATTCACCCCACTTTATTCGAACATCGTATGTCCGAATTGTAAGCTAAGTGCTTAAAATGAACTAAGTTTACTAAAGTTTGTATTCTAACTTTACTTCTAAGTGAGGAAAAATCTCTAGGGGAGGAGATTTTAGGCACCATCAACTCTGACACATCCATCTTAATTTGACAAACGTGTTGGGACTGATCCTACTTGGTTTGGATCTCGTATGCCCGAATTGGACATCTGAGTGCTTAAAGTGAACTAAGGTTACTATGTTTCATATTCTAACTTGGATTCTAAGTGGGGAAAAAGCTCCCGGAGAGGATTTTTTGGGCACCGTCAACTCCGGCACATCCAGGTCAATGTGACGGACGTGTCGGGGTTGACCTCAGTCAGTTTGGACCTCGTATGTGTGACTTGGATATTTGGGTGCTATAAAGGGTTTGGTTAAAAAGACCAAATCGTCGATGGTTTCCCCTGCACCAGCAAGCCTATATAAAGGGTTTAAGTCATTTTATTTGTTTAAAATCAAAATATTCTCTCTCTCTCTCTCTCTCTCTCTCTCTCTCTCTCTCTCTCTAATTTCTCTCCTAAAACAAGCCTGAGTCAGCTAATAAACATCATTTTGGGATCTCGCGATGATTCTCTATAATTTAACTGGAGCAGTTTCATAAATCAGGCATTCCAGGAACTACTCCAAAACTAGGGTAAGGAAGTTGTTTTTCAAGTTTAGTTAGTTATTTGAATGTGTGGGTCTGGGGAATGTTAAATGGCTGTTATTCTGGGGTTTAGTTGAATAAATTAGGGTTTATGAATATAGGGCTTTGTGTGTACACCGCAGACACGATTTTAGGATCCTTGCAGGATTTTCTTCAGGAATCAGGTAAGGGGATAAATTATGTCAGGTATTTTTAGAAAATCTATCGGTTCAAAATACAGTATTTGATTATAGATGAAAACCAAGGTGTAGTCCCAAGAGGAGCGGTGAATTGGGCTATTATAATTTCTTTTAATTTTTTTTTAATAAATTATTAACCTCTTTTAAATCTTTCAATTAATTCTTGACTTCTTGTTAATTTAGAAATCACACAAAAACTTAAGTTTTTTATTCGATCCACAACCTCACAAGTTAAACAAAAACTTCAATCAACCAATCAAATAACCACAATGTGTTCAATCAAGATATACTATATAATTCTTTTGGCAATTCTCAGCTTGGTTCTATGTAGCCTTGTGAAGAATGAATTTGGTCTTTCTATATGATAAAAAATATAACATTCACACTCTTTCCAAATTTTATATTTCAAATAAACCTTCAGTTAATAGGTTTTGGGGTGTTGACCATTCAACGTACTCTTTTATAGTTTCTGCAAATTATTGATCAACCAAAGTACTCTCTTTCGATTTTCGCAAGTCTCAAAAACAAATTAAACTTCAGCTTATTTAAAATCCAAGCCACATAGTTTTTACGATTAGGAAATTTAAATCATCCATGCAGTTAATATATTTGCTGAAAAATAAAGAGAGTAAGGGAAAGAGAAGGAGACCAATGTTTTTATGAGGTTCGGCTGATCCCCAGCCTACGTCCTCGCCATAGGCAAACCACCTAAGGATTCCACTATACCTATTCCTTTCCAGGAGGAGCAAACCTTATACAATTCCCTCTTTTACAGGTAGCGATACCTCTCCAAAAGAAACCCTATGCTTGGTAACAATGATCCAACAACCCTGAATCTTCTTCAACACAGGAAAGAAGAGAAAAGAATTTGTATACAAGAAACACTCTCAGATAGAGTAGGTTAGTACACCAATGAGCACTATATACTTCAAAGTAATTCAATATAAATTAATTTAAGCTCAATAAAATTTTAGCACCAAATTAATCTTCCTTTGATTGAAAGGTTCAGACTTTGAAAGCACAATTTCAGTGTGAGAATCAGAAAAAATTCAGTTGAATGTGTAGTAAGATCTTAGCAAGAATGCCTTTGAGAGTTGAAAGCATGTGAGAATCTTAGACTGTTGAATATGTTTCTAGGTCAATGAAAAAACCATGTCTTGGGGGCTTTTAATAGAGTTTTCCTTGCTCCCCATGTTGACTTGTAGTGTTTGGTCAACTTTGCAAAAGATTTGAAGCCCTAGAATCAATTTAAAAAAATCTTCCCCTTGGTACTTTTAAAAAAACTTTCTTCGAGTGGCAATTGCCTAACATGACAAGGCAGGCGCCTGTCTCAATTCTAAATCAAAAGTCAGAACACTAGCAGTCGCTTGTCAAAACATTGGCAGGTGTCTGACACCTTTCTACCTACCAGTTCTTAAAAAAAAAAAAAACAAATTGGGCAATTGCTTGAGAGGTTTGGTCATGTGCCTGGCATTCAAAAACTTTGTTTTTTTTTTTTTCTAAGATTTTGACTTGAAAACTTTTTCCATTTGAGACCTTTATACTTTATAACTTTAGAAAACATATTTCAAGGTCTTTAAAAAATGGTTTCTTAGATTTTAATTTGTCCTAAAGAGCTTTAACCATTTTATATCAAGTCTTACTTGAAGTATTTACATCAAGACTCTCTTAATGACTCTAAATCTTTTAGCTCTTGGAGTCTCATGCTTTTCTTTTGCTTTGAGTCCTTTCTTTGAGCTTTAAACCAACTTTGAGCTTCAATCCTTCAAGATTTCATAAAATATGTCAATTTTTTAGCTTTAACATCCTTTTAAATTAAGCCACTAGTTTGCATATTTCCATTGTGCTATCTAAGTTTTGATTCCTGAAACATATCAACTTGAAAGCATATCAAATTACCTTGATTTGTTATCGTCAAAATATGAGTCGTAAGCCTTGTCAAGCCAAGAATTTCCCCCCTTTTAATGATGACAAATTCGAAGCAAAAAGGGAGGATACCTTAAAAAGGCTTCCCCTTACTATACACATATATGAAAAAAAGTTTCAGTACTCAACCATAGATTGCAAGCTTCATTTATGTCAAATAATCAAACAAGGTTCTTTAAGCATAGCATATATCAAATGGTCAAGCATACCATTAAGGATATCTCAATAATATTTATTTTAACATTTTATTTATTTATTATTTTCTTTAGCCTTATATCTCTTTCTTTAGCTTTATATCTCTTTTGCTCTCACAACCATTCTCCCCTTTTTGACATCAATCAAAAAGAAAAAATGAACAAGTATAGTCAATAACAGAGAATGTAGTATAAAGTAGTATAGCCATCCAGAGCATTACATGCATAATCAAAATGCTAGAGATACACGCCAAGAAGGAAAAGTACCAATTAGCAATACAAAAAGCAAATAGAGCACCAAGTGTTTAATACATCCGAAAACTAAGATAAGAACATATCAGAACAACAACAAATCAAAAGATCAATAATCATCTTTATCTGTAGCATCATCAGAAGTGTGTTCAGATTCTTCTTTATGTGCTTCTTCATCATCTTCATGTTCCTCAGAATCTTCTTCATATGCAGGGTCTCTGGAAGGAGCGGAGCTAATATCCATAGGTGATGCACCTTTTGAGGAGCTGGCCAAGTCCTTCTTAATTGTGTCCAAACGCTGAGTAATGGAAGAACATTGAGATTCCACAGCGTTGACCTTCCCCTGAAGAGTATCCAGCCCAATTCGCATTCTTTCACTGGAATTGAGATAATGAATATAGAATGGCAGGAACCAGGAAGGAGTATCAAAGGAGGAGGCTTAAGTGTCAAGTGCCTACAACCTTTATGAAACCAACCTTGAGTGTACTTTATATAACCCATCAACTTGAGAGTAATGGCTGAAAAAATGTCATTATAGGTCTTTTTAATAAAGTTAATGGATAGTGTAAGGATGTGATGATAAGCAAGGATCAGATTCAACATCCCAGCATAAGGAAGAATGATGCGGGGAGTGTCTTCCTTCATGATCATCCATTTTATGATAAGACTTGATAGGTCTAGTTTCTTACCTTTCAAAATGCACCACATGACGAAACAATCAAGGAAAGAAACATAATCATGTGAGCATGTAAGGGGTTGGATGTTGTAAGTGATGAGTTTGTGTAGAATCAATGCTTGGAGGTTCAACTGTTTGCAAAGCTGGGGATTTCCAAAGTAAACAGGTGTGTCAGTCATTACAAGTGGTAGGAAGTCCTATGGAGTAAACCCTTGCTCCATAATCCACTGTTGTTCTACGGGTTTATATTCAAAGTCTCCCAGCTTGACACAGATAATTTTCCCAAGTGATAACGGTGTGAGGCTTATGGTTTGCCCTAAGAGTTTAGTGGTAAAACCAACTTCTTGTTTCTCCATATTTGCATAAAATAGCTTAACCAAATTGGAATAATGTCCATTTGCTTGGTATGTGATGAACTTCTCCAATTCAATATCTTCGAGAAGTGTGATTACGCTTCAAAACTGCGTAATTGGGCAACTTAACCCGAACTTTACGGTTTATATTTTTACTTAAATTTCTAAAATTGTCCAATATTTTAATAAAGTTCCAAAATTATCATTCTTGAACTTTATTGCACTATTTATGAAGTTTTGGTAATTTTTTGTCGCAGGAAAATTCCCGGGAACCAAAACCGACACTTGTTCGTATTTCATGCATAACTTTTCCGTGTAAACTCCGATCAAGACGATTCAAATTTCTAGAGAAAGAGTAAAGTATTATCTACAACTTTTCTGTTTTTGTTTTTGTGAGATATGAGCTCCAGAAGAGTCAGATTTGCGATGAACAGAGAATGAAAAAAATAAAAAAATAAAACAATACGGGTCAACTCTTTCCGAACGGGTCGGGTCGTGGCTTCACGGATCCTAGGGCACCCAATTTCCCCTTTTTATTCTTCTGTTTCTTCTCCACACACAGCAGCCCACAAGGGCTCCCCCTCTCCCTTCTCTTCTTCCTTTCCTTTCTTTCTTTTATTTCTTTCATGTTTTTGTTCTTCTTCTTTTTCAATCTTTCCTTCTCTCTGCATCTCAGTTATTTCTTTCCTTCACCCGATCTTCCTCTACTTTTCTTCTTTCTCTAACCTCTCTGTTTTTCAGCCTCTCTCTCACTCAGCTTCCTCTTCCCTCTGCAACTCCCCGCAACAAACACCATTACAGCCGCAACAGCTACATGGCACAGCAGCAATACCAGCCGAGCACTCTGCTGCCGCCACAGCAGCAGCCCCATACCAGCACCCATAGCAGCAGCCCGTGCACTAGCTTCCCCTGCTCCAGCTCTCCTCCAGCAGAGTAGCAACACAGCAGCTCCAAACTCACACACAGCAGCTGCATCTGCTGCCATGGCCGCCCCTCTCTCTCTCTCTCTCTCTCTCTCTTTTTCTCTCTCTCCTCTCTCTCTCGCTTTATCTCTCTCTCTCTCTCTCTCTCTCTCTCTCTTTCTTCTTTATTCTTTTCTTTTCTTTCTTTTGTTTTCAATTGCAACAATATATTTCTTCTCTCCTTTAGTTGTTTGTTAGAATTTTGAAAGATTGTTTGAATTGGTGTTAAGTTATTTTAATTTCTTTAGTGGAATTTAATATTTATTTATTTATGTTTCTTTTAATTAATGTTATTATTAGATTGGATGGATTTAATTTAACTCCTTTTATTTATTTATCATTCCTTTAGTTCCTTTTATTTATGTTTTTATTGTGTTTTATTTTCATTTAAGTCAATTGATAGTTAATTGTTTTGAGTTCTTGGTTCGTAATAAAAGTTCAGTTTTTAGTCTGCATTTAAATTGTGATTTTGGTTCGTAATTTTTAGTTCATGTTAAAGATTTGATTTTTATTCCGTGCGTGTGTGTGTTTGATTGAGTTTCCATTCCTGCATGTTATAATTCCTTATTCAAAGTTGTCATCTTTAATTAAGCTTGTTTCAGTGTTTCCTTAAGTAGACTAGGATTTCTGTTATTGTTATTTAATTTAGTGCGTGCTAGTTTTAGGACTTTAAATTGCGTGTCATTTAATTTGTAAAAAGTAAAATTGAACCATCTTGAAAATCCTGAATCTGAACTGAGTTCAGTACCTTTTTAATTTCGATTGGAAGAACGTAAAATCTGAGATTAAACACATTCCCTGAGGAGACGATCTAGCTCTTGGGCTTAATATTATACGACAGAACTCCTATACTTGGGATAGCTTCTGAGCTGCTCATTTTTTGAGTGAGTCAAGTTTTTGGCGCCGTTGCCGGGGAATGTCGTTCTTAGTCTCAAATTTACGTTTTTCCCGTCATTTTTATTAGTTTTAAGAAAAACAAAAAAAAAAAAAAACAGAAAATTTTTTTAAGTTTTGAAAAAATGGCTGCACCTGCACCGCGCACGATAATGGATTTTTTGCAGCTTGAATATGCCACTGCATCCTCTTCCACTGTTTTGCCTTATGACGAGCTTAATTTCATGATGCAGAGTGGGAGGATGTCATTACTACCCGAGTTTTACGGGTCGGAATCTGAGTGCCCTTATCAGCACCTAGCAGAGTTTGAGTTAACCTGCAACATGTTTTTCTCTTATGCTAGAATTGACAAATCTACTATACTGAATTTATTTCTTGCTACTTTGCAGGATAGGGCACTGATTTGGTTTCATTCTATGAGACCTCATTCTATCATTAATTGGGTTGATATGGAGCGTGAATTCCTGCATGCATTTTGTCCCTCACAGAGAACTCAATTTTTGTAGGAACAGATTCTTAATTTTGTGCAGCAGGATAACGAAACATTTCGGGCTTGCTGGGAGCGATTCAAGGATCTACTAAGCACTTGTCCACATCACGGGTTCGACTCATGGAGGTTAGCTAATTGTTTTTATACTGCTCTTACTCCTAATTGCAAGTGTTTTGTCCAGACTATGTCTAATGGAGAGCCCGTCAGCGAGGATCTAGATCAGGTATTATCATTCTTTGATTACTTAGCTGACAATGTCCCACAGTGGAACACACGATGCACTCAGGCACCCATGACTGCACACCCTATCAGCACAATTAGTGGTGGTGATGCATATGAACCACCAAAATGCCCAAACAACCCTCCGCCTCAATATCATCCACAACAAATCTCTCCGAGCTGTACGTCGTCAGACCTTTTCGAGGATAGCATAACACAAATGGCGAACATGCTCCAACAATTCACGCAAACTCAAGTCGATCATAATAATGAATTGCGGGATACCATTAATGCGATAAGCACGCAGTTGGACATCTTAGAACAAGAGGAATCACTCGTGAAACCTCAGCCTAGTTCTCAAGAGTACCAGCAACCGCAACAACAAATACATGATGTTTCTTTTGAGACAGCAGAGGCCACCATCACCTTCAGTAGCAAGAAAGACGATCCCCAATCTGAAATGCTCATCGCCGGGCAAACAGTTGTCCCAGCACCGGAAGTTACGGATGAAATAGATGAATTCAAAGAAAAATCAGAGGAAATAAGCCCAAAAGCGGAGCATTTAGTTGATGATGAAACTGATACTCATATGGAGTACCAACCTGTGGTACCTCATACTCCGAGCTCAGAAACCATGAAACCGTCACTCCCGCCTGAATTAGATGTTAAGGAGCCTAGTGTGGAGGCAGACTCTTGCAGTGGTATGATGATATGTACACCCGATAAAGAGGGTCACAAGTATGGTGAGCATATAATTTTCAAAGAACCAGGTAAAACTTTTAATGTTAATGCTTTTGAAGAACTACAGGTAATTGCTCCAATAACTTCCCATCACACATTAGTTCGTAAAGAAGCATATTTCCTAGACACAAGGTTGAATAAAGACCCTTTCTTATCCACACACAAGGGTCGACCTGTACAAATTGTTTGGTACTTTGACAAGCATTAATTCATTTGAGGTTGATTTTCGTGCAGGTATGAAGACTGATCCACTGTGGCGGCTTAAATTTGGAGAACCGCCAATGCAATTTATAGACCTGCAGCCACCAGACGAAATTCCTCCAGAGCCTCCGCCAAGACAATTGTGATGTTTTTCTTTTCCTTATTTTACTTTTATTTTATATTATTTTATTTTTAGTTAGTTTTCAGGTCTATTTTCTCATAGTTCAATCTTTGTTTTCCATTATTTCGCCACTCAAGTACGCCTTACTTTTCCCGTGCACAGTATTTTCTATTTCCCCTTTGCTTTCACATTGAGGACAATGTTCCACTTTAGTTGGGGGGGATGAGCATTCGCATGTGACACTGTGCACATACACGTACTGGGTTTTAAAAACAAAAAATCAAAAAAAAAATCAAAGAAAGAGAGAAAGAAAGGAGGAGCACTGAGGAATTACATTGTACTATGTCATGCTTAACACTTTGTATACCCTTCGCATACTTGCATATAACTTATGAATGACACACTTGAGTCAATCATGTGTAGTTTCTCTCTATATGATCTTATGACTCCATGAAGAATTGATTGGTAGTACATTCGTGTCAATTTGACTATATAATTTCCTGTATTTATACGGCATCTCACGAGACTGAATAAACACATTCATGTGATTCATTGCACTTAGGGTTTCCTGTGAGCATTGAGAGAGCACCCGTGGAGACTATGACACCTTGTGAGATATCCTTGAGCTATTTATCGTCCTTTTGAGCGTTAATATCAAATCAGAGTTCATGGAACTCAATTCTCTTTTTCTGGATGATTCCTTTGTACATTAGTCCATGTTTTGATTTTCTAGCCTAGAGGTGACACCTAGTGGGGAGATAGAAACCTAGGTCTTGTAGCCTACTCAAGATGTGAAGGTTGAGCCACCCCTAGAGATAGACTTAATTCATGAACCCCTATTCGAGCTCAATTCCCATTGATTGTTTGAAGATTACAAAAGAAGTGTTATATTGTCCTTATTGCTCAAGAAAACATAGAAAATAAAGAATGAGCACGAAAAAAAAATAATAAGCAATACACATGCGCATGAAATGAAATGTCAATGCCGGCCCAAATACATATCACAAAGAATCAAGGACACGACACATATTTTTCCACGTATGAAGATTCTTCAACCGGTTAATGCCTCAGATGTATTCACGACAAGTTTGTGAATGAGTTGATCTAGGGTGGTCTCTATTGGATATGGCGAGTAGGTGAGAAGATGCTAGGGTGAAGGACCCGACACCTCATAGATAGGCTAATCCTTTCCAGACTAGTCCACTCCATATACTTAGCGTTGTTCCTTTTAATATGTGGGGTGTTTGATCCCGACACTCCTCCTCACATATGATGAGTGAACCCATTTTCTTTAAGTGTTCTTGAGGGTATACCAGTTAGACCGAGTCAAAGCGACCGTTCTGTAGGTGTCCACTGGCGTCATAGGTGTATTGAGTCACACACATCACACATACCTCGAGAGTTTACCTGTTTATACTCAAACTTATATGATTGCATTAACTCTGAATATGCCACTGATTAACTTCATGTGAGTATACTACTTTCAAATCACATATAAACGATGAAACTTGCATGAGTGATGTGCTTTGGAGTCGTGTGCATTGAATATGAACGAGCTTGTGTGAAATTCAATCGTATTCTCGTATGTGAAATGGTATGCTTGTGTTGCATGTGCATTGATTTCATGATCGCCGGAGTATGCAGTTGTAGACACCACCCTGAAATTCATTCACGTCATTTGCTAGAGACTAGCAAAACGTTAGTTGGGGGGTGTGATTACGCGTAAAACTGCGTAATTGGGCAACTTAACTCGAACTTTACGGTTTATATTTTTAATTAAATTTCTAAAATTGTCCAATATTTTAATAAAGTGCCAAAATTATCACTCTTGAACTTTATTGCACTATTTATGAAGTTTTGGTAGTAAAATTATTGTATAAAGAAGTGATAAGTCGAAAAAAATTATTTCTAGGGTCCTAATATCGGCGTGCAACCAGTGTAAACTTAACTACTTCGAACTGAATTCTTGAGACATAGTCAAGTTATGAATTAATTCTTTTTAACCTCACATTTGTGATCTTGTTCTTTGTCAAAGCAGATTTTGGGGTGTACACAGCGGGAGATTGTCTAAAGTGGATTCATCTATTGTTGTGTACCAGATTATGATGTCGACTTTAATTGATGGACTGTGGATAAAGTAATATAGTTCGAATAAAGAAAAAACACTATAGCACTTTAAGAATTTCGGGTGGGTAGGAGGGCAATAGCTCTCCGGGGAAAGTGATGGAATCAATTACCATGATTTCAACATACACAGGAAGCGAATACTTCTGAAAAACGAGTAGGAATAAGAAGTTTTTACTTCATAAAATTCTTCTAGTGAATGATAATACGCAATGGAAGCAACATGATTTTCCTCGAATGTTTAATCTCCGGGTGGGCAACAAAAGGAAATGGATAAGCGACAAAAATCATCAAAATACTTCACTTGAACAATTGTGGTCTCACCAACCTTATTGCGGGAAGCGTGGGGGCTTCTAAAATTTCTTACTTCTGTCTCCTTCATTGAGCTAGATGGGCGTCAATAGCTTGATGTGGTATTGAAAAACCTTTTTAGCCATGTGTGCGACAAAGTGTGAAATGGTATAGTTGGGTTTACATGTGGTAATAATAATTATGTAACCTTTTTACCGAGTTCAGCTTAAGTGTGATGCCACTGCGGGGAAGTTTTTCTAGTGTGAGTTAATTTTTTTTTTTTCTTGAGAAGTTAAATTAAGTCTTTTTAAGTATAAATAATACGTGCCACTGTCGGGATGAATCCTCATCTAGCTGATACACTGAACAAGGGGAAAAAGATTACAGTATCATGCTTCACTATTGGTTCTTTATGAAGGCTTTAGACTAGGAAGTTTCCTTATGATTTGTTATTGTTGTTAGGTGTGGTTCATTCCTTTCATCGCGCATTAACATCATAGTTACCAGAGATGAGTCGTTAATGGGAAGTTGTAGTCTAGTGATGGTATGGTTTTGTGGGTTTCTAAACCTGCCGTTTGTGGCAATGGCTTTTGGTTTCCCAATATGTGGAAGGTCCCTAAGTATTTGCGAATCACTGGTTCAGTAGTGGTATCTTATATTTCCCGAAACCATTTAGAGTAATAAAATTTGATGATGTTGTGTGTGACCCTGAGTGTAGCAGTAGCTTTTGATGGTTGTATGGCATCAGAATTCATCGGCTGAGAAGGCTGGGGTACGGAGGGGTTATTCCACTAGTCAAACATGATCAATGGAGTGCGGCTATTATAATAATCGGTGAACGTCTCACAGGTGGCCGAAGAGTTCAGTAGGTTTTAGCTGGTGAGGGTAGTTTTTGATAAAAAAGAGGAAAAAAAAAAGGAGGGGAAAGGGAACGAGGGGGGAGGGAAAAAAAAAAAGGGAAAAAAAAGAAAAGGGAGGAAGGAGGGGGGAAAAAGGAGGGGGGGAATGCGCAAATTACCTATTGGGTCTGGGTAGATTGACCGGTGCCGATAACATACACAATACCGAAAAAATTCAATTAATAAAATCAAAGTTGCAACATAGGAGGTTGTGATAATGATGATTGAAGCCCGAAGTTAACTTGCAGGCATTGGTGATGATCTAATGTCTGGTCACGCCATTTCATAACCTTGAGGTACAGCGCGGGAAGGGGGGAAGGAAGGGGGGGGATCTTGTTCCATCCACTAATTTAGTAGGGATTAAGTTACCATGTGTGACAACCTTCCATGCCTTCCAATCCATTGTTTGAAGGTAGATTCTCGTACATTGTTTCCAAAGAGTGTAGTTGAGTCCACAAAATATGGGTGGTCTAGTAGAAGATTGGCCTTCACCAAAGGGAGCTACTCCTATGTGTGCCATCTAGATCTTTATATAGCTTCTTATTAAGATTTACTATAACGAGGCCCTAATACCAATTGAAAACGAAGGTGTAGTCCCAAGAGGGGGGGGGGTGAATTGGGTTATTAAAATTTATTTTAATTTATTTTATAATTTCTTAACCTCTTTTAATTCTTTCAATGAATTCTTGACTTCTTGTTGATTTAGCAATCACATCACACACAACTTTAAAGTCTTTTATTCATCCCACAACTACACACCAGTTTCAACAAAAACTTTAAATAAACCATCAAA
Source organism: Malania oleifera (assembly GCF_029873635.1). Taxonomy (NCBI): domain Eukaryota; kingdom Viridiplantae; phylum Streptophyta; class Magnoliopsida; order Santalales; family Ximeniaceae; genus Malania; species Malania oleifera. Next base: position 43,257,056 of record NC_080421.1, on the reverse strand, counting down.
CACCACACTGTGTTCAAATCAAAGATTCTATATAATTCTTTTTGCAATTCTTTTTTGCAATTCTCAACTTGTCCGTATGTAGCCCTACAAAGAATGAATTTGGTATTTCTATATGATAAACAATATAATATTCACACTCTTACCAAATTTTAGATTTCAAATAAACCTTTAGTTAATAGGTTTTGGGGTGTTGACCAATGAACGTACTCCCTTATGGTTTATGCAAATTATTGGTCAACCAACGTACTTCCTTTCGGTTTTCGAAAGTCTTAAAAATAAATTAAACTTCAACTTATTTAAAATCCAAAATACGTAGTTTTTATGATTAGGAAATTTAAATCATCCACGAAGTTAATATATTTTCATAAAAATAAAAGAGAGTAAGGGAAAGAGAAGGAGACCAAGGTTTTTACGAGGTTCAGCTTATCTCCATCTTACGTCCTCGCCTTAGGCAAACCACCTAAGGATTCAACTATACCTGTTCCTTTCTGGGTGGAACAAACCTTATACAATTCCATCTTTTACAGGTAGAGATACCTCTCAAAACGAAACCCTACGCTTGGTAACAACGATCCAACAACCCTCAAATCTTCTACAATACAAGAACCAGAAAGAGAACTTGTTATAGAACACTTTCCAATAAGAGTAGGTTCGGATACCAATCAACCATTATATAGTTCAAAGTAACTCAATATAATTATTGAGCGCAATAAAATTGTATCATCGAATTAAGCTTCCTTTTGATTGAAAGTTTCATACTTTGAAAGCATAATTTTCGGTGTGCGCATTAGCAAGAACTCAGTTGAAATGTTACAAGATGGTTATCAAAATCCTTTGTAGAGTTGAAGCACGTAAATTCTTAGACTGTTGATTGTTTACTGGTCAATGAAAAAACATGCCTTGTGGGCTATTCTAGTTTTTCTTGCTCCCTTACGTGAACTTGGAGTGGTTTGGTCAATTTTGCAAAAGAATTTTGGAGCCCAAGAAATGATTTCAAAAAATCTTCCCCATTAGTAAGTTAAAAGAAAACTTCTTTTAGTGCATCGCCTAGCCCAACAAAGGCATGTACCATCTTATTCACATCAAAGTCAGAACACTGGCAGTCACTTGTCAAAACATAGGCAGGCACCTGGGAAGACCAAACAGGTGCCTATCAGGCACCTAGTAGGCACCTGACACCTTTCTATCTGCCAGTTCTTAAAAAAAAAAAAACAATTTGGGTAGTCTCCTGACATTCAAAAACTTAGTTTGTTTTTGTTTCTCTAAATTTTAAGCTTTTGAAAAAACTTTTTTTCCATTTGAGACCTTTATAATTTATAACTTTGGAAAACATATTTCAAGGTCTTTTAAAAATGGTATCGTAGATTTTAATTGGTCCTAAAAGCTTCAACCATTTTATATCGAGTCTTACTTGAAGTACTTACATCAAGACTTTCTTAATGACTCTAAATATTTCAGCTTTTGGAATCTTCATGCTATTCTTTTGTTTTGATTCATTTCGTTGAGCCTTAAACCAACTTTGAGCTTCAATCCTTTAAGCTTTCATAAAATATTTCAATCTTTGAGCTTTAACATCCTTTTAGCTTGAGCCACTTGTTTGCATATTTCCATTGTGCTATCTAAGTTTTGATTCCTAAAACATATCAACTTCAAAGCACATCAAATTACCTTGATTTTTTATCATCAAAATAAGAGTCGTAAGCCTTGTCAGGCCAACAATATAAAATATTTATATGATTTTCTGGATATTTTAGGTATAATGGGAATGGTAATTTATGAATTATGTTTTTTTTTTGGAACTAATGTTTTTGATTAAGTAACTCCTATAGCAAAATTCTATCATTTTTAGGGCAAAAAATATGTTGTTTTTTCCCACAGTTTAATTATATTATAAGGGCAGCACTCACTTGTGTGGCATGATTTTGATATGCTAATCTTTATATCAATGCATTCCCCCCTGAGTGTTGCCCTATATATAAACTATTTGGGGAAATTCCAGAGGAACTTTCAGGTATTACAACACAATTAAGAAGATATTTCATTTCACGAAAATTTTTTTATTGATGATATGTTTAATGCTTTGTTTAAAAGTACAGATTTCCATGATTTATAAGTTACAATTGATTTATATATTACAGTTAAATTACTTGCAATCTATATATTTATAACATGCTAGAACTTATGCTGCCATATGCTGATGATACTCTATCCCATTTACTGAGAGGTGTCTCACCCCAGAATTCAAACATTTCAGGAGATCCAAACTTGTGAACGGAGCGAGCTCCAAGGTAGAGAAGGTGTTGGTACATTCCTAGATTTAGGGTAAGTGTTGAGTTGGGAGATGAGTTTTGTATAATCCCTAGGAAATTTTATGGTTTTTGGGAATGCACGTGTATATTTATGGAGATAGTAGAACTCTGGTATTGCATATAAGGTTTATGTATATTATGTTTTCCGCTGCATAGATAGTATGTATTTATGGATAGGTATCCCTAGTACCCACTTTTGGTCTAGGACAACATTGTGGATATTATTATTTGTATTAGAGTAATATAATATTTTTTTAGAATAATAATATAGCAGAATTTTCGAGTCATTACAATTTGGTATCACAACCTAGATTGCTAGGTTCCGTAGACTTTATTGTGAGAATTGGTGTATTCCCAAGAAGGAGGGTAAATTGGAATTTTGAAAATTCTTTTTAATTTTAACCAGATATTAGAAGTATTTCACAACCTAAGGTTTTTCTAAGCATATACCAATTGTGTAGATAAAACTAATATGCAAAAGTTGAATCATGCGCAACATTCACAATATATCAAATATAACATACATGTGTAGGAATATAAAGTGTAAGAAATTAAAAGCAAATACATAACATGTTATTGGGGTTCGGCCAATACTGTTTACGTCCCTGCCTCAAGCTCAGAAGTAAAAGGATTCCATTAGTTGCTCACTTAGGGGTGGAGCGACATTGTTTACAACCTCCCTCTCCTTACTAGGCAAGGGAATACCCCAGGTCAGATTAACAGGGTTGACCCCAACCTTTACAACAACTTATGAGGATGGTGCACCTAGTCCTCCTGACCGGGTATAAACCAGTCCAATGCTCTCCTAACCGAGTTTGAGCAATTCAAGACTATTCAAAGGGCTAGTCTCCCTCTTCCGACAACCTTTCAAGAATACACTAGATAATCAATAATTTTTGTGTACAAATAGATGTGCTTCTAAATTAAGCATATGATGTACAATAATATGCTCAACACACTTACGTATGATGGGATATTAAGTTCAACTGAGATCTGGTTTAATCAATATATCAACTTACAACAATATGTGTATCTATATGTATATGTGTGAGTAAGTGAGACCTTACATGCAAGCTAATATATTCACAATATGAATAGTCAAAACACCTCTACAACCCTAGGAAAATATTATAATAGTATTTTTCAAATATCAAGCACAATGGATATTAGGGTTTAAGCTTGCTGAAAATATTTTTATGAATACCAAGAAACTTGCAATAATGATTCAAGTTCTTAAGCAAATGAAGAGTTTTTTCCCAATCCAATATTTTATAAGTTAAAATACAATGAGAAAAACTTACGCTACTCTCCAAAATCAACAATTGAACAAATGCAAGTACTGGGAGAGAGTTTTAGCTTGCAAAGTATTAAAAACCAATGATCTCTCTAAAATAATGTAATGGAATGAGTCATGAGAAAGAGACTTTAGCAATTTGCTGTATGTGGGGAGTAATGGAAGATTTTAGCCAATAAAATTTTTAGAAAAAATTGTCGACTAACCCACTAACGACTATGCTAATCTTATGCTAATTAGGAAAAATGAGGAGGTATATATAGTTTTTGCAAAAAATATAACTATTGGGAACAACAAGGGTATTTTGAAAATTATTTAATTAGTTTTAATAAAAATTAACCATGTTTTACTACGGTAAAAATTTTGCCAACCAGAGAGGTTCGGTCAACCATATTGCTAAGTTCAGCTGACCGTGGCAATTTTGAACTACAAAATTGGTCAACCGTCTCAAGGCGATTTTGAACCCCTTGTAGGTTTGATCAACCATGGCTAAGGTTTGGTTGACTGCTCATATGGTTTGATCAACCGCGGCTAATTTGAACTGCACAAACGGTCGACCAAGTTGTTGGGGTGTCAGACTTTTTATGCTTCGGTCGACCAGGGACGATACGTTCAAATAAGAATGGTTGATTGAACGAAGTCGACAGTTGACTTCTGACCGGTTCGATCGATCGAGACCACTTAAAATGTACATTTAAGTCCTATTTTGGTGTCTATGCTTCATCAACCCAGTGTGAATAAGCATAAGGCATTTAAGATATATGGGTGATGGTTCCTATGGTCAATCTAAGGCCTCTTGAGCATATGCATCCCATCATGCATGATATTCAAATATTACATAACATTATTAATTAGAGACCAACAAATTAGAAACTAAATACAATACAATAAGAACAAATGTCTTCTTCTTCTTCTACTTTTGCTCTTCTGATTCGTCATAGAATACGCCGGATGATATGGTCTTAATGTTCCTCCGTACTTCCATCTCTTCCTTATGTGTGCGCTAACATATTAAGCCTACTCAGGCATTGAATACACACATGAGTAACATGTGGTTTGTCATTATCAAAACTAGGGATCAAACTCAAAAAGTTAACAATTTCCCCCTTTTGATGATGACAAATGCACCAAAGAAAAATCAGGTTTAGCCCAACCTCCCCCCCCCCCTAAGAATATGCATAAGCAAAGAATAAGCAATATAGATCAAGCATATTTACAAAAGAAGACATTTCAAAAAAAATGTTTTTAGTTTAGGCATTGAGGCATAGACATGCATACAACTCAGATTTTTACCCCATTTAGAATATTGTCCTTAAAAAAATCCCCTTTTTGCTCAAACATTTTGGTCATAAAAGTTCTTCCCCTCTTGGCATCAGCAAAAAGGGATAGGCTAAGTATAAAAAATTTGTCATTTGAAAATAGGCTTAGTTTAAGAGAACTTCCCTCTTAAAAAATATTTACCCCCCCCCCCCACCTTTTTAATGTTTAAGCACAACAAAAATTCTCCCAATTTCATCATATAGTATTTTGGGCATTAAAACAATCTTGAAGATATAACATTTAGACACATAAACATGAAATAAGATATGTCACATGTAAAATTATTTCTTTCCAAATAAAAAATATATGTAAATAAATATATATCCCCCTTATGATATTGTCAAGAAAGACCAGGGTGCTTGCTGAAAAAGAAACGTTAAAGATCATGTAAGCAATATTTTGTCTTTGCTAGTTTGCATGTTAGCATAGTCATAATATAACCAGAATAATACCCCAACCATTATTAATCCGAAGATCTTGACAATTTAAAATAGGGATCATATGGCATCAAAAACTTATGGCTAAGGCAAACAATTTTTTTCAATAATTAAGCACATTTAAAGCAAACCCAGGAAATTTACAAGCTGATCTAAGCCTAACAGTTTGGTGGAGCATAACGAGATAGAATTTTTTTTGTGAATCTCCCCCTTTCCGATTATAAATCCCTAACTTAGATGCAATAAACTGCTTATATAAGTTACAGACTAATATCATTATGCTTAGTAGTATAAACCATCATTTTGAATCTTTTAAACCAACCATACTGATTATTAATCAACTACATTTTGATCAATACAGTCATCCCTTTAGGATGCAAATGCATCAGAAAATACATATTAAAGCATACAATATTGTTCATAACCAAGAACAATCCATATCAAGTTATGAAGCTTTAAAAGATGGATATGATGTTCGTGATTCTCTAAAGAGCCTAAATATTTCAAAAGAAATTAAAATGATGCATATGGATCCTTTATGTTCTTTTATAGGGAAGGTGCTTAGCTCTCTAAATACCTGATGATTATGTAAAGTTGAAATTCAAAATTTTCAGTTTTCACTCATCCTTTAAAAAAATATTTGAACATTAATTTTATCATAATTATCTATGTACAAAGTTTTATTTTGAAAAATTTTTGTCAAAATTTCGGCAGCATGTCGTCTATAAATTGGACATTTTCCCATAAACTTGTACCCGATAGCTGGTTATTCTTAACAAAATATTCATATAAAGCATGCAACAACCTAAATTTCACTACCACCATGCAATTTTTATTACTGCATTCCCCATGCAGGAGACATTCTAGACTAAGCATGCAATCGAGTAGAAATTATCAATTCATAAATAATAATCTATCCATTAAAGAATATAAACACTAAAGAGCAATGGATGGATTTGAGTTCAGTGCAGTTCTTAGAAGGCATATAGAGATAAATGTCAAAAGATAATGAGAGCCTTTTAATTTATATAACCATGAAAAATATATGCTCCCCCTGAGTTATGCCCTTCATCATTTTATGCCTTTTTAATCTCTAAATATTTTAGCAAGGTTCCCCGTAAGTGTTTCAGCAAGGTGTTAATCTTGGCATTTGATTGCATAGCTTAATTCAGACCAAAAATCACAAACAGTATTTTTTCAAGGTCATAGCCTACCTACCTCTTTCTTTGAATCTTAAAATGCGTGCAGAGGCACAGATTGAATGACTTCCATTAATAACATGTGCATAGGTTCACTTTGAGATATGGTATGTGGTGTACGTACGAGGTTAACAAGGAGAGGAAATGAGAGGGAAAGGCTCGAGGTGGGGCACAGAGGATGGAGGGGTTAATAGATAGATTCGTGCAAGGAAATGGTAAGGAGATTGGGTGAGCTGGTTTAAGGGTGAGGGGGAAGCGTGGAAGGAGGTAGGGGGGGAGCAAATAAAAAACTAAGAAGACCGGACACAAGTGAAGGGGGGAAAAGGGAAAGAATAAGAAAGAAAGAGGAACGATAAAGGGGGGATGAAATACGGAGAATAGGCAGGGGTATTGGCGGCCTTTTTTTAGATGGCTTATCATCAGATTATGACCTAGTAGCCATTTTAAGAGCTATTCAACACAATCAGGTAATATATAGCTCTAAAGGAGTTTGATTTAAAAAGTTGAGAGCTATGGTGCTAACAGTATAGATTAAATACTCTCAAGGATTACAATTTTTGTTAAGTTAAGATTATTCATTATGAGTGGATATGATTTGCAAATTTTTGAGTGGAATTGAATATGGTCCAAACGCTTAGGCAAAGAGCATTTTTGAGTATATGCTTTTTCTTCAAACATGTCTCTTTCGGAACATGGAAAGTATCCTAATAAGTTACTAAATTTAAAGCAGGATACGAACCAAGGAATAGGTTCTCTTTAACCGAATGTGATTAGGGTGTGGTAAATTTCCTATGGATGAGATCAACCAAAAATTATAGATTTACAATTTAACTCAAGGGGAACATCCCCGTTGATTCCCGGAGAACTCTAATTTTGATTATAAGGAGGGATACTTTTTTTAGTACTAGATACCTAGGTAATTTAGTATCATTGGTGCTTTATATCTAGATGATTGACTCTATTTTTTTGATTTATGAGATTAGGATTAAAGATTATGAATAGTATGGATCCCTAAAGGTCATCTCGCCATCTCTGTGCAATGGACAAACAGTTGCTTAACGTAAGAATGTTTTTACTTTACGCATGAACTAAGGCATTTAAGATTTTTACCAGCAAAAACTGCTTGTCCATTTGGAAGTGGATTTCATTCAAATATACTATAGCCAATCACTATGATATATATTCGGGTTAAGTTTAGATTGGATCTTTTATTTGAGATTTCATATTGGCAAGATTTTATAATAATCTTAGTATATAATGATAGTGTATAATTAATGCACATACTAAGATTTCACATTTTAAGCATAGAAAGACCACCTTCTCTAAGCCTTTTTGGGTCATCACGAACCCCCCTTAAACCTAGGCTATCAGGCGAATTTAAAATGAATATTTAATTCTTATTTGATCCACTCTCCCTCAAGTCCTACGAAGTTTGTTTTCATGATTACCCACGCCATTTACTTATCTATGCCTCTGACACTTCAAGATATATATTTATATCAGAAGTGTCTTTTCCCTTTACAGAATGAGCATATTTTGTTTATATGTGAAAGATTATACTTATTTATCCTACTTTTACTCAATGAGGTATTCATGTGACAGTGGGTCTTGTAAGACGAACTCTTTCTGAAAGATTTATTTCTTTTAATTTTCAAGGTTTTTTAACATAATTATTCCTTTTCATATTTTAATTTGAGCATAACTCTAGACAAATCATTTATTACTTACTTCCTTTAAACTAGATGATTTTTCTAGATCTCATTTAATCTGTTTCTTGTTCTAAGGTATCATGATAATCTTTTCGATTTTCTATTGTACTACCAAAACCTTTTAACTTTCACTTTTGAAAGACTCTTTTTTCTTCTTCTGCTTAGTACAGTCTTAACTGAATTTTATGAGTTTATTTACGGTGTAATCCCAAGAGGAAGGGGGGAGGGGGGTGAAATTGTGGTAGTTTAAAGTATTTAAATTTTCCTCTTCAAACAGTCCCTATATTCAAATTGACCCAACGCTCTCACAAGGACTGAAATGAATTCAATTCAGTCATACAATATATTCAATTAGTACAATTCAGTACTATCTATTCAATAATACACACATACAATATTAAGTAATAGATAAATCGATGCGGAATTTAACAAGATTAAGGGAGAGAAACAAACTGGATTTTCACATGAGGTTCGCCTACCCCAGCCTAACGTCCTTGCCTTGAGTACCCACCACCCAAGATTCTACTACTAAAAATAATCCGCGTCGTAACTGGTGATGGAGCTCCCTTACAACCTGTTTGCTTACTATGAGGCGGAACTTGCTTCCTCCTCATCCCCGGTTCACAACCCGAAAAAAAAAATGGAATACATTTCTACAAGAACCTCAAATATTTGCATCTAACAAATCTGTGAGTACATTAGTCCCTTATACACAGCAAATGATAACAATTGAAAGCCAGTATGTATGCAAAAATTAGGATCTATTTATGATACAACTGAAACAGTTCACAGAACTATCCCTTTTATCTTTTATCAGTATCCTCCCAAAAAAGAATGTTAATAAAGCAAAGCTTTGGAAAACTTAGGGGTTTACTTTTTAAAAGACTTTATACTACAAAGATATCATATAGGATCTTTAAAAAGAAATATAGTCTTGAAATATTTCATAATCTAAGTTCTAGCTATCAAAACCTTATAAGCTTAAATATTTGAATAAAAGTGTAACTTTGAGTGTATAAAAAATTTCAACAACAATATTATTTTTCTCAAAAATGCTTTTTGCACTAATATAATAGATCTCTTTGAATAAAACTATAACTTGGAATGTAGAAAGAGTTCAAACCTTAGAAAAAAATTCTCAATAGATTTCTCAAATAAACAACTATAAGAAAATCAGTTGCTTGTTCCCAAACACAATTTTTCTTTATCTACAAACAATGAAGAAGACCCCTTTTTAATCAAATATTGAAAGCTCAATAAAAAGTTACTCAAACCTCAAAATCAACCTTAGATTTATCAAAAGTGTGCTTGGATCTCGAAGATGCAAATTCCCAAAAAAGCATCAATTCTCTGGAGTGCAGGCAATAATGTTAGAAATAGAATTCACAGCTCTCTTAAGATTGTCAAAATACGTTCAATGCTCCCAATGCTATGCAAAAAGTGGTACTCTAGGGTTTAGAAAGTATATTTATATGTGTTCTCGGATCTAGGATGAATCCTAACTGTTGGATCTATTAAAAAATCAATTTTTCGTATGTGTCTGTGCTCGAACGTAAGTTAGCACCCCGACATTCGTTGACAAGTGTACAACACTAGTTCATCGACGACAGCCCTCTCTGAAATTTTAGTGCCCTTGGTATTTTCCTGTCGATGAAACAATGTGTTCATTGCCGAGTGGCCTTTATATGTTCGTCGACGAGGCCTTTAATAATTTTCCTCGAATATTTCATTTCAACTTAGAACTATTTCAAATAAATTTTTCATGAGATACATGAGTCCTAAGGTCAGTATAAGAGGTAATTGAGCTTCAAAATATATCATATGACATGTAAATACATCAAATCTAGATACCAATTCCCATTAAAGTCTTCAACTAGAAGCTTTTTCCTTCATCCTTTTTCGCTTTTAGTTCCACGGGTTGTACCAGGTGTATATGCTTTACTCCTTGTGGCTTCCATGACTAATTCACCTTTCATGCATGCTAAATAATATTCCTACTTACAATCTCAATGCACAGATCAAATACCAAGTGATTTGTCATTATCAAAATAGGATTGGACTCATAAAGTCAACATTATGCATTTTAAATAAAGTACATCTAGTTCTTTGTTCAAGGGCATGCTTTCATCACAAACTTCAACATATGATTCATCACAAAATTTTTCACAATAAACATCACATGAATCATTTACAGTATTATAACAAAGTTTGACAGATGATTCTACACATGATATTTTGCAACAGTCAACACAAGAATCATCAACTGCATCATAAATTGAAATAGGTGGTGGATTATATACCTCTTCATTGATTGGCATTATTAATGCATGATTTACTTCCTCTAGACCATTTGAGCTTAATTCCTTCAGAGTGACGGTCTCCTTCTCTTTTTCCTCTCCATATTTCCTATCCAACTCTTCCCATATATCCTTTGCACTTTTACATGCCATAATCTTATGAAAATATTAGTCTCTAAAGCAGAGTATAATAAATCCATGGCATATGAATTCACATGCAATAAATTAATATCATTTTCATTCAATGGCATATGAATTTCCTTAACAATCACCTGCTAGGCCCTCTGATCCATAGATTTTATAAATATGCCCATTCTTATTTTCCAATGGGTGTAATTGAAACCATAAAATATAGGAGGCCCAGCAGGTGACTATCCCTTACTGAATGGAGATACACCAATTTGAGCCTTTGCGATTTTTTACTTAAACGTTTAAGTCTATGCAACGAGTCTCTAATACCAATTGTTGGAATTGGTGTATTGCTAAGAAGTGGGAAGAATTGGAATTTTAAAACTTCTTCTTGGGTTAAACCAAATATGTGTAGTATTTTGCAACCTAGGGTACTTCTAAGCATATACCAATTGCACAGATGAAAATAATATAGGGAAGTTAAATCATGCGCAACATTCACAATACATCAAATATAAAAATACATGTGTAGGAAAATAATGTGCAAGAAATTAAAAGCAGACTCACAATATGTTATCGAGGTATGACCAATACTGCCTACGTGCCCGCCTCAAGCTCACAAGCAAGAGGATTACACTAGTTGTCACTTGCGGGTGGAGTGACACCGTTTACAACCTCCCTCTCCTTATTAGGCAAGGGAATACCCCAGGTCATATTAATAGGGCTGACTCCAACCTTTATAACACCTTAATAGGATGGTACACCTAGTTCTCCTAACTAGGTATAAACCAGTTTGGTGCTCTCCTAACCAAGTATGAAAAATTCAAGACGATTCACAAAACTTGTCTCCCTCTTCCGACAACCCATTGGGAATGCAAAAAATAATCAATAATTGTTGTGTACAAACAGATGTGCATATAAACTAAGTAGGTGATGTACAATAGTATGCTCAACACACTCATGTATGATGGGATATTAAGCTCAAGTGTGATATATTTTAATCAGTATATCCACTCACAATAATATGTGTGTCCATGTGTACACGTGTGAGTAAGTGAGAGCTTTGATCCAAGCTAATATATTCACAATATGAATAGTCAAAGAGCCTCTACAACCCTAAGCAAATACTACAATAGTATTCTTCAAATATCAAGCACAATGAATATTAGGGTTTAAGCTTGTTGAAAATATTTATATGAAAACACAAAACAAGCTTATGAAACTTGCAATAAGGATGCAAGTTCTTAAGCAAATGAAGAGTTTTTCCCAATCCAATATTTATAAGTAAAATACAATGGGAAAAACTTTAAGCTACTCTCCAAAATCAAGAGAGAGTTTAGCTTACAAAAAGTATGTGAAGAACAAAAATGATCTCTCTCAAAAATATGTAATTAAATGAGTGTGAGAAAGAGATTTTGGCAATATGCTTGTATAAGGTGGGACTATGAAAGATTTAGCCCAATAAAATTTTAAGAGAAAAATTTGCTAATCGATAAGCTAATCTTATGCTAATTAGGACAAATGAGGAGGTATATATAGTTTTTGCAAAAAATATAACAATTGGGGACAAGAAGGGTATTTTGGAATTATTTAATTTTTTTTAAGAAAAATTAACCATGTTTTATTGCAGAAAAAATTTTGCCAACCCGAAAGGTTCGTGACTCACTCGAAAAAATGAGCAGCTCGAAAGCTATCCCAAGTATAGGAGTTACGTCGTGTAATAAAGCCCAAAGGTTAGATCGTCTCCTCAGGGAATGCGTTTTAATATCAGATTTTACGTTCTTCCAATCGAAATTAAAGATGTACTGAACTTGATTCAGATTCGGATTTTCAAAATTGTTTGATTTTACTTTTAACAAATTAAATATAATGCAAGTTAAAGTCCTAAAACTAACATGTACTGAACTAAAGAATAAAAACGGGAAACCCTAACCTACTCAAGGAAACATCAAAGCACGCGTTAATTAAGGATGGTAACCTAGAACATGGAATTAAAAACACACTATGGAAACTTAATCAGATTCACACACACTAAAAAAAAACAAACTTTTAATCAAATCACAATCTTGAACCAAAATGCAAACACATTACGTAACAAAAGCATTTTTCTCTTTTTGGAATTTTTCTTTTTTTTCTTTTTATTTTTTTATTTTTTTAAGAGATGGACCAAAGAATAATAAACAAAAAGCAATTAACTTAAAGTCTTCAAAGCTAACACTAACATTAATCAAGGGCAAGATAAATGAATAAAAACTAAACTTTCAAGAAAAAATTACGTAGCAAATATCCAAATCCTAAATGCAGATTAACTTTAATAAATGAAATAAAATAAAATTTATTCAATTGCAATTTAAAAAGACAAGGAAAAAAAAAGAAAGAAAAGAGAGTGAAAAACAGAGCCTTGGGGGTTGGGGCGTGGCTGTGTTGGCCGTGGCAGTGCTGTGTGGTGCTCGTGTCTGCTGCATATGATGGTTGGCCACTGCTGTGTGTTGGTGAAATTCCTGCAGCCGCTGGTGTGCTCGGGTCTGCTGGTGTTCCAGCTGGAGAGGAGGCAGTGCTGTGTGGTGCTCACGGGTTGCTGTGGAGGAACAGGGGGCTGCTGTGCTTGTGTTTTTGCAGCTGCAGAGACACACGGCTGCTATGTTGGTGCATGGCCAGCAAGGGGCTGCTGGTTTTGGATGAGAAGGCTGCTGCGTGTGGTCCGGACAGCAAGGGGCTGCTGTGTTGGTGTGTGGCCAGCAGCTTTCTTCGAGTTGCAGGATGGCTCGTGGCTGGCACTGCTGAAGACGGCTGCAACTGGGGGAACAAGGGATTAAGGGAGAAGGAGAATATAGAGAAGAGACTAGGAAAGGAGTCTGAGATAGAGAGAGGCCCGAAAGACAGAGAGAATGAAAGAGAGAGAACTGAAAAGAAAAGACAAGACAAAGAAAAATTAAAGAAGAAAAAGAAGGAGGAGAAGAAGAGAGGAGATGAGAGAAGAGTTTGAGGGAGAGAAAAAGGGTGCCGGAGGCACACCCTGCGCAGGGGAGAAAAGGGAATTAAATAGGATGGAGGAAAGAAGCTGTCCTAGGACCCGCTGGAGCTAACCCAACCCGGATGGGAGATTTGACCCATTCATATATATATTTTTTTCTCATTTTATTTGTTCTCTGTTCGTCACAAATTCTGCTCTTCTGGAGCTCGTATCTCACAAAACTCAAAACACAAAAGTTGTAGATGATCCTTTCATATTTCTCTATAAATTTGAATCGTCTCAATCGGAGCTCGGACGGAAAAGTTGTGCATGAAATACGAATAGGTGTCGGTTTTGATTCCCGGGAATTTTCCTGCGACAAAAAATTACCAAAATTTCATAAATAGTGCAATAAAGTTTAAGAATGATGATTTTGGAATTTTATTAAAATATTGGACAATTTTTTACATTTAATTAAAAATATAACCATTAAAGCCCGAGTTAAGCGTCCAATTACGCAGTTTCGGCGCGTAATCAGTTCGGTTGACCATATCCAAGGTTCGGTCGACCATATTGCTAAGTTTGGATGACCGTGGCAATTTTGAACTAAGGAAATGGTCGACCGTATCAAGGTGATTTTCAACCCTTCATAGGTTCGTTCGACCATAGCTAAGGTTTGGTTGACCACTCATATGGTTCGGTAGACTGTGGCCAATTTGAATTGCATAAATGGTCAACCAGGTTGTTGGGGTGTCATACTTTTTATGCTTCGGTCGACTAGGGACGATACGTTCAAATAAGAATGGTTGACCGAGTGAAGTCAATAAGTTGACTTCTAACCAGTTCAGTCGATCGAGGCATTTATACTGCCAAGGGTTTGGTCAACCGAGACCACTAAAAATGTGCATTTAAGTCTTGCTTTGGTCTCTATGCTTCATCAACCTAGTGTGAATAAGCATAAGGCATCTAAGATATATGGGCGATGGTTCCTATGGCCATTCTAAGGCCTCCTGAGCATATGCACCTCATCATGCATGATATGCAAATATTACAGACCATTATTATAGACCAACAAATTATAAACTAAATACAATACAATAAAAAAAAATATCTTTTTCTTCTTCTACTTTTGCTCCTCTTATTCATCATAGAATACACCGGATGATATGATCTTTATGTTCCTCCTGGCTTCCATCTTTTCCTTATGTGTGCTCTAACATATTAAGTCTGCTCAAGCATTGAATACACATAAGTAACTTGTGGTTTGTCATTATCAAAACTAGGAATCAGACTCAAAAAGTCAACATTTAGTGTATAGTGGAAAATAATATCTAGGTATAGGAATGGGTCTTGATAAGTGTAAGAAATGGGTGGACTGAGATTTTAGTAAATCAATAATGGAGATTAAGATGAGAATTTAGGTTTTTGTGTTGCAGCCTGGAGGTAATGACTTTGGGGTGGTTTCTATGATTTTCATCGAATGACGATTTTGGGAAAACCATGGTAAACTATCATTGGTTTTTGTTTTTGAGTTGTAAGACTGAACCTTAAATTAGTTGATTGGTGGTATGAGAATATTTTGTGGTTCTTAGATAGATTAATGTATTGGTTGTATTATGAAGTTAGGAACCTTAGACTATTTTCCTTCTATTTCAAGATGGACCCTCGGAATGACAATATGTATGTTGGTGGTGATAATGATGCAAGACCCTCCAGTATGAGCAGCAATGATTCTGATGTAGTACAGCGTAGTGTCATCCAGCAAGTAATGGCATAAATAACACAAAATTCTAAAGAATAGGACTACCCACCCGCTGATCATGGTTGTATGATTAGACAGTTCACTCATATGAATCCTCTAGCGTTCTTAGGGGGAGCCGGCCTATCTATAGTGGAGAATTGGATTCAAGAAATTGATAAAATATTGACAGTGCTGCACTACATTGATGAACAGAGAGTTCTCTATGCTACATTCAGGTTGACCGATGAGGCCGAGCGGTGGTGGACACCTATGAAATTATTGGAGAAGCAGAGGCCAGTACTAGTAGCCATGACCTAGAAACGATTTAAGGAAATATTCTTTGACCGATAGTTCACCACTAGAGAAGCTAAGGTGGAGGAGTTTTTGAATTTGATTCAGGGGTACCTGACGGTTTAGCAGTACACATCAAAGTTTGTTAAGCTATCTCGCTTTGCCCCATACATGGTTCCATATGAGGTGAAAAAGGCAAGAAAATTTGAGAGAGGCTTGAGGCAAGAAATTTATGAACAGGTGGCAGTATTGAAGGTGCAATATTTTGCAGAACTAATGGATAGGGCCGTTTTAGCGGAGGCGAGCAGGTAGAGAAGTGCTGGGGTGTAGATCCAAAGGAAGAGGCCAACACCTCTTAATTTTCGAGCGGGTACCAATTGAGGTCCTTGGAGGGGAGTCAAATATAGCGGGGCTCAGAGACAAGAGATGGGAAGCTGTGGGTATCAGGGTGATCAGAACTACCCTATTTGCCCAAGATGTAGTAGGAGGTATATGGGAGTGTGCCGAGCAGGAATGAATATCTGCTATCGGTGTGGTAAACTGAGACACATGGCACGAGATTGTCATGCGTAGCTAGGCAATGTTCCTGCTCCTAGACAATTTTAGGGGAATAACCAAGCACCATGAGGTAGCCAGCAGAGGAATACTATATAGGCGCGAGTCCATGTACTGACACTAGGAGATTCAGAGGCAGCCAAGGATATGGTGACAGGTACAATTCCTATATTATCAATTAAAGTTACTATTTTATTTGATACAGGGGCCACACATTTGTTCATTTCCTAAGAATATATTAGACTATGAGGGATAGAATCTAAAGAATTGGATGCTGAATTACCTGTGGCCACACCAACATAAGTAATAGTGGTTTGTAGGAAAGTGCTTAAAGGCTATCCAGTAGATAAACAGGGGAGAGTTCTACTAGCCGACCTCGTAGTGATAGAGATGCATGGGTTTAACGTGATTATGGGGATAGAATGGCTAGCTGCTAATCATGCCAGCATCAATTATCATCAGAAAAAGGTAGTATTCAAACCTCCAGGGGAGTTTGAGGACAGATTTGTAGGATCGTGTGTGCGCTCCTCACCTTAGTTATTATTAGCTATTCAAGCGAGGAGGCTACTGCTGGATGGGTGTCAAGGGTACATAGCTTGTGTAAAGGAAAGTCCAAAGGGAGAATTGAAACTTACTGATATTCCAGTAGTGAGGGAATTTTCAAATGTCTTTCTGGAGGATTTACCCGAACTACCCCTTGATCATGAAATTGAATTTGATGTTGATTTATTTCTAGGGATGGCACCGATTTCTAAAGCACCCTATAGAATGGCTCTAGTAGAGTTGAAAGAACTAAAAGATTAGCATTCGGAATTATTAAACAAGGGGTTTATCAGACGTAGTGTATCACCCTAGGGAGCATCGATTCTGTTCGTAAAAAAAAAAATACGGGAAGATGAGGATGCGTATCAACTACAGGGAAATCAATAAAGTGACTGTTCAGAATAAGTATCCTTTTCCCCGTATTGATGACTTGTTTGATCAGCTCCAGGGAACACGAGTTTACTATAAGATTGATCTTCGATCTAGGTACCATCAAGTCAAGGTCAAGTCAGAGGATGTTCCAAAGATAACGTTCCAAATTCGGTATGGCCATTATGAGTTTTTGGATATGCCATTCGGATTGACGAAAGCTCCTGCTGCATTCATAGACCTGATGAATAGGATTTCCATCAGTACCCAGACCAGTTTGTTATGATTTTCATTGATGATATTCTGGTATATTCAAAGAACTTTTCAGAGCACACACATCATTTGAGGAAGGTGTTACAGGAGTTGAGAGAAAGGAAAATATATGCTAGACTTAGAAAGTGTGAATTCTAGTTAGAGAAAGTTACATTCCTTGGGCATGTGATATTCCGGGATGGTATCTTTGTAGATTCAAGCAAGATAGAAGCGGTAGTGAATTTGGCGAGATTGAGGAACGTTTAAGAGATCAGAAGTTTCTTGGGTCTGGCAGGATACTATCGTGGGTTCATAGAGGTATTTTCTAGGCTATTAGGGCCTCTAACACGGCTAAAAGGGAAGAATGTTAAGTTTGAGTGGAATGACAATTGTGAGCAGAGCTTCCATGTTGACTTTATGATTCTAATCTCTTTTTTGATGCTGAAGAAACACGGTGAACTTATGTGTGTATTTAGCATGTGAACAAGTCCATAATTGAGATCACACATAAGGGACATGGAGATTAGGGGCCAAGATGGATAATACGAATATATCTGGCTTACTCCATAAAATGAAGAGTAAGGAGATTGAAGAGATTTTTTTTTATTTTTTATTATAATGGCATTTCAGTCTCTGGTCTGTAATAATGGTCTATAATATTTTCGTGTCATGCATGATAGGGTATATGCTCAAAAAGCCTTAGAATGACCATAGGAATCATCGCTTATACAGCCTAAAATGTCTTATGCTTAATTACTCTCGGTTGATGAAATATTGAGACCAAAATAGGACTTAAATGCACATTTTAAGTGGTCTCGATCAACCGAACCCAAGGCTATACAGAAGTTTCGATCGACCAAACTTATCAGAGTCAACATGTTGACTATTCGGTTAACCATTCTTTAATGAACTTGCACTCCACGGTTGATTGAATTGATAGGTGGCTAACTCCCAAAGAACTGGTCAACCAAACTCATAGTTCAAATGGGCCATGGTCGACCGAACCTTGAAAGGTTCGAAATTGCCTTGATACGGTCGACCAAGTCTCAAGTTCAAAATGGTTACGGTCAACCGAATTCAATAATACGATCGACCAAAACCTCTCGGGTTGACAAATTTTTACCGCAATAAATTAGGGTAATTTTTCATTAAACATGCTTAAGAATTTTCAAACATACCCAACATATCCCCAATGGTTATATTTTTTTCTAGCTCTATATATACCCCTTCATTTGTTATAATTAGCAAGTGATTAGCATATACATTAGCAAAATTTTTCTCTAAAAATTTATTGTGTTAAATCTTTCATACTCCCAATTTTTACAAAGCATATTGCAAATTCTCTTTGTCATACTCATTTTAATCACATATCTTTGAGAGATATTATTTTTGTGGATATACATTTGTTAGGATCAAGCACTATCGGTTCTTCTAAAACCAATTGGTGGTAAAAGGGGTGCAACTTTTTCCTTTAAACGGCAGCGCAGAACCCCGCACTAAGCATCATGTGGACATGAGGGGTTGCACCAATCCCAAGCAGGGGTGCCGACGAGCTAGCACGCCAAGAACTATCAAGCTAGGGCCCGCTACTACGATCCCTCAAAATAGGGTTGATTGTTGACTCACCATAAAGCCAACAATCACCCCCTAACAACTACCCTAGGAGTGCTCAAACCTGTGACCTCGCTCTGATACCACTTGTTAGGATAAAGCACTACCGGTTCTTCTAAAACCAATTGGTGGTAGAAGAGGTGCAACTTTTTCCTTTAAATGGTAGTGCAGAGCCCCGCACTAAGCATCAGATGGACATGAGGGGCTGCACCAATTCCAAGTAGGGGGGCTGACGGGCTGGCATGCCAAGCACTGTCGAGCTAGGGCGCACTGCTACGATCCCTCATAACAGAGTTGATTGCTGACTCCCCATAAAGCCAACAACATTCACTCTCTTTGCAAGTTAACAACTCTCACATACTTGCATTTGTTGAGTGTTTTTTTTTGGAGAGTAGCTAAAAATTTTTCCCATGGTATTTTACTTATAAATATTACATTGGGAAAAACTCTTCATTGGCTTAAGAACTTGCATCCTTATTGCAAGCTTCATAAGCTTGCTTTGTATTTTGATAAAATCATTTTTAGCAAGCTTAAACCCTAATATCCATTGTGCTTGACATTTGAAAAATATTTTTGAGATATCAGCTTAGGGTTCTAGAGATGATTTGAATATTCATATTACAAATACATTATCTTGAAACCAAAGGTCTCACTCTCACATATACATATTAAGACACATATTGTTGAGAG
Organism: Malania oleifera; assembly: GCF_029873635.1. Classification (NCBI taxonomy): domain Eukaryota; kingdom Viridiplantae; phylum Streptophyta; class Magnoliopsida; order Santalales; family Ximeniaceae; genus Malania; species Malania oleifera. The sequence continues at coordinate 43,237,357 of NC_080421.1, read as the reverse complement.
TTAACACATTGGTTAACGAAATCTCACTTGAACTTAATATCCTATCACATGTGAGTGCATTAGTTGATTGTGCGCAGTGGTACATATCTACTTAGTGTAAGAAGCATATTTGTTTGTACGGAAAAATTGAATATCTGTTGTATTCCCAACGTGTGGTCAAAAGGGGGATACTTTTCGTGTGAAAAGTCTTGGACTAGTTTAGACTCGGTTAGGAGAATTAAGTGCACCATCCTATTAAGGTGTTGTATTAGGTGTCGTTCAACCTATTAAGTAAGCCATAATGGAATCCTATTTCTTCTGAGCTTGAGGCAGGGACATAGGCACAGTTGGCCAAACCTTGATAACATATCCTATGTCATTTTCTTTCACTACACTATTTAATTTTCCATATTTATCGGTTTCTATTTCATTTTCTATGAATGCTTGCGAAATACTGAGATTGCCTTAACTATCTACATATTTTATCATTTAATTATTAGTGTGATTGGGATTGTTTAGAAAGACCCTGGGTTGTGAATTATCGATATCTGGTTTAACCTAGGAGAAAATTTTTAAAACTCCAATTCAGCCCCCTTCTTGTGAATACACCAATTCCTACAATTGGTATTATAGCCTTGTTACACTACACTTAAACGTTTTTCCAGAAGATCACAATGGCTCAATTTGGTGTATCCCCATTCGGAGAGGGACAATCACTTACTAGTCCTCCATTGTTTTGTGGTGTTAATTACACCCACTATAAAATTCAAATGAGCATCTTTTTAAGATCTATGGACTGGAGGGCCTGACAAATGATTGATAAAGGAATTTGCATGCCTGTAATTGAAAATGATAATAACTTAATGCATACAAATTCACATGCCATGGATTTACTGTGTTGTGCTTTAGATTCTAATATTTTCCTTGAGTTTATGGCATGTCAAAACGCAAGGGAGATCTTGGTTAAGCTGGAAAAGAGATATAGAGGGACCCAAGATAAGGAGACTGCCACTCCAGATGTGTCATGCTCAAATAACCAGAATGTGGTAAATCATGGGGTAATTTCATTAACAGAAGTAGAGGTACATGATTCTATCTCTAGCGCTATTGATGATTCTTATGCTGAATGTTGTGATGTGTCATATGTTGAATCATCAGTTGAAAATATTGATAATGGCACATGTGATGATTCTGGTGAAAAATATTGCTATATATCGTATGATGAATCATTCGATGTTCCATGTGATAAATCTGTTGACAAAGCATGCATTGATTTATATGATTACTATAAAAATGCATCTTGTACTGAATCATGCAATGAGTCTAATGATAATCGCATGCCCTTTGCAAAGAACTAGAACATATGCTATCTAAAATGCATAAGCTTCTAGTTCAGATGTCTAAACGGAAAAAAAATTTTGGAAAATGAATGTATGAAAGTGGCAAGTCAACTGAAAAAATTGAAAGAATATTATGCCACTCTTGGAAAGAAAAAAGATTAATAAAATCATGAAAATTATCTACTTCAAAGAAGTAATGGATGATTGCTTTAGCATAACACCCTTAAGAACTAAAAGAAAGAAACTTTTCAATAAGGGACCATATTTTAAATCCCACAGTCTTAAAATTTTTCATGCCTCATCTAAATAAAATAAAACAAATAAGCAAACTCCCTCACATGCATATGAAGCTTGCTTACTTAGTAAAATGAAAAGGCACATGTGGTTTGCTTGTTTACTTTGAAGTGGTCGAGGCTTAGATAGGAAAATGATATGGGTTGTCATGATGGTAAATCCATTAGGACCAATGGATAATCGAATCTCTATAGGAATTGTGTAAATGTTCTTAAATTCATCCTAGGTTTTGGGATTAGAATTAGTGGTGACTAAAATGTTTGGGAAGTGATTCAGCTTAGAAATTATTCCAATAGATGCCACCTTACTTTAAAAGTCATAGGCTATTTGTAAAGCAAGAAAGGAGTGTAAATCAGGTCAAAATTGCAGTACTAACTGAGTTCGGTCCACCATATGTGTATGCTTAGATGAGTTCGGTTGACCATTTTGTTTATGGTTAAGATCTTCGATTGTACGAACCCACTTCGATCTACTAATAGCCAACCGTACTTGAAACTGAAAGTCACTCGGTCGGCCATCCACCTCAAGAACAAAATCATTCGGTCAATGGAACCTTGGAAATTGAAACGTCACATATAGTTTCAGTCGACCATTCCTTGCCACAGTCGACTGTCCTGACTCAGCTTATATAGGTATTTTGAAATTTCAGTTGACTAAACCCTAGTTGGGTTGAACAAACCTCACGGGTTTATATATATGTCCCTATGTTGAGAAGTTAATTTTCACGTCCAAAAACTCAAGCTTTCTTCTATTTTCCTCAATTTTCTAGTATCCTCATAAACCCTCCTTCCTATCTACTAAAAGGCCTTCAATATTCCACCATGGCTAGGGCAAATGAGCAAGTTGATGTTCAGGAAGTCAAAATCGCCATGATACGGTCGACCAAGTCTTGAGTTCAAAATGGTCACAGTCGACCGAAGCTTAAATATGGTCAACCAAAACCTCTCGGATCGGCAAATTTTTACCCCCAGTAAATCTGAGTTATTTTTTGTTAAACATGATTAAACATTTTCAAAAATACCGAGCATATCCCCAACGGTTACATTTTTGCCCAACTCCATATAAACCCCTTCATTTGTTATAATAAGCAAGTGAATAGCATATAGATTAGCAAAATTTTTCTCTAAAATTTTATTGTGCTAAATCTTTTAGACTCCCAATTTTTACAAAGCATATTGCAAAATCTCTTTCTCACACTCATTTAAATCACATATCTTTGAGAGAGATTATTTTTGTGGATATACATTCATTCTCTTTGCAAGCTAACAACTCTCCCGTATTTGCATTTGTTGATTGTTGTTTTTGGAGAGTAACTTAAAGTTTTTCCCATGGTATTTTACTTATAAATATTAGATTGGGAAAAACACTTCATTAGATTAAGAACTTGCATCCTTATTGCAAGCTTCATAAGTTTTCTTTGTGTTTTGATAAAATCATTTTTAGCAAGCTTAAACCCTAATATCCATTGTGCTTGATATTTGAAAAATATTTTTGAGATATCTGCTTAGGGTTTTAGAGATGCTTTGATTATTCATATTGCAAATACATTATCTTTAAACCAAAGGTCTCACTCTCACATAACGTATTGACACACATATTGTTGAGATTTAACACATTGGTTAACGAAATCTTACATGAGCTTAATATACTATCATATGTGAGTGCATTAGTTGATTGTGCATAGTGGTACCTATCTGTTTAGTGTAAGAAGCATATTTTTTTGTACGAAAAACTGAGTTTCTGTTGTTTTCCCAACGTGCGGTCGAAAGAGGAAGACTTGCCCTATGAAAAGTCTCGAACTAGTTCAGACCTGGTTAAGAGAACTAGTTGCGCCATCCTATTAAGATGTTGTATTAGGTGTAGCTCCACCCATTAAGCGAGCCATAGTGGAATCCTCTTGCTTGTGAGCTTGAAGCACGTATGCACAGTTGGCCGAACCCTGATATCATATCCTATGTCTTTCTTTTTCCTTGCACTATTTAATTTTCCATATTTATCTATTTATATTTCATTTTCTATGAATGCTTAAGAAATACTGAGATTGCCTTAACTATTTACATATTTGCTCATTTAATTATCAGTGTGACTAGGATTGTTTAGAAAGATCCTAGGTTGTGGATTACCGATATCTGGTTCAACCTATGGGAAAATTTTTAAAACTCCAATTCACCCCCCTCTTCGGAATACACCGATTCCAAAAATTGGTATCGAAGCTTCGTTGCCCTAGACCCAAACGTTTTTACAGAAGATCGCAGTGGCTCAATTTTGTGTATCCCCATTCGAAAGGGACAATTACTCACCTGTCCTCCATTGTTTTGTGCAGTTAACTACACCCATTAGAAAATTCAAATGAGCATCTTTATAAAATATATGGACTGGGGGCTCTGGCAAGTGATTGATAAAGGAATTTGCATGCTTGTTGTTGAAAAAGATAATAACGTAATGCATGCAAATTCACATGCCATGGATTTGCTGTATTGCGCTTTAGAATGTAATATTTTTATTGAGTTTATGGCATGTACAAATGCAAGGGAGATATTGGTTAAGATGGAAAAGAGATATAGAGGGACCTAAGATAATGACACTGCCACTCCAGATGTGTCACGCTCAAATAACCAGAATGTGGTAAATCATGGGGTAATTGAATTAACAGAAATAGAGGTATATGATTCTATCTCTACAACTATTGATGATTCTTATGTTGAATGTTGTGATGTGTCATATGCTGAATCATCTGTTGAAAATATTGATAATGGCGCATGTGATGATTCTGGTGAAAAATATTGCTATATATCATATAATGAATCAGTTGATGTTCCATGTGATAAATCTATTGACAAAGCATGCATTGATTCATACGATTACTATAGAAATACATCTTATGCTGAATCATGCAATGAGTTTAATGATAATGGCATGCTCTTTAGCAAAGAACTAGAACGTACGTTATCTAAAATGCATAAGCTTCTAGTTCAAATGTCTAAACAGAAAAAGATTTTGCAAAATGAATTTTAGAAAGTGGCAAGTCAACTGAAAAAATTGAAAGAATATTATGCCACTTTTGAAAACAAAAAATTTAGAAAATCTTGAAAATTATTTGCTTCAAAGAAGTAATGGATGATTGCTCTAGCATAACACCCTTAAGAGCTAAATGAAAGAAACACTTCAATACGGGTCCATATTTTAAATCTCATAGTCTTAAAATTTTTTATGCCTCATCTAAAGAAAATAGAACAAATATGCAAACTCCCTCATATGCATATGAAGCTTGCTTACTTAGTAAAATGAAAAGGCACGTGTGGTTTGCTTGTTTACTTAGAAGTGGTTGAGGCTTAGATAGGAAGATGATATGGGTTGTCATGATGGCGAATCCGGTAGGACCAATGGATAATCGAATCTCTATAGGAATTGTGTAAATGTTCTTAAATTCATCCTAGGTCTTGGGATTAGGATTAGTGGTTGTTGGCCTAATAAAGCTTACAATTTTTATTTTGACGATAACAAATCATTATATGTTTAATGTGGGTCAAGTGAAAGTTTTTCAAGAAAAAGGCAAAGCTTAAAGGAAGTGACAAAGTTCAAGAGGATGATAAAGCTTATGGATTAAAAAGAGATCTTGAAGAGCATGAGGATTAAAGATAACTTGATGAACGCTCAAAGAAAAGATAAAAAACTCAAAGATGATAGAAGAACAAGATTGAAGATCAAAGGATTAAATTTTCAAGGATGTTTTGAATGTAAGTACTTCAAGTTAATTTCAAGTATCAACTGTTTTGAAGCTCTCATAAAATCAAAAGAAACTCAGAAATATATTTTTAAGAAAACCCTAAAGAATATTTTTAAAATCAATGAAAAGAAAGGTTTTTGAAAAAGAAAAGTTTTTGAAAAATAGAAGGGCTAGGCGACTGTCCTATTATGGCAGGCGACTACCAAATTAAGTGAAGAATTTTTCAAAGAGACAGTAGCATGCCAGGCGATTGCTTGAACATGCCAGGCACCTGGGTGGTCATGCCAGGCGACTGCCTTGGTTCTAGCAGGTGACTACCAGTGTTCTATGTTGTGAGTTTGTTCTATGACAGGCGACTGCCACTCGAACGTTGACTTAAAAATTCTTAACGGGAAGATTTTTAAATGAAGTTTTTGGACACTATTATTTTTAAAAATTTGGAAACTACTTCAAGGAAACTTTGGGGGTAAGGAATTACTTTTAAACATCTATAAATAGCCCCAAACTTGAAAGATTTTAGACACCAAGAAATTTTCAGCAATGAAAGTTCTCAAAAAGGCTCTCAAACTCTCTTGTGTTCAACTACTCAATTGCTACTGATTCAAACTCCGAAGTAAAGCCTTCAAAGTCAGAATCTTTCAAATTTTGGAAGATACTTGGTGATCTATATTGAGTATTGAGCTTCAAATTCTTTTATATTTGAATTACTTTGAAGTATTATTGTGCTCGAAGCTGTACGAACCTACTCTACTGTGAGAATGTTTTTCTTGTACACAAACTCTTTTCTATCTTGGTTCTTATTCATAGACGATTCAGGGCTGTAAAATAGATGGACCAAACAAGGGAATATTATTTGGAGAGGTAGGCTCTAGCCTAATGGAAGGAGTGTTTGTAATCGGTATTGTTCCACTCGTCAACGGAACTAAACTAGTGAATCCTTTGGTGGTTTGCCAAAGGCGAGGACGTAGGGTTGGTATAAGCCGAACCTCATAAAATCTTGTGTCTCTCTTCTTCCTTACTCTTTACTTTTTCAGCAATACTTACAACTTGCATGTATGTTTTAAATTGTTATTTCTGAGTGTATAGTTGTAAATAGACCGGAGGATAATTTGTTTTTGGCTTGATCAACATGAATTACGGAAACCTAAAGGGACTATGTTGGTTGATCAACCTAAACTTATGAATCTGAAAGTTTGTTTAAAAGTTAAACACAAAGAAGAATTGTGAGTTTGGAATAAACACAGGGCTTACATAAATTCAGTGTGCTTTACAATTTATTCCAGGGCTATTGATACAAAAATTGATTTTTTTTAATTATATTGATTGGTTGTGGTTGAATTTTTTTTATTTTTACTTGTTGTGAATGTTGATATAAAATAAAGAATTAAAATTGAAATAATTTTTAAAATTCCAATTCACTCCCCCCCCCCCCTCTTGGGAAGCTATCTTAATTTCAGTGGTGACTAAAATGTTTGGGAAGTGATTTAGCTTAAAAATTATTCCAATAGATCCCACCTTACTTGAAAAGTCATAGGTTATTTGTAAAGCAAGAAAGGAGTGTAAATTAGGTCAAAATTGGAGTACTAACTGAATTCGGTTGACCATATGTGTATGCTAAGATGAGTTTGGTCGACCGTACCATTGACTTGACCTATTCGGTCTACCATCTTGTTCATGGTTAAGATCTTCAGTCAATCGAACCCACTTCGGTCTACTAATAGCCGACCGTACTTGAAACCAAATGTCACTCGGTCGACCATCCACCTCAAGAACAAAATCATTCGGTCGACCGAACCTTGGAAATTGAAACGTCACATACAATTTTGGTAGACCATTCCCATCCATGGACGACCATCCTGACTCAGTTTATATAGGTATTTTAACATTTCAATTGACCGAACTCTAATTGGGTTGACCGAACCTCACGCGTTTATATATATATATATATATCCCCGCGTTGAGAAGTTAATTTTCACATCTAAAAACTCAAGCTTTCTTTTGTTTTCCTCAATTTTCCAGTATCCTTATAAACCCTCCTTCCTATCTACTAAAAGGCCTTCAATATGCCACCACAGCTAGGGCAAATGAGCAAGTTGATGTTTAGGAAGTCAAAATCACCTTGATACAGCCGACCAAGTCTCTAGTTCAAAATAGTCACGGTCGACCAAAGCTTAAATATGGTCAACCAAAACCCCTTGGGTTGGCAAATTATTGTCGCAGTAAATTAGGGTTATTTTTCATTAAATATGATTAAATATTTTCAAAAATACCTAGTGTGTCCCCAACGGTTACATTTTTTCCCAACTCTATACAAACCCCTTCATTTGTTATAATTAGCAATTGATTAGCATATAGATTAGCAATTTTTTTATTTAAAAATTTATTGTGCTAAATCTTTTATACTCCCATTTTTTACAAAGCATATTGCAAAATCTCTTTCTTATACTCATTTAAATCACTTACCTTTGAGAGAGATTATTTTTGTGGATATACATCCATTCTCTTTGCAAGCTAACAACTCTCCTATATTTGCATTTGTTGATTGTTGTTTTTGGAGAGTAGCTTAAAGTTTTTCCCATGGTATTTTACTTATAAATATTAGATTTGGAAAAAATCTTCATTGGCCTAAGAACTTGCATCCTTATTGCAAGTTTCATAAGCTTGCTTTGTCTTTTGATAAGCAAGCTTAAACCCTAATATCCATTGTGATTGATATTTGAAAAATATTTTTTGAGATATCTACTTAGGGTTTTAGAGATGCTTTGAATATTCATATTGCAAATACATTATCTTCAAACCAAAGGTCTCACTCTCACATATATGTATTGACACTCATATTGTAGAGAGTTAATAAAATCTTACTTGAGTTTAATATACTACTATATGTGGGTGCATTAGTTGATTGTGCGTAGTGGTACCTATCTGCTTAGTGTAAGAAACATATTTATCTATACAAAAAACTGAATATCTTTTGTATTCCCAATGTGTGGTCGGAATAGGAAGACCTGCCATGTGAAAGTCCTGAACTAGTTCAGACCCGGTTAGGAGAACTAGGTGCACCATCTTATTAAGGTGTTGTATTTGGTGCCGCTCCACCCGTTAAGCGAGCCATATTGGAATCCTCTTGCTTGGGACCTTAAGGCGGGGACGTAGGCACAGTTGACCGAACCTCGATATCATATCTTGGGTCATTTTCTTTCCCTGCACTATTTTATTTTCCATATTTATCTGTTTATATTTCATTTTCTGTGAATGCTTGGGAAATACTGAGATTGCCTTAACTGTTTACATATTTGCTCATTTAATTATCAGTGTGATTGGGATTGTTTAGAAAGACCCTAGTTTGTGGGTTACTGATATCTGGCTTAACCTAGGAGAAAATTTTTAAAACTCCAATTCACCCCTTTTGGGAATACACCAATTCCAACGATTGGTATCGGAGCCTCATTGCTCTAGACCCAAACATTTTTGCAGAAGATCGCAATGGCTCAATTTGGTGTGTCCCCATTTGGAGAAGGACAGTCACTTACTTGTCCTCCATTGTTTTGTGCTGTTAACGTGACCCATTGGAAAATTCAAATAAGCATCTTTATAAAATCTATGGACTGGGGGGCCTGGCAAGTAATTGATAAAGGAATTTGCATGCATGTAGTTGAAAATGATAATAACGTAATGCATCCAAATTCACATGCCATGGATTTACTACATTGCTCGTTAGATTCTAATATTTTTCTTGAGTTTATGGCATGTACAAATGTGAGGGAGATCTGGGTTACGCTGGGAAAGAGATATGAAGGGACCTAGGATAAGGAGACCGCCACTTCAGATGTGTCACGCTTAAATAACCAGATTGTGGTAAATCATGGGGTAATTGCATTAATAGAAGTATAGGTATATGATTCTATCTCTGCCACTTTTGATGATTCTAAGAATTAAAGCAATGCCTCATCACCGCCCTAGTTTTAACTGTTCCATCAGGAGAGGGTGGATTTGTGATTTATAGTGACCCGTCTCAGAATGGGTTGGGGTGTGTTTTGTTACAACAGAGAAGAGTTGTAGCATATGCTTCTCATCAACTTAAGGAGTATAAGAAGAACTACTCGACGCATGATTTGGAGTTGGGTGCAGTGGTGTATGCATTAAAGATTTGGAGGCATTATCTGTATGGTGGAAAATGTGAAATATTCATAGATCATAAAAGTTTGAAGTATTTCTTCACATAGAAGGAGTTGAATATGAGGCAGAAGAGGAGGCTGTACTTGATTAAAAACTACAACTGTACCATTAGTTACCACCCAGGAAAGGCTAATGTGGTAGCTGATACCTTGAGCTAGAAGTCAGGGAGTGCCTCAATATCAATAGTGGTAGCTCAGCCCCAGATCAGGATGGATTTAGAAAAAATTGGTGTGGAGCTAGTAGAGGGTAATCACCAGGAATTTATTGCTAATCTGGTACTACAACCAACTTTGCTGGAGAGAACTAAGATTGCATAGATGCAATATGCAAAATTGGTAAAGATTAGGGATAAAGTGCAGAGTGGACAAGGAGCTGATTATAATATTTCAAATGATGGAGCTTTGAGATTTTGTAATAGCCTGTGTGTATCGGATGACACTAAAATTATAAAAACCATCTTGGAAGAGGCGCACCGTTCTCTATATACGATACATCCAGGAAGTATGAAAATGTACAGAGATTTAAGGGAATCCTTCTAGTGGACCAGTATGAAAAGAGAAATAGCTCGATATGCAGAGCAGTGTTTGATATGTCAGCAAATAAAATCTGAGTACCAGAGGCCAGCATGATCATTGCAACTGCTTCATATCACAAAATGGAAGTGGGAGCATATTTCCATGGACTTTGTCATAGGACTGCCACTAGTATAGCATGGTGTTGACTTTTTGAGTTCCATCTCTGTTTTGAAGCTGGCGAAACACAGTGAACTTATGTGTATTGAGCATGTGAACAGGTCTATATTTGAGATAACATATAAACGACAAGGAAATGCAAGCTAAAACAGATCTTAAAGCTTATTTCGTGTGGCATATTCCATGGATGACAGATGAGCAAAAGAAGAAAGAAGAAGATAGTTAATTTTTATTATAATTGCATTTGGTTTTATGGTCTGTAATATTATGGTCTGTAATAACTGCATCTCATGCATGATAGGTTTAAGCTCAAAGGCCATTTTTGTGATGTTTCGGGAGATCGGACCTTTGTAATATAAAATGTCTCGGTCGACCGAACTAGCTAGAGGTTAATAGGTTGACCAAGCCTCAACCGACCAAATGGTTTTTGAACTAAATCTCCTCAGTCAACCGAACCTTAGATGTGACCATACTCACTGTACTTAGAGAGCCAAAATGTTAGTTCAATTTGAGCTCGGGCGGCCGTAGTTCGTAGCTCAGCCAACCAAACCTCTAACCAGGCGACCGAAAGCTCAAAGCTTTGAAAAATCGCCTGGCTTAGTCGACCAGCCAATGGCCATAGGCAACTGAACTAGAAAAATCCATGAGAACTGTTGTCAGTGTTCGGGTGACCGACCTGAGCTTTGAGTGACCGAACCTCTCGGGTTGAAAATTTTTACCACAGGTAAAACATGGTTAAAATTAATTAAACACAATTAAACTTTTTCTAAAAGTACCTCTGTGTCCTTAACGGTTAGTTTTTATGAAAAATCTATATATACTCTTTCATTTGGCTTTATTAGGAAGAGATTAACAAAATCATTAGTTAAAAATTCTTTGAAATTCTTTTCACTCATAATACTCATATAGCTCATATTCTTCCAATCTTTTGAGGCATATTGCTCATTCTCCTTATTCCTTGATTTGGAAAACTATCTCTTGAGGAGAATTATTTGTTATACTCCTTGGTTGCAAACCAATTGCAACTTGTAAAGGATTTTAATCTCTTGGTATTGTGCTTACATCTCATACATATTATTAGTAGCTTACAACTCTCTCATTATGCATTGTTTGAAATTGGTTTTAGAGAGTAAGCTAGAGTGATTCCCATACTATTTTATTGATAAATACTATCTAGGAAGAACTCATATTTTGGTTTCTGAGTCTTGGCATTTTCATTCTTAGATTCAAGGGCTTGCTTGTGTTATTTTCTAAATACATATATTTGCAAGCTAGAATCCCTTATCTCAATTGTGCTTAATACTTGATATACATTTTGCTAAGATATTTGCATAGAAATTCAAGGTCCTTTGATTAGTTGTTTGTGTAATGTATTATCTTAAATCAAAGGTATCACTCTCACGTATATACAATATATACACATTGGTTGAGAGTTGACATATAGCTTGACCGTATCTCACTTGAGCATAAATCCTTATTATATGTGAGTGTATTGAGCATACCGTTGTACATCATATTCTTAGTTTAGAGGTACATTTCCTTGTACACAAAAATTATTTGAATATCTGTTGTATTCCCAACGGGTGGTTACAAGAGGAAGACTAGCCCTGTGAATAGTCCAGGATTTGCTTACACTCGGTTAGGAGAGCATCGGAATGGTTCAAACCCAGTTAGAAGAACTAGGTGCACCATCCTGGTAAGATGTTGTAAACAGTATCACTCCACTATGAAGTGGCAACTAGTGGAATCCTTGAGCTCCGGTTTAAGGCGGGGACATAGGCAGTATTGGCCAAACCCCGATAACATATTGTGTGTCTGCTTTTAATTTGTTGCACTTTATATTCCTACACATGTATGTTATATTTGATATATTATAAATTCTACGCATGATTTAACTTCTGTATATTATTTTTATCTGCACAATTGGGATATGTTAAAAAAAACCCTAGGTTGCGAAATACTGCCGATATCTAGTTTAACGTAAGAATAAGTTTTAAAATTCCAATTCACGCCCTCTTGGGAATACACCAATTGTAATAAGTGGTATTAGAGACTGGTTGCATAGACTTAAACCTTTTTGCAAAAGATCGCAAAGGCTCAAATTTGTGTATCCCCATTCGGCAAGGGACAGTCACCTACTAGCCCTCCATTGTTTTGTGGTGTAAACTACACCCACTGGAAAATTAGAATAAGAGTTTTGATAAAAGCTATGAATTGGAGGGCCCTGCAGGTGATTGATAAGGGAATTTATATGCATGTAAATGAAAATGATATTAATTTGATGCATGCAAATTCATATGCCATGGATATACTGTATTGCACTTTGGATTGTAATATTTTTCTTGAGATTATGGCATATACAAATGCGAGGGAGATTTGGGTTGAGCTCGGAAAGAAGTATTGAGAGACCCAGGAAAAAGGAGACCACCACTTTAGAAGTGTCAAGCTCAAATGATCAGGAAATGGTAAATCACAGGGATAGTGCATTATCATAAAAGGAGGTATATGATTCTCAATCTAACTCGATTTATCATTCGTGTGTTGAATGTTGTGTTGTTTCATGTGCTGAATCACCTATTGAATATCGTGATAATTTTGTTAATGATGCATGCAATGATTTTTGTGAAAAATATTGCAATATATTGTATGATGAATCAACTGGTATTCCTTGTGATATATCTATTGACAAAACATGCATTGATTCATATGATAGTTATAAAGATAAATCTTGTACTGAATCATGCAATAAGTCTAATGATAATGGCATACCCTCTAACAAAGAATTAGAATGTACTTTGTCTAAAATGCATAAACTTCTAATTCAAATGTCTAAATAGAAAACAATTTTGAAGAATGAAGATAAGAAAAGTGGCAAATCAATTAAATGAATTAAAAGAATATCATGCCATTGTAGAGAAGAAGAAGATTAAGAAAATATTGAAAATTATTAGTATAGAAGAAGAAATAGAAGACGATAAACCCTTAGGAGTCAAAAGAAATAAATCTTTCAAAAGGGGTTCATATTATAGGTCCCACTGCCATAAAAATGCCTCATTGAGAAAAAATAGGACAAATACACTCAATCGTTCATATGCATATAAAACTTGCTTATACGTTGGAAAGAAATGGCACATTAAATACACTTGTTCAATTAGAGATGTCAGAATAATGGATAAAGAAATGAAGTGGGTTGTTATGAAAGCAAACCCCTTGGGACAAAAGGAAGATCGGATTCAAATTGAATTTACATAATTATCAAATTCTTCCTTAGTGCATAAGATTAAATATAGGGGCCAGTGATGATTGTAGGCTTAGGAAGTGGTTGGTGCTCAAAATGAGAATTCATAGTAGATGCATTCACTATACATTATATTGAATACAAAGATCATTAGAAATTCAAGAAAATATGCAAATTCAAACAAGATATCCAATCTGAACTTAATGCATCTATATCACAATAATTGGGTAAAATATGAAAACATTGGCTATAGCATACACATCCACTTCCAAATGGACAGTGCATTCTTGCCTGGTATATAATGCTTAATGCTTATCCCATGTCTTTATGAAAATCTAAAGTTAAGCATATTTTTTTCCATTGAACAAGCGTGAGCTTTGGGGAATCCAATCCTATACATGAGTAGTATATATTGAAACTCATTTGAATGTGAGCCACTCACAAATTGAGATTCACATGAAAAGAGGCTATATAGGCTTTGTACATTGAAAGAATATTGATTGTGACTTTTTGGTCCGCTAAAGCCTATGCATTTAGGGCCAAGATTAAACCATTGAAAATATTAAAAATCTTAGCTGATGGAGTTTGAAAATAGAGAAAAGACATAAAATGAATAAGTGGATATATATTTTTATACATATATACTTATTTATATATACATTTTTAAAAGCAAGAATTGAACTTATATGGAATATATTTTATGTCTTACTTGTGTGCTTAAATGTCTTCATGACTTGTGCTATTCTATGTTAAAAATTGTATGTCATGAAGTTTCAAAATTTTAAGGGTGTTGCATAACTAGTTCATGGATTTTAGTGCCTCAAACAGTGTCATACCAATGTTGGCTTGAAAACTGTTATTATACGCGAATTTCACAAATGACATGAACTGAGTCCAACTACACCCAAAATCTAATACACAAGCTCAGAGCATATCTTCTAGTACCTGTATTGTCCTCTCAATATGCCCATCTGCCTGAGGATGGAATGTCATGCTAAACGATAGCAAGGACCCTAGAGCTTCCTTCAAACGTCTCCAGAAACGTAACGTAAAACACGGGTCTCGATCTGAAACAATAGATACAGGAACTCAATGAGAACGAACTATCTCCTTAACATAAATCTCTGCTAAACGGCTAAGGGAATAGTTGATCTTGATAAAGAAACAATGGGCGGTCTTGGTCCACCGATCTACTATCTCCCAAATCGCATTTTGACCATGCGATGTTGGCGGCAGCCCTGAGATAAAATCCATAGATATATGGTCCAACTTCCACTCTAGGATAAATAGTGGCTGCAACTGACCTACAAGCCTCTGGTGCTCGGCTTTTACCTGCTAGCACGTCAAACACTGGGCTACATACTTAGTTATTTCCTTCTTTATACCACTTCACCACTAAAACTTTCGCAGATCCCTGTACATTTTCGTACTGCTAGGATGAACTATATACAAGGATCTATGAGCCTCCTCCAAAATAGTCTTCTTGATGTCAGCATCAGCAGGAACACATAATCTGAAAAGGAATCGTAAAGCTCCGTCATCTGAAATGCAAAATTCCTCTCCTTGACCAATCCGCACTCTATCTATCACCTCTACTAATTCTAGATCTCCCTTCTAAGCACCTTCTAAGCAGCTCTAATTCTTTCCTGTAAAGTAGGTTGTGCCACTAAACTGGCGATACATACTAGAGGATCTCTCTCTACCAACTCTATGTCGAGTCTCTCTAGATCCATCATAAAAGGATATTGGATCTCCATTGCTGCTAACACTGGTCTCGCAGACTTCCTACTCAACCCATCGGCACCACATTTCTTTTCCCTATGAGGTAATTGATAGTACAATCAAAATCTTTAATTAGCTCCAACAATCTTCTCTGTCGCACATTCAGTTCCTTTTAAGTGAGGAAATACTTTAAACTCTTATGGTCAATGAAAATATCACACCACTCACCATACAGGTAATGCCTCCAAATCTTCAATGCATATACCACTACAACTAATTCAAGATCATGGGTAGGGTTGTTCTTCTCATACTCTTTCAATTGTCTGGATGCATACGCCACCACTCTGCCATGCTGCATCAATATACAACCAAATCCCTTTAAGGATGCATTACTATAGATAATATAACCCTCACCCACTGACGGGATGATCAGTACTGGTGCTATAACTAGCCTCTGCTTCAATTCTTGAAAACTTTGCTCACAACTGTCCTCCCATTCCAATATGACATTTTTCCTAGTCAATCATGTCAGAGGCTTTGATAAAGCTAAGAACCCCTTAATGAAATGACGGTAATAACCAGCTAACCCGAAGAAACTCCTGATCTCCTAAATCTTCCTCGGCCTAGTCCAATTCACTACCGCATCAATCATACTGGAATCCACAAAAATTCCATCTCCTGAGATAACATGCCTCAAAAATATAACTTTCTCGAGCCAGAAGTCAATTTACTAAACTTGGCATACAACTTTTTCTCCTCAAGCGTCTGCAAAACTTGCCTCAAATGTATCTCATGCTCCTCATAGCTCCTCGAATACACTAGTACATCATCAATAAAAACACAAACAAACTTATCTAAATATGGATAAAAAATCCTATTCATCAAATCCATAAATATCATAAGAGCATTTGTCAAACCAAATGACATAACAAGGAACTCATAATGCCCATATCTGGTCCTGAAAGTTGTCTTCAATATATCTTTTATTCTTACCTTTACTTGATGGTAGCTTAATCTAAGGTCAATCTTAGTATACACCTGTGTACCTCGAAGCTGGTAAAATAAATCATCGATACAGGGTAGAGGATACTAGTTCTTGATGGTCACTTTATTAATCTCTCTGTAATCTATGCACATCCTCATAGACCCATCCTTTTTCTTCACGAACAGTACCAGAGCACCCCATGGGGATTCACTAGGTTGTATAAAACCCTTATCAAGTAAATCTTGCAACTGGTTTTTCAATTCTAACAATTCTGTCGGTGCCATTCGATATGGTGCTTTAGAGATCAATGTTGTACCTGGAAGTAGATCAATAGGAAAATATACCTTACGATCAGGTGGCAGACCTGGTAATTCATCTAGAAATACATATGTAAATTCTTTTACTGCTGGCGTGTTAATAAGCTTCAATTCATTTTCTGCCATTTCCTTCACAAAAGCCACGAATCCCTGACAACCACTTAGGAGTAGTCTCCTTGCCTGAATAGCTAAGACCATATGAGGTAGAGATTGCACTCGCGACCCTATAAATCTGAATTTGGGTTTTCCTGGAGGTCTGAATATCACATCTCTTGCACAGTAGTCTATACTGGCAAAAGTAGCTGCTAACCAATCCATGCTGAAAATGATATCCAATTCATGCATGTCCAGCACTACCAAATCAGTAGATAGAATCCTCCCTTGAACATCTACTGGACAACCATGGAGTACCCTACTACATCTCACCGTTGACCCGATCAGTGTAGCCTTTAATAATTCAACATCTAGTGATTGTATTTTGGCCCCACACAATTTAAAACACCTCACAGATATAGACGAGTGTATGGCCCCTGAGTTAAATAGTGCAATAACTTTAAATGAAAACATATTAATCGTACCTGTCACCACATCATTGACTGCCTTAACATCACCCGGCGTCAGAGTAAAAACCTTGCCTGGAGCCATATTCCTTTGCTGACATGCCCGTGGCACCTGATAGCCTCCTCAAGTAGATCTAGGAGCAAGAGGAGCACCAATTTGAGCCTGAAAATCCCTCATCATATGCCCTAACTCCCTACAATGGTAGCAAAAACCTCACCTAGCATGACATTCCCCCAAGTGTCTCTTCCTGCAAGACGAGCAAGCCGGAGATGGCTACACACCCTGAAAATTGCGATTCCCGGTCTCTTGTCTCCGATCTCTGTAGTAGCCACCTCTCTTCCAAGAATAATGGCTGACTCCCTGCTGGGAACCAGAAGGTGTGGATCTTTTCTTCAGCCTCTACTCATCATCCTTCAACCGCTCCCCAATCTCTGTTATAGTGGCTCTGTCCACCAACCCAGCAAAATCCTACAACTTCAAAATCAACACTTGGTTATATATTTCTCTCCTCAAACCTTTTTCATACCGCCGTACATTCTTTGCTTCATCTAGTATGATGTACATGGAAAAGCGAGATAGTTTGATGAACCTCACCGCATACTGCTGTATGGTCTGCTGTCCCTGCTTTAGATTTAGGAACTCCTCTATCTTAGCTTCCCTAGCCGAGGCTGGAAAACACCTATCCAAGAATGTATTCTTAAACCGCTCTCATGTCATCTCCGCAGGCACCGTCCTTTGCTATTCCAAGAGTTTCACCACCGTCCACCACCTCTCGACCTCTTTAGTTAATATGTAGGTAGCAAACAACACCCTCTGCTCCTCCGAATACTGCAACACTACAAATATTTTCTCGATCTCCTGCACACAGTTTTTAGTGACTACAGGGTTAGTTCCTCCCGAGAAAGCTAAAGGATTCATCTTAATGAATTTCTCGATCAAGCTACCGTGGCCTTTCGACGGACCACCTTGTTCCTTGGAATTCTTAGAAATTTTAGCCATGACTTGTTGTGTGCTACGTTGCATAAAACTGCATCTGAATCATCGCCCGTAACGCCTAAGGGTCCAACACCCTCATTTCCACTGGCATGGGCACTACTACCACTAGGGTCCATCCTGAAAGACAAATAACTTAACTTAGAACCCTATCACCATAACATATCATCCAACTAGTACTATATTTCCTTAATTAATCCATCCCTCCTTATCTTAATTCAAGGTTCCATCCTGCAACATACATACTCAACCCGATAATAGTTTACCATGAATTTCCTGAAATCGTCACCCTAGGAAAATCACACAAACCACCACGGAAGTTTTGCATCTAGACTAAAAAACCAAACTTCAAATCCCCTTATCCTATACTCTAGTATTACTACTGCTGCATTCTAGAGTCTACAGAACGTAGTATCCTAGGCTTTGACACTAAACTGTAATGACCTTCTTATATTATCATATAAAAAACATTATAAATAAAATAGTCAACCTGATCCTGACGGTAGCGGGGACACCTGTTATACACAGCAGAAACCTAGGCAGCAGTAAATGTAAATCACATTCTCATAACCATAAAATATTAAATACTATAGCTAACTACAATCCACAGTAATATTGTATTCATATACAACCTCAAAATTTCAAAAATACAACTAGAATCCTACAACAAAAATCTCCTGACCCTGGCCCAAACTTACCCTCCTAGTAGGGTAGTACAATCGACTCAACGGTGGTCACGCTCCGCCGGTCTTTCTGGGTTTCCTAAAAATCATTTAATGTTCGGGGGTAAGACACTTCTTAGTAAGCGAAAATAAATTAAATACATATGTGTGACAACATGAATATTTAATGATAATATAGATATAAAGTACATTTTCCATACCAGAAAACATTAATCATTTAATAACTACATAAACGTATACCTTCATATTTTAGTACATCATACTAATCACAATTGTCTGGAATAGCTAATAATACTGAAAACATACCAAGGATGAATATCTAGTTGATGTCATGTATTACCCCCCATGATGGGCTGTGCAGCCCGAAGGTGGGACTCGACAATACCTGGCCGACCACTGCGGAGTGAAAAATTTCCATAAGTATGATGGGCCCACCACACCTTGGTCTAGACTACAAGGTGGATGTCTACGACTCTACACTGAAATCCACATCGATTATCCATCTCCCACCCCCTCATGGGATTGTTAGCACCAATCTGAACATAGATATCTGATCTATATAACTACGATATTATGCTCTTGAAGCTGAACTAAACTAACATCTGGGTTTAGATAACATATAATACATGATAATATAGCGTTTAACATAAATGGATTGATAGCATTTGCTATAATTTCATAAACACGGCCCTACGCCAAACATTTCATAAATACGGCCTTGCGCCGAAATCATATATCATACACGACATTGCGCCGACTATCAATCACGGCCTTACGCCGAATATCTTACATATATCATTATGAATAAATAAATCAATTATCATGTATTTTTTAAAATCTTAATGTACTGTATTATTTCATAATCCCCGAAAACATGTTTTACTCATAAAATTGCCATAACATAATACTTTTCATGAAAAATAATATTCATACCGCACAAAGCTGAGTAAATTCGTACATTTCATTCTAAAATCACATTTTCTGTATAATAGTAGTATTTTTCAAAATATGCATTTTTCTCAATAATATTCAAATGAAATACATGCTTTCCTGAAAATTAATTGTTGATAAATAATTATAGTTTGCATGGAAAATAACTACTTTAGTTTATTCCCTTACCTGACACTAGAAAGAAACCTCCTAAAATACCGGTCCTACACTTGTAGGGTTCCCCATTCAACTCCTTGAAAAAAATAACTCCCAGAACTAAACTTCAGTATTTTTCCGTGAATATCATTTCCTATAACTACTGTAAGACTAAATTTCACTTAAAAAGCCTTACTTGAAACCAGGGATGAATTTCAACTCGTTTCCACCAACAATATGCTCTAACAGATTTGGAGAGAACTTCCCCAAGAGCATCGTGGTGGCCTCAGATCATCGATCTGGTGAACAACATAGCTAAAATCGAAGAGAGAGGAGAGAGAAACCATAGGGAAGAGAGAGAAAGTGATTTTCCTGATTTTTCTGCGTTTAAATCTGTAATTTAGGATAACTTTCAAGATGGGGGTGAATTGAAAGTTTTTTAATTTAAACTTACCCTTTTTTTAATACTTGTTTTAATACAACACTTTAAAAGTAAATCAATCAACTTGTAATCTGAATTAAATCACACCACAACTTAACAATACAATCCAACCAATCAAAGCATGAAAATCAATCAAACATTTAAGAGTAGTGTGCCTCTTTTGATAAAAGCCTTGTAGCTGTTTTACAAATCCTGTTTTGAATGACTTTTTATTGCAGTATCTCTTAATCAAGATTTCTACAAATTAACCAACGTACTCCCTTGTGGGTTTTCGCAAACGGTTAATTAAAAATGTACTTTCTTAAATCAAGAGTCTTCTTTCAATATGAAGTATAAGCCTTACTACCTGCACTTGATATACTCAATATATAATATGAAAAGTAAAGAGAGTAAGGATAAGAAAAACACCAAGATTTACGAGGTTCGGCTTATCCCCAGCCTACGTCCTCGCCTTTGGTCAATTCCACCAAAAGATTCAACTAAGTGTGCTATTTACCAGGTAAAGCAAACCTTAACAAAAATTCCCTCCTTTTAAGTAGAGAAACCTCTCCAAGAGAACAATCCTCACTTGGTCCAACGATCCAAACAAGCCTTAAATCGTCAACAATACAACGAGATTGCTATAATGATCTGTGTACAAAAGAAACTCCCAAAATAGAGAAGAGTTGTACAAGTTAGAGCACAATCAACACTTCAATCAAATAACAATAAAGAAACTATGAAGCTTAAATGTTTAGAGATCACCAAAGGTTCGTTTGAATGAGAAAACTCAGAGTGCGAACTGAGACTTTGATGATTCAGCAAGGATTCGGAACTTTTTCTCCTAGATGGATTATGAGTAATAGAGAACCTTGAGAGATTGTATGCTTTAATTGCAAGAGAGTTGAGTGATTGCTTTGATAGCATAATTCTTGGGTTTAAAGGAGTATTTATAGGCATTCTTGGCTTACCCTGCAATAATAAAATATTATAAATTTAGCACAATTTTAAAATATTGAACATAATTAGGCATTTAATTAAAATTATAATCTTTAATGTATGAATTTAAACGCCCAATTACGCAACATTGACTCGTAATCAATTAGCTTAAAGCTTTTACAAAGTACCCCATGCAGACATTTTTTTTCATCATATTTTTCAATTCTAGTGAATCCTATGCGTTGTCTATTGACATTCTTTGAGACCTAACCAATTTATAAAAGTTCTCCTCTCCTCTTGTGAAATCGTAGATGATTTTAGATTGGTCTTATTTTACTTTCAAGACTGAGTATTTCTGAATCTTTTATATCTATTCAATTTGCTTGTAATCTAACTAGTTCAGGATCTTAGATCTTCCAGTTCTTTCATCACCTTTTCATTTTTGCTTTTTAATCTCTTAATTTTTAAGTCCATTCCTCTCTTAGCAAGAATTTGAGATTCTAATTCTTTCATTATCGCTTCATTCTTATTTTTCAATGAAGTGTACCACTTACTCACTTTAACTAGAATCTTATGAACCCTAAATAGTTCTCTTTGTATATCTTCATAAGATGACATACTCTCATCATTGGATTCATCAGATGCATCATCACAAGATTCATTGCATGAATCATTAAATGATTTGGATAAGCAAATTTGTACTTCATCATCGTCGCATGCTACAAGACAAGCATTAGCAACCTTTTGGTCACTTCATTCACTATGAACTATTGGAACTTACATTGTCCCATGTTGTAGCCTTCATTGCCTTTTTTCTCTTCTTCTTAGAATCATTCTTGTGCTGTGGATAGTCCGATTTTATGTGGCCTACTGTTGACTTTGTGAGTCCGATCTCTGTTTTGATGCTAACGAAACACAGTAAACTTATGTGTGTATTTAGCATGTGCACAGGTCTACAATTAAGATCATACATAAGGGACTGGGAGAGTAGAGGCCAAGATAGATAAAACACATACACTTGGCATACTCCATAGAGCGAAGAGCATGAAGACTGAAGAAATTTTTGTTTTTATTGTAATTGCATTTAGTTTTTGGGTCTGTAATAATGGACCATAATATTTTCATGTCATGCATGATAGGGTATATGCTCAAGAGGCCTTAGAATGACCATAGGAATCATCACCCATATGGCCTAAAATGTCTTATGCTCAATTACTTTGGGTTGATGAAACATTGATACCGAAACAGGACTTAAATACACATTTTTTAGTGGTCTCAATCGTCCGAACCTAAAGCTACGTAAAAGCTTCGGTCGACCAAACTGAAGTCAACATTTGACTTTGCTCGGTTAACCATTCTTAAATAAATAACATGGCACTTTTGGTTGGTCGAATTGACACGTGGGTGATTCTTAATGGCCTGGTCAACCAAATCTCTAGTTGATATTTGACCTAGTTGATCGAACATAAGAATTTTGTCAACTGAACATGCCCTAATTGACCAAACCTTGGAAGGTTCAAAATCGCCTTACTATGGTCGACCAAAACCTCAGTTCAAAAATTCCACGGTCGACCAAACTTAGTGATATGGTCGACTGAACTTAGTGATATGGTTGATCAAACCTCAAATTTGGTCCACCAAACCTCTCGAGTTGGCAAATTTTTACTGTAGTAAATCAGGGTTAATTTTCATCAAACAAAATTAATCTTTTTCCAAAATACCCAGCGTGTCCCAAATAGCTATATTTTTCCCCAACTCTATATAAACCTCCTCATTTGTCAAAATTAACACAAGATTAGGGTTTTAGATTAGCTAATTTTCTCTGAAAATATTATTGAGCTAAATCATTCATACTCCCATGTTTCTTATACATATTGCCAAAATCTCTTTCACATATTCATCTAGCCATTTATTTTGAGTGAGACTAGTTTTTCATATTCATCTTACAAGCTTAAACTCTCCCTCACTTGCATTTGATTTTTGGAGAGTATCTTAAAATTTTTTCACATGATATTTCACTTATAAATATTGAATTGGGAAAATTTCTTGTTTGGCTTAAGATCTTGCACCCTTATTGCAAGTTTCATAAGCTTGTTTTGTGCTTTGGAAAAAATATTTTTGGCAAGCTTAAACCCTAATATCTATTGTGCTTTACATTTGAAAAATATTATTGTGATATTTTTTTAGGGTTGTAGAGACTTTTTGACTACTCACAACACAGGCATATTATCTTGAAATCAAAGGTCACTCTCACAACTCACATTGACATACATACTATTGAGAGTTAACACAATGGTTAACAAAATCTCACTTGAGCTTCACATCCTATCATTTGTGAGTGCATTGATTACATCGTGCGTATTGGTACATATCTGCTTGTATTATAAGCATATTTGTTTATACAAAAATTTCAATTATTTGTTGTATTCTAGACATGACCTGAGGGGGTTTGATCTCGCCCAGAAGGATCAATTGTTAGGGCCTTCTCTACCCCGCAAGGAGAGTGTGTAAAGGTTGAGGTCAACGCTGCTTTAATTTGACCTGGTTGTATTAGGTGCCACTCTACCTGTTAAACGAACCTTAGTGGAATCCTCTTACTTATGAGCTTGAAGTGAGGACGTAGGCATTGTTGTTCAAACCCTAATAACATTTCTCGTGCCAGCTTTTAATTTCAACATTTAAATTTGAGCACTTGAATGTTTGTGTTTAATTATTTTAATATTTGATTAAGTTTATGATTGTATAAAAAGACCCTAGCTTTGTTTAATATTGCTCGTAGAATTTGAACTGACCTAGGCATAAAATTTTAAATACCCAATTCACTCCCCCTATTGGGAATACACCAATTCCAACAATTGGTATTAGAGCCTTGTCACATTAACTTAAACATTTTTTCTAAAGATCGGGATGGCTCACATTGGTGTATCCCCATTAGAATGGGAGCGATCACCTTCCAGTTCTCCATTGTTTTGTGCTATTAACTATACCCACTAGAAAATTTGAATGAGCATTTTTATAAAATCTATTGACTAGAGGGCCTGGCATGTGATTGATAAAGGAATTTGTATGCCAGTAGAAAATGATAATAGTTTGATGCATGTTCACATTCCATGAACTTATTATATTGCGCTTTAGATTCTAATATCTTGCTTAAGTTTGTGGCATGTAAAAGTGCATAGGAGATCTGGGCTGAGCTCAAAAATAAGTATGGAGAGATCTAGGAGAAGGAGACCAACACTTTAATAGCATCAAGCTCAAATGATCTAGAAGTGGTAAATCATAGGGTTAGTGCAATAAAAAAATGAGAGGTATATGATTCTCTCTCTAGCTTGATGGATGATTCTTGTGTTGAATGTTGTGTTGCTCCATGTGCTGAATCATCTGCTGAATATTATCATAATTATGTTATTGACGCACTTGATGATTCTCATGTAAAATACAAGAATATATTATACGTCAAATCATCTATTGAAAATTATGATTATGTTGCTAATGTCACATGCAATGATTCATGTAATGATTGTGTTAAATTCTGTGATGAATCATGTGTTAAATCCAATAGTGAAAACATGCACGTGTATAAAGAACTAGAAAAGGCTTTATGGAAAACTTATAAGTTTCTAGATAGGCCGTCTAAGCAGAAAACACCGTTGAAAAATCAAAACAAAAGGGTAGCTAAACAATTAGAGGAACTAAAAGCTCATCATGCTATCCTTGAGAAGAAAAAGATAGGGAAAGTTTTGAAAATTATCTACTTGGAGAAAGAAACAAATGATTATTTTAGAGATTCAAAAAAGATAAAAATGAAAAGAATAATCATAACAAACCCTTAAGAGCTAAAAGTTGAATATTCTAAAAAAAGGGTCCATCTATCAAATCCCATAGTCATTGAAATTAGGATAGCTTCCCAAGAGGGGGGGGGGGTGAATTGGAATTTTTAAAATTATTTCAATTTTTATTCTTTATTTAACAAGTAAATATAAAGACAATTCAATCACAAATAATCAAAAATTCGATCTTTATCTTAATAGCCTTGTAATGAATTGTAAAGCACGCTGAATTTATGTAAGCCCTGTGTTTTTTCCAAACTGACAAGTCTTCTTTATGTTCAGCTTTTAAACAAACTTTCAGATTAATATGTTTAGGTTGATCAACCAACGTAGTCCCTTTCGTTTTCCGCAATCAATGCTGATCAAACCAAAAACAAATTATCCTCCGATCTATTTACCAACTAAACATTCAGAATTAATATATTAAAAGCATACACGTAGATTATAAGTCTTTGCTGAAAAAGTAAAGAGTATGGAAGAAGAGAGACACAACATTTTACGAGGTTTGGCTTATACCCAGCCTATGTCCTCGCCTTTGGCAAACCACCAAAGGATTCACTAGTTTAGTTCCGTTAACGAGTGGAACAATACCGATTACAAATACTCCTTCCGTTAGGCTAGAGGCCGCCTCTCCAAATGATATACCCTCATTTGGTCCAACGATTCTACAGCCTTGAATCGTCTATGAATAAGAATCAAGATACAGAGATTTTGTGTACAAGAAAACACTTTCATAGCAGAGTAGGTTAGTACAACATTCAGAACAATAATACTTTAAAGTAATTCAAATATAAATTAATTTGAAGCTCAATACTTAATATGAATCACTAAATATCTTCCAAAATATGAAAGATTTTGACTTTGAAAGCTTTGCTTTGAAGTTTGAATCCGTAGCAATTCAGTAGTTGAACACAAGAAAGTTTGAGAGCCTTTGAGAACTTTGAATGCTTGAAAATTGCTTGGGTATCTCAAACCTTTGAAGATTGGGGCTATTTATAGATGTTTAGAATCAATTCCTTACCCCCAAAGATTCCATGAAATAGTTTCCAAGTTTTTTAAAATAATAGTGTCCAAAAACTTTGTTTAAAAAATCTTCCCGTTGAGAGTTTTTAAGCCAACGTTCGAGTAGCAGTCACCTGCCGGAAGCCGATCTTCCTTAGATCCTACGGAGTTTGCCTTACTGATTAACCATTTCATTTCTTTGTCTAAGCCACTGGCACCTTTAGGTGGATAATTATATTTCATGTGCCCTATCTTTCCAATGTATAAGTAAGTTTTATATGCGCGTGAAAGATTGTGCTTATTTAATCTGGTTTTACTTATTAATGCATTTATATTACTATGGGACTTAAAGTATGAACCCTCTTTCAAAGATTTATTTCTTTTAATTCGTAAGGGTTCATTGTGATTATTCTTTTCATTTTTAATAACAAGTGTTATGCTAGAATAATCATTTATCTCTTTCTATAAGCAGATGATTTTTAAGATCTTCTTAACCTTTTTATTTTCAAGGATGGCATGATACTCTTTTAATTTTTCTAATTGCTTTTCCAACCTATTACTCTCATTTTTCAAAAAGGTTTTCTTCTTAGACATCCCGACTAGAATCTTATGCATTTTAAATTATTCATTTTCTAGTGTTGTATGTGAAGGCATGCTTTCATTGTAAGATTCAATACATGATTCATCACAAAACTTATCACTATAACATTCATATGAATCAATGCATACAATATTGTTATCAGAACCAATAGATGACTCATTATACAATATATCACAAGATTTGGCACAAGAGTCATCACAACATGCATCACATGGATTTTTGCATGAGCTAATAGCACAATTATCACTAGGGTAATCGGATGATTCATCGCATGATATATTCAAGTATTCAACATGAGAATCATCAGTGCATCAATAATAGAATTATCACAATATTCAACAGATGATTCAGCATTTGATACAACAAAACATCTGACATAGGAATCATCAATTGAGCTAGAATGAGAATCATATACCTCATCGCTGATTACTAGCTCATGATTTACTTGTTTTTCCTAGGTCCCTCCATATTTGTTTTTTAGCTCAACCCAGATCTCTTGTGCACTACTACAAGCCATAATCTCATAAAGAATATTATTATCTAAAGCACAATATAGTAGATCCATGGCATATGAATTTGCATGCACAAAATTAATATCATTTTCTACTGACATACAAATTCCTTTATCAATCACCTGCCAGACCTTCCAGTTAATAGATTTTACAAATATATGCACATTTGAATTTTCCCGATGGTGTAATCAACACCACAAAAAAATGGAGGACTAGAAAGTGACTGTCCCTCACCGAATGAGGATACACCAAATTGAGCCATTGCGTTCTTTTTGCAAAAAACATTTGAGTCTAGTGCAATGAGGCTCTAATACCAATTGTTAGCTTTGGTGTATACCCAAGAGGGAGGCGAGTTGGGATTTAAAACTTTTTCTCCTAGGTTAAACTAGTTTAACAATAGTACGTTCACAACCTAGGTCAATCTACACAAATGAGCAGATAAGTAATATGCATAATTTAAATCATGCGCATCATTCAAAAAATAACATATATGTGCAGTAAATATAAAGTGCAGAAAGATAAATGGACACATAATATGTTATTGGGGTTTGGTCAACTGTGCCTACATCCCCGCTTCTAGCTCACAAGCCCAAGGATTCCACTAATGGCTCACTTAATAGGTGAAGCGACACCAATTATAACCAGATCAATTAACACAGGGCTGACCTCAACTTTTACAAACTCTCCTTGTGGGGCGGAGAAGACCCTAGGTCAAGTTTACAGGGCTGACCCCAACCTGATCCTTCTGGGCTAGATCAAACCCCCTCAAGCCATGCTTGGAAATACAACAGTTAATCAATCACACATCAACAATATAGGTAAATGTAAGCTCATTGATGTGTATTTTTGTGCAAGCTACACTCAGCAAGATATGATCGTTAATATGCTCAAGTGTTTTCTAATCAAGCTATTTCTTTGAAATAGTATATATCAAATCTCAATAATGATCGGGGTTTCAAAGATGCAGCAAATACTTAGAACAACTAAAAAATATTTTCTTCAATGAAATATGCTCAAGAGTTGCTTGAAAGAATAATATAGCTTGTTAAAAATATTTTGCACAATCAAAATCAAGCTATAGGAATCTTTGCAATGACAATGCAAAGATCCTTAAGCTACTAGGTTTTTCCCAACACAAGATTTATTAAATGAAATATGTGGGAAAACCTTGCTTAACTCCCCAAAATCAATATCAAACAACCAAGCAAGGCAATAGGAGTATAAGAAATATGGAATGATGTATAAACACTCTAAGAACTCTCACTACACTTGGTTAATTGATAAAATCAAAGTTGTAGAGTGTATGGAGGTAGTGTGAGCAAAAAGGGATTTGGAAAATTTGAGAGAGTTTTTGGCTTAATCTTATTTGCTAATCCCCACTTAATTTTGGAAAATGAACCCCTCTGTATAGAAAAGGGTAAATTATGACCGTTGGGGACACACAGGGTATTCTTAAATTTGTTTAAAAAGGTTTAGCAAAATTAACCTTGTTTACTTGATTTTAACCCAAGTAAAAAATAAGTTTACCCGTGAGATTCAGGTGGCTGAATTAAGGTTCGGTCACTCGAATAGACTCATCTTGAAAAAGCCATTTTAAATAGTTTGGTCACCCATGTGAAGGTTCGGTAGCCCAAACAAAAGTTAGTAGCAAGTTGTTCAATAGTTTGGGTGCCCGGCTCACAGGTTGGTTAACCAAACTAGGCACTTCGGTCGCTTGACCCCTCTTTTGAACGTAAACGTTCAGTCTCCCAAGTAATTGAAAAGTGCTCCGATAAGTGTTTGGGTGTCCGAGAAAGATACATTCAAAATAGGTTTAGGTGCCCAAATACCAAGTCAACATGTTGACTAGTTTGGTCGTTCGAGCCATTTTAAAAGGCATGGGTTCGATCACCTGAACCCTCTCATCTTTTCCCATTGAGTTCATTTTGGCCTTATTTTGATTCCTCTGATTATAATAAGTGATGTAGGGGACTTTGTCACTAAGTGTTGGAACCTAGGGTCTTTTCAAGTACACCCAAAAACTTGGCTTCGGTTGACCGAAAGGTGCCCTAAAGTCATTCGGTCCCTGTGGTCGAACTACGGTCTTTTTGAGAGCTTACAAATACCTGCATGCATGACATGCAGATACTATTACAAACCGATATAAACTGTTACAGACCCAAATAATATAAATTACAAAAATAATTCTTCAAGGTCTTTAGTCTTCAAGTCTTCTCATGTATCAGCATATGATCTAATAATATAACCTGTATACAAACTAGATAGAAATTTGTTGGCCTAATAAGGCTTACAATTTTTATTTTTATGATAACAAATCATGATGTGTTTAATGTGGTTTAAGTGAAAGTTTTTCAGGAAAAAGGCAAAGCTTAAAGGTAGTGACAAAACTCAAAAGGATGATAAAACTTATGGATTAAAAGAGATCGTGAAGAGCATGCAGATTAAAGATAACTTGATGAAAGCTCAAAGAAAAGATTAGAAACTCAAAGATGATGGAAGAACAAAGACTTGCTTGAAGATTAATGGAATAAACTATTAAGGATGTTTGTATGTAAGTGCTTCAAGTTAATTTCAAGTATAAACTGAATTGAAGCTCTCATAAAATCAAAGGAAACTCATAAATATATTTTTAGAAAAACCCTAAAGTATGTTTTTCAAATCGAAGAAAAGAAAGGTTTTTGAAAAAGAAAAGTTTTTGAAAAACAGAAGGGCCAGGCGACTATCCTCTTGTGGCAGGTAACTGCCAAATTAAATGAAGAATTTTTCAAAGAGGCAGTAGCATGCCAGGCAACTGCCTGAACATAACCAGGCGCCTGGGTGGTCATGCCAGGGGACTTCCTGGGTTCTAGTAGGC
Source organism: Malania oleifera (assembly GCF_029873635.1). Lineage (NCBI taxonomy): Eukaryota > Viridiplantae > Streptophyta > Magnoliopsida > Santalales > Ximeniaceae > Malania > Malania oleifera. Next base: position 43,207,405 of record NC_080421.1, on the reverse strand, counting down.
GACTACCAGTGTTCTATGTTGTGAGTTTCTTCTATGACAGGCGATTGCTAAGTTGTGGTAGGCGACTGCCACTCGAATGTTGGCTTAAAAACTTCCAACAGGAAGATTTTTTAAATGGATTTTTTGGACACTATTATTTTGAAAAACTTGGAAACTACTTCAAGGAAACTTTGGGGGTAAGGAATTACTTTTAAACTTCTATAAATAGCCCCAAACTTCAAAGATTTTATACACGAAGAAATTTCTAGCAATCAAAGTTCTCTAAAAATGCTTTCAAATTCTCTCGTGTTCATCCATCTTCAACTACTGAGTTACTGCTGATACAAACTTCGAAGTAAAGCCTTCAAAGTCTAAATCTTTCAATACTTGGAAGATTTTTTGTGATATAAATTCAGTATTGAGCCTCAATTCTTTTATATTTGATTTACTTTGAAGTATTCTTGTGCTGAATGTTGTGCTAACCTACTCTGCTGTGAGAGTGTTTTCTTGTACACAAACTCTTCTCTATATTTGTTCTTATTTATAGACGATTCAAGGCTATAGAATCGTTGAACCAAAGGAGAGAATTTCGTTTGGAGAGTCAGACTCTAGCCTAATGGAAGGAGTGATAGTAATCAGTATTGTTCCACTCGTCAACAGAACTGAACTAGTGAATCCTTTAGTGGTTTGCCAAAGGTGAGGACGTAGGCTGGGTATAAGCTGAACCTCGTAAAATCTTGTGTCTTTCTTCTTCCTTACTCTTTATTTTTCAAAAATACTTACAGTATGCCTTAAATTGTTAATTCTGAGTGTGTGGTTGTTAAATAGACCGGAAGATAATTTGTTTTGGCTTGATCAGCATTGATTACAGAAACCGAAAGGGACTACGTTGGTGTATCATCCTAAACTTATTAATATGAAAGTTTGTTTAAAAGCTAAACACAAAGAAGAATTATGAGTTTGGAATAAACATAGGGCTTACATAAATTCAGCATGCTTTACAATTTATTACAAGGCTATTGATACAAAGATCAAGATTTTGATTATCTTGTTGATTGGTTATGGTTGAATTGTTTTTGTATTTACTTGTTGTGATTGTTGATATAAAACAAAGAATTACACTTGAAATAATTTTAAAATTCCAATTCACCCCCCCCCCTCTTGGGAAGCTATCCTAATTTCAACATTAAATACCAAAGTATTTGTCATTATCAAAACCGAGTGTGACTTATAAGGTCAATAGCATGATTCTGCCATAGCACCTTAACTAACAATATATATTTAGTATGTAGTTCCTGTATTTTTTGATCCAGAATCTGAACTGGTACCTTCTTGTATGCCATATTATCCTCAATCTCCAATGATTCATAACTGATCACATGTGAGGGGTCTGGAATGTACCTCCACAACATGGACATGTGGAACACGTCGTGTATCCTAGACAGCGCTGGGGGTAGTGCTATCCTATACCTCGCTGAACCAATCCTTTCTAGAGTCTCGAACGGCCCAATGTATCTAGGGCTCAACTTACCCTTCTCTCCATACCTCATCACCCCCTTCATCGGAGCAATCCTCAAGAATATCATATCACCTACTTCGAATTCTAGCTCCCGTCGGTGAGTATCCGCATAACTCTTCTACCGACTTTAGGCTACTAAACAAGTTCTTGTCCCAAAATCTGTCGCTCGCCTACTTCATCCTAGTACAATGGAGATTTGCACGGGCGACCATACAAAGCCTCATATGGTTCCATTCCAATGCTGGCTTGGTGACTCTTATTGTATGCAAACTCAACCAATGGCCGATATCGGCTCCAATTGCCCCAAAATCTAACACACATGCCCATAGCATATCCTCGAGAATCTGAATAGTTCGTTCGGACTGTCCATCCATCTGAGGGTGAAATGCAATACTAAAAGTGAATTGAGCACCCAACGCTCCTTGCAAACTCTTCTAGAAACGGGAAGTGAACCACAAATCCCGATCTGAAATTATGGACATGGGCATGCCATGTATTCTGACTATCTCCGGAACATAGCGTTCTACTAGCTTATCCATGGAGTAACTGATTCTAACCAAAATGAAATGGGTAGTCTTCTTCAATCTATCAACTACTACCCATATGGCATTCTGCCCATGCAACGCTGAAGGTAATCCCGATACAAAGTCCATCGAGATATGCTTCCACATCCACGTTGGGATGTCCAGTGGTTGAAGTGGTCCTGCTGGCCTCTGGTGTTCTGCCTTCACTTGTTGACATGTCAAGCACTGTCCCACAAATTTAGTAATTTCCCTCTTCATGTTACTCCACCAGAATGTTTCAAGCAAGTCTCTATACATCTTTGTGCTAGCCGAGTGAACAATATAGAGAGAGCGGTGAGCTTTCCCTAGAATCGTCCTCTTAATCTCTGTGTCATCTAACACACAAAATTGAGTGTGAAATCTGAGAATCCTCAGCAACATTAAAGTCCATGTGCTGCTCATCCTGTATCTTCTCTACAATCTCCATTAACTCTGCATCTTTTGACTGAACTGTTCTGATTCTCTCCTGTAAAGTCGGTTGAACCACCAGATTAGAAATGAATGCCTGACGATTCCCTTCTACCAATTGTACACCCAACCTCTCCATGACAATCACGATATGGTGAGAAGCCATAACTGTTGAGGTTGACGTAGCCCCATATTTTTGGCTCAAGCATCAGCTACCACGTTCGCCTTTCTTAGGTGATAGCTAATGGTGCAATCATAATATTTTATCAACTCGAGCCATCTACGCTGCCTCATATTCAACTCCTTCTGGGTGAAGAAATACTTGAGACTCTTATGGTTAGTAAAGACCTCGCACCTTACACCATAAAGGTAGTGTCGCCAGATCTTCAACACAAATACAACTGCTGCCAACTCCAAGTTGTGCGTAGGATCGTTCTTTTCGTACGCTTTCAACTGGTGAGATGCATATGCAATGACTTTCCCCTATTGCATTAGAACACAACCAAGTCCCTTCTGCGATGTGTCACTATAAATTACAAATCCACCCTTACCTGATGGAAGGGTCAACACTGGGGCAGTGACTAGACGCTGCTTCAACTATTGGAAGCTCTGCTCACATTTGTCAGTCCAGTCAAACTTCAAATTCTTCCTCATGAGTCGTGTCAAAGACCCTGATAATCTGGAGAACCCTTCAACAAATCAGCGGTTGCATCTGGCAAGACCTAGAGAACTTCTGACTTCCTGCATGTTCTTCGGCGTTGTCCAATCAACTACAGCCTCTACTTTGCTCGGATCCATTGAAATCCCTTCCTTGGATACCACATGACCTAGAAATGCAACCTGCTCTAGCTAGAATTCACATTTCTTAGTTTAGTAAATAACTTCTTTTCCTTTAGCATCTGAAGTACTAGACTCAGACGAGCTTCATCCTCCTTAGGGCTCCCTGAATAGACCAAAATATCATCTATGAACACAATAACAAAATGGTCTAAGTACTCATGGAATACCCTGTTCATCAGATCCATGAATACCGCTAGAGCATTCATCAACTTGAATGGCATAACCAAGAACTCGTAATGGCCGTACCAAGTCCAAAAAGCAATCTTCGATACATCATATGATTTAACCTTAACCTGATGCTTTCTAGATCGTAGAATGATTTTAGAGAAAATCTGCATACCCTGAAGCTGATCAAACAGGTTGTTAATTTGGGGTAATGGGTACTTGTTCTTCACTATTACCTTATTAATCTCTCAGTAGTCGATGCACATCCTCATTAACCCGACCTTCTTCTTCACAAACAACACTGGTGCACCCCAGGGCAATACACTTGGTCTGATAAACCCCCTGTCTAGAAGCTCCTGTAGTTTCTCCTTTAACTCCTATAGTTCAACTGGAGCCATTCTATATGGGGCTTTGGAGACTGGTGTTGTCACTGGAATGAGATCAATTGCAAATTCCACCTCACGATCATGAGGTAACCCTGGTAAATCCTTTAAAAAAACATCAGAGAACTACCCTATCACTAGGATATCTTCTAACTTGACTTCCACCTTCAGCGCTTCCTTCATCACTGCAAGGTAACCCTAGATTCCCCCGAAAGGTAACCTCTTTTCCTGGATAGCCAAAAGGATCCATGGTGCCAAATGCACACATGGCCCATCAAATACAAACTCCTGCTCCCCAACAGGTCCTAATACCACCTCCTTCCTGTGACAGTCAATGCTTGCGTAGCTGGATGCTAGCCAATCCATGCCCAGAATAATGTCAAAACCATGCATATCAAGAACTATCAAACTAGCAGGTAGGACTCTCCCCTAAATATCTACTGGATAATCCTTGATCACCTTGCTACATACTAACACTGACCCTGTTGGTGTGCCCACTACAAACTCTGTCTCTAACAATTTAGCCCTTAACCCATATAGTTTAACAAATCCCTAAGACACAAAGGAGTGGGTTGCACCTCAATCAAATAATACAATGACACTATCTGACAGTATGTAAATAGCATATAACCCAACATAGAAATTTCACATTTAACATAATTAATGCAAATATGAAATAATGGAATTGATATAATATACGGGTTCTAATTTAACAATTCATATTCCAATTCTATCACCAAACCATTGACGTAAAAATCTCCATCCCAACATTAACTTCACCCACATACCCACTCATACTAACATTCCAACCTAAATTTCTTGAGTTCAAGTCCCTCAACCTAAAAATGAAACCATCAATGGATTTACCATGGTTTTTTGAAACTCGCTATGGATTCAGAAAATCACAGAAGTCCTTCAATAAATTTCTGCCTCCAAGCTTCCAAACTAAAATCCATCTTAAGTTACCCACTCCTATCCCTATCTTATCTCAGCCTATACTCTGGTAATTATCAATCCTCAAAGTCTGTAGAGCCTAACAAACCTAGGCTCTGATACCACCTATAATGACCCTGACCCGCCACGTGGGCCCGGAGTGCTACTTTAGTGACATCTGTGTACCTAATACCTTGTTCATCATATATAAAACACACATAAGCAGTGGAAATAAAATATAAAATCCTCAAATTACATTTCCAGAGTTCTAACTATCTCTATACACAAATATATCAATTTTTACATAATTACATCCCATAAAACTAAACAAAATTAAAATCCCTATTTACACACTACCTACAAAAAATTTACACCACTAGCCCGATTCCTTTAGCCCACTAGACACGATCTCTAAAATTTCCTGAAAAGATGGTTTGTAAAGTATGGGTGAGGCACATCTCAATAAGGGAAAGACTAAGTTAATGTCAGTGCGTGGCCAGCATGCATTTAGTGTACAGAAAATAACCAGTTCACTAAGTAGATAAATACATTTATGAAAACATTCTTAATTTACACTCACACACACAATTAGCCGAGGATAGGGAAGATTACTCACTCATACAAGTAGCTTCCCTTTGCTCTAATACCATTACTGCTAAAAGGGCACTTGCCTTTCTTAGCAAGCCCTTGAAATTATCTTAATAATTATTCGTATTCACATAAATTAACAGATATGCATATAAGACACTCCCTGTAACAAACACACCATTTACTTCCCCCATGGCACGGGTTGTATGGCTTGAAGGCTGGACTTAGGTGATCAACCCATACATAGTAAAATAGAACATCCTTTGCGAACACATCCGCAGGCATCCACCGCAAAGCTGCAGGTCCTATGCCCTTACTTCAACCTCATGCAAGCAGTCGGCTGGACCCCCTACACTTCTATCCAGATAGTGTGGGTGCACATGGTCTAACTAGCAATGGTACCATGCTCACAGTACATTGGTCCCCAGGGTTCCTAAAGCATATCATGCAATTTAGATAATAAAAATCACCATTTAAAATATCAATTCACACAAATTTCTTGTTATTCCAAAAACTTGTCCCCCAGCCACAAATACAATCTGACATATAGTCGTCAATTAAAACTCGATCCTCGACCGTCAAATAATAGTCCTGGCCCTTGGCTAATCAAATAACACCCGACTATTGGCTGTTAGTTCAAATTCCTGCATTTCATAAACAGTTCCAGTATTTTCACAAGCATTTCCAGTATTTCTCAGTTCAAAATCCCAACTCCAGATATACAATAATCCATACAAATTAAATCATCTACAACATGATTTTCCACATTTTAACATATCCATATAAACAAACAAGCTTTCCATCATTCATTTTTTTCAAAAATACCATACCATATATCTTAGGTTTGTAAAATCCATTTTCAACGGTTGGTTTTCAAAATAGCCTTTAAATTTCCAAATGAATAAATAAATACATAAATAAATAAATAAATATATGTAAACATAACAATTAAATTAATTCAAGTTACATAAAATTACTGACTTAACCTAATCTCCTTACTTGATTCCTCAAAAAGTCTGATAACACCCCGGCCTACGCCCCAGGTGTTCTAAAACCCTGAAACTCTAAAATTCAAGCTTCACTATATTATTCATCACAATCCTTAGAGTAACATTCCCTAAAATTCTCTTAAGTTCTGAATACCCTAAATAGCCTAATAAAAGCCTAAATTATCAAACTTACCCCCAATTTAGGATTGGTACCCCGAAGCTCCAATTCGAAAATTCGCTCTGGTTAGATTGTAGAGAATCTCCCCACAAGTCTCCTAAAAATTTTCATTCGTTAATGGGGCTTATTATTTAAGAAAAATTGAGGTAAGTTTGAGATTTGGCCTTACCCATGGAGATATGCCTACGCCGCTCCCACGACAAATCCTCTCTAGTAGAAGTGTCAGTGGCAGCGAACAGAGCCCAACAGTATTTTTGAATTTTCGATTGTCCAAATATTGGAGACGAGATGGAGAAGAGTGGGAGAAAGGAGAAGGAGGAACTGAAGGACACCTCCTCTGCTGTGCGTGAATCCTGAAGGATCTTTTGATCCTTTAGGAAGGTAAACTATATATATAATATCTTTATAATATTATTATTATTATTATTATTATATTATATTATTTAATTATAAATAATTAATTAATTAAATTTTATTATTTTAATTTTTTTAATAATAATTTTTATTTTATTTTTTTAAATGTTTCTTTTTAGGAGCACTACATTCTCCCCTCAAAAAAATTTCATCCTTGATATTTTTTAACTATTATCAATCACATTCTTAACTCACTACCCTTGTTTATAAAAGAGTCGATAGCCACCCACATAGTGGCCCCATCCCACGTTTATTAATTACCCTCACTTATGAGGGAGGAATACCATGGTTACAGTACTGCCTTTGGGAAATTACAATATCCATAACAAATTTTCCCAATGACTATCCATAATTAAAACTATACACAACTAATCACACAACCTACTCTAATCCCTCTATATACAACCATACCCTTTTCCGTCTGGCACTAGTCCTTGCTAAACAGCAGTGGGTACTTCTGGCATATTTTCCTTTCTAACTCCCAATAAGCCTCCACAATTAGATGATTCTGCCATAGCACCTTAACTAACGGTACATATTTAGTACGTAGTTCCTGTATTTTTTCGATCTAGAATCTGAACTGGTACCTCCTTGTATGCCAGAGTATCCTCGATCTCCAACGATTGATCACATGCGAGGGGTCCAAAATGTACCTCCTCAACATTGACACGTGGAACACGTCGTGTATCCTAGATAGTGCTGGGGGTAGTGCTATCCTGTACATCGTCGAACCAATCCTTTCTAGAATCTCGAACGACCCAATGTATCTAGAGCTCAGCTTGCCCTTTTTTCCATACCTCATCACCCCCTTCAACATAGCAATCCTCGAGAATATCATATCACCTACTTCGAATTCTAGCTCCTATTGGTAAGTATCAGCATAACTCTTCTGCCAACTCTGGACTGCCTTGATCCTTTTCTTGATAAGTTCGACCTTTGTAGAGGCCTACTGAACAAGTTTTGGTCCCAAAATCTGCCGCTCGCCTACTTCTTCCTAGTACAATGAAGATTTGCACCGATGACCATACAAAGCCTCACATGGTTCCATTCCAATGCTGGCTTGGTGACTGTTATTGTATGCAAACTTAACTAACAGCTAATATCTGCTCCAACTGCCCCCAAAATCTAACACACATGCCCGTAGTATATCCTCGAGAATCTGAATAGTTCGTTCGGACTGTCCATCTGTCTGAGGGTGAAATGCAGTACTAAAAGTGAGTTGAAAACCCAACTTTCCTTGCAAACTCTTCCAAAAATAGGAAGTGAACCGCGGATCCCAATATGAAATTATGGACACAGGCACGCCATGTATTCTGACTATCTCCTAAACATAGAGTTCTGCCAACTTATCCATGGAGTAACTAGTTCTAACTGGAATGAAATGGGCAGTCTTCTTCAATCTGTCAACTACTACCCATGTGGCATTCTGCCCATGCAACACTGAAGGCAATCCTGATACAAAGTCCATTGAGATATGCTCCCACTTCCTCGTAGGGATGTCAAGTGGTTGAAGTGGTACCGCTGGCTTTTGGTGTTCTGCCTTCACCTACTAACATGTCAAGCACTGACCCACAAATTTAGTAATTTCCCTCTTCTTGTTACTGCACCAAAATGTTTCACGCAAGTCTCTATACATCTTTGTGCTAGCCGAGTGAACAGTATAGAGCGAGCGGTAAGCTTCCCCTATAATCATCCTCTTAATCTCTGCATCATCTGGCACACACAATTGAGTGTGAAATCTGAGAACTCCATCCTCAGCAACATTAAATTCCGTGTGTTGCTCATCCTGTATCTTCTCTACAATCTCCATTAACTTTGCATATTTTAACTAAAATGTTCTGATTCTCTCCCGTAAAGTCAGTTGAACCACCAAACTATAAATGAATGCCTAACGATTCCCTTATACCAATTCTACACCCAACCTCTCTAGGACCATCACGATATAGTGAGAAGCCATGACTGCTGAGGCTGACGTACCCCAATATTTCTGACTCAATGCATCGGCTGCCATGTTCACCTTTCCTAGGTGATAGCTAATGGTGCAGTCATAATCCTTTATCAACTCGAGTCATCTGTGATGCCTCATATTCAACTCCTTATGGGTGAAGAAGTATTTGAGATTCTTATTGTTATAACCCGAGGAATTTTTCAGTGCCTCGTCGACGAACACAGGGGTTTTGTCGATGAGGATTTTTGAGTGTCTTGTCAACGAAAGCACGTCCAATCAACAAGAAAATACTGAGAGGGGGTTTTTGGATGCCAGAAATTCGTTGACGAGAAGAGATAGTTCGTCGACAAACTTTCTTCAGGACTCGTCGACGAGGTGATGTGTCTCTTCGATGAATTCGGCTCTATAAATTGTGAAAACTCATATTTTTAATGGATTTCCAGTGCAAATTACCTTTTCTCTCTTTAAAACGTACCCCTTCCCTTCTCTCTTCAATACTGGCTCCATTTCTCACCGGATCGAAGATCTGAGGCCACCACAACGCTTCCGGTGAAGTTCTCTACTGGTCTGTTGGAGCTGATCGTTGGTGAATTGGTTTGCAATTCATCCCAAATTCTAGGTAAGTTGTTTTATTCAGGATATACTTTATCAACAACTATAAAAAATGTTGTATGCATAGAAATACTGATGTTTTGTTATGGGGGATGTTGTTTTCTAGGTGTTGAGTGGAGAACCCTGCGGGTATAGGGCTAGAGTATTTTAGGGGCTTTTCAGAAACTAGGTAAGGAAAATATGTTATGCTAGGAAATTTAATTATGTTATTAGAGATTTTACGTATATGCATGTATGCCAGTTATTATGTAGTTTACAGAATATAAGTTTTTAAAGTATGTGTGGCCTATACAGTTTTCTCAGTATATGAAGTTATACAGAACATGCGGATATAGCTAGATATTCACAGATATTATACAGACAGATATATGTACATATACAACTTTTATTTAGATAGTTTCGCAGATATATATATATATATATATATATGTATACAAATGTTTATTCAGATTAGTATGTATAGTATTTACGGAAAGCCATGTTTTCCTAAATGCCATAACACTCAAAGTATACAGATAGATTATACATATAGACGATACAGACAGATTATATAGACAGATTATACAGTTTAGTATCAAGATGCTACAGTTATTCAGATATTACAGTATTTACAGTACATAATTATAGTGTTATGGTTATTTTGGAAACATGATGAAAATAGTAAAAGAGTATATGTATATTATTAGATCCTTGTGAAGAGATTACAGATAGATATAGAATACAGACCATGGTACCATTGCTAATACAAATAGAGTGCAACCATATATCTCAGATAGTGTGTGGGTACAGTCAAATTGTGCTCGGAGAGGATGTAGCTCCCTAGTTCGCTGAGTTGAGGGGGCCAATTTAACTAGGTAGCAGCCAGTTCCATGCCTAGGAGTGGATGCAGTTTGGTCGGGCCGAGGTAGTGTATAGTATAATGACTTACCTAGAGGGCCGACCAGGTTAAGTCTCGCCTATGGGCCACATAACCCAATCATGAGGGGTTAAATCATAACATATAGAGTTCTAGGGATAAAAAACAGTTCTATGTATACAATTTTACAATATATGATAAGTATAGTATGATATTAGCAGTATGAAAAGTAGAAAACCCAGATGATACAGTTATGTTTTAAAGTACGAAAAATGTAAAATATGCTTTACAGATTTATCATTTATTACAGCTCAGATGTTATTTGATGTATATGTAACGTAGTCACCACACACTAGTAATAGCATATTTCCACTTACTGAGCATCGTCTCACCCCATTACCTTAACATTTTTTCAGGTAAACCAACTAGGTGAGCAGATCAAGCTCGCGGATAGAGATTACTCGTTTTACCCAGGTTGTAAGGTGAGTTTGTGTAAGAATTTTGTAGTTTGGGGTAGTTGAAACTAGGGAGAGATGTATTATATAGCTATGGTATGAAAATACTAATTTATGGTATTATTGTATGATATGTATGGGTGTATGATTTATGTTTCCGCTGCGTAGGTATGGTCATTATGTGCAAGAATATCCTAGTGCCTCTTTAGAGCCTGAGATTACATAGAAAAGGGTATCAGAACAGTATATGTAAAAAAAAAAAAATATGCAGAATTTGAGGTCGTTACAATTTCGTATCAGAGCCTAGGTTGTTAGGTTTTATAGACTTTAGAGTGTAGTAGAAAACAATACCTTAATATAGGAAAAGATTTGAGATTCTACTCTGTGATCTGGATACAGGATTTTCATGATTTTTTCTGTGATTTTCCTAGAGTGACGATTTGAGGAAAGCCATAGTAAACTATCGACGAGCCATGTGTTTAGATTGTAGGATTTGATTTGGGGTCAGGAACAGAAGGGATTGTTAATAGAGAATCTGAAGTTTTAGTTGAATAGAATAAGTTAGGTATGTATGCGAAATAGGATTCTCAAACAGTGTTTTGTGTGTTTACAGGATGGACCTAGGGGGTAGTAGCACGCACGGTAGTGGAGATGATGGAGTGGGTCCTTCTGGCGCAGGTAGTGGAGATTCAGATGTTGTGCTATGTAGCGTGGCTCAACAGGTTATGACTGAAATTGCTCAGAACTCTAGGGAGCAAGGAGGTCTATCGTTGTCTCAGGGATGTACCATAGGGAAATTTTTGAAGATGAACCTGCTAGCATTTTCTAGAGCAGCTGACCCTATAGTGGCGAAGAACTGGATGCAGGAGGTAGAAAACATTCTGACAGTACTTCACTACATTGACGAGTAGTGAGTTTTATATGCCACGTATAGACTGGCGGGGGAGGCCGAAAGATGGTGGATAGCCACCAGATTGTTGGAGGAGCAGAGGGTGATTCCGGTACCATGACCTGGGCCCGATTTAGGGATGTGTTCTTTCATAGATATTATCTTGCTTCAGTTAGAGAGGCTCGAGTACAGGTGTTTCTTAGCTTATGCTAGGGATCATTGATAGTTTAGCAGTACACAGCTAAATTTATCGAGCTCTCGCATTTCTGCCCCTATATTGTCCCAGATGAAGTTAAGAAGGTGAGAATGTTCGAGAGGAACCTAAAACATGATATTTACAGGCAAGTGGTAGTACTGAGGATCCAGAATTTTGTAGAGTTGGTAGATAGGGCTATTATAGTAGAGGAGAGTCTACCAAGGGAGACTAAAATATGAAGTTAGGAAAAGAGGATCTCACCCTCAAGTTTTCAGACAGGTCCCAATCAAGGTCCTTGGAGAGGAGATAGATCTGGCAGGGGTCAGAGGTAGATGGCAGAGCATGGAGGATTTTAGGGTGGATAGTCTTCTGCCACTTGTCCTAGATATGGACGGAGACACCCAGGTGAGTGTCGATTGGGGGAGAATGTCTGTTATCGCTGCAAGAAACCTGACCATATGGCTCAATCGTGTCAGATGCCATCGAATTATGTACTGGATCCTAGACCATTTCGCGGTGGATACCAGGCGCCTTGCGGAGGATAGCAGAGGAATATTGCACTAGTGAGGGTCTATGCATTGACCCCGGGTGATACTGAGACGGCTGGAGACGTAGTTACAGGTACCATTATTGCTTTACCATATAAAATTATTATTTTATTTGATACATGTGCTACCCACTCCTTTATATCAGCGGGATATGTCAGAATAACTAGGGTAGAGACACAATTATTATATGAAGAATTATCTATGGGTATGCCGATGGGGTCTGTGGTAAAATGCAGGAGGATACTTTGGAATTTTCCAGAGAGGGTATTATCAGTTGATCTAGTAATCCTAGATATGCAGGGTTTTCATGTAATATTGGGTATGGACTGGCTAGCTACTTATCATGCCAGTATTAATTGCCATAAAAAAGAAGTTATTTTCATACCCCCAGGCGAGCAGGAATACAAATTCGTGGGTTCACACGTACGTGCGTCACCACAGCTAGTGTCATTTATTCAGGTGAGGAGACTTCTACAAGGTTGTTGTGAGGGGTATGTCACATATATAAAATAATTTTCAAAAGAAGAATTGAAACAAGCTAACATACTAGTAGTAAGGGAGTTCCGAGACATCTTTCCAGAAGAATTGTCTGGTTTGTCGCCTGACCGTGAGATTGAATTTACTATAGATCTGTTGCCAAGGTCTGCACCAATATCTAAAGCACCATACCGTTTGGCCTCAGTAGAGTTAAAAGAATTGAAAGAACAGTGATAGGAATTGCTGGATAAAGGTTTCATCCGGCCCAATATGTCGCCTTGGGGTGCGCCAGTTATGTTCGTGAAAAAGAAAGATGGGACCATGAGGTTGTGTATCAATTATAGGGAGATAAACAAACTGAGAGTTAAGAATAAATATCCTCTCCCTAGGATCGATGATTTATTTGATTAGCTGTAGGGGACCCAGGTTTACTCCAAAATTGACCTACAGTCGGGTTACCATCAGGTGAAAGTTGGAGTAGAAGATATTTCAAAGACTACGTTCTGAACTAGATATGGGCATTACGAGTTCTTAGTGATGCCATTTGGGTTGACAAATGCACCAGCTGTATTTATGGATCTAATGAATTGGGTGTTCCATCAATATTTGGACTAGTTTGTGGTTGTGTTTATTGATGATATACTAGTCTACTCGAGAAGTTTTGAGGAGCATGAACAACATTTGAGGCTGGTGTTGCAGATGTTGAGAGAAAGGAAATTGTATGAAAAATTAAAGAAATGTGAGTTCTAGCTAAAGCAAGTTACCTTTCTCGTTCACGTGATCTCTGAGGCAAGTATATTAGTTGATTCAAGTAAAATAGAAGCAGTGGTGAGTTGGGAAAGGCTAGGCAGCGTTTAGGATGTCAGGAGTTTTCTGGGATTAGCAGGCTATTACCTGCGCTTTGTGAAGGGTTTCTCTAGATTGTCGAGTCTATTAACACGACTTACGAGGAAAAATGTAAAGTTTGATTGGACTGTTGATTGTGAGCAGAGTTTTCAGGAGTTAAAGTGGTACCTAGTTTCAGCTCCGGTATTAGCTATTCAATTAGGGGAGGACGGGTTTGTAATATACAGTGATGCCTCTTTGAAGGGACTTGGATGTGTATTGATGTAGCACGGCAGGGTCATTGCTTATGCGTCTAGACAGCTTAAAGAATACAAGAAGAATTATCCTGTGCATGATTTGGAGTTAGTTGTAATGGTCTATGCTTTAAAGATCTAGAGGCATTATTTATATGGTGGGAAGTGTGATATTTTCATGGATCACAAGAGCTTGAAGTATTTATTTACTCAGAAAGAACTAAATATAAGGCAAAGAAGATGGCTTGAACTCATTAAATATTATGACTGCACCATTAGTTATCACCCAGGAAAAGCAAATGTGGTAGCTGATGCTTTAAGTAGGAAATCAGTGGGACTAGCACTAGATGCCATGGAGATTCCACACTCAGTTTTAATGGATTTGGAGAAACTTAGCATAAAGATAGTTGAGGATAGTCCCCAGAAATTTATCGCCAGTTCAGTGGTTCAACGTACACTTTATGAAAATATTAAGGCAGCTCAGGGTGATGATGCAAAATTGGCTATGATGATGGCTAGAGTGCGGGATGGTCAGGGAGAGGAGTTTAGCATATCAGATGATGGAGCCCTACGATTTCATACTAAGTTATGTGTTCCTATAGATGTTGAGATCAGGAGAACTATATTGGAGGAGGGTCATAGGTCACTGTACACGATTCATCCTAGCAGTACTAAAATGTACAGGGGTCTGCAGGAGTATGTATGGTAGAATGGAATGAAGAGGGAGATAGTCGAATTTGTTCAGCAATGCTTGACGTGTTAATAGGTTAAAACTGAACAACAGAGACCGACATGGCAATTGCAACCATTGTTTATTCCAGAGTGGAAATGGGATCGCGTTTCGATGGATTTCGTTACGAGGTTACCATCAGTGTGACGGGGACTGAATGTGATTTGGGTGGTTGTTGATCATGTGGAGTACCATTATCCATAGTTTCGGACTGAGATCCTCGGTTCACTTCACGATTTTAGAAGAGTTTTCAGAAGGCTATGGGTACACAATTAGCATTCAACACTATTTTTCACCCCCAGATAGATGGACAGACTGAGAGGATGATGATCCAGAGACTAGAAGATATGCTTCGTGCTTGCGTACTTGGTTTCGGGGGTAGTTAGACTCAGTTTGTGTTGTTAATCAAGTTTGCCTACAATAATAGCTATTAGACTAGCATCGGCATGGCACCCTACGAGGCATTGTATGGTAGGAGGTGTTGTTCTCCTCTTTTTTAGGACGAGGTTGGTGAGAGACGAGTGTTGGGTCCAAAGATTGTATAGCAAGCGTGTGATAAGGTCCAACTAATTAAAGAAAGAATTAGTACCGCGCAGAGTCGTCAGAAAAGTTACGCAGACACTCTCCGCCGAGAACTAGAGTTTGATACGGGACATCAAGTATTTTTGAAGATAGCTCCTTTGAAAGGAGTTACAAGGTTTGGAAATAAGGGCTAGTTGAGCCATAGGTATATTTGCCCTTTTGAGATACTAGAGAGAATAGGGTCAGTTGCCTATAGGCTAGCTTTGCCGCCAACTCTATCTAGAATTCATGACGTGTTTCATGTTGTATTGTTAAGGAAATATGTCCTAGACCCATCCCACATAATCAGCTATGCAGAGATAGAACTTAAAGATTCACTAGCTTGTGAGGAAGCACCAATACAGATTTTAGATCAGAAGACACAAAAACTGCGCACGAAAGAAATTCAGCTAGTGAAGTTTTTGTGGAAAAATCATGCTACAGAAGATGCTTCATGGGAACTTGAGGACGAAACAAGATGAAAATACCCGCAATTATTCCAAGAGGTTTAGTGGTAAGATAGGTAAAGTATAAGTAGTTAGATAAAGTTTCTTTTGCAAGTATATGTATTGAATTAGTTAGTAAGTAGTTTTTAGTTATTATATGTGTAATCTCGCAGAACTAAGAATGTAACCACGGTATTCCTCCGCCATAAGTGAGGGTAAGTAATAAAATAAGTAGACCTTCTTCCTTTAGGGGATGATAGATAATGATACAAATAGTAAATTTTGAGGATGAAATTTTATAAGGAGGGAAGAATGTAATAACTGAAGGAATTTTTTAGTGCCTTGTCGACGAACACAGGGGCTTCGTCGACGAGAATTCTTAAGTGTTTCATCGACGAAAGCACGCCTCATCGATGAGAAAATACGAAGAGGGGGTTTTTGGATGCCTAAAATTCGTCGACGAAAAGAGATGGTTCGTCGACAAACTTTCTTCAGGACTCGTCGACGAGGTGACGTGTTTTGTCGATGAATTTGACTTTATAAATTGTGAAAACTCAGATTTTTTATGGATTTCCAGTGCAAATTACCCTCTCTCTCTCTCTAAAACATACCCCTCCCCTTTTCTCTTCGATCCCGACTCTGTTTCTCACCAAATCGAAGATCCGAGGCCACCACGACGCTCTTGGTGTAGTTCTCTACATGTATGCTGTAGCTAATCATTGGTAAAAATTGGTTTGGAATTTATCCAAAATTTAGGGTAAGGTATTTTATTCATGATATACTTTCTTTATAGTTATAAGAAATGTTGTATGAAGAGAAATACTGATGTTTTGTTCAGAGGGATGTTGTTTTCAGGGTGTTGAGTGGAGAACCCTGCGGGTGTAGGGCCCGAGTATTGTAGGGGCTTTTCAGAAACTAGGTAAGGGAAATATGCTATGCTAGGAAATTTAATTATGTTATTAGAGATTTTACGTATATGCATGTATGCCAGTCATTATGTAGTTTACAGAATATGAGTTTTTAAAGTATGTGTGGCCTAAGTAGATAATATTTGATGTAGAATTTTATACAGTTTTCTTAGTATATGAAGTTATAAAGAACATACAGATATAGCCAGATATTCACAGATATTATATAGACAGATATATGTAAAGATACAACTTTTATTCAGATAGTTTCGCAGACAGATATATATATATATATATATATAGATGTTTATTCAGATTAGTATGTATAGTATTTACAGAAAGCCATGTTTTCCTAAATGCCATAACACTCAGAGTATACTGACAGATTATACAGATAGATGATACATACAAATTATGTAGACAGATTATACAGTATAACATCAAGATGCTACAGTTATTCAGATATTACAATATTTACAATACAAAATTATAGTGTTATGGTTATTTTGGAAACATGATGAAAATAGTAAGAGATTATATATATATATATATATATATATATATATATTATCAGATCCCTTAGAAGAGATTATAGATAGATACAGAATATAGAGCACGGTACCGTTGCTAATACAGATGGAGTGCAACCACATATCTCAGATAGTGTGTGGGTACTGTCAAACTGTGCGCAGAGAGGATGCAGCTCCCTAGTTCGTTGGGTTGAGTGGGTCAGTTTGACGAGGTAGCAACTAGTTCCGTGCCTAAGAGTGGATGCAGTTTGGTTGGGTTGAAGTAGTGTAGAGTATAGTGACTTACCTGGAGGGCCGACCAGGTTAAGTCTCACCTATGGGCCGCACAACCCTGTCATGAGGGATCAAATCATGACATATAGAGTACCAAGGATAAAGCACAGTAATATATGTGTATACAATTTTACAGTATATGATAAGTATAGTATAATATTAGCAGTATGAAAAGTAGAAAACCCAAATGATATAGTTATGTTTTAAACCTGCGAAAAATGTAAAATATGCTTTATAGATTTATCATTTATTACAGCTCAAATGTTATTTGAAGTATATGTAACTTAGTCACCACACACTAGTAATAGCATATTTCTACTTACTGAGCGTCGTCTCACCCCATTACCTTAACATTTTTTTAGGTGAACTAGCTAGGCAAGCAGATCAAGCTTGCAGATAGAGATTACTCGTTTTACCCAGGTTGTGCGGTGAGTTTGTGTAATAATTTTGTAGTTTGGGGTAGTTAAAACTGGGGAGAGATGCATTATATAACTATGGTCTAAAAATACTAATTTTTGGTATTATTGTATGATATATATATATATATATGGGTGTATGATTTATGTTTCCGCTGCGTAGGTATGGTCATTATGTACGGGAATATCCTAGTGCCTCTTCAGGACATAAGATTACATAGAAAAGGGTATCAAAACAGTATATGTAAAAAAAAAAAAACGACGTAGAATTTAAGGTCATTACACTTATGGTCAGTAAAGATCTCGCATCTTACACCATAAAGGTAGTGTCGCCAGATCTTCAACGCAAACACAACTACTGCCAGCTCCAAGTTGTGCGTAGGATAGTTCTTTTCGTACTCTTTCAACTAGTGAGATGCTTACACAATGACTTTCCCCTGCTTCATTAGAACACAACCAAGTCCCTTCTTCAATGCGTCACTCTAAATTACAAATCCACCCTCACATGATGGAAGGGTCAACACTTGGGTAGTGACTAGACGCTGCTTCAACTCCTGGAAGCTCTGCTCACATTTGTCGGTCCAGTCAAACTTCACATTCTTCCTCGTGAGTTGTTTCAAAGACCCTAATAATCTGGAGAACCCCTCGACAAATCAGCAGTAGTATCCGGCAAGATCTAGAAAACTTCTAACTTCCTACACATTCTTCGGCGTTGTCCAATCAACTACAGCCTCTACTTTGCTCGGATCCATTGAAATATCTTCCTTGGATACCACATAACCCAGAAATGCAACCTACTCTAGCAAGAATTCACATTTCTTAAGTTTAGCAAATAACTTCTTTTCCCTGAGCACCTAAAGTACTAGACCCATACGAGCTTCATGCTCCTTAAGGCTCCTCGAATAGACCAAAATATCATTTATGGACACAATAACAAATTGGTCTAAGTACTTGTGGAATACCATGTTCATCATATCCATGAATACCATTGGAGCATTCGTCAACTCAAATGGCATAACCAAGAACTCGTAATGGCCGTACCGAGTCTGAAAAGAAGCTTCGATGCATCATCTAATCTAACCTTCACCTAATGATATCCATATCACAAATCAATTTTAGAGAAAATCTGCGTACCTTGAAGCTGATCAAACAGGTTATCAATTCAGGGTAATAGGTACTTGTTCTTCATCGTTACCTTATTAATCTCTCGGTAGTCGATGCACATCCTCATCGACCCATCCTTCTTCTTCACAAAAAACACTGGTGCACCCCAGGGCGATACACTCAGTATGATAAACCCTCTGTCTAGAAGCTCCTGCAGTTTCTCCTTTAACTCCTTTAATTTAGATGGAGTCATTCTATATGGGGCTTTCAATATTCGTGTTGTCCCTAGGATCAGATCAATTGCAAATTCCACCTCACGATTAGGAGGCAACCCCGGTTAATCCTTTGGAAAAACATCATAGAACTCAACTATCACTGGGATATCTTCTAACTTGTGTTCCTCCTTCAGCACTTCCTTCATGACTGCAAGGTAACCCTGGCATCCCCCCAAAGGTAACCTCTTTGCCTGGATGGCCAAAAGGATCTATGGTGCCGAACGCACACACGACCCAACAAATACAAACTCCTGCTCCCGAGGAGGTATGAATACCACCTCCTTCCTACGACAATCAATGCTTGCGTAGCTGGATGCTAGTCAGTCCATGCCCAAAATAATGTCAAAACCATGCATGTCAAGGACTATCAAACTAGAAGGTAGCACTCTCCCCTGAATCTCTTTTGGATAATCCCTGATCACTTTGCTACATACTAACGCTGACCCTGTCAATGTGTCCACTACTAACTTTGTCTCTAACAGTTAAGCCCCTAACCCACATAGTTTAACAAATCTCCGAGACACAAACGAGTGGGTTGCACCTGAATCAAATAATACAATAGCACTATCTGACAGTATGTAAATAGGATATAACCCGACTTAAAATTTTCACATTTAACATAATTAATGCAAATATGGAATAATAGAATTGATATTTCTAATTTACTAATTCATATTCCAATTCTATCACCAAACCATTGAGGTAAAAATCTCATTCCAACCATTAACTTCACACACATACCCACTTGTGCTAACATTCCAACCTAAATTTCCTAAGTTCAAGTCCCTTAACCTAGAAACAAAACCATTGATGGATTTACCATGGTTTTATAAAACTCGCGACGGATTCAGAAAATCACAAGAGTTCGTCAATAGATTTTTGCCTCCAAGCTTCCAGACTAAAACACATCTTAACTTACCGACTCCTATCCCTATCTTATATCAACCTATACTCTAGTAATTATCAATCCTTAGAGTCTGCATAACCTAGCAAACCTAGGCTCTAATACAACCTGTAACGACCCTGACTCGCCACGTGGGCCCAGAGTGCTACTTTAGTGACATCTATGTACCTAATACCTTGTTCAACATATATAAAACACACATACATAGCAGAAATAAAATATAAAATCCTTAAATTACATTACCATAGTTCTAACTATCTTTATACACAAATATATCAATTTTCACAAAATTACATCCCATAAAACTAAACAAAAATAAAATCTCTATCTACACACTATACATAAAATTTACACCACTAGCTCGACTCCTCTAGCCCGCTAGACCTAATTTCTAAGAGTTCCTGAATAGATAGTTTGTAAAGTAGAGGTGAAACACAACTCAGTAAGGGAAAGACTAAGTTAATGTCAGTGTGTGGCCAGTATGCATTTAGTGTATAGAAAATAACCAGTTCACTAAGCAGATAAATACATTTATGAAAAAAATTTTAATTTACACTCACACACAATTAGTCGAAGATAGGAAACATTACCCACCCATACAAGTAGCTTCCCTCTGCTCTATTACCATTATTGCTACTAGGGCACTTGCCTTTCTTAGCAAGCCCTTGAAATTGTCTTATTAATTATTCATATTCACATAAATTAACAAATATGCTTATAAGACACTCCTTGTGACAAACAAGCTATTTACTTTCCCCATGGCACGGGTTGCGCAGCCCAAAGGCTGGACTAAGCTTGGGTGATCAGCCCAAACATAGTCAAATACAACATCCTCTGCAAACACATCTTCATGCATCCACAGCAAAGCTGTAGGTCCGACGCCCTTACTTCAACCTCACACAGGTAGTCGGCTGGACTCCCTACACTTATATCCAGACAGTGTGGGTGCACATGGTCTAATTAGCAATGGTACCATGCTCACAATACACTAGTCCCCAGGGTTCTTAAAACATATCATTCAATTTAAATAATAGAAATCACCATTTAAAATATCAATTCACACAAATTTCCTATTATTCCAAAAACCTGGCCCTCGGCCACAAATACAATCGAGCATATAGCCGTCAATTGAAACTCGATCCTCAATCGTCAAATAATGATTCTGACCCTTGGCCAATCAAATAACACCCGACCATTGGTTGTTATTTCAAATTCTCGCATTCATAAACAGTTCCAGTATTTTCACAAGCATTTCCAGTATTTCTCAAACAATTTAGTATTTCAAAATCCCAACTCTAGATATACAATAATCCATACTGTTGACCAAATAGTTAAAGGTCTTTCATTCCAACTATGTTTTGATGTTACCAACCCATTAGCTGTTCTCAAGGTCACTAACGCTTCTCTAAGATATGTTTCAGGTATACAAAATGGCATCTGAACCAACAAGTAGTCAAAACAACTCATGTCATGACCAGAAGCATAAGTCTCTCAAAGCATTCATGAACACTACAACAAATGTACAAAAGTCATATGAAAAATAAGTATGTAAAATAAGAGAGATATTATCTTGTAAATATATTGTACATAAAGTGAAACTCAATACTAAGAGCAAGAAAGTGGCATATCACACACGCACAACAAAATACAAGTAAAGTCATTTTTAAGTATATAAAGAAACTCCCAAATGGACAAGAACCTTCTTAGAAACTTAAAAGGACAAAAATTTAAGAAGGAGGATCTCTTCGACGAACACAGGGCTTCATCGACGAGCTTAGTACACACTTCGTCAATGAACACAGGGTTCTTGTCGATGAAAATATGCCGCGGGGCATCTGAATTCAGAACCACAACTCGTTGACTAACACAGGGCGTCGTCGACGAATTACATAAAGCACTCGTCGACGAACACAGGGTCTCGTCGATGAAAATAAACCGAGAGGTACCTAAATTCAGAACCAGCAACTCATTGACGAACACAGGGCTTTGTCAATGAAATTTCTGAAAAGCTCATCGATGAACACAGGGCTTCGTAGATGAACGTCGGGCAGTAGCGAACATTAAATGCTGCGAACTGCTATTTTTGAATCTTGTCTTACATTCATAAATGCCCAACGGCTCTCCAGCGTTGCCCTCGCCCATTTAATGTATATATAGAAGTAAATGGAATTTTACTTAATACCTAGAGAAATCATATTGAAAGAAGAACATTCATTGTTGTTGTCATCTCTAGGGTTTACTCACAAATTCACTTCCCCTCTTCTTGCTACTCTTAGTATTGCATTCACTCTATTGATAGAGGATCTTGAGTAAGGATTTTATTGGTTTAACTACCTCAAGGGAGTATTCAAGCTTACATTTAATTATCATCTACCTTTTTGTAAACAAAGGCTCTTTGTGGGCTGTTTTTGGGTGTCTCTAAGTGAGCACCTTGTTGAAGCTCCTTGTGAGCTAGTGTGTATTGGCTTCTCCGCCCGAAGGAGGATTTTAGTGGATTTTGGGAATCCTTGAGTTGGTCTCAAGGCATGGACGTAGGCAGGGTGCCGAACCATGTAAATATCAATGTGTTAAGCTTTTATTCTCTCTTATCTCTTTTATATTGTTATTGTGATTTGCTACATTTCCTTTTACACAAAAATTTTATGCTCTTGCTCTTGGTAAGATTTCTATGTTTGTAGAAAGTAATCACATCACTGAAGAAATTCTATTCAATCCCCCTCTAGACATACTACCAGGTCAACAAGTGGTATTAGAGTGCCAGTCGCTGAAATTCGGAGTAACATCCAGGCGAAAAGATCAACATGGCAGATATGTTTGCCCAAGGTCAGTTCGTGGACCACCCTCCCAAGTTTTGTGGGATTAATTACCCAGCATGGAAGGATCGAATGTCCATTTTCATCTAGGCCTATGACTACCGTATGTGGAATGTCATCATTGAAGGAGACTACACCTTCAAAAACGAAGACGGCGATGATATACCCATTGGGAAACTTCCTGAGGCAAATGCAAGGTTGGCACAGCTCAACTTTAAAACCAAGAATTTCCTGTACTGCGCCGTAAGTGATGAAGAATACAACCGGATATGTGGTTGCAACATGGCCAAGGAAATGTGGGAAAAACTTCAGGTAACATATGAAGGAACTACTCAGGTAAATATGCTTGTAAAAGAATATGAAATGTTCAAAATGGAAGAAAGTGAAACAATCACAGCTATGTCCACACGATTCACACACATCACTAATGGACTAAAAGCTCTCAGTAGAGAGTACTCTATGGAAGATAATGTGCAGAAGGTTCTTTGTTCTCTATCGACATCTTGGCACGCAAAGTCCACAACAATTGAAGAAGCCAAGGACCTCTCAAAGGTCACACTTGACAAACTAATTAGATCTCTCATGACCTACGAAATCAAGAAGAAAAATGCTGCTGCTAAAGCTGAAGCACCCAAGAAAGCTACCGAAATTGCTCTAAAAGCCAAAAAGCAAAAAGAAATCATAGAAGAAGAGGAGAATGACTATGACGACGAAGTTGCCTTACTGACCGAAAGATTCAGAAAATTTCTAATGAACAAACGAAATGGCATACCAAAGGAGAAAGGAGAATCGAGCATCAGATGCTACAATTGCAAAAAGATTGGGCACTGCATGGACGATTGCCCTCTCTTCAAAAAAAAAACAACAATTAACAAGGAGACAAGAAGAGATTCAAAGCAATGAACGCAACTGAATGGGATGAACTAGATGGAACCTCAACAGATGAAGAAGTCGAAGAAGAAATCGCTCATTTCTGCCTCATGGTGGACGAACTGAGTAAGGTAAGTTTCGATGAAAAATATCTCCCTTCATATGAGGAAGTAGAAGAAAACTGTAGAAAACTCTATGTTGAACTAAGAGCATCTAAAAGGAAAATCAAACTTTTAGAAGAAAACTATTCAAAATGCGAACAAAAACAGATTTGCTCGTGTGATACCTTGAAAGAAGAAAATGCATCTTCTAATCTTGAAAAAGAAGAGCTTTCTAAAGAATACTCAAAATACAAAGAGTCCTCTCAAAAAGAAATTGAAAGCTTGAAAAGTCAAGTAATTGAATTTCTTCAAGAAAACTCTTCATTGAAAAAGAAAGTGGAGGATCAAAGCAATACCATATATAAATTTACAAATGGAAAGGAAAATTTCGATAGATTACTTGGAGCCCAAAGATTTGGAATTTTCAAAGAAAGTTTAGGATACGGCCTATCATCTTCCGAGTCAATAGGATTTTCAAACCTCTATGCCAAAAGGAGCTCTGTATCAAAGAAAGGTTTTGCACCTAAACTAAATCCCTCGCACACAAATAAAGTCTGTTTATATTGTGAGAAAAAGGGACATGTATGATTTATTTGCCCCTTCAGGGGAAATAAAGGAAAAAATATGAACTACAAATGGGTGATTAAAAACACTAACCCAATAGGACCCAAGAAAATATGGGTACCAAAACAAGTTACTTGATGTTATGTGCAGGTGTGCTTAAAAAGCAACTTTGTAAAGAACAAATGGTTTCTAGACAGTGGATGCTCAAGACACATGAAGGGAGACGCAAACAAATTCCTCTCCCTCTCATACAAAAAGGAAGGACTAGTCACATTTGGAGATAACGTCAAAGGAAGAATCATCGGTAAAGGTAAAATAGGTAATTCTTCCCTAGCTATTGAAAATGTTGCTCTAGTTGACACTCTCAAACGTAATCTGCTAAGTGTTAGTCAACTTTGTGATAAAGGGTTGAATATCATTTTCCAATCCACAAAGTGCTTAATAAATGATTTAAATGGAAATACAATTCTCATAGGAAAACGTGAGTCCAACATACAATTGAATTTGAAGAAATCACAAGTTGTAACATTAAATGCTTAGCTATCACAAATGAAAATTGTTGGCTATGGCATAGGAGACTAGGTCATACAAGCATGGATCTTCTTCATAATCTTTCATCCAAGGATCTAGTAAACGGTCTACCAAAAGACAACTATGTGAAAGGCAAAATATGTGATGCATGTCAATATGGAAAACAAGTTAAGTCCTCCTTCAAAACTAAGAAAGTAATCTCTACATCAAGACCTCTAGAGTTAATCCATCTTGATCTATTTGAACCTAATGACATTGCTAGCATTGGTGGAAAACTGTATGCATTTGTTATTGTTGATGACTTTTCTAGATTTGCATAGGTAATTTTTCTTGCCAATAAAAGTGATACATGTAATGCATTTATTCATTTTTGTGTAAAAAATCCAAAATGAGAAGGGGATGTCAATTGTACATATTAGAAGTGATAAAGGAAGAGAGTTTAGAAATAAAGAACTTGAGGACTTTTGCAACAAAAATAGATATTCACATAACTTCTCTGCACCAAGAACCCCACAACAAAATGGAGTAGTTGAAAGAAAAAATCGAACACTCCAAGAAATGGCCACAACAATGCTCAACGAACATAATTTACCAAAATACTTATGGGCAAAAGTTGTTAGCACAGCATGCTATGTTAGTAACCGAGTCACTATTAGATCGAAAATAGGAAAAACCCCATATGAAATATGGAAGGGCAGAAAACCTAACATATCACATTTTAAGGTTTTTGGATGCAAGTGCTTCATATTAAATGATAGAGATCATTTAGCTAAATTTGATTCAAAGTCCGATGAAGGGATCTTCATAGGATACGCAATGAACAGTAAAGCATACAGGGTATTCAACAAGAGGATTCAAACCATTCAAGAGTCAACCCATGTCGTTTTTGATGAAACAAATCCTTACACATCCAAAACCCTGTTGATCTAAAAGAAGAAAACCAAGTCACTACCTTTAGAATTGAAAGAGAATTAGAACAACTCAAGATAAATAATGATCAAGACACAAATTATTAAGATACAAATGTAGATCATCTAGGATCTTCTCCTCAAGAACCTAACCAACTAGAAGAGAAAGAAGATCATGAATTACCCAAAGCATGGAAGTTTGTAAAAAATCATCCAACTGATCTCATCATAGGAAGTCCCTCTCAAGGAGTCAGCACCCGATCTCACCTTAGAAGTGGATGTAATCATATTGCCTTTATATCTCACCTAGAACCTAAAAACTTTGAAGAAGCTGAAAATGATGCAGATTGGATAAATGCCATGCAAGAAGAATTAGATCAATTCGAAAGAAACAAAGTATGGCACTTAGTTCCTAAACCCAAAAATACCACAATAATTGGCACTAAGTGGGTATTTAGGAATAAGAAAGATGAAGACGGAAACATTGTCAGAAATAAAGCTAGACTTGTAGCCCAAGGATACAGCCAACAAGAGCGTATTGACTACGATGAAACTTATGCTCCTGTAGCTAGACTATAAGCTATCAGAATGCTCCTTGCCTTTGCTTGTTACAAAAACTTCAAATTGTTTCAAATGGATATTAAAAGCACCTTTTTAAATGGATACATAAATGAAGAAGTTTTTGTCAAACAACCTCCTGGCTTTGAGAACCACTCTCATCCCAATCACGTATATAAACTCTCAAAAGCTCTTTACGGACTTAATCAAGCACCAAGAGCTTGGTATGAACGCTTAAGCAAATTTCTTCTTGAAAATGGGTTCACAAGAGGAAAATTCGATACCACACTTTTCTTAAAACATAAAGAGAATGATATGCTAGTTATACAAATCTATGTAGATGATATTATTTTCGAGGCCACAAATGAAACCTTATGTCAAGACTTTGCTCAAACTATGCAGGACACATTTGAGATGAGCATGATGGGTGAGCTAACCTTTTTCGTAGGATTAAAAATCAAGCAAATGAACCATGGAATCTTCATAAATCAGGCCAAATACGTTAGCGACATGTTAAAGAAATTTAACCTTGAAATGGGAAAATCTAAGGCAACTCCTATAAGTATCACAACTAAGCTTGACGTTGATGAAAAAGGGAAAAACATTGACCAAAAACTCTACCGTGGCATGATAGGTAGCTTACTATATCTCACCTCCAGTAGACCTGACATAATGTTCATCGTTTGTTTTTGTGCTAGATTTCAATCTTGTCCTAAAGAATCTCATCTTCTTGCGGTTAAATGAATCTTCAGACACTTAGCAGGCACTCCTGACTTAGGACTCTTCTTTCCCAAAATGCTCCCTTCAACCTCATGTGCTACTCTGACGCTAACTACAATGGTTGTAAAACTGATAGAAAAAGCACTAGTGGAACATGTCACTTCCTTGGACACTCCCTTGTTTTTTGGTTTTACAAGAAACAAACCTCCGTAGCTCTTTCCACCACCGAGGCTGAGTACATAGCAATCGGCAGCTACTGTGCTCAAGCATTATATATGAAACAACAACTTGAGGATTTTCGAATCTTAGTTAAAAGTACTCAAATTCATTGTGACAATTCTAGTACCATCAACATTTCAAAAAATCCATGTCTCCACTCTAGAACCAAGCACATTGAAATTAGGCACCACTTCTTTCGAGACCATGTCCAAAAAGGAGATGTGGAGTTGGTTTATGTTCCCACCGAAAACCAACTTGCCGACATTCTTACTAAGCATCTCAATGAAGAAAGATTTCACAAAATTCAGCACACCCTAGGCATGTGCACTCCTTCCGACATACTATAGGGTGTATGTCTTTTCCACTCTTCCTTTCCCTACTCTTCCACTTTAATGTTTATTCCTTTTCTCCAGGTTCTCGTCGACGAACACAGGGTCCTCATCACCAAGAAACCTCATAATTCGTTGACAAATACAGGGCGTTCGTCGCCCAAAAATTCGTTATTTCGTTGACGAACTCAGGGTTCTCGTCGACGAATTTTGTCAGGGTACTTATCTCTTCAAGTTAAAACAACAGAAACCCTAACCCTCTCTCGCACCTCTCGCTCTCTCGACCTTGTGCTAACACTTCACCCACCTTGCACCATCACCTCCCACCACCACCCACCACCTCCCTCCCCTATCTTCGCCGTCAGCTCTTCCCTCCCGCAAGCCACCACCTGTCTCCTCCCTCACCTGTCTCCTCCCTCAAGCCCCCAAATTTTCCCTATTGGCTGTGCCTTTCTCCCCGCCCCTCCATGGCTCCTCGTCCCAAATGCAGGCACCTTCAAACTGAAGCCGGCGAGGGATCCTCTCGTCCTGCCTCCGGTCCCCCTACCCCTGCCTCCGGTCCGCCTACCCCTGCTCTGGCAAACTCCGACCCCCGCTTCGTCTCCTCTGAAGCTGCCCACTGCTACCAAACCGACATTGTCAAGTGACATGTTGTATATGGCAAAATAGTACCCTCTGAGTTTTTACAACTTCATTTTCCTGCTCTTCTCACCAAGATTCAAGCTCTTGGATGGGATGCTCTCTTCAATCTCGATGACCTAGTTTATGAAGATCTTGTTCGCGAATTCTACGCGAATTTTGTCCCTTTTTATCGCGGCATTGCCGCTTACTCTACCGTTCGGGGCACCGTCATTCAGCTGTCCGATGCTACATTCTTTGTGGTATTGGGTTGCAATTCTTATCCTCTTTGTGGCATCCCCAAGTCCTCCTGAATGACCCGTTTCGACTGGTTCGACTCCCACACGGCACTCAAGCTCATTATCGATAACCCTCGTATCTCCGCACTCGCTTGCCCAAAGTCCAAGGACCTCACTGTGGAATTTCGGGTCCTCCATCACATCATCACATATAACCTATGTCCTCGAACTGGTGGGCGATATTGGGTTACCCTCGGCAACATTTTTTGCATGTATTGTCTATGGGTTGGCCATGGTATATATCTCCCCTCCATCATCGTTCAGAACATGGAAGAAGACCTCAAGCGGCAATGTGGCTGTCTCCCATACGGTTATCTCCTTACAACCTTCTTCGATCACTTCGACCTCATTCGCGCTGCCCTTCCATGTATTCATCCTACGCCCGAAGATATTTACACTGAGGCGACTCTTCGTCGCATGCACTTCGAGAAGGATGAAGCCACTAACACATAGGTCAAAGCCCATGAGCAAGGCCCTATTCCTGTCGATGAGGTTGAGGCTGCCCTAGAAGTCGAAGCCGAAGCCAGAGAAGGCAAGCATGAGGACCCCATATATGGTCACATACTGACACACCTAGACGAGCTTCAGCATACTATGACTCAGTCCGAGCGTCGACACCGCCATCAGTTTTACTCTATTGATGCATCTCTTGCTCGGATCGACAGCGCTAACTGCGCTCGTTTCGACACTCTCGACGCCTCTTTTGCTGCCCTGTTTGATCGACTAGGTTGCCTTCCCTAGTAGCTTGCTGTCTGGCTAATCCCCCAATTTTGATTATGGCAAAGGGGGAGAAGTGGTTTTTGATTCAGTGTTCAGACGTATGCGGATGTAATCAGAAAACAATTCTAGTTGATGCTATTAAATTTAATCACTCATTGTAAGCACGACAAATAATTAGTAATGGAACAATCATTGCATCTTTTTGAGTGTAAATGCTCTATCTACGTATTTGATTGATTGATATACTGAACTGTCATGGTTTATGCAGGATTAAATGGAAACTATAGCATTTATAAATGACATGCTGCCAAACTTTAAATAAAATACTCTTTTATAAAAAGCAAACTTTAAGGGGGAGGATTTTATTTAAACTGTAAACCATTCTATTTAGTAAGGGGGAGCATTTATGTTTTTAAGAGACACTAATGGATTGCCATGATCAAAAAGGGGGAGAATGTTAGACCAAATAGTTAAAGGTCTTTCATTCCTACTATGTTTTGATGTTATCAACCCATTAGCTCTTCTCAAGGTCACTAACGTTTCTCTAAGATATGTTTCAGGTATACAGAATGGCATCTGAACCAACAAGCAGTCAAAACAACTCATGTCATAACCAGAAGCACAAGTCTCTCAAAGCATTCATGAACAATACAACAAATGTACAAAAGTCATCTGAAAAATGAGTGTGTAAAATAAGAGAGATATTATCTTGTAAATATCTTGTACATAAAGTGAAACTCAATACTAAGAGCAAGAAAGGGGCATATCACACACGCACAACAAAATACTAGTAAAGTCATTTTTAGGTATATAAAGAAACCCCCAAATGGACAAGAACCTTCTTAGAAACTTAAAAGGACAAAAATTTAAGGAGGATCTCGTCGACGAACACAGGGCTTCGTCGACGAGCTTAGTACACACTTTGTCAATGAACACAGGGTTCTCGTCAATGAAAAGATACCGAGGGGCATTTGAATTCAGAACCACAACTCGTCGATGAACACAGGGCGTCGTCAACGAATTACATAAAGGACTCGTCAACGAACACAGGGTCTTGTTGACGAAAATATACCGAGAGGTACCTAAATTCAAAACCAACAACTTGTTGACGAACACAGGGCCTCATCGACAAAATTGCTGAAGAGCTCGTCGATGAACACAGGGCTTCATCAACGAACGTCGGGCAGCAGCGAATATTAAATGCTGCGAACGACTATTTTTGAATCTTGTCTTATATTCATAAATGCCCAACGGCTCTCCAGCGTTGCCCTCACCCATTTAATGTATAAATAGGAGTAAATGGCATTTTACTTAATACCTAGAGAAATCATATTGAAAGAAGAACATTCATTGGTGTTGTCATCTCTAGGGTTTACTCACAAACTCACTTCCCCTCTTCTTGTTATTCTTAGTATTGCATTCACTCTAGTGACAGAGGATCTTAAGTAAGGATTTTATTGGTTTAACTACCTCAAGGGAGTATTTAAGCTTACATTTAATCTTTATCTACCTTTTTGTAAACAAAGGCTCTTTGTGGGCTGTTTTTGGGTTTCTCTAAGTAAGCACCTTGTTGAAGCTCTTTGTGAGCTGGTGTGTATTGGATTTTCCGTCCAAAGGAGGATTTTAGTGGATTTTGGGAATCCTTGAGTTGGTCTCAAGGCGTAGGCGTAGGCGGGGTGCTGAACCACGTAAATATCAATGTGTTAAGCTTTTCTTCTCTCTTATCTCATTTATATTGTTATTGTGATTTGCTACATTTCCTTTTACACAACAATTTTATGCACTTGCTCTTGGTAAGATTTCTGTGTTTGTAGAAAGTAATCACATCACTGAAGAAATTCTACTCACCCCCCCCCCCACCTCTAGACATACTACCAGGCCAACACATACAAATTAAATCATCAACCACACAATTTTCCACATTTTAACATATCCATATAAATAAAAAAGCTTTCCATCATTCATTTTATTCAAAAATACCATACCATATATCTTAGGTTTGTAAAATCCTTTTCGAATGGTTGGTTTTCAAAATAGCCTTCAATTTTTCTAATGAATAAATAAATATATTTATATAAACATAACAATTAAATTGATTCAAGTTACATAAAATTACTAACTTAACTTAATCCCCTTACTTGATTCTTGAAAAAGTCTAATAACACCCCGGCCTATGCCCTAGGCATTCAAAAACCTTGAAACCCTTAAATTCAAGCTTCACTGTATTATTCGTCACAATCCCTAGAGTAACTTTTCCTAAAATTCCCCTAAGTTCTGAATACGCTACATAACCTAATAAAAGTCTAAATTATCAAACTTATCCCCGATTTAGGATTGGTACCCCAGAGCTCCAATTCGAAAACACACTCCAGTTAGATTGTAGAGAATCTCCCCACAAGTCTCTTGAAAATTTACGTTTGTTAATGGGGCTTATAGTTTAAGAGAAATTGAGATAAGTTTGAGATTTGGTCTTACCCCAGGAGATATGCCTACGCCACTCCCACGACAGATCCGCTCCAGTATAAGTGTCGGTGGCGGCGAACAGAGCCTAATGGTATTTCCGAATTTTTGATCGGCCAAATATCGAAGATGAGATGGAGGAGAGTGGGAGAGAGGAGGAGGAACTAAAGGACGCCTCCTCTGCTATGTGTGAATCTTGAAGGATCTTTTGATCCTTCTAGAAGGTAAACTATATATATATATATATATATATATATATATATTATATCTTTACAATATTATATTATATTATTTAATTAATAATTATTTATTTATTTATTTTAAATTTTAATTTTTTTAATAATAATTTTTTATTGTTTTTAAATTTTTTTTTTAGGAACACTAGAGAAAGAGTATTTTGATTTTAAACAAATAAAATGACTTAAACCCCTTTACATAGGCTTGCTAGTGTAGGGAAAACCGTCGATGGTTTGACCTTTTTAACCAAACCATTTCTACTATTTAACCCTTACCTCGCTTCAATAACTCTAAACTGTCGACGGTTTTCTAAGCTCCACCAAAATCATCAACGGTTTGACCTTGCACCAAACCGATTTCTCATTTTTCTGACTTATTATTATTTTTCGGATCTCTATAGGCAAACTTAGTAAACTTAGTCCAGTTAAAGCACTCAGGTGTCCAAGTCACACATATCAGGTCCAAACTAATTGGGGTCAATCCTAGCACGTCCGTCACATTGACCTAGCTGTGCCGGAGCTGACGGTGCCCAAAAACTCCTCCCCGGGAGCTTTTTCACTACTTAGAAACAAAGTTAGAATATGAAACATAGTCACCTTAGTTCACTTTAAGTACGCAGGTGTCCAATTTGGGCATACAAGATCCAAATCAAGTGGGATCAGTCCCGACACGTTCATCACATTGAGATGGACGTGTCGGAGTTGACAGTACTCAAAAACTCCACCGCGAGAGCCTTTTACCCACTTAGAAGTAAATTTAGAATACAAACAAATTTAGTACACTTAGTTTATTTTAAGCACTTAGCTTACAATTTGGGCATACGAGATCTAAATCAAGTGGGGTGAATTTCCACTAATCAACTTAGTTACAAAAGTATCCTTTTTTTACACTATGTCTGAAGGCCCGATCATTTTGCTATCAAATTATTTTTAATTATAGTATATGTATATATTTTCAAACATTGTAATATACTAGCTAAATTCTTGTATAATTATTATTTTGTAGGGTTTTTAGTTGTCAGAACACTATGACGATGCCACGCACTATAGTCGAGTCGGATGCGCACGCAACTTTTGAATTTTCCTATATTTCTTTTTATATGAAAAAAATTAATTCGTATATTTTAATTTGAATTTGTATTTTAATTTTGAACAATATGTATTTTAAGTTTTAATAATTTATGAATGTTTTAGTAATTCTAGTTTAATTTTATGTAAGTTGAAATGCAATTATAGGTTCTTACAGGAATTTACAAAAAAATAAAATAAAATTTAGGGTTTTGATTATTATTATTGTTTATGTATTTTTAGGGTTTTGATTATTATTATTCTTTATTTCTTTTTAGGGTTTTGATTATTGTTATTGTTTATGTATTTTTAGGGTTTTCATGTTATGATTGTATATTATTTTTAGGGTTTGATTATTTCCATGTTACTATTATGGGATATTATTTTTAGGGTTTTGATTATGTCCATGTTGTTGTTGTTATATTTATGTGATTTTATGTTCAGGGTTTTTATTATGCATATTATTAAGGTTTTGATTATTACACATTATTATTAGGGTTTTGATTATTGCACATTATTATTAGGGTCTTGATTATTGCATATTATTAGTAGGGTTTTGATAATTGTGTATTATCATTAGGGTTTGGATAATTATTAGTGTATTTTATGTGATATTATTATTACGGTTGTTTATATTATTTATTGTGTGATAATATTATTATTATAGTTTCTTGATCACTATTGTCACGTCCCGAACACGGTAATGGGCCCCATAACCTAACCTATCCTTATATCATACAAACAATCATGATACTCCACAATAAATGAGGGTCCGACCCCGTGGGGTTTCTAGGCACCCTATACACACCCATATACAAACCATATGCACAACAAAAAAAAGCATTCTATACATATCCTATACCATACCAGAGTCTATACAAAAGGAAACCAAGTTCCATAGTATACAACACAATCCTGAGTGTCAGCCAAAACCACAAAAGACAACCTAGTACATTCCTAGTACTTACCCAACTACCACTCGCAGTACACCGACCACTATGCTCCCACACCAGGTCGCTAGTTCTGGTTACTCGAAAGACTTGTAAAATATGTACATACAGTAGGGGCGGGACACCTCTTAGTAAGGAAGAATCAGGTTATATCGGTGTGTGGCATATGAGTGTTATCATGACATACTAACACGCATAGTTCAATAGTCAAAACAGCTTAAACCAATTCCAGTATTTTCACAAAACAAGCAATACAATCTAGTGTCGTCACACCCTTTAGCTTGAAACCGAACTGTCTAGTGGTATTTCACACCGTTCGATAAAAAATGGCAATCTGGTGATATCTCACACCTTTCGGAAAACGCCAACAATCTAGTGATATTTCACACCCTTGGCAAACGCCGGCGCCCCCAGTGTCCTGGCATAACATCAACCTAGAGTGTTGAACTGGTGCAGATCTGGTGTTCACACACCCTTCGGCTCGAAAGCCAGCCAATCTAGTGGTATTGTGCACTCTTTGGCAAAAGTCAGATTTCAAAACTTGGAACAATTCGGAACCCCATTCCTATTTCACCAAAACACAACTCATGCATGGTCATATAACCAAACAAAACAACACCCATTTGGTAATCTAAAATCATGATTTTCCAAACATATACAGTTTAAACAAGTCAAGGTACGACTATCCCTATAACATAATATATATCACAACATATATTTACGGTTTTCCAACAAAACGAGAGATGCAGCCCGTCGCCCCCTTTTCCCCAAAACTGTAATACGAAAAACCCATAATTTTACCCGTTAGACTTCCCTAAATGAGTAACCAAACCACACATGGGACCGTGGACCACAGTTCCGCCAAGCCCAATTTCAAAAATAATTGACATAAATATAATTTCCCTTACCTTTCCCTAAATGGTCAATTCCAAACTCTACGACCCTTAAACTGCAAACAGAGTTTTGAAAACCTATAAAGGACAATACCAGAGATACTCACAATCCTACTCCCCACATAACCACCAGATTAGAATTAAAAACCGAGCCTTACTCTCAATTTTGAGCCAAAACCTAAAAATGCCCGGAATGAAGATCTGATCTATAAAACTTGTAGAGAATCCTTCCCTAATTCTCGTGGTAACGTTAGATCAACGATTTCCATAACGAGCGACAAAGAAATCTAGAGAGAAAAAGAGTATGTTGAGTTCCTAGAGAGATAGAGAGAGAATTTGAGATTTCTTAGCTGATAAGTAATGAAAAAGGATATTTATAGCCCTCTGACTCGGCCGTCTTTATCGACGATATGGTGTCTTCATCAAGGAGACACTAAAGACACATCATTGACGAGATAGTGACCTCGTCGACGAGCCTGAGATTTTTGGATTCCCAAAACCCCTCGGCTTCTCCTCATCGACGAGTCCCTGCATTTCGCTGCATTCACAAAACCTATCGTCTTCTCCTCGTTGACAAGCTCCTACACCTCGTCGCCAAGAAACATAAGGCCTTCATCGACAAACTCTGGCTTTGTTGACGAAACCTGCTCAATTACCATTTTACCCTTCTCTTAATTAATTAAATCCACATATCACGGTTCAGGGTCTTACAACCTCTCCTCCTTACAAAAATTTTATCCTCGAAATTGGCAATCTCTCATTTATGAACTCATACACACAACCAAATACACATACACAATTCTAGAAAGAAACTAGCAACTACTACAGTGCAGCCCTATCACAATATATACATACCCTCACTTATGGCGGAGGAATACCGTGGTTACATACATAAACCGTCTCAGGAGTTCATAACAATACACACTTGCTAAGACTAACCACCTGTTCCAATACAAAGTAGGGTAATGCACACATACTCAGAACAACTGTGGATACTTTTAGCGTATCTCCGCTTCCAATTCCCAAGAAGCTTCCTTAATCTTGTGATTCTGCCACAATGCCTTCACTAACGGTATATCCTTGGTACGAAGCTTCTGAACTTTACAGTCCATAATTTGAATAGGTACCTCCTCATATCCTAAAGTATCCCCAATCTCCAAGTCTTCGTAAGTAACAACATGCGACAGATCCAACACGTACCTCTTTGACATGGATATGTGAAACACATCATGGATCCTCGAGAGTGCTGGAAGTAGTGCAATCTTGTAAGCTACCAGATCCACTCACTCAAGAACCTCAAATGGTCTAATATACCTCGGGCTCAGCTTGCCCTTCTTCCTGAATCTCATTACCCCTTTCATCGGAACGATCCTCAGAAATACCTTACCCCCCACCTCAAATTCCAACTCTCGGCGGTGAACATCTGCGTAACTTGTTTGCCAACTCTGAGCTGATTTAATCCTATCCTAGATCAAACCCACCTTTGCAAATGCCTACTGTACAAGTTCAGGTCCTAACACCTGACGTTCACCAACCTCATCCGAATATAGAGGAGATCAACACCTCCGACCATACAGAGCCTCGAGTGGAGCCATCTCGATACTAGCTTGGAAGCTATATTTTATAGGCGAACTCTACTAGTGGCATAAACTATATCCAACTACCAATGAAGTCTAACACACAAGCTCGTAACATATCCTCCAAGGTCTATATTTTCCTCTCCGATTGTCGATCAATTCGGGGGTGGCACACTATACTAAAATAAGCTTCATCCCTAGTGCTTCCTATAAGCTTGTCCAAAATCGAGAAGTAAACCTTGGGTTTCGATCTGACACAATGGACACTGGTACCATGTGCATTCGAACTATCTCATGCACATACATCTCTACTAGCTTACTCAAAGGGTAGCTAACCTTCATCGGTAAAAAATGAGTATATTTCATCAACCTGTCCACAATCACCCAAATAGCATTCTGTCCATGAAGTGCTGGTGGCAATCCGGTCACAAAATCCATGGAAATATCCTCTCATTTCCACTCTGGGATAGCTAAGGGCTGTAACGGCTTTGCCGGCTTCTAGTGTTCAACCTTCACCTACTGATACGTCAAACATTGCTCCACGAACTAAGCAATCTGCCTCTTCATACCACTCCACCAGAAGGTCTCGCACAAATCCCGATTCATCTTCGTACTACTCGAATATACCATACACAATGAACAATGCACTTCCTCTAGAATCGCCCTTCTGATCTTGTCATTATTTAGAATACATAGTCTGGTCCCAAACCTCAACGCCCCTCCTTTAGAGATGTTAAACTCCGCAGCCAATCCTCGTTGTACCTTCTCTACAATCTCAGCTAACTCTGTATCACTAACCTGTGTGACTTTAATACGCTCAAACAAGGTCGGTTAGATCACCAAGCTAGCAATGAGAGCCTGATGATCACCGAATGCCAACTCTATACCAAGGCTTTCCAGATCCCGTCTGATATAATGTTGAGCTACAAGTGCAGATATTGTAGCATGTTCTGACTTCTGACTCAATGCAACGGCTACCACATTAGCTTTCCACAAGTGATAATTGATGGTGCAATCGTAGTCTTTAATCAACTCAAGCCACTATCTCTGCCTCATTTTTAACTCCTTCTACGTGAAAAAGTACATAAGGCTTTTGTGATCAGTGAAAATCTTGCATTGCACATCATACAAGTAGTGTCGCCAAATCTTCAGTGCATAAACAACAGCAGCTAACTCCAAATCATGTGTAGGGTAATTCTTCTTGTATTCCTTCAGTTGCCAAGAAGCATATGCTATTACCTTACCCTACTACATAAGCACACACCCCAGATCCTTTAAAGACATGTCACTATAAATAACAAAACTACCATCCTCAGAAGGAATGGTCAAAACCGTAGTAGTAACCAGCCGGTGCTTCAACTCTTAAAAGCACTGCTTGCAATCACTGGTCCACTCAAACTTCACCCCCTTCCTGGTCAATCAAGTTAGAGGCCTAAACAACTTAGAGAACCCGTCCATGAACTGATGATAATAACCTGTCCTAGAAAACTCCGAACCTCCTGCACATTCTTCGGCCTTACCCAGTCTACCATAGCTTCAATATTGCTAGGATTAACTTAGATATCGTCCCCAAACACCACATAGCCCAAAAATGCAATTTGATTCAACTAGAACTCACACTTCTTCAGTTTAGCATACAACTTCTTCTCCCGTAGAATTTGTAATACTAACCTCAAATGCCTTTCATGCTCTTTCGAACTCCTCAAGTAAACCAGAATATCATCCATAAACACCACTACAAACCGGTCTAGGTACTCATGGAAAACCTTGTTCATAAGATCCATGAACACTGCCGGAGCATTCATCAACCCAAAAGGCATGACCAAGAACTCGTAGTGGCCATATCTGGCTCAGAAAGCAGTTTTCGTAACATCTTCAGATCTAACCTTCACCTGATGATACCCTGATTGTAAGTCGATCTTTGAAAAGACCTGAGTCCCATATAGCTAGACAAATAGATCATCAATACGAGGCAAAGGGTAATTGTTCTTTACAGTCATCTTGTTAGTCTCGCGATAATCAATGCATATACACATCAACTCATCCTTCTTCTTCACAAACAAAACTAGAGCTCCCCAGGGTGAAACACTAGGTTGAATGAAGCCCCTATCCAGTAATTCCTGCAACTGCTTCTTCAGCTTTTGAAGTTCTACAGGAGCCATCTAGTGCGGAGCTTTAGAGGTCGGTGCCTTGGTAAGCAGCAACACTATCAAGAACTCCACCTTATGATCAAGAGGTAAATCAGGAAAATCCTCTAGAAACACGTCCAAGAACTCGCTAACAACTCGAATATCCTCGAGCCTCAACTCATCCCGTGGTGGTTCCCTTTCACAAGCCAGGTACCCCTAACATCCGTCCAAGAGTAACCTCCTCGCCTATAATGCCGATAGAACTTGTGGCGTAGAATGCACACACAATCATACAAACTCATATTCTTGTTCCCCAGGAGGCCTAAACACCGCCCTCTTCCTATGACAGTCGATCACAGCATAATTGGAGAACAACCAATCCATTCTGAGTGTGGCATCAAACCCCGACATGTCATATACCATAAGATTCACTGTAGCAGTCTTCCCTAAATTACCACTGGGCAGTCTTCTAACATCCTCCTATAAAATGATACACTCCCAGATGGTGTAGCTATAGACAACTCCTCATTCATAACTTGGGTCTCCACCCCACACAGTTTCATAAAATTAACATATATAAAGGAGTGGATTGCACC
Source organism: Malania oleifera (assembly GCF_029873635.1). Classification (NCBI taxonomy): domain Eukaryota; kingdom Viridiplantae; phylum Streptophyta; class Magnoliopsida; order Santalales; family Ximeniaceae; genus Malania; species Malania oleifera. The sequence goes on along the minus strand of NC_080421.1, from coordinate 43,168,080 downwards.
TTAACCAAATAAAACCAAAGCTTTACTTAAAAGCAACATCATAGTACCTATCACCACATTCCCTGCATGCTCAGCATCCGCTGGAGTAAGTGAGTACACTCTTGCTAGAGCTGTGTTTGCTTGATACGCCCTCTGGGATACTTGATTAATTCCCTGATTCCAACTCGAAGAAGGCGTACCCCTATTTGGCATGTGACAATTTTGAACCATGTAACCTGACTGGCCATAGTTGTAGCAGTTGCCCCCAAAGGGCTGGCATGCACCGTTAGGCCACTTGTGGCATCTGACACAGCGATCACATGACTAATCCACTTGAGAACTCTAGTGCTTGGTATTTTTACGGTAACCTGAGCCCCTAGTCCTCCTCTTCTACAATCCCTGGGGAGATCTAAACTTAGCACCAGAAGGTACTAGCCTTTTCTTCAGCTCCTGATCCACCTCATCCTCTCGAATACCAGTCTCTATCACAGTGGCCTTATCTACCAAGACCAAAAATTCATGGATCTAAAGCATACCCACTAATCTGCAGATATCCTTCCTCAGACCCTTCTCGAACCTCTGAGTCTTCTCGTACTCGTTTGAGATCAAACACATCGCAAAACGGGATAGCTCTATATTTTGAGTAACATACCCTTGCACCGTCATACTTCTCTGAGTTAGAGCAGAAAAATCATCCACCTTAGTGTCATGTGTGGAAGTCGAGAAGTATCTGTCAAAGAACACCTCCTTGAAACGGCTCCACGTCATCTCCACCGGACCGACTCTCTGCTTCTCTAGAAAACTCACCGCAACCCACCATCGACCCACCTCCCCAGATAGTTGGAAAGTAGCATAGAGGACTCTCTGCCTATCTGTGCAGTGTAAGACCTCCAAAATCCTCTCAGTCTTCTCAACCCAGTCCTCAGCTATCATCGGGTCAGGTCCCCCTAAGAATGTCAAAGGGTGCATGCGTGTGAACCTCTCAATGGTGCACCCTGCACATGTAGGAGAGCGTTCGCGTCTCCTGACACTCCGCCTAATCTCCCGTAGGACCTGCCTCATCAATCTTCAAGGCATAAAAGGAGACTCATCGCTTGACGTCTCCTTGGAGCCACTTCCTAGGTCATTATCCTTGAGCTCCATTCCAAAACACAGTAGGAATCTATCAATACTTCTACAACACATACAGTTTACACAATTATCTACCACTAATCATGTTAACTACCACTGACAGGTCTAAGTATGTCCTATCAAACTGACACGAAAGTCATCAATGGTTTGTCGTGATTTTACTAAAATTTTCATTCCAAGAAAAACACAGAAAACCGACAATGAGTCTCGGTCTAGCAACAAAACAATCCTTGACCTACTCTTCCCATTTCCAACATCCTATACTCTAGTATGTACACAAAACTATGCCTAACCAAGTCTACAAGACCTAACAATCTGTGTTGACCTTATTTGTCATGCCTGATTTTGATTATGACAAATACTTATTGTATCTAATGAGTGTTTGAGGTTTTGTGTAGGAACTGAGACTGTTAAGATCAAGATGTTCACAAAGCAAGCAAAGATTGAAGACTCAATTACTTTGTGTTGTAATATATAATTAATTTGTGTAATTGGTCTATAATATTAATTAGGGCTATTTGGTTTGTAATAATCTCACACACATCACATGTATGATTTATTACGTAAGCTCAAACAAACCATGAATGAGAAATGACCTTAGAAAGACCTTAGGGTTTTCCCTTCGGTCGACCTTCGGTTGACCGACACCGGACTTAATCGGTGTCATCAAATTGGAACACACATTTGCACATATGTTTGTTAGGCACTTGAATAGGGTTTGTATGATTCGAAACGGGACCGAAATGCATACTTGGGCACTTTCGGTCGACCGAATCATGCAGTTCATTCTGCCCTGATCGATTGAACCAAGCCTGGGTCAACAGCTGACCAAGGCCCTGGTCGACCGAACCAGGTAGTTCAAAAACTCCTAGTCAACCGAAACCCTCCTCGGTCAACATTTCGACCATCTAGTCGATCGAGCACTTTGTTCTCCAATTACCTGGTTGACCGGAGGGTCCCTCGGGAGAAATCCCAGCGGTCTAGTCGACCAAACTAGCCAGTTCAAAATGGCCTAGTCGACCGAACCTCAGAAAAGTGAGAAATCGTCCTCACCTGGTTGACCGAGCCCTTAGTTCAATATTCCCCTAGTCGACTGAACCATATGAGACTTGGTCGACCAAAACATTTCTGGTCGACCGGACCTCTCGGGTTACCCTGATTTTTTACCGCAGTTAATATTTTTTAAAGAGGGTTAAAATGTTCTAAATGTCATTAAACTTTCTTAATAATACCCAATAGGTCCCCAACGGTCATATTTTCTCAAATGTCTATATATATGAGATCATTTGTGCAAATTAGAGAGGGATTAGCCACTTTGATTAGGGAAGAATTCTATGAAAAATAAAAACCCTATACTACTCATTTTCTTACTCAAATCACTCATACTTGCCTTCTATTATTGTCTACATCATTTGTAAGTTGATTGAGTGTTTTGCTTAAATAGGTTTGCTCTCCTTGTGCTACTTGTTTGACATGATTTTCTTGAGAGCCAAACCTAAGGATTCTTAGGGGGCTTTTGCAAATAAGCCTATCCTAAGAAGACTTTGTTTGATCTTCTACTTGCACCTTTACTGCAAGATCTTGAGAAGATTGTATTTATTTTTGGTTGCAAAAACTTTTCAAACACTTCCAAATATCTATTGCACTTTTATGTTGTAAAATATTTGAAGAGATATTTGTTTGTGATAGTGATCTTTGTGGCAATATTCATCAACTCACATGTCCTTTGTTGAATACAAAGATTGAATATCTTTTGCAAACCGAATATATATATATATATATATATATATATATATATATATATTACTGGAGCATTATATGATTGAGGAAACCTGCTCATTGAAATATACATATTGTCTAGCTAGTACCTTTGTGTGAACTGTTATATTGAACATATCTTGTGATACAAAGATTGTTTGTTTGAAACTCTCACGTACGCATTACACTGATAGAAAATACTTTGAGAATTGAACCATCTAGACCACATTGAGCTTACATATTGAAACATATTGTGGTGTATGTTATTGCATGTATTTGGGTACATATCTGCTTTACACGAAAACACAATCACTGTACCATTTGATTGTAATACACATCTGTGAATTTCCAGGCACGGGCCTGAAGAGGGAGACTAGCCCTGGAATAGTCCCGGATTGGCTTAGACCCGGTTAGGAAAGCTAGGTGCGTCGTCCTATTAAGGCGTGTAGGTTGAGGTCAGCCCCACTAATTGACCTGGTTAAGGTTGAGGTCAGCCCTGTGTTAATTTGACCTGGTTGTAAATGGTACCGCTCCACCCTTAAGTGAGCTATTAGTGGAATCCTCTGGCTTGCGAGCTAGAGGCGGGGACGTAGGCACAGTTGACCGAACCCCGATAACATATCGTGTGTCTATTTACATTTCAGCACTTTATATTTACTGCACGTATATGTTATTGTATGAATGATGTGCATGATTTAAATTCCACGTATTTTATTTATCAGCACATTTGGAATCGTGTAGAAGGACCCTAGGTTACCAAAACATATTGACTTCTAACTTAACGTAGGAGAAAAATTAAAATTTTCAATTCACCCCCCCCCTCTTGGGAATACACCTTTTCTAACACTTTAATACCAAGTTGTCATGCCCCGAACTCGATAATGAGCCCCAGGGGTGAATTAGTAACCTAACCTGTCCCTGTATCATACAAACAATCATGATACTCCACAATGAATAAAGGTCTGAACCCGGGGGGTTTCCAAGCACCCTATACAGACCTATATACAAACCATATATACAACGAAAAAATGCATTTTATACATATACTGTACCATACCAGAGTCTATACAAAAGGAAACCAGGTTCCATAATATACAACACAATCCCGAGTGTCAGCCAAAACCACAAAAGACAACCCAGTACAGTCTTAGTACTTACCCAAGTACTACTCGCAGTACACCGACCACTACGCTCCCACACCAGGTTGCTAGTTCTGATTACTTGAAGGACCTGTAAAATATGTATATACAGCAGGGGTGAGACACCTCTTAGTAAGGAAAAATCAAGTTATATCGGTGTGTGGTATATGAGTGTTCTCATGACATACTAACATGCATAGTTTAACAGTCAAAAATATTTAAACCAATTCCAGTAATTTCACAAAACAAGCAATACAGTCTAGTGTCATCACACCCTTCAGCTCGAAGTTGAACTATTTGGTGGTATTTCACACCATTCAGTAAAAATCGACAATCTGGTGATATCCCACACCCTTCGGCAAACGCCGGTAGTTTGGTGATATTTCATACCCTTCGGCAAACGTCGGTGCCCCCAGTAACATGGCATAGCATCAGCCCACAACGTTGAACTGGTGCAGATCTGGTGTTCGCACACCCTTTGGCTCGAAAGTTGGCCAATCTAGTGGTATTGTGCACTCTTCGGCAAAAGTCCAATTTCAAAACTTGGAACAATTCGTAACCCCATTCCTATTTCACCAAAACACAACTCATGCATGCTCATATAACCAAACAAAACCACACATATTTGGTAATCTAAAATCATGATTTTACAAACATATACAGTTTAACAAGTCAAGGCACAGCTATCCCTATAACACAATATATATCACAACATATATTTACGGTTTTCCAACAAAACCAGGGATGCAGCCCGTCATCCCCTTTTTCCCAAAACTGTAATACGAAAAACCCATATATTACCCATTAGATTTTCCAAAATGAGTAACCAAAAAACACACGGGATCGTGGACCACAGTTCCACCGAGTCCGATTTAAAAAATAACTGACATAAACATAATTACTTTTACCTTTCCTCAAATGGTCAATTTCGAACTCTACGACCCTTAAATAGCGAACTGAGTTCCCAAAACCTATAAAAGAAAGTACCAAAGATACTCACAATGTTATTCCCTACATAACCACAAGATCAGAATTGAAAACCGAGCCTTACCTTGATTTCAAGCTAAAAACCAAAAATGCCCAAAACGAAGATTTGATCCATTGAACTTGTAGAGAATCCTTCCCTGATCCTCGTGGTAACATCGGATCAATGATTCTCGCAACGAAAGGCGAAGAAATCTAGAGAGAAAGAGAGTATGTTGAGTTCCTAGAGAGATAGAGAGAGAATTTGAGATTTCTTAACTGAGAAGTAATGAAAATGGATATTTATAACCCTTTGACTCGGCCATATTTTTCAAAGAGATGGCGTCTTCATTGACGAGACACTGAAGAAACCTTGTCAACGAGACGGTGACCTTGTCGACGAGCCTGAAATTTTCGGATTCCCAAAACCCCTTGGCTTCTCCTCATCGACAAGCCCCTGCATTTCGTCTCATTCGCAAAACCTCTCGGCTTCTCCTCATCTACGAGCTCCTGCACATCATCGCCGATAAAATAAGGCCTTCATCGATGAAGCCTGCTCAATTACCATTTTACCCTTCTCTTAATTAATTAATTCCATATATCACGGTTCAGGTTCTTATAACTGTTACGTTATCATTATGCTTATATTAGTTTGTGGTATGTGTATTATTCTTATTATTACGATAGTCTATTATTATTATTATAGTTTATTGTTATTATTATGATAGTTTTTTATGCTTTATGGTAATTTATTAGTATGATATTATTATTATGTAGTTTATTTTTTTATAGTAGTTTATTATGTAGTTTATTATTATGATATTTTATTATGTATTATTATAGTGCACTATTATGGTATTGTTATTATGTATATTATGGTATTGTTATTACTTAGTTTATTATTGTGGTATAATTATCACGTATATTATGGTGATTTATTTTACCATAGTTTATATTATGGTAGTTTAACTATTATTGTAGTTTATTGTGTATTACATCATAACTTGTTATGGTATTTTAATATATTTAGTATTAATTATTATGGCATTTTAGTATTGTAATATGTTTAGTATCAGTTATTATCGTATCTTTAGTATTTTAGTATATATATGGTATAGGTTATTATGGTGTATATACACACACACACACACACACACACACACACACATATATATATATATATATGTATATATATTATTGTGGTATTTTTAGTATTTTAGTTTATATTATATGTTTATATTCAGTATTACGTATTGTGGTATTCTTAATATTTTAATTTGTATTTTTATGTGTAATATTTTAGTTCATTATAATGTTTATTATTATTATGTTTATTATATTTATTATAATATTATTATGTTTATATTATTAGTATTTTGTGTTTATTATACTATTTATATTATTATTACATTTATTGTTATGCTTATATTATATATAGAATTATATATTTTTGTATGGGTGTGTCCCTTTGATTACAAAAAGGGCAATGGACATTTCAGGTCTCACTTGTATTAGCTCTGGTTTTTTTTTTTTTGGGGGGGGGGGGGGGGGGGGGGTGTTGGGGAAGGGGGGTTTCTAACGAGATCCCCAAGTTTGGGGGTCTTATTAGACATTCTTAAATCACACCCCGTTTGATTATTTTCCATTAATTGAGTATATTTTGTTAACTTATTAGTTTATTTATGAAAAGAGTAAATTAAAATGTTATTAAAATTTAATTTGGGGATAATTTTTAATTAGTTAGATACCATTCATAGAATAGGTGGATAGGGGGTGTGAATGCCTTCCCCTAGCATAATTGAACTCTCGATCCCGATCCTGATATATATAGACCAATACTATTCTTAATTGAATAGTAATCAAGTATTCTAACTACACTGAGAAAAAGTAAGTTAGTGGTCACTCCAAATTTTATTTTTTTTTTCCAAAAAATCGTCCATAATTTTATTCTGCTTGCCTCCTAAGGCACCTCGCTCCTAGGACTTCGCGACAAAGTATGCACCGCATTATTAAAGATTCCATTAAGAATAGGGTAGTTTGTCCCTTCACTAAGATCCTTCAAATCCTTAAAAATTCCCTTATTTGTCAATAATAATGGTCACAAAATTGCTATACTCTTGCTATTATTCACATATCTCCATTTTATCCTCTCCATCACCACATCCCTGACATGGCATTATATAAATTAGTGGTGTGACACCACATACTTATCACCCTTAGTCTTGCAAACACTTCATGTGCTGCCTTGCGTAAGCTTTAGCCCAATTTGTATATGGTCACAGCCCAAGTTGCAGTGGACAAAGCCATCAATGCCTTGCGATACTTCATTTGGTGTGGATCCTTTTGCTAAAAAGAAAAATAATGCTTTGGTAGATGCTTAAAACTCTTGATGCTACATGCAACAATGGATGCAATGGCGAGGAGAGGATGATGTGGGAGGTTTTTAATTATATGTGAAGAGAAGGGTGTGTCTAAAAGACTGGAGATAGGGAATATAAAGCTTCTTCAAATGAAATAGATAATCGATGGTATTGATTTATAGAACTCAATTGAAGAACATGGAGGGATTTAGTAGCTTCCTCCAATGAAATTCAAAACAAGAACGAAAAAGGTTATCAAAGAAGTTGGTTTTTTAATTTTATTGAACAACAATGTTGAAATAGGTTCCCCCCACCAAAGTCAGTTAGGTAGGGAATGATAATGGAATTATTCTCACATCACAAATATGTAATAGTACTTTGGAGTGGACAATAACAAATCATCCAATCACGTGGTAATTAAGTGGAAACAACCAAAACTTTAGAGATCTTGAATAAAAAAGGAAAAGTGATCTTTAAAATCCAACATTTGTCAAGAAATTTAGTTTGTAAAGATATTTGGAAAATCTCCAAACTTCTTGGACACAACAAAAATTTAAATTTTGATTCAATAATCATTGAAGGAAATTTTGTCACTATGAAAGTTATCACATCGGCGAACTACCATAAAAATGGCTTTTTCCTTTCAGAAGTAGTTAAATTACCTTATTGGATTAGCATGTATATCCTTATATACACCAAGTACATATTTATCATCATTAAAATGCTTATAGAGTAAGTTAAATAATTAATATTATTATTTAAATAAATAACTCACAAATTTATTTGTCAACATGCAATGTATGTCTACATTGACTAGTTTGAGTGTGTGCGTGTGTGAAAATCCCATCCATCCACATCCCAAATCAACATGAAATAGAAATTGAAAGAGCCGCACGTGACTCCAATATCAATATTGAAAATCTCAAAAGCAAAAGCCTGCTATAAACTCGCCTTTAAACATGGGGATATGTCAATTGAAAGAATTAAAAAATCTCAAGGTACAAGATCTTAAATATATGCATGCAATTATACAAGACATAAATTTTAATCTTTTGACAAAATATCTTTTGTCCTTATTAATTCAAAAGTTAGATTGCAAATATCATGCATTTCTTTGGCTAGTAATTGGTTCTATTTAAATACAGTAATACATTAAAACAAATAAAATGTCTTTGCTAGCTTTGAGAGAGAGAGAGAGAGAGAGGGAAAGAGAGAGAGGGAGAGAGAACTTCATTTTGGAGCTACAATTTAGTGGAAGAAATTAATTAAAAGAGAGATTCATTACTTTAACCTTTCTATTTTAAAAAGAAAATAGCCTTTAATCTATATTTTGTCACCCATTTGATTTTATTAATAAATTTTACCCACTAAATATCCTTCTTGTGCTCCGTATATGAAATAGCACGTTAAGTCCATCCATGCCTACACCCTTATGTATGTGCGCATAAGGAAACCTTCCAATTTAAAAACATATAGGGAACAAGTTGCATGACATTCACATCATGAGTGACTTGTACTTACCGAGGGGACAGGACTTTTCAGATGGTTCGTAATGGGAAACATTCCTCCGATTACAGTATAAAATGGTTTTTCGCAATCCTACAGTAAGATTTTAAGACATTTTTCAAGACCTCTCTCTCTCTCTCTCTCTCTCTCTCTCTCTCTCGGGTTTTGGACGCGTATAAGCTCTATAAAAGCAAACCAACCAGTGGAGTATTAACATGAGAAGTCTCAAGAGCAGCTAAGCTACACAAGAAAATGCTTCAAAAGCCTTCTTTGGTTCTTATTTATTTTCTCCTTCTGTCCATCCTTCCATTGAGGACTACACCGGCAAGTAATGCCAAAGGAGAAGCTTTCATGAGATGGAAGGACAGCTGGGCTTCTTCCCCTTCTTCTCTCCTTTCTTGGACCCTCTCTAACCTCTTAGGCGTATGCGACTGGGTTGGCATTAATTGCGACCATTCCCTGAAATAAATCTCTTTGATACCAACATTGTCGGAACACTTACGGAATTCAGTTTCGATTCATTTCCTAATCTCATCAACTTAAACCTCAGTAAAAACAACCTTGGAGGCTCGATACCTTCGGCCATTTCCAGCCTCTCCAAGCTCACTTTATTGGACTTGTCAAACAATCTGTTTACTGGCACCATTCCACCAGAGATTGGAAACTTAACTCTGCTTCAGCACCTTAGTTTATTCAACAACAATCTCACCGGTGTCATCCCCCACACAATTAGCAATTGTTGGAATATTGCTTCAAGGATTGAACAACTGGAGCTAAAATCTAAGGCTAAGATAGAAGAGGAGTAGTTGAGATAGTTAATATTGTTTTAGATAGTTAAGTTGTTATTTTTATTTTTCTTGTTTCTTGTGTTGTATAAATACAGCCATGTATTCTGTATTTTGTATTAAATAAAAAAAAGTATTTTTTAGCAAATACAAAGTCTGTCATGGTATCAGAGCTAAATACTTCTCTTCCGTAATTTTTCAAGAAAACCACAGAAGCTCTGTTTTTCTTTTCTTTAACAATCTTTCCATAGCCTTTGCATTTATCTCCAAATTCTGCTCAGTACGAATATTCACAAAGGTCTGCAGCTGAACAAAGAAGCTGATGAAAGACATTTCTTGGCATTATACTTATATCAGAGAAGCTGAACAGTGAATATTGAATCGTCATTGTCTCTATTTTTTTACAAGGAAAGATCTTTGTTTAGCAAATTTTACATTACTTTACATTTCTTGGAAGAATTTCATAAATGACTTCTGCTGAAAATTCTACCAGCTCTCATACTTCTCATTGCGTGATCAACCTTTCGGATGATTCATCCAGTCCATATTACTTGCATCCAAGTGATAATCCTGGTACATTACTTGCTTCTGAAATCTTTAATGGTGATAATTATATTGCATGGAGTAGATCAATCACCATTGCTTTAACAATAAAAAATAAGGCAGCATTCATTGATGGTTCGATTCTTGCTCCTCCTATAAATCAATGTTCTCTCCATACTGCATGGCTGCGTGCAAATAATCTAGTTCTCTCATGGTTAATGAATTCCATTTCCAAGGAAATAAGGAATAGTTTTCTCTATGTTACATCTGCTGTTGATCTTTGGAACAAGTTGAAAACAAGATACTTACGAAGTGATGGTCCGAGAGTATTCCACCTTGAAAAATCGCTAAGTTCCATTACTCAGGGTTCTTTATCAATCACTAAGTATTTTAATTCTTTCAAATCATTATGGGGTGAGTATGTTAACTACAAACCATTTCCTACATGTAGTTGTGGCAAAATGGCAACTTGTACCTGCAACTTGTTTGATTTTTTGCTGATTAGACAGCAATCTGATTATGTGTTAAAGTTTTTGATTGGGCTGAATGATTCCTATGCTCCAATTCGAAGTCAATTACTTATGGTTTCACCATTACCGAGTATGGCAAAAGTATTTTCTTTACTACTTCAAGAAGAAAGTCAAAGACAACTACACAGTGTTGTCAATAATAATACTTATGCTTTGATTGCCAAACAAAATACTCAGCCATATGTTCCTTCGAAATTTTCTAAGGACAAACAGAAAAGATCTTCTTTATACTGCACTCATTGTGGACATAATGGCCATACAATAGAAAAATGTTTTCAGCTTCATGGTTAACCTCCTGGTTGGACTGGACCAAAAGGAATAAGGAAACCACCCACTACTCACGCTGCTACAACAACTTCTGAGATCTCTACTCAATATAGTAATGAAGATCAAAAGTTTTCTTTTACTTCTGAGGAATTCAATAAATTGTTGGCACTTGCAAATTCTACTTCATCTTCAACATTCACCCAAACACCTTCACCTGCTGTCAACATTGCTGCTTCTCAATTATCTGGTAATCCCTCAAATTTTTGTTACTCTGCCTCTTCATCTTTGCAGAATGTATCCTCATGGATTTTGGATACAGGTGTAACAGATCACATGACATGTTCACCACTATTATATTCTTCTCCTCCTAAACAAATCAATGTTTCCATAAATTTTCCAAATGGGAATTCTGTTCCAGCTTCACACATTGGCAAAATTTGTCTTTCAAACACACTTTCTTTACATGATGTTTTATGTGTTCCCAGTTTTTCATTCAATTTACTGTCTGTTTCTAAACTAACAAAGCAATCTAATATTTGTGCTTCCTTTTTTGACTCCCATTGTCTTTTACAGGACCAATCGACAAAGAAGATGATTGGGATTGCATTTGAAAAACATGGACTGTACCACTTACCTCAAGCTACTTCAAAGACTACTTCTCACAACCAAACCATGTTTCATTCTTCCTCCTTGGCTTCAGCCATTACTCAAACTCAGTTAGATACTTGGCATTACAGACTTGGCCATGTCTCTAATTCAAGATTACCCTTTCTTAAATAGTTGGACTCATCTATATCTTTCAAATCTACAAATGTTTGTGATATATGTCATTTAGAAAAACAAAGAAAGCTTTCATTTCCTATATCTCAAACCTGTTCAAATAAAAAGTTTGATTTGATTCATTGTGATATATGGGGTCCTTTCAATGTTGTTTGTTATTCTAGTTTCAAATATTTTCTTACTATAGTTGATGACTATACACGTTGCACTTGGGTTTACATGCTCAAGATGAAATCTGAAGTTTCTTTTATCCTTAAAATTTTTTGCAAAATGATAATGACCTAGTTCAGTGTTCCTATCAAAACAATACAATCAGATAATGATCCTGAATTTCTTTTGACTCAATTTTATAATGATAATGGTATTATACATCAAAGAAGTTATGTTGCAACTCCTCAACAAAATGGAGTTGTGGAAAGAAAGCATCAACATTTATTAAACACTGCCAGGGCTTTACTGTTTCAAGCAAACATGCCTTTAATTTTTTGGAGTGACTGTGTATTAACAGCAGCTCATATCATAAATAGAATTCCTACTCCTCTTCTCAACAACAAAACACCATTCGAGATGTTATTTGATAAACCACCTAATCTTTCTCACCTCAAAGTGTTTGGTTGTCTTTGTTTTGCATCAACACTTACAACTCATAGACATAAATTTGATCCACGAGCTACCAAATGTCTTTTCTTGGGTTATCCCTCTTATATCAAAGGCTACAAATTAATGGATCTTAATACTAATAAGATTTTCATTTCAAGAAATGTAGTCTTTTCTGAAAATCATATTTTTTTATTTCCACCTACACCTTCTACTTCAGATTTTTGTTCTAATTCTTCTGGTATTTCTTCTAATCAACATCTATCATCACCTCAACACCTCATCCCAGATCAGCGTTCTTCACATCATCAAACTGATCAACATCTTTCACACCATCAATCTTCTTTGACCAATGATCATATCCCAAATATTATTCGACCACAACTTAGAAAGTCTTCAAGAATTAAACAATTACTTGCAGGATTTTTATTGTGGTACTACTTCACAGGTTCCAATTGCAACTCCCTTATCTGCTATTGCTGATTGTTCTCCTAATAAAGTTATTTTATATCCCATATTTGATTTTGTTTCTACAAATCAATTGTCTTCTTTTCATAAAGCTTTTTTAGTATCTCTTTCAGCCTTCAAAGAACCTAAAACTTACAAATTAGCTGCTCAAAATCCTGAATGGCAAGCTGCAATGCACAATGAAATAAATGCCTTAGAATTAAATAAAACTTGGGAACTTGTTACTCTTCCTAAAGATAAAAAGACCATTGGCTGTAAGTGGGTTTTTCAAATCAAGTATAAACCAGATGGATCTATTGAGAGGTACAAAGCTAGATTGGTAGCTAAAGGTTATACTCAACAAGAAGGATTGGATTTTTTTGACACTTTTTCTCCTGTAGCAAAGATAACTTCCATTCGGCTACTGCTTGCTATAGCTGCTGTTAAGCATTGGCATCTTCATCAGTTAGATGTTAATAATGCTTTCTTACATGGTGATTTGCATGAAGAAGTTTATATGGATTTGCCACCTAGTTTGGTTGTCAAGGGAGAACATAAAGTTTGTAAACTTTTAAAGAGTTTATATGGTTTGAAGCAAGCTTCTAGGCAATGGTTTGCTAAACTATCCACAACACTACTTAATTATGGTTTTACTCAAGGTAGCTCTGATTGTTCTTTGTTTATCAAGAAATCTACATCATCCTTCATAGCTCTACTAGTCTATGTAGATGATATTCTTCTGGCCAGTGATAGTTTACTTGAAATAGAGCTACTTAAGTCCGTTTTACATGACAAGTTTACCGTTAAAGATTTGGGGGAACTTAAATATTTTCTTGGCTTGGAGATTGCAAGATCTAAAACTGGTATATCTCTTTGCCAAAGGAAATTTGTTCTCGATATGCTTGAACAAGCTGGAGTTCTTGGTGCAAAGCCTACATCTTTTCCTATGGATTCAAACTTAAAACTTACTGCTTCTGATTCTGCTTTATGTGAGGATCCTTCAGCCTATAGAAGACTAGTTGGGAAACTGCTATATTTAACTTTAACTAGACCTGATCTTGCATTTTCAGTCCAAGTTCTGAGTCAGTTTTTGGTCAAACCTGCTGTGAGTCATTTCCAAGTTGCCATTCGAGTTCTCAGGTACCTAAAAGCTACTCCTGGTCAAGAATTATTCTTTCCAGCTTCTTCAGAACTGCAGCTCAAAGCTTTCTCCGATAGTGATTGGGCAAGCTGTATTGATACTCGATGAAGTGTCACTGGTTTTGCTGTCTTCTTAGGTGATTCCTTAATTTCCTAGAAGAGCAAAAAGCAAGCAGCTATCAGCAGATCCTCTGCTGAAGCTGAATACAGGGCACTTTGCCTCCACAACTTGTGAAATTCAATGGCTTCTTTATGCACTACATGATTTGTCTATTCCTCTTCAGCATCCAGTTTTGGTTTACACTGATAGTAAATCAGCCTTGTCCATTGCTACCAACCCAGTTCAACATGAGAGAACCAAGCATATATAAATCGACTGTCATCTTATTAGAGAAAAACTACAACAAAATATAATAAAGTTGTTCCATGTTCCTTCATGATTGCAATTGGCAGACATTTTCACTAAGCCTCTCAGTTCTCTTCCATTTCATCATAGTCTTCGCAAGATGAATATTCAGAATATACATATTCATCTTGAGGGGGGGTGTTGGAATATTACTTCAAGGATTGAACAGCTGGAGCTAAAATCTAAGGCTAAGATAGAAGAGGAGCAGCTGAGTTAGTTAATATTGTTTTAGATAGTTAAGTTGTTATTTTTCTTTTTCTTGTTTCTTGTGTTGTATAAATACAGCCATGTATTCTGTATTTTGTATTAAATAAAAAAAGAGTATTTTTCAGCAAATACAAAGTCTGTCAGCAATCTTCAAAAGGTACAGTACTTGAACTTTGCATCAAACTACTTGGAAAAAGTAGAGTTGCTTGAGAATTCTAGTTTTCCTTTGCTTACTCACCTTAGTTTGTCAAAAAATGAATTTAAATCAGAGCTACCAAAGTTCATATCCAACTGCCTAAACTTGACGTACCTTGACTTATCGTTAAATCACCTGCTTGGAACAATACCCTAATCGTTTTTAACCAATCTAGACAAGCTTGAGTATCTCAGTCTCACTACGAATTTATTTCAAGGACCATTGCCGCTGAATATTTCCAAGCTGCTCAACCTCAAAAATCTTCGACTTGGAAATAACCTATTCAGTGGTTTTATTCTTGAAGATCTCGGTCTGCTTTCCAACCTTGAAATCCTTGAGTTATATAATAACTCACTTAAAGGGGTCATTCCCTCTTCATTGGGCCAACTCACCAGACTTCAGATACTAGACCTCAGGATGAATAAGTTGAATTCAACAATTCCATCTGAGCTCGGCCTCCTTACCAACCTCACCTACTTGGCTCTAGCTAAGAATTTCCTCCAAGGGGTCTTGCCTCTGTCCTTAGCAAATCTAACCAAGTTAACTGATTTGGGCTTATCTGAGAATTTTCTTTCTGGGGGGATCTCGCCTTCTTTGCTCTCAAGTTTGACCAATCTGATCTCTCTACAACTTCAGAACAGCAACTTGACTGGCATTATTCCACCCGAAATAGGCGGACTGACTATGCTTAATTACCTTTTCTTACACAATAACAATCTCACTGGATCAATCCCGAATGAAATTGGGAACTTAAAAGGGGTTACTAGGATTATGCCTTTCTGGAAACCAGCTCTCTGGTCCAATTCCTTCAGCAGTGTGGAAACTCTTCTCTAACAGCCTGACTGGCACAATTCCTCCAGAAGTTGCAAATCTCGCATCCATTGTTACCCTTGATCTCAACAGTAATCAATTGCAGGGAGAGTTGCCTGAAACCATTTCTCAACTTTCCAATCTACAGTTATTCTCTGTCTTCTCCAATAAATTGGATGGCATCATTCCACAGGATTTTGGGGGTAATATCCCCTCCTTGAGCTTTGTCAGCTTTTCAAATAACAACTTGTCTGTTATACTGCCACCAAGTCTATGCAGTGGTCTTTCTATGCTGTATTTTGCAGTGAATAACAATAGTTTCACTGGGTCAATTCCGGCATGCTTGAAGAGTTGCTTGGGACTAATTAGAGTCCGACTGGATAAGAATAAATTCACGGGAAGTATTACAGATGCATTTGGAGACCATCCAATTCTTTCACATATCGATCTCAAGGACAATCTATTTTCCGGTGAGATCCCTCAGATCGTAGGCAATTTAACCAAGCTCAACTACCTTGACTTGTCGGGTAACAATTTTACTGGAGCCATTCCTAAAGTGCTTGAGAAGTGCGTGAGCTTATCAAGCCTAATTGTCAGTAAAAATGGTCTGTCAGGCGGCATACCCCCTGAGCTTGGCAACTTAACAGGTTTGCAGAACATCTTGGATCTCAGCGGCAATTCATTATCAGGACTAATTCCGGAACGCCTGGGCAAGCTCGCCCTATTGGAGAACCTCAACCTTTCCCACAACCTTCTGACGGGGAACATCCCAGCGACACTGTCCAACATGATTAATTTGAAATCCATTGACTTCTCCTTTAATAAACTGTTTGGTGCAATCCCAATCGGCAAAATCTTCCAAAACGCTCCATCAACGGTTTATGCTGAGAACCAAGGTTTGTGTGGAAATGCACAAGGACTGAATCCGTGCAAGTCCAGTCCTGCTGCTGCCCCAACAAATATCGTCTAATGGGTGAGTTTTGTGATTAGGCAGTGCTTTGAGTGATCACTCTGTGCTATGCTTAAGTTTGTATCGGTCTATGTTTGAACCCAAGGGGGCAATAATAAGAGAACGGTAACTTTTGCTGCATGGAAATAACGTCACTATTTTTACAAGTCAACTGAGAAACCACGAATCTCTTATATAATTTCTCTGAGTTTACGTAAGCATTACAGCACTGAAGAAAGAGTGCCAAAAAGTTCAGATGTAAGCCATAAATTTTAATATAATTTTATATTATATATCTAAATTTAATACAATTTTAAATATGAAATTTCTTCAAATATAAAATAATAATTTGACTTTGATTTTTTCTTGGCATTTGCTTCTGTTTCTCACCATTCGTCACCTTGTCATTTGCTTTTCTGTGAATGGAATGGGTGGATAAAATCACTTCGTTTTTCAATCCGCAGGGATTGGCCCCTGTCCTGCCCTACCACTAACGGAGACGTATAAAATTTTGAAATGAATTTTTAATACAAATAGTAAAAATATAAAATATCAATTTTATGTATTAAACCACAAAATTTGGCCATGCTATGGATGTAGGTCATAAAATCTTAAATGTCGAGCTATTTTAAAATTTTGAAAGTACTCGATAAATCTGTAACTTAATAAAATGATTAATAATTTGAAGCTGATTAACTAAAACTATTAAAACTTAAAAATTTTTATTGGAATCCGCCCTTCCTTAGATCCTACAGGGTTTGCTTTCATAACTACCCACACCATCTCCTTATCTAAGCCTCCTACACTTCTAGACGGACAAGTAGATTGAATGTGCCATTTCATTTTTCGAAATAAGCAAATTTTGAATTTTCGTGAAGGACTATGCTCATTTATTTTATTTTTACCAGATGAGACTTGCTCTTCAAGGCAGTATATCTTTCGTTAACTTTAACAAGTGACTTGTGAATTTTAATATATTCAATTTGCAATTCTTCATAAGTAGGCATGCTCTCACTATCAGAACTATCATATGATTCAGTATGAGATGCATCATTCAATTCATCACATGAATCATTACCAGATTTATCTAATAAAATAGAAGGAGTTGAGATTACCTCTTCATCAGTTAAGGCAATAAAGTACAGTTTACCTCCTTAAAGATCTGCAGAGCTTGAGTCATAAGGAGTGATTACTTTATCTTGCATAGTTGCTCCATATCTCCTTTCAAGTTCATCCCATATCTCTTTAGCATTGTTACATGTCATAACCTCACAGAGTATATTAGAATCTAAAGCATGCAGTAAGGTATTCATGGCATCAAAATTCACTTGCACTAAGTTCCTATCATTATGATTCAACTCAAATTCAGATTTAGGAACTCAGCACAATCAACGGTTTTTACAGGCACAATATCACCCTGATCAATGACTTTCCAAAACCTCCAATTTAAAGTTTTCACAAATACAGTCATTCTAGATTTCCAAATAGTATAGTTTTCACCATAAAATACTAGAGGGTTCGTGACCAACTTTCTCTCACATGAAGGGGGTGCACTAACACGAGCCATCATGATCTTTTACTAAATAACTTTTAAGTCTAAGTGACGAAGCTCTGATACCAATTGTTAGTCATGGTGTATTCCCAAGAGGGGGGTGAATTGGGTATTTAAAATTTATCTCCTAGGTTCAACTAATCTGGCAATAGTATTACTCAACCTAAGATCTGTCTATGCAATTATAAACTCAATCATTCATAATAGTAAAATATGAATATTCATGTGCTAGAATTTAAAATGTGGAAATCAAAAGCACTCACAAGAAATGTTATCGGGGTTCCGCCAAAGTGCCTACATCCTCGCCTTGGCTCATCAACATAAGGATTCCACTATAAGCTCACTTCACGGGTAGAGCGGCACCAGTTACAACCAAACCAATTAGCAGGGCTGACTTCAACCTACACCTTACCAGGATGGTGCACGTAGCTTTCCTAACCAAGCCTAAATCAATCCAAGACTATTCAACATGGCTTCTTTCCCTCTTCAAGCCCACGCCTGGAATACAACAAATATAAAACTTTGTGTACAAATAAATGCTTCTTAACTAAGTAGACTATGTACCATTAAGCATAAGCAATAATCAATACATATCAATATGACAAGAACTATAAGCTCAGTGATGTATATGTGTAATCTACACTCAAAACAATGTCTATATCTAATCAAGCGCAATGAATGTACTAACAACCTTATCTTTGAAACAAAGTATAGAATATCTCAATCACAGTTTAGCGTTTCAAAGATTTTCAGCAAATGAAATCAAACAATCTCTACAAACATTTTGCCAAGATACTAGCACAAGAAATGTTAGAAAATAAGTTTAAAAAAAGTATTTTTGCACACAAAAAATTTAAGCGTAAGGTGTCTTGCAATGTGAGTGTAAAGACCCACAAGCTACAAAGTTTCCCACACAATGGATTTATTGAGTTAAACCAGGGGAAAACATTGGTAGACTCTCAAATCAAAATCAAACATATAATGAACAATGAGAGTTTTGGCTAACTAGGAATAATATGAAATCACTCAACAGCCCTTTAAATTTGCAAGGGAAGAGCAAATGGATGAGTGTATAAGATTAGTATTGAAAAAATAAGTTTTGAAAATTTCAGAGGATTTTTCTCCTAATCCATATGCTAATCACCTACTAATTGAGCAAATGATCCCATATATATAAACATGGGGGAAATTATGGTTGTTGGGGACACAAGGGGTATTTTTGAAAAAGATTAATCATGTTTAATAAAAAATGACCCTATTTAACTACGGCTAAAAATTCCCCAACCTGAGAAGTTCGGTCAACCGTTTTTAAGGTTTGGTCGATCGTATTGTCCAGTTTGATCGACTAGGGCATTTTTGAACTACATGTTCGGTCAACCAGACTTGAGGCGAAATCTGATCTTTGAGGTTCGGTCGACCAAGGTCTTTTGAACTTGATGGTTCGGTCGACCAGACCTTTGGGACATCCCCGAGGTGGTTTAGCCGACCAAAGCGTTGCAGCTCATTTTTGGTCGGTCGATCGAAGAGTAAACTCTTTGACCCCAGGGAGGTTTGGTCGACCGAAGATCTATGTGTGTTCTAGTTCGGTCGACCAAGTGGTCAACAGTCAACCCTGGCGAGGTTTGGTCCACCAAAGGTGTTCTATATGTTTTGGTTCGGTCGACCGAACATATAAAAAATGTGTATTTAAGGTCTAATTTCTATATAAAGTCACCCTTTTTTACATAATTCTCATTTTTAAGTTATAAGGGACTTTTCATGTGATATTTTGGGTTCCTAAAGTCAATCTATGGTCTTTGAGAGATAACCCCAAAAATCTGGCATCAGTCAACTGCCCTACGGTCATTTGGTTTCCCTATGATCATTTGAACTTATAATCCTACCATGCATGCCATGCATTAATTATTACACACCAAGGATTACAATTACAGGCCTGAACGATAAATATAAAAAATATAATACAACTTGAAATATAAATCGATCTTCATACATACTGCTCCTTTGCAACTCCATGGAATACATCGGGGTATGCTCGTTCAGGTGCTCTTACAGCTTCCACATTGCATCATCATCTATGCTAACTAAAACATAAACCTGCTCAAGTACTTAAAGCACACAGATGAGATACTGTGATTTGTCATAATCAAACCAGAGATCTGACCAAAAACTCAAAATTTTGATTTAACAATGAAACTTGAATCCCCTAGTGGATGCCTTTAATTTTGATTAAGAAAAAAAATTATTTTAATAAGCACTAGGAAAATAAGAATTTATGATCAATAGTGCTTAAGCCTAGAATGATGACTAAACATTTTATTAGGCATTTAAGACTTTCAAGATGAGTTTAGGACAAGATGTTTAAATAGAAGAAATTATTTCCTAAAACTCAAACTTGTGCAATGGACAGAATATGCTTAACTTTAGATATTCATATTTAAGCATGAGTTAAGCAATTTGAGTTATTTACCAGGCAGATAATGCTTTGTCCATTTGGAAGTGCATTTCATTCAAGTATGCTACAATCATTGTTTTCATATTTTATCCAATCATTATTATGTATATTCGTGTTGAATATATTACTTGAATACTCATATTGGCTTAATCATTTAAGATTCTTAGTATTCAATATAGTGTATAGTGAATGCATATACTAAGATTTTCATTTTAAACACCAACCACTTCCCAAGCCTACAGTCATCACTACCCCCTAAACCCAAACCTAAGATCTAAGATGGAATAAAAAAATTTTGTACTTTGTACTGGATCCCAATCTTCCTTTGGTCCTACGTGGTTTGCTTTCATGATCACCCACATCATTTCTCTTTTTAAGCCTTTAGCACTTCTAGATGACCAAGTAAATTGACTGTGCCCTTTTCTTTTACAATGTAAGCAAGTTTTGTAAATACTATGCCTACAACTCTTATGATTACTTGTTGAGGCATAAAAGTAGGAATCATGTGATAAACCTAAATTCTTTTTGAAAATATTTTTCTTTTTAATTTCTAAGGATTTATTATGATTATTCTTTACATTTAAAACATTGGGTGTAGCTATAGAATAATCATCCATTTCTTCTTCCAAGCAGATCATTTTCAATATCTTCTTAATCTTTCTCTTTTCTAATGTGGTATGATAATTTTTTGGATCGTGTAATTGTGTTGCCACCCTTTTTTTTTTTCTTTCTTCATGACTGTTTTTTGCTAAGACATTCAAACTAGAAGCTTATGTGTTTAATCAAGTGTAATCCCCATAAAGGGGGGGGGGGGTGAATTGAGTATTTAAAAAATTCTTTGACACTTATTTACCGCTTAAACCCTTCTTATATATTTACCAATGAATTCTTGTTACTCAATTACTTATGTGTAAGGCTATCCAACCTATACATGCAATATACACAATTTAAATGCAGTACTGAAAATAAAGAATAAAGGAAAGAGAGAAGACAAACACGACTTTTACGAGGTTTTGCCGACTTGGCCTATGTCCTCGCCTTGAGCAACCATTCAAAGATTTCACTAAATCCCTGCTCCTTATATTGGGACGGAGCTTCCCTCACAATCCTCTACTTACAAGAGGCACAGCTCCCTTCTACTTCGCGGCTTACAAGAGATACAGCTCTCTCCTCTCACACTAGTGCACACATCGAACCATGTATACAATAGAATCTGAAAAATAACACTCAAAAATGCTTCTAACAAAAGCGTGTGAGTACAAATCAAATTCCTAACACATTAACATATGATTAAACTTGAAGCTCATGAATGTATGAAAACGATACAATCGTTTTATGTATGATATGCTTCAACACACAAACCTTCTTTAACCAAAACTCCCACGTAATGATATATTTAAAATGCTTTGGAGTATACTAGGGTTCTAGTTCACTTTGTAAAGATGCACACATATATCTAATGTGAACTTGATAAAAGCCTTATTTTGAATATTTTATCAATCTATATCAAAAAACTTTCTATCAAATATTTAATCACAACTTGATCTTTGTAATATGTAAATGTATATGATATGTAATTCAAAGAACAAAATCCTGAGTATAAGATTTTCCAAACAAGATATCCCTTAATAAAATAGATATTTTTGAATACCAAGGATATATTCTCAAGTGTTTTAATATACATAAAATATGAATCCTATAACTGAATGCACACTTGAATCAAACCATTAAATCAATAACACAACCTTAATCAAGTAACCATCTTGTTTAAAATAAATATGTATATGTATAAGCAATTTCAAGATCAACCTTTTAATACCTAATCAAAAATAAATTTTTCAATAATATTGTCTATGAAGACTATATATATACTCTTGAATAAAAAACAATCAATTAATAGCTAAACAACTTTCTCAAGTAATGATCTTTTCAAAAAACAATTTTTTTATATGTATGAACACACACAAGAACAAACTTTTCTAAAGATAATCAAGAACAAGTAATGAGATGAGAAGTTCTTGAGTATAATAACTTGAATGATCAAACCTCAATACTAGAATGAGAATTCAGATGGGTAAACAAGTTCCCTTTGAGATTCTGAGTTGATTTGCCCAAGGTTGATGGTTAGAGATTGAAGTATAGGCAATTGTATAGCAATAGTAGCAAGTTTTCAATGTTCTTTCAACAAGATGCATTCTTCTCTTTCTTGAGTGTCTTAGCTTGGTTCTAGGGTTTAGATATTTAGTATTTATAGTGTTTACCCTTAGGATTGATCTCAACAGGTTGGTCCAAGAAATAGCTTGCGAGTTCGTTTAATAAAAATTTGATTTTTAAACTTACCCGTGACTTAAGGCTACTAATGTTGAAGTTTAGGTTCCTAAAGTGACTTTAGGCGACTGAAGTTCCAGGGTCAGGCAACCGAAGTACCTCGGCCTTCTTGCTGTGTTTTCTCATTAATTCTTCAGGCTATCAAACTTAATCTTCAGGCTCCTGAATAAATTCTTTAGGCTACTAAGGGTGAGTTCAGGCTACTGAAGTCCCCTTTTTCTCAATTTTTTATTTTTTTTTTAAGTTTAAAATCTATTTTACTTTCTTTCTTGGCTCTTTTATAAAGGTACTTTCCAAGGTTTTAAGAATATTTCTATGTCCATGAAAGTCCCCTAATGATATACATGAAATGCATAAATCCTAAAATCATTCTAAGTTATGTTGAGCCTCAAATTCAATCATAAGAAAATGTAAGTACATGAGTTTTAAATACCCATTCCCAAGATGCTTTTGAACTTTGCCGCTTGCATCTTGATTCCTGTACTCTTTAAGTTCCATGGATCTTGTCAAGATGTGTCAGCTTTATTTTATGGCTTCCATGACTCGTTATCTTTCCGTGCATGCTTAATATGGTTCCTGTTCACAAACTTAATGCACAGATCAAATACCAAGTGATTTGTCATTATCAAAACAGGATTGGACTCGTAGAGCCGACAATCTCCCCCTTTTTGATGATGACAAATGCACGAGCAAAAATATATAATGGGTTACGCCTAACACGGCTCCCCCTCGATTAATGCATCAAATATTCAATGAATGACAATATGCTCATGTTCATACACAAAGTTCCTGAATCTAAATGAAGTATGAAATATGCTCATAATGAATATGCTCATGATATTTCAACCATGACGTCAACAAAATTTTCTCCCGCTTTGTATTTCTCACCCTTTGCATAACTTAAATAACAATTTTTGCTTCCAATTTTTCTCTGCTTCTGGTTTTTGTGTGTTATTATTTTTGCTCCCTATTTTTCTCCCCGTTTTAACATCAACAAAAAGGTGTAAACTAATCAAGCATGAGTAGACTTACCCTTATGTTCTTCTCCCCTTAGAAATATTAAGGTTTCAAACGTTTCCAATTGTTGATTAATGCAATACCAAGTGATTCTATCATAAGTGATACTGCTCCCCCTAAATTATAACACCTAACATGATTCTAAGCAACCTCTCGACTATGCATGAGACCTAATTCATGCCTAATTTGGATAAACCTATCCTTTGCAAGTGGTTTCGTGAATATATCTATCCATTGTTCATCCGTGCATACAAACTCTAATGTTACATCCCCTTTTTATACATGATCACGAAGAAAGTGATGTCGTATTTATATGTGCTTAGTTTGTGAATGTAATATGGGATTCTTTGAGATATTTATTGCACTCGTATTATCACACCTTATAGGGATTATTTCATAACTTAATCCAAAATCCTTCAGTTGTTGCTTTATGTAAAGCGTTTGAGCACAATAACTACCTACCGCTATGTATTCAACCTCAGCTATGGAAAGAGCAACTGAATTTTGTTTCTTGGAAAACCAAGAGACCACTGAGTGTCCTAAGAAATGACAAGTACCATTAGTGCTCTTCCTACCACTTTACTACCTGCAAAATCAGCATCTAAATAACTAAGAATCTCAAAGGATGTGTACTTAGGATACTATAACCCAATGTCCACGGTTCCTATCAAATATCGAAGTATCCATTTAACAGCTAGCAAATGAGACTCTTTTGGTGTAGACTGAAATCTTGTGCACAAACATACGCTAAACATTATATCTAGTCTACTGGCAATCAGGTATAACAAGCTACCTATCATTCCACGATATAGCTTGATGTCTACTGGTATACCTTTGTTCATCTTTGTCCAATTTCGATGAAGCGCTCCTAGGTGTACCTAGTATTTTTCCATCTTCCATATTAAACTTTTTGAGTAAGTCTCTAATATACTTTGATTGATTTATGAATATTCCATGATTTTCTTGTTTGATCTGAAGTCCTAGGAAGAAATTTAGTTCACCCATCATGCTCATCTTAAATTTATTTTGCATGGTATTGGCAAATTCATTACACAATTCTTTATCTGTAGCGCCAAATATGATGTCATCTACATATACTTGTCCTAGGAGAATATCATCTTTCTTAGACTTTATGAACAGCGTAATATCTATCTTTCCTCTTATAAATCCATTTTCTAATAGAAAACCACTTAGCCTTTTATACCAAACTCTAGGAGCTTGCTTTAAACTACACAAGGCTTTCTTCAGTCTATACATATGATCTGGATTCTTATGGTTTTCAAAGCCTATTTATGAAATCATATCATTTTCATTTTCAGATTCACTAGAATAATATGAAGACGATGAAAAATATGATTGTACCTCAAGGTCATCATGTGCCATTAGACACAAATTGGCAACCTCGTCGTTGCTTGATTCAGATTCTGAACCGCTAGTGTTGTGTGTATCCCAATCGACTTTCAGCGCCCTTTTCTTTTTCTTTGAGGCTTTTATGAGCTTGGGGCACTTAGGCTTGATATGTCCAACTTCTCGGCAGTTGTAGCATGTGGGTGGATCCTCTTTTTTCTTCATGCTTTGCTCTCCTCTTTCCGATTTAGAGTTCCAGAATTTTCTATTAAACTTCTTGTTCTTCGTCAAGAATTTCCTGAACTTCTTTGTTAGCAAGGCCATGTCATCATCCATTTCGGAATCACTTCTTCACTTGAATAGCTTGATGATGCCTTAAGTGCAGTGACCTTCTTTGCTTTGCTTTGCTCATTTTTCCTCTCGTTTATTACAGCTCATAGGTGATGAGTGATCAAATGAGTTCGTCCACTAACATCTCCTTGAGACTTCTCCCTTCTATTATTGCCATAGCTTTCGCTTCTCACACTAGAGGTAATCCAATGAGTATTTTCTTGATCAACTTATAAGTAGGGTAAGTTTTTCCAAGAGCATTTAAAGAGTTAATGATGTGTGTGAATATAGTGCACATGGATTGTATGGATTCATCAGTCGTCATTTTAAATGCTTCATATTCACTAGTGAGCATGTCTATCCTACTATCCTTGACTTCCTTAGTGTCTTCATATGTAACTTCTAATTTTTCCTAAATTTCTTTAGTTGAGTTACATGCCATTACCCTATTAAATTCATTGACATCTAATGCACAGAAAAGTAAGTTCATGGCGATGACATTGATTTGTACTAACTTCCAATCCTCTTTTGTATATTCATCTTTAGTTTTAGGTACATTAATCTTATCAATTACTTTCATAGGAATGTGATTTCCCTTAGCCACTATTTTACAAACCTTCCAATCTACGTTCAATAGATATATGCTCATCCAACGTTTCCAATAGGTGTAATTTACACTACAGAAGATGGGTGGTCTAGTGGATGAGTGTCCCTCACCGAATGGAGTTACACCAATGTGTGCCATGTGATCATTTTACAAATTAACTATCAAGTCTATTTAAACCCTCTCTAATACCAAATGTTGAATCAGGTGTAATCCCAAGAGGGCCGGGGGGGTGAATTGGGTATTTAAAAAATTCTTTGACACTTACTTACCGCTTAAACCCTTCTTATATATTTACCAATGACTTCTTGTTACTCAATTACTTATGTGTAAGGCCATCCAACTTATACATGCAATATACACAATTTAAATGTAGTGCTAAAAATAAAGAATAAAGGGAAGAGAGAAGACAAATACGGTTTTTACGAGGTTCATCCGACTTGGCTTACATCCTCGCCTTGAGCAACCACTCAAGGATTTCACTAAATCCCTGCTCCTTAAATTAGGACGGAACTTCCCTTATAATCTACTACTTACAAGAGGCATAGCTCTCTCCTGCTCTGCTGCTTACAAGAGAAACAACTCTCTCCTCACACACTGGTTCACAACCCGAACCATGTATACAATAGAATCTGAAAAATAGCACTCAAAAATGCTTCTAACGAAAGCGTGTGAGTACAAATCAAATTTCTAACACATTAACATATGATTAAACTTGAAGCTCATGAATGTATGAAAACGATACAATCGTTTTATTTATGATATGCTTCAACACACAAACCTTCTTTAACCAAAACTCCCACGTAATGATATATTTAAAATGCTTTGGAGTATACTAGGGTTCTAGTTCACTTTGTAAAGATGCACACATATATCTAATGTGAACTTGATAAAAGCCATATCTTGAATATTTTATCAATCTATATCAAAAAACTTTTTGTCAAATATTTAATCACAACTTGATCTTTGTAATATGTAAATGTATATGATATGTAATTCAAAGAACAAAATCCTGAGTATAAGATTTTCCAAACAAGATATCCCTTAATAAAATAGATATTTTTGAATACCAAGGATATATTCTCAAGTGTTTTAATATACATAAAATATGAATCCTATAGCTGAATGCACACTTGAATCAAACCATTAAATCAATAACACAACCTTAATCAAGTAACCATCTTGTTTAAATAAATATGTATATGTATAAGCAATTTCAAGATCAACCTTTTAATACCTAATCAAAAATAAATTTTTCAATAATATGCTCTATGAAGACTATATATATACTCTTGAATAAAAAACAATCAATTAATAGCTAAACAACTTTCTCAAGTAATGATCTTTTCAAAAAATTTATATGTATGAACACACACAAGAACAAACTTTTCTAAAGATAATCAAGAACAAGTAATGAGATGAGAAGTTCTTGCGGATATTATTTGAATGATCAAACCTCAAGACTAGAATGAGAATTCAGATGGGTAAACAAGTTCCCTTTGAGGGTCTGAGTTGATTTGCCCAAGGTTGATGGTTAGAGATTGAAGTGTAGGCAATCATATAGCAATAGTAGCAAGTTTTCAATGTTCTTTCAACAAGATGTGTTCTTCTCTTTCTTGAGTGTCTTAGCTTGGTTCTAGGGTTTAGATATTTAGTATTTATAGTGTCTTACCCTTAGGATTGATCTCAACTATTCGATCAAAGAAATAGCTCACGAGTTCGTTTAATAAAAATATAATTTTTAAACTTTCCCGCGACTTCAGGCTACTAATGTTGAAGTTCAGGCTCCTAAAGTGATTTCAAGCGACTAAAGTTCCAGGGTCAGGCAACCAAAGTACCTCGGCCTTCTTGCTGTGTTTTCCCATTAATTCTTTAGGCTACCAAACTTAATCTTCAGGTTCCTGAAGAAATTCTTCAGGCTACTGAGGATGAGTTCAAGCTACTAAAGTCCCCTTTTTCTCAATCTTTCCTTTTTTTTTTTTTTATTTAAAAATCTATTTTACTTTCTTTCTTGGCTCTTTTATAAAGGTACTTTCCAAGGTTTTAAGAATATTTCTAAGTCCATGAAGGTCTCCTAATGATATACATTAAATACATGAATCCTAAAATCATTCTAAGTTATGTTGAGCCTCAAATTAAATCATATTAAAATGTAAGAACATGAGTTCTAAATACCCATTCCCAAGATGTTCTTGCTCTTTGTTTCTTGTATCTTGATTCTCGTACTCTTTGAATTCCATGGATCTTGCCAAGATGTGTCAACTTTACTTTATGGCTTCCATGACTTGTTATCATTCCGTGCATGCTTAATATGGTTCCTATTCACAAACTCAATGCACAGATCAAATTCCAAGTGATTTGTTATTATCAAAATAGGATTGGACTCATAGAGTCAACATTATGCATTTTAAGTAAATCCTTTTCTAGTTCTTCGTAAAATGGCATGCTTTCATTTATAAAATTAGCGCATGATTCATCACACAATTTAGCACTAAATTATCATATGAATCAGTGCATGAATTTTCAGCCAAAACATCATATGAGCTATCAAATGATTCATCACAAGATATGTCACAATGTTTGTTACAAGAATCATAGCACGCATCATCAATAGATTTATCATTAGATTCAGTACATGTTATATAGTAGCATTCACAACAGGAGTCATCAACAGAGATAGAGTGAGAATCATATACCTCACTGACTGCAAATGCTACATGCTCATGATATGCCACTCCCTAATCGTTTGAGCTTGGAGCTTCTGGAGTAGCAGTTTCCTTTTCCTAGGTCTCTATATCTCTTTTCTAACTTGTCTCAGATTTCCCTCGCATTTGTACATTCCATAATCTTAAGCAAAATATTAGAATTCAAAGTGCTATATAGTATGTCCATGGCATGGAAATTTGCATGCATCAAATTAATATCATTTTCATTAGCTAGCATACAAATTCCTTTGACAATCACCTACCAAGCCCTCTAGTCCATTGATTATATAAATATACTCATTCTAATTTTCCAGGTGGTGTAATCAACACCACAAAATAATGAAGGATTGGAAGGTGATCGTCCCTTTCTGAATGGGGATACACCAATGTGAGTCATTGCGATCTTTTTGCAAAAAACATTTAAGTCTATGCAACAAGGTTCTTATACCAATTGTTGGAATTGGTGTATTCCCAAGAGAGGGGTGAATTGGGTATTTAAAATATTACTTTATAGATTTAGTCCAAAATCCACAACTAGTATTACACAGACCTAGGGTCTTTCTATATATTCATATACCCAATCAATCTCAATAGTAAAATGTAAACATTCAAGTGCTAGAATTTAAAATGCGGAACTTAAAAGTAGGCACAAGAAATGCTATCGGGGTTCGGCCAACTGTGCCTACGTCCTCGCCTTAGTTTGTAAGCCCTAGGATTCCACTAATGCTCACTTAATAGGTGGCGCGGAACTAGTTACAATCAGGTCAAATTCGCAGGGCTGGCCTCAACCTTTACACACTCTCCTTATGGGGCGAAAAAGGCCCTACCGATCCTTACGGGCTAAATCAACGCCCCCTTAGGCCACGCCTAGAATACAAAAATGAATACAAATTTTTTGTGTACAAAAGAAGATACTTCTAATACAAGCATATTTGTAATGATACGCACAAGAAACAACTAATGCACTTCAAATGGATGAGAACTATAAGCTCAGTGCAACGATGTGATATAACACTCAATGTACTGTCAATAAGCAATTACGTGCAAGAATGTATTATCAAACTGTCTTTGAAACAATACATATCAATATATCAATCACAAATAGGGTTTCAAAGATTTTGTAAATATAATCAAATATCTCAAATTGATTTTCAAAAACATTAAGCTCAAGAGATATTTAAAACCGAGTGAAATTAGGATAGCTTCCAAGAGGGGGGTGAATTGGAATTTTAAAAACTTTCTTTTAATTCCTTTTAAAAATACTTAACTTCTTTTATTGTTTAACCAATTCTTTGACTTGTTTGTTTAATTTTTCAAACAATAACTCGGTTTCTTTTATACAATCAACAACACAACTAATTAAACATTTAATCTTCAACCACACTATCCAAACCAATCAAACATAATTGGAAAGCAAAACAACCAAGTCAAGATTAAGATAATTGCAACACTAATTAGATTGATGAAAGCATTGAAGATTCAGTACTCTTGGAATATAAACATACTCCAATCAATATCAAACTTTAAACAATTTAACTTTCAGTTTTTGTTTGGTTTGCAGCCTTGTAGTAAATTTGAATCAAACCCTGTATTAATGAATTTTCTTCTTCAATATGATGTTCAATATAAAATCCAATCACTCTTTCCAAATATTTAGAATTCAAATAAACTCTTGGTAAATTTGTCTTTGGGTGTTCAACCAAGTAACGTACTCCCGTATGGTTTCCGTAAAGTAAGGATTAACCAACATACTCCCTTTCGGTTTCCGCAATCCCAAATCAAATTTAACCTTAAGTTTATTTAATTTCCAAATTACGTAGTTTGTATGTTTATCAATTAAACCATCCATGTAATTGTATATGTACTGAAAGTAAAAAATATTGAAAGAAAGAGTGAGATGGAGATTTTTACGAGGTTTGGCTTATACCCAGCCTACATCCTCGCTTTGGCAAACCACCAAAGGATTCACTAAACATGTTCCTTTGACAGGCGGAACAATACCTTTACAACACTCCTTGGTTAAGGCTAGAGCCCGCTTCTCCAAACTATATACCCTCGTCTGATCACTCCTTAACTAGACTAGAGCCCGCCTCTCTAAGCAATATCCCCTTGGTTAGCCAATGATCCAAACAATCCTTGGAACTGTCAATCTACAAGAAATAAATCAAATAGATGCGAACAAATAATGCTCACACAAAGAGCTGATTAGTACACTTTAGAAACTAATATACTTCAAATTTAAAATACTAAAAGAATGAAGTAAGAAGCTCAATGTAAATATCACTGGTTTACTTCTCTTTGATGAGGATCAAGAACTTAAAGCTCATAAATTTCCCAAACAATTAGCAACAATTCAGCACTTAAAGCAAATAGCAAGAGCTTTGAGTGAGAGAGATTTTGAAAGAATGTTCAATGCTTGGTATTTTTGTGAGGACCATAAAACTTGTATTTATAGACTTGAAAAAAAATCACTTACGCGCTTCCCGAGTTTACTTAGAGTGCCCTTCAAGTTTCCAAAATGATTAGGGCGCTAGTTAATTAGATTTGAAATTTAGAAGTTTAAAAAATGTGCCTATTGTCGTACTTCAGTTGCTTGAAGTGCAACCTCGGTCGCTTGAAATGAGTTCAAGAGCCTGAAGTTACAGGGTTAGGTACCTAAAGACACACTGCCTGTTTTAAGTTTCTTCCACAAAATCTTCGGTTTCCTGAGGATTACACCTCGGTCACCTGGATAGAACAGAATCAGTTTCTTTCTTTCTTTTTCAATGATATTTGACTTCCTTACTTTCTTACTTTTGAAATATATTTTCTGGGGTTTTAATATAAAGTTTCTAAGTCCATTTATGTCTCCTAATGAGCTTCATTTCATTCATAATGATATTTTTACCTTTGAAGTACTTACATGAAGATTTCCTAACAAATTAAACATTTCTTGTTCTTTGAAAACTTCATGGTCTTCTTGAAGCTTTGAGTTCATTCCATCTTCAGATGTCTTTGAGCTTCCCTTTTTGATCACTTGATGACACATCAGTACTTTTAAGCTTGTTGGTGATCTTTCGAAGCTTTGTTGAATTTGGCTTTCTAAGTTGTCCGAAACCATCATTACTTGAACACACAATGATATTAAAACCTTTTGTTTGTTACCATCAAAACAAGAGGTGAAAGCCTTGTTAGGCTAACAATTTCGCCCTTTTTGATGATGACAAATAAGGAGCAAAAGAATTTAGAAATTATAGAATGCTCCCCTTTACAATAAGCATAAATTCAAGTAATGTTTAAAGTAAGCAGAAACTTATGTTAAAATAATGCGAAGCTCATATGTATATAGCATTCATATCGCATTTTCAACATTCAGCATCATATTTTTGCTCTCTAAATCATTTCTCCTCCTTTAACATCATGCAAAAAGGGATACAAATTTAAGTTCAAAAAGCAAAGTATCATCAAAAAGTTATAAGTAATACAAACCAAAACACACCACTAAGATGTGACATATAATCATACAATGCATCACAATGAGAAACTGTTTTTAGGTTTACATTTTTAGAGCTAAGAACATTTAATCATCATCTCTTTCAACACCATCAGAATCTTCATCCTCTTCTTCCTCTTCTTCTTCATCTTCTTCCTCTTCCTCTTCATTACTAGCTTCCTTTTCTTCTTCTTCATCTCCTTCGTTCTCTTCTTCAAATTCTTCAGCTGATGAATCATCACTACGGGGTATGGAGCTAGTGTACATAGGATCACCGTGTGAGGAACTACCCTGAATCTGCTCAATGCGCATAAGACGCTGATCTAAGGAGGAATAGTTATCCTGTAGAGTTTTAAGACCCTCGCGCATATCTCGGCTAAAGGAGGTGAATTCATTATAGAACGGTGTGAACCATGAGGGAGCTTCAGAGGCTGAACCTTGTGATTGAGCCTCAGCTGAAGGAGGAGGTGCAGCAGCTGCCCTCCGTTGTCTACCTCCTTTTAAGAGCCACTCTGGTTTTGTTTCTCATATCCCATCTATTTAAGAGTGGTGAAGGTAAAGAGTTCATATGTGGTCCATTTAATGAAAAAATATGATGAGGATGTGATATTCTGATTTGCAAAGATCATATTGAGAGCTCCCCCATATGGAAGAGTGACTCGTGTTGCATCTATCTTTGCCCACATCCATTTCATGATAAGACTAGCCAAATCAAGCTTCTTTCCTTTTAACAAACACCACAGTACAAAGCAATCTATATATGAAATGTGGTCATATGATCCGTTTTGTGGTAGAATGTTGTTGGTAATGATCTTTAGAAGGATTCGAGCTTTCAAGTTTAGTTGCTTATAAAGTGGCGGATGTCCAAAATAGATCGGTTCATTCTCCATGATTAGCGGAAAAAACTCTTCCGGTGTAAACTCTTGTTAAAGTATCCAAGATTGGGCAAATGCAGGGCATTCAAACTCTCTTGGAGTAATGCGAAGAATGGGAGCCAACGATTGAGGAGTAAGAATTATTTTCCTACCCTTAACTTTGGTTGATAAGCTATTTTCTCCTTGCACCATGTTCGCATAAAATATCTTGACAAGATTTGGAAACAGTCCTTTAGCTTGGTATACAATAAAGTTTTTCCATCCTATGGTTTGGAACAATGGTAGAATATTAGGAAATTCGATGTTGAAGAATTGGACATCAAGAACCTTACCAAGTATAGGATCTGTGGACTGAAGACGAGTTCGATAAACATGCTTTTCATGAGAGGATACCAGCCATCGATCGATATTAGGATCATCTCTACCAAAGGATGAGCCACGATTTTCTGTTTGCTTTATTCGAGGTATTGTGGAGGTTTCTTGGAGCAACATATGGCTTCTTTCAAACCCTAGAATTGGTGTGATCAAACTGAGGAGCTTGGATTCAAAGGTTTTTAGCGCAAGAGATTGAAGGAAGTTTGGTGTTTGGAACTTCGGGTGAGTGATAGAACTAGGTTCAGAAGCCTAGAGTTTAGAAAAAGTAGGGTTTTGCGCGTCTAAAATATAAAGACTTCGCGACTTCAGGCGCTTAAAGAATAAGTACAGGCGCCTGAAGAATTTTCTAGGATAAAATTCAACAGACAGTAGTTGTTCGGTCACCTGAGGTTTGGAGCTCAGGTGCCTGAGGTACATATAGGAGCCAGAAGTCATCAGCTCAGTCAACTAAAGTTCTTCTACTTTTGAAATTTCCTTATTTCCTTGTTTTGAACCTTTCTAACTTATTTCCCTTATTGTATAATGATTCAAGTTTCTCTTTTTATTGATGTATATTTTCTTTTAACAACACTTATGCTATAAAATTTTAGATTTTCTTTTCGTTTTATTTTGAACATCCAGCCTTTATGTATCCTTCTATTCCCTATTTCATTTTTTGTATGAAGTTATTATCTCATTTTTGGTACCCATATTTTCTTGGTTCCTGTTGATTTGTCAAGGGATGTTTCTTTTATTTTCCATACTTGTTTAGTCTTCACACCCTTTATTTTGAATGGACATTCAAACTTGATATCCCTTTTTTCTTACAATGATAGCATATTGTATTCGTGTAGGCATTACTAGATGTGGTGGCATAGTCTTTGGGATTCTTTTGATTTATAACCCATATAAACTTTATTTTTCCTTATATTTTCAATTCGATTGAAACCAATGCCTTCTTTATTTAGAGTCATCCTTTGTGAGCTTATCATCTTGTCAAAGATTGCTTTTCCTTTTGTAAAGTTATAGATGATCCTTTTTTTATCTTCAATCTGATTTTTGAGATCATTTAACTCTATCTCTTTCTTGTTGTCAACCTTTTTTAATGATTTTTTTAATTCTTGAGACAATTTTCTTATTTTACCCTCTAATTCAGAAAAGTATATATATTTCTTTCTTATATTCAATAGATGATAGGGATCGAAGGTCTTCGATCATATTTTCATTCTTGCTTTCTAATTCTTTAATTTTTAAATCTTTTTCTTTTTGAGCAAGATTTTTAGCTTCTAACTCTTTTGTCAAAGTTTCATTCTTGCTTTCCATTTTCTTGATTATAGAATCCTTTTCTATTTCTACAGTTTTAAGAGATTCTAACTCTTTCATTATTCCTTCATTCATATTTTTCAATGAAGCATTTTGTTTAGTTACTTTAATTAGCATCTTATGAACCTTGAATAAGTCATTTTGAAGTTCTTCATAAGATGGCATGCTCTCATCATCAAATTTATCACTGCAAGAATTATTTACAGATTTAGATGAGGAGCTTTCCTCATTGTCCCAAGCCATAAATCACGTATAAGCAACCTCTTGGTCACTTGACTCATTTTTCGAACTTCTTGTACTCATGTTGTCCCAAGTAGTGGATTTCATGGTCTTTTTCTTTTTCTTCTTAGACTCATTCTTTAGTAGTGGACATTCTGGTTTAATATGTCCAACTTTGTTACAATTGTAGCACGTAGGAGTTTTATTTCTTTGATTTCTTGCTAACTTCTTCTTCTGATTCATCTTACTCAGATTTCTGATTTCTTCTCTTGAATTTGTTTCTCCCTCTTAGTATCCTTGCTCGCCTTTTAGATATCAAGGCTACTTCATCTTCATCCATTTCACTACTTGAGTTTTCTTTTAAGGCTTTAAAGGCTATTGAATTTTGGGCTTTGGTTTTTCCACTCTTTTCATTCATTGCCATTTCATATGTGATTAAAAAACCTATGAGCTGATCTAAGGAAGTAGTTTTCAGATTTCTTCCTTCCATTATAGCAGTGGCTTTTGGTTCCCATTTAGGTGACAGCCCTTTAAGAATTTTCCTTATCATCTCATAAGTAGTGTAGGTTTTTCCTAGTGCATTTAGGGAATTGATTATGTTAGTGAACCTTGTAAACATATTAGTTATGGATTCATCCGAGTTCATCCTAAAGGCTTCATATTCACTTGTAAGCATATCGATCCTATTATCCCTAACATCTATTGTTCATTCGTAAGTGACTTCAAGCTTGTCCCATATTTCCTTAACTGATTTGCAAGCCATTACTCTATTAAATTCATTGGCATCTAAAGCACAATATAGAGCATCCATAGCACTAGAATTTACTTGTAGCGTCTTATAGTCTAAGTCTTTCATATCAGTTTTCTCCTTAGGGACTTGTTTTCCATCAACTATCTTAGTGGGAATTTGGTCCCCTTCCATGACAATCTCCCAAGCTTTCCAATCCATGGTTTGAAGGTATATTCGCACTTTCTTTTTCCAAAATGTATAGTTGTGTCCACAAAAGATTGGAGGCCTAGTTGAAGATTGTCCCTCTCTAAAAGGAGCTGTGCCTAAGTTAGCCATTAAGAGCTTTTTATAGTTACTAATTAAGATTTGCCATAACACCGCTCCGATACCAATTGAAATTAGGATAGCTTCTCAAGAGGGTGGTGAATTGGGATTTTAAAAACTTTCTTTTAATTCCTTTTAAGAATAATTAACTTCTTTTATTGTTTAACTAATTACTTGACTTATTTGTTTAATTTCTCAAAGAATAACTTGGTTTCTTTTATACAATCAACAACACAATTAATTAAACATTTAATCTTCAACCACACTATCCAAACCAATCAAACATAATTGGAAAGCAAAACAACCAAGTCAAGATTAAGATAACTGCAACACTATTTAGATTGACGAAAGCATTCAAGATTCAGTACTCTTGTTTTATATAAACACTCCAATCAATATCAAACTTTAAACAATTTACTTTCAGTTTTTGTTTGGTTTGCAGCCCTGCAGTAAATTTGAATCAAACCCCGTATTAATGAATTTGCTTCTTCAATATGATGTTCAATATAAAATCTAATCACTATTTCCAAATATTTAGAATTCAAATAAACTCTTGGTAAATTTATCTTTGGGTGTTCAACCAAGTGACGTACTCCAGTATGGTTTCCACAAAGTAAGGTTTAACCAATGTACTCCCTTTCAGTTTCTGCAATCCCAAAACAAAATTGAACCTTAAGTTTATTTAATTTCCAAATTAGTTTGTATGTTTATCAATTAAACCATCCACGCAATTGTATATGTACTAAAAGTAAAGAATTGGGAAAGAAAGAGTGAGACGGAAATTTTTATGAGGTTCAACTTATACACAGCCTACGTCCTCGCCTTTGGCAAACCACCAAAGGATTCACTAAACCTATACCTTTGATGGGCGGAACAATACCTCTACAACACTCCTTGGTTAAGGTTAGAGTCCGCCTTCTCAAAACGATATCCCTTCGTCTGGTCACTCCTTAACTAGGCTAGAGCCCACCTCTCTAAGCAATATCCCCTTGCTTAGCCAATGATCCAAAAAATCCTTAGAATCGCCAATCTACAAGAAATAAATCAAATAGATGCATACAAATAATGCTCACACAAAGAGCTGATTAGTACACTTTAGAAACTAATATACTTGAAATTTAAAATACCAAAAGAATGAAGTAAGAAGCTCAATGTAAATATCACCGGTTTACTTCTGTTTGATGAGGATCAAGAACTGAAATCAGATACTTCAGAGAAGATGTAAAAGCTCATAAATTTCCCAAGAAATTCACAGCAATTCAGCACTTAGAGCAGATAGCTAGAGCTTTGACTGAGAGAGATTTTGAAAGAATGTTCAATGCTTGGTATTTTTTTGAAGACCATAAAACATGTATTTATAGACTTAAAAAACATTCACTTTTGTGCTTCCCAAGTTTACTTAGAGTGCCCTTGAAGTTTCCAAAATGATTAGGGCGCAAGTTAATTAGATTTGAAATTTAGAAGTTTAAACAATCGGCCCGTTGCTGTACCTCGGTTGCCTAAAGTGCAACCTCGGTCGCTTGAAGTGAGTTTAGGAGCCCGAAGTTACAGGGTCAGGCACCTGAAGACACACTGCCTATTTTAAGTTTCTTCAACAAAATCTTTGGTCGCCTGAGGATTACACCTCGGTCACCTGGACAGAACAAAATTAGTTTCCATCTTTCTTTTTCAAAGATATTTGACTTCCTTGCTTTCTTACTTTTGAAATATATTTTCGGGGGTTTTAATATAAAGTTTCTAAGTCCATTTATGCCTCCTAATGAGCTTCATTTCATTCATAATGATATTTTTACCTTTGAAGTACTTACATGAAGATTTCCTAACAAATTAAACACTTCTTGTTCTTTGAAAACTTCATGGTCATCTTGAATCTTTGAGTTCATTCCATCTTCAGATGTCTTTGAGCTTCCCTTTTTGATCATTTGATGACACATCACGTACTTTTAAGCTTGTTGGTGATCTTTCGAAGCTTTGTTGAATTTGGCTTTCTAAGTTTCCTGAAACCATCATTACCTGAACACATAATGATATTAAAACCTTTTATTTGTTACCATAAAAACAAGAGGTGAAAGCCTTGTTAGGCTAACACCGTGCTTGTCAAAAATATTTTCTCAAAACAAATAAGACAAGCTAAAGAGTCTTGTAATAAAAATGCAAAGACTCACAAGCTTAACAAGTTTCCCCAAAAATGAATTTATGAATTAAATCACTGGGGAGAACTTTCTAGGCTTACTCTCACGAAAATAAAAAATCAAACTACACAAGGGAGTATAAGCTTGTATAAAAACTATGGAGTAACTCAAGATACTCTCACTTAAAATGGTTTTTCAAGGGAATGAGTAAAGTTAAGGAGTATTGGCTTGAAAATGTAAAAGGAGCTCTCAAAATTTCAGAGGATAATTTTCTTAATCAAAATGCTAATCTCTAGCTAATCAAGGAAAATAAGGGGCAATATATAGATATCCTAAAAAATATTATCGTTGCGAACATAGAAGGAATTTTGGAAAATGTTTAATGAGGGTTAATAAAACTGAGAGCATTTTATCCTCGGTAAAATTCAAGCAACCTGAGAGGGTCGGTCGAGCATTTGTATGGTATGGTCGACCAGGGTGCTCAGTTCGGTCAAGTAGGATGAATTTGAACTATGAAGATAGTCGACTAATCATAAGGTGATTTCAAAACCCCTGAGGTTTGGTCGACTAGGCGGTTGGGATCGGCCCACGTGCCAATTCGGTCAACCAGGGCATTGCAACACAATGTCGGTCGATCAAAGGGTCAAACAGTTGACCGTGGGGAGGTTCAATCGACCGAAGAGCTCTGTGTATTAGAGTTTGGTTGATTGAACATGTCAACATTGGGCATTTTGGTCCTATTCCTCTTATGCAATTGTCCTTAATCACATGATAATCAGTTCTAAGGCAATAGGGAGCTTTTTCATGCAAAACTAGGGGTTCTAAGGTCAGTCAAGGGCCTTTGAGCTTATCTATCCTATCATGAATGCAATGCATTAATTATTACAGACCCGAATAAAAACTTAATTAAATTATAGTAAATAAAAATTCTGGGTCTTTATTCTCCAAGACTTCTCACGCCACCAAGTGATATTGCTAATATGAACCTGCACACAAACTTGATATACATTAGATAACATAATATTTGTCATGATCAATACAGAGTATGAACTATAAGGCCAACAACAACCCACTCCATTTCTTTATCCATGCCTCTGACATCTCTAGTTGAACAAGTGTATTTAATGTGCCCTTTCTTTCCAATGAATAAGCAAGTTTTATATGCACATGAACAATTACGCTTATTTGTTCTATTTTTTCTCGAAGAGGCATTTTTATAACCGTGAGACCTATAATATGAACCCTTTTTGAAAGATTTATTTCTTTTGACTCTTAAAGGTTTATCATCTTCTATTTCTTCTTCTATACATATAATTTTCAATATTTTCTTAATCGTCTTCTTCTCTAGAATGGCATGATATTATTTTAATTCATTTAATTGATTTGTCACTTTCTTATTTTCATTCTTCAAAATTGTTTTCTGTTTAGACATATGAACTAGAAGTTTATGCATTTTATATAAAGTACATTCTAATTCTTTGTTAGAGGGCATGCCATTATCATTAGACTTATTGCATGATTCAGTACAAGATTTATCTTTATAACTATCATATGAATCAATGCATGCTTTGTCAACAATTTATCACAAGGAATACCAGTTGATTCATCATACAATATATTGCAATATTTTTTATGAGAATCATTGCATGCATCATTAATAGAATTATCACAATATTCAATAGATGTTCAACACATGAAACAGCACAACATTCAACACACGAATCATCAATCAAGCTAGAGTGAGAATCATATACCTCATGTTCTGCTAATGCACTATCCCTGTGATTTACCACTTCCAGTTGGTGGTCTCCTTTTCTTTCGTCTCTCCATAATTCTTTTCGTGCTCAAACCCAGATCTCCCTCGCATTTGTACATGTCATAATTTCAACAAAATATTAGAATCCAAATCACAATATAGTAGATCCATGGCATGTGAATTTGCATGCATCAAATTAATATTATTTTCATTTATAGGCACACAAATTCCCTTATCAATCACCTGTCAGACCCTCCAATTCATAGGTTTTATAAAAATCCTCATTCTAATTTTCTAGTGGATGTAGTTTACACCACAAAACAATGAAGGGCTAGTAGGTGACTGTCCCTCGCCGAATGGGGATACACAAATTTGAGCCATTGCGATCTTCTGCAAAAACGTTTAAGTCTATGCAACGAGTCCTTGATACCAATTGTTAGAATTGGTGTATTCCCGAGAGGGGGAGAGGGTGAATTGGAATTTTAAAACTTCTTCCTAGGTTAAACCAGATATCAGCAATATTTCGCAACCTAGGGTCTTTCTAAGCATATAACAATTGCATAGATAAAAATAATATGCGGAAGTTAAATCATGCGCAGCTTTCACAATATGTCAAACATAATGTACATGTGCTGGAATATAAAGTGTAAGAAATTAAAAAATAGACAGACAATATGTTATCGAGGTTCGGCCAATACTATCTACGTCCCTGCCTTAAGTTGTAGCTCAAGCATTCCACTAGTTGCTCACTTCACGGGTGGAGTGATACCATTTGCAACACCTTACCAAGATGGTGCACCTATTTCTTCTAACCGAGTCTGAACCAATCTGGTGCTCTCCTAACCTGGTCTAAGCAAATCCATGACTATTCATAAGGCTAGTCTCCCTCTTCCGACCACCTGTCGGGAATACAATAGATATTTAAATAATTTTTGTGTACAAGGAAATGTGCTTCTAAACAAAACATATGATGTACAACAGTATGCTCAATACACTCACGTATGATAAGGATTTATGCTTAAGTGAGATACGATCAAGTTATATGTCAACTCTCAACCAATGTGTATATATTTTATATACGTGAGATGATACCTTTGATTTAAGATAATATATTCAAAAAATAACTAATCAAAGGACCTTGAATTTCTATGCAAATATCTTAGCACAATGTATATCAAGTATTAAGCATAACTGAGATAAGGGATTCTATCTTGCAAATATATGTATTTGGCAAATGACACAAACAAACCATTGAATTTGACAATGAAGATTCCAAGACTCAGAAGCCAAAATATGAGTTTTTCCAAAATAGTATTTATCAATAAAATAGTATGGGAATCACTCTAGCTTACTCTCTAAAATCAATTTCAAACAATGCACAATGAGAGAGTTGTAAGCTACCAATAATATGTATGAGATGTAGACACAATATCAAAATATTAAACTCCTTTACAAGTTGCATTTAGTTTGCAACCAAGGAGTATAACAAATAATTCTCCTCAAGAGATAGTTTTGCAAATCAAGGAACGAGGAGAATGAACAATATGCCTCAAAAGATTAGAAGAATAAAAGCTATATGAGTATTATGCGTGAAAAGAATTTTATAGAATTTTTGGCTAATGATTTTGTTAATCTCCTCCTAATTAAGCCAAATGAAAGAGTATGTCTATATTTTTCATAAAAACTAGTTGTTAAGGACACAGAGGTACTTTTTAATTCAGGTTTAATCCCAAGAGGGGGGGTGAATTGGGTATTTTAAAAATCTTTAATCTTATATACCACTTAATCCCTATTTCTATATTTAAAAAATTAATTGCAAAGGTTTGAAATTGATTCAAATTATTATATCAATAAATTCTATTTTACCAAATTAATTATCAAGTGTGTGTGAGGTTATTCAACATACACACATGTAAGATAGGTAATGAAATGCGTTGTGGAAATTAAAAGGAGTAAGGGAAGAGAGAAGGCAAACACAATTTTTATGAGGTTCAGCCAACCTGGCCTGTGTCCTCGCCTTGAGCAACCCACTCAAGGATTCCACTAAATCCCTGCTCCTTTAACCGAGACGGAGCTTCCTTTATATCCACTGCTTATAAGAGACACAACTTCCTCCTCACCTGGTTCACAACCTGAACCGTGATTACAATATAGAATTTCAAATATGAAAAACAACTCAATATTGCTTCTAACAAAACTAGTGAGTACAATGGAAAACCTAACACATATACATATGATGAAACTTGAAGCTCAGTATGTATGAAATGATGTAATCGTTATATGAATGATATGCTTTACAAAATTTCCCTTTGATCAAATCTCCCAAAATAATTATATAAGTAATAACTTTGGAGAACTTAGGGTTTTAGTTCAACTTTCTAGATGCAAGAATAGCGAATGTGATCTTATAAAAAATTGGTCTTGAATATTATGAAGATCTAAGTTCTTGCTATCAAATAATTTGTGAAGTTGAATCTTTAAATAATCTTTGGTTTAAAAGAATATGACTATTCCACTTCAAATATTGAATCCTACCAAATGAGCTCAATACAGATATGCAATTCAATTTTTCTCCAAAAAATTTAGATTGATAAGTTTTATTCCAAATATCCAAAACACAATATGATCTTTGTATATGAATATGTATATACATATATATATATATATATATATATATATGATATGTGTTCCAAAGATTAAAAAAAGTAATATAATATTTTTCAAAAAATATCCCTCAATAATATATATAGTTATGGGCTCTAAGGATATTTAATCAAGTGGTTTTTGTAATATCGAGTCTTTAAATGAATACACACTTGAATCAAAGATATATAACCATTGGCAAAACTTTTCTCAAGTAGTGATCTTTTCAAAACAATCTATATGTATATAAGTACATTCAAGATCAATCTCTTAAATAATATTCAATAATAGATTTTGAGATGACAAACTCTTTAAGAATAAGTAGTAACACAAAGATTGATTTACCAAACCTCAATACCAAGTTGAATGCACAAGAATCGCTAGAATGCCTTTTGAAGATCAATGTAGCCTTAGCTCAGATTTGACGTATAAGCTTTGAAATCCCAGGCAAGAATTCAGCAGTGTGTTTAATGCTCTCCCAAGTCGTGCTAGACGTTCAATACACTCAATCTTATGCCAAAAGTTTCGGAACTAGGGTTTAGAGGTTTATTATATAGGTAATATCAGCCTTAGGATAAGTCCTGATCGTTGGATCAAATTGATCAAGTGTATAACCCATGTGTTCCCTCGCTAAAAATAAAAATTTTAAACTTCCCGCAGGTTCAGACGTTTGAGCTATCAGTTTCAGATGACTGAAGTTCCTTAAATGTTTGAAAAAATTAAACTGGACATAGGGTCAGATGTCTGAAGTTGGGCAAACTTCTGAAGTTGTGGATTCAGACGACTGAAGTCAAGGTTCAGTCTTCTGATGTGCTTCTGCTTGTTTCTGTGTTTCTCCAATAAATCTTCAGACGACTAAGCTTAATCTTCGGTTTTATGAAGAAATTCTTCAAATGACTGAGCTTAAACTTTAGTCTTCTAAAGTTGAATATTCAGATGACTGAGCGTAGACTTCAGTTTTCTGAAGTTGAAACTTTAGACTTCTAGGCAGTGACTTCGGTCTTCTGAACAGTACACTTTCTAGTTTTTTCATTTTAGTTTCAAAAATATGTTTTGCTCTCTTTCTTTGTTCTTTTATAAAATATTTTTTGGGATTTTAAAAAAGAGGTCATGAGATGCATGAGTCTTGAGGTCAGTCTAGGTTATATTTTGACCTTTGAATTAAATCATATGAAATATGTAAATACATTCAGTTCTAAATACCCATTCCCATGATGATCTTGAATTTTCTGATTGCATCTTCATTCTTCTACTCTTTTAGTTTCATGGATTGTGCCAAGATATATATACTTTAATCTTCATGGCTTCCATGACTTTCTAGCATTTCGT
This sequence comes from Malania oleifera, assembly GCF_029873635.1. Taxonomy (NCBI): domain Eukaryota; kingdom Viridiplantae; phylum Streptophyta; class Magnoliopsida; order Santalales; family Ximeniaceae; genus Malania; species Malania oleifera. Next base: position 43,124,095 of record NC_080421.1, on the reverse strand, counting down.
GCATGCTAAATATTATTCTTATTCACAATCTCAATGCACAAATCAAATACCAAGGGATTTGTCATTATCAAAATAGTTTAATTGTATTTAATAAATTTTAACCCTATTTTACCCATGATAAAAAATTTTCAACCCGAGAGGTTCAGTAGCTCGAAGCTCAAGTTTGGGCCCCCAAATACTCACAACAATTCTTAGGGATTTTTCTAGTTCGATTGCTTGTGGCCACTGGCCAATTAGCTGAGCTAGGCGATTTTCCAAAACTTCGAGCTTTCAATCATCTGGTAAGAGGTTTGATTGGCTGAGCTACGAACTACAATCACCCAAGCTCAAATTGAACTAAAATTTCGATCGGTTGAGTATAGTGAGTATGGTCCAAGGTACGGTTGACTGAGGAGAGTTAGTTCAAAAACCGTTCGGTCGGTTGAGACTTGGACAACTTGTTGACCTCCAGCAAGTTCGGTCGATCAAGGAATTTAATATTGCCAAGGTTTGGTCACCCAAAACATCACAAAAATGGCCTTTGAGCATAAACCTATCATGCATGAGATGCAGCTATTACAGACCCTCATATTACAAACCAGAAAACCAAATGCAATTACAATGAAAATTAACTGTCTTCTTCTTTCTTCTTTTGCTCATCTTTCATCCATGGAATATACCACACGAAATAAGTTTTAAGATCCGTTTTGGCTTTCATTTCCTTGTCCTTTATATGTGATCTCAAATATGGATCTGTTCACATGCTAATACACACATAAGTTCACTATGATTCGTCAGCTTCAAAATAGAGATCAGACTCAAAAAGTCAACACCATGCTGTGCTGGTGGCAATCCTGTGACAAAGTCCATGGAAATATTCTCCCACTTCCATTTTGGGGTATGAAGTGGTTGTAATGATCATGATGGCCTCTCATGCTCAGACTTTATTTGCTGATAGGTCAAACACTACTCTACATATCAGACTATTTCTCTTTTCATACTGCTCCACTAGAAGGATTCCATGAATTTCATTACATTTTCGTACTTCCAAGATGTACCGTATACAGAGAACGGCATGCCTCTTCCAAGATGGTTTTTTTAATTTCAGTGTCATCCGGTACACTTAACCTATTTCAAAACCTCAAAGTTCTGTTGTCTGAAATATTAAAATCGACTCCTTGTCCACTTTACACTTTATCCCAAATCTTTACCAATTCTGCATGTTGCATCTATGCAATCTTAATTCTCTCTAGCAAAGTGGGTGGTAGTACCAGATTAGCAATAAATGCCCAATGATTACCCTCTACTAGCTCCACACCACGTTTTTCTAAATTCTTCCTTATCTGGGGCTAAGCTACCACTATTAATATTGAGGCACTCCCTGACTTCCGGCTCAAGGCATTAGCTGCCACATTAGCCTTCCCTAGGTGGTAACTAATGGTATAGTCGTAGTCTTTAATCAATTCCAGCAACCTCCTCTGCTTCATATTCAACTCCTTCTATGTGAATAAATACTTCAAAGTTTTATGATCTATAAATATTTCACATTTTCCACTATATAGATAATGCCTCCAGATCTTTAATGCGTACACCATTGTAACCAACTCCAAATCTTGCATTGAGTAGTTCTTCTCATGCTACTTAAGCTAACGAGAAGCATATGCTACAACTCTTCCTTACTGCATCAAAACATACCCCAACCCTTTATGAGATGCGTCACTATAAATCACAAATCCACCCTTTCCTAATGGAACGGTCAAAGCTAGGGCAGTGACGAGGCGTTGCTTTAATTCCTAGAAGCTCTACTCACAGTCATCATTCCACTCAAACTTAACATTCTTCATTGTCAACCATGTAAGAGGCCTTGATAGCCTAGAAAATCCCTCTATGAATCGACGATAGAATCATGCAAGATCCAAAAAAATTTTGATCTCTTAAACATTCCTAGGTCTCACCAAATTCACTACCACTTCTCTTGCTTGGATCTATAGAGATAACATCTCCGGATATCACATGCCCACAAAATGTAACTTTCTTTAACTAGAATTCACACTTTCTCAGTTTAGTGTATAATTTCCTTTCGCTCAGCTCATGTAACACCATCCTCAAATGATGTTTGTGCTCCACAAAATTCTTCGAATAGATTAGAATATCATCAATTAAAACCATAACAAACTGGTTTAGGTATTGATGGAAGACCCTATTCACTAGGTCCATGAATGTAGCAGGAGCATTCGTCTGTTCGAATGGCATAGCAAAAAACTCATAATGGCTATACCGAATTTGTAACGCTATCTTTGGAACATCCTTTGCCATGACCTTCACTTGATGGTACACGGATCGAAGATCAATCTTAAAGTAAACTCGTTTTCCCTATAGCTGACCAAACAGGTGATCAATACGGGGAAGATGATACTTATTCTTAACAGTCACTTTATTAGTCTCCCTATAGTCGATACACATCCTCATCGTCCTGTCTTTTTCTTTTTTTTTTTACAAACAAAATTGGTGCGCCCTAGGGCAATACACTAGGTTTGATAAACCCCTTGTTGAATATCCTACAACTGATCTTTTAGTTCTTTCAACTTTGTTGGAGCCATTCTATAGGGTGCTTTAGAAATTGGTGCCGTCCCTAGAAATGAAAAATTCAATTTCACGACCAGGGGGTAATCTGGGTAACTCCTCTGGAAAGACATCTAAAAATTGCCTCACTATTAGAATATCAGTAAGTTTCAATTCTCCCTCAAGCATTTCCTTTACACAAGCTATGTACCCGTGGAACCCGTCTAGTAATAGCCTCCTCGCTTGAATAGCTGACAATAACTGTGGTGAGGAGCACACACACATGACCCCACAAATTTGTACTCCTGCTCCCCAGGAGGTCTGAATACTACCTCCTTCTAATGACAATTGATGCTGGCATGATTAGCACCTAGCCAGTCCATCCCAAAAATCATGACGAACCCATGCATATCCAACACTACAAGGTCGGCTGGTAGAACTCTCCTCTGTATATCTATTGGATAGCCTTTAAACACTTTCCTACAAACCACTACTACTCCTGTCGGTGTGGGCACAGGTAATTCAGCATCCAATACTTAAGGTTCTATCCCACACAGTCTAATATATTCTCAAGAAATGAACGAATGTGTGGCCTTTGTATCAAATAAAAGAGTAGCTTTAATTGATAACGTAGGAATTGTACTTGTCACCACATCATCGACTGCCTCTGCATCTTCTGGTGTGAGTGCATAGACCCACACCAGCACATTATTCCTATACTGGCCACCTCGGGGTGCTTGGTTATTCCCTTGAAATTTTCTAAGAGTGGGAACATTGCCCGGCTGCGCATGACAGTCTCGTGCCATGTGACTCAGTCTACCACATTAATAGCATACATTCATTCCCGCTCGGCACACTTCCATGTGTCTTCTGCTACATCATGGGCAAATAGGGTAGGTATGATCACCTTTATACCCACGACTTCCCATCTCCTGTCTCTGAGCCCTCTATATCTAACTCCCATCTAAAAGCCCCAACTGGTACCTACTCGAAAATCAGGAGGCGTGGGCCTCTTCCTTTGGCTCCGCACCCTAGCACTCTATTTGCTCGCCTTCGCTACGATGGACCTATCCACCAGTCCTACAAAATCTTGCACCTTCAATACTACCATCTGTTCATAAATTTCCTTCCTCAAGCTTCTCTTAAATTTTCTTACCTTTTTCGCCTCATCCAAAACCATGTATGGGGCAAAGCGAGATAGCTCAACAAACTTTGTTGGGTATTGTTGAACCATCAGGTGCCCCTAGGTTGAATTCAAGAACTTTTCCACCTTAACTTCTATAGTGGTGGCAGGGAAGTATCGATCGAAGAATATTTCCTTAAACCGGTTCTAGGTCATGGCTACTAGTACTTGTCTCTACTCCTCCAGTAATTTCACAGGTGTTACCCACCGCTTGGCCTCACCAATCAACCTGAATGTGGCATAGAGAACTCTCTGTTCATCAGTGCAATGCAGCACTATCAATATTTTCTCAATTTCCCGAATCTAGTTCTCCACTATAGGTGGGTTGACTCCCCTTGAGAAAGCTGAAGGATTCATACGAGTGAACTGTCTGATCATACAGCCCTGGTTAGCGGGTGGGCAGTCCTATTCCTTAGAATTTCGTGCTATTTTTGCCATTACTTACTGGGCAACACTGCACAATGTTGACCTTATAGGTCATATCCCATTTTGATTATGAAAAATACTATAGTATTTAATGTTTGATGAGTTTGTATGCAGGATCTATTGGAGATTTCAATTTGATGCACATGAACTTGAAGAAGATAAAGACCCTTAATCTTTATTTGTTGTATTTTAACTAAGTTTTATTCGGGTCTGTAATAATTAAAGTTCAATGGTCTGTAATAATTAATGCATTGTTGCATGATAGGATAGATAAGCTCAAAAGACTTAGATGGACCTTAGGATTCATAATTCTGCATGAAAAAGTTCCCTATTGACTTGGAATTATTTATCATGTGATTAGGGACAATAAAGTATAAGACCAAAATGCTCAAATTGGCATGTTCGGTCAACCAAGCTTCAATACGCGAAACCATTCGTTCGACCAAACCTCCCTAGGGTCAATGGTTTAACCCTTCGGTCGATCGACCTTAAAATGTGCTGCAACGCCTTGGTCACCCGAACTAGCACGTGGGGAGATCCTAACTGTCTGGTCGATCAAACTTTTAGTAGAAAATTGATTTGATCAACCAAACATCCAAGTTCGGTTGACCAAACTCAAAATGGTCGACGGAACCTTGGAGGTTCTAAAATCACCTCAAGATTGGTCGACCATCTTCTCAATTCAAATTCATCATGGTCGACCGAACTGAGCACCCTGGTTGACCAAACCATAAAAATTGTTGACCGACCCTCTCAGGTTGCTCAAATTTTACCAAGATTAAAATGTGATTAATTTTTATTAACCCTACTTAAACCTTTTCCAAAATTCCCTTCGTGTCCCTACCGGTTCAATTTTTTGGAAACTCTATATATCTTCATTTGTGCATATTAGAGAGAGATTATAAAAAAGAATATAAAAAATCCTCTAAACTTTTTATACTCTCATTTTCCATACTACATATTTTTCAAGCCAAAATTTTAACACTCTCTTTGATTCCTCTTTGCAAAACCATCTTTGATAAATAGAGTGTTTATTGTATTCTCTTCATTTGCATTATTGTTGCAACTTGAATAGTGAATACATTTGTGTGCTTCATACATTATTTTAAAGCTATTATACTCTCTTATCTACTATTGTTGAAATTATTTTTTATAAAGTTAGCTTGAGTTAATCACAGGTTATTTCATTGATAAATATTATCTTGGGATAACTCTTTTTAGCTTGAGAATCTTTGAATCTTTATTGCAAGATTCACAGGCTAGTGTTTGTGCTTATTGCAAAAATATTTTTGAAGCTAATCCTCATTATCTCTAAGTTCATTGCTTATAAAATTTTTTTTGTAGAAATAAAGATAGTTGAAGTATAAATCTTTGAAATATGTTTTATGGACTTTTTTTTTGTTTAATTCAAAGATTTATTTTTACAGTATCTCTCATATTACTTGATTGATATATTCTTTTGAGAGATTAAGTCCATAGATCCTAATCTCTATTGTGTTTAATATTGAAAATATCTTTGTTGAGATATTTGATTAGGATGTTAGAAGCTCCTTTGATTATTTATGGATTATAATATCTTGAATCAAAGTTACTGCTCGCACATATACACATTGGCATACACATTGTTGAGAGTTAACACATTGGTTAACAAAATTTCACTGGAGCTTAATATCCTATCATATGTGAGTGCATAAATTGATTGTGCTTACTAGTACACATTTTCTTAGTGTAAGAAGCTTATTTGTTTGTACAAAAAAATTTATATCTGTTGTATTCCATGCGTGGGCCTAAAGAGGGATATTTTCCCTGTGAAAAGTCCTAGACTGGTTCAGACATAGTTAAGAGAACTAGGTGCACCATCCTCTTAAGGAGTTGTATTAGGTTCTGCTCCACTCGTTAAGTGAGCCTTAGTGGAATCCTTTTACTTGTGTGCCTGCGGCCGGGATGTGGGCAGTATTGGCTAAACCTTGATAACATATTTGGTGTTAGTTTTATTTTTCGCAATTTAATTTTTGCTCCTGTACGTTTGTGTTTATTGTCTAAATATTTGATTGAGTTTGTGATTATATAGAAAGACTCTAGGTTTGTATAATACTGCTTATGGAATCTAGATTAAATTAGGGAGAATTTTTTAATACCCAATTCACCCCCTTTCTTAGGAATACACCAATTCCAACATGCAGTACTGCATTAGAATCACTGCCGCCCATACTGGAGGGTCCTACATCATTACCACCACCAGCATTCGTATTGTCATTCCCAGGGTCCATCCTAAAATAGAACAAAAATAGTCTAAGGTTCCTAAATTCATAACACAACCAATACATTAATCTATCTAAGAACCACAAAATATTCTCATACCACCAATCAACTAATTTAAGGTTCAGTTTTACCACTCAGAAACAAAAACCGACGAGAGTTTACCATGGTTTTTCTAAAATTGTCATTTCAAGAAAATCACAGAAACCACCTCGAAGTCTATGCCTTCAGGCTACGAGGCAAAACCCTAAATTCTCATCTTAATCTCCCTTATTAACTTACTAAAATCGTAGTCTACCCGTTTCTCACCCTTATCAAGATTCATTCCTATACTCCGGTATTGTTTTCTGCTGCACACTAAATGTTGAATTTTTTAGTCTGATTCCTAGTTTTGATAATGACAAATTGCAAGTTACTTATGTGTGTATTCAATTTTGAGCAAGCTTTATATGTTAGCGCACACATAAGGAAGAGATGAAAGCTAGGAGGAACATAAAGACCATATCATCTTGCGTATTCTATTACGAATAAAACGAGTAAAAGTAGAAAAAGAAGAAGAAGATATTTGTTCTTATTGTATTATATTTAGCTTATAATTTATTGGTCTGTAATAATGGTATGTAATATTTTCATATCGTGCATGATGGGGTGCATATGCTCAAGAGGCCTTAGAATGACCATTGAAACCATCACCCATGTATCATAAATGCCTTATGCTTATTCACACTGGGTTGATGAAGCATAAAGACCAAAACAAGACTTTAATGCACATTCTAAGTGGACTCAGTTGACCAAACCCTTGGCAGTGTAAATGTCTCGATCAACCAAACCGGTCAAAAGTCAACTTGTTGAATTTACTCGGTTGACTAGTCATATTTGAACGTATCATCCCTCGTTGACCAAAGCATAAAAAGTATGACACCCCAACAACCAGGTCGACCGTTTGTGTAGTTCAAATTGGCCACGGTTGACCGAACCATATGAGCCATCAACAGAACCTTAGCCATGGTCGACCAAACCTATGAAAGGTTCAAAATTTCCTTGAAACAATCGACCATTTCTGTAGTTCAAAATTGCCATGGTTGGCCGAACTTAGCAATATGGTCGACCGAACCTTGAATATAGTCGATCGAACCTCTCGGGTTGGAAAAATTTTTATCGCAATAAAACAGGGTTAATTTTTGTTAAACATAATTAAATAATTTCCTAATACCCTTGTTGTCCCCAATGGTTATATTTTTTGCAAAAACTATATATACCTCCTCATTTGTCCTAATTAGCATGAGATTAGCATATCGATTAGCCAATTTTTCTCTGAAAATTTAATTGGGCTAAATCTTTCATAATCCCACCTTATACAGGCATATTGCTAAATCTCTTTCTCATGCTCATTCAAATCCATATTTTTTAGAGAGATCATTTTTGTTCTTTACATACTTTTTGCAAGCTAAACTCTCTCCCATACTTGCATTTGTTGATTGTTGAGTTTGGACAGTGGCTTAAAGTTTTTCCCATTGTATTTTACTTATAAATATTGGATTGGTAAAAACTCTTCATTTGCTTAAGAACTTGCATCCTTACTGCAAGTTTCATAAGGTTGCTTTGTGTTTTGATAAAAATATTTTTAGTAAGCTTAAACCCTAATATCCATTGTGCTTGATATTTGAAAATTACTATTGTAGTATTTGCTTAGGGTTGTAGAATCTCTTTGACTATTCATATTGTGAATATATTAGCTTGGATGAAATGTCTCACTTACTCACACATATACATATAGATACATATATTGTTGTGAGTTGTTATACTGATTAAACCATGTCTCACTTGAGCTTAATATCCCATCATATGTGAGTGTGTTGATCATACTATTGTACATCATATGCTTAGTTTAGAAGCACATCTATTTGTTTACAAAAATTATTGATTAACTGTTGTACCTCTTATGGGTTTTCGGAAGAGGGAGACTAGCCCTATGAATAGTCCGAAATTGTTCAAATTCAATTGGGAGAGCACTGGATTGGTTTAGACTTGGTGAGGAGAACTAGGTGCATCATCCTGTTAAGGTGTTGTACAGGTTGGAGTCAGCCCTATTAATCTGACGTGGGGTATTCCCTTGCCCAATAAGGAGAGGGAGGTTGTAAATAGTGTCGCTCCACCCGCAAGTGAGCAACTAGTGGAATCCTCTTACTTGTGAGCTTGAGGTAGGGACGTAGGCAATATTTTCCAAACTCCGATAACATATTATGTGTCTGCTTTTAATTTCTTACACTTTATTTTTGCTGCACATGTATGTTATATTTGATATATTGTGAATGTTGCTCATGATTTAACTTCTGCATATTATTTTTATCTACATAATTGGTATGTGCTTAGAAAGACCCTTGGTTGTGAAATAATACTCATATCTAGTTTAATCTAGGAAGAAGTTTTAAAATTCCAATTCACCCCCCTCTTTGGAATACACCAATTCCAACAATTGGTATCAGCGACTCGTTGCATAGACTTAAATGTTTTTTTAAAAAGTTCGCAATGGCTCAAATTGGTGCATCTCCACTCAGTGAGGGACAGTCACCTACTAGGCCTCCTGTATTTTGTAGTGTCCATTACACCTATTGAAAAATAATAATGAGCATATTTGTAAAATCTATGGAATGGAGGGCCTAACAGGTGATTGTTAAGGGAATTCGTATGCCTTTGAATGAAAATGATATTAATTTATTACATGCAATTTCATATGCCATGAATTTATTATACTATGCTTTAGGACTAATATTTTTCATGAGATTATGGCATGTAAAAGTTCAAAGGACATATGGGAAGAGTTGGACAAGAAATATAAAGAGGCAAAAGAGAAGGAGACCATCACTCTGAAGGAATTAAGCTCAAATGGTCTAAATGAGGTAAATCATGCATTAATAACGCCAATCAATGAAGAGGTATATGATCCACCTCCTATTTTAGTATATGATGCAGTCGATGATTCTTGCGTTGACTGTTGCAAAATATAATGTGTAGAATCATCTATCAAACTTTATGATAATAATGTAAATTATTCATGCAATGTTTATTGTGAAAAATCTTGTGATGAATCATATGTTGAAGTTTATGATGGAAGTATGCCCTTCAAGAAAAAAACTAGAATGTACTTTATTTAAAATGCATAAGCTTCTAGTTAAGCTGTCTAAGCAGAAAACTGTATTCAAAAATGAAAGTAAAAGGTTGGTAGTACAATTAGAAAATCTAAAATATTATCATGCTGCCTTAAAAAAAAAAAGATTAAGAAGATGTTGAAAATCATTTGGTTAGAGGAAGTAATAAATTAATGATTATTCTAGAGTTAGGCTCAAAGTTAAATATGAAAAGAATAATCATGTTAAACCCTTTGAAATTAAAAGAAATAAATCTTTCAGAAAGGGTTCATCTTATAAGACCCACTGTTATATGAATGCTTCATTGAGTAAAAGTGGGATAAATAAGCATAATCTTTCACGTATATACAAAATATACTTATTCTGTAAAGGGAAAAGGCACATCCGATATAAATATAAATCTAAAAGTGCCAGAGGCATAGATAAGGAAATGGCGTGGGTAATCATGAAAACAAACCCTGTAGGACTTGGTTTATCTCATCCATAGGAAATCTTTACCACACCATGATCACATTTAGTAAAGAGTCACCTATTCCTTGGTTTGTATCCTTGCTTTAAATTGTTATTATAATTATAGGATACTTTCCATTCTCTGAAGAGTATTGTTCAAGAAAATTCATATACTCATAAATGCTCTTTGCCTAAGCATTTGGAGATATTCACTTCCAAGCAAATATTTTGAATCAAATCCACTTATAATGAATACTCTTCGAACTTAATAGAAATTTTAATCCTTAAGAGTATTTAATATATACTTCTCACACATAGCTCTCAACTTTTAAAACAAATCCTTTAGATCTCTATATGCCTTAATTGTGTTGAATGGCTAAATTGATTACCTAGGTCCTAATCTTAATGAATGCGTATATCTCAAAGTAACCTACACAAATGTAATTAATATTGGAAGTCATTCAATCTTGTGCCTCTAATAGATATTGAGATTCATAAGAAAAAAGGCAAGGTAGGCTTATGACCACAAAAAATATTGTTTGTGACTTTTTGGTCCGATAAGCCTAATGCAATCAATGCCAAGATTAAACCATTAAAAATCTTAAAAACCTTGGCTAAAATAGTTAGAGATGAAAAATGCATAAAATGATTAAATGCATAACTTAGGGGGAGCATATATTTTTCATGGTTATATAAATTAAAATGTTCTCATTATCTTATAACATTTATGTCTATATGCCTTCATAAGAACGACACTGAACTCAAATCCATCCACTGCTTTTTAGTGTTTATATTCTTTGATGTATAGATTATTATATTTATGAATTGATAATTGCTATTTGATTGCATGCTTAGTATAGAATGCCTCCTGCATGATAGATGCAGTAATGTAAATTGCATGCTGGCAGTGAAATTTAGGTTGTTGCATGCTTTATATGAATAATTTATTGAGAACAACCAGCTATCAGGTACAAGTTTATGGAAAAATGTCCAATTTACAGATGGCATACTGCCGAAATTTCGACAAAAATTTTCCAAAATAAAACCTTGTACATAGATGGTTATGATAAAATTAATGTGCAAATATTTTTGAAAGGATGAGCGAAAATTGAAAATTTTGAATTTCAACCTTACATAATTATCAAGTATTTAGAGAGTTAAGCACTTTCCATATAGAAAGAACATAAAGGACCCATATGCATCATTTTTCATTTCTTTGGAAATATTGAGGCTCTTCAAAGAATCATGAACATCATATCCAGCTCTTAAAGTTTCATAACTTGATATGAATTGTTCTTAGTTATGAACATTATTGTATGCCTAAATATGTATTTTCTAATGCATTTGTAGCCGATAGGGATGACTGTACTGATCAAAATGTAGTTGATTAATAATCAATATGGTTGGTTTACGAGATTCAAAATGATGGCTTATACTACTAAGCATAATGAAATTAGTTTTTAACTAGTATAAGCAGTTTATTGCATCTTAGCTAAAATTCAAATCGAAAGGGGGAGCATCTAAAAAAAAAATTTTGTCTCGTTATGTTCACCAACATGTTAGGATTAGATTTACTTTTAAATTTCATGTGGCTTGTTCTTAAATGTGATAATTTTATTAAAAACTTTTATTGAAAATTGTTTGCTTAGCCACAGTTCCTAGATTTGCCATATGATCACTGTTTTGAATTTGTCAAATATCTTCATATCTATGTGGTTGGAGTTTTCTGGTTATTTGATTAATATGCTTAAAATGCTAAAATAGAAAAATATTGCTTGCATGATCTTTAAAGCTTATTTTTCAGCAAGCAGCATGAGTATTTCTTGACAATATCATAAGGGGGATATATATATATATATATATATATATATATATATATTTATTTACATATATTTTTTATTTGGCAAGAAATAATTTTACATGTGACATATCTTATTTTCTTGCTTATGTGCCTAAATGCTATATCTTTAAAATTATTTTAATGAACAAAATACTATATGATAAAAAGGGGAGAATTCTTATTGTGCTTAAATGTTAAAAAATGTCGGGAGGGGGGGAGGAAAATATTTTTTAAGAGGGAAGTTCTCTTAAACTAAGTCTATTTTCAAATGACAAAATTTATATACATAGCCTATCTCTTTTTGTTGATGTTAAAAGGGGGAGAACTTTTATGAGCAAAATGTTTGACCAAAAGGGGATTTTTATTTTAAGGACAATATTCTAAATAGGGTAAAAATCTGAGTTGCATGCATGCCTGTGCCTCAATGCCTAAACTAAATGCATTTTGTTGAAATGTCTTCTTTTTGTGAATATGCTTGATCTATATTGCTTATTCTTCACTTGTGCATATTCTTAGGGGGAGCCTTTTTAGGATAAACCCCTTTCTGCTCGAATGCATTTGTCATAAAAAAAAATGGGGAGATTGTTGACTTTTTAAGTCCAATCCATAGTTTTGATAATGACAAAACGTAAATTACTTATGTGTGTATGCAGTGCTTGATCAGGCTTAATATGTTAGCACATACATAAGGAAGAGATGGAAGCCAGGAGGACTTAAATATGTCTGTAAGTACGATGGGCCCGCCACACCCTGGTCTGAACTACCATGTGGACGTCTACACTCTACACTGAAAGTCACATCGACTATCCATCTCCCACCCTCTCGTGGGGTGGTTAGCACCAATCTGATCATAAATATCTTATGTATAAGCTACGGTACCGTGCTCTTGAACTGAACTAAACTAACATCTGGGTTCTAATAACATATAATACATGATAATATAACGTGTAACATAAATAGATTGATAGAATTTCTATAATTTCATAAATATGGCCTCGTGCCAAACATTTTATAAATATGGCCTCGTGCCAAACATTTCATAAATACGGTCTCGTACCAAAATCATACGTAAAACACGACCTCACACCAGCTATCAATCACTGCCTTGTGCCGAATATCTCATACATATCATTCTAGATAATAAATCAATTATCATGTATTTTCAACATCATTTGTACTGTAATAATTCAATTTCCTAAAAACATGCTTCATTCATAACATTGTCATATCATAATATCTTTCACATAAAGCAATATTCATGCCACACATTGGCTATATAAAACCATACTTCATATTCTAAAATCATAATTTTTGGCATCTCATACATATATATTTACATTTCAACATAATAGCAGTATTTTCCCAAATGTGCATTTTCTTCGTAATATACAAATACAATACTTGCTTCCCTGAAAATAAATTTGCTAATAAATAATTATATTTTTCATAGAAAATAACTGCTTTAGTTTATTCCCTTACCTGGCTACTGAGAAAAGTTCCTATAAATTCTAGTCTCACACCCGTAGGATTTCCTAATCAATACCCTGAAAATGAAAACTCCCAATACTAAAGTTCAGTATTTTCACATGAATATCATTTCTTATAACTACAGTAGGACCAAATTCGGCATAAAAAGCCTTACCTCAACTCAGAGATGATTTTCAATAGAGTTCTACCAACAATCCGCTCCGGCAGATATACAGATTACTTCTCCAAGAGCGTCGTGGTGGCCTCAGATCATTGATCCGACGAGCGACAAAGTCAAAATCGAATAGAGAAGAGAGAGAAGCTGAAGGGAGAGAGAGAGAGAGAGAGGGTGATATTTTTATTAATTTTGATGTTTAAATCTCGGTTTTTGATATTTATAGGGTCAGATTCGTCAACGAGACAAGTCACCTTGTCGATGAGTCCTTTAGAAAGTTCATCGACGAATCTGCCCCCTCATCGACGAATTTCATACTTCCAAAATCCTCTCTCGACATCTTCTCATCGACGAAATTTTTCTTTGTCAACGAGGCCCTCTTGTACTCTCGTCAACAAATCCCCTGTGTTCATTGACGAGGACCTGATAAATTTCCTCGGTTATTTCTCCCAAATTGCAATGTCGTCGATGAACGCTTCGCATTCGTCAACGAAGTACACTACCTCCTTCTGTTACTGTTTCCATTTCCCTTCCTCTTTATTGTTTAAATACCATTATTATTTGGGTCGTCATATTCTCCTCTCCTTATTAAATTTCATCCTCGAATTTTACTATTCATATAATTCATCATCCCTTATTAGGCAAAATGGTCTACTTATTTTATTACTTACCCTCACTTATGGCGGAGGAATACCGTGGTTACATTCTAAGTCTTGGGAGATTACATATATCAAAAGAAAATTTCTCCCAAAACTAAATACCGCTTACTACTAGACTATTACATGTACCTGCAAAAGAAACATTACGTATTTACTTACATTTTCCAATTACATCTAAACTTCTTGGAACAATTGTGGGTACTTCTGTCTGATCTATTCCTCAAGCTCCCAAGAAGCCTCTTCTATTGCATGATTCCTTTATAAAACTTTTACCAGAGGAACCTTCTTATTACGTAGTTCCAGTTCCTTTCTATCCAGAATATGCACTGATTCTATAATTGATAAGGCGAACTTTATAGTATGCCTGCTGTACCAGGTGTGGCCTCATAACTCGCCGCTCACCCATCTCGTCCCAATACAAAGGAGATTGACATCTACTACCATATAAAACCTCAAACGGTGCCATGCCAATACTAGATTGGTAACTGTTATTATACGCAAGCTCTACCAGCGGCATGAACTGAGTCCAACTACCCCCAAAATCTAGTACACATGTTCGGAGCATATCTTTTAGTATCTGTATCGTCCTCTCAGTCTGTCCATCTTACTGAGGATGGAATGTCATGCTGAAAGATAGCTGAGACCCTAAAGCTTCCTGCAAGCTTCTCCAAAATCGTGACGTGAAACGCGGGTTTCAATCTAACATGGCACCCAATAAGAATGAACTATCTCCTTAACGTAAATCTGCGCTAAATAGCTGAGGGGATAGCTGATCTTGATAGGGAGAAAATAAGCAGTCTTAGTCAACCGAGCTACTATCACCCAAATCACATTTTGGCCATACGATGTCGATGGCAGCCCTGAAACGAAGTCCATGGATATATTATCCCACTTCCACTATCGGATAAATAGCTGTTGCAACTGACCCGCTGGCCTTTGGTGCTCAGCTTTTACCTACCGACACGTCAAGCACTAGGCTACATACATGACAATCTCCCTCTTCATGCCACTCTAACCATAAAACTCTCACAAATCCCTATATATTTTTGTACTATCGGGATGAACCGTATACAAGGATTTGTGAACCTCCTCTAAAATAGTCCTCCTAATGTTAGCATCAACATGAACACATAATCTATAATGGAACCCTAAAGCTCCTTCATATGAAATGCAAAATTCCTCACCCTGACCAGTCTGTATTCTGTCCATTACCTTCTTTCTGGGCGGCTTTAATTCTTTCCTGCAGAGTAGGCTATACCACTAGGCTGGCGATACATATTGGAGTATTACTCTCAATCAATTCAATGTCGAGTCTCTCTAGATCCATCATGATCGAACGCTAGATCTCCATAGCTGCTGATGATGATTCCCCAAATTTCCTACTCAGTGCATCAGCTACCACGTTTTCTTTCCCTGGGTGGTAACTGAAAGTACAGTCAAAATCTATAATCAACTTGAACCACCTTCTCTGCCTCATATTCAACTCCTTCTGGGTAAATAAATACTTCAAACTCTTGTGGTTAGAGAAAATCTCACACTACTCGCCGTGCAGGTAATGCCTCCAAATTTTCAATGCGTGTGCCATTACATCCAATTCAAGATCATGGGTATGGTAGCTCTTTTCGTACTCTTTCAACTGTCTGTACGCATCTGCCACTGCCCTGCCATGTTGCATCAATACACAACCAAGTCCTTTCAAGGACGCATCACTGTAGATAGTATAACCCTCACTCCCAGACGGGAAGATCAGTACTGGCGCTGTGACTAGCGTCTGCTTCAATTCCTGAAAACTTTGCTCACAGCTGCCATCCCATTCAAATCGAGCATTCTTTCTAGTCATTCGTGTTAGAGGCCCTGAAAAAGTTGAGAATCCCTCAACAAAACGACGGTAATATCTAGCTAACCCTAAGAAACTCCTGATCTCCTGGACGTTCCTCGGTCTAGCCTAATTCACCACCGCCTCAATTTTACTGGGATCCACAGAAATTCCGTCTCCTGAGATAACATGCCCCAAAACCACAACTTTCTCGAGCCAGAAGTCGCATTTACTAAACTTTGCATACAACTTCTTCTCCCTGAGCATCTGCAAAACCTACCTCAAATGTATCTCGTGCTCCTCATAACTCCTCGAATAGACCAGTGCATCATCAATAAAAACAACCACAAACTAATTTAAATATGGATGAAAAATCCCAATCATCAAATCCATAAATATCGTAGGAGCATTCGTTAGACCAAATGAAATAACAAGGAACTCATAATGCCCATATCTAGTCTTAAAAGCCGTCTTCGATACATCTTCTGCTCTCACCTTTACCTGATGGTAGCTTGACTTGAGATCGATCTTGGAATACACCCGTGTACCCTAGAGTTGGTCAAACAAATCATCAATATAGGGTAGAGGATACTTGTTCTTGATTGTCACTTTATTAATCTCCCTATAATCTATACACATCGTCATAGACTTGTCCTTCTTCTTCACAAACAACACTGGAGCTCTCCACAAAGATACACTAGGTCTTATGAAGCCTTTATCAAGCAAATCCTGAAACTGATCTTTCAGTTCTGCCAACTCTGCTGGCGCCATTCGGAACAGTGCTTTAAAGATCGGTGTTATACCTAGAAGTAGATCAATAGGGAAATCTACCTCACGATTAGGCAACAAATCTGGTAATTCATCTGGGACCATATCTATAAATTCTTTCACCAGAGGTGTATTGATAAGCTTCAATTCATTTCCTGACCATTCCTTCACAAAAGCCACAAATCCTTAACAGCCACCCTGGAGCAGTCTCCTTGCCTAAACAGCTGAGACCATCTGAGGTAAAGATTGCACTCGTGACCCTATAAATCTGAATTATGGTTTCCCTGGAGGTCTGAATATCACTTCTCTAGCATGAAAGTCTATAATAGCAGAATTAGTTGCTAGCCAATCCATGCCGAAAATGATGCCAAACTCGTGCGTATCCGGCACCACCAAATCCGCAGATAAAATTCTCCCATGAACATCAACTGGACAACCATGAAGCATCCTACTACATCTCACCACTGAACCGGTCAGTGTAGCCACTAATAACCTGACATCTGATGATTGTGTTTTAACCCCACACAATTTAACATACCCCAAGGACACAAACGAGTGTGTGGCACTAGAATCAAAAAGTGCAATAACTTTAAATGAAAACATATTAACCGTACCTATCACCACGTCGTCGGCTGCTCATCACTTGGCGTCAAAGTAAAAACCTTGGCTGGGGTCATATTCCGCTACTCGCCTCCACGTAGCACCTAGTAGCCTCCTTGAGCAGGTCTAGGAGTAGGAGCAGCACCAATCTGTGTCGGAAACTCACTCATCATATGTCCTGGCTCCCCGCACCTATAGCAAACACCTCGCCCAGCACGACACTGCCCCATGTGTCTCTTCCCGCAAGACAGGCGAGCTGGAGATGGCTGCACACCCGGAAAGTCGCGATTCCCGATCTCCTGTCTCCGGTCTCTACAATAGCCACCTCTCTTCCACGAACCATGGCTGACTCCCTGCTTGGAACCAGAAGGTGCATATCTCTTCTTTTGCCTATGCTCCTTAGCCTCCAACCACTCCCTAATCTCCGCTATAGTGGCTCTATCCACTAGCTCACCAAAATCCTGCAACTTCAGAATCGATACATGCTTATAAATTTCTCTCCTTAGGCCTCTCTCAAACTGTCGTACCTTCTTTGCTTCATCTGGTATGATATACGGGGTGAAGCGAGATAATTCGATAAACCTCATAGTGTACTGTTGTACGGTTTGCTGTCCCTGCTTCAGATTCAGGAACTCCTTAATCTTCGATTCACTAGACGAGGCTGGAAAACACCTGTCGAAGAATGTCTCCTTAAACCACTCCCACGTCATCTCCACGGGTACTATCCTCTGCTTCTCTGAGAGTCTCACTACCGACCACCATCTCTCAGCCTCCCCAATTAGTCTATAGGTGGCAAACAACACCCTTTTTTCCATAATCTACTGTGCCACGCTACATAAGACTGCATCTGAATCATTGCCTGTAGCGCTTGAGGGTCCAGTACCCTCATTCCCACTAGCGTGGGCACTACTGCCACTAGAGTTCATACCGAAAAACAAGTAACTTAACTCAGAACCCCTTTTTTATTCATATCATCCAACTCATATATTATATTCTCCTAATTAATTCATCTCTCCTGATCTTAATTCAAGGTTCAATCCTACAACCTAGATACCCAACTCAACGATAGTTTAATATGACTTTCCTGAAATCGTCACCCCAGGAAAATCACACAAACCATGACGGAAGTCCTGCATCTAGACTACAAAACCAGACCTCAAATACTCTTATCCTATATTCTGTTATTATTACTGCTACACTATAGAGTCTACAAAACCTAGCATCCTAGGCTCTGATACCAAATAGTAACGAATTGCTTATCTAACTATAAAATAAAATATACTAAATAAAATAGCCAACCCAAACCCGTGGGTAATGGGGACACCTGTCAATAATAGCAGAAACCTAAGTAGTAGTAAATATAAACCACATTCTCAAAACCATTGAATACATAATACCAAAGTCTACTATAGTCCCATAATATTGTGTTGATATACAATCTCCAAAAATTCCAAAAAGAACCTAGGATCATACAACAAAAATCCCCTGATCCTAGTACAACACTAACCCTCCTAGCGGGGTAACTTAATAAACTCAACAGTGGCTACGTCCTGCCGAACTCTCAGGGTTTGCTAAAAAATTAATTTAGTTCAGGGGTGAGACACTTCTGAGTAAGGAAAAATAAACTAAATACAGTTGTGTGGCAACATGAAAATTTAATGATAATATAAATATATAGTACATTCTTCATACCAGAAAACATTCATCATTTAATAACTGTAAAAGTGTATACTTTCATATTCTATGAATCTTACTAATCATAACTATCTAGTATAGCTAATAATATTGAAAACATACCCAAGATGAATAGCTAGTTGATGTCATGTATTACCCCCCATGACGGGTTGTGCAGCTCGAAGGCAGGACTCGATAATGGTTGGCCGACTACTGCCGAGTCAAAAATTTCTGTAAGTACGATGGGCCCGCCACACCCTGGTCCGTACTCCTAGGTGGACGTCTACACTCTACACTAAAAGCCACATCCACTATCCATCTCCCACCCCCTCGTGAGGTGGTTAGCACCAATCTTACCATAAATATCTTATCTATAAGCTATGGTACCGTGCTCCTGAACTGAACTAAGCTAACATCCGGGTTCTAATAACATATAATACATGATAATATAGCATGTAACATAAATAGATTGATAGCATTTCTATAATTTCATAAATATGGCCTCGTGCCAAACATTTCACAAATACAGCCTCAAGCCAAACATTTCAAAAATACAGCCTTGTGTCGAAATAATAAGTAAAACACGGCCTCGGGCTGGCTATCAATCACAGCCTTGTGCCGAATATCTCATGCATATCATTATGGATAATAAATCAATTATCATGTATTTTCAACATCATTTATACTATAATAATTCTTTTTCCTAAAAACATGCTTGATTCATAACATTGTCATATGATAATATCTTTCACATAAAGCAATATTCATGCCACACATTGGCTGTATAAAACCATACTTCATATTCTAAAATTATAATTTCTGGCATCTCGTACATATATATTTACATTTCAACATAATAGTAGTATTTTCTCAAATGTGCATTTTCTTCGTAATATACAAATACAATACATGCTTCCCTGAGAATAAATTTGCTGATAAATAATAATATTTTACATAGAAAAATAATGCTTTAGTTTATTCTCTTACTTGCCTACTGAGAAAAACTCCTATAAATTCTAGTCTCACACCCATAGGATTTCCTAATCAATACCATGAAAATGAAAACTCCCAGTACTAAAGTTCAATATTTTCACGTGAATATCATTTTCTATAACTAAAGTAGGACCAAATTTGGCATAAAAATTCTTACCTCAACTGAGGGATGATTTTCAATGGAGTTCCACCGACGATTTGCTTCGGCAGATATGCATAGAACTTCTCCAAGAGCGTCGTGGTGGCCTCAAATCGTCGATCCGGCGAGCGTCGGAGCCAAAATCGAAGAGAGAAGGGAGAGAAGTCGAAGGGAGAGAGAGAGTGTGAGATTTTTCTTAATTTTTATGTTGAAATCCGAGTTTTTTATATTTATAGGGTCGTTGACGAGTCTTTCAGAAAATTCGTCGATGAATCATCCCCCTCGTCGACGAATTTCAGACTTCCAAAATCCTCTTTCGGTATCTTCTCGTCAATGAAATTTGTCTTCATCGACAAGGCCCTCTTGTACCCTTGTTGACGAATCCCATGTGTTCGTTGACGAGGACCTGGTAAATTCCCTCGGTTATTTCTCCCAAAGTGCAATGTTGTCGACAAACACAAAGCGTTCATCGACGTAGTTGACCGCCTCCTTCTTTTACTGTTTTCATTTCCCTTCCTCTTTATTATTTAAATACCATTATTATTCGGGTCGTCACAAAAGTTCTATAAATAGTAGAAAATCAGGCTTCAGTGAGAGAAAATTACTTTTTTCATCTATCTCTCTCTCTCTCTCTCCCTCTCTCCTGCTCTATTCCTTTCATTTCTCTCTACATTTATCGCTCCGTCTCTCCCCATTTCGATGATCTGAAGTCACCACGTTGATCATGGGGAGATTCTCGAGAAGTCCGCTAGAGTAAATTGTTGGTTTTGCCAACTTTGGGCACGATCCCAAAATTTGGGTAAGTTGAATATTTGGATATTTTCAGTTGTGTAAGACTTATTTGAGTTTAGATTTTAAGTTATATGGGAATATACTGGAGTTTTGTTGAATAAAATTAGGATGTTATAATTTCAGGACTAGGGTGTTTTTGGGACCCTGCAAGAATGGGTTGAGGACCTAGTGAATATTTTTAGGAGCCTAGGTAAATTATAATTCAGAAAATTTATGAGTATGCAGGTTCGGGGAAATATAGTTGATTTATTGGAAATATGTATATGTGCTTTATTTCAGGATTTTGGGGATAGTACACCGTAGGTGTGAGGATTAAGTTAGAGGCGAGTCTCCCAGCCAATTAGGTAAGGGAGATATGGTATGTTAGTAAATTCATAAATATTATTAGTAAATTATAGTATTTGTTTATTAAGGTACAAGGTATAAATTATACAATTTTACAGAATTAAGAACATGAGTTTTATGAGTTGTGTGGCCTGAGTAGATATTTGATCAGTACAAAATTTATATAGTTTTTTAGAATATCATGATTTATAGTGTATATATAGACAGATATATTTATCAGACAGGTAGTTTACAAATATTATATAGACCGGTATTTTACAGTAATTACAAAATGTCATGCTTTCCAAAACCATAACATTCAGATAATACAGATTATTCAGTTAGATATGACAGTCAGATATCATAGTTATTTTAGTCAAATATTATAGTATTTTCATGTCAAATTTATTGTGTTATGGTTATTTTGGAATCATGATGAAAACTGTAGGATATCTATAGAAATAATATATACAGTATCAAACCCTAATGAACCAAGAAATGTTCGGTTAGCAGAGCATGGTACCGTTGCTATTTTCATATCAGAGTGCAACCACATATCTTAGATTGTGTGTGGATTCTATCAATTGTGCCTATGGAGAGATTGTAGTCTCCCCAGCATTCTGGGTTGAGGAGGCCAGTTTGACGAGGTAGTTACCAGTTCCGAGCTTAGGAGAGGTTGCAGTTTGGCTGGACTAAGGATTGGTAGAGCATAGTTGACTTACCTGGTAAGCCAACTAGGATTAAGTCCGGCCTATGAGCCGCACAACCTTGTGATGAGGGGTTAAATCATTACATACAATTTTTGAGGGTAAACATCTCAGTTATGTATATGTATACAGATTTACAAAATATCAGCAAATATAGTATGATACTAGAAGTATGAAAAAGTAGGAAATTCAGATATTACAGTTATATTTTAAACTATGATAAATGCAAGTTATAATGTATTTTGATAGACCAATTTTTACAATTAGGATATTGTTAATATAACTTATGAAACTCAATCGCCACACACTAGTAATAGCATATTTCCTCTTACTGAGCATAGTCTCATCTCAGTGGTTTAACATTTTTCAGGTGATCCAGCTAGGCGAGTTGATTAGGCTCACAGATAGAGAGATCTTTTGTGCTACCCTATTTTAAGGGGTAAGTATGTGTTCAGGGAAATTTATTTTTGGAGTAGATGAAACTTGAGTGACGTGTAAATATGTATGTATGGTTTGGAAATACTAAATTCTGGTATTGTAATAATGAGTGTATGACTTTATGTTTTTTGTAGCATAGGTGTGTCAATTTATGTACAGGGACACCTTAGGGCCATCTGGGCCCTGAGATGTTATAGTAGGTATTATAGGGGTATCAGAGTAAATTATATATAGAATAAAAAAAATGGTGTAATTTTTGGGTCGTTACAATTTGGTATCAGAGCCTAGGTGGCTAGGTTTTATAGACTCTATAGTACAATGAAAAATAATACCAGAATATAGGAATGGAATCTTGAGCAGAGTGGAATGGGATGATAGTGAGTTAATGTTGCGAAATTAGGATAAGAATATAGGGTTCTGTTTTGCGGTTTGGAGGTAGAGTTTCAGGGTGGTTTCTGTGTTTTTCCTAGGATGACAATTTCAGGAAAACCATAATAAACTATCGTCGAACTCTATTTTCATATGGTAGGGCCAGACCTTTAATGAGTGATAAGAGGTAAGGGGTATTTTAGTTAGTATAGTATTATAAGGTTCAGATTCTCAAAATAATTGGATAATATTGCAGGATGGACCGAGGAGGTAGTAGCACTCATGCTAGTGGTGACAACGGAGCAGGGCCTTCTGGTGCAGGAGGTGGGGATTCATATGTTATGTTATGTAGTGTGGCTCAGCAGGTTATGGCTGAGATTTCCCGGAGCTCTAAGGAGCAAGGAGGTTCATCTACAGCTCAGGGGTGTACGATAAAAAAATTTATGAAAATGAACCCACCAACATTTTTAGGGGTGGCTAATCTTGTAGTTGTGGAGAACTAGATGTAGGAGATAGAAAATATTTTAATGGTGCTTCACTACATCCATGAATAGAGGATCCTCTATGCCACGTATAAGCTGACAGGGGAGGCTGAGAGATGGTGCATGGTCACTAGATTACTGGAGGAGCAGAGATCAATTCCAATTCCGATGATCTGGGTTCGACTCAGGGACATATTATTTGACAAATACTATCCTACCTAGATCAGAGAGGCTAGAGTACAGGAGTTTCTGAGCTTGTCCCATGGATCAATGACAGTTCAGCAGTACGTGGAGAAGTTCATCGAGTTGTCATGTTTCTGCCCTTATATTGTTCCAGATGAAGCTAAGAAGGCTATAATGTTCGAGAGGAATTTGAAGCAAGACATTTATATACAGATGGCAGTAGTGAGGATATAGGATTTCTCAGAGCTAGTTGATAGGGCCATAATAGCAAAAGAGGGTTTGTAAAGAGAGACTAAGATATAAAGCCAGAAGAAGAGGGCCGCACCTTTGAGTTTTTTGGTGGGTTTCAGTAGAGGCTCTTGGAGTGGAGGTAGAACCGGTGGGTGTCAGAGGTATACGATAGATCACAGTGGAATTCAGGGTAGGTAGTCTTATCCCACCAGACCAAGATGTGGACAGAGACATCCAGGTGAGTGACGGCTGGAGGAGAATGTGTGCTACCGTTGT
Source organism: Malania oleifera (assembly GCF_029873635.1). Lineage (NCBI taxonomy): Eukaryota > Viridiplantae > Streptophyta > Magnoliopsida > Santalales > Ximeniaceae > Malania > Malania oleifera. The sequence continues at coordinate 43,100,154 of NC_080421.1, read as the reverse complement.
GGGAGACCTGACCATATGGCTCAATCATGTTAGGGACCACCGATTTATGCACCAGCTCCTAGACCGAGTTGGGGTGGTCATCAGGAGCCCCATAGAGGCCAGTAGAGGAGTGCAGTGCCAGCGAGGGTCTATGCATTGATGCCGGGAGATGCCGAGACTTTTGATGACGCTGTCACAGGTACACTTAATGTATTTTCATATAAAGTTATTATTTTGTTTGACACAGGTTCCATCCATTCCTTTATATCAGCGGGGTATATTAAAGTAACTGAGGTAGAGGCACAATTTTTAGATGTAGAGTTTTTTGTAGTTACGCCGACGGGATCTATGGTGAGGTGAAGGAAGGTACTTCGGAACTTTCTAATAATCATTTAGGAGAAAGTACTACCAGCTGATCTCATGGTACTAGATATGCAGGGGTTTGATGTAATACTGGGTATGGATTGGCTGGCAGCTAATCACCCCAGCATAGATTGCCATAAACAAGAAGTGATTTTCAAATCCCTAAGTGAGCATGAATACAAATTTATGGGTTCATGTGTGCATGCCTCACCACATCTAGTGTCAACTATTCAAGTGAGGAGATTGCTACATGGTGGTTGCTAGGGGCATGTTGCCTATATAAAGGAATTGCCAAAAGAAGAACTAAAACAAGCTAATATTTTAATAGTTAGAGTATTTCTAGATGTTTTTCCAGAAGAATTGCCTAACTTATCACTAGATCGAGAGATTGAATTTACCGTGGATTTACTACTAGGATCGGCATCGATATCTAAAGCACCATATCTTATGGCTCCAGTCAAATTGAATGAATTGAAAGATCAGTTGCAGGGGTTGCTGGATAAAGGATTTATTAGGCCTAGTGTGTCGTTGTGGGGGGGGGGGGGCAGTCCTATTTGTGAAAAAGAAAGATGGGACGATGAGGTTGCGCATAGATTATAGGGAGATAAAAAAATTGACAGTTCCTAGGATTGACGACTTTTTGGATTAGCTCCAGGGGACCCAGGTCTACTCTAAAATTGACCTGTGTTCAGGTTATCATCGGGTGAAAGTTAGAGTATAGGATATTTCAAAAACAGCATTATGAACTAGATATGGTCATTACAAATTTTGGTGATGCCGTTTGGGTTGACTAATGCACTAGCAGTATTTATGGATTTAATGAATCTGGTGTTCCATCATTACCTAGACCAGTTTGTTGTAGTTTTCATTGATGATATACTGGTCTACTCAAAAAGTTTTGAGGAGCACGAGCATCATTTGAGGCTGGTGTTGCAGATATTGAGAGAAAGAAAGTTGTACATAAAATTAAAGAAATGTGAATTCTAGTGAAGGTAGGTTATTTTTCTCGGGCATATGATCTCCGAGGACGGTATATCGGTTGACCCAAGTAAGGAAGAGGCAATGGTGAGTTGGGTAAGACCAGGAAATGTTTAGGAGGTCAGGAGTTTTCTGGGTTTGGTAGGCTACTACCGACGCTTCGTATATGGTTTCTCTAGATTGTCAAGTCCACTAACACGACTCACAAGGAAAATGTGAAGTTTGATTAGACCTATGATTGTAAGTAGAGCTTCTAGGAGTTAAAGCAGCAGTTGGTTTTAGCACCAGTACTAGATATCTCATCAGGGGAGGATGGATTTGTGATATACAGTGATGCATCTTTCAAGGATCTTGGAAGTGTGTTAATGCAGCATGGAAGAGTTATTACCTATGCATATAGACAGTTTACAGAATATGAGAAGAACTATCTTGTGCATGATTTAGAATTAGTTGTAGTAATTTATGCTTTAAAATTATTGAGGCATTATCTATATGGTGGGAAATGTGAAATCTTCATAGACCACAAAAGCTTAAAGTATTTCTTTACCCAAAAATAGTGGAATATGAGGCAAAGAAGGTGGCTATAACTTATTAAAGATTATGACTGCACTATTAATTATCACCCAGGGAAAGCAAATGTGGTAGCAGATGCTTTGAAAAGGAAATCAGTGGGACCAGCACTGGCACTTATGAAGGTTCAGCATCCGATCCTGATGGATCTAGAGAGACTTGGTGTAGAGTTGGTAGAGAGTAATCCTTATGCATTTATTACTAGCCTAGTTGTGTAGCCTATGCTATATGTAAATATTAGAGCCGCTCAAGGAGATGACGCATAATTAGCAGAGGTAATAGTCAGAGTACAGGATGGTCAGCGAGAGGAGTTCAGTATCTCTGATGACAGAGCTCTAAGGTTTTACACCAGATTGTGTGTGCCTGCAGATGATGATATTAGGACAACAATTCTAGAGGAGGCTCACAAATCTCTATACACGATTCATCCTGCCAGTACTAAAATGTATAGGGATCTACAAGAGTATTTCTAGTGAAGTGGCATGAAGAGGGAGATTGCTAAATTTGTACAGTAGTGTTTGACGTGCCAGCAGGTTAAGGCTGAGCACTGGAGACTGGAAGGGCAGTTATAGTCACTTTTCATCCGTGAGTGGAAGTGGGGCCACTTATCCATGGACTTTGTCACTAGGCTACCGCCAGCACCGTATGGTCAGAATGCCGTCTGGGTAGTTGTTGATCGGCTAATGAAGATAGCTTATTTTCTATCTATTAAAATTAGCTACCCCATGAACAAATTGGCAAAGATTTACATTCAAGAGATTGTTCGAACCCATGGAGTGCCAGTGTTTATAGTTTCGGATCGTGATCCACTTTTGACATCATAGTTTTGGAAGAGCTTGCAAGAGGCTTTGGGGTATAGATTAGCATTCAGCATCGCTTTTCATCCTCAGACAAATGGTCAGACAGAGAGAACGATTTAGGTACTTGAGGATATGCTGCAAGCGTGTGTATTGGAATTTGGGGATAGCTGGACCCAGTATTTTCCGCTGGTTGAATTTTCCTATAATAACAGCTATCAGTCCAGCATCAACATGGCACCTTACAAGGCCCTTTATGGTAGGAGGTGTGGTTCTTCTTTATACTGGGATGAGCTTGGTGAAACGTGAGTTTTGGGCCTAGATTTAGTGTAGCACACTTACGTCAAAGTCTGACTTATTCAAAATAGAATCAATGCAGCACAGAGTCGGCAAAAAAGCTATACAGATACTTGCAGCCGGGAATTAGAATTTAAAGTGGCTAGCCATGTGTTTCTGAAGATAGCACCACTAAAACGAGTCATGAGGTTTGGGAAGAAGGGTAAGTTGAGCCCTAGGTTTATTGGTCTGTTTGATATACTTGAGAAGATTGGGTCAATTGTCTATCGGCTAACTTTACCACTAGCTTTGTTCAGAAATCATGATGTATTTCATGTTTCTATGTTAAGGAAATATGTTCCAGATCCTTCCCATGTCACCAGCTATGTAGAATTAGTATTCATTGATGCTCTAGCATATGAGGAAGCTTCAGTACATATCTTAGAGAGGAAGGAATAGGGATTGCACAGTAAGAAAATACCACTAGTGAAAGTCTTGTGAGGGAATCACGCGATGGAAGAAGCTTCTTGGGAGCTTGAAGAGGAAATCAGATAGAAATACCCACAACTATTTAGTGGGGGACAGTAGTGATTTGTAAAGTTCAAGTAATGATAGTTTTATTTTGTTTAGTATAGGGTAATGAATGTATAGTTGTATTTTAGATTACAGGGTAGGTGGTGTTTTGGTTTTGGGAGAATTTTCTTTTATGAGTATATTTGTAATCTTCCAGAACCCTGAATGTAACCACGGTATTCCTCTACCATAAGTGATGGTAAGTAATAAAATAAGTAGTCTATTTTCCGTAATGGATGATATTCAATACAGATAGTAAATTTCAAGAATGAAATTTTATAAGGAGGGGAGAATGTAATAACCCGGATAATCGACATGGACGCTTGTTTGATTGACGAGAATTTACCAAGGGGCTGTTTCGAGGCTTGAAACTTTTCATCAAGGGTTAGGTGCACATCGATGAACTTCCTTCTTGAACTCGTCGACGACGTGACATGGCTCATCGACGAGGCCACCTGGCAAAAGGCCTATAAATAGCAGAAAATCGGGATTCAGTGAGAGAAAATTATTTTTATCATTTCTCTCTCTCTCTTGCTCGATTCCTCTCACTTCTCTCTACATTTCTCACTCAGTATCTCCTCGTTTCAATGATCCGAAGTCGCCATGTTGATCCTAAGGAGATTCTCTGCAAGTCTACTAAAGTAAGTTGTTGGTTTGGCCAACTTGGGTACCATCCCAAAATTTGGGTAAGTTGAATATTTTTCAGTTGTATCAGGCTTATTTGAGTTTAGATTTTAAGTTGTATGGGAATATATTGGAGTTTTGTGGAATAAAATTAGGATGTTATGATTTTAGGACTAAGGTGTTTTTGGCACCCTACAGACATGGGTTGAGGACCCAGTGAATATATTCAGGAGTTTAGGTAAATTATAATTCATAAAATTTACGAGTATGTAGGTTCGGGGAAATATAGTTGATTTAGTGGAAATATGCATGTTTGTATTATTTCATGATTTTGAGGATAGTACATTGTGAGCGTGAGGATTAAGATGGAGGCGAGCCTCTTAGCTAGTTAGACAAGGGCGATATGCTATGCTAGTAAATTCAGAAATATTATTAGTAAATTATAGTTTTTGTTTATTACAGTTTTACAAATTTGAGAACATGAGTTTTATGAATTGTGTGGCCTGAGTAGATATTTGATTAGGAAAAAATTTATATAGTTTTCCAAAATATTATGATTTACAGTGCATATAAAGACAAATATATTTACTAGACAGATATTTTACAAATATTATACAGACTAGTATTTTAGAGAAATTACAGAATGCCATGCTTTCCAAAACTATCACACTCAGATATTACAGATTATTCAGTCAGATATGACGGTCAGATATCATAGTTATTTTATAGTATTTTCATATCAGATTTATTGTGTTATGGTTATTTTGGAATCATGATGAAAACAATAGGATATCTATAGAAATAGTATATACAGTATCAGACCCTGATGAACTAAGAAATGTTCAGTTAGTAGAGCACGGTACCGTTGCTATTTTCAGATCATAGTGCAACCACATACCTCAGATAATGTGTGAATTTCGTCAATCGTGCCTATAGAAAGATTGCAGTCTCCTAGTATTCTGGGTTAAGGAGAGGTTGCAGTTTGGCTGGACTGTGGATTGGTAGAGTATAGTTGACTTACCAGGTAGGCCAACGAGGATTAAGTCCCGCCTATGGGCCGCACAACCCTTTCATGAGGGGTTAAATCATGACGTATAGTTTTCCAGGGAAAACGTCTCAGTTATGTATATGTATACAGATTTACAAAATATCAACAAATATAGTATGATACTAGAAGTATGAAAAAGTATAAAGTCAGATATTACAGTTATATTTTAAACTATGATAAATGCAAGTTATGGTGTATTTTCATTTACCAGTTTTTATAGTTATAGATATTGTCAATATAATTTATGAAACTCAGTCACCACATATTAGTAATAGCATATTTCCTCTTACTGGGTGTTGTCTCATCTCAGTGGTTTAACATTTTTCAGGTGATCTAACTAGGTGAGCAGATCAGGCTCACAAATTGAGAGATCTTTTGTACTGCCCTATTTTAAGGGGTAAGTGTGTGTTCAGGGAAATGTATTTTTGGAGTAGATGAAACTGGAGTGACATGTAAATATGTATGTATGGTTTGGAAACACTAAATTCTGGTATTGTAATTATGAGTGTATGACTTTATGTTTTCTGCTCCATAGGCGTGTCAATTTATGTGCAGCGATACCTCAAGGTCATCTGGGCCCCGAGATTTTATAGTATGTATCACAGGGGTATCAGGGTAAATTATATAGAAGAAAAAAATGAGGTAATTTTTGGGTCGTTACAGTAAAAGTAGAAGAAGAAGTAGATATTTGTTCTTATTGTATTGTATTTAGTTTATAATTTGTTGGTCTGTAATAATGGTATGTAATATTTGCATATTGTGCATGATCGGGTGCATAAGCTCAAGAGGCCTTAGAATGATCATAGGAACCATCACCCATATATCTTAAACGCCTTATTCTTATTCTCGATCGACTGAACACTTGGCTATATAAATACCTTGATCAACTGAACCGATCAGAAGTCAACTTGTTGACTTCACTCAGTTGACCAGTCTTATTTGAACGTATCGTCCCTCATCGACCGAAGCATAAAAAGTCTAACACTCCAACAACCTGGTCAACTGTTTGTGCAGTTCAAATTGGCCACAATCGACCGAACCATATGAGTGGTCAATAGAACCTTAGCCATGGTCAACCGAACCTGCAAAAGGTTCAAAATCGCCTTGAAACAATCGACAATTTCCGTAGTTCAAAATTGCCACGGTCGGCTGAACTTAGCAATATGGTCGACCAAACCTTGAATATAGTCGACTGAACCTCTCGAGTTGGAAAATTTTTATTGCAATAAAATAGGATTAATTTTTGTTAAACATAATTAAATAATTTCCTAATACCCTTGTTGTCCCCAATGGTTATATTTTTTGCAAAAACTATATATTCCTCCTCATTTGTCCTAATTAGCATGAGATTAGCATATCGATTAGCCAATTTTTCTCTGAAAATTTTATTGGGCTAAATCTTTCATAATCCCACCTTATACAGGCATATTGCTAAATCTCTTTCTCATGCTCATTCAAATACATATTTTTTAGAGAGATCATTTTTGTTCTTCACATACTTTTTGCAAGCTAAACTCTCTCCCCTACTTGCATTTATTGATTGCTGATTTTGGAGAGTAACTTAATGCTTTTCCCATTGTATTTTACTTATAAATACTGGATTGGGAAAAACTCTTCATATTCTTAAGAACTTGCATCCTTATTGCAAATTTCATAAGCTTGCTTTGTGTTTTGATAAAAATATTTTCAGCAAGCTTAAACCCTAATATCCATTGTGTTTGATATTTGAAAAATACTATTATAATACTTACTTAGGGTTATATTAGCTTGGATCAAATGTCTCACTTACTCACTCATATACATATGGATACATATATTGTTGTGAGTTGATATACTGATTAAACCAGATCTCACTTGAACTTAATATCCCATCATACGTGAGTGTGTTGAGTATACTGTTGTACATCTTCTGCTTAGTTTAGAAGCACATCTATTTGTACACAAATATTTTTGATTATCTATTGTATTTTTGATAAGTTGTTGGAAGAGGGAGACTAGCCCAGATGAATAGTCCCATTATATTTGATATAATGTGAATGTTGCACATAACTTAACTTGCACATACTATTGTATGTGCAATTGGTATATGCTTAGAAAGACCTTAAGTTGGCAAATACTACTGATATCTGGTTTAACCTATGAAGAAGTTTTAAAATTTCAATTCACCCCTTCTTGGGAATACACCAATTCCAACACTAAAGTCTATAGAACCTAACAACGTAGGCTCTAATACTAAACTGTAATGACCCAAAAAATCTGCTATATTATTATTTTTTTATACTACAAAAAATATTAAAATACTTTGATACAAATAATAATATCCACAATGTTGTCCCGGACCAAAAGTGGGCACCGAGGATACCTACCCATAAATACATACTATTTATGTAATAGAAAACATAATATACCTAAACCTTATATACAATACTAGAGTTTTACTATCTCCATAAATATACATGTGCATCCCCAAAAACCATAAAACGTCTTAGGGATTATACAAAACTCATCTCCCAACTCAACTTTTACCCTAAATCTAGGATTGTAGCAACACCTCCTCTACCAAGGAGCTCATTTAGCTCGCCAGTCTGGATCTCCTAAAATGTCTGAATTCTAGGGTGAGACACCTCTCAGTAAGTGGACATGTCTTAGTAAGTGGGATAGAGTATCATCAGTGTGTGGCAGCATAAGTTCTAGTGTGTTATAAATATATATACTACAAGTAATTTAGCTTTAATATATATATATATATATATATATAAACTATAATTAATAAATCATTGAAATCTGTACTTTTAAACATAAGCATACTATATCATAATAAGTTTCCGTGACATGTAAATCATCTACTATAATAGTAAAATACTAAAATTTTCCCTTGATGAATAGCTAGGGTATATCATGCATTACCTGTAGCTCGTAGGCGAGACCTAGCAAAGGTTGGCCTACCATGCTAAGCCAAAACTGATTCATCTGCAAGTACAATTGGCCTGCCCAGTCTTATCCAGACTACTAGGGGGGCACACTACTCTTCTCTGGGCTCAATCGACTATCCAATCACCAACACTCTATTTGAGAGGTGTGGTGACACTAATATGAATTGATAGCTACAATACCATGCTCTGAAACTAAATTAAACCATTAGGGTTCTACTATCATATAGTACATTTCTTAAATAAATGCAACATAACTCGTTTCATGTTTCTGTGTAAAATCTATCATATTAAAATTTTTGAATAAAATGTAATATATATATATATATATATATATATATATAATCACGGCACTAAGCCGGCTAAATTGTCATGGCACTGGGCCAGCTAAAATATCACGGCAGTGGGTCGACTGAAATATCACGGCACTGGGCGGGTTGAAATATCATGGCACTAGGTTGGCTGATTTGTAATAGTATACTGTATAATATCATATTTTCTGTGATTTTTGTGTCAATCTGAAAATCATTATCAAACTACATTTGTTCTATATAATTATAAAATATTCTGGTCTGTTTATACATACTTTAAAATAATCACACTCAAGCCACGGAAGTGCGTGTTGCACCATAATATTCTAACTATCCGGGAAAATCATATTTTTGTTGAAAATTGATATTAATAATGTTTCCAGAGTTTACTAAGTCCAAAACATCAGATTTCCCAAAACATACATTAATTCATAAATTCCATTCCCATATACCTAAATATCTAGAAAATTATATAAATATTTTCTATAATCAAATACTGTATTTTGATCCAATAGATTTTCTAAAAATACCTGACATAATATATTCCATTACCTTATTCCTGAAGAAAATTCTATAGGGATCCTAAAATCATGCGTGCGACGTACACACAAAGCCCTGTATCCATAAACCCTAATTTAATCAACTTAACCCCATAATAATAGCCATTTAACATTCCCCATACCCTAGTTTTGGAGTGGTGCCTGGAATGCGTGATTTACAAAACCGCTTCAGTTAAATTGCAAAGATTCATCGTCGAGATCTCAAAATGATGTTTATTAGCTGATTCGAATGGTTGATTTTCAAAATAGCCTTTAAATTTCCAAATGAATAAATAAATAAATAAATATATTTATATAAACATAACAATTAAATTGATTCAAGTTACATAAAATTATTGACTTAACTTAATCCCCTTACCTGATTCCTGAAAAAGTTTGATAACACGCCGGCCTACGTTCCAGGCGTTCAAAAACTCTGAAACCCTGAAATTCAAACTTCACTCTATTATTTATCACAATCCCTAGAGTAACTTATCCTAAAATTCCCCTAAGTTTTGAATACCCTAAACAGCCTAATAAAAGCCTAAATTATCAAACTTACCCCCGATTTAGGATTGGTATTCCAGAGCTCAAATTCGAAAACTTGCTCCGGTTAGATTGCAGAGAATCTCCCCACGGATCTCATGAAAATTTCCGTTCGTTAATGGGGCTTATAGTTTAAGAGAAATTGAGGTAAGTTTAAAATATGACTTTACCCCTGAAGATATGCCTACGCCACTCCCATGACAAATCCACTCCTGTAAAAGTGTCGGTGGCGGCGAACAGAGCCCAACGGTATTTTCAACTTTTCGATTGGCTGAATATCGGAGACGAGATGGATGAGAGTGGGAGAGAGGAGAAGGAGGAACTGAAGGACGCCTTCTCTGCTGTGTGTGAATCCTGAAGGATCTTTTGATCCTTCTAGAAGGTAAACTATATATATATTATATCTTTATAATATTATATTATTATTATACTATATTATTTAATTAATAATAATTAATTATTTTTAAAAAAAAATTTTAATAATAAATTTTTTTTTTCTTATGTTTCTTTTTAGGATCACTACATTCTCCCCTCGCAAAAATTTCATCCTTGAAATTTTTTAACTATTATCAATCGCATTTTTAACTCACTACCCTTATTTATAAAAGAGTTGGTAGCCACCCACATAGTGGCCCCGTCCCACGTTTATTAATTATCCTCACTTGTGGTGGAGGAATACCGTGGTTACAATACTGCCTTTGGGAAATTACAATATCCATAACAAATTTTCCCAAAGACTATCCATAATTAAAACTATACACAACTAACCACACAACCTACTCTCATCCCTCTATATACAACCATACCCTTGCCCATCTGGAACTAGCCCTCACTGAACAGCTGTGGGTACTTCTGGCGTATTTCCGTTTCTAACTCCCAAGAAGCCTCCTCAATTGCATGTGTTAGCTTTGGTGTATTCCCAAGAGGGGGGGGTGAATTGGGATTTAAAAAATTTTCTCCTATATTAAACTAGTTTAGCAACAATATGTTCACAACCAAGGCCAATCTACCCAAATGCGCAGATAAGTAATATGCAGAATTTAAATCATGCGCACCATTCATATAGTAACATACATGTGCAGTAAATGTAAAGTGCGAAAATATAAATGGACACACGATATGTTATCGGGGTTCGGCCAACTATGCCTACATCCCCGCCTCTAGCTTGCAAGCCCGAGGATTCCACTAATGGCTCACTTAACGAGTGGAGCTGCACTGCTTACAACCAGGTCAATTAGCACAGAGCTTACCTCAACCTTTACAAACTTTCCTTGTGAGGCGGAGAAGACCCTAGGTCAAATTCATAGGGCTGACCCCAACCTGATCCTTCTGGGCTAGATCAAACCCTCTCAGGCCACGCCTAGAAATACAATAGTATTTATCACAATAAACTGGTACAGTGATTATGCTTTCATGTAAAACAGATATGTACCCCAATATGCGCAGTATACTTAATCAATCACACATCATCAATATAGGTAAATGTAAGCTCGGTGATGTGTATTTTTGTGCAAGCTACACTCCGCAAGATATGATCGTTAATATACTCAAGTGTTTTCTAATCAAGCTATTTCTTTGAAATAGTATATATCAAATCTCAATAATGATCAGGGTTTCAAACATGCTGCAAATATTCAGAAACAATTTAAAAATATTTTATTCAATGAAATATGCTCAAGAGTTGCTTGAAAGAATAATATAGCTTGTTAAAAATATTTTGCACAATCAAAATCAAGCTATAGGAATATTGGCAATGACAATGCAAAGATCCTTAAGCTACTAGGTTTTTCCCAACACAAGATTTATTAAATGAAATATGTGGGAAAATCTTGCTTAACTCCCTAAAATCAATATCAAACAACCAAGCAAGGCAATAGGAGTATAAGCAATATGGAATGATGTATAAACACTCTAAGAACTCTTACTACGCTTGGTTAATCAATAAAATCATATTTGTAGAGTGTATGGAGGTAGTATGAGCAAAAAAGGGTTTGGAAAATTTGAGAGAGTTTTTGGCTTAATCTTATTTTCTAATCCCCACTTAATCTTAGCAAATGAACCCCTCTATATATAAAAGGGTAAATTATGGACTTTAGGGGACACACAAGGTATTCTTAAATTTGTTTAAAAAGATTTAGCAAAATTAACCCTGTTTACTTGATTTTAACCCTGATAAGAAATGATTTTACCCGCGAGATTCGGGTGGCTGAATCGAGGTTCAGTCGCCCAAATAGACTCATCTTGAAAAAGCCATTTTAAACAGTTAGGTCGCCCGTGTGAAGGTTCGGTAGCCCGAACAAAAGTCAGTAGCATTTTGTTCAATAGTTCGGGTTATCAGCTCACAGTTTGGTTTAACTGAACTAGGCACTTTGGTCGCTCGACCCCTCTTTTGAACGTAAACGGTCGGTCGCCGGAGTAGTTGAAAAATGCTCTAATAAGCGTTGGGGGGCCCGAGGAAGATAAGTTCAAAATAGGTTCAGGTGCCTGAATACAAAGTCAACATGTTGACTGGTTTGGTCGCCCGAGCCGCTTTACACAGCATGGGTTCGGTCACCTGAGCCCTCTCATATTTTCCCATTGAGTTCATTTTAGCATTATTTTGATTCCCTTGATTATAATAAGTGATATAGGGGACTTTGTGCACTAAGTGCTGGGACCTAGGGTCTTTTCAAGTATGCCCAAAAACCTGGCGTCGGTCGATCGACAGGTGCCCTAAAGTCATTTGGTCCCTATGGTCAAACTACGGTTTTTTTCAGAGCATACAAATACCTGCATGCATGACATGCAGAGATTATTATAGACCGAAATAAATTATTACAGACCCAAATAATATAAATTACAACAATAAGTCTTCAGGGTCTTTAGTCTTCAAGTCTTCTCATGTGCCAGCATATGATCTGATAATATAAACCTGCACACAAACTAGATAGACATTAAATACTAGAGTATTTGTCATTATCAAAACCGGGTGTGACCTATAAGGTCAACAATCTGCCCTTTTTTGATGATGATAAATACTTTATGCAAAAGTGGGTACAACCAAGAAAGGCTCCCCCTGACTTTATGCATAAAGACAATTTAAACTCAAATTAAATGATTTATCAATGGGTAATTAAATTTTGATTTTAGCAAAGTACCCACTTTTGCCTTCTCTCCCCCTTTTGGCAACAACAAAAAGGGCTATAAATATAAAGCATGTAAGCAAGACATTTGAATATAAATCATTTAAATACACGATAAGATTGGGAAAATTTTTAGAAATTTTGGCAGAATGCCATTTGAAAATAGAGCATTTTCCCAAAAATACCTGTATAGAAATGACCTGTTTGGAGTTTTAAAATTAATAGTTTATCCACAACATTCAACTCAAATAGTTCAGTATTTTCAAAAGATAAATATAATGATCAATCATGCAAGAGATATGATAGTCATGCATTTCAAATTCAGATTTAGCAATTAAGCACACAAACTATATAACTGGTCATTTAAGGATTTAAATGACATAACAAACGTAATTAGACCAAAATTATCCATAAACCATAACAATTTAAATCATATCATAAGACCCGTGAAAATTTTGAGTTAAAAGCACACGACATATGATACCAAAGAGGAAGTTTGAGCATAAACATAATCTAACTAGTTCGCATGCATTTTTATGTGAAGTTACAAACCAGTTATGCAATTAAAAAATATAAGTATATATATATAATAAATATCCCCCTTTGATATTTGCAAAAAGTATTGGGGTTGCTTGCAGAAAAGAGATCTTTTTACAATGAGGCAGAAGCAAGCATCAATGTTCTGGTTTAACATTTAGGCATGATTTCATAAGATAACCAGAATATGACAACCATATAGATCCTAAAAATATATATCAATCACATGCAAGATCATATGGCACAACAAATGAAAGTGGCAAATCAACATTATTCAACTCAAGGTTTTCAAATCATTTTATTTAAGCACAAGCCACACTTGATTCAAAAACCATATCTAAGCTAAAAGGTTTGTGAACATAATATGATAGGCATTTTAATTTTAGATGCTCCCCCTATCAATTTCAATTTTTTCTTAGATACTTTAATTACTTATACTAGCAAGATATTAATTTCATTTTTCTCAATAGTATAAGCCATTCATTTTAAATCTTTTATACTAACCATACTAATTATTAATCAACTATATTTATCCTTGTCAGTATAGTTGCCCCTATAGACCCAAAAATTAAGGCATGCAATAGAGTTCATGACCCACAAACATTCCATATCAAAACATAGAATCTCAAGGGCAGGATATAATGTTTAGGGTATTTTAGAAGAGCCTCAATATTTCAATAGATGAAAATGATGCATATAAGTCATTTATGCGCTTCCTATAGGGATGGATTTTAGCCTTTCTAAATCTTTGATGATTATGCTAGGATGAAGTTTTATTATTCAATTGATTTTCACTCATCATTTCAAAAATATTTTAACGTTAATTTTATCATAATCATCTTTAGCATAAGGTTTTATGTGGGAAAATCCTAGCGAAATTTCGGCAGCATGTCATCTGTAAATCTGATATTTTCCCCATAAAACCTGCACTTGATAGATTCATTTAAGAAATTTATAATTAAGTTTAGGGCACACGAGAACCTATACTGCTATCAGCATGCCATACACAACATACTGCATCAGCCATGCAGTTGGCGTTCCATGCAATCCAGTATTATCAAATAGTATATTCAATAATAGTTCACAATACTAGATGATCACAAATCACTATCTATCAAGATCTAATATGAACAATAAACAATAGTGGATAGTTATGAGTTTTGAGTTGTAATGTTTTTCATAAAGGCATATGGAAATATAATAATGAGAGCATTCAAAAGAGTCATGAAATTTTGAAAAGAGATGCTCCCCTTGAGTTATGTACTATTCTCATTTAATACCTTTTTCATTTTCTAATTTCTTTAGCCAAGAGTTATAAGATTTTCAATGGATTTAGACTTTGCATGAATGTTTTAGGCTTATTGGACCAAAATGTCACAATGTATATTCATTTAAGTATGATAAGCCTATAATTGCCTCTTTTCTTATTATCTTCAAAATGTGAGAGGCACAAGCTTAAATGGCATTAAACTTTAAGAATTGTGCATAGGTTTCTTGAAACTTTGCATTTTCATATATGTTGAAACCTAAACCAAACATGTTAGCCATTTAACTTAATTCATGAAGATGAAGCTCTAAAGGTTTTCACTTAAATTTTGAGAGCTTGGGATAATGATTTAAATACTCTTAGTAGTTAAATTTCTATTAAGTTTAGAAGAGTATTTAGAAGAGGTAGGACGTTATTAAAATAGTTTTATGATAGCTAATATGTCCAAACCATTTAGACAAAGAGCAACTAGAAGTATACGAATTTTTGAACACTGCTCTTTGGTGATTGGAAAGTATCCTTCAGATATGATTACATAGAGAAGCAAGGATATAAACCAATGAATGGGTGGAACCTTACCGAATATGATCATGGTTTGGTAAGGATTTCCTATAGATGAGATAAACCAAAATTAGAGGATTTTTACATTTTTGGTTCAAAGGGAATATTTTGATTAATCAATAAAATTTGAATTCCTTAGTGGTTGCCTCTAATCTTGATTATAGCAGGATGTTTTATTAAGAGCACATTTAATATATATTAATCATTTATAATCAATTGTGCTTTTAAGCCTAAAGTGATGACTAAATTTTGATTTAGGCTTTTCATATTCAAAAGTGAGTTTAGGGTATAGTGATATATGATATAAGATGGAACCCTAACACTCAATTTTTTGCACTAGACAACAGTGGCTTAACTCAAAGTATTATAGTTAATCATGGGTTAAGCATTTGGAAATATTTACCTGACAATGATGCCTGGTATTTAGAAGTGAAGATTATTCAATTTCTTAGTATGGAAAAAGTATATAGTGAACACATATACTAAGAATTTTCATTTTAAGCACAAACCACTTCCTAAGCCGATAGTCATCGAAATCCCTAAACCTTGGAACTAAGGGAAGATCAAAATATTTATACAATTTCTATGACGATTTGGCAGTTGCCTGTCATATAACAAACTTTCAATATAGAATACTGGTAGTCGCCTGCCAGAACCAAGGCAGTCGTCTGGCATGTTCACCCAGGGCCTAGCATGTTTGAGCAGTTGCCTGTCTTACTACTGTCTCTTTGAAAAATTTCTTACTTAATTTGGCAGTCGCCTAGCCATTTTTTATTTCAAAATTTTTCTTTTTCAAAAACCCTTTCTTTTCATTGATTATAAAAATATTCTTTAGAGTATAAAAATATACTTCTGAATATTTTGAGAGCTTCAATTCAATTTATATTTGAAATTAACTTGAAGTACTTACATTTAGAACATCCTTAAAAAAATGATCCTTTGATCTTCAATCTTGTTCTTCCATCATCTTTAAGTATTTGATCTTCTCTTTGAGCTTTCACCAGCATATATTTAATCCTTATGCTCTTTAAGATCTCTTTGTAATCTATAAGCTTTATTATGCTCTTCAAGATTTCTTTTTAATCCATAGGCTTCCTCATGCTTTTGAGCTTCGTCACTTCCTTTAAGCTTTGCCTTTTTCCTGAAAAACTTTCACTTGAACCACATTAAACACATCATGATTTGTTATCATCAAAATAAGAATTGTAAGCCTTATTAGGCCAACAGTCATAAAAAGTTCCATACCTCATCTGGAGAAAACGCAACAAAAAAGCAAACTCCCTCAAATGAACATAAAGCCTACTTATTTAGTGAAATGGAAAGACACATCCGGTTTGCTTGCTTATGTAGGAGTGCCAGAGGTTTGAATGAAGAACCTATGTGGGTGATTATGGTGGCTAACTCCATAGGACAAGAGGAAGGAAGGGCTATAATTGGATCTAAATAATTACTCCTCTTTGGATCATAGGATTAGCCATAGTGGAGTAGTGATGACCGATGGCTTAAGAAGTGGTTAAACTTAGAAATCCTACTACCATTAGTTGTTTGTCTAAATCAAGCATTAGGTCAAAATCCAATGGAAATTGAAGTGTTGTCTGAGTTCAGTCGACATATTGTTGACCTTATTGGTCATATCCTGATTTTTATAATGACAAAAACTCTTTGTATTTGATGGCTTTCAAGTTTCTGTGCATGATCATACTAATTGGATCATATTGATAGCATGTGGCACACAGTGGCTTGACGCAAAAGAAGACCCAAAAGATTCATTGTTGTAATTTTATAAGTTTAACATTGGGTTTGTAATAGTAATATATGAACGGTCTGTAATAATTAATGCATGGCATGTATGTAGGAACTAAAGCTCAAGACCATTGTTTGACCTTAGGGATCACCCTTAGGCCGACCTTCAGTCGATCGATGCGGAATTTTTTTTGGTGTCCTCAAAAACACCTAGATTGACCTTAGGACTCCCTATACTTCATAAAAATATGTCATATAGTCTTAGCATTAATTGTTTTATGAATAGGGTTAACGTATAAGGGGATTATTACCAAAATGCATTAAAAATGCATGTTCGGTCGACCAAAAGGGAGTGTATAAAAGCATTCGATCGATCGAACCAATCAGAGGTCAACAGTTTTACCATAACTCGGTCAACCATACCTTGCCAAATTCACATAACTTGGTCAACTGAACACCCACACAGGTCAATGTTTGACTTTTCGTTTGACCGACCATATTTACACAGGCAATGCTCTGGTTGACCGAACTCACATGTGGGAGAATCCAACCACTCGGTCAACCGATTTACCTAGTTCAAAATCACTTGGTCGGCCGAACCACACGGAATTGGAAAAATCGCCCTTGAGATCCTTAGTCCGGTCGACCAAACTCCTAGTTCATTTTTTGCGCAGTTGATCGAACTCTGTCACCTGGTCAACCGGACCATAAGTTTGGTTGACCGGTGCTCTTGAGTTGGACAATTACTTTTACCGCAGTTAAATTTTTTAATCATGGTTAATTGTGCTGAAACGTTTTAAATAATCCTAATAATACCCTACATGTCATAAACGGTCATAATTTGCCAAACTTCTATATATAGGGGCTTATTTGTGAAAATTAGCAAAGAATTTAGCAAGATTATTAATGCAAAAACCTCTCAAATTATAAAAGCTTACTTTGCCAAACACTATCCCAAAATACTCCTTTACTTCATTTTCTTTGATCATCCAAGCCTAGAGAGAGTGTTTAGATTATTAGTGCTTCATTCTAAATAGCCCTATACTCTCATTGATATTTGCATTGTTTCATTTTTGTTGAGAGTTTGGCTAGGGTCCTTCCCATGGATTTAACTTGATAAATCTTGTGCTGGGAAAAACTCTTTAGCTTGAGGATCTTTGCATTGCCATTGCAAGATTCCTTAATTATTTTTGTGTGCAAAATATTTTACAAAGCTTGTTTTCAAACAACTCATATGCTTGATACACTTCGAGAAAATATTTTTGAGTTCGTTTGAATAATATTGCTAGCATCTTTGAAAAACTAATCTGATATTGAGATTTGATATACTTTGCTTTCAAAGATTAGCTTGTTTGAACACTTTTGCGCTTGACTGAGTATAATCATTATATTGAGTGTAGATTGCACATATACACCACTGAGCTTATAGTTCTTACATGTTTGGTGTGGATTGATTATTACTTGTGCATATTGTAGTACATATTTGCTTGTGTAAGCAGCATTTATTTGTACAAAACTTTTATATTGATTGTATTCCAGGCATGGTCCTGAAGAAGGAAACTAGCCCTGTTGAATCGTCCTAGATTGGCTTAGACCCGGTTAAGAAAGTTAGGTCCACCATCCTAGTAAGGTGTAAGTTGAGGTCAGCCCCGTAAATTGATCTGGTTATAACCGATGCTGCTCCACCCGTTAAGTGAGCATTAGTGGAATCCTCGGGCTTGCGAGTTAGAGGCGGGAACGTAGGCACAGTTGGCCGAACCCCAATAACATATCCTGTGTCAGCTCTTTCTTTCCCTATACTCTTTATATTTTCGCAATTTAATTTATGCACATGTATGTTTATACTTGAATTGTTATATGGATGTTGTGCATGTTTTAAATACTGTGTACGATTGGGAAATACTAAGTCTGCTGCATTTGTTTTATATATCTACTCAGTATTATTTTTTTGGGGTATTGGAACTATATAGACAGACCCTAGGTTGCGAATATACTGCTATTAGATTAGCTAAATCAAGGAAGAAATTTTAAATTTCTAATTCACCCCCATTTTGGGAATACACCAAAGCTAACACATATTCAAATGAGCTAACAAATTTAGTTGACAGTATGGTTGACTTTGACCCTTCTGTCGACCATCGAGTTTATACTAAGGATATTCGGTCTACCAAACCTAATTCAATCTACCCTTGGCCGATAAAAAAAAAATCAAATGCATTTCGGTCGATTGTCCATTTCAATAAGTCGACCAATCCACGGAAATCTAAACATCACATCTAGTTTCAATCGACCATTTTATGCCACGGTCAACTGAACAGACTCGATTTGTGAAGATGATGAAGCGTTTGGTTGACCGAACTCCATTTGGGTCATATATTGGCCGCGTGAAAGCTCATTTTCACCTCAAAATTGGAGAGTTTTCCATTATTTTCCTCTGTTTATTTAGCCTTTCTCCTAAACCCTTACTTCGGCCCTAAAATCCTTCCATAATTCTCCATGGCTAGGCCTAACGAACGCGTTAATGCTTAGGAGGTGGCCTACACATAGGACAGCTAGTTCATCTCTAAACTGGGAAGAATCAGATACATAAGCAAATTCCGTCCCAAGGAGGTCATACTAGGTAAGATCCTTGATCTCTCCTTTATAGAACAACATTTTGATAACATCATGGACATGTTTAGGTATCATCGGTGGGAGTCACTCATGACATATCAGCCCAATGGGCACTATCCCACCTTTTTTAGATTATTTTATGCTAATTTGGGAAATGATGAGGATAGATGTTACTTTTGAGTTCTCGAGACTGACATCAGAATTGATGTTGAGTATCTATCTGATGTTCTAGACATTGGGCGGGGAGATTTTGAGTTTCCTGATTCAGTGTCCTCCTGTATAAATGAATATGAGTTCTCTATTGGGATGTTTGCAAACCTAGTTATGACAACCCCACATGCAAACCCAAATCACCCTCCAGACTATAGGTCCTTCACCTTAGAAGCCAAAGTAGTCCATCATTTGATTACATATAATATTATGCCTAAGGCAAGGTCTAGAGTGCATGTATCCTTTCTAGATTACTTTGTCATGTGGTGTCTGTTCATTATAAAGAAACTTGATCTGTTGATTTTAATGATGATATGGATGTTGGCTAAGACTATTGGGCGTAGGGTTATCATGCCTTATGGGGGAATTTTAAACATACTATTCAGGAGGATGGAAGTGACTCGATCAAACCTTGTCATGCTAAAGAGAAGGAGGAGCTCATATATGTTCTCCTCAGTTACCTTGAGGCTGATGGGATATGAGTTGGTTGGTAACATGTGGTTGCCCACGGGTGGTAGGAGACAGGTAGAGGTCCCACAAAAGGTACCACCACAACCTGCACAGCCGTCAAATGCTGACTTGATGGCAACCATCACAGGGTTTGCTGATTCATTTGCTCAGTTTAGAGATTCCAAGTCTCAGATCACCCAAACTATACAAACAGATATCAGGGAGCTGAGGGATATGGCCTCGTCATCAAATGCACAATACACTGTGTTGCCTCTATGAGTCCAATCCTGTTTTGATAATGACAAATCACTTGGTATTTGATCTGTGCATTGAGAATGTGAATAGGAACTATATTAAGCATGCATGGAAGCATAACAAGACATGGAAGCCATGAAGAATAAAGCATACTTAACTTGGAAAATCCATGGAACTCAAAGACTATAAGAATGAAGATGCAAGAAAAAAGTTCAAGAGCGTCATGGGAATGGGTACTTAGAACCAATGTATTTACATTTTCATATGATTTAATTTGAGGCTCAACACATACCCTAAAATGACTTTAGGATTCATGCATTTCATGAACATCATTAGAGGACATTCATTGACTTAGAAATATTTTTAAAACCCCTAAAAATATTTTTATAAAAGAGCCAAGAAAGAGAGGAAAGCAGTTTTTCAAAGTATATAGAAAAAAATTCAAGACTTGGGAACTTTATTAAACCGAAGTCAACGGTCAATTGCGTGAAGTTGCCACCTTAGAAGACCGACGTTAACCTCAGTTGTCTGAAAAATTTCTTCAGAAGACCATAAATTTAGTTTAGTCACCCAAAACACAGAACTTGGCTGAAGCACCTCAGAAACTGAACTTAGACTTCAGTCATCAGAACCCCAAACTTCAGTCATCTAACCCTGTATCCAGGTTATTTTTTCAAAGCTTTAAGGAACTTCAGTTGTCTGGGCTTTTGACCTCGATCATCTAAACTTGTGGGAAAACTTAAAAATCTAATTTTTAATAAAAGAACTCGTAAGATATTTTTTTGTCCAACTGTTGAGATTATTCTAAAGGCAAGATACCTATACATTGAACATCTAAACCCTAGTATGTTAGCTAAGATCAACGAGAAGAGAAGAGAACATCTTTTTGAAAGAGAATTGAGAAACTTGAGCATATAGCTATACGATTGTCTGTACTCCAACTTATACTCATCAAACTTGGGCAAATCAACTTAGAAAATCAAAAGGAATTCAGCTACACATCTTGAGTTCATCTTGGTATTGAGGTTTAGTCAATCCATTTATTATTTTCAAGAGTTTCTCATCTCATAATATGCTATTGAATATTATTATTAGAAATATCAATCTTGAGTTTTTCATATACATATATAGTGTTTTTGATAAGTTCATTATTTGAGAAAGTTTTTCTTTGGGCATTGGTTAAATAGTTATCATTCAAGTGTGTCCTTAGTTAAAGACTTGATCTTTTAGATACTTTCAAACCTTTTGATTAAATATCCTTAGAAGCTCATAAATATAAATATATTGTATTAATGGATATTTTTTTGGAAAACTTCATATGCAGTGTTTTGATCTTTGGAATACATATCGTGTATATATATGTATTAAGTTGCATAGTACAAAGATCATGTTGTGGTTGAAAACTTTAGAGAAATATTGTTGTGACAAAGTGTGTTTCAAATCTTTGCAATATTCAAAGTTGTTTTTGTATTTAAAGATTTAACCTAAGTTCTCCAAAGCATTGATTTATATAAATATTTTTTGGGAGATTTGATAAAAGGGAGAATTAGTGAATCATACTCTTGTATATAATGATTATATCGTTACATTCATTCTGAGCTTCAAGTTTCATTATATGATTATGTATTAGGAATTTCAATTCTACTCACTAACTTTGTTATAAGGAACTTTGAGTGCTTTATAGATTTCATGGTAATCACGGTTTGGGTTATGAACTAGGTTTGAGGAGAAAATTGTATCTCTTGTAAGCAGCGGAGTAGAAGGAAGTTGTACCTCTTGTAAGTAGCAGATTGTAAGGGAAGCTCCATCCCAATTTAAGGAGCAGGGATTATAGTTGAATCCTTGAGTGGGTTGCTCTTAGCGAGGACATAGGCCGGGTTGGCTGAACCTCGTAAAATCGCGTTCGCATTCTCTCTTTCCTTATCTCTTTACTTTCAGCACTACATTTCATTACTTGTATTGCATGTGTATGTTGAATAACTCTACACACACTTAAATAAAAAAAAAAAACTCATTGATAAAATAAATTTAATTCAGTCTTAAGTCCCTGCAATTGATTTGTTAAATATACAAATAGGAATTAAGTGGTAAATAAGTTTTAAAGAATTTAAAATACCTAATTCACTGTGAATAGGTCCATTTATTTAACACACACATAAGGAAATAGCGATGGAAGCTTGTAGGACTTAAAGACTATACAATCAAGCATTCCATGAAGTCAGAATAGCAAAAGAAGAAAGAAGAAGACGAAGACATTTTTTTTTTATGTAATTGCATTTAATTTTTATATCTTTGGTATGCAATAATGTATGCATCTGCATGATGTGTATGAATGCTCAGAATGATCGTAGATAGACTTTAGGGACCAACACATCTCACCAAAAACCTTTTTCTAAAAAGACTAAAATCATACAGAGTTTTTGGAATAGCTTTAGGGTCAAAATCGGGGCTAAAACAAAGTTTACAAAAACTTCGGTCAACCTTCGGTCGATTGACACTGGATTTTTTCGGTGTCTTAAAACAGGACTTAAAAATGACCTTAGGACACTCACTCATGCATACCTATACTTGGTCATTTGAAATAGGGTGATCGTTGGCTCAAATAGGACCAAAATGCACAAAATGTGCACATTCGGTCGACTGAACTACCATGCACAAAATGCCCCAGTCAACTAAACCCGGACCAGGTCAACTAGTTAACCACAGTCCGATCGACCGAACTCTTGTAGTTTAAATGGCCCCGGTTGACCGAACCCTCCTAAAGTCAACATTTTGACTTCCTAATCAATCGAGAGAAAAATGTACTCCAACGCTCTCGTCGACCGAGGGTCCTCAAGAGATGCCCCAACGGTCTGGTTGACCGAACCATCTAGTTCAAATCTTCCCAGTCAACAAAACCTTGCAAAATGGAAAATCGCCCTTCGGACATACACATCCGGTTGACCGAACGAACAGTTCATTTTTGGCTCGGTCGACCGAACCTCAAGAATTTCGATCGACCGAACCTATCCTGGTCGACCAGTGCTCTCGGGTTGGCATTTTTTAAAAGGTTTAAAACATCAGTAAAGCTAAATTAAATTTTTTCAAAATACCGAGCATGTCCCCAACAATCATATTTTTCACAAACTCTATAAATACCCCCTCATTACTCCAAATTAGCAACTTTGATTAACTCTAAATTTCTCTCTAATCCTCTGTTAATCAAAGTTCCCCTAACTTGTTTTTATTGCAAAAATTTCTTCTTTGGGGCAAAATATTTTATTCAAATCTCTCCAACTCTCTTTCACTTGTTTTATCTCAAAATCAATTTCAAAGAAAGTATTTTATTTTGGGCTTTAAATTTGTATTTACATGCATATACTCTCACTTGTTACTTACTTTTTGAAAATCAATCTTTAAGAGTATTGCTTGCATTTCTCCCTGATTATTTCCTTGATAAATATTCTTTGGGAGAAAATTTATTTATTGCACAAACATTTTATTGAGTTCAACTCTTAGATTCTCCAAGTATTTCTCACTTGCATAAATCTTTGTTGGAGAACATCATACACTTTTTTCATATACATTCTAGTTGTGCAAAAATCATTGAAAGAGAAAAACCCTAGGTTCTCCTATATTATTATTGTTGAAATATCTTTTTGGAGAAAACCTTTTATTAAGGTTTAAATATAGTTAAGCACCCTTACTCCCATGAGCATTATTTCATATCATTGGAGTGCATACTTTTACGAATTTAAGCGTGTACATCTCTGTTTGTATTTCAAAAGCATATCTTATGTACAAAATGATTTTACTGTAACGGTTGGGTTCAGCCCATTAATAGAAATGGGGAATCTTAGCCTCGTAAATGAAACCGGTTTCGTTCAACCCGAAATTGAACTGGGGAGTCTCAGCCCCGCAAGTGAGACTAGTTTGGCTCAACCTAATAATTGAGCTGGGGTTTTCCTTGCCCCGTAAGGAGAGGATGTAAAAGGCTTTTGCTCTGCCCGGTTAAGTGAGCAGGTATAGTGGAATCTTTGGGGGTAAGCTCAAGGCAAGGATGTAGGCTGGTTTGGCCGAACCTCGATAAAAAATCTGGTGTCGCTCTTTCTATCTTATTTAAGTTCTTGCACTTCAATTTCAGCATATGTATGAATGTTTATTTAATGTCAAAATTATTCTCATGCACACATTTGATTTAAATAACATACTGCACACGTGTATGTTTGCTTTTATTGTTAAACTTGCTTTACATACACATATACATGTTGAATGGGATATGATACTGTGGTGAATCGGTGAATTGTTAAAATTAGCCAAAAGTTTTTAAAACCCAATTCACCCCCCCCCCCTCTTGGGATCACACCATTTCCAACAGGCTCCCCATAAAATTATGCATAAGGGAAATGTGAAATGTAAAGGTTTTAAACCAATTTTGCTTAAGTTCTCCCCCTTTTGGCAACAGCAAGAAGGGTCATGAAAAATTTGAAGTATATAGGCAAGACACTAAGTAAGAATCATTTAAATACAAGATATGGTTGTGATGATTTTTAGAAATTTTGGCAGTATGTCGTTTGAAAATAGAGCATTTCCTAAAAATATCTGTATGGAAATTACCTGATTAAGTTCGAATTTACAATTTATCCACAACTAACAACTCAAACAGTCCAGTATGAATCAAAACATAAAACATAAATATTACTATCAGCATGCAAGAGATATGATAGTCATGCATTGCATGCCACAAATATATTCGCAAGGTATAATACAATGATAGATTTAAAGTTTTTCAGAGTCATATGTTTCTAGGAGAGTAGCTTCCCTTAAGTCTATGCACTCTATCAAAATTCTATGTGGCCTCTCTACTATGCATTAGACCTAGCTCACGTCTAATCTGTATGAACCTATCTTCTTGGAGAGATTTGGTGAAAATATCAGCCCACTGCTCACGAGTACTGTAGAGACTCGAAGAATTATAGTAATTAAATAATTAAAGGATTGAGAAAAAGGGAATTTTAAAAAGAATTTTCAGTAGGGTCTCGTCGACGAGTGTAGTGCATTAGCCAATGAGCAGGCTTCTAGGCTCATCGACGTGGATGCATCTCTCGTCGATGAGACATTACCAAGAGGACTGCTTTCAAGCCTTGAAGTTCGTTGACGAGGGGAAGTGTTCGTTGATGAACCCCCTACAAGGACTCATCGATGAGGTGACATGTCTCGTCAACAAATCTGCACTTTATAAATATGTCAAATTCGGGTTTCAGCGAGAACCTATATAATATCCCAAAATTTTTTTTTTAAAAATAATTAATTAAAATTATTAATTAATTAATTGGTTAAACACTATTAAATTAATGTATTAAATAAACAAATAAAAAGAAATAGTATGAAAACATTTAATTAAGAGTAATCAGTAATTAATTAATTATTAATTATTATTAAATTGAATTAATTGAGTTAATTAAAATAGTGATTATATATATATATATATATATATATATAAGGATAAGATATATATATAAAAGTTAAGTTAAAAGTAAGTTCAAAAAAAAAAAAAACAAAAACAAAAAGATAAGGAAGTTGAGAGACCTGCGAATTCCAGAGACAGAGAGAGAGATCCTGTGCTCCATCACTCTCTGTCTTCGCTTCTCTCTCTCCCCTCATTTCATGACAAATATTCGACCGATCGGGAAACAGAAGGTGTCGTTGGATGCCTAGCTCTGCCACCGATATTTCTATTGGTGCGGATTTGTCGTGAGAGCGGCGTAGGCACCATTCCTAGGGTAAGGTAATTTTCTCCTAATTGCTTAATTTCTCGTTAAATCTGCTGTTGAATCGATGATCAAACACCACCATAGGATCCTAGTCGTGATCATCGTCATTTTAACATAAGTAAAGTTCCAATTTGGGTTTTCTAGGCCCCACTCCAAAGTGAGAGTGGGATTTGGAAATTTTGGTAATTTGACTATATTTAAGGGTATAATTATTTATTCAGTATTTAAGGGTCTAGGAAGCATTAAAATAATATTTTATTTTGGATGAATTTAATGGAATTAAGATTTTTGATTCAAGATCTAGGTGAGCGCCCTAGGTATTTTTCGGGATCCCTATTGGCGTAGTTCAAGAAATCGGGTAAGGGGAAATTATATATTAAAGCAAATTTTATGAAATTAAAGGCAATAATTTATGTTATATTATATGTTTGTTTTGGTGTGAATTATTAAAATGCCAACCATGTAAAATTATGATTTCTGAGCTTAGGACCACTTATTTAGTTATGTATTTGTGGAAATGAACTGAAGAAAGTAGAAGGAATTTTCTAGATAATTATGTAAGAAATGAAAATTGTATTTTCAGTAATTAAATGTTAAATGTGGGTTGGCCTATTTTACAAGAATATGTATGAATTTTACTGTGAAATTGTGTGGCATGAGATTCTATGCAAATATATGTTAAAGGTATGAGATGTAGGTTAAGTAAGTAATGCATTGAAAATAAAATATGATATGAACTATGTTACTTGTGTGTGTCAACCATGTAAACAGCTGAAAGATGCTGGGTAAAACAGCTGAAAGATGTTAGGTAAAATAGCTTAAAGATGCTGGGTAAATGTATGATAGTTGAAAAATGTTGAGTAAAACAGCTGAAAGATGTTGGGTAAATGTATGACAACTAAAAAATGTTGGGTAAAACAGCTAAAAGATGCTAAGTAAATGTATGACAGCTGAAAAATGCTGGGTAAAACAGCTGAAAGACGCTAGGTATGAAATGAAATGAAATGAAAATGGAAATGAATGAAATAGAAATGAAATGTGAAATGTGAACAATGTAAAATGGGAAAGAGCCACGTAAAGTGAAATGAAATGAAAAGTAAAAGATGAAAACATGAACAGTTGAGAGATGCAGAATAATGGCAACAAAATAATGTATTATGATATTAGAAGTACTTATGTGCGTAGAATATGCTACGATTTGGGCAGGGCGTACTCTTCGCCTGAGGGCTTGCTGAGAAAGGCGAGTGCACTAGTAGCTTCAGACATGGCAGTAGCTGCATACTGTACTAGGGTAGAGGGAACCTACTTGTATAGGCAGGGAAATTTTCCTATCCTTAGGGCCTTTGCCGGTAAGCTATTGTTGAACAGTGTGAGTACGAGATCAATCTATCACTTGAGGGCTTACTGAGTAAGGTGAGTGCCCTGGTATGCTTTATCAGTGACCTTAGGGTTGCCTAAATATCAGAGCAGAGGGGTGCTACTTGTATGGGCAGGTAATCACCGCTATCCTCGGGTAATCTTGTGGGTTAAATATTTTGCATGTGTTTGATTAGGATTAGAGAATGATTTCAAAAATTGTGTTAACAATTTTTAAATGTTAAATATTATATTGTTATATAAACTCATGTTAGTCACACACTGTTTTAATATATTATTTCTTCCTTTACTGAGATGTGTCTCACCCAAATATAAATTTATCTTTTTCAGGAATATCATCGAGATCGAACTTTGAGAGCTTGAGGTTTTTATAAAATTATTAGGAAATAGAAAAATAAAAGGGTATGTTTCTATGTTAATTTTGGGATGTATAAAATTTATGTTTTATGTTTTAAGTCTTCTTGAAATTATGAATGGTTGTGAAACATATTAGTATTGTGAATACTAAATAATTTTGGGAGATATGTGTATATATGGGAATACAGGTGGATGCATGATTTATTATGGTGAGTAGATGGATGTAGAAAACTCTGGTATTATATTTGTTGAAAGATTGTAGTTATGTTTTCTGCTGCATATATTATGGATTATGTATTATTAGGTATAACGCGCTGAACCCGAGTTTAAGGGTTCAGGGCGTTACAACCTAGATGCAAAAATCCTCTTTCTCTCTCAAAGTTTTGCCTTCCTCTCCTTCTCTCTAGATTTTCAGTCTCGTTCTTTGCCAGTTCGACGATCGGAAGCTGTCATGCTACTTCTGGGAAGATTCTCTACAAGTCTGCTAGAGTGGTTTATTGGTTAGGCCAACTTGGGCATCATCCCAAATACAGGGTAAGTTGATTATTTTGATATTTTTAGTATTACCAAGTTAATATGGATTTAGATTTTGTATTTTATGAGAACATACTAGAGTTCTGTGTAGTAAAATTAGGGTGTTATGATTTCAGGAATTTGGGGCTTTTACTATAGGCAGGTTGGGGAATCTAGTGGGTGTTTTCAGGAACCCATGTAAATAATAAATAGCTTATAATTCAGAAAATATGAGTTTGAGAACAATTCTGGGAATTTAGTTGATTGATAGGGAAGTATGTATGTGTAATATCAAGATTTTTTGGTATTATGGACCTTTGGGCGTGAGATCGAATTTAGCGGACGAACCTAATTGTAAGGTAAGGGGAATAAATTATATCATGTATTTTAAGAAGTTTAAGTAATTTAAATAGAGCATGTGATTATGGAAATATTAAATATGATTATTTCTAGTAGAAGTTTATAGGTATTCTAGGCAGATCATTATACTTGAATTATCACTCAAGTTGTGTGACATGAGTAAATAAATATTATATAACATTTATTTTCAAAAATTACATGTGTTATAGTATAGTGTTTGGGAATACTGCTGTTAAATAGGAAAATAGATTTAATATGTATTATTAGAGAATATGATGTATCAGGGCAGATTTTATGTTTAGAATATTACTTATACTTATGTGGCATGATTATGATTTTCTATGGAAATTATGTTAGATTGAAATACTACGATTTCCCAGAATAAGCATATTATAATAAGTTTTTAGGAAAACTGTAAAACGATATGGGAACTGTGGTTTAAAAATATTATGTTAACATAGCAGAAATTTTATGCTCGGTAAGATATGATATGACCAACTTTATACTATGATCGGTATGAAAGATGAATGTTTATAGAGTTATGTCAATAGGTATAATCGTATTCCCTCCTCGTATACGGGCCAGCATGAGATTATTCTTCCCGTACATGGGTCAGTATGAGGATGAGTATAGAGTATAGTCCTTCCTTATATACGGGTCAGCATAAGGTTATCCTCCTCGTAGACGAGTCAGTACGAGGATGAGTATAGCAGAGTACCTCCTCGTATAGGGTCCAGCATGAGGTTATCCTCCTCTTATACGGGTCAGCATGAGGATGAGTATAGAAGAGTCCCTCCCTATATATGGACTAGCTTAAGGTTGTCCTCCTCGTTTAGAGGTTAGCATGAGGATGTGTATGCAGATTATTATAGAGCTATGATATGAAAGTTCCATATAGAATTACGTTATGATGGTCATATTAAGTATTACGAAATGGCAGATCTGAACATTTTTATATAAAGTTATGAGTATAGAGTTTAGTCCCTCCTCATATACGAGTCAGCATGACATTATCCTCCTCATATATGGGTCAGCATGAGGATGAGTATAGTAGAGTCCCTTCTTATATATGGGCCAGCATGAGGTTGTATCCTCCTCGTATATAGGTCAGCACAAGGATGTGTATAGCAAATTATTATAGAAATACGATACGACAGTTTTATATAGTATTATGATATCACAGATCTATGCAGTATTATGTTAAGACAAATTATTATAGAGTTATGTTACGATAATTATATGCAGTAATACGGTTCAACAGTGTTGTATAGAGTTATGATTATTTATACAGAAATATGAGTCTATACTAGGTTATGTATACATATAGCAATATGATTTTATACTCAATTACAGTTATATATGTATGTATATAGATTTATGAGAATAATGTATTTGGTAAATTAAAATACGTTTTGAAATGGAAATATGTATTTTCAGATATATGTATACAAGTCTGAGAACAGTGTTATATAGAGTTATAAGTATAGAGTTTAGTCCCTCCTCATATACGGGCCAGCAAGAGGTTATCCTCCCCATATATCGGTCAGCATGAGGTCCATTAATAAATTTTTATATCTTTCTTACTTGACAACTCACTTGCCACACATTGATAATGATTTATTCCCACTTATTGAGAGGTGTCTCACCCCATGAAAACTTTAAAATTTTACAGATTCACGTGGAGGAAAGGAGTAATCGGAGTACAATAGCAGAAGCGTGGCTGGGATAGAAGATCTTACCTCTTAATGATTTTTGGGTAGTAGGGATGTAATTTGTGATGTCATTGATGATATTATTATATTGAAGTGATTTAGTACTCTGGTAATTGATTATTAAGGTCTTCCGTTGTATGAAATGTTCAGGTCATTACAGGTTGTATCAACGAAATTGAGTGAAAATTTTCAGGTCGTTACAGCTGGTATAAGGGCCTATTGATTTTGTAGATTTAAGTAATTGATCTTACCAAAGTACAGGAATGGGTTATGAAAAGGATAGGAAATGGGTAATGTAAGTTTTTAGCACATCATTATTGGAGGACAAATTGGAATTTTGGGTTTTGGTTTCGTTGCCTAGAGATAGAAATCCATCGATGACTTTCTATGATTTTTCTATAGTAGTCAATGGTTGTAGAAAAGCCACAGCAAATCATTGACGGTTTTTTTCTAAGCGGTAAAATTGAACCATAAATTGGGATCATGAACGGTGAGTCGGTTGGTTGTAGAAGAAAAGTTTCTAAGAGGAAGCCCAATTATTTGAGTATGAGGAAGTAGTACATTTTATAGTTTCTTAGTTAAACGATTGTATCGATCATGTTATGATAATGAGATTCTAAGATTGTTTTGTCCTATTTTTCAAGATGGACCCTAGGAACAACAACGCTCATGCTAGTGGTGGTGATGCAAGACCCTCTAGTATGGGCGGCCATGATTCTGATGCAGTCCTGCACAATGTTGCTCAGCAAGTTATGGTTGAGATAGCACATAATTCTCGAAAGAAGAATTGCCCATCAGTAAACCAGGGCTGCACTATAAAGCAGTTCATCCAGATGAATCCTCCAGCCTTTTCAGGAAGTGCTGACCCAATTATGACAGAAAACTGGATGTAGGAGATTGAAAAGATCTTAACAGTATTATGCTGCACTGATGAATAGAGGGTTGTCTATGCCACGTATAGGTTGTCAAGAAAGGTTGAGAGGTGGTGGATAGTTGTGAGATTGCTAGAGGGATAGAGGCCAGTGCCAGAAGTCATGACCCAGTGCCAATTTAAAGAAATTTTCCTTGATCGTTTCTTTCTTGCCACCATTAGAGAAGCTAAGGTGGAAGAATTCCTGAATTTGACCTAGAGGCATCTTACGGTGCAATAGTATGTGGCAAAATTTGTTGAGTTGTCACGCTTTGCCTCTTACATTGTCCTAGATGAAACTAAAAAGGCAAACAAGTTTGAAAGAGGATTGAAGCAAGAAATCTATGAACAGGTGGCAGTCTTAAAGGTATAGGATTTCTCAGAACACGTAGACAGGGCCGTTATAGCAAAGGGAGCAAGTAGACGGGAGTTGGAATGCAGAGCTAGAGGAAGAGGGCCACGCCTCCAGGGTTTCAGGCGGGCTCTAGCCAGGGTCCAAGGAACAAAAACAATGAAGGTTAGAGATAGGAGATAGGAAATCAAGTTGGATAGGATAATCCATTACACCCTATTTGTACTAAATGTAATAAGAGGCATAGAGGGGAATGCCGAGTAGGAGTAGATACCTGTTATTGGTGTGGTAGACCCAACCACATCGCACGAGAATGTCGTGGTTTGATGAATAATGCACCTCAATAAACATCTTAATGTTCAGAACCTTTGGAAGATCGAGCTTAGCATTACAGGGCAAGATTGAGGAAGTATAGTTGTAAGTGAGTACTTGCGTAACTCAGTGGTGTGTATATGTATATATATATATATATATATATATATATATATTGTTTAGGTGATGTAATAATGATACTTGGATGTACTTGTATATTTTGTGGAAATCTAGTAATATAGTATGAGCAATTTGGGCAAGGCCTATTCTTGCTTCTATAAGTAGTGGATAAATGTTTACAGCAATAACAATATAAAGAATAACTTTGCAGAAATGTGGCTCGAAAGGTGGATGGTAAGTTATGAAGGTTATATGAGGCAAAGAAGGTGGCCAGGGTCAATCAAAGATTATGATTATACCATCAGTTACCACCCAACAAAAACTAATGTGATAGCTGATATGTTCAGTCAAAAATTAAGGGGTGTGTGTCAGTAGGGGTGGTGCAGCAACAAATCCATATGGAATCGGAAAAACTTTGGATAGAGTTGGTAAAGGAAGATCACCAAACATTTATTTCTAGTCTAGTACTTCAGCCAACTTTGCCAGAGAAAATTAAGGCTGCACAGATGCACGATGCAGAATTAGTAGAGTTGATAGCTAAAGTGCAGGATGGACAGGGAGAAGAATTTAGTATTTTAGATGACAGTGCTCTATGTTTTTGTACCAGGCTATGTATGTCCGCAAAAGTTGATATTAGAAGGACAATCCTAGAATAGGCTTATAGGTCCCTGTACACAGCACATCCAGGCTACACTAAAATGGGGATTATCGGAAGTTTCATTGGTGGAGTGGCATAAAGAGGAAGGTTGCAGAATTCGTGCAACAGTGTTTAGCGTACCAGTAGGTGTTGACCTTATTGGTCACGCCCGATTTTGATTATGACAAATACTCATTGTATCTAATGAGTGTTTGAGGTTTTGTGCAGGAACTAAAGGTGTTAAAATAAAGATGTGCACAAAGTTAAGAAAAGCCCGAAGACCAAAGTTTTATTCCATAATGTAATATATTTAATTGGTCTGTAATTGTAAGTAGGTACTTGGTTTGTAATAAGCTCACACACATCACATGTATGATTTACTACGTAAGCTCAAACAAACCATGAATAAGAAAGGACCTTAGAAAGACCTTACGGTATACCCTTCGGTCGACC
Organism: Malania oleifera; assembly: GCF_029873635.1. Classification (NCBI taxonomy): domain Eukaryota; kingdom Viridiplantae; phylum Streptophyta; class Magnoliopsida; order Santalales; family Ximeniaceae; genus Malania; species Malania oleifera. The sequence continues at coordinate 43,067,006 of NC_080421.1, read as the reverse complement.
GACACTAGACTTTTTCGGTGTCTCTATTTTGGACCTAAGTGACCCTAAGACACACACATGTACACATATGTTTGTTAGGCACTTGAAATAGGACTTGTTTGGTTCAATACGGGACCAAAATGCACACTTGGTGCACTTTCGGTCGACCGGCCAACACAGTTCACTTTGGCCTGGTCGACCGAACCAGCCCTGGGTGAACAGTTTGACCAAGGCCCGGTCGACCGAACTTCACAGTTCATTTCTTGTTGATCGACCAAACCACCTGGGAGTCAACATTTTGACCTCCCGATCGACCGACCACTTTTGTACTACAACTACCTGGTCGACCGGAGGGTCCTCGAGAGAATTTCCAGCGGTCTAGTTGACCAAACCATGCAGTTCAAAAAGGCCCGGTCGACCGAACTTCTGAAATTTGGAAAATCGCCTTGCCCCGGTCGACCGACCATTCAGTTCAAAAGTCCCCTGGTCGATTGAGCCATTTGAGTCCTGGTCGATCGAACCATTTCTGGTCGACCGAACCTCTCGGGTTGCCCTGATTTTTTTACCGCAGTTAATATTTTTTAAACGGGGTTAATATGCTTTAAATATCATTAAACTTTTCTAATAATACCCAATAGGTCCCCAACGGTCACATTTTCTCCCTTGCCTATATATATGAGTTTATTTGAGAATATTAAGGGAGATTAGCCACTTTGGTTTGGGAAAATTCTTTGAAAATTCAAAACCCTATAATACTCATTTCCAAGCTTCACATACTCAATCTTACCTTCCCATATTGCCTACATCATTTGTAAGTTGGTTTGAGTGTTTATTTTGATTGGTTTGCTCTCCTATCTTTAGATTGATTAACTTATTTTTGAGAGCTAAAACCTTAAGTATTCTTAGGGGACTTTGGTAATTAGTCTCTCCTAAGAAGACTTATATAAAACTTTTGAGTATTGCATATTCATTGCAATATCTTAAGAAGTTTGTATTTGTATTTTGGTTGCAAAAACATTTTCAAATATCTACTGTGTTTGTATCTTGAAAATATTTGATGAGATATTTGCCTATGTGATAAAATCTTTGTTGCAATATTCGTTAACTCATATATCCTTTGCTGAATACAAAGATTGAATATCATTCTGCAAACCAAACATATACACTTGAAGAGCGTCATACAATTGAGAAAACCAGCTCTTTGAAATATACACATATGTTGCTTAACTAGTATCTTTGTGTGAACATCTTACCTGAATATCTTGTGATACAAAGATCATACTGTTTGCACTCTCACGCACCCATTACAACAATAGTAAATCTATTTGAGAGTTGATATCTTAGACCACATTGAGCTTACATATTGAATCATACTGTGGTGTTTGTAATTGCGTGCATTTGGGTACACATCTGCTTTACTTGAAAGCTTATTCATTATACCATTTGATTGTATTTCAAATACTGTTGTATTTCCAGGCACCGACTTGAAGAGGGAGACTAGCCCCGGAATAGTCCCGGATTGGCTTAGACCCGGTTAGGAAAGTTAGGTGTGTCGTCCTGTTAAGGCGTGTAGGTTGAAGTCAGCCCCGCTAATTGACCTGGTTAAGGTTGAGGTCAGCCCTGTGTTAATTTGACCTGGTTGTAAACGGTGTCGCTCCACCCTTAAGTGAGCTATTAGTGGAATCCTCTAACTTGCGAGCTTGAGGCGGGGACGTAGGCACAGTTGGTCGAACCTCGATAACATATCGTGTGTTTATTTACATTTCTGCACTTTACATTTACCGCACGCGTATGTTATTATGTGAATGATGCTCTTAATTTAAATTTCCACATATATTTTATAGCCGCGCATTTGGAATTATATAAATCGACCCTAGGTTGTTTTATACGAGTATTTTATTTAACCTAGGTGACAAATTTGAAAATTCCAATTCACCCCCCCTCTTGGGAATACTCAAATTCTAAATGTAGGCTAAGGCTGAGCACTAGGGACCAGTAGGACAGTTGCAGCCACTTTGCATCCTAGAGTGGAAGAGGGATCACATTTCTATCTACTTAGTGATGGATTTACCGTTGGTGCGGCATGGACAAAACGCTTTTTGGGTGGTCGTAGATCGACTAATGAAGACCGCTCACTTTATCCCTATCAAAGTCAACTACTGCATGGACAGACTCGCAGAAATATATATTCAGGAGATAGGGTCTCAGTTATCATTCAGGGCGACATTTAATCCTCAGATGGACGGGCAGTCAGAGAGGATGATTTAGATATTAGAGGATATGCTATGGGTATGTGTACTGGATTTCGAGGGTTGTTGGACCCAGTATCTACCACTAGTAGAATTTGCATACAATAACAGCTGTTAGACCAACATCGGCATGACACCTTACGAGGTGCTTTATGGTAGGAGATGTCGTTCTCCTCTATATTAGGATGAGATAGGTAAGAGGCAAGTTTTGGGGACCATAAATAGTGTAGCTAGCAGGCGTACGATAAAGTCTGACTTATTAAAGAAAGAATCAGTACAGCTTAAAGTCAGCTGAAAAGCTACACACATACTTGCCGTCGAAAGTTGGAATTCGAAGTGGGAGACCATGTATTTACGAAAATAGTGCCACTGAAAGGAATTATGAGGTTTGGTAGAAAGGATAAGCCAAGCCTTAGGTTTATTGGCCCTTTCAAGATAGAGAGAGTGGATCAGTTGCCTACCGACTAGCTTTACCACCCGTGTTATCTAGAATACATGATGTATTTCATGCTTCTATGATAAGGAAATACGTCTTAGATCCCTCCCACATGGTTAGTTATGTAGGATAATCAGTACATGTAATAATTTCCTATTAGTAGGTAGTGTTTTAGTTTTGGGAGAACTTTTCTTTTATATGTATATTTATAATATCCCAGTACCCAAAATGTAACCATTGTATTCCTCTACCACAAGTAAGGGTAAGTAATAAAATAAGCAATCGATGTTTCCTAAAAGGATGGTGTTCAATACAAATAGTGAATTTTGAGAACAAAATTTTATAAGGAGGGGTGAATGCAGAGACCTGAAGAGTTATAGTAATTAAATAATTAAAGAAAGGAGAAAAAGGGAATTTCAAAAAGAATTTTCAGTAGGGTCTTGTCAACGAGCGCAGTGCTTTCGTCGATGAACAGGCTTCTGGGCACGTGTCTCGTTGACGAGACATTATCAAGATGGTTGATTTCTAGGCCTAAAGTTCGTCGACCAGGGGAAATGTTCATCAACAAATCCCCTTCAAGGACTCGTTGACGATGTGACATGTCTTGTCGACGAATCCGCACTTTATAAATATGCCAAATTTGGGTCTTAGCGAGAACCTGCATTAAAATATTCTCTCTCTCTCTCTCTCTCTCTCTCTCTCTCTCTCTCTCTCTCTCTCTCTCTCTCTCTCTCTCTCTCTAAGTTTCATCTTCCCTTTATTATCTCTAGATTTTCGGCTTTTTTCTTTGCCAATTTGACGATTGGAAACTGACGCACTTGAAAAATGAACAGCTCGGAAGTTATACCAGGTATAAGAGTTATGTCGTGCAATATTTAGCCCAAAGGTTAGATCGTCTCCTTAGGAAATGCGTTTTAACTTCAAATTTTACGTTCTTCTAATCGAAATTAAAAAGATACTGAATTTAGTTCAGATTCGGGTTTTTCAAGATTGTGGAGTCTTATTTTAACAAATTAAATAATCACGCAAATTAAAACCCTAAAACTAGCACTGAATAACGAGCTAAAATGGAAACCCTAATCTACTTAAGGAAACACCGAAACACGCGCTGCTTAAAGATGGTAACCTAGCACAGGAAATTAAAAACACCTAAAGGAAATTCAATCAGACACACACACGCGCAATAAAAATCGAATCTTTAACACGAACAAAAAATTATGAATCAAAATCACAATTTAAACGCAAACGTGAACTTAACAGAAATTTAACGCTCAAATGATAACGAAACATGATAAAAACAATTCGAACTTTGATCAAACCAACCCAAGCTTCAACAAAAATTAAATCTAAAAAAAAAATCTCAAAACAAAAACACTCTTTTTTTTTTTATTAAAATTTTTTAAGAATTAAAATAGGATTTAAATTAAAAGACCGATAATTGAAAAAAAGCACATAATCTAAATCTCTAAACCTAATGACACTAAAAATAGAACAAGGTAAGCAAATAAAAACAAAAAATAAATAAATAAATAAACTTAAACTTAAATGAAAACATTACACTCACTTAAATAATTCTTCAATAAATGTGATAACTAATTAAATAAAGAAAACAAATATTCAATGGCAATTTTAAAGGAAAGAAGTAAAAGGAAAAAAAAGAAAGAGAGAGAGAGAGAGAGAGAGAGAGAGAGAGAGAGAGAGAGCAGGCCAGCCATGGGAGTTGCAGAAGATGGCTGTGTTGGAGAGGGCCGGGGCTGTGATGGCAGGTGCAACCTGCTGAACTGCTGCTGGGGCTGTGGAATTTGGAGGCTGGAATGGAGTGGCCAAGGTTGGTGGAGAAGTGGCTGAGATGCCTGCTGCTGCTGGAGGTGCTGGAAGCTTGGGGAATGAGAAAAGCTCGGCTGGGAGGTTGGAGAAGTGCAGAGCTGCTCTGGAGAACTCAGGTTGCAGCAAGGCTGCTGTTCTGGCTCGGGTCCTGCTGCTGGTATGGTGGAAAGCACACGACTGGTCTGTCTCTGCTGAAGATGACTGCTGTGCCCGTGCCCTGGTGATTGCAGCGGGTTGGGCGAAGAAAGGCTGGAGGATTGGTGGCTGCCTCGCGAGATTTCAGGGAGTCGGGAGAGAGTTGAGAAGCTTAGGGAGAGGAGATTAGGAAACGGGAAGTTGTGGGGAGTTGCAGGGGCAGAGAAAAAGAGAGAATAACAGGGAAAGAAAGAAGAATAGAGGAGGGAAGAGAGGTTGAGGGAAGAGAGAGCAGGGAAGAATAGGAAGGAAAGAGGGAGAAGAAGGTGTGGCCGGGGGCACTGCCCAACGGGCAGAGAAAGGAGAAAAAAATAAATATAAGGGAGAAGGTAATGAAGCCCAATGACCCGAGTGAACAGGGTGGCCCGGATAAGTGACCCGGCTGCATGGCCGGGTCACATCAGCTCATATATATTATTTATTTTTTTCTTTTTCATTTTTACTCTTTGTGATCACTACCAAATTTGACCCTTTTGGAGCCCATTTCGCTCAAAACTCAAAACAAAGAAGTTGTAGCTAATCATTTCCTCTTTCTTTAAAAATTTGAATCGTCTCGATCGGAATTCGGACGGAAAAGTTATGAAGGAATTACGAACAGGTGCCGGTTTTGGTTCCCGCGAATTTTCCTGCGATAAATAATTTGCAAAAATTCATAAATTGTGCAATAAAACTCAAAAATAATAAATATGACACTTTATTAAAATATTAGACGTAATTGGACATTTAATTAAAAATATAAGTCATAAAGCCCGGGTTAAGATGCCCAATTACGCCATTTTGACGTGTAATCATACCCCCCAATTAACGTTTTACTAGTCTCTAACAAATGACGTGAATGAATTTTAGGGTAGTACCCATAATTATGAACTCCAATAAACATGAAATTAATGCACATACAACACAACCACACCGTTTCACATACAAGAATATAACTGAATTTCACACAAGCTTGTTCATATTCAATGCACACAACTCCGAAGCACATCACTTATGCTAGTTTCATCGTTTATATGTCAATTAATAATAACATACTCACATTAAGTTAACTAGCGGCACAATTCATAGTTAATGTAGTCATATAAGTTCGAGTATAAACAGGTGAACTCTCGAGGTGTGTGTGATGTGTGCGACTCAGTACACCTAAGATACCAGTAGGACCCTGTAGAACGGTCGCTTTGACTCTGCCTAACTGGTATACCCTCAAAAACACTCAAAAAAAAAAAAAAAAGGGTTCACTCATCATATGTGAAGAGTGTCGTGATCAAACATCCTACATACTGAAAGGAACAACGGTAAGTGTACAGAGTAGACTAGTTTGAGAAAGATCTAGCCTATTTGTGAGGTGTCGAGTCCTTCACCCTAGTATCTTCTCACCTACTTGTCATATCCAACCGAGACCACCATAAATCAACTTATTCACAGAGTTTTCGTGAATGTATCTGAGGCATTAACTGGTTAAAGAATTTTCATACGTGGAAAATATGTGTCGTGTCCTTGACCTTTTGTGATATTTATGTGGAGCCAACATTAGCATTTCATTTCATGCGCATGTTTATTTCTTGTTCTTTCTTCTGCTCATTCTTCATTTTATGTCTTTCTTGATCAATTAGAACAATCATAACACTTCTTTTATAATCGTCAAACCATCAATAGGAATTGAGCTCAAATAATGGTCTACAAACTAAGTTTATCTCTAGGGGTGACTCAGCTTTCACATCTAGACTTAGGTTTTTATCTCCCCACTAGGTGTCACCTCTAGGCTCGCAAATCAAAGATAGAGACTAGTGTACAAGGAATCATCCAAAAAAAGAGAATTGAGTTCCACGAATTCTGATTTGATATTAATTTTCAAAAGGATGATACATTCACAAGGTGTCATAGTCGCCACAAGTGTTCTCTCAGTGCTCACAGGAGACCCTAAGTGCAATGAATCACATGAATGTGTTTATTCAGTCTCATGAGATACCGTGTAAATACAAGAAATTATATAACCAGATTAACACGAGTGTACTACCAATCAATTTTTCATGGAGTCATAAAATCATATAAAGAGAAACTACGCATGATTAACTCAAGTGTGTAATTCTTAAGTTATATGCAAGTATGTGAAGGGTATGAGTCAGTGTTAAGCATGACATAATGCAATTTAATTCCTCAGTGTTCTTCCCTTCTTTTCTTTTTTTTTTTTGATTTTTTGAATTTTTTTATCTTATTTTTTTTATTTTAATTTTCCTATAATATAAAACCCAGTACGTATGCGTGCATAGTGTCACATGCGAATGCTCACCCCCCCCCCCCAACTAAAGTGGAACATTGCCCTCAATGTGAAAGCATAAGGGAAATACAAAGGATTGTGCACGGGAAAAGTAAGGCATACCTGAGTGACGGGGTAATGGAAAAGAAAGACTGAACTACGAGAAAATAGACTTGAAACTAACTAAAAATAAAATAAGATAAAATAGAAGGAAAAGAAGGAAAAGAAAAACATCACAATTGTCTGGAGGAAGCTCCGAAGTAATTTCGTCTGGTGGCCGTAGGTCTATAAATTGCACCAACGGGTCTCCAAATTTGAGCCGCCACAATGGATCAGTCTTCATACCTGCACGAAAATCAGCCTCAAATGAATTAATACTTGTCAAAATACCAAACAATATGTGTGCAGATGTGCCCTTTTGTGTTAACAAGAAAGGGTCTTTATTCAACATATTTTCCAGGAGATTTGCTTCTTTACGAACTAACGTTTGAGAGAAGGCTATTGGGACAAGTACCTGTAGTTATTCAGAAGCATGAATGATACAGTTTTACCTCGTTCCTTGAAAATTAGATTCTCATTAGTCTGCTCACCCTCTTTATCGGGTGTACATATCATCTCACCATTACAAGGGTCTGCCTCCACATTGGGCTCCTTGACATTTAATTCAGGCAGGAGTGACGGTTCCATGGTTTTCGAGCTCTAAGAGTGAGGTGCCACAAGTTGGTATTCCTCATTGGTATCAGTCTCCTCATTAACTAATTGCTCTGCTTTCTGGCTCGTTTCCTATAAGTTTTCTTTGAATTCATCTATTTCAACCGTAACTTCTAGTGCTAGGACAACTAGTTGTGTAGCGATGAGCAATTCGGATTGGGGAACTTCTTTCTCGCTACTTGAAGTGATGGCGGCCTTTGCTGTCTCAAAGAGAACATCATGCATTTTTTGTTGTGGTTGCTGGGACTCTTAAGGACTAGGCTGATGTTCCGCGAGCAATTCTTCTTTTTCTAAGATGTCCAACAATGTTAGCTTTACCGTGATCCCAAGAGGGGGGTGAATTGGTACTTTTAAAATTGATCCCCTAGGTATTCCCCCTAACAGTAGTATGTTCACAACCCTACGGTCAATCTAATGCAAATAATATAAATATATCAGAAATTAAATGAGGCAGTTTAATTAATCGCACAAGCACTAGAAAAAGGGTGACACGCAGATATGTTATCGAGGTTCGGCCAACTGCCTACCTCCCTGCCTTGGCTAACCAGTACAAGGATTATCACAATAACTTGCTCATTTAAACGGGTGGAGTGGCACCTATGCAACCAGGTCAAATTATCATAGGGCTGACCTACAACCTTTACACCAATCCTTACCGGGCTAGATTACTGCCCCCTTAGGCCACGCCTGGAATCTCTCAGATATACAATCAAAAGGTACAATACAAGGGTGCTTTCACGTAAAGTAGATTTGTACCACAAATGCGCACAGTATCACATACACCACAGATGATTTAATAATGTAAGCTCAGTGTGATCTAAATAGTTTAACTCTCAAAGATGTTTTCTATCAGTGTAGTGAGTATGTGAGAGTATCAATGATAAAAATATTCAATCAAATGTGTTCACACAGAATATCGAACAAGCCTCAATGATATCAATCAATAGAATGTCTTAATCACATAAATATGTATATGCTTGGATTGCAAGATATAAGTAATCTTTGTATTTCAGCAAATGATAGAGATTTGAATGGATATTGCCACAAAGATTAATATAATATATACAAATATCTTTTCACAAGAATATCAATATGAATACCACAAGATATTTGAATACGTTTGAAAATAGTTTTGCAAGCCAAATGCAAATACAAACTTCCTAAGTTATTGCAATGAGAATGCAACACTCGGAAGTTTAACAAGTCTTCTTAGGATAGGCTTATTAGAAAAGCCTCCTAAGAATACTTAGGTTATGTCTCGTATGAAAAATCGATTCAAAGCACTTTAAACAATGAGAGCAAACCTCTAAACAATATCACTCAATGCACTTACAAATGATACAGAAGGATAAAGAAGGTAAGTTTGAGTGGATTTAGCAAGGTTATGAGAAGTAGGATGTTTTTAGCTTGAGAAAGAATTTTTAAGTATATTTGCTAATTAATGCTTAATTCTCCCAAATGAAAGAGTATATATAAACATACCAAAATTTTTGACCCTTGGGGACCTATTAGGGATTGTTGGAAAAGTTTAATGACACTTAACAATTTTAACTCTGTTTAAAAATTATTTATGTGTGGTAAAATTTGTGGCAACTCGAGAGGTCCAGCCGACTAGATCAGTTTCGGTCGACCAAGTCTCATATGGTTCGGTCGACTAGGAGAATTTTGAACTGAGGGCCCGGTCGACCAGGAGAGGGCGATTTCCTAAATTTCTAAGGTTCGGTCGACAAGGACATTTTGAACTACCTGGTTCGGTCGACCAAACCACTAGGAATCCTCCTAAGAACCCTCCGGTCAACCAGGCAATTGAAGTACAAAAAGGGTCGGTCGACCAAATGGTCAAACTTTTGACCCCAGGGAGTTTCGGTTAACCAGGGCCTTTTGAGCTACCTGGTTCGGTCGATCGGGTGGTCAAACTTTTGACCCGAGGAGGATTCGATCGACTAGGGCATTTTGAACTACCTGGTTCGGTCGATCAGATGGTCAAACTTTGACACAAGAAGGTTTCGGTCGACCAGGGCCTTTTGAACGAACATGACTGGTCGACCGAAAGTGCACCATATGTTTATTTCGGTCTTGTTTCGAAACATATAAGCCCTATTGAAGTGCCTAACAAATATATGTGAAAGTGTGTGTGTCCTAGGGGCACTTGAAGTCCAATTTAAAGACACCGAAAAAGTCCGGTGTTGGTCGACCGAATGGCACCCTAAGGTCTTTCTAAGGTCCGTATTTGGTTTGAGCTTACAGATTAAACCATGCATATGTTGTGTGTGTTTATTACAAACCGAATACCTTAATTACTATTACAGACAAATTTCACTATAAAATATATTACAATCAAGAGTATGAATTTTTCTTCAAGCTTTTATCTTTCACGTGCCATTAATGATCTGCTAATATGGACCTGCACATGAACTAGATATTCATTAAATACAAGAGTATTTGTCATTATCAAAACCAGGGCGTGACCTATAAGGTCAACACAACTGCGTTCTTATTGCATTAATGGTGTCCCACAATTCATTATGATGATCGACTTGAGTTTGCATGAACTGCTGGAGCATGTTCGCCATCTGTGTCATGCTACCCTTAAGAAATTTTGATGGCGTACAGCTCTGAGGGATCTGTTGTGGCTAGAATTGAGGCGTAGGATCATTTGGATAGTAGGTTGGCTCATATGCTTCTTTACCACTTATTGTGTTGAGAGGGTGTACAATCATAGGTGTCTGATCATATCATGTATTCCACTGTGGGACATTGTAAGCTAAGTAATCAAAGAATGATAGTACTTGATCTGGATCTTTATTGACGGGCTCTCCATTAGACATGGTCTGGACAAAGTGCTTGCAATCAGGGGTAATAGTAGTATAAAAACAATCAGCTAACCTCCATGAGTCAAACCCGTGATGTGGACAAGTACTTAGAAGATCCTTAAATCGCTCCCAGCAAACTCGAAATGTCTCATCTTCCTGTTGCACAAAATTAAGAATATGTTCCTACAAAAATTAAGTTTTCTGTGATGGACAAAACGCATGCAAAAATTCATGCTCCATATTAGACTAATTAGTGATAGAGTGAGATATCAAGGACTAAAACCACATCTGTGCCCCATCCTGCAAAGTAGCAAATAATAAATTTAGTCTAATAGATTCATCAGTTCTAGCATGAGGGAAAAATATGTTGCCACCTAATTCAAACTTTGCTAAGTGCTGATAGAGGCACTCAGATTTCGTTATGTAGAACTCGAGTTGCAATGACGTCCTCCCGCGTTGCATCATTTAATTAAGCTTGTCATTAAGAAAAACAGTGGAAGAGGGTGCAGTGGCATATTCAAGCTGCAAAAAGTCCATTATCGTATGCGGTGCAGGTGCAGCCATGTTTATTTATTTTTTCCTAACTTAATTTGTTTTCTTTTTTTTTTTATTTCTTTTTTTTTTCATAAAACTAATTAAAATGACTAGAAAAACGCTAATTTGAGACTAAGATTGACATTCCCTGGCAACGGCGCCAAAAACTTGACTCACTCGAAAAATGAGCAGCTCGGATCCCAGTTATAGGAGTTGCATCGTGTAATATTCAGCCAAAGTGCTAGATCGTCTCCTCATAGAATGCATTTTAACCTCAAATTTTACATTCTTCTAATCGAAATTAAAAAGGTACTGAACTCAATTCAGATTCGGGTTTTTCAAGATTGTGGAGACTTATTTTAACAAATTAAATAATCACGCAAATTAATACCCTAAAACTAGCACTAAATAACGAGCTAAAATGGAAACCCTAATCTACTCAAGGAAACACCGAAACACGCGCTGCTTATAGATGGTAACCTAAAATAGGAAATTAAAAACATCCAAAGGAAACTCAATTAGATACATACACGCACAATAAAAATTGAATCTTTAACATAAACCAAAAATTACGAATCAAAATCACAATTTAAACGCAAACGTGAACTTAACAGAAATTTAACGCTCAAATGATAACAGAACATGATAAAAACAATACGAACTTTGATCAAACCAACCCAAGCTTCAACAAAAATTAAATCTAGAAAAAAAAATGTCAAAACAAAAACACTCACTTTTTTTTTTATTAAATTTTTTTTAGAATTAAAATAGGATTTAAATTAAAAGATGGATAATTGAAAAAAAGCACATAATCTAAATCACTAAACCTAATGACGGTAAAATTAGAGCAAGGTAAGTAAATAAAAACAAAAATAAAATAAATAAATAAACTTAAACTTAAATGAAAACATTAAACTCACTTAAATAATTCTTCAATAAATATGATAACTAATTAAATAAAGAAAACAAATATTCAATGGCAATTTTAAAAGAAAGAAAGAAAAGGAAAAAGAGAGAGAGAGAGAGAGAGAGAGAGAGAGAGAGCAGGCCAGCCATGGGAGTTGCAGAAGATGGTTGTGTTGGAGAGGGTCGGGGCTGTGATGGCAGCTGCAACCTGCTGAACTGCTGCCGGGGCTGTGGAATTTGGAGGCTGGAATGGAGTGGCCGAGGTTGGTGGAGAAGTGGCTGAGATACCTGCTACTGCTGGAGGTGCTGAAAGCTTGGGGACTGAGAAAAGCTCGGCTGGGAGGTTGGGGAAGTGCAGTGCTGCTTTGGAGAACTCGGGTTGCAGCAGGGCTGCTGTTCTGGCTCGGGTCCAGCTGCTGGTACGGTGGAAAGCACACGGCTGGTCTGTCTCGGCTGAAGATGACTGCTGTGCGCATGCCCTGGTGGTTGCAGCAGGTTGGGCGAAGAAAGGCTGGAGGATTGGTGGCTGCCTCGCGAGATTTCAGGGAGTCGGGAGAGAGATGAGAAGCTGAGGGAGAGAGGAGAATAGGAAAGGGGAAGCTGTGGGGGGTTGCAGGGGCGGAGAAAAAGAGAGAATAACAGGGAAAGAAAGAAGAATAGAGGAGGAGGGAAGAGAGGTTGAGGGAAAAGAGAGCAGGGAAGAATAGGAAGGAAAGAGGGAGAAGAAGGTGTGGCCGGGGGCACTGCCCAACGGGCAGAGAAAGGAAAAAAATAATAATTAAAAGGGATAAGGTAATGAAGTCCTATGACCCGAGTGAACAGTGTGATCCGGATAAGTGACCCGGCTGCATGGCCGGGTCACATCAGCTAATATATATATTTTTTTTCTTTTTTTTTTCCTTTTTCATTTTTACTCTTCGCGATCACTGCCAAGTTTGACCTTCCTAGAGCGCATTTTACTTGAAATGTAAAACACAGAAGTTGTATATAATCCTTTCCTCTTTCTCCAGAAATTTGAATCGTCTCGATCGGAGTTCATACATAAAAGTTATGAGCAAATTAAGAACAGGTGCCGGTTTTGGTTCCCGAAAATTTTCCTACGATAAAAAATTGCCAAAAATTCATAAATTATGCAATAAAACTCAAAGAAAATAAATATGGCACTTTATTGAAATATTAAACGTTATTGGACATTTAATTAAAAATAGAAGTCATAAAACCCGGGTTAAGATGTCCAATTACGCAATTTTGACGCGTGATCAGAAGCCGCCACACTACTTCTAAGAAGATTCTCTACAAGTTTGATAGAGTAGTTTGTTGGTTAGGCCAACTTAGGCACCATCCCAAAAATAGGGTAAGTTGATTATTTTGGTATTTTCAGTATTATTAGGCTAATATGAGTTTAGATTTTATATTGTGTGATAATATATATACTAGAATTATGTGGAGTAAAATTAGGGTGTTATGATTTCAGGGTTTTGGAGCTTTTATTACAGGCAGGTTGAGGAATTTAGTGGGTGTTTCCAAGAACCTAGGTAAATAATAAATTGTTTATAATTCAAAAAATATGAGTTTGAGAACTATTCTGGGAATTGAGTTGATTGATATGGAAGTATGTATGTGCAATATCAGGATTTTTTGGTATTATGGATGTTTGGGCATGAGTTAGAATTTAGCGGACGAACCTAATTATCAAGTAAAGGGAATAAATTATGTCAAGTATTTTCAGAAGTTTAACTAATTTAAATAGAGCATGCGATTATGGAAATATTAAATACGATTATTTCTAGCATAAGTTTATAGGTATTCGAGGCAGATCATTATACCTGAATTATTACTGAAGTTGTGTGACATAAGTAAATAAATATGATATAACATTTATTTTCAGAAATTGCATGTGTTATAACATAGTGTTTTGGAATACTGCAGTTGAATAGGAACATAGATTTAATATGTATTATTAGAGAATATGATATATCAGGGTCGATTTTATGTTTAGAATGTTACTTATACTTGTGTGGCACGAGTATGATTTTCTATGGAAATTATGTTATATCGAAATACTACGATTTCCCAAAATAAGCATATTATAATAAGTTTTCAAGAAAACTGTAAAACAATATAGGAACTCTGGTTTAAAAATATTATGTTAATAAGACAGAAATTTTATGCTCAGTAAGATATGATATGACTGACTTTATACCGTGATTGGTATGAAAGATGAATGTTTACAGAGTTATGTCAAATGGTATAATCGTATTCCCTCCTCGTATACGGGTCAATATAAGATTATTCTCCTCATATACAAGTCAGCATAAAGATGAGTATAAAGTATAGTCCCTCCCTGTATACGAGTCAGCATTAGGTTATCCTCCTTGTACACAGGTTAGCATGAGGATGAGTATAGCAGAGTCTCTCCTTGTGTATGGGCCAGCATGAGGTTATCCTCCTCGTATACGAGTTAGCATGAGGATGAGTATAGCAGAGTCCCTCCCTGTATACGGGCCAGCATAAGGTTATCCTCCTCGTATCTAGGTCAGCATGAGGATGTGTATGAAAGATTATTATGGAGTTATGATATGACAGTTCCTTACAAAATTACGTTATGACAGTCTTAGTAAGTGTTATATAGAGTTATGAGTATAGAGTTTAGTCCTTCCTCATATACAGGCTAGCATGAGGTTATCCTCCTCATATATGGATCAACATGAGGATGAGTATGGCAGAGTCCCTTCCTGTATATGGGTTAGCATGAGGTTGTGTCCTCCTCATATACAGGTTAGCATGAGATGTGTATAGCAAATTATTATAGAAATATGATACGACAATTTTATATAGTATTATGATATGACCTATCTATGCAGTATTATGTAAAGAAAAATTATTATAGAATTATGTTACGATAATTCTATGCAGTAGTACGGTTCAACAGTGTTGTATAGAGTCATGATTATTTATACAGAAATGTGAATCTATACTAGGTTATGTATACATACAACAATATGGTTTTATACTCAATTATAGTTATACAAGCATGTATATATATATATTTATGAGAATAAAGTATTTGGTGAACTAAAATACGTTTTGAAATGGAAATATGTATTTTCAGATATATGTATATATAGTGTGAGAACAGTAAAATTATATTAGAGTAAAGGTGCATTAATAAATCATTATATCCTTCTTACTTGACAACTCACCTGCCACACACTAATAATAATTTGTCCCCACTTATTGAGAGGTGTCTCACCCCATGAAAACTTCAACATTTTACATATTCACGTGGAGGATAGGAGTAATTAGAGTAGCACAACAAAAGTGTGGGTGGGATAGAAGGTCTTACCTAGAATTTTATTATTTTGTTATGTCTTAATAATTTTTTAGTAGTAGGGATATAATTTGTGATGTCATTGATGATATTATTATATTGAGATGATTTAGTACTCTGGTAATTGATTATTTAGGTCTTTCGTTGCATGAAATGCTCAGGTCATTACAGGTGGTATCAGAGAAATTGAGCGAAAATTTTTGGGTCGTTACAAGTGCACATAAACTTAAGTGCCACATCCCCTTTCTACACATGATCACAAATGAAATGATGTCTAATCTCAATATTTTTGGTTCATGAATGTGAGATAGGATTTTTTGAATAAGGCAACTGAGTTTTATTTCTTGGAGAACCAAGAAACCAGAGATTGTCCTAAATAATGACAAGTGTCGCTAGTACTCTCCCTATTAACCTTATTATTGGCAAAGTCAACATCAGTATAGCTAACAATCTCAAATGTCATATGCTTAGGGTGTAGAGACCTAAAAATTTATAGCCATTAAATAATAAAGAGAGAGAAAATAGGTGGAAGGAAAAGAAATTCAAAAAGGGGACAAAGCAGGGTTCGTCGACGAACTCCCTCACTGGTTCATCGTACGTCACGTGTCTCATTGACGAAAATATACCGAGAGTGGTGATGTCGGGCTAGACATTTATCAATGAAAGTTATGAACTCATTGATGAACTCCCTTATAGGCCTCGTCGACAAGGTGACGTGTCTCGTCGACGATACCAGGTATATAAATACACCAATCTCGGGTTTTCAGCAAGAAATTTTCAAGCAAAACTCTCTCTCTCTCTCATTGGATTTCATCTCTACAACCTTCTCTCTAGGTTTCTAGCTTCATTCTTGACTAGTTCGACAATCGGAAGCCACCACGTTACTCTTGGGAAGATTCTCTTCAAGTATGTGGGAGTAGATCGTTGGTTAGGCCAACTTGGACACCATCCCAAAATCTGGATAAGTTGGGTATTTTAATTTTTATAAGGTATTTGATATTTCTAGACTGAGGAAAATATAATAGGTGAGATAATACTGGAGTCATGTGAGGAAAATGTGAATTTCAAGATGTTGAGCTGGAAACACACACATAGTAGCAAGTTTGAGTAATTTTGTGGGCTTCTCGGTAAGTCAAATAAAGGGATAAATTGAGTCTGCATTTTCATAAAATTATTTATTATTATACAACATTTATTTTTAGAAATTACATATGATATAATATAGTGTTTGGGAATATGCTGTTGAACATGGAAATTGATTTTATACATTTTAGCAAAAAACATGGTTTCAGTTCAGATTTTATATTCAGAATAATATTCACATTTGTGTGGCATGAGTATGATTTTCTATGAAAATTATATTATACCAAAACATTATGATTTCTCAGAATAAGCATGTTATAATATTTTTCAGAAAAATCATAAAAACAGTACAAGAACTATGGTTTTTAAATAATATATTAACAATACAAAAATATCAAGATTTAGTATGTAATGTTTTATGGTGGCGCAGATGCCGTGATTTATACGATATGATATGTCAGCGTAGATGCCATGATTTATGTTGGCATAAATGTCGTAATTATGTATGTTATGACAAAATTCATGAAAATATGATCATGTCAGATATTTCTATGAAATATGAAACAGTTATGTATCAGTATCATGAAATGTATTATATGTTACTAGAACACGAATGACTTAGTTTATTTTCACGAAGCACGGTACCGTAACTATATGTTCAAGATTTTATTTATGTTAGTGTTACCACACATCTCAGATAGAGTGTGGGAGATGACAATCGATGTGGCTTCATGGTAATGCAAGTGTCCCACTAGCAATCTAGACTAGGTGGGGCAGGCCCATCATACTTATAGACTTATGTTTGACTTAATATGGTCAATCAGCCATTGTCTGGTCTCGCCTTTGGATCGCACAACCCTGTCATGTGGGGGGTATGACATGACATCAGCTAGTTATCCATCTTAGGTATTATTTCAGTATTGTATAGTTATAGAAGATGTTTTTCATGATTACAGAAATTTGTACGATATTCATTATGATATTTACTATGATATGATGAATCGTGTTTTATTCAGAAACTATACAAATAGTTTTACATGTTATACAATTAAGTACATTCCTTGTTTATGTCACGATAATACTCATGTTGCTACACACTGATGTTAGTTTATCTCCCTTACTAAGAGATATCTCGCCCCAACATTACAAGAATTTTAGGAAGTCTAGGTAGAAGGGGGGATAAATCCCCGCAGCAATAGAGGTTGACTGAGCTACCCTGTCAAAAGGGTACGTAGTTGAGTTAGGGTCTGATTGGTTTGAGTTTATGACCCTTGGATACTTTTTGGGTCTTTTTGTGGAAAATTGTATACATATGATAGATTTAGTAGAACTATGGTATGGCTTCCGGTGTTGTGTATGGCATGTATGTAGTTTATGTTTTCCGCTGCTTAGGTATTAGAGATGTATAATAGGTTTATCCTCAGCACCCATGGGTCTGAGTTGATCATGACTATTGCTATTTAGCGGGATATTAGGATTATTATGTATATTGTTATATATGAAGGAGGAAGAAAAAAAATTATATGGTAAAATAGGTCGGTCTTACAATTTCGTATAAGAGCCTAGGTTGCTATGTTCTTTAAACTTTAGAGCACAACGAAAACAATATCAGAGTATAGGAAAAGGATTTGAAGTTTTGTTCTGCAGTTTGGAGGCAGGACTTCTGTGGTGGTTTCTTGTGTCTTTCTTGAGAAAATGATTTTATGAAAGTCATAGTACACTGTTGCTAGATTGTGTTTCTATAGTGTAGAATTGAATCTTGAATTAAGATAACGATGTCAGGATAAAGAAAAAAAAATGAGATTTTGGATAGATATGTAAATTATAAAAGTCATGTTTATTTTCTTTTCAGGATGGACCTTGGTGGTGGCAGTGCTCATGTGAGTGGTAGTGAGAGTACAGGGACCTTGGGTGTAGGCGAGGCTGATTCAGATGCAGTACTACGTAGTGTAGCTTAACAGATCATAAATGAGATTGCATGGAGCTACAAGGAGCAGGGAGGCCCATTTACAGGCCATGTATGTACGACAAAGAAATTAACCAAGATGAACCCTTGGCATTTTTAAGGGGAATTGATCCTACAAGTGCCGAACATTAGATGCAAGAAATAGAGATAGTATTGGCGGTGCTATAGTGCATGGAAAAACAGAGAGTTTTATTTACCACTTATAAACTAACAGGAAAGGCTGAAAGATGGTGGACTACAGTAAAACTATTGGAGGAAGAGGCGGTGCCTATAGCTATGACTTGGTGCCAGTTTAGAGAATTGTCCTTTGACAGATACTTCCTAGCCACTACTAGAGAAGCCAAAGTAGAGGAATTCCTGAATTTGAAGTAGGGACAACAAACAGTACAGTAGTACACGACGAGGTTCATAAAGTTATCCCAGTTCGCCCTGTATATCAATCCCGATGAAGTAAAGAAAGTGAGACAGTTTGAAAGAGATCTAAGGCGAGAAATTTATAAGCAGGTAGCAGTATTGAAAATGCAGTACTTTGTTGAGCTAGTAGACAGGGCAAGTGTGGTTGAGGCTAGTGAACAGATGGGGACAGAGGAATAAGGACAGAAGAAAAGGTCCATGCCTTCAAGCTTTCAATAGGGATCTAGTCAGGGCTAGTGGAGGAGATGAAATTATGGTAGAGGACAGAGGCAGAAGATTGGGGGCCCTGAGATTCAGGGAGTGTAGACCTACCCTGTATGTCAGATATGTGGAAGGAGACACTTAGGAGAGTGTCAAGTTAGGAGAGGCATTTGTAGTTATCATTGTGGTAGATCAGGACATTTGGTAGGAGATTGCCCTACACCACCCGGTACCGCTCCTACTCCTAGACCTTACCACGGAGGTTATCAAACACCCCGTGGAGGCCAGAAGATGAATGTAGCTCTAGTGAGGGTATATGCTTTGACGTCGGGAGACACTAAGACTGTAGGTGATGTCGTGACAGGTACCTTTACTGCCTTATCATATCAAGCTATTGTTTTATTTGATTCAGATGCCACCCATTATTTTGTGTTTGTAGGATACGGTAAATTGTATCATGTTGAGACACGAATATTAGATGTTGAATTATTGGTAGAAACATGACAAGGTTAGTGGTGAGGTGTCATAGGGTGTTAGGGGCTATCCAGTAGAAATTCAGGGGAGAGTATTACTACCTGACTTGATTGTGCTAAATGTGCATGGATTTGATGTAATATTGAGTATAAACTGGTTGGCAGCTAACTATGCTAATATCAACTGTCATCTGAAAGAGGTGATTTTCAGACCATCAGGAAAACAAGAATTCATATTTGTGGGGTCGCGGGTGCATTCCCCACCTTAGTCAGTGTCTGCCATGCAGGCGAGAAGAATACTTCTGGATGGATATCAGGGGTTTATAGCCTATGTAAAGGAGATGACAGAAAATAAATTGAAACTTATCGGTACACCAATGGTAAAGGAGTTTCTTGACATTTTTCCATGGGAAACTACCTGGGTTGCCTCCCAACCGTGGGATAGATTTTGCTATCAATTTACTTCCAGGGACGACACCAATCTATAAAGCACATTACTGAATTGCTCTAGTAGAATTGGTAGAATTAAAGGATTAGTTTTAGGATTTATTTAATAAAGGGTTTATCAAACCTAGTGTGTCACCCTAGGGAGCTCCATTTTTGTTTGTGAAAAAGAAGGATGGGTCTGTGATAATGTGCATTGATTACAAGGAGATAAAAAAAAAGTAACAATTAAGAATAGATATCCCCTATCCCTTATAAATGATTTATTTGATTAACTTTGGGGGATATGGGTTTATTCTAAGATCGACCTCATGTCAGGTTATCATCAAGTGAAAGTTAAAACTGAAGACGTCCCAAAGATAGCTTTCAGGACCAGGTATAGGCATTATGAATTTCTAGTTATGCCATTTAGTTTGACGAATGTTCCTGCTGTATTCATGGATTTGATGAATATAATCTTTCACCAATATTTAGATCACTTTTTTTGTGATTTTCATTGATGACATACTGGTCTACTCGAGGAGTTTTGAGGAGCATGAGATGCACCTAAGGCTAGTACTTCAGATGCTCAGGGAAAAGAAATTGTATGCCAAGTTTAGTAAATGTGAATTCTGGTGAGAGAAAGTTACGTTTTTGGGGTATGTTATATCAGGGGATGGAATTTCAATGGATCCTAACAAGATAGAGGCTGTAGTGAATTGGGTTAGGCCAAAGAACATCGAGGAAATCAGGAGTTTCTTAAGACTGGTGGGATCTTGCCGTCGATTTGTAGAAAGATTTTCAGCATTATCAGGGTCTCTGACATAACTAACTAGAAAGAATGCCAGGTTTGAGTGGAACAACAATTGTGAGCAGAGCTTCCAGGAATTGAAGCAAAAGCTCATCACCGTACTAGTACTGATTATTCCATGGGGAGGAGATGGTTATGTGATGTACTGTGATGCATCCTTGACGGGGTTCGGATGTGTATTGATGCAGTAGGGCAGAGTGGTAGCATATGCCTCTAGAAAATTGAAAGAATATGAAAAGAATTATCCCACTCATGATTTAGAATTGGTTGTAGTGGTTCATGCATTGAAAATTTGGAGACATTGTCTATACACTACAAAAAAATGGTTTTTAGTAACGAAAGTATTAGTGACAAATTTATTTTTGCCACTAAAAGTGAGGTATTAGTGACAGTTTCAGCAACCGTCACTAATACGGCACTATTAGTGACGGATATGAAACCATCACTAATAGTTTCGTCATTAAAAATCGAAAAATATAGCGGGAAAATATTTTTCCTGCAAAATTTATCCCGGAAAAATATTAGCAATAATTTGTGCAGTATTTGTGACAAATTTAATGCATCACTAAAAAACACTTACTAGTTACGGTTAAATAACCATTACTACTATTATTTATAGTTCAGAGTATTAGTGACGAATTTGGAGGTTCGTCACTATTAGCGCATTATTAGTGACGGATTTGGGAACTATCACTAATGCTTCCTTTATTTAAAAAAAAAAAAAAAAAAAAATTAGTTCAGAGTTTTAGTGACAAATTTGAAGATTCATTACTATTAGCTCTGTATTAGTGACGAATTTGGGAACCGTCACTAATGTTTCCTTTATTTTTATTTTTTTTTAAAAAATTAGTTCAGAGTATTAGTAATGAATTTGAAGATTTGTCACTATTAGCCATTTATTAGTGATGGATTTGAGAACTGTCACTAATACATACTTTTTTTAAAAAAAATAATGTATTAGTGACTAATTTTGAAATTCGTCACTATTGGCCCATCATTAGTGACGGATTTGAGAACTGTAACTAATAATTCTTTTAAAAAAAAAAAAAATTTCTATTAGTGACGAATTTAAAAATTTGTCACTATCACCACATTATTAGTGACAGAGTTGAGAACCGTCACTAATACTTGCCTTTTTAAAATAATAAAAAAATTTTGTTCGGAGTATTAGTGACAAATTAAAAAATTCGTCACTATTGTCCAATTATTAGTGATGGATTTGAGAGCCGTCACTAATACTTCATTTTAAAAAAATAAAAAAAAAATTTTTATCCAAATTATTACTGACAAAGTTAGAAATTCGTCACGATTGACCCCTTATTATTGACGAATTTGGGAACCGTCACTAATACTTAGTTGTTTTAGAAAAATGAAATTTTTTGTTCAGAGTATTAGTGATGAATTTTTAAATTCGTCACTATTGGCCCATTATTAGTGATAGATTTGAGAACCATCACAAATACTTCCATTTTTAAAAAAAATAAAAAAAAATTCTATTAGTGAAGAATATTTAAATTCATCACTATTGCCCCTTCCCCCTAATCTCTTATTTCCCCATTCCTCCCCCCCTCAAAAATTTCTCTCCATTAATCTCTCGCAACCCCTCCCTCCCAATCCTCCTCTCTCCATCGCCATTCGCTGTTTACTCACTAGTCGCCGTCGCTCGTCACCATTGGCTTGTTGTTGCCGTCGCAGCCCAGTTTTGCCCGTCGCCGTTGGCTACTCCGACCCCCACTGCTAAGGTTTGCTTTTTCTTATTCTTCTTCTTCTTCCTCTTCTGCAGTCTCTTTCCTCCATGGTCTACAATCATCATAACAATAAATTCTGATTTTTTCCTCCATTTTGTCCGACCGCCGCCACTAAGGAATTCTTTGGTGTCATTCTATTTTCTATTTTATGTTTTTATTTCTCTCTACATTGTAGAAATAGGTTATGACAATGCGTCTGTTTTGTTTCTTTTTTTTTTTTCTCGTTTAATTTGAGGACAGAAACAAACTTGATTTCAATTACATTTTAGTTTTAATTGTAATTTGTTACTTTTAATTATAGCTCGTTTTAGTTTTAGAGATATTAACCAAACAGGTTGTTTGCTTTTATTTTTTTATTTCTGGTTTTCCAATAGGGTGTCAGAATTAACTTTGTTTGCTGGTTTGGAGTTTTAGATGGGATTTACTTATTTGGTAATCTTAGATATTAGACTTTTGAGATCATGTGAATAGTTGGGATGTGAATTTGGGCATTAGATGTTGTTCTGGATTCTGAGAGTACTTGGAGGTTTATTTCACAACTTTACCC
This sequence comes from Malania oleifera, assembly GCF_029873635.1. NCBI lineage: Eukaryota > Viridiplantae > Streptophyta > Magnoliopsida > Santalales > Ximeniaceae > Malania > Malania oleifera. The sequence goes on along the minus strand of NC_080421.1, from coordinate 43,044,105 downwards.
TTTATTCTTTCCTCGCATTAAATAAAAATCGGACACATCCAATTTTGAGACGATATCTAGTTGAGTGATCCTTACCTAGTATTTTTCCTTGTCTTTATTGCCTTTCCATGGTCCATAATGCCATTATCCCTTCTTTTTTAATCCCTAGTGATAAATTATAAAAAATTTCATCTTAAATGATTTGAAGGTGGAGGAGCTCACATCTTTGTTTTCTTTGTTGCAGTGCCACCTTTCAAACAGGAAAAATGTTTGGGTTTGGGATTTGGATTCATGGAGAGTTTTTTCTTGTATAACCCTCTTTAATCATCTGATTAGATCTAATAGTTATTTTCTGATTCGTTGTCGTATTTGGGAGGCCTAATTTCCTTTGAAGATTAAAGCATTCATTTGGTTGCTGGTTCTTAATAGAGTTAGTTCCAACAATCTGTTGCAAAATAGGAGATCTTGAAAGGCACTATCTTCATATATTTATATTTGGTGCTTTAACAGTTCATAGACTATTTCACATTTCTTTTTGCACTTCTCATTTACCTGGGGCATGTGGACCAGATTATTTGGGCTTCTTGGAGAAAATTGGATTTGTCTAAAGACATTAGAAGATCTTTTGGCCATTTCTTTTAAAGGGTCTGAGTGGAGTAAGAATGCTGGTTGTTTGGGGAGATGTTCAGTGTTTTTTTGTTATTTGGGGGATTTGTTTGGAGAATTATGCGTGCTGGAAAGGGGTTGAATATGTCTTAGATTTAGGACAAGGTATGATATATGACATCTCATTGGGCATTCACAGTGGAGTGTTTTAAGGAAACCTATTATTTGGATGTTCAGCAGGATTGACATGCATTATTTCTTATCCTTCTGTCTGCACATTCCCTTTGTTTTTGGTTTTTTTTTTTTCTAATAACAACTTTTCTTTTTCTATCTAAAAAAGGTAAGAGCAATTGGGTATTTTTTTTGGTCTAGTCTTAATGGAACAACTATGTTTTGTTCATTACATAATTACATATTCAAATGTGAGGGATACTACACCTTAGGTTTCTTTGCATTTGCTACTTTGTAGTTGCAACACATGATTCAGGTGCTTAGGAATTAATGTTCCATAAACCTATTGTAAGGATAATTTGTGAATTTAAATTCCCACTTAATTTTCTCAAGCAATTTTTAAAATGTAGGTGATTCTTCATTTTTATGATTATTGGAAGAAAATTCAAAGTTTAAATTGTTGTTGTCCTGATCATTCTTTTCATTTATGCAATCATTTATCAAGAGTAAAGATTATATGTTCTTACATGGTCAATATGAATGTGTAAGGATAGCGACCTTCCTTTTATTGTTTCTACTGATTTGCAACCCACGGCTCCAATTGAAGGTGTTATTCAAGTGCGGGGCGATATAACAAATGCTCGAACAACTGAAGTGGTAGGGATAGGTTTTTTTTTGTCTAACATTTTTTTTCAATGCTGAGTGTAGAAGCTATTTAAGTATGATGTTTGAAATGCTATCGCTGCTTTAGTTCATGATGATTTAGAACAATTTGAATTCTTTTAAGTTAAATGTTGACCATATAAGTCCATATTGTTGAGGTTATTATTGATTAACATAAACTTGGATATTAACACTGAAGCAGGAAGCAATTAAATAGCGTGTGGATGATTGATTTTTGTTTGTTTGGCAGAATGGATGCATCTACTCATGTCATGATTGATGATTTTAGTCTATGTAGTATAGAATAACATCATTTAGAATGATTGATATGGTTCAAGTGGATTGTTCTGTGGAAATTCTAAAATGAATTTTGATTTTTTTTTTCCTAGAAATTTGGGGAGATGATTTTTTGTTTTTTTTAAAAAATGTATAAACAAGGAACATTATCAAAATCTTGAAGCATTAATGAAACAGGTAAATGTTCCTCTGATGCAAATACATGGATTAAGTTTAGGAAGTAATGATTTCAAATGACCTACTGTCGTTTTGCAAATGAAAATTTATGGTGAACATAGCAAAGAATGACTAGAGTAGGACTTAAAATATTTTTTTGGATTATTTGTGCACAGTATTTTTTGCAATGACAATATATTCTTAAAAAATTTCTTTCGATGTGTGAAAAACTGCATTCATTCTTCATTTGATGTTCTCTTTGTTTCCCCCCTTTCACCCATATGCATTTTACATTTGTTTTCTTTTTAGAATGGCAACTACTTCTTTTTCTTTCCTTTCTATAGAGACAGCTGGTTTTGAAAGAGAAGATAAAATATTTGTTTGATCTGTGGCTTTCCTTTTCCTTTTTTTTTTTTCCTTCATTTTTATTTATTCTAACGACTAAATATATTCATCAACTTTTTATCCATGGTGTGTGTGTGTGAGAGAGAGAGAGATATATGCTTATAATTATGCCTATGACTAATTAATGAACTAACCTTTCCAAACATGTGTAATGGGCCTAAGATGAACCAAAAGAAGGGTAGATGCTACATTTGTGGTAGCAAAGATCATTAGTCCTCCAATAAAAATCTTTAGCCCATCATTTACTCCATTAGTGGCTAAGACTAGATAGCATTCTCCAATATTAAAGAGTGTTTAGAAAAGGAATTATCACACAATGACACGAATCATGATGCCTTGACTTTGAGCACAAGGGGAACCATTCACTTCCTATTGATCACCTCTTTCATTTAATTTAATCTCCACTGTAAATTGAAATACTGAAATACATGCTTGTGTTGAACGCCAACTACATGACTGATGCAGTACATTTTGAATTGCATGCTGGTAGTGGATTTAGGTTCTCGCATGCTCAAACTAACTGGCATCTGCATGATGCATATTATCGTGATTTGTTTGCTTTAATCTATCAAGTTTTAGTGCAGGAATTTTTTAGGATATGTTCAATTTACAGACAGCATGGCGCCGAAATTTCATTTAAATTTTTCCAAAAAAAAAAAACCATGTACAAAGAGTGTGTTGATGCATATTGTTTTGAATAAAGAGTGTGTTCGTGCACCTTATGATCATGTATACATGTAGGACAATGTAGTATTGCTAAGTACTGATGTGTACTGAGCTTGTGGTTGCTCATTCATGTCCATATGTCTAGATGAATAACAATACTACACTGAACTCAATACTATCCACTGTTCTCAGCTATTTATATTTCTAATTTAATGGATATATTTTATATTGTGAATTGTTGCTTACTACCTGATTGCATGCTAATCTAGAATGCCTCCTCCATGGCGGATGCAGTTGATGTGTATTGCATGCTGGTAGTGGATATAGGTTCTTATGTGTCTTGAACTGAATTATAAATTACTTATTTGAACATATTAGGTACAAGTTTTAAGGGAAAATGTCCAATTTACAGTGTTGCCAAGATTTCGTTAAAATTTTTTCAAAAAAAAACCATGTATAACGATAATTATGATAAAATGAATGTTAAAATATTTTTGAAAGGATGAGTGAAATTTATGAATCTTAAGAAATGAGGCAATATAGGCTTAGTTCATTTAAAGAAACATTTATTTATATATTTTTGGTCCGGTAAGCCTAAAGCATTCATTGCTGAGCCTAAATCATTGAAAATATTAGAAACACTTGGTTAAGGATTTCGAAATTTGAAAAAGGTATAAGTTGAATATATACATAACTTAGAGGAAGCATCATCTTCATAATTCTTTAAATTAAATGCTCTCATCATCTCATAACATTCATGTCCATATGCCTAGATAAATAACAATACTACACTGAGCTCAATACTATCCACTATTCTCTACTATTTATATTATGAATTTAATGGATAGATTATATGTTGTGAATTGTTGATTGCTGTATGATTGCATACTAGTCTAGAATGCCTCTTGCATGGCAGATGCAGTTGATGTGTATTGCATGCTGGTAGTGGATATAGGTTCTCATGTGCCTTAAACTGAATTATAAATTACTTATTTGAACATATTAGGTACATGTTTTATGGAAAAATGTCCAATTTACAGACGGCATACTACCAAAATTTCATTAAAATTTTCTCAAAAAGAAAAAAAATCATGCACAATGATAATTAGGATAAAGTGAATGTTAAAGTAATAACGATTGGATTGACATCTCCATGAGTCCTAATTAAAATATTGCGTAGATAAGGTCAAATTCTAAGTTTGATTCATCTAACAAGTTGATAGGTAAATGTAATCTGCATATCTTTCAATGATTTTATTTGTATTTATTTAGTTTTACTTTTTAATTGAGAGGAAAAAGTCTAGTGTCATGGAAAAAGAGTGGTTGAAGCAAGTGGGGTGCACTCTACTTCTTATATATATACTCTTCTCCTACCATGTGTGCCAATGATGGTTACAACCTGTGCATTATAACCTTACTCTTGTTTATATGTATGTTACAAAAGATTAGAGTCATTCTAAGCATTTTCTTTGCAACGAAATTACTAGTAAACTTTATATGTATGTTATTTTGTATGTATATATATAAATATGCGCAACTTATTCTTTCATTTCCTTTCATTTTTCTCAATTCCCTTCAAAACTTTTCAAAATGCATCTATCTAAAAGGAGGAGCATGTAATGAAACATGACTCCTATTTTAAGTCCTCTCCTATTTTAAGTCATATGCACATTTTCCCTTCTATTCAACTTATCTGATTTCTCCAAAAACTATTTTATTTTTAAGGATGACAAATTGATTAAGAAGAATACAAATTAAATAATTAATTAATAAAATTTTTAAAGACGTAATTAAAATTTGCTCGCAAGCACCTAAGGGCAACAGAGGACTCAAATATTAGACATAAATTTATTTAATTGGAGATTAGGGTAGAAGGATAGACTAACCTCATGTCCTAAAAAATTAATCAACTATTTGAAAGGTCTTAAACACCATCATAGAAAAAAATTATAAAATAATTTTCATGACTAAACATGCCTAAAAGACTTTAAACACTATCACAAAAAAACAAAAAAACAAAAAAACAAAAAAAAAAAAAAAAACAAAACAAAAACAAAAAAGAAGAAGAAGAAGAAGAAGAAAATAAAACAATCTCCATAACTAAAGGTGTCTCAATCTTAAGATAATAATTACATGTATGCTTGATGAACATTATCAAATTATCGGTGGCTGATTTAGTTGCTTTGGCATTTTCTATTTTTGGTGTTCTATTCAGTTTTTTTATTGATTTGTTGGCTGCTCACTATTTTTATTACCTTGTTGGTTTCGTCTTTTGGGTCTTCCTGCACTTTTGTATCCCTAGGCCTTTAACTTGAGCTTTTTTTATTAATGAATTCACTCGGTTTTACCTTTCAAAAAATTAAAAGGTAATTACACATAATATATATAAGTAGTTGCAAGTATAGTTGTGTGTGTTTCTTCTCATGGTTATTCAAAGACCCTTTCATCCCTTCGACTTTACAGGCTACCTTTCAAGTGTGCAACTCAATGGAAATATGTGAACTCAGTGTTTAGTTTTAAATACTAACATTATTTTTTTCATTATTGATATTACTATCATACAAATTGTGTAATATGCATGATTATGAAATCTTTTCGAATTTGTTATATCATATAATTATTTTTCCTGATTATACTGAGCGCCAATTCTCTATTTGTATACTAATTTTTTTTTACGACTCTTAATTTGTAGGGTTCGCGACTGTCATAACATTAGCATGATGTATTGCATGCATGCACTACAATCGACGTCAGATGCAACTTTTGACTATTTCTTTGTAATTTTTATTGCTATTTGAACAAATAGAATTTTTGTATTTTAATTTGAATTTGTACTAGTATTTGTATTTGAATTTTAAATATTTTGAATTTTTTTTTGTTATCTGAACATATGTTATTTCTTTATTTTAATTAAATTTGTATTTGACTTCGAAATTTTGAATAATTTATGAATTTTGTAGTAATTATGGTTTCAGTTTATGTATTTGAAAATGTAATTATAGATATATAGGAATTGATAATTAAAAAAAATTAGTATTAAAGGTTTTTTAATTTTTTAGTGTGAAGGACTCAAATTCGTCACTAATAGTAGGGTACTAGTGACAAATTACAAATTCGTCGCTAATACTAGACATTAGTGAAGGATTCAAATTCGTCACTAATACTAGGGCATTAGTGAAGGATTCAAATTCATCACTAATAGTAGGCTATTAGTGACGAATTTGAATCCTTGACTAATATTGTACTATTAGTCACGAATTACAAATTCATCACTAATACCCTACTATTAGTGACGAATTTGAATCATTCACTAATGCCCTAGTATTAGTGACGAAATTGTAATTCGTCACTAATACCCAACTATTAGTGATGAATTTGAATCCTTCACTAATGCGTAGTAAATACCCTACTATTAGTGATGAATTTGAGTTGAACGGTTCTTGAATTTATAGTGATGGTATTAGAGTTTTAGTGACGGTTATGATCCATCACTAATACTCCATTATTAGTGATGAAACTTTTAATTCGTCACTAAAAGTTAGTAGTAACGGTACATATAGTAACTATTTTAAAACCGTCACTAATACCCTGATTTTTTGTAGTGGTATGGAGAGAGATGTGAAATATTTTCAGACCATAAAAGTTTAAAATACTTCTTCACGTAGAAGGAGTTGAATATGTAGCAGAGAAGATGATTAGAGCTTATTAAGGATTATGATTGTGCTATCAGCTGCCATCCAGGTAAAGCAAATATTGTAGCTGATGCGCTTAGCCGAAAGTCCATGATAGCAACATTGTCAGTAGCAGAAATTCTGCCTTATCCAGATGGACTTGGAGAGGCTAGGCGTGGAGTTAGTAGAGAGTGATCACCATGCATTTACTGCCAACCTGGTGTTGCAACCTACCCTATGGGGAAGGATTAAAGCTACTCAAAGGGATGACTCAAAATCAGCAAAGTTGATAACTAATGTGTACAATGGATAGGGAGAGGAGTTCAATATTTTTGATGACGGAGTTTTGAGGTTTTGTACCAAGCGATGCATGCCTGCAGATGTGGATATAAGAAGAACGATCCTTGAGGAGGCTCACATGTCCTTATACACAGTTCATCCAAGCAGTACTAAAATGTATACGGATCTGTGAGAATCTTTTTGGTGGAGCGGCATGAAGAGGGAGATTGCCAAATTTGTGCAGCAGTGTTTGACGTGTCATCAGGTAAAGGCTGAGTACCAAAGGCCAACGGGCCAGCTACAACCACTTTACATCTTGGAGTGGAAATGGGATCACATTTCTATAGACTTTGTGACAGGGTTACCATTGGTGCAACAAGGGTAGAATACTATTTGGACGGTCGTTGATTGACTGATGAAGACCGCTCACTTTATCCCTGTCAAAATAAACTACTCCATGGACAGATTGCCAGAAATATATATCCAAGAGATAATACGATCACATGGTGCGCCACTATCTATAATATTAGACCGAGACCCACGTTTCATGTCACGATTTTGGAGGAGCTTGCAGGAGGCTCTGGGGTCTCAGTTATCATTCAACATGACATTTTATCCTCAAACAGATGGGCAGTTAGAGAAGACGATTCAGGTGTTAGAGAATATGCTATAGGCATGTGTGCTAGATTTTGGGGGTATTTGGACCCAGTATATGCCGTTGGTAGAGTTTGCATACAATAACAACTATTAGGCTAGCATCGGCATAGCACCTTTCGAGGCGTTATATGGTAGGAGATGTTGATCTCCACTATGCTGGAATGAGATGGAAGAGAGGCAAGTGTTGGGACTAGAATTAGTACAGTAAGCGTATGATAAAGTCCGACTTATTAAAAAAAGAATCAGTGTAACTCAGAGTCAGCAAAAAAGTTACGCGGATACTCATCGCCAGGAATTGGAGTTTGATACGGGAGATCATGTGTTTCTAAAAATAGCGCCACTAAGAAGAGCTATAAGGTTTAGGAGGAAGGATAAGCTGAGCCCTAGGTTTATTGACCCTTTTGAAATACTTGAGAGGGTGGGGTCAGCCGCCTATCGACTAGCTTTACCACCAGTTTTATCTAGAATATATGATATATTTCATGTTTCCATGTTGAGGGAATATGTTTCAGATCCCTCCCATGTGGTCAGTTATGCAGAGATAAAGCTAAAAGATTCATTGTTTTATGAGGAAATACCAGTGCAGATCTTAGACAAGAAGGAACTGGAATTGCACAATAAGAAAATTTCATTAGTAAAAGTCTTGTGGAGAAATCACACAGTGGAAGAAGCTACTTAAGAGGTTGAAGAAGAAATATGACAGAAATACCTACACATATTTAGTGGGGACCAGTAGTAATCAGGATAAGATATAGGTAAGTATGATAAGTTTCTTTTTTTTAGGTTAGTCAATACATGTAAAAATTCTCTGATAGCAGGTAGTATTTTGGTTTCAAGAGAATTTTATTTTATGTATTTGTAATCTTCCAGAACCTTGAATGTAACCATGGTATTCCTCCGCCACAAGTGAGGGTAAGTAATAAAATAAGTAGCACATTTTCCTCAAAGGATGGTGTTTAATACAAATAGTAAATTTTGAGGACGAAATTTTTATAAGGAAGGGAGAATGTAGAGACCCGAAAATTTATAGCCATTAAATAATAAAGAGAGAGAAAATAGGTGGAAGAAAAAGAAATTCAAAAAGGGGACAAAGCAGGATTCGTTGGCGAACTCTCTGACTGGTTCGTCGTACACCATGTGTCTTGTCGACGAAAATATACCAAGAGTGGTGATGTCGAGCTTGAAGTTCATCGATAAAGGTTATAAGCTTGTCGATGAACTCGCTTCTTGGCCTCATCGACGAGGTGACATGTCTCGTCAACGAATCTAGGTGTATAAATATACCAACCTCGGGTTTTCAGCGATAAATTTTCATGCAAAACTCTCTCTCTCTCTCTCTCTCTCTCACTAGATTTCATCTCTCCCACCTTCTCTCCAGGTATTTGGCTTTGGTTTTTGCTGGTTCGATGATCAGAAGCCGTCACGTTACTCCTGCGAAGATTCTCTTCAAGTCTGCCAGAGTAGATTGTTGGTTAGGTCAACTTGGGCACTATCCCAAAATCTGAGTAAGTTGAGTATTTTAAGTTTTATAAGGTATTTGATATTTCTTTACTAGGGAAAATGTAATAGGTGAGATAATACTGGAGTCATGTGGGGAAAATATGGGTGTTGAGCTGAGAGCACACATAGTAGCAAGTTTGAGTTAGTTCGTGGGCTCTTCAATAAGTCAAGTAAAGGGATAAATTAAGTCGGAATTTTCATAAAATGATTTATTATTATACAACATTTATTTTCAGAAATTATGTATGATATAATACAGTGTTTGGGAAATTATTTATTATTATACAACATTTATTTTCAGAAATTACGTACGATATAATACAGTGTTTGGGAATACTCCTGTTGAACAGGGAAATGGATTTTATACATTTTAGCAGAAAACATGGTTTCAATTCAAATTTTATATTCAGAATAATATTCACATTTGTGTGGCATGAGTATGACTTTCTGTGAAAATTATGTTAAATCGAAATATTATGATTTCCGAGAATAACTATGTTATAACAGTTTTCAGAAAAACCATAAAAACAATACAGTAACTATGATTTTTAAATAATATGTTAACAGTACACAAATATCAAGATTCAGTAAGTTATGTTTTATGTTGACGTAGATGTTATGATTTATACAATATGATATGCCGGTGCAGATGTCGTGATTTACATGTTATGATATGCCGGCACAGATGTCATGATTTATGTTAGCATAAATGTCGTAATTATGTATATTATGACAGAATTCATGAAAATATGATCATGTCAAATATTTTTATGAAATACGAAACAATTATGTATAAGTATCATGAAATGTATATGTTATCAAAACCTGGATGACTTAGTTTAGTTTCACAAAACACAGCACCATAGCTATATGTTCAAGATTATGTTTACGTTAGTGCTACCACACATCTTAGATAAGTGGGAGACGGCAGTCGATGTGGCTTCATGGTAGTGCAGGTGTTCCACTAGCAGTCCAGACTAGGTGGGGTAGACCCATCATACTTACAGCCTTATATTTGACTTAGCGTGGTCAGCCAGCCATTGCTAGGTCCTGCCTTTGGGCTGCACAACCCTGTCATGTGGGGGGGTAAGACATGACATCAGCTAGCTATCCATCCTAGGTATTATTTCAGTATTGTACAGTTATAGAAGATGTTTTGCATGATTATAGAAATTCGTACGATATTCATTATGATATTTAGTATGATATGATGAATCAAGTTTTATTCAAAAACTATACAAGAAGTTTTACATATTTTATAATTAAGTACAGTCCTTGTTTGTGTCATGATAATACTCATGTTGGCATACACTGATATTAGTTTATCTCCCTTACTGAGATGTGTCTTACCCCAGCATTACAAACATTTCAGGAAATCCAGGTAGAAGGGTAAATAAAGCCCTATAGCAGTTGAAGTTAACCAAGCTACCCTGTTAGAAGGGTAAGTAGTTGAGTTGGGTTAGATTGGTTTTCGGTTATGACCTTAGGATAATTTTTGGATCCTTTTGTGGACATTTGTATACATATGACAGATTTAGTAGAACTTTGGTATGATTTCCGATGTTGTGTACGACATGTATATAGTTTATGTTTTCTGCTGCTTAGGTAAGAGAGATGTACGATAGGTTTATCCTCAGCGCCCATGGGTCCGAGTTGATCATGACTATTATAGTTTAGCGAAATATTAGAATTATTATGTATGTTGTTATATATGAAGGAATAAAAAAAATTATATGGTAAAATAGGCAGGTCATTACATAGGGTACCATAATCTAAACTCAACAGTTCCAACTAGGTACCTAAGAATTCTTTTGACTACTAATAGATGAGAGAAACCTAGCACACATATGCACACTAAACATGATATCAGGTCGACTAGTTGTAAGGTATAGGAGACTACCAATCATGCCACAATATAGTTTCACAACAATAGAGATGCCTTGCTCATCTTTATCAAGTTTGGTGGAAGAACTCATAAGAGTACCAAGACTGTTGACCCTATGGGTCATACCCTGTTTTGATTATGACAAATACTCTAGTATTTAATGATTGCCGAGTCGATGTGCAAGTTTATCTTGGTAGTATCCTATGATGGCACTTGGAGACCCGGAGGAAAACGAAGACCCTAGATATAATTTATTTGTTGTAATATATATTCGGGTTTGTAATATTTAAGTAGGAAAGGTCTGTAATAGTAATTAGGGCTTATGGCTTGTAATAATTGCATGCATCACCTATATGATTTCATAGGTAAACTCAAAATGAAAATGACCTTAGAAAGACCTTAGGGTTTTCCCTTCGGTCGACCGACACCAGACTTTTTTAGTGTATTCATAATCATAAATGACCCTAGGACGCACACATTTGCACCTATGTTTGTTAGGCACTTCGTTAGGATTTGTGTGTATTAAAACGAGACCAAAATGCACACTTTGTGCACTTTTGGTCGACCGAACCGGGCAGTTCATTCTGTCTTGGTTGACCGAATTAGGCCTGAGTTAACATTTGACCAAGGCCTTAGTCGACCAAACTAGGTACTTCAAAAAGCCCCAGTCGACCGAAATCTCCTTGGGTCAACAATTTCACCATCTAGTCGACCGAGCCTTTTTTGTACTCCAACTAGCTGGTCGACTGAGGGTCCTCGGGAAAAATCCCAATGGTCTGATTGACCGAACCAGCCAGTTCAAAATGGCCCGATCGACTGAACCTCGGAGATTTGAAAAATTGCCTTCACCGGGTCGATCGAGCCTTCAATTCAAAATCCCTCTGGTTGATCGAACCATATGAGACCTGGTCGACCAAAACTGTTATGGTCAACCGGACCTCTAGGGTTGCCTGATTTTTACCGCAGTTAAAAATTTTTTAAATAGGGTTAAAATGTTTTAAATGTCATTAAACTTTTCCTATAATACCCAATAGGTCCCTAACGGTCATATTTTCTCCCATGTCTATATATGTGACTTCATTTGTAAAAGTTATGATGGATTAGCATTTTTTATTAGGGGAGAACTCTCTGAAAACCCAAAAGCCTATACTACTTATTTTTTAGCCTCTTTCACTCATGCTTACCTTTTATTAGTGCCTACATCATTTGTAAGTGGATTGAGTGTTTGTTTCCATAGGTTTGCTCTCCTTGTCTTGATTGGTTAATACGATTTTATTGAGAGTAAAACCTAAGTACTCTTAGGGGACATCGTTAATAAGTCTCTCCTAAGAAGACTTTCATTTGATCTTCTGAGGTTGTATATTCATTGCAATATCTTGAGAAGATCGTATAATATTTTGATTGCAAAATCCTTTCATGATCACTTTCAAATATCTATTGTGCTTTATACTAAAAAAATATATTTGAAGAGATATTTGTTCATGTGATAGTGATCATTGTTGCAATATTCACTCACTCATATATTATTTGCTGAAAACAAAGATTCCACATCTTTTTGCAATCGAAGCATATACTTTAATTGATACTTACATGCTTGAGATACCCTGCTAATTGAAATACTTGAAACTTGACATCTTTGTGTGAACTTATTGGCTAAATATCTTGTGATACAAAGATTGCTTGTTTGACACTCTCACATATGCATTACACTGATAGAAAATACTTTTGAGAGTTGAACCATCTAGACCATATTGAGCTTACATATTGAATCATATTTTGGTATATGTTATTGCACGCATTTGGGTATATACTTGCTTTACACAAAAGCAAAATCATTGTAGCATTTGATTATATACACATTTGTTGTATTTCTAGGCATGGGCCTGAAGAGGGAGACTAGCCCTGGAATAGTTCTGGATTGGCTTAGACCCGATTAGGAAAGCTAGGTGCGTCATCCTGTTTAAGGCATGTAGGTTAAGGTCAACCCCGCTAATTGACTTGGTTAAGGTTGAGGTCAGCCCTGTGTTAATTTGACCTGATTGTAACTGGTGTCGCTCCACTCTTAAGTGAGCCATTAGTGGAATCCTCTGACTTGCGAGCTAGAGGCGAGGTCGTAGGCACAGTTGGCCGAACCCCGATAACATATCGCATGCCTTGTTTATATTTCCGCACTTTATATTCACCGCACATGTATGTTATGGTGTGAATGATGCGTTTGATTTAATTTCTATATCATTTTTTTTACGCATTTAGAAATTGCATAGACAGACCTTTGGTTGTGTATATATTGATGTTGGATAGATTAACCTAGGAGAAAAGTTTAAATTTCCAATTCACCCCTCCCCCCTCTTGGGAATACACCAATTCTAAGAATTGGTATCAGAGCCTCGTTGCACTTGACTTAAACATTTTTGCAAAAAGATCGCAATGGCTCACTTTGGTGTATCCCCATTCGATGAGGGACAGTCACATACTAGTCCTCCATTATTTTGTAGTGTCAACTACACCACTTGGAAATTTAGAATGACCATATTTTTAAAATCTATGGACTGAAGGGTCTGGCTTGTGACTGCTAAAGGAAGATGTACACAAATAAATGAAAATGATTTTAACATGATTAATTCACATGCCATGGATTTATTGTACTATGCTTTAGATACTAGTATTCTTCATGAGATTATGGCATGTTATAGTGCACAGGAAATCTGGGATAAACTAGAAAAGAAATATGGAGAATCCCAGGAGATGAAGATCATAACTCCTCTGAATGCTCCAAGCTCAAATGATCAGGAGGAGGTAAATCATGAGCTAAAAATCAACAAGGAGGTATATAATTCTCACTCTCGCTCATTTGATGATTCTTGTAATGAATGTTGTGATGTATCATATATTGAATCATCTATTGATAATACTATAAATGATTCATGCGATGTTTATTATGAAAAATCTTGTGATGAATCATCTGATAGCTCATGTAATGTTTTGGTTGAAAACTCATGCACTGATTCATATGATAATTCTTGTGTTAAATTGTGTGATGAATCATGCATTGAATTTACTATTGAAAGTATGCCTTCAAACAATGAACTAGATTGTACTTTATCTAAGATGCATAAACTTCTAGTTCAGATGTCTAAGCATAAAATAATTTTGAAGAATGAGTAAAAAAGAATAGCAAAGCAGTTAAAGGAGTTATAAAATTATCATGCTATTCTTGAAAAGAAAAAGATTGAGAAAATGTTGAAAATTATATGCTTGGAGAAAGAAATAGATGATTATTCTATAGCTGCACCTAAAGTTAAAAATGAAAAGAATAATCATGATAAACCCTTAAGAATTAAAAAGAAAAACTTTTTCAAGAAGGGTTCATCCTTTAAATCCAAAGCCTGCTTAGTTCAAAAAATGAAATGACACATATGGTTTAATTGCTTACTTAGAAGTGCTAGGGGCTTAGGAAAGGAAATGAAATGGATAATCAGCAAAGCAAACCCCGTAGGACCTAAGGAAAAATGGATCTAAATTTTTATTATATAATCATTCAATCCATCATTAGTTCCTAGGTTTAGGGGTTGTGATGACTGGAGGCTTAGGAAGTGGTATGTGCTTAAAATGAAATTTCTTAGTATTTCACTTTTTCCATACTACGAAATTGAATAAACTTCACTTCCAAATGGACATGAAATGTACGTCTGGTATTTAGTTCTAAATGCTTAACTCATGCTAACATAAATCACCAAGTTAAGCAACTATTGTCCATTACACAAAATTGAGTGTTAGGATTCTATCTTCTATTATATATCACTATACCCTAAACTCACTTTTGAATGTGAAAAACCTAAATCAAAATCAAGTCATCACTTTGGGCTTAAATAACTACTGATCTTAAATGACTAATATATATTGAGTGCTTCTCATAGCTATAACCAAATTAGAGGCATCCACTAGGGGATTGGTCCCTTTGAGCTTAAATTGTAAATCCTTTAATTTTGGTTTAGTCCCTCCATAGGAAATCTGTACCAAACAATGATCATATCAAGTATAGATTCATCCTTTCTCTGGTTTGTATCCTTGTTCCAAATTGTGATAATATCTAAAGGACACTTTCCAATCACCAAAGAGCATTGTTCACAACATTCACAAATCCTATATGCTCGTTGCCCAAGCATGGACATGATTACTAAGCACGAAAATATTTTTGACAAATGTCCTACTTTTGAATACTCTCTTGAACTTAAATAAAATGTTTAATCTTTAAGAGTATTCATTCTTTACTTCTCACACATAAGCTCTCAAAACGTTAAGTCATATCTTTTAGAGCTTTATGTACTTAGAAATGAGTTAAATGGCTAAAATTATTTGCACTAGGTTTGAGATCTAGATTATGAAATGAAGTTTGAAAGAAACCTATGCATGATCAGTTAAATTTAATAGTCATTCTAACTCATGCCTCTCACACATGTATTAGATTTATAAGAAAAAAGGAAGATATAGGCTTAGTACACTTAAAGAAATATCTATTGAGACTGTTTGGTCCTCTAAGCTTATTCATCCAAAGCCAAGATTAAACCACTAGAGATCTTATAACTATTGGCTAAAGAAATTAGAAGCTGACAAAGGCATTAAATGAGTCATGTGCATAACTCAGGGGGAGCTTTTATCGTTCATATCTATATAGATTTGAATGGTCTCATATTCTTATATCGTTTATGCCTTTATGCCTATATGTGCACAGCATTGTAGCACACTATCTATGATTTGATTAATGGCTGAAATATCTTTGTTGGATAGCTTATATCTCTACTATTGAGCTATACTGAATATCTTGAGTTGATCATACTACTGAATTGCATGCTTGCGTTGAAAGCCCTCTGCATGGCGGATGCAGTGATATATTTTGCTTGCTAGTTGTGGATATTAGGTTGTTGCTTGTTTTACATGGTTTATCTATTTAAAAAAAAAAAACCCACTATTAGGTAGTGGTTTTATGGGAAAATGTCCGATTTACAAACGGCATGCTACCAAAATTTTGACAGGAATTTCCCAAACCAAAACCTTGTGTTAAAGATGATTATGATGAAATTAACTTTAAAATATTTTTGAAAGGATGAGTGAAAACTCAAGTAGATAATTATTCTTCATGCTAACATAATCATCAATTGTTTAGAAAGGCTCAGATCCATCCCTATAGGAAGCGCATAAATGATCCATATGCATCACTTTCATTTATTGAATATCGAGGCTCTCGAGAATACCCAAAACATTATATCTAGTACTTAAAGGCTTATGTTTTGATATGAAATGTTCTTGGGTCATGAACATTATTGCATGCCTTAATATATATCTTCTGATGCATCCATAGTCTATAGGGACAACTATACTAATCAAATGAAAACATGCAATTGACAAATACTCAGTATAGTTGATTTTAAAGATTTGGATTGATGGCTTATACTACTAAGCATAATGAAATTAATCTTTGATTAGTATGAGTAGTTAAAGAATCTACGCACATATTCAAATTGATAGGGGAAGCATCTAGAATTAAATTACTACCCTGTTTTGCTTACTCATATGTTTAGCTTAGATCTTAAATGAATTCATTGTGGCATGCACTTGAATGAAAAGATTTTATTGAAAATCATAATCTAAAGCATGTTTATATTGCCACAACTGTTTGTACTTGCCATATGATCTTGCATGTGATTGTTGAACTCTTAAGATCATTATGGTTTTGGTTTTCTGGTTATAATTTAGTATGTGTATAATTGACAAACCAGAAAAATGTTGCTTGCTTGTTTTAAAATTAAATTTTATTTTTTTTTTTTGGGAAAGCACCCCCTATATTTGAAGCAAACATCATCTAGGGGGATATATATTTATTTATGTATATATACTTATCTACATTAACTTTTGGCAAGATCAAATTTCAAAACAAACTCTCTTTGCTCTTGCATCATTATTATTATATACATACATGTATTTCAAAATTGCATAACTTTGAGTATAGTCTTAATTGACTATCATGCTTTTAAAATGAAATGCAATGTGTCATGCATATGCGCCAAATGATTAATATTTGTTGCATGCTGAATTTATTTGATAGGATGAGTATATAAGAAATGCACTTAAGAGAACATCATCCTTGAGCTTAATTCAAGTAAGCGTGCATGCAAATATACATGGGAATTTAAGTCCCAATCTTAGAATAAATTAGTAAGAACTTAATGCCTAAAATCTCTTGCATGCTAAGTAATACTAAGAAGAATGAACATATAATGGATACACTTAAATGAAATTCATTCTTGAGCTTTAATGCACTTATGTATGCTTGAGACTATATCGGGGAGTTAAAGCCCCATCCTTGAGAAGAGAATTATAACTCACCAAGCTCCGTGGACCTATACTATTAATCGACTTTAACTTTTTGAGTCCGATTTGTTTCATTACTTATACTGTATTAAAAACTTAATGAACTCTCATAATTAATGTCAGTATAAGTAGATGCTTCCTAAACATTTCATAGTTTGCATAAATTTAGGGGGAGCTCTCAAGTAAAATTTACAAGTCTAAGAAACAAATTTTATAGTTAATATGTTTTATTGCCTTAGACTTTGTGAATATTGATTGTTGCTTGTGTGCATAATTCGTATGTCTACTCCATGATGGCCTTGGACTTTACATTTTATTGCATAATCATATTGGGCTTAATGAGTATTGATTATGACATGTAATGGCCACTTCCTTTGTCCACGTCATGATGATATTAAAATTTATATTTGATTGATGGACCATACTGAACTGTTTGAGTAGTTGTGGATAACTTGCTAGGTTTATAAACTCAAACAGGTCTTTTTTATACATGATTTGTTTTGGAAAGTCCAATTTTTAAACGACATGCTGCCGAAATTTTTTGAAAAAACTTTCCGAACTTATAGTGTATAAAAATGATATTTTCCTCTTATTTGCCTATATAAACTTAAATGGTTATCTACACCCTTTTTGTTGTTTCCAAAAGGGGGAGAAGTAGGCAAGTATTTGTCATCATCAAAAAAGGGGAGATTGTTGACCCTCTCGATCATACCCTGTTTTGATTATGATAAATACTCTAATATTTAATGATTGCCAAGTTGATGTGCAGGTTTATTTTGGTAGTATCCTATGATGGCACTCAGAGACCCGGAGAAAAATGAAGACCCTAGATATAATTTATTTGTTATAATTTATATTCGGGTCTGTAATATTTAAGTAGGAAAGGTCTGTAATAGTAATTAGGGCTTATGGCTTGTAATAATTGCATGCATCACCTGCATGATTTAATAGGTAAGCTCGAAATGAAAATGACCTTAAAAAGACCTTAGGGTTTTCCCTTTGGTCGACCGACACCGGACTTTTTTGGTGTATTCATAATCATAAATGACTCTAGGATACACACATTTGCACTTATGTTTGTTAGACACTTCATTAGGATTTATGTGTATTAAAACGGGACCGAAATGCACACTTTGTGTACTTTCGATCGACCAAACTAGGCAGTTCATTCTTCCCTAGTCTACCGAATCAGACCTAGGTCAACAGTTGACCAAGGCCCTGGTCGACCGAACCAGGTACTTCAAAAAGCCCTTGTCGATCGAAACCTCCTTGGGTCAACAATTTGACCAACTAGTCAACCAAGCTTTTTTGGTACTCCAACTACCTGGTCAACTGAAGGTCCACAGGAAAAATCCCAACGGTCTGGTCAACCGAACTAGCCAGTTCAAAATGGCCCAGTCGAACGAACCTCAAAGATTTGAAAAATCGCCTTCACCTGGTCGACCGAACCATATGAGACCTGGTCGACCGAAACTGTTATGGTCGACCAAACCTCTCGGGTTGCCCTGATTTTTACCGTAGTTAAACATTTCCTAAACAGGGTTAAAATATTTTAAATGTCATTAAACTTTCCCTATAATACCTAATAGGTCCCTAACAGTCATATTTTCTCCCATGTCTATATATGTGACTTCATTTGTAAAAATTATGATGGATTAGCATTTTTTATTAGGGGAGAACTCTCTGGAAACCCCAAAGCCTATACTACTCATTTTTTAGCCTCTTTCACTCATGCTTACCTTTTATTAGTGCCTACATCATTTGTAAGTGGATTGAGTGTTTGTTTCCATAGGTTTGCTCTCCTTGTCTTGGTTGGTTAATACGATTTTGTTGAGAGCAAATCCTAAGTACTCTTAGGGGACTTCGTTAATAAGTCTCTCCTAAGAAGACTTTCATTTGATCTTCTAAGATTGTATATTCATTGCAATATCTTGAGAAGATTGTATAATATTTTGATTGCAAAATCCTTTCATGATCACTTCCAAATATCTATTGTGCTTTATACTAAAAAAATATATTTGAAGAGATATTTTTTCATGTGATAGTGGTCTTTGTTGCAATATTCACTCACTCATATATTATTTGCTGAAAACAAAGATTCCACATCTTTTTGCAATCGAAGCATATACTTTAATTGATACTTACATGCTTGAGATACCCTGCTAATTGAAATACTTGAAACTTGACATCTTTGTGTGAACTTATTGGCTAAATATCTTGTGATACAAAGATTGCTTGTTTGACACTCTCACATATGCATTACACTGATAGAAAATACTTTTGAGAGTTGAACCATCTAGACCACATTGAGCTTATATATTGAATCATATTGTGGTATATGTTATTGCACGCATTTGGGTATATATATGCTTTACACGAAAGCAAAATCACTGTACGATTTGATTATATACACATTTTTTGTATTTCTAAGGCATATAGGTTGAGGTCAGCCCCGCTAATTTACCTGGTTAAGGTTGAGGTTAGCCCTGTGTTAATTTGACCTGGTTGTAATTGGTGTCGCTCCACCCTTAAGTGAGCCATTAGTGGAATCCTCTGGCTTGCGAGCTAGAAGTGGGGACGTAGGCACAGTTGCCCGAACCTCGATAACATATCATGTGCCTTGTTTATATTTCCGCACTTTATATTTACCGCACATGTATGTTATGGTGTGAATGATGCGTTTGATTTAATTCCCATATCATTTTTTTTTATACATTTGGAAATTGCATAGACAGACCCTAGGTTTTTTATATATTACTGTTGGATAGATTAACCTAGGAGAAAAGTTTAAATTTCCAATTCACCCCCCTCTTGGGAATACACCAATTTTAACAAAGACTTTTACCATCTTCCATATTAAAATTTTTGAGCAAGCCCCTAACATATTTACATTGCAATATAATTGTTCCATGTTTAGCTTGTTTAATTTGAAGTACTAAGAAGAATCTCAATTCACCCATTATGCTCATTTCAAATTCACTTTGCATGCATTTGGCAAACTCATTACACAAATCATCATTAGTTGTTTCAAAAATAATATTATCAACATAAATTTGAACAAGAAGCATATCATCATTTTTTGATTTGATAAAAAGTGTAGTGTCAATTTTGCCCCTGGTAAACCCATTTTCTAAGAGAAAACCACTAAGCCTCTCATATTAAACTCTAAGAGCTTGTTTCACTCCGTACAAGATTTTGGATAGTTGGTATACATGATCAGGATATTTATGATTTTCAAAACCGAGAGGTTGTTCTGCATAAATCTCTTCATTTATATAGCCATTTAAGAAAGCGCTTTAACTTCCATTTGATACAATTTAAAGTTCTTAAAAGCGGCATAAGCAAGCAACATACGAATGACTTCCATTCTAGCTACGGGGGCATATGTTTCCTCAAAATCTATCCCTTCTTCTTGATTATATCCTTAAGCAACTAGTCTAACTTTATTTCTAGTTACTACCCCATTTTCATCCTTTTTGTTTTTATATACCCATTTAGTTCCAATAATAGTATGATCATCGGGCCTAGGAACTAGGGTCCAGACTTTGCTTCTTTCAAATTGGTTAAGCTCTTCCTGCATAAACATTACCCAAGATTCATCCACTATGGCTACCTTAATGATTTTGGGTTCTTCTTGGGATAGAAATGCAAAATGACTCACTAGGTTTCTTAAGGAGGATTGGGTGGCTACACCACATGAAAGTTCACCTATAATTTGATCTAAAGAATGGTTCCTAATGAGTTTTCAATCCCTAGGCAACTCTTGAACCTCGACTTTCAACTTTGTTTTCTTCAATTGATTTATTATTAATTTATGAATTTTTGTCCACGTTACTTTCAATGGATAGCTTATCTAGTCCTTTTTTAATATCAATATCATCTTTATCATCTCTTTTAGAAAATGGATTAGATTCATAAAAAAAAAAACATGAATAGATTCAATAACAGTTAATGTTCTTTTATTAAAAAGTCTAGATGCTTTACTGTTAAGTGAGTAACCTAGGAAAATACCTTTATCAGATTGAGAGTCAAATTTCCCTATGTGTTCATTATCTCTAAGTACAAAGCACTTACAACCAAAGATATGAAAATAGGAAATGTTAGGTCTATGGTTGTTCCACAATTCATATGAAGTCTTATTAAGTGAGGGCCTGATTAATACTCTCTTCATTACATAACAAGCAATGTTCACTTCTTTGGCCCAGAAATATTTGGGCAATTTGTGTTCATTAAGCATAGTCCTACCCATTTCTTGCAAAAACTTATTTTTTATTTCTACAACACCATTTTGTTGTGGGGTCCTAGGTGCAGAAAAATTATGTGAAATGCCTTCTAGGTCACAATAGTTTTATATGCTATCATTTTTTAATTCAGTCCTCCTATCACTTCTTATGTGTATGATTTTATAGACTTTTTCATTCTGAATTCTTCTACATAGTTTACACGATTCATCCTTATAAGAAAGAAATAGCACCCATGTATAATCATCCACAATAACAAAAGCATACAATTTTTGACCTAGACTTTGAACTTGATTAAGACCAAATAAATCTAAGTGTAGCATTTCAAGTGGTCTAGTGGTGGATATGAATTTCTTTTTCTTAAAACTTGATTTAGTTTGCTAACCCATTTGACATGCATCACAAATTTTATCTTTTACAAAATGAGTTTTTGGCAAGCGTTTGACTAAATTATTTTCACATGTTTTTTGACAAAAGGTCCATACTAGCATGTCCTAAATGTCTATGCCACAACCAACTAGCTTCGTTTATTATAGAAAAACATGTAACTTGTTGAGATGCTAAATTATCAAAACTAGTGGTGTATATATTTTCATAATGTTTAGCAGTAAAAAGTACTTTATTATTAGATTTACTCTCAACAATGTATTTATCATTTTCAAAAGATACTTTATACCCTTTATCACACAATAGGCTAATACTTAAGAAATTATGTTTCAAGCTATCAACCAACAATACATTATCAATAACGAGAGAAGGTTCGTTACCAACCTTACCTATGCCGATCATTTTCCCTTTTGTGTTATCCCCGAATGTCACGAATCCTCCTTCCTTGGGAGTGATAGATGCGAACTTGACCTTACCGCTGGTTATGTGCCGTGAGTAGCCTCTATCCAAGTACCATTTGTCCTTGGAAGAGGACGACCTTAAGCATACTTGCAAAAATATCTAAGTAACTGACGCTGGTCCCCAAATTCTATTGGGTCCAAAAGGGTTAGTTCTTGATTCACCCTTGACTCTCCACACCTTTTAAATTTTTACATGCTTGTTTATAAATGGACACTCAAACTGAATGTAACCAATCTGTTTGCATTTAAAACATATCAATCGACACCAAAGATCTTTAAGTGGAATTTGGGAATTTGATTTTCAAGTAAAATATCCCAAGTAAAGATCAAGTCGTCTCACATTTTCAATACCATTAAATCCGAGACCCTCTTTGCTAAGAAAGTTTCTTTGGGCCCTAAGGAGTTTTTCAAAATTGCGTGGGCCCTTAGTGAATTTGTAAATAATTTTGGAGCTATCCTCCAATTTTCTTTCAAGCTCAGCCATTTTCAAATTATTTTCTTCTTGCCAAGAAGCATCAATAGATTTTCCCAATTCAACAAGTTTTGAATAAATTTCACATTTTTTTTTTCAAAAAATTATTTTCCTTGGTCATTTTATTTAGCAATTTTGACATGCGAATATATTCATATTGCAATTCTTTAAAAGTAGGCATGCTATTAGAATCACAATCATCATCAGAATAATATGAAGACAAGGAATAAGAAGACGATACCTCATCATCTCGTGCCATCATGCACAAGTTGGCAACCTCAGAGTCGTCGTTGCAATATGAATATGAACTGCTGCTATTTTTTCCATCCCACGAGGTGCCTGCTTTCATGGTTTTCTTCATTTTCCTAGACTCCTTTATCAACAACAGGCAATCAGGTTTGCTATGCCCGACCTTGTTGCAAATTTAGCATGTGGGAGTGTTTAATTTTATTTTCTTTTACTAGACTCTCCCTTCTTGGATATTGAATCTCTAAATTTTATGTATAGCCTATTATTCTTCCTAAAGAACTTGTTGAATTTTCTAGTAAGCATAGTCATGTCATCTCCAGATTCAGGTTCACTGCACTCACTAGATGTATTAGTAGACATTTTTAAGGCAGTCACTTTCTTCATTCTATTGTGCTTATTTTGTCTCTCATTAATAGCTAACTCATAGGTGATAAGTGAACTTGTTAGTTATCTAGTGACATAACCTTAAGGTCCCTACCCTCAGATATGGCTATAGCCTTTGCTTCCCAAACAAGAGGCAAACCCTGAAGGACTTTCCTAATCATCTCATACGTAGGATAGGTCTCACCTAATGCATGCATAGAATTAATGATGTGTGTGAATCTAGTGTACATGCTCTATATGGACTCACCAGTGTTCATCCTAAATGCTTCATACTCACTGGTCAACATATCAATCCTACTATCCTTCACATCTCTAGTACCTTCATAGGTGACCTCTAACTTATCCTATATTTCTTTAGCAGATGAATATGCCATAACTTTGTT
Source organism: Malania oleifera (assembly GCF_029873635.1). Classification (NCBI taxonomy): domain Eukaryota; kingdom Viridiplantae; phylum Streptophyta; class Magnoliopsida; order Santalales; family Ximeniaceae; genus Malania; species Malania oleifera. The sequence goes on along the minus strand of NC_080421.1, from coordinate 43,020,224 downwards.
AAATTCATTAACATCAAGTCCATAATAGATATTATTCATGGAAGTAGCATTTAAACTAACAGCTTTCATATCCTCATCAATATATTCATCTTCTATCTTAGGAATTTTAGTTTCACCTTCAGTTTTCATGGGAACATAGTTTCCCTTAGAGACAACTCTCCACACCTTCTAGCCAACATTCTGAATATAAATATGCATCCTATGTTTCCAGAATGTGTAATTGACACCACTAAAAATTGGAAGACCTGTGGAAGAGGGTCCCTCAGGGAAAGGGGTTACAGCATTATGAGCCATCTAGATCTTTTTTCAGAAAACCATTTAAGTCTAAACTACTAGGCTCTGATACCAATTGTTAGCTTTATTGTAATCTCAAAAGAGGGGGGTGCATTGGTATTTTAAAATTTTCTCTCCTAGGTCAAATATCCAGCACCATTATTACACAACCCTAGGGTCAATCTAAAGCAAATAATTAAATGAATCAATAAATGCAACTCAAATTAAATTGTGTAATTAATTACTCAAGTAAGCACAGTAAATCAAGAAGGGCACCAAGTATGTTATCAAGGTTCGGAAAATGTGCCTACATCCCCGCCTTGGCTCACAAGCACAAGGATTCCACTATGACTCACTTAATGGATGGAGCGACACCTAACACAACCAGGTCAATTAACGGGGCTGACCTCAACCTATACAATCATTATGGGCTAGATTATCACCCCTTCAGGACACGCCTAGGATACAACAGATTCAAAATATAGTTTGTGTACAAAATATATGCTTCTCAAACAAACAGACTTGCACCAGTATAATCAACACACTATAGTATGATAGGATATGATAAGCTCAATGTAGTCTTAATGTCTACCCTCAAAATAATGCTAGTATACCAATCAAAATGTGAGAGTGTATGTGTTAGGATCTTTGTGTCAAGATAATAATATCAATCACACGATGTAGCAACAAAGATCTTCAGCATACAAATAAATATCTCAAAATTTTTTTCTAAAAAATAAGCACAAAAGATATTTGGAATCGGTTTGTAAAAATTATTTCACAAAAAAAATACAATACAAGCTCTTGAGTATTGCAATGATAATGCAAAACTCACAAGCTCTAAGGATTTTTCTTAAGGAAGACTTATTGACAAAGTCTTCTAGAAAAACTCTAAGCTTACTCTCAAGTAAAAATAAATCTCAATCAAACAGAGCAAATGAGTGTGTAAGCCTTATAGGATAATCACAAGAGCACTCTCACTAAACAATTTTTGCAATGGGAATAAGTAAGAATGGAAGTAGAGAGCTTGAATATGAGAAATAGGGTTTCTGAATTTCAAAGAGAATTGGCTAATGATATTTGCTAGTTGGTTGCTAATCCAACCAAATGAGGGGGTATATATAGACACCCTAAAAATTATAACCGTTCAGGAACCATTTGGTATTTTTGAGAAAGTTTAAATAGGGTTAATAAAAATTAACCACGCTTTGTCCTCAGTAAAATTCGAAAGACTTGAGAGGTTCGATCAACCATTTTTAGGGTTCAGTCAACCAGATTGCTCAGTTCGGTCGACTATAGCATTTTTGAACTGAAGTATTGGTCGACCAGACTTGAGGCGATTTTTGAAACTCTGAGGTTTGGTTGACTGGGCTAAGTTTGGTTGACCGAATTTGCATGTTTGGTTGATGAGGCTACTTTACAAATAGGAGTTCGGTCGACCAGGTCGTTGGAATTTTCCCACATGTCAGTTCGGTCGACTAGGGCGTTGACGCTCATTTTAAGGATAGTCGACCAAATGGTCAAACTTTTAACCCTAGGGAGGTTTGGTCGACCGAAGGTCTTAGTTTGTTTTGGTTTAGTCGACCGACCATATAAATTTTTTTCATTTAAGTCCTAATTTCATTTGATGTCACCCCTATTCACATGATTATTACTTCTAAGATATATAGGGGCTTTGTCATGCAATATATTTGAACCTATGGCCAGTTTAAGGTGTTTGAGCTTATCAGTCCTATCATGCATGTAATGCATTAATTATTACAGACCTTTCTTACTTAAATATTACAGACCAAAATTAAACTTAATTAAATTACAACAAATAAAAATTCTGGGTCTTTATCTTCTTCAAGTCCATGTGCACCATATGAAGCTTCAAATTGATCTTGAACACAAATTCATCAAATATTAAATACCAGAGTATTTGTCATAATCAAAACAGGATATGACCTATAAACTAAACACTAGCTTTTAGAAAAGGTTCATAAGGACTTTCAACTTTATCTTTAAGCCTCCTTGTCAACTTTTAATGCTTGATGTTGAGTTTGAATGGATCAAAAAGTGTCAAAATTGTTTTGATCAGTTAAAAACATTTCTCACCACTGCACCTATCATTTAGCCCCCTTGACTGGTCACTTTTGAAATAATGTGTGATGCAAGTGACTTTATTGTGGGAGTTGTACTTGGACAGCAAAAAGATAAGCTACCATATGTCATATACTAAGCTAGTAAGACTTTAAATGTTACTTAAAAGAATTATGCCACAAAAAAAAAAAAAAAAAGGAATTACTAGCTAAAGTCTTTGTATTGGACAAGTTTAGATCTTATCTTCTTGGTTCACCTGTTATAATATTCATTGATCATACAACTTTAAAATTTTTATTGTCAAGAAAGTACACCAAGCCGAGGTTGATAATATGGATACTCTTACTATAAGAATTTGATCTCATGATAAAAGACAAAAAAGGAGTGGAAAATGTAGTGGCGGATCATCTTTTTCGGCTTACACCTTAAATTTCTGGGAAGTTTCCTTTAATTTTTTATTATTTTCTTGATGAGTAATTAATTTCAATTGAAACTTTACCATGGTATGCTAACCTTGTGAATCTCTTAATCATAGGACAGACTCCACCTCAATGGAATGCTCAAGACATCAAAATGTTGAAAGCTGAAGTTAAGAATTTCTTTTACGATGATCCCTACTTTTTTAAATATTATCCAAACCAAATCATTAGGAAGTGTGTGCCTAACAGTGAGATTCCTGGTGTCATAAATTTTTGTCATACAGAAACTTGTGGTGGACATTTTTCTGCCCACAAAATAGTGGCTAAAATTCTTCAAAGTAGATTTTATTGGCCAACTATGTTCAAGGATGCTTTTAGTTTTTTTAAAACTTGTGAACCTTGTAAAAAATTAGGAGGAATCACTAGGAGAAACATGATGCCTATGCAACATATACTAGTGATTGCAATTTTTGATTGTTGGGGAATAGATTTTATGGGACCATTTCTTCCTTCTTATGGCTATTTATACATTTTGTTTCCTATTGATTATGTTTCTAAGTGGGTTGAGGCAGTCCCTTACAAATCTAATGACTATCAAGTTGTTTTAAAATTTTTGAAAGAAAACATTTATGCAAGGTTTGACATGCCTAAAGTTATAATCAATTATAAAAAAACTGGTTTTTAATGATGAAAGTATAAGTGACAATTTTAATTTCATTACTAAAAGTGCAATATTATTTATGGTTTAAAAAACTGTCACTAATAATATTCTTCTAGTAACGAAATTGAAGGCGTCACTAATATTTTCGTCATTAAAAACCACTTTTTTGGACTCAAACTATCGCCGGAAACTAATAGTGAAATTATTTATTTATTTGTATTAGTGACAAATCCAAAGCATCACTAATAGTCATTTATTAGTTATAATTTATAAAAATCGTTACTAATAATGCATTATTGGTTAACCATTGGTCTGTAACCGTATTATTTATTTGTGCTATGAGTGATGGCCACGTATTTCTTCCCTTCCCTGCCCTCAAGCTCCTCATAAATAAAATCTTTCTTACTAGTTAATTTTGAAGGAAAAAAAAAAAAAAAAAAGGAAGAAGAAGCCAACATTAATTAAAATCGAAACATGTAAAGAAAAACAAAAGACCTATATTTTCCAAAATATATAAAACAAAATAAAGACCACCTACAATTTGTTGAAAAGAAAATCGTTGACATAGCTAAGCTAAGCATGCTTGGAGTCAGCCTGCCTGCTACTCACGCAAACATTCTTATTAACAGAAAAGCCTAAAAATGGAGACTGCGCTGCTTGCGGATACAAACACACACGCCGTTTGAAGCACGACCAAGTCATAACTCGCTAGTAATAATTTCCAGTGGGGTTTGCATGGACTTGCTGCTGCTGCATGGAGGCATGCCCGATTCAAATCCGCACAAACCTTGGTTTCCCATGTAACTTGTGAACGGTGCATTTTGGAAAGCTGTACCATTTGGGATTGGACCATCCAAATTATTAAAGGAGAAATCGAGAAGGACTAGATTAATCAAATTGGACAGTGTTTCCGGAATTCTTCCCGACAAATTATTGCGGGAAACGTTGAGATTCTTCAACTCGGTAAGCTGCCCCAATGTATGAGGAATTGTACCTGAGAACGAATTGCTGCTAAGATCCAACTTGTTCTGCAATTTAGTTAAGGTGCCCAGCTCAGAGGGTATGTTACCAGATAGGCGATTTCCGCCAAAATCTAGGCTCGATAAGCTCCCACAGTTCTGGAGCTCTTTTGGAATGCCTCCTGTGAAGCTGTTACCCGAAAAGTCGAGATAGTCGAGCTTAGTTGAATTGCCTAAACTTGAAGGGATCTCACCGGAGAATCGATTGTCACTTAGATCAATGTGCAGAAGGTTTGGATGTGATCCAAATACATCTGAAATATTTCCTGTGAGCTGGTTTCGGTCGAATCGGACTCTAACTAGTTCTGAGCAGTTCTTCAAGCATTGTGGCAGTGGCCCGGCCAAACTATTGTTATTCGCTGTAAAATATCGCAGGCCAAAACCGCTGCATAGTTTGTGTGGCAGAACTCCGGAGAAGTTGTTATATGAAAAGCTGACGAAGTTCAAAGAGGGACTATTCATCCCAAAATTCTGTGGAATGCTGCCAGAAAAATTATTGGAGTAGACAGAGAACAATTGTAGGTTGGAAAGCTGAGAAATAGTGTTTGGCAACTCTCCCTGTAATTGATTTGTGTTGAGATCAATCTTAACAATTGAAGAAAGTTTTCCAACGTCTGGATGAATAGTGCCACTGAACTCGTTGGAGAAAAGTTGTAAGGATTTCAGGTTTGTGAGACTCCACACTGTTTGAGGAATCGAACCTGAGAGCTTGTTTCCCGAAAGGCCTAACCACCCTAACTCTGTCAAGTTCCCGATCTCCGAGGGTATTGAATCAGAGAGATTATTATTGTATAGAAAAAGGATAATAAGATTTGTCAATAGTCCTATTTGGGATGGAATACTGCCAGTGAAGTTATTGTTTTGAAGTTGCAGAGAGATTAGTTTGGTCCAACTGGAGAGGAAAGAAGGCAATAACTCCCCGGAAAGTAAATTCTCAGACAAGCCAAGTTCAGTTATCTTGGTCAAATTGGTTAAGGACAGAGGCAATTCCCCAGTGAGAGAATTCACAGCTAGAGCCAAATAGGTGAGGTCGGTACAGAGGCCAAGCTCAGGAGGAATTGTAGAATTCAACTTGTTCATCCTTAGGTCTAGTCTCTGAAGTTTTCGGAGCTGGCCTATTGAAGAAGGAATTTTCCCTTCAAATGAATTGTTAATCAAGTGAAGGACTTCAAGGTTGGAAAGTAGACCAATCTCTTCAGGAATAGACTCATTGAATTGGTTATCTGTAAGTCGAAGATCTTTGAGATCAGTCAACTTGGAAATATTCAATGGCAGTGGTCCTTGAAACAAATTATCAGTGAGATTGAAGTATTCAAGCTTGCTCAGATTGGAAAACACTGATTGGGGTATCCCTCCGACGAGGTTATTTTGGGACAAGTCAAGATACACCAGGTTTTGGCAGTTGGATATGAACTTTGGGAACTCTGATCTAATTTCATTTTCAGAAAAACTAAGGTGAGTAAGCTGGGGAAAGCTAGAACTGGTTGACCACTCCGTATATTCTAAATTGTTTTTTCCCAAGTCCAAGTGCTCTAACTTTTGAAGGCTTGTAATTTGGAAAGGCATGGTGCCATTGAGAGTGTTGTTGTAAAATACAAGGTACTGAAGCTGGGACAAGTTTCCGATCCCTGGAGGAATGTGGCCAGTGAAATGATTGTTGCTCAAGTCCAACAACGCGAGATTACGAAGATTCGAAATAGCAGAAGGTATCGAACCTTGGAGGTTATTGTTGCTGAGGTTAAAGTACAGGAGATTGGGAAATGAGGAGAAATTGAATTGCTGAAGTGTTCCGGTAAGGTTGGCATTGAAGAGGTTTATCTCGGATATGGTATCAGCAGAGCTGCAAACAATGCCTGGCCAGTGGCAATAGTCTTCAATGTGGGCGATGGACCAAAAACTGAGATAAGGAGAGGAAGAAGAAGAAGACAAGCTGTCCTTCCACTGGAGAAGAGCCTTCGCTTCTTCAATGCTTGCTAATGTGATTTTCATTGGAAGCAAGGAGAGGAAAAGAAAATAAAGAACGAAGAAATGCTTTTGAAACATTTTGATGTCTACCTTAAAACCAACTTCTTTTGCTCTGAGACTCCTTATGTTTTACACCGCCGGCCCGTTTGCTTATATAGAATGTGAACACCTGCGAAACCAGAGAGAGAGAGAGCGAGAGAGGCGGCTACTAATTAACAAAATATCTTCAAATCTTATGGCACGGTTGCAGGATTGCAGAAACAGTAATGCTGTACTTGCGGACCCCAGACTTTTTCTTGTCCATTATTTTTAAAATAATTGTACTATATTCATACTCACAAAGCAGTGGGTATATATTTAAAGTAGCAGGTAAAAAAAAAATTATATAACTTTTGATAAAAAAACATAGCATTAGTATTGTAGATCATCAACTAGCATGCAGTTTACAATATTCAGGATATAGTGACCAATAGAACACAATAGTATCATTGGGCATCCATTAAGAGTTGTTTTCAATAGATTCAGAAGACATAATAAGTGAAAGTAATTGTTCAAAGAAAAATGCAAGATAAGTACCAACAAGGTACAAGCATATACAAGAAAAACAATTGTTTTCATCATGTAAGAGAAAATGAACAACTAATCCTTATCAATATCATCACCACCAGATGAGGTCTCGTCCTCCTTATTATCATTTTCATCCTCATCACTCCAACTCACTACCATGGGAGCTTTCCCTTTTGATGAGGAAACATTGCCTGTGTTGCTTTCAATTCGTTCGAGCTGCTAATCGAAAGAACTAAATGTGGACTGTATTGACTATTGGAGTGCATTATATTTTGAGTCCATATCTCCATGAATGACACTCAATTGTGAATCCATGTCATGACGAAAATCCATAAACTAGGAAGGAGCAATATTGGTAGCACCAATAGGAGCAAGTGGCTTTTCATGTTGTCGATCTTGGCCACGAGTTTGATCTTCTTGTAATTCTATATTCACATTTCCTTCCCTAGATTTACCGGGCTTAGGTATCCACCCAAGTGCTCGATCTAAAACATATCCCATGAGTTTCACGGTGGTTGATGAAAATTTATGATAGGATTTTCGTTTAATGAATAAAGTGGATGAGCGAGTAACACCGAGATACTCAAAGATGAGATTTAGAGCTCCTCCATAAGAGAAAATGACTTGTCTCGATTCTTCCTTGGAAATCATCCATTTGAGTATCAGGGTTGGAAGATCAAGACAGTTGCCCTTATTCTTGATTATAACCTTGTGCTATCAATCTAGCTTTATTATGTATAACAATTCCATTTTTATCCTTTTTATTCATATAAATCCATTTAGTGTCAATCACAGAATGATCATTGGGTCTAAGAACTAACTTTCAAACTCTATTCCTTTAAAATTGATTTAATTCCTCTTGCATGGCTAATGCCTAAGAATCATCATTGATTGCATCATTAATGTTCTTAGGTTCCTCTTGAGATAGGAATGAACAATGATCACACAGATTCTTTAGTGAAGATCTAGTGGACACCCTTCGTGATGGTTCACTAATTATTTGGTCCTTAGGGTGGTTCTTCACAAATTTCCATTCCTTAAGCAATTCACCTTGTTCTAGAGAGTCATCATTAGAAGCATGGTTCTTTGGTTTCAATGCTCTCATCTTTGATTTCATGAATTGTTATTTCTTCTAAACTCTTTATTATATTAAGATCATCATTATCAGTGGTTTTAGAAGAAAATGGATTAGCTTCATCAAATACAACATGTATGGATTCTATAACAAATAGTGTTCTTTTGTTGTAAACTCTAAATGCTTTGCTATTTAGAGCATATCCTAGAAAAATTCCTTCATCTGATTTTGCATCAAATTTTCTTAGGTCCCCTTTATCATTTAAGACAAAACATTTACATCCAAATACATGAAAGTATGAGATATTTGGTCTCTTTCCTTTCCAAAGCTCGTAGGGGGTTTTATTCAAGTTCGCTCTAATTGAGACTCTATTCATTACATAATAGGTGGTGTTTACCATTTCAGCCCAAAAGTATTTAGGCAGGTTATGCTCATTTAGCATACTCCTAGCCATTTATTGTAGTGATCCATTCTTTCTCTCAACAACTTCGTTTTGTTGAGGTGTTCGTGGTTTTGAAAAGTTGTGAGAAATTTCATTTTCATCACAGAAGTTTTCAACATCTTTATTTTTAAAATCTCCACCTATATCATTTCTTTTGTGTAAAACACCATGCCCTTTTTCATTTTAAAGTTTCTTACATAGGTTGGTGAGCATTTTACACACCTCATCCTTGGAGGATATGAAGGTGAACTTGGAGTAGTCATCAACTATGACGAATGCGTATTGTTTTCCTCCTAGGTTTTGTGTTTTAGTGGGGCCAAACAAATCTAGATGAATTAATTATAGTGGCCTTCCAATGGAGATTAGTTGCTTCTTCAAGCACCACAGACTTTGTCTTTTGTGAACTTTGTGTTGGGTAAACCCTTAACTAAGTTCTTCCTACCAAACGTCGATAATAGGTCCATGCTAGTGTGTCCTAATCTCCTACACCATAGCCAATTGGTTTCATTTAAGATTGTAAAGAATTTTACATCTTGAGATACTAAGTTTTCAAAGTTAATGCAATATACATACTTAACTTGGTTTGCAATGAATAGTATTTCATGTTTTTCTGTGTTTTCAACTATGCATTTGTCCTTTTTAAAGATTATGTCAAAACCTTTATCACTAAATTGACTAATGCTAAGAAGGTTATGCTTTAAACCTTCAACCAATAATACATTCTCAATTATTAAAGATGGCTCCTTACCAACTTTGCCGATGTCGATAATTTTACCCTTAGTATTGTCTCCAAAAGTGACGTGTCCACCTTGCTTTAGAGTTAATGACGTGAACTTGGGCTTATCTCCCGTCATGTACCTTGAGGATTAATTGTCCAAGTACCACTTGTCATTCGAAGGGGTGGACTTAAAACATACCTACAAAAGGATTCAAGTTGTTACTTTAGGTACCCAATCCTTCTTAGGTCCTTTTAGGTTTGTTTTAGAGGTTTCTTTGACTCTCCATACCTTTTTAGTTTTAACATGTTTTATTTTAAATGAATATTCAAATATTATATGTCCCTTCTTCTTACACAAGAAATATGTGGTGTGTGCATATGCATTGGTTGAGGAGGTGCAGACATAGTTTTTAGAAGCTTTTACAAAATATCCCATGTAGAGGTTCTTTTTCCTCCTACTTTCTATTCCATTAAATCCAATGCTCTCTTTGTCTAAGAACATCTTTTGAGACCCAACCCTTTGTCAAAATTTTCTTTTCCTCTTGTGAAATTGTATATGATATTAGATTGGTCTTCTATCTTTCTTTCTAGACTAGTTATTTCTGAGTCTTTCTCACTTTCACAATTGGCTTGTAACTTTACATTTTCTAGTTCTTTTGACATCTTGTTGATCTTACTTTCTAGTTTAGCAATATAAAAATCATATTCTTTTTCAATGGATTGAGTTGACTCCATTTTCTTCATTAACATGTCATTCTTGCTTTTTAGTGTGTTGTTTCTCTTAGACACCTTGACAAAACTTTTATGCAATTTAAATAGTTCAATTTTCATTTCAGTGTATGATGGCATGCTTTCATAGGATTTATTACATGATTCATCACTAGTGTCATTGAATAAGTTTGAGTAAGAATTTACCTCTTCATTTATCACCATGAAGCAAAAGTTTGCCACTTCTTGATCACTCGAGTCGCTTTCCGAGCTGCTTAAGCTGGAGTCATCCCAAGTTGTGGCTTTCATTGTTTTCTTCTTTTCTTCTTAGATTCTAATGTAGGATGGGTATGGTTGGCCTAGTCCTATGGACAACCCTCAAGCAAGTACATGCACCTAAACACTTTAATTTAAGAATTCAATCACCAAATGTAAACATTATAAATTGTGCTATGATTCACATGTTGTAAGGGTTTTGAAATGGCATATGATCTATCCACAAATTAAGTCCCAATTGTTCCTTTATTAAGGAATCAAGTTTTATGCAGAAAAAGATGCTATTTCAAAATTTGAGAATGTAAGTTATACGTTAACAAATCAATATTCCCACAATTGATATTAGCAAGTGATATTAATTAATATTGAAAACTAAAGGCTCAGGTGGTCTTTAGTTGCCTGAACTCTAGTCTTAATCGCGTGAAGATTTAGAGACTGAATTTCTAAACTGGCAATAGCAGTTCAATAGACTCAACCTATGACTTTAGTTGCTTGAACACACAAAAATTTTAAGGAAGTTTAGGGATTCAAGGGGTTGTTTTAATAAGGGTGGTTGGGCATCAAGCAAGGGTTTACAATCAACAAGGGCTTTAAGAAAAAGTAACAAGCTTACCCAAGGAAATCATCAGATGACTTTATGTTGTTCAACATGAGCTTAGATCACGCCGGAAGTCCTTTGAACAAGCTTTGAACACAATGATTGAAGTGGATATGCTGTGTAAAGGGAAGAGGCCATGGGGGTGTATACAGGGAAGGAGGGGATAATGGTAGTGCTAGATAGCTTGTTACAAAAAATACTACCTCAAACACTCCCCATTACATATGATTCTATATTAGCTTCCTTGGATGTGCTTGAGTTTTTCCACGTGAGTGTCCTTTTGATCTTTCGTGCTCGAATGTCCACTCAATTCGATCTTTGCATTTGATCCAGTATCTTCATGTATTTGTCACTTGTACCTGTACTAACTTGATTTGCAAATATAGAATACACTTGGAACAACAGATAAGTTAATATCATCAAAACACATTAAATATAATTATGTTGCCACTAAGACTAACAATCTCCTACTCTTTGATGATGTCTAACCTATTAAGATTTTACTTGATCTTTGCATTTGAGTTTGTACTTATCATAGATTGATATGTAAAGATTAATTTACTTAAAACCACTAATGGGTTGTTATCATCAAAATATGACAATTAAGATCATGTAGTCACTAAGGCTAACAACTAGATCTTTAACATTAAACACATTGATTATACCAAAATCAATATGAATTTCAAGCATGTAAGCATTAGAACTAATTTTATTTAAAACTTTGAAAGGTCCCATCTTTCTAGCATGCAACTTTCTTAGCTTTCTTAATGGAATCCACTCAGGATGAATACAAACCATAACCATATCGCCTTATGAAAATTCTTGCAACCTGCGATGTACATCAACACTAGATTTATAATGTTCATTGTTCAAGTTAAGTTTCATTCTTATTTTAGAGTGTAAATCATGTATGTATTTTGTAAAAGCATCAGCTTGCTCACTCACTCTAGCCTACGGAGGTAATAGGATAAGATCTATGGGCTTCCTAGGTTAGTAACCACTGACAACCTGAAAAAGACTCAATCCCGTTGTTCTATTTGTTAAACTATTAAATGCAAATTCAATCATAGGAAGGCACAAATCCCACGAACCTATGTTGTCACCCACTAGACATCTCAATAGGTCAACCAAGCTTCTGTTGACTACCTCATTTTGCCCATCACTTTGGGAGTGGTAAGCACTAGAAAACTAGAGTTTGGTGCCTAACATAGTCCACAAGGTTTTTCAAAAATAACTCATAAATTTTACATCCCTCTCAGAAACAATGGTCTTGGGAAAACCATATAGCCTTATAACTTCCCATAAGAAGATAGTGGCAATCTTATATGCATCATGTGTCTTGTTGCATGGAATAAAGTGACATTTTACAAAATCTATCCGCAACAAAAAATAAAAAATCATTTCTTTTAGTAGTCCTAGGGAGTCCTAAAACAAAGTCCATACTAATGTCCCGCAAAAGGGTATGAGGTATAGGTAAAGGAGTATACGATCCAGTGTTCTGCTTCTTACCCTTTGTAGTTTGGGCATGTACCACAATAAGACACAATTCTAGCAACATCCCTTTACAAACTAGGCCAAAAGTATCTATCCTCTTCTATGGCAATGGCCTTATCTCTATCAAAGTGACCTATGCATCACCTGCATGCAATTCCCATATCAACTGGTCACGTAGAGATGTAGAGGGTATGCACAACCTAGTTCCTTTAAATAGAAATCCACTATGGATCACAAAATCAGGATGGGATTCAGGAAGTCCCTGTAACAAGTCAAAAAAGATATCACAAAAACCAGCACATTAGGAATATTCTTTCTTAATGCTCTTGAAACCTATGACTCTTACTTCTAAGGTTTGTAAAGTAGCCACAACTTGGCTCAAGGCATCAACAACTTTGTTTTCAACACCGAATTGGTGTTTGAGTACACAAGTGTACTACTGAATGTATTCAATCCACTTTACATGCCTATGATTCAATTTCTTTTGGTGCTCAAGAATCTAAGAGTCTAGTTGTCAGAAAAGAGTACAAACTTTTGTGGGAGCAAGTAATGTCTCCAGTGCCTCAAATATTGAATCACATCATAAAATTCTTTGTCATAGGTGGAATAACTCTGTTTTGCATAAGTCGATTTCTCACTAAAGAAGGCAACATAGTGACCCTCTTGACTAAGCACTCCTCCTATGCCTACACCAGAAGCATCACAAGCAACTTCAAACAATTTTTGAAAATTAGGAAGGTGTAGCACATGTGCTTTAGTCATCATGTCTTTGATGCCTAAGAAAGCTTTGGTTACATCTTTAGGCCATATGAATTCAACTTTCTTAAGAAAATTTGTGATGGGTGTCATGATGGTACTAAAATTCTTAATAAACCTTCGGTAAAATGTGGTTAACCCATGGAAGCTTCTTGTTTCATGAATATTCCTAGGAGTAGGCCAATTTGGAATGGCCTTGACCTTTTTAGGGTTGACATAAACTCCACTTTCAATCACAACAAATCCTAAAAGGATTGTCTGTGAGGTCATGAAAGTACACTTTTTCAAGTTTACATAAAGTTTTAGCTCTCGTAGTACTTCAAACACTCTTCTCTAGTGAACTAGATGCCCCTTCCTTGTTTGGCTATAAATTAGGATATCATCAAAATATACAACAAGGAAATGCCCAATGAAAGGTCTCAAGATTTGGATCATCACTCTCATGAATGTGTTAGGCACATTAGTGAGACCAAATGGCATCACCAACCACTTATACAAGCCATATTTGATTTTGAAAGCAATCTTCCATTCATCTCCAGGTTTTATTCTTATTTGGTGGTATCCACTCTTTAGATTAATCTTTGAAAATATTTTCGAACCAACCATTTGATCAAGCATGTCATCAAGTCTAGGTATACGAAACCTATACTTGACGATGATCTTATTAATTACTCTACTATCAATACACATTTTCCATGTTCCATCTTTCTTAGGAGTAAGAAGGGAGGGATATGCACATAGGCTCATACTCTCTTGAATAAAACTCTTATTTCTCAGCTCATCAACTTGCCTTTTCAATTCCTCATGTTCTTTAAGGTTCATCCTATAATGAGGAAAATTAGGCAAAGATGATCCTTGAACAAGGTCTATGGCATGTTGAATGTCTCTCATGGGAGGAAATTCATTTGGAGGTTCAGAAATAACATCCTTAAACTCAAAAAGTATGGTTGACGCCTTAGGTGGTATCTCATGTTCAAGAATAGAGGAGTCATTCTCTTTGGTCACCACAACATAGACAACTTGTGTTTCTTTGCTTTCTTGTTCAAATTGCTTTTTATTTAAAATGTGCAATGAATTTTCAACCTTTTCTTTTCTTTCAAGTCTTTCTTTTTCTTGTTTTGTTTGTCCTTTTAATCAATTTTAGGCTCAATTTTGTCCTTTTTTCCATTACACCTAAAGGTATAGGTGTTGGTACGACCATTATCTGAAACATCAAGGTCATAAAGCCAAGGTCTTCCTAAAAGAATGAATGCGGCATCCATAGGAAGGACATCACACTAAATTTTATCTTCATAGTCTGCAATCTTGATGGGAACTAAGCATTTATGGCTCACGGGCATTGTCGCTACATTTACCCAAGCAGCTTTGTAAGGATGGGGATAAGCTTCAACTTTCAAATTCAATTTTTTCAAGGTTGATTTTGAAACTACTTTCATGCAACTCATTTTGTAACTTTTATTCCTACACTTAATGTAAGTATGGAAAATAGAAGTGCGGCATCAATCCTCTTGTTCTCAAGAGGTCACCACGATGCATCTCATGACATTCAAATCAGCAGTTTCATTTTCCTTAATTGAAAACTCATCCTCACTTGCTACTTCCTCGGGGATATAGGCTTGTTCGTCTCCCGAATCATCCTCTTCACCCTCTCTTTCAATTGCCAAATTTCTAGTTAGACATTGTTTAGAAAAGTGGCCTCTTTTGTGACATTTATAGCACACATCATTCCTAGAATTTTGTGTTAAGGACCCATTCATGGGTGCCTTTCCTTTGTCCAATGACTGTTGGATGGTGGGATTGCTACCTCTAGAAGTCACTTGACCCGTGTTGGTGGGTGTAGTCCTTTTATATGATGTAGCCTTTAATTGGTAAGTATAATTGGAAGTGTTTCCAAATTTTCTTCCCATTTGAGCTTTACTTATTTGCTCATAGTCATATGCCAAATTAAATGCATGCTCAAGTGAATCAATATGATAAGGAAACAACTCTTTTCTTAACTTAGGTTTCAAGCCAATTCTAAAACAAGAAATTTGCTGGCTATTACTTTCTACCACACTACACCTAATGGAAAGTTCATCAAATTTGCTCATGTATTCGGTCACACTGAAACTTCCTTACCTAAGGCTATAGAGTTGATCCATGAGGCGTTCTCTATAGGAGATTGGGACATATTTTTCTTTCAACCTTTCTTTCCTTAAATCCCTATAGGTCTATGACTAAGGCGAGCTTCTTGTCTTTTAGTATTCACCCAATGAAGCTTTGCTTGTCTAGTCAACCTCATTTTTGCAAATCTCACATGATGTGGGTAATTCATTTTATACCAATCAAAATATCAATCCATTTCAGCCAACCAATCTTGAAAAAATTTTGGATCCATTTGACCATCATATGTAAGGGCTTTAATTTTCACTCTTTTCATTACATCGACATCTGAATCATGAATTTCCTTATGATATGGTCTCTTTGGTTGAAAATCCTCTTCATCATAATCCTCATCATTCCAATTTGGAACATAGAGGCCATGACGTTGGAACCTTCTAGGAGCATTTGGTCATTACGGAGGAGGAATGAGAGGTCATTCTTGAGGTGGTATCCTCTATCTTGGAAGGTGGTTCTGCTCCGTAGAGTGATGGGAAGCAAGCTCATTGTCAACCTTAAGGGGCTGTCCTAGATTTTCTTGTGGTGGGTTAGGAGTTAAACTAGCTTCCAACCCCTCAATTCTTGCAAATGCATTGGTCAAGTCTTGGGTCAAGACATGGATTTGGTTTTGCAAGTCATCTAAAAGTGTGTCACAGTTCATATCATTCTTACAACCATGATAATGATTCCCAGTTCGGGTAGCCATAAAAACACAACAAACACAAAGGAAAGGGGCTCATGGCCAAGGGATATTTTTTTGGCAAGGAGGTCATGGGCTTGAGGGGAATTTTGGGAAGGTCAATTCGGCCAAGGGAAAATGGGACGTTGAAGGTTCTCCTAATCCAACCTAGGTTCTCATACCAAGATGATATAGGACGAGTATGGTTGGCCTAGTCCTACGAACAAACCTCAAGCAAGCTCATACACCTAAACACTTTAATTTAAGATTTCAATCAACTAAACGTAAACATCATAAATTATGCTATGATTCACATGCTGTAAGGTTTTTGAAAAGATGTATGATCTATCCACAAATTAAGTCCCAGTTGTTCCTTTATCAAGGAATCATGTTTTATGCAAAAAAGATGTTATTTCAAAGTTTGAGAATGTAAGTTCTATGTTAACAAATCAATATTCCCACGATTGATATTAGCAAGTGATATTGATAATGAAAACTAAAGGGTCAGGTGGTCTTTAGTCGACTGAACTCAGGTCTTAGTCATTTGAAGATTTAGAAACTAAATTGTTGAACTAGTAGTAGCAGTTTAGTCAACTGAACCTATTGGAATTGGTGTATTCCTAATAAGGGGAGGGGTGAATTGGAAATTTAAAAATTTATCTCCTAGGTTAAACTATCCAGTAGTAGTATATACACAACTTAGCGTTTGTCTATGCAATTCCAAATGGGCTAATAAATAAAATGTGTAGAAATTAAATCACATGCAACATTCACAGATGATTGAGAATAACATACATGTGCAGTAAATATAAAGTGCTGAAATGTAAAGTGCACACATGATATGTTATTGGGGTTCAGCCAATACTACCTACGTCCCCGCCTCGAGCTCAAAAGTAAGAGGGTTTCCACTACGATTCACTTAACGGGTGGAACGATACTATTTATAACCAGGTCAATTAACGAGGCTGACCTCAACCTACAACTACACCTTACCAGGATGGTGCACCTAACTTTCCTAACTGGTTCTAAGCCAATCCAAGACTTTTACCAGGGCAAGCCTCCCTCTTCAAGCCTAAGCACAGAATACAATAATCAATATAATTTTTGTGTACAAATGGAGTGCTTCTAATCAAGCAAATATGTACCACAATATCAATCAATGCACATCAACAAGATAGGAACTATAAGCTCAATGGTGCATATGTGCAAACAACACTCAAGGTAATAACTATCTCAATTTAAGCACAAGAGTGTATCAACAAGCTAATCTTTGAAATTATGTAAAGATTAAAATCTCAATCACAGTTTACGGTTTCGAAGATTTGTACCAAGAATAATCATAATATCTCAAAAATATTTTCTCAATATCAAAGCACAAAGAGATTCAAAAATAAGCTCGTAAAAATATTTTTGCACACATAAAAATACAAGTCCAATGAGTCTTGCAATAATAATGCAAAAACTCACCTAGCCATAAGATTTTTCCTACACAAAGTTTTATCAAATAAAATCGGGGGCAAAACGTAGCTAAACCCTCAACTCGAAAATCAAATATGCAATAGACAAATAAGGATTTTTAGCAACAACCAACAATGAATAAAACACTCACAAAGCTTGATTTCTCAAAAGATTGGTAGTATATGAGTGTATAGGGCTTGTATTAAAAAATAAGGCTTAAGAAATTTCAGAGAGTTTTTGCTTAATCAATTTTGCTAATTAGGTCCTAATCCAAGCAAATGAACCCCTATATATAGAATAGGTTAATATTATAACCGTTGGGGATATGTAGGGTATTATTAAATTTGTTTTCAAACCATTTAAGAAAATTAACCCTGTTCAATTTAAAATAACCACAGTAAAATTTAAAACAACTCGAGAGTTTCGGGCGCTTGACCCATGGTTCGTCTGTTCGATCAGACACAATAGAAAAAGTTGATTTTTGAAGTTTAGGTGTCTGAATCATGGTTCAGTTTGCTGACCAAAGACGATTTCCATTTTGTCTGAGATTCGGTCACCTGGTCCTGAGTTTGGTTTACCGAACTCATGTATTCGATAGCCCGAGGCAATTTTGAACGTGAACGTTCGGGTTGCCGAGTTGGTGGAAAAAGTAAAAATGGATGTTCGGTTGATCGAGGGTGATCAAGTGTTTGACCTTTCAATGGTTCGGTCGCTCGAGGAAATTTAACTTGCTTAGTTCGGTCACCTAAAACCCTTGTGTTTTAGCCCTTTAAGTCCTAATTTAATTCGGTTGATTTTCCTGATATTATATGTGATCTTGGGGATAATCTTACGTGTAAGTGCAAGGACCTAGGGTCTTTTCTAAGGTTTTTAGGCATTTTAACTTAGCCTAAAAAACCTGTCATCGGTCAACCTCTTGTCTAAGGTTTCTTGATTTCCAAGTGATGTGTAGGGACCTAGGGTCATTCTAACGCCTTTGAGCTTATAGTTCCTATATGCATGGATATGCATTAATTTTTACAGACCTTTCCTATTTAACTATTATAGACTCAAATAAAACATAATATAAAATTACAACAAGTGAATCTTCTGTGTTTTCTTTTGCTTTAAGATAACAAGTGCCATCATATGATCTTACAAATATGAACCTGCACACAAACTTGATCGAAATTAAATACATAAGTATTTGTCATAATCAAAACTGGGTATGACCTATAAGATCAACAATCGCTCCCTTTTTGATGATGACAAATACCTTATGCAAAAGTGGGTACAGCCAAGAAAGGCTCCCTCTGAAACTATGCATAAGGGAAATGTAAAGATTTTAAAAGTTTAACCATTTTCCCAAGATACCCAATTTTGCCTAAGTTGTCCCCCTTTGAGCAACAGCAAAAAGGGTCATGATAAATTTGAAGCATATAGGCAAGGCATTGAATAAGAATAATTTAAATACAAGATATGGTTGGGAAGATTTTTAGAAATTTCGGCAACATGTCGTTTTAAAGTAGAGCATTTCCTAACAATATCTATATAGAAATGACTTGAATGAGTTCAAATGTACAATTATCCACAACTAACAACTCAAATAGTCTAGTATGAATCAAAATAATAAACAGAAGTATAACTTTCAATCATCCAAAAGATAAAATAGCCATATAGTGCACAATGAATGACAAAGATAACTTCATAGAGTATGAAATATAGCAATTAAGCACACAAACAATATAACTGGTCATTTAAATGATTTAAATAACATGAAAATAAGGCTAGACCATAAATATACACAAACCATTGCAATTGAAACGTATCATAAGACCCGTGGAAGATTTGAGTTTAAAGCACACAACATATGATAGCAAATAGCTGGTTTGAGCACAAACACAGTCTAACAAGTTTGCATGCATTTACATATGAAGTTCTCGAACCAGTTATGCAATTAAAAATATATGTATATAATAATAAGGCAAGAGATAATTTTTTTTTTATTTGAAATATTAATAATAAGGCAAGAGATAATTTTTTTTTTATTTGAAATATTTTTTTGCCAAATAATAAAAATTTATGTAAATAGATATATATGTATATAATATATATATCCCTCTTAAGATGTTGTCAAAAAATACTGGGGGTGCTTACTGAAAAAGAAACTTTAATTTAAAGCACATGCAAGTAGAATTTTTCTGGTGAATATTTAAGCATAAAACATCTCATGACTGGAAAAATACAACCATATGATCTTAAAGATATATTTGAAGATAAAACCAAGATTATATGGCAAAAATAGATGACTATGGAAAAACTACATATTTCAACTTAAGATTTTCAATATAATCATTTTATTCAAGAACATGCCACACTTGATTCAAAAACAGATCTAAGTTAAAAATATTTGTGAGCATAATATGATAGGCATTTTAATTTTAGATGCTTCCCCTATCAATTTGAGTTCTAGTTTAGATGTAATAAACTACTTATACCAGATAGACAATTATTTCATTATGCCTAGTAGTATAAGCCCTCATTTTAAAAGTTTTAAACCAACCATACTTATTATTAGTCAACTATATTTATCCTTATCAGTATAGTTGTCCCTATAAACCATAGATGCATCAGAGGATATGTATTAAGGCATGCTATGTAGTTCATGACCCAATAACATTCCATATCCAATCATAGAACTTCAAGTGCAGGATATAATGTTCAAGGATATCAGAAGAGCCTCTATATTTGACAAGTGAATTAATACATATGAGTTCTTTGAGCCTTTTCTATAGGGATGGAGCTGAGCTCCTCTAAATGTCCGATGATTATGCCAGGATGAAGTTTAATTTTCATTTAGTTTTCTTTCATCCTTTCAAAAAGATTTTAACATTTATTTTATCATAATCATCTTTGTACAAGGTTTTACTTTGAGAAAATTACTGTCGAAATTTTGGCATCATGCCATTTGTAAATCGGGCATTTTCCCATAAAACATGTACTTGATAGGTTGTTCTCAACAGATAGATCATATAAAGCACGCAACAACCTAAAATCCACTACCAGCATGCAATTCACATCAACTGCATCCACCATGCAAGAGGCATTCTAGACTAAGCATGCATTCGAGTAGTATGATGAACTCAAAATATTCAATATAGCTCAATAGTAGCTCATGTTAGGAGAAGACATAAACTATCCATCAAAGAAAATTTAACCATTTACTAAATCATGGATAGTGCTGCAATGCTATACACATATAGGCATATAGGCATAAATGATATAAGAATATGAGAGCATTTTAATTTATACAGATATGAAGAATGAATGCTCCCCCTCAATTATGTACTCTACTCATTTTATGCCATTTTAATTTTCTAATTGCTTAGCCAAGTGTTTTAGATTTTTCATGATTTAATCTTGGCTTCTCATGCTTAGGCTTAGAGGTCCAAAAAGTTACAATGAGTATTTCTTTAAATGAACTAAGCCTACATTGCCTCTTTTCTTCATGAATCCTAACGAGTGAGAGGCTTGAGTTTGAATGGCTATGAATTTTAAATGCATGTGTATAGGTCTCCTTGAAGTTTATGCATTCATCTAGATTAAGACATAGTGCTATCAACTTAGCCATTCAGCTTGATCAAATCAGATAAAGCTCTAAATAATTTTATGTTAACGTTTGAGAGCTTATGAAGCTAGTAGGGATAAATACTCTTAAAGATTAAATTATTAATATATTCATAAGAGTATTTTGGTAGTAACAAGACATTATACAAGATAAGCATTCTAAAGAAAATGTCCTAACTGTTTTGGCAAAGAGCATATAGGAGAATATGAATAATTTTTACCAATGCTCTTTTGAGATTGGAATGTATCATTCGACCATGATCACAGTTTTGGAGCAAGGATACAAACCAATGAGAGGATGGATCTTTACCTGATGTGATCGTGGCATGGTAAAGATTTCCTATGAAAGAAATAAACCAAAATTATAGGATTTTATTCAATTTTTGTATTGGCTTGGTTATCTTATGATTCTTAGTATGTCAATAGTGTATAGCGAAAACATGTACTAAGATTTGGAATTTTAAGCATGCACCACTTCCCGAGCCTATAGTCATCACTACCCCTTAAACCTAGGAAGTAAGGAAGATTAAAAATATTTATGTAATGTTAATTTTGATCCATTTCACTTTAGGTTCTAAGGGGTTTGCTTTCCTAACTACCCATGCCATCTTCCTGCCTAAGCCTCTGGCACTTCTAGATGGGCAAGTAGATAGAGTGTGCCATTTAATTTTTCGACATAAGAAAATTTTGGATTTTCGTGAAGTTCTATGCTTATTTATGTTGGTTTTACTCAACGAGGCTTTTTTATGACCATGGGACTTAAAGTATGATCCCTTTTTGAGCAAAATATTTCTTTTGGCTCTTAAGGATTTAATATCACTATTCTTTTCATATTCTATTTTAAATGAAACTCTAGAATAATCATCTGTTTCTTTTTCTAAGCAGATAATTTTCGGTATCTTCTTAATATTTCTTTTTTCTAATGTGGCATAATATTCTTTCGAATCATTCAAGTGTTTTGCCACCTTTTCATTTTCATTTTTGAAAAATATTTTCTATTTCGATAACTTAACTAGAAATTTATTCATTTTCAATAAAGTCTTTTCTAGTTTTTCACGCGAAGACATGCTTTCATTTATCAGTTTAGCACATGATTCATTACAGGAATTATTTTAATCATTAACAAATGAATCATTGCATGCAGCAACATCAACCAAAACAATGGATGATTCATCATAAGTTATATCAAAATTTTTTTCATAAGAATCATTTCATGCACTATTAACAGGACTATCAAAATATTCACTAGATGATTCAATGCATAATATATTTCTGTATTCTACATGAGAATAATCAATCGCATCAATGATAGGATTAACACAATATTCAGCAGATGATTCAGCACATGTAGCAACACAACATTCAACATATGAATCATCAATCGAGCTAGAGTAAGAATCATATACCTCATGTTTTGTTAATGCACTAATCTCGTGATTTACCACTACCAAATCATTTGAGCGAGACGCTTCTGAAGTGGTGGTCTCTTTTCCTGGGTTTCTCCATACTTCTTTTCAAGCTCAACCTTGATCTCATGTGCACTACTACATGCCATAATCTCATGAAGAATATCAGTATCTAAAGCCCAGTACAGTAAATCCATGGCATGTGAATTTGTAAGCATATTAGTATAATTCTCATTAACAAGCATGCAAATTCCCTTATCAATCACCTGCCAGGCCCTCCAATTTTTAGATATTATGAAAACACTCATTCTAATTTTTTAGTGGGTGTAATTTACACCACAAAACAATGGAGGATTGGAAGGTGATCTTCCCTCGCCGAATGGGGATACACCAATAAGAACCATTGTGATCTTTTACAAAAGCTGTTAAGCCAAGTGCAATGAGGCTCTGATACCAATTATTGGAATTGGTGTATTCCCAAGAGGGGGGTGAATTGGAAATTTAAAAATTTAATCTAGGTTAAACTATCCAACAGCAGTATATACACAACCTAAGGTCTGTCTATGCAATTCTAAATGCGCAGATAAATATAATGTGCGAAAATTAAATCATATGCAACATGCATAGACGATTGAGAATAGCATACATGTGCAATAAATATAATGTGTTGAAATGTAAAGTGCACACATGATATGTTACCGAGGTTCGGCCAATACTACCTACGTCCCTGCCTCGAGCATACAAGTAAGAGGGTTTCCACTATAGCTCACTTAATGGGTGGAGTGGCACTATTTACAACAAGGTCAATTAATGGGGCCGACCTTAACCTATAACTACACCTTACCAGGATGGTGTACCTAACTTTTCTAACCGGGTCTAAGCCAATCTCGGACTTTTACTAGGGCAAGTCTCCCTTTTCAGGCCCATGCCTGGAATACCATAATCAATATAATTTTTGTGTACAAATGGAATGCTTTTAATCAAGAAAATATGTACAACAATATCAATCAATGCATATTAACAATATAGGAACTATAAGCTCAATGGTGCATATGTGCAAACAACACTCAGGGTAATAACTATCTCAATTTAAACATAAGAGTGTATCAACAAGCTAATCTTTGAAACTATGTAAAGATTAAAATCTCAATCATAGTTTAGGGTTTCAAAGATTTGTACAAACAATAATCGAAATATTTCAAAAATATTTTCTCAATATCAAAGCACAAAGAGATATTCAAAAGTAGGCTCGTAAAAATATTTTTGCACACATAAAAATACAAGCCCAATGGGTCTCGCAATAACAATGCAAAGACTCACTTAATTATAATATTTTTCTCACACAAAGATTTATCAAATAAAATCAGGGGAAAAACGTAGCTAAACCCTCAACTCGAAAATCAAATATGCAATAGACAAATGAGGGTTTTTAATAACAACCAACAATGAATAAAATACTAATAGAGCTTGATTTCTCAAAATAATGGTAGTATGTGAGTGTATAGGGTTTGTATTAAAAAATAGGATTTATGAAATTTCAGAGAGTTTTTACTTAATCAATTTTGCTAATTAGGATCTAATCCATTCAAATGAACCCCTATATATAGAAAAGGTTAAAATTATAACCATTGGGGAAATGAAGGGTATTATTAAATTTGTTTTAAAACCATTTAAGAAAATTAACCCTGTTTAACTTAAAATAACCACAATAAAAATTAAAACAACCTAAGAGTTTTGGGCATCTGACCCATGGTTCGGTCGCCCGAACTGACACAAAAGAAAAAGTTGATTTTGAAGTTCAGGTGCCTAAATCATGGTTTAGTTTTCTGACCAAAGACAATTTCCATTCTATCCGAGGTTGAGTCACCTAGTCTTGAGTTCGATTTAAAAAACTTATGTATTCTGTAGCCTGAAGTAATTTTGAACGTGAACGTTCGAGCTGCTGAGTTGGTGGAAAAAGTAAAAATGGACGTTCAGTTGACCGAGAATGGTGGTGCCCTTTTTTGTTTAGTCGCCTGAAGTGTGGTCAACTGTTTGACCTTTCAATTGTTCGGTCTCCTAAGACAATTTAACTTGCCTAGTTCGGTCACCTGAAACCCTTGTGTTTTAACCCTTTAAGTTTTGATTTAATTCAATTGATTTCCCTGATATTATATATGATCTTGGGGACATTCTTACGTGTAAGTGTAAGGACCTAGGGTCTTTTCTAAGGTTTTTAGGAATTTTAACTTAGCATAAAAAACCTAGCGTCGGTCGACCTCTTGTCTAAAGTCTTTTGATTTCCCAGTGATGTGTAGGACCTAGGGTCATTCTAAGACCTTTGAGCTTGTAGTTCCTATATGTGTGATATGCACTAATTATTACGGACCTTTCCTATTTAACTATTACAGACTCGAATAAAACATAATATAAAATTACAACAAGTGAATCTTCTATGTCTTCTTTTGCTTCAAGATAACATGTGCCATCATATGATCTTGCAAATATGAACCTGCACACGAACTTCATACACATTAACTACCGGAGTATTTGTCATAATCAAAATTGGGTATGGCTTATAAGGTCAACAGAACCTATGCCTTCAATCACATGAACACACATGAAATTTTAAGGAAGTTCATGGATTCAAGGGGGTGTTTTAATAAGGGCTGCTAGGCTTCAAGAAAGGGTTCAAAATCAGGAAGGGGTTTAAGAAAAGTAACAAGCTTACCTAAGGAAATCTTCGGATGACTTGATGTTGTTCAACACAAGCTTAGAACACGTCAGAAGTCCTTCAAACAAGCTTTGAACACAATGATGGAAGTGGATATGCTATGTAATAGGAATAGGCCATGGGGGTGTATAAGGGGAAGGAGGGGGTGATGGTAGGTGGTCTCTCACCACATGATCTCCGAAGAGAACGATGTAGTCTCACGCTACACAATCAAAGATTGGACAAAGCTTTTGAGCTTTAATAATTGAAATCTCTTCAATATTCAAACATAACTCTATAGAATTCTTACAATGAGAAGGATATCAATTCTGGCATGTGAGGGGGGGGGGGGGGGACAACACATTAAACACACTCACAACTCTCACATGGGCATGGGGGGACAAAGCACTAAACTTTTACACTTAATTCTAACACAATAGATACTCTCCAACTTACTAGACATACACTACAACTTAGTTGTCTTGTATTTTTACAAATCAAACTTGGAGACCCAAACATGTGCCAAAAGGGAAGGCTAAATTTGTATGGCCCTATGGAATATAAATCGTGTGGGGTCGACATACTATGTGGGCCCACATGGGTCTTGGACTTGATCTTGCTTTAATATATTGACTTGGGTCTTCATGCACCTAAAGTCTTCAAGAGTGTTCAAGTAGTTCCATGTGTACCTACAAAACATTTTGATTGATAGTGGACATCGGGAGGTCATCCACGTGTCACCATATCGGCAAAGGAAACAATCAAGGCATGTTGGTCCCCATCAAATTCTTTCTTGATTTGTGGACAGTTAGGTTTTATGTGGTCTACTTTTTTGCAGTGATAACATATTGGAGGTACAACCTTTGATTCTTTCTTGCTAGTTTCACTTTTGTCCATTTTAATTCTCTAAATTTTCTAACAAATCTCTTATTCTTTTTAAAGAATCTACCTAGTCATCTAGTGAATAATGCTAGGTCATCATCATCCATCTCTTCTTCTTCTTCGTCACTCGAGCTTTCTTTGGAAGCTTTGAGTGCTATGGATATTTTGGTTTTTCCAACTTTAGTTGATCTTTCATTAATGGCCATCTCATATATGAGAAGTGACCCAATGAGTTTGTCTATGGTTGTGGTCTTTAAGTTCTTGCCTTCAGTTATAGCGGTGGCCTTGGGTTCCAAAATAGGTGGAAGTCCTCTAAGGATTTTCCTAATCATTTCGTAAGTTGAGTAGTTCTTCCCAAGTGCATTTAGGGAGTTTATAATGTGGGGGAACCTAGTATACATACTTGATATAGATTCTTCTGGGTTCATCCTAAAGGCTTCATACTCACTGGTGAACATATCTATATTGCTATCCCTAACATTTACGGTTCCCTCATAAGTTATCTTTAGTTTTTCCCAGATTTCCTTTGCACTCATATAACCCATTATCCTATTAAACTCATTTGCATCTAAAGCACAATACAGGGCATTCATTGCACTAGAATTTATTTGCAATTGTTTTATGTTAGCCTCGTTCAATTCATTTTCTTCCTTAGGATTTTCCTTGTTCTCAACCGTCTTAGAAGGAACATAGTTCCCTTGGATTACAACTCTCCAGTCCATGGTTTGTAAGAATATATTCATTCTTTGTTTCCAGAAGGTGTAATTTACACCGCAAAAGATTGGGGGTCTAGTGGAGGATTTTCCTTCACCGAATGGGGATACACCTAGGTTTGCCATTTTGATCTTTATGTAACTACCTATTAGGATTTGCTACTACCTAAGCTCTGATACCAATTGAAATTGATGGTGTAGTCCCAAGGGGAGGAAGGTGAATTGGGTATTTTAAATTGTAATGTGCGGAAGCTTGATTTATTTTATTACTTATCTATCACGTTCCCTTTAAATAATCTCAATCACCACAAATATCTAATCAAGGAATGGATATACCAATAAACGATCCTAAATAAATATTTAATTAAAAAACAAGGCTTAAAAAATTTAAGTAGATATACAAATATTGATCTAATGTTTAGGCAATGACTATTTCAATATCAAACAATTCCAATAATTTAACACTCAAATACCCTTCTTGTATTTAACAATTATTTCACAATTTTAGCATCTTTTGATTCACAACAGAAAGTTAATTCATTCAAAACATCCTCAAAATGATATAAGCATTCAAAGTATCCTCAAGTCAATCTCAGCATTCAATGATTTCCCAACCAATTTTAATTCATACATAGCGGTTAAGAATCAATTTAAAATTGTAGAACATTAAAGAGATTAAGAGAAAAGAGGAACACCTAAATTTTTTTCAAGATTCGGCGACCTGCCTACATCCTTGCCTCAAGCAACTCGCTGTGAGGATTTTCCTTACACTTTTGTAACGACCTACCTATTTTACTGAATTTTTTTTTCTCATAATATCATTTAATTTAACAATTGTGTTATACTAATAAAACATAATCAACCTAGTCCCATGGGTACCAGGGATATGCCAAAAATACAACTCTAATACCTAAGCAGTGGGAAACATAAAATCATATACATATCAAGTCATCCAACCAATACAATACCAGATTTATATCAAGCCTGTCAAATACATATACACATCCCAAAAGACCAAAAAGTAACCTAGGGTCACTTCCCAAAAATAAATCCACCCTGGTTCCACAACTCACCCTTTTGATAGGGTAGCTCGCTTGGACTCTACTGCTGCGGAGCTCTATCTACTCCTCTACCTAGATTTCCTGAAATGTTATTATAGTTAGGGTGAGACACCTCTTAGTAAGGGAAATAAACTAATATCAGTGTGTGGCGTTTTGAGCATTTTCGTGTTATACGTATAAACAGTATAATAAGCATATTTGGTAAAATTTTCCTATAGCAGAATTGAGTAAAACATGATTTGTCATATCATAATAAGGCATACTAGATTTCTATACATGAAAATCATCTTAGATAACTGTACAATATTAAAATAACACCCAGGATGGATAACTAGTTGATGTCACGTCTTACCCTCACATGACTAGGTTGTGCAGCCCGAAGGTGAGACCTAGCAATAGCTGGCCGACCATGCTAGATCGAACATAAGTCTTTAAGAACGATGGGCCTGCCCCACCTAGTCCCAGACTGCCAGGGGAGAAACTTCATTCTACACTGAAGCCACATTGACTGCCATCTCCCACACTATTGATCATGTGGTAGCACTATCATAATTTTGAACATATTGTTATGGTATCGTGCTCCCAAAAATTGAACTAAACCATCTGAATTTTGATATTATATAATAAGTTTCATATACTGAGCATAGCTGTTTCATATTCCATAGCAATAACTGACATATTAATGTTTCATAAATCCTACCATATCTTACATATTTATGGCATTTGTGCCAACATAAATCAGGGCATCTGCGACGACATAACATATCATGTAAATCACGGCATCTGCGTAGGCATATCATAACATACTGAATCATGATATCTCTGTACTGTTTAACATAATGTTTAGAACATAGTTCCTGTACTGTTTTATGGTTTTTCCTGAAAACTGGTAATACATGATTATTCTAGGAAAACATAATATTCCATTAACATAATTTCCATGGTAAATGTTATTCATGTCATACAGAAAGCGTAATATTCAAAACATAAAATCTGTTCTAAAATCATATTTATGATATTATACATGAAAATCATATTTCTAATCAATAGTAGTATTCCCAAATATAATTCTATAATATGCATATTTACCTGAAATTAAATGCCGTAAAATAATAAATATATTTTCATAAGAAGGCTGACTTAGTTTATCCCCTTACCTGGCTTATTCAAAACCCACAAATTAACCTATCCTGCACTCGTGGTGTTCCCTGCTCAATATCCTGAAATTTACATTTCCCCTAACAAAACTTCTGTATAAACTCATTTAATACCTTTCCTTAGCTCAGAAACACCAAATACCTTAATAAATATTAAAATAATCAACTTACCCAAATTTTGGGATGGTTCCCAAGTTAGCCTAACCAACAAATCACTCCAACAGATTTGTAGAAAATCTTTCTAGGAGTAACGTGGTGGCTTCGGATTGTCGATCCGACAAAGAACCGTGCCAAAAAGCTAAAGAGAAGGTGAGGAAGGAAAATTTAGAGAGAGAAGAAATTTGCATGCCATTTTTTTTCGCTTCAAATCCGAGTTTAGCATATTTATAAGTTTGCATATTTATAAAGTTCAAGCTCATCGAAAAACCACTTCATCTCGTCGATGAGCGCAAGAAGGAGGTTTGTTGACGAGAACTTGTTCCTCATCGACGAATTTCAGGTGCAGAAACACCTCTCTTTGTAATCCCTCGTCGACGAGACATATGTCCCTATCGATGTGCCCCAGAAAGCTCCTCGTTGATGAATGACCTAGCCTCATCGACAAGGCCTGCTAAACACCTTTAGAAAACTTATTTTCTCCCCCTTTTTTTTAATACTTAATTCAGTAAAATTCTTTGGGTCTCTACATTCTCCCCTCATAAAAATTTCGTCCTCAAAATCTACTATTTGTATTAAACACCATCCCTTAAAGAGAAAATGACTACTTATTTTATTACTTACCCTCACTTGTGTGGAGGAATATTGTGGTTACATTCAGGGTTTTGGGAGATTACAAATATACTCATAAAAGAAAATTCTCCCAAAACCAAAAACACTACCTATCTTATATTCTAAATTACAATTATACATTCGTCATTTTGCACTAAATAAAATAAAACTATCATTATTTAAACTTTACAAATAACTATTGTACCCACCTAAATAGGTGTGGGTATTTCTATCTGATTTCTTCCTCAAGCTCCCATAAAGCTTCTTCAATTGCATGATTTCTCCACAGGACTTTTACTAGTGGTATTTTCTTACTACGAAATTCATGTTCCTTTCCGTCTAAGATCTGTACTACAATTTCTACATAAGCCAATGTATCACTGAGTTCTAACTTGGCATAACTGATGACATGGGAGGGATCTGGGATGTATTTTGATTACGCGCTTAAACTACTTACTTAGGTGGTTTAATTCATTGCATTGGGGCTTATATTTTTAATTAAATACCTAATTACTCTCAATATTTTAACATGGTGTCCTATTTATAATATTTGGGTTTTATTGAGCAATTTTATGAATTTTTTGTATCTTTTTATCGCATGAAAATTATCGGGAGCTAAAATCGGTGCTAGTTTGTAATTTGCACATATTTTTCCCATCCAATCTCTGATCGAGATGATTCGAAATCCCTAAAGAAAGAAGAGAAAATTGTTTAAAACTTACGTGTTTTGAACTTTGAGAGAAATCGACTCTAGGATGGTCAAAATCATCCTTGTTCACTAAAGAAGAAAAGGAAGATAAAGAAAAAAAGAAAAAAAAAAGGAAAAAAAATACATTTACCTGATGTGACTAGGTCATGCAGCCAGGTCCAGACCTTCTCTTGGAACATGTCAGGTAGAGTTCTTTCCCCCACCCCCTATATATTTTTTCCCCCAAGACCCGGCAGCTCCCCTTTCTCCTTAGTCTCCTCTTCTCCCTTCTTTCGTCTATTTCTTCTTTCTCCATTTCTCCCTCTGTCCTTCTCCATTCTCTCCTCTCGGCTTTCTCCTTCCCTCTCCCTTCCTTCCTAACTCTCTTCCCTTTATCTTTTTTTTTTCCTTGCTCATGACCACATCGCAGCCCCAGCCTCCCTGTCTCTCCTTTCTCCCTTTCTCCCTTTCTCCCTCTATCTTTCTCTTCTCTCTCCGAGCACAGCCCCCTATCTCTCCTTTGTCCCTTTGTCCCTTTATCCCTTTGTCTCTCTTCCTCTTTTCCTTCATTTCCTTGGCTCTCCAGTTGCAACCTAAACTTGTTGTCAGCTTGTAACCACCCCAAAGACCTGACCCCTTCTCCTTCTTCTTTTTCTTCTCTTCCCCTATTCCCTGCTGCCCTTCCTTCTTAATATGCTGCCTTTTTCTCTGCTAAAGCTTGGAAGCTTCCTTTATTGCTACTGCAGTCTCGTGAAGACCTTCTGGCCACCATGGCTGCTGCAACTAGCCACCGCAATTGTTGCAACCAACCACAGTAGCTGCTTCTCTAGTCCCCCATTGCTGCTCCGGCTTCATCCCATGGTCAGTCACCCGAGAATAACCCTGTTGAAGTCCCTGCTACTGCATGAACCCCATGACCAGCCACCTGCAACACCAGCAGCAGCTTTGCTGCTACCATAGCACCCACGAGCTACTCATCCTCTCTCCTTCTCTTTCTCTTTCTTTTCTTTTTTCTTTTCTACCCCCTCTTTCTTTTTAATTGTTTATTATTATTATTATTATTATTATTATTATTATTTTATTATTATTATTATTATTACTTTAAAAGAATTCAGTTATTGTTTTAATTAATATTTTCTTCTATTGGTAAATTTTATTTTAAGTTTTAATTTCTAAACTTTGTTTAGGTGTCATTGTTGTGGTAGAATCTTAATTAAAAATTTCAATTTTTTTTTTTTATCTTGTTTGGGCATTTTTACATAAAGTGAAGTCTTTTCCCCTTTCTTCGTATTTATTTTGCGTTGGTTGAGTGATTGTGTCTAAGTTTGTGTTGATCTCCTAATACAAAAAAGAAAAAATATTCCCTTAGAATTTATATTGATTGTTTACTTTAAAATTTAAATTCTATTGAGTTTGGTTCAGTTTAAGTTTTATTAAAGTCCGTTTTTTTTAGTGTTTCGTTTATGGTTAGTTCTTGAAGACTTGGATTCCTATTTAAATTCTTGATTGCACTTAAATTAGTTGTTATTTAAATTTGTGATTGGTTGCGTTCTCAAAATTACATGTTTTAATTTATGTAGGAAAATTAGCGTCTTAAATTTTTGTTCCAAAGTTTAACGCGTGTTTCAATTTTTCCCTGGTTAATTATAGGATTTTTGTTTCCTGTTATTCAGATCAGTGCATGTTAGGTTTAGAATTTAAATTGCATGTTCATTTAATTTTTCAAAAAAAATTTCAAACAATCCTGAAAACCTCAAATCTAAACTAACTTCAGTGACTTTTTATTTTCGATTGGAATTACGCAAACTTTGAGATTAAACCGCATTCCCCGAGGATTCAATCTGGCCCTTATACTATTTATTACACAACATAACTCCTATACTTGGGATAACTTTTGAGTTCTTCATTTTTAGAGTTAGTCAAGTTTTTGGCACTGTTGCCAGAAAGAGATTCAAGGATCAGCTAAGTACTTGTCCACATCACGGGTTTGAATCATGGAGGTTAGTTAATTGTTTCTATACAGCTCTTACTCCTGATTACAAGAACTTTGTTCAGACCATGTGCAATGGAGAACTCTTCAGTAAGGAACCGAATTAGGCACTATCATTCTTTGATTACCTAGCTGAAAGTGTCCAACAATGAAATATACGACACAATCAGGCACCCATGACAGTACAACCTATCAGCGCAATCAGTGGTGGAGATAAATATGAGCCAACATATTATCCAAACACTCTTCCACCTCAGTATCAACCACAACAGAACCCTCAGAGCTGTGCGCCATCAGGATTTCAATCTAATGCAACACCTGCTCCACCGAGGATGTCTCTTGAGGATGCCTTCCAGCAGTTCATGCAAATTCAAATCAATCAGTATACTCATGCCATAAATGAATTGCAGAAAACTGATAATGCAATAAGCACGCAGTTGGATATCTTAGAAAAAAAAGAATTTTTGGTGGAACCTCAGCCTAGTCCTCAAGAATACCAGTAGCAACAACAAATACATAATGTTTCTCTTGAGAAAGTGGAAGCCGTCATTACTTCAAAAAGCGGGAAATAAGTTTCCCAACCTGAGATGATCATTGACATACAACCAGTTGTCCTGGCACCTAAAGTTACAGCTAAGATAGATGAAGTCAGAGAAAAACCAAAGGAAGCGGGCCTAGAAGTGAAACAGTTAGTTAATGAGGAGACCAATACTAATAAGGAGTACCAACCTGTGGTACCTTATCCTCAGAGCTTGGCAGCCGTGGAACCATCACTACCGATTAGAATAAATGTCAAGGAGTCCTATGCTGAAGCAAATCCCTATAGAGGTAAGATAACTGGTACACTTGATAAAGAAGGTGAGCAAAATGGTGAATGTTTAACTTCCAAGGAACTTGGTAAAACTTTTAATGCTAATGCTTCTGAAGAACTAAAGGTAACTATTCCAACAACTTTTTCTCAAAAACCAGTTCGTAAAGAAGTAAATTTCTTGAAAAATATGCTGAATAAAGATCCTTTCTTGTTAAAACAAGTAAGTCAATCTGCACATGTATTGTCTGGTATTTTGAACAGTATTAATTCATTTGAGGCTAACTTTCGTGCAGGTATGCAAACTAATTCAATGTGGCGGCTCAAATTTGGAGACCCACTAGTTCATTTTATAGACCTGCAACCACTAGAAGAAATTCCTTTAGAGCCTCCGCTAGACGACTATGATGTTTTCTTTCCCTTCTTTTCATTTTGTTTTACCATATTTTATTTTTAGTTAATTTTAAGTACATTTTTTTGTAGTATCGGTTTTTATTTTCCATTACTTCTCCACCCAGGTATGCTCTACTTCTCCTATGCACATCTTTTCTATCTCCCATATGCTTTCACATTGAGGACAATGTTCCACTTTAGTTTGGGGGGGTGACAATTTTCATGTGACACTGTGCACATCTACTTGCTGGATTTTATAGTACTAAAAAAAACACAAGAAAGTAAGAAAGAGTACTGAGGATAAATGATTATGCCATGATTAACATTGACATTTACCCTTCACATACTTGCATATAACCTAAGAGTTACACACCTAAGTCATTTACGCGTAGTTTCTCTTTATATGATTTTTTAACTCCATGAAGAATTGATTGGTAGTACACTCGTGTTAATTTGGGTATATAAACTCTTGTATTTATATGGTATCTCATGAAGCTGAAAATACACTTTCACGTGATTTGTAGCACTTAGGGTTCTTTGTGAGCACTGAGAGAGCGCCTGTGGCGACTATGAAACCTTGTGAGCCATTGTTGAGCCATTTATTGTTCTTTTGAGTTTTTGACGTCAACTTAGAGTTATGAAACTCAACTTTTTTTTTTTGGATATTCTTTGTACATTAGTCTATGTTTTTGACTTATTAGCCTAGAGGTGACATCTAGTGGGGAGATAGAAACCTAGGTCTTGTAGCCTACTCAAGATGTGAAGGCTAAACCCCTAGAAATAGACGTAGTTTATGGACTATTGTTCGAGCTTAATTCTCATTGGTGGTATGAAAACAATAAAAGAAGTGTAATAATTGTCCTAATTAACCAAGAAAAGAAAGAAATTGAATAATGAGCAGAAGAAAAAATAAGACAAATAGAAATGCATATGAAATGAAAAGCCAATACATGCATTACGCAAATACCACAAAAAGTCAAGGACAGGACACATGTTTTCCACATATGAAGATTCTTCAACCACTTAATGCCTTAAATGTATTCCCACCAAGTTTGTGAATAAGTTGATCTCGGGTTGTCCTGACTGGACATGACAAGTAAGTGAGAAGATGCTAGGGTGAAAGACCTGACACGTTATGAATAGGCTAGATCCTTTGCAGACTAGTCCACTCCATACATTTAGCGTTTGTTCCTTGCAATATGTGGGATGTTTGATCATGATACTCCTCCTCATATATAATAAGCGACCCATTCCTTTTGAGTGTTATTGAGGGTATATCAGTTAGGCCGAGTCCAAACAACCGTTCTATAGGTGTCCACTGGTATCTTAAGTGTAATGAGTCACACGCATCACACACACCTTGAGATTTCATCTATTTATACTCGAATTTATATGACTGCATTAACTCTGAATTGTAATGCTTGTTGACTTCATGTGAGTATACTGTTCTTAATTGCATTATAAATGATGAAACTTGCATGAGTAACGTGCTTCAGAGTTGTGTGCATTGAATACAAACGAGCTTGTGTGAAATTCAGTTATATTCCTATATATGAAACGGTATGGTTATGTCGTATGTGCATTAATTTTTGTTGGAGTTAGTATTTTTGGGCACCGTCCTGGGATTCATTCACGTTATTTGCTAGAGACTAGAAAAACGTTAGTTGGGGGGGTGTGAATACGCGCTTAAACTGCGTAATTAGGTGGTTTAATTCATGCATTGGGGCTTATATTTTTAATTAAATACCTAATTACTCTCAATATTTTAACACATTATCCTATTTATAATATTTGAGATTTATTGAGTAATTTATGAATTTTTGGTATTTTTTATTGCAGGAAAATTATCAGGAACTAAAAACAGTACCACTTCGTAATTTGCGCATATTTTTCCCGTTCGAGTTCCGATTGAGACGATTCGAAATCTTGAAAAAAGATGAGAAAATTAATTACAACTTTCATGTTTTGCACTTTGAGAGAAACAGACTCTAGGATGGTCAAAATCATCCTTGTTTTCTAAAGAAGAAAAGGAAGATAAAGAAGATAAAAAAGAAAAGGAAAAAATACATTAAGCTGACGTCACCCAGCCATGCAGCCGGGTCGCAACCTTCTCTTGGCCCACGTCGGGTAGGGTTCTCACCCCCCCTCCCCCTATATATCTTTTTTTTTTTTCCTAGACCCAACAACTCCCCTTTCTCCTTACTCTCCCTCTTCTCCCTTCTTTTGTCTGTCTCTCTTTTCTCCATTCTCTCCTCTTGGCTCTCTCCTTCCCTTTCCCTTCCTTCCCAACTCTCTCCCCCCCTTTTTTTTTTCCCCTTGCTCACGGCCACACAGCAGCCCCAGCCTCCTTGTCTCTTCTTTCTCCCTTTCTCCCTCCGTCCCTCTGTCTTTCTCTCCTCTTTCCGAGCCCAGCCTCCCTGTCTCTTCTTTCTCCCTTTCTCCCTTTCTCCCTTTATCTCTCTCCCTATTTTCCTTCTTTTCCTTTGCTCTCCAGCTACAACTCGAACCTATTGCCAGCCTGCAATCACCTCGAAGACTCAAGCCCTTTTCCTTTTTCTTTCACTTCTCTTCCCTCCTTCTCTTCCCCTGTTCCCTATTGCCCTTCTTTCTTGTTGTGGTGTCGTTTTATTTTATGAAGCTAGGAAGCTTCCTTCATTGCTGCTACAGTCCCATGAAGACCTTCTGGCCACCATAGCTGCTGCTCCAGTCCCTGCCTTGCGGCCAGTACCCCCTACTGCTACGACTTCATCCCATGGCTAGTCACCCGAGAACAACCCTGCTGAAGTCCCTGCTACTGCATGAACCCCACGGCCAGCCACCTGCAACACCAGCAGCAGCTTTGGTGCTGCCATAGCACGCACGAACTGCTCTCTCTCTCTCTCTCTCTCTCTCTCTCTCTCTCTCTCTCTCTCTCTTTCTTTTCTTTTTCTTTTCTTCCCCCTCTTTCTTTTTAAATTTTTTTTATTATTACTTTAAAAGAATTGAGTTATTGTTTTAATTAATATTGTCTACTATTGGTAAATTTTATTTTAAGTTTTAATTTCTAAAGTTTGTTTAGGTGTCATTGTTGTGATAGAATCTTAATTAAAATTTCAAATTTTTTAATCTTGTTTTTCTATTTTTAAATAAAGTTAAGTCCTTCCCTATTTTTCGTATTTATTTAGCATTGATTAAGTGATTGTGTCTAAGTTTGTGTTGATCTCCTAATACAAAAAAGAAAAATATTCTCTTGGGATTTATATTATTTGTTTACTTTAAAATTTAAATTCTGTTGAGTTCGGTTTAGTTTAAGTCTTATTAAAGTCCGTTTTTTTTAATGTTCCATTTATGGGTTATTTCTTGAAGACTTGGATTCCTTTTTAAGTTCTTGATTGCACTTAAATTAGTTGTTATTTAAATTTTTGATTGGTTGAGTTCTCAAAATTGCATGTTTTAATTTACGTAGGAAAATTAGCGTCTCAAGTTTTTGTTCTGAAGTTCAACACGTGTTTCAATTTTTCCCTAGTTAATTATAAGATTTTTGTTTCCCATTATTCAATTCAGTGTGTGTTAGGTTTAGAATTTAAATTGCATGTTCATTTAATTTGTCAAAAAAAAATTCAAACAATCTTGAAAACCCTGAATCTGAACTAAGTTTAGTGACTTTATTTTCGATTGGATTTACGCAAACTTTGAGATTAAACCGCATTCCCTGAGGAGATGATCTGGCCCTTAGGCTATTTATTATACGACATAACTCCTATACTTGGTACAGTTCTCGAGCTGCTCATTTTCAGAGTGAGTCATATTTTCTTAACATAGAAACATGAAATGCGTTGTGAATTCTAATTAAAGCTAGTGGTAAAGCCAACCTGTAGGCAACTGAACCTACCCTTTCAAGAATCTTGAAAGGGCCAATAAACCTAGGGCTCAACTTACCCTTCCTTCCAAATCTTATAACTCACTTCAATTGTGCTATCTTCAAAAACACGTGATCTCTCATATCAAATTCCAGTTTCCTACAACGAGTATTAATGTAACTCTTCTGCTGGTTCTGAGCTGCACTGATTCTGTCTCTGATGAGCCAAACTTTATCATATGCCTGCTACATTAGCTCTAGCCCCACTCGCCTCTCACTTATCTCATCCCAGTATTGAGGAGAACGACACATCCTTGCATAGATCGATTCATACAGTGCCAAGCTGATGCTAGCCTGATAGCTGTTATTGCATGCAAACTCTACTAGCGACATATATTGTATCCAACTACCCCCAAAATCTAGCATGCACGCCCGCAACATATCTTCTAGTATTTGAATCACCCTCTTAGTATGGCCATTTGTCTGAGGAAGAAACACCATGCTGAAAGATAACTGAGATCCCAGAGCCTCTTGCAAGCTCCTTTAAAAATGTGATGTGAAACGTCGATCTTGGTCTGATACTGTAGACACTAGTACACCATGTGGTCATACTATCTCCTGAAAATATGATTCCTCTAGTCCGTCCATGGAGTAGTTGATTTTAATAGGAATGAAGTGAGCGATCTTGTCAATATATTAACGACAACCTAAATAGCATTCTGACCAAGCGATGTTGGTGGTAAACCTGTCACAAAATCTATGGATACATGATCCCACTTCCGCTCTAGGATGTAAAGAGGCTGCAACTGGCCTACTAGCCTTTGGTGCTTAGCCTTTACCTACTAGCATGTCAGACACTACTGCACAAACTCGACAATTTTCCTCTTCAAGCCGCTCTACCAATAAGACTCCCGCAGATCTCTATACATTTTAGTACTACCTAGATGAATCATGTACAAAGACCTATAAGCCTCCTCTAAAATTGTCCTTCTCATATTAGCATCTGTAGGCACATATAATATGGTACGGAACCGCAAAGTTTCGTCATTTGAAATACTGAACTCCTCCCCCTATCCATCATTGTTGACCTGATTGGTCACGCCCGGTTTGATTATGAAAAATACTCATTGTATCTAATGAACGTTTGAGGTTTTGTACAGGAATCAAAAATGATAAGATCAAGATGTGCACAAAGCAAGAAAAGCTTGAAGACCAAATCATATTCTTTGTAATATATTTATATTGGTCTGTAATAGTAATTAGGGCATTCGGTTTGTAATAAGTTCACGCACATCAAATGTATGATTTACTACGAAAGCTCAAACCGAACCATGAATAAGAGAGGACCGTAGAAAGACCTTAGGATGCCTTTCAGTCGACTGACACCGAATTTTTTCAATGCTCTCAAATTGGACCCCAAGTGACCTTAGGACACACACATATTCACATATATTTGTTAGGCACTTGAATAGGGATTGTTTGGGTCGATATGGGACCGAAATGCACACTTGGTGCACTTTCGATCGACCGGCCAATTCAGTTCAATTTGGCCCGGTTGATCGAAACCGGTCCGGGTCAACTGTTTGACCCAGGCCCGGTCGACCGAGCCCTTATAGGTCGTTTGACCTCGGTCGACCGAACCACATGGGAGTCAACAGTTTGACCTCCCGGTCGACCGACCAGACTTGTACTCCAACTACCTGGTCGACCGAGGGGTCTTGGGAGGATTCCCAACGGTCTGGTCGACCGAGACATGCAGTTCAAAAAGGGCCGGTCGACTGAACCTCGGAGTTTTGAAAAATCGCCCTTGCCCGGTCTACCGGCCACTCAGTTCAAAATGCCCCTGGTCGACCGAGCCACTTGAGTCCTGGTCGACAGAGCCATTTCTGGTCGACCGAACCTCTCGGGTTGGTCCAATTTTTACTGTGGTTAATATTTTTTAAACAAAGTTAAAATGCCTTAAACATCATTAAACTTCTCTAATAATACCCAATAGATCCCCAACGGTCATATTTTTTCCCTTTCCTATATATACAAGTTCATTTGAGAAAATTAGTAAGAGATTAGGATATCTAATTAAGAAAAATTCTCTGAAAATCCCAAAGTTTATAATACTCATTTATTGAGTCTCCAATACTTATTCTTACCAGATCTTCCACTCAAATATACTTTGTAAGTGTGATTTAAGTGTTGTTGTTTTCTAGGGTTGCTCTCCCAAGTGTGGTAGTTGTTTGTAATGATTTTAATTGAGAGCCAACCCAAGTATTCTTAGGGGACTTTGTTAATAAGTCTCTCATAAGAAGACTTATATTAAACTTCCAAGTATTGCACACTCATTGCAATATCCTGTGTAGTTTGTATTTGTTTTTGGATTGCAAAATCTCTTCAAAACATTTCCAAATATCTTGTGGGATTTATCTTGATATAACTTTGAAAAGATATTTGTTTATGTGATATTGATCTTTGTTGCAATATTCATTGACCTACATATTGTTTGCTGGATACAAAGATTAGATATCTTTTGCAAACCAAACATATACATTACTAGAGCATAATACGATTGAGAAAATTCGCTCATTGTAATACATATATATTTTGTTTGGCTAGTATCTTTATATGAACATCTTGCCTGAATATCTTGTGATACAAAGACTGCTTGATTGACACTCTCACGTACGCATTACACGATAGTAAATTTATTTGAGAGTAGACATCATAAACCACATTGAGTTTACATATTGAATCATATTGTGGTGTTTGTTATTGCTCGCATCCGGGTACATATCTGCTTTACACGAAAGCATAATCACTGTACCATTTGATTGTAATACACTTTGGTTGTATTTCTAGGCACGGGCCTGAAGAGGGAGACTAGCCCTGGAATAGTCCCGGATTGGCTTAGACCCGGTTAGGAAAGCTAGGTGTGTCATCTTGTTAAGGCGTGTAGGTTGAGGTCAGCCCAGCTAATTGACCTGGTTAAGGTTGAGGTCAGCCCTGTGTTAATTTGACCTGGTTGTAAACGGTGCCGCTACACCCTTAAGTGAGCTATTAATGGAATCCTCTAGCTTGCGAGCTTGAGGCGGGGACGTAGGCACTGTTGGCCGAACCTCGATAACATATCGTATGTTTATTTACATTTCTGCACTTTACATTTACCGCACGCGTATGTTATTATGTGAATGATGTGCTTAACTTAAATTTCCACATATCTCTTATATCTGCACATTTGGAATTATATAGACCAACCCTCGGTTGTTTTATACGAGTATTTTATTTAACCTAAGTGATAAATTTGAAAATTCCAATTCACCCCCCCTCTTGGGAATACACCAATTCTAACAATCATGCACCTTAGTTATTAGCTCTGCTAATTCTGCGTCATCCCTCTAAGTAGTCTTAATCTTCCTGTAGAAGAGGCTACACTACCAAGTTGGCAATAAATGCCCGAGGATCACTCTTTACCAACTCCTCATCGAGTCTCTCCAGATCCATCTGGATCGGATGCTGAACCTCCATAGTTGTTAGTTCTAGTCCCACTGATTTCCTGCTCAAAGCATCGACTACCACATTTGCTTTCCCTGGATGGTAACTGATAGTGCAGTCATAATCTTTAATAAGTTCCAAACACCTTCTTTGTCTCATGTTCAGCTTCTTTTGAATGAAAAAGAACTTCAAACTTTTGTGATTGAGGAATATCTGGCATCTCTTACCATACAAGTAATGCCTCCAAATCTTTAATGTGTGTACCACTGCAGTAAATTCCAAATCATGGGTTGGGCAATTCTTTTCATACACTTTTAACTATTTCAAGGCATAAACTACAAGCCTACTATGCTACATCAATACACAATCGAACCCTTTCAAAGACGCGTCATTGTAAATTATATAACCACCAACCCCTGATGGAATGATCAACACTGGTGTAGTGACAAGCCTCTATTTCAATTCCTGGAAGCTCTGCTCACAATCCTTATCCCATTTAACCCTAACATTTTTTTCTGGTTAGACGTATGAGAGGTCCTTATAAAGCTGTGTTGATTAAGGTGAGGACGTAGGCCAAGTCGGCTGAACCTCGTAAAATTGCGTTTGTCTTCTCTCTTCCTTTTACTCTTTATTTTCGGCGTTATATTTAAATTGAGTATATTCCATGCATAGATAGGATTGCCACACTCATTCATAATTGAGCAACAAGAAGTAGTTGGTAGATTGATAAGAAGTGTGTAAAAGGAAACTAAGTGGCTTAATTTTTTTTTTATATCCAATTCACCCCCCCCTCTTGGGATTACACCTTAATCAACATTTGGAATCAGAGCGGGTTTACTTAGACTTGATAGTTAATTTGTAAAACGATCACATGACACACATTGGTGGAACTCCATTTGGCGAGGGACACTCATCCACTAGACCACCCATTTTCTGTGGTGTAAATGACACCTATTGGAAACGTAGGATGAGCATATATCTACTGAACGTAGATTGGAAGGTTTGGACAATTGTGACTAAGGGAAGTCACATTCCCATGAAAGTAATTGATAAGATTAATGTACCTAAAACTGAAGATGAATATACTGAAAAGGATTGGAAGTCAGTTCAAAGTAATGCCACTGCCATGAATATACTCTTCTGTGCACTAGACGTCAATGAATTTAATAGGGTAATGGCATGTAACTCAACTAAAGAAATTTGGGAAAAATTAGAAGTTACATATGAAGGCACTAAGGAAGTAAAGGATAGCAGGATAGACATGCTCACTAGTGAATATGAAGCATTTAAAATGACGGTTGATGAATCCATACAATCCATGTACACTAGATTCACACACATCATTAACTCTTTAAATGCTCTTGGAAAAACTTACCCTTCTTATGAGTTGATCAGGAAAATACTTAGGGGATTACCTCCAGTGTGAGAAGCTAAAGATACTGCAATAGGAGAAGGGAGAAATCTCAAGGAGATGTCAGTGGACGAACTTATTGGATCACTTATCACCTATGAGCTGGCGATAAACGAGAGGAAAAATGAACAAAGCAAAGCTAAGAATGTCACTGCACTTAAGGCATCATCAAGC
This sequence comes from Malania oleifera, assembly GCF_029873635.1. NCBI lineage: Eukaryota > Viridiplantae > Streptophyta > Magnoliopsida > Santalales > Ximeniaceae > Malania > Malania oleifera. The sequence goes on along the minus strand of NC_080421.1, from coordinate 42,977,825 downwards.
TACTCAAGTGAAGGAAGCGATTCCGAAATAGATGATGACATGGCCTTGCTAACAAAGAAGTTCGGGAAGTTCTTAAAGAAGAACCAAAAGTTCAACAGAAAATTTCAGAACTCTAAATCGAAAAGAGGAGAGCAAAGCATGAAGAAAAAAAAGGAGGATCCACCAACTTGCTACAATTGCCGAGAAGTTGGACACATCAAGCCCGAGTGCCCCAAACTCATAAAAGCTTCAAAGAAAAAGAAGAAGGCGCTGAAAGTCAGCTGGGATACACACAGCACTAGCAGTTCAGAATATGAATCCAGCGATGACGAGGTTGCCAATCTATGTCTAATGGCACATGATGACTTTGAGATTTGCTTAAGATCCACATCTTCAAAAGATATATGGTATATGGATAGCGGATGCTCACGCCACATGACCGGAGACAAATCAAAATTCACATCCTTCACACTCAAGGATGAAGGGTTTGTTACTTTTGGAGATAATGCTAAGGGAAGGATCATAGGTGTCGGTAAAGTCGGTAATGATTCCTCACTCATTATTGATGATGTTTTATTAGTTGAAGGTCTAAAGCACAATTTATTGAGCATAAGTCAACTATGTGATAAAGGCTACAAAGTATCATTTGAACATGACAAGTGCATAGTTGAACACAAAACTGATAATAAGATACTGTTCATTGCTAAGCGACATGAAAACGTATACACCACAAGTTTTGATAACCTAACTTCACAAAGTGTAACATGCTTATCTGCTATGAATGAAATAAGTTGGATTTGGCATAGGAGACTAGGACATGCAAACATGGACTTAATTTCAAAATTAGTTAAGAAAGAATTGGGACTGCCCAAGAAAAAATTTGTGAAAGATAAAATCTGTGATGCATGCCAACTAGGAAAACAAGCAAGAACAAACTTTAAGAAGAAGAAAGAGATCTCCACTACTAGGCCACTTCAAATGCTGCACTTAGACTTTTTTGGACCAAACCAAATTCAGAGTTTAGGAGGAAAATCATACGCTTTTGTCATAGTTGATGACTTCTCAAGATGCACATGGTTACTATTCTTAGGTCATAAAGATGAAGCATGTGAAAATTTTATAAATCTATTCAAGAGAGTACAAAATGAAAAGGGATACACAATTACCAAAATTCGAAGTGATAGGGGTAGAGAGTTTAAAAATCAAGGCATGGAAGACTATTGCAACTCATTAGGAATTGCCCATAATTTTTCAGCCCCTTGAACACCACAACAAAATGGCGTAGTTGAAAGAAAGAAAGAATAGATCTATACAAGAAATGGCCAGAACTATGCTTAACGAACATAGATTACCCAAATACTTCTGGGCCGAGGCAGTGAATACCGCCTGCTATGTACTAAATAGAGTTCTAATTAGACCATCACTTAATAAGACTCCTTACAAGTTATGGAATGGCCATAGACCAAACATATCATATTTTCATGTTTTTGGCTGTAAGTGTTTTGTGCTTAGAGACAATGAGCATTTAGGAAAATTCGATGTAAAATCTGATGAAGGTATCTTCCTAGGGTATGCCTTAGATAGTAAAGCCTATAGAGTATATAATAAACGAACATTGACGGTCATAGAATCTATTCATGTAGTGTTCAATGAGACAAATCCCTTCCTCAAAAGAATTGATGAAGATGAACTTGAATTAAACAAGGAACTAATAGAACTATCAACTGAGAATGGTTCAGAAAATAAAAATAAACTTAGAGAACCATCCATTGAAATTGAAGAAACTACAACTGAGGTAAATGCACCACCTAGAGAATGGAAATACATAAAGAATCATCCCATAGATCAAATAATAGGAGAACCATTACGTGGAGTAGCCACTCGCTCCTTTCTTAGGAACATGGTTAGTCATTTTGCATTTTTATCACAAGAGGAACCTAAGAATGTGAGTGAAGCTATAGAGGATGAATCTTGGGTGCTATCCATGCAAGAGGAATTAAATCAATTTGAAAGAAACAGAGTACGGACTTTAGTTCCCAAACCAAAGGATAAATCAATCATAGGGACTAAATGGATATATAAGAATAAGAAAGATGAAAATGGAATAGTTGTGAGAAATAAGGCTAGATTAGTAGCTCAGGGATATAACCAAGAAGAAGGTATATATTTTGAAGAAACATTTGCCCCGGTAGCTAGGATGGAAGCCATACGAATGTTATTAGCATACGCAGCGTTTAAGGATTTCAAGCTATATCAAATGGACGTGAAAAGCGCATTTTTAAATGGCTACATAAATGAGGAAGTGTATGTAGAACAACCCCCAGGGTTTGAAAACCATAGGAATTTAGATCATGTTTATAAACTAACAAAGGCCTTGTACGGTTTAAAGCAAGCTCCTAGAGCGTGGTATGAAAGACTAAGCGGATTTCTATTGGAAAATGGATTTATAAGAGGAAAGATAGATACAACCCTGTTCATAAAGGCTAAGAAAGATGATATTCTCCTAGTGCAAGTATATGTAGATGACATCATCTTTGGCACTACTAATAAAGAATTGTGTAATGAATTTGCCAATAAAATGCAAAATGAATTTGAGATGAGCATGATGGGTGAACTAAATTTCTTCATAGGACTTCAGATTAAACAAGCAAATTATGGAATATTCATAAATCAATCAAAGTATATTAGAGGCCTACTCAAAAAATTTAACATGGAAGATGGAAAAAGACTAGGTACATCTATGAGCACTTCATTGAAATTAGATAAAGATGAACAAGGTATACTAGTAGATGTAAAACTATATCGTGGAATGATAGGTAGCTTGTTATACCTGACTGCCAGTAGACCAGATATAATGTTTAGCGTATGTTTGTATGCAAGATTTCAGTCTGCTTCAAAAGAGTCTCACTTGCTAGTTGTTAAACGTATACTTAGATATTTGATAGGAACCGTGGACATTGGGTTATGGTATCCTAAGCACACATCATTTGAGATTCTTAGTTATTCAGATGCTAATTATGCGGGTAGTAAAGTGGATAGGAAAAGCACTAGTAGTACTTGTCACTTCTTAGGACACTCCTTGGTCTCTTGGTTTTCCAAGAAACAAAATTCAATCGCTCTTTCCACGGCTGAAGCTGAATACATAGAGGCAAGTAGTTGTTGTGCTCAAACGCTTTACATGAAGCAACAACTGAAAGATTTTGGATTAAGCTATGAAACAATTCCCATAAGATGTGATAATACGAGTGCAATAAATATCTCAAAGAATCCCATATTACATTCACGAACTAAGCACATAGAAATACGACATCACTTTCTTCGTGACCATGTACAAAAAGGGGATGTAAGACTTGAGTTTGTATGCACGGATGAACAATGGGTTGATATATTCACGAAACCACTTGCGGAGGATAGATTTATACAAATTAGACGTGAATTAGGTCTCGTGCATAGTCGAAAGGTTGCTTAGAATCATGTTAAATGATATAATTCAGGGGGAGCAACATCTCTTATGACTTAATCACTTGAAAGTGCATATTATTAATATTTGGTATCAACATTTGGATACATTCAAAACCTTAAGATCTCTAAGGGGAGAAGAACATAAGGTTGCATCTACTCATATTTTATTTGTTTACACCTTTTTGTTGATGTCAAAAGGGGGAGAAAATATGGAAAAAGCAAAAATAATAAAATGGAAGCAAAAAGTCTTGGTATTGGTAAAACTAATTTGTGAAGGCTGAGATATTCAAAGGGAGAAATCTAGCATATTACATTCATTATAAGCATATTTCATATTTCATTTGGATTCAGGCTAAACATTTTGTGTATGAACATGAGCATATTGTCATTCATTGAATATTTGATGCATTAATTGAGGGGGAGCCTTGTTAGGCGTAACCCATTATATATATATTTTTTGCTCGTGCATTTGTCATCATTAAAAAGGGAGAGATTGTTGACTCTACAAGTCTAATCTTGTTTTGATAATGACAAATCACTTGATATTTGATCTGTGCATTGAGTTTGTGAACAGGACTTACACTAAGTATGCATGGAAAGTTAACAAATCTTGGCAAGATCCATGGAACTCAAAGAGTACGAGAATCAAGATGCAAGCGGCAAAGTTCAAGAATATGTTGGGAAAGGGTATTTAGAACTCATGTACTTACATTTTCGTATGATTTAATTTGAGGCTCATTATAACTTAGAATGGTTTTAGGATTCATGCATTTCATGTACATCATTAGGAAACTATCATGGACCTTGAAATGTTTTCAAAATCATGAAAAATATGTTTTATGAAAGACCCAAGAATAGGAGCCAAGCATATTTTTAATTAGAAATGAAATTTTGAGAAAATGGGGACTTCGGTCGCCTAAACTCAAACCTCAGTGACCTGAAGAATTTCTTCGGTTGCCTGAAGATTAAATTCAGTCACCTGAAGAATTAAACGGGAAAGACAGAACCTAGCAGAGGTACCTCGGTCACCTGACCTTGGAACCTCAAGCGCCTAAAGTTGACACTTCAGGAGCCTGAAGTCGAGTTCGGTTGCTTGAACTCGCGGGCAAGCCTAAAAATCAGTTCTTTATTAAAAAGACATGCGAAGTATCTTATTGATCCAATGGATAAGATTAATTCTAAGGGTCATATACTATATATTATAAATATATAAACCCTAGAACACAAGTTAGACACACAAGAAAGAGAAGAACACAAGTTAGACACACAAGAAAGAGAATAACACACCTTGTTACAAGATCATTGAAAAGTGGTATACGATTGCCTATACATCAATCTAAAATCTTCAAGCTGGGGCAAATCAAGTCAGATCTTCAAAGGGAACTTGTTTACTCTACTAGACTTCAATCGTCTAGTGAGGTTTGATCTTTCAAGTTTTTATTTCTCAAGAACCTCTCATCACATCTTGTGTTTTCTTGAGTATCTTTAGAAAGATTTTTAGATCTTGAGTGTGCATACACATATAAAAGTTGATTTTTGTAAAAATCATTTTGTGATTGGTTCATTGATTAGTGGATTCAAGAGTATATAAACATATATATATTTTCTGTTCATAGGGTCTTTTTATTGAAAAACCTAGTTTGGTGGAAAGATTGAACTTTGAAAGAAGCTTTGTGATTTCGATTGAGTTTGTATTCAAGACAAAGATTTTGTTAACTAGTTCACTTCAAATATACTTGTGCATTTTTATAAAGTAAACCAAGAACCCTAGTTAAGTCCAAGGCATTTCAAATATATTTTTACTTGGGAGTTTTGATTAAATGCAAATTTGTGTGTTGACACATATCATACATCAAACGATTGTATCGTTTTTCATACATTCTTGAACTTCAAGTTATATCATATGTTAATGTGCTAGGAAATTGAATTGTACTCACAAGATTTTGTTAGAAGCATTGTTTTGAGTGTTATTTTCAGATTTCATTGTAAACACGGTTCGGGTTGAGAACCGGGTGTGAGGAGGAAGCTGTACCTCTTGTGAGCAGTGGATAAGGAGGGAGTTGTACCTCTTGTAAGCAGCGGTTTGTAAGGGAAGCTCTGTCCTACTTTAAGGAGTGGGGCTTTTAGTGAATCCTTAAGTGGTTGTTTAAGGCAAGAACGTAGGCCAAGTCGGTTGAACCTCGTAAAAGTCACGTTTTTCTTCTCTCTTCCTTTTACTCTTTATTTTCTGCGTTATATTCAAATTGAGTATATTACATGCATAGATAGGATTGCCACACTCATACATAATTGAGCAACAAGAAGTAGTTGGTAAATTGATAAGAAGTTTGAAAAAGGAAACTAAGTGGCTTAATTTTTTTTTTTTATATCCAATTCACCCCCCCTCTTGGGATTACACCTTAATTAACAAGCTGAAAACCCCCTACAAACCGACGGTAATAACTTGCTAGCCCTAAGAAACTCCTGATTTCCTGAACATTCTTCGGCCTAACCCAATTCATTACTGCTTCAATCTTACTGGGATCCATAAAAATTCCATCCCCCGATATAACATGCCCTAGAAATGCCACTTTCTTCAACCAAAATTCACATTTACTGAACTTCACGTACAACCTCTTTTCCCTAAGCGTCTGAAGTACCACCCGTAAGTGTACCTCATGCTCTTCAAAACTTCTCAAATAGACCAATATATCATCAATGAAAACAACAACAAAGTGGTCTAAATACTGATGAAAGATTCTATTCATCAAATCCATGAATATAGTAGAAGCATTCGTCAGACCAAAAGGCATAACGAGGAATTCATAATGCCTATATCTAGTTATGAAGGTTGTCTTTGAGACTTCTTTTACTTTTACTTTCACCTGGTGGTAGCTTGATTTGAGGTCAATCGTAGAATAGACCCGCATACCCTTTAACTGGTCAAATAGATCGTCTATACGGGGTAGAGGATGCTTGTTCTTGATTGTCACCTTATTAATTTCCTCTGTAATCTATACACATTCTCATAGACCCGTCCTTATTCTTTACAAATAACACTAGAGCTCCCTACAGTGATACATTGGGCTGAACAAATCCTTTATTCAATAGATCTTGTAGCTGGTCCTTTAATTCCCCAAATTCTGCTCGAGCCAGTCGGTAAGGAGCTTTAGAGATTGGTACTGTCCTAGGAAGTAAATCAATGGCAAAATCAACCTCATAGTCAAAGGGCAATCCTGGAAATTCTTCTGGGAAAATATTTAGAAACTCCTTAACCATTGGTGTATTACCGAGTTTCAATTCATTTTCTGACATCTCCTTTACAAAAGCCATAAACCTATGATAACCATCCAGGAGTAGCCTTCTCACTTTCATAGCTATCACTAACTGAGGTGGGGAACATACTTGCAACCTCACAAACTTGAATTCTTGCTTGTCTGGTTGTTTGAAGATCACCTTTTTCGAATGACAGTCAACATTAGCATAGTTAGATGCCAGCCAATCCATATCCAATATTACATTGAACCTATGCATGTCAAGTACAATTAGATGAGCAGGTAGTACTCTACCCTGAATTTCTATTGGATATCCTCTGAGCACCCTACGACACTTTACCACCAAACTAGCTAGTGAACCTACTGACATTTCTACATCTAATAACTATGTCTTGCCTCCAGGAAATTTAATGAAATTCGCAGACACAAAAGAATATGTAGCACCTGAATCAAATGAAACAATAGCATGGCATGAAAAAATAGTAAAGGTACCTATCACAACATCGGCGACAGTCTCAGCGTCTCCTTGCGTCAGAGCATAAACCCTCAGTGAGGCTGCATTCTTCTACTGACCTCCATGAGGTGCCTGGTAAACTCCCCTGGACTACCTGGGAGCAGGAGCAATACCAATAGGTGTAGGAAAGTCTCATGTCAGATGCCCCCCGATCCTTCATGATGATAACATACACCTCTCCCTACTCGATACTCCCCCAAATGTCTCTTTCCATTTATTTGACATACAGGGTAGGTCTAAGCACTTTGAACCTCACGGCCCCCAGTCTCTTGCCTCTAACCCCTGCCATAGTTTCCTCTCCTTTACTGGCCCCGACCAAAGCCCTATTGAAAGCCTGAAGGTGTGGACCTCTTCTTCTATCCCTGTTCCTCTACACCCAACCACTTACTGGGCTCAGCCAAAACTGCTCTATCAACTAATTCAAAAAAATCCTGTATTTTCAACACCATAACTTACCAGTAGATATCACACCTTAAACCCCTTTCAAACTATCTTACTTTCTTTGCTTCGTTGGGTATTATAAACACGGCGAAGTGGGACAACTCGATAAACCTCGCTGCACACTATTGGACCGACTGCTGTCCTTGCTTCAAATTCAAGAACTCTTCCACTTTAGCTTCCTTGACAGTGGTTAGGAAATATCTATCATAGAAAAATTCTTTATATCGGACCCATGTCATACTATCGGCATCGTCCTCTGCTGCTTTAGAAGTTTCACTGCAGTCCACCACCTCTCGGCCTCCCCTGTCAGTTTATAGGTAGCGAAGAGGACCCCCTGCTCCTTCGTGCACTGCAACACTGCCAAAAATTTTTTGATGTCCTACATCCAATTCTCAACTGCTGCAGGATCAACTCCTCTTGAAAATGCCAGAAGATTCATCTTGGTAAATTTCTCTATCATGTACCTATGACCTGTAGATGGGCCTACCTGCTCTCGGGAGCTCGTAGCGATCTCCTCCCTAACCTGCTAAGCCACACTGCATAACACAACATTAAAATTAGCCCCACCTGCACTCGAGGGCCCTACACCGTCACTACCACTCACATGGGCACTACCTCCTTCAGGGTCCATCCTGAAAAGGCAATAAACATGACTTAGGAATCCTATCCTTATAACTTACGCATCTAACCAACATCCCCTATCTTAACATCCTTATCTTATTTCAAGATTCAGTCCTACATTTTAGAAACACAACCAAGCAATAGTTTACTATGGCTTTCCTGAAATGGTCACTCCAGGAAAGACAGAGAAACCACCACGGAAGTCTTGCCTCTAAACTATAAAAAAAAACCTCAAATCCTTTTCCTATACTCTGGTATTGTTTTCGTTGCACTCTAAAATCTATAGAATCTAACAACCTAAGCTCTGATACCAAACTGTAACGATCTGCCTATTTTACTGAATAGTTTTTTCTCAAAATATCATTTAATTTAATAATCATGTTATCCTGTTTAGCTGATAAAACATAATCAACCTGGCCCCATAGGTACCGGGGATATGCGAGAAATACAACTCTGATACCTAAGCAGCGGGAAACATAAAATCATATACATATCAAGCCATCCAACCAATATGAAATTAGAATAGCTTTCCCAATAGGGTGGGGGTTGAATTGGATTATTCAAAAGTTGATCCTCTTTTTAACTTTTTGCTTGTCTAAATGTAATAATCAAGAAAGTAACTTAATCAGCTTAAATATAACCAAATCACACCACAAGGTACTGAAAAATTAAACACTCAATCCAATCAACCAAAGTATGAAAGTCAAAAATCATTCAAGATTTCTTTATGCCTTTTGCCAATTGTCCTGTAATTGTTTGCAAACCTGCCTTGAATGAATTTTATATTGCATTTCTCTTGATCAATATTTTCTCAAATTAACTAATGTACTCCCTTTTGGGTTTCCGCAAATGGTTAATTAAAATGTACTTTCTAAAAATCAAGAGTCTTCTTTAAATATGGATTTTTAAGCCCTGCAACCTGCACTTAGCATTATTGTGTAGAAAATAAAGAGTAAGGAAGCGAAGGAGACACAGAGATTTTGTAAGGTTCAGCTTCAACACAGCCTACGCCCTCGCCTTTGGCAAACCACCAAAGGATTCCACTATTGTAGTTCCTTTTCCGGGTGGAACAACACCTTTTACAACCACTCCTTCAAGTAGGCTAGAGCCCACCTCTCCAAACGATGTACTCTCGTTCTGTCAACGATCCAACATGCCTAGAATCATCCAATAACTACAAGAGAAACAACAAGAGGATGTGTACAAAGAGTGCTCACACACAGAGTAAGTTAGTACAATTCAAATCTATATACTTCAAAATTTAAATATCAAGAATGAAATACAATTTGAAGCCCAAGATTAGAATTCACCAAGTTCCCTTTTCTCCAGATGAGAAATCAATAGGTAGAACTCAGGGATTGATGATCAACACTTTCAAAATACTAGCACTTTCAGATTGCAAGTAGTTGAGCAAGTTGGAACTTTGTATGCAAAAGAGCTTTAGAGTAGATTTTTCAATTCTTGGTGAGTTTTGATTTGGAAAACCATGTATTTATAGGTTTTCAAGAGTGTTTTCGTGTTGCCCAAGTTTACTTGGAGTATTTCCTAAGTTTTTAGAAAATTTGGAGCACAAGCAACTGATATTTGAAATTTGAAATATTAAAAAACTTACCCATTAACAGTGTTCATACGACTGAACCTTCGGGGTCAGTGTTCTAAAGTTCCTTAACCTTTGAAAATTTTGAACTGGATAGAGGGTCAAATGGCCAAGGTTAGGGTTCAGAGGACTGAGGTGTCAGGTTCAGATGACTGAAGTCAGAGTTCAGTCTTCTAAGGTGCTACTGCCAGTTTCTGTGTTTGACCAAAAATTCTTCATATGACTGAACTTATTTTTTAGATGTCTAAAGTAATTCTTCAGACGACCGAACTTAAAGTTCAGTCTTTTGAGGTTGCCACTTCAGGCTTTTGAGCATAAATTTCAGTCTTCTGAGCATATTTGTTTTCTGATTTTTCATTTCCAATTCAAAATATATTTTGCTTTCTTTCTTCATTCTTTTATAAATCATTTTTCGATGTTTTAAAATAGGTCTCTAAGTCCATATAATTCCCCTAAAGAGCTTCAAATGATATTTCCATAGATATTTAACTTTGAAGTACTTACATTGCTCATCTTAAAACCTTATACTCTAAGCTTGAAATCATCTACTTCATTTTTGCTTTAAAATTCCTTGGACTTTTAGCTTGAGCTGGTTTTAGTCTCCCATGCTTTGATCAGTCTAGTGTTGCTTTGAACTTCTTGGATCACTTGTTAATTAATGTATCTTGATGGTCCATAATGATCCTTGTTTTCTTGTCAAACTTGAAACACCATTACCCAACCAATCCAAGTTTGAATATCCTTTATTTGTTATTAGCAAAACTAATTGAAAAGCCAAGTTAGACCAACATAATATAATACCAAAGTCTTTCCAAACTTGTCAAATACATATACACATCCAAAAAGACCAAAAAGTAACCTAGGGTTACTTCCCAAAAATAAATCCACCCTGGCTCTACAACTCACCCTTCAGACAGGGTAGCTTGGTTAGACTCTACTGCCGCAGAACTCTATCTGCTCCTCTACCTGGATTTCCTGAAATGTTATTATAGCTGGGGTGAGACACCTCTCAGTAAGGGAAATAAACTAATATCAGTGTGTGGCGTTATTAGCATTTTTGTGTTATACATATAAACAGTATAATAAGAATATTTGGTAAAATTTGTCTGTAGCATAATTGAGTAAAACATGATTTGTCATATCATAATAAAGCATACTAGATTTCTATACATGAAAATCATCTTAGATTATTGTACAATACTAAAATAACACTCAGGATGGATAACTAGCTAATGTCATGTCTTACCCCTCCATGACTAGGTTGTGCAGCCTGAAGGTAGGACCTAGCAATGGTTGGCCGACCATGCTAGATCAAACATAAGTCTATAAGAACGATGGGCCTGCCCCACCTAGTCCTGGACTGTTAGGGGAGAAACTCCACTCCGCACTGAAGCCACATCGACTGCCATCTCCCACACTACTGGTCATGTGGTAGCACTATCATAATTCGTAACATATAGCTACGATACTGTGCTCCTGAAAACTAAACAAAACCATCCAGGTTCTAATATCATATAATAAGTTTCATATACTAAACATAGCTATTTCATATTCCATAGCAATAACTAACATATTAATGTTTCATAAATCCTGTCATATCTTACATGATTATATTATTTTCCCCAGCATGAATCACAACATTTGCACTGGCATAACTGTTAGCTTTACCGTGATCCCAAGGGGGGGGGGTGAATTGGTATTTTTAAAATTTAACCCCTAGGTGTTCCTCCTAACAGCAGTATGTTCACAACCTTATGGTCAATCTAATGCGAATAATGTAAATATATCAGAAATTAAATGAAGCAGTTTAATTAATCGCACAAGCACCAGAAAGTAGTAAATAAAGGGTGACACGCAGATATGTTATCGAGGTTCGGCCAACTGCCTACGTCCCCGCCTTGGCTAACCCACACAAGGATTATCACACTAACTTGCTCACTTGAACGGGTGGAGCAGCACCTATACAAACCAGGTCAAATTATCACAGGGCTTACCTCAACCTTTACACCAATCCTTACCGGGCTGGATTACTGCCCCCTCAGACCACGTTTAGAATCTCTCAGATATACAATCAGAAGGTACAATATATGGGTGCTTTCATGTAAAGAAAATTTGTACCACAAATGTGCACAATATTACATACACCACAGATGATTTAATAATGTAAGCTCAATGTGGTCTAAGTAGTTTAACTCTCAAAGATGTTTTCTATCAATGTAGTGAGTACGGGAGAGTATCAATAATAATCTGTGTTATCTCAAAATATTCAATCAAACATGTTTACACATAACACCAAGCAAGCCTCAAGAATATCAATCAGAGAATATCTCAATCACACGAATGTGTATATGCTTGGATTGCAAAATAAATAATCTTTGTTTTCGGCAAATGATATATATACTTGTATAAATATTACCACAAAGATTAGTGTAACAAGCACAAATATCTTTTCACAAATAGTTCAATAAATTCCACAAGATATTTGAGTAAGCTTGAAATATGTTTTTGCAAACCAAAAACAAATACAAACTTCTAAAGATATTGCAATGATAATGCAACACTCGGAAGTTTACCACAAGTCTTCTTAGGGTAGGCTTATTAGCAAATCCTCCTAAGAAAACTTAGGTTATGCTCTTGAGAGAAAAATCGATTCAACCACTTCAAACAATGAGAGAAAAACCTTTTAAAATATACACTCAAAGCACTTACAAATGATTTTGAACTTGAAGAAGTAAGCTAGAGTGTTTGTAAGAAAGGTATGAGCAATATGAATCAAAAGGAGTATTTTTGCCTGAGAGAGAAATCTTTAATCCTTTTTCGCTAATCACTCATTAATTTTCCCAAATGAAACAGTATATATAGACATACCAAAATATTTGACCGTTGGGGACCTATTAGGGATTGTTGGAAAAGTTTAATGACACTTAAACCAATTTTACCCTGTTTAAAATTATTAACCGCGGTAAAAAAATAGGAGCAACTCGAGAGGTCCGATCAATCATAAATGTTTTGGTCGACCAAGACTCAAATGGTTCGGTCGACCAGGGGACTTTTGAACCTAAAGGCTTGGTCGATCGGAGAGGAAATTTCCCAAACTTCCGAGGTTCTGTCGACCAGGCCTTTTTGAACTGTATTGTTCGGTCAACCGGACCGCTGGGAATTCTCCCAAGGACCCTCTGGTCGACCAGGTAGTTGGAGTACAAAAGTGGTCGGTTGACCGGGAGGTCAAAATGTTGACTTCCAGGTGGTTCGGTCGACCAAGATCAAATGAACTGTAGGGTATCGGTCGACCGGTACCTTGGTTAGCGGTTGACCCAAGTATGGTTCGGTCGACCAGGCCAAAAATGAACTAATTTAGCCGGTCAACCAAAAGTGCACCAAGTGTGCATTTCGGTCCCGTCCTGACACAATCAAACTCTATTTAAGTGCCTAACAATCATATGTGTATATGTGTGTGTCCTAGGGTCACTTGGGTCCAAAATAGAGACACCGAAAAAGTCCGGTGCCGGTCGACCGAACGGTATACCCTAAGGTTATACTAAGGTGATTTTGCATTATGATTTGTTTTGAGCTTATAAGATTAACCATGCATGTGATGTGTGTGCTTATTACAAACCGAATACCTTAATTACTATTACAGAAAAATTTCACTAAAAATATTACAATTAAGAATATGAATTTGTCTTCAAGTTTTGATCTTTTACGTGTCATTAATGACCTGCTAATATGGACCTGCACATAAACTAGATATTCATTAAATACAAGAGTATTTGTCATTATCAAAACCAGGGCGTGACCTATAAGGTCAATAATAACATATCATGTAAATCACAGCATTTGCACCGGCATATCATAACATATTGAATCATGATATCTCTGTACTGTTTAACATAATATTTAGAACATAGTTCTTGTACTATTTTATGATTTTTCCTGAAAACTGGTAATACATGATTATTCTGGGAAAACATAATATTCCATTAACATAATTTTCAAGGTAAATGTTACTCGCTCCACATTGAAAGGGTAATATTCAAAACATAAAATCTATTCTAAAATCATATTTCTGATATTATACATGAAAGTCATATTCCTGATAACAGTATTCCCAAACATAATTCTATAATATACATATTTACCTTAAATTAAATGTTATAAAATAATAAATATATTTTCATAAGAAGGCTAACTTAGTTGATCCCCTTACCTGGCTTATTGAAAACCTACAAATTAACTTATCCTGTACCCATGGTTTTCCAAGTTTAACACCCTGAAATTTATATTTTTCCCATCAAAACTTCAGTATAAACCCATCTAATACCTTTCCTTAACTCAGAAATACCAAATACCTTAATGAATATTAAAATAATCAACTTACCCAAATTTTGGGATGGTTCCCAAGTTAGCCTAACTAACAAATCACTCCAACAAATTTGTAGAGAATCTTTGCAAGAGTAACGTGGCAGCTTCGAATGGTTGATTCGGCGAAGAACCGAGCCAAAAAACTAGAGAGAAGGTGAAGAGGGTAAAGTTAGAGAGAGAAGGAATTTGCATGCCATTTTTCTCACTTCAAATCCGAGTTTAGCATATTTATAAAGTGGAGACTCGTTGATGAGCCACGTCATCTCGTCGAGGAGCCCAAGAAGGAGGTTTGTCGATGAGCACTTATTCCTTATCAAAGAATTGCGTCTCGGTAATCCCTCGTCAACGAGACATATGTCCTTGTCGACGTGCCCGAGAAGGCTCCTCATCGACAAACGACCTGGCCTCGTCGACGAGGCCTGCTGAACACATTTAGAAAACTTATTTTCTTCCCTCTCTTTTAATACTTAATTCAGTAAAATTCTTGGTAAAATTCTTGGGGTCTCTACATTCTCCCCTCCTTATAAAAATTTCGTTCTCAAAATTTACAATCGATATTAAACACCATCCCTTAAAGAGAAAATGACTACTTATTTTATTACTTTCCCTCACTTGTGGTGGAGGAATACTGTGGTTACATTTAGGGTCCTAGGAGATTACAAATATACTTATAAAAGAAAATTCTCCCAAAACCAAAAATACTACCTATCCTATATTCTAAATTACAACTATACATTCGTCATTCTGCACTAAATAAAATAAAATTGTCATTATTTAAAATTTACAAATAACTATTGTACCCCACTAAATAGGTGTGGGTATTTCTATCCAATTTCTTTCTCATATGCCCGCTGCACTAGATCTGGCCCCACCACTCGCCTTTTACCTATCTCATCCCAGTATAGAGGTGAACGACACCTCCTACCATAGAGCGCTTCATAAGGTGCCAAGCCGATGCTGGCCTGATAGCTATTATTGTATGCAAACTCTACCAGCGGTATATTCTATGTCCAACTACTCCCAAAATCTAGCACGCACATCTGCAACATATCTTCTCATATCTGAATCACCCTATGAGTATGGTCATCCATCTGAGGATTAAATGCCATTATGAAAGATAACTGAGATCCCAGAGCCTCCTGTAAGCTCCTCCAAAATCGTGATGTGAAATGTGGGTCTCGGTCCCATGTTATAGACACTGGCACACCTTGTGATCATACTATCACCTGAATATATAAGTCCACCAGTCTGTCCATAAAGTAGTTGACTTTAATAAGAATGAAGTAAGCGTCTTTGTCAATCTATCAATGACCACCTAAATAGTATTCTGACCATGTGGTGCCGACGGTAAACCTATCACAAAATCCATAGATACATGATCCCACTTCCACTCTAGGATGTAACAAGGTTGCAACTGGCCCACTTTCCTCTAGTGCTTAGCCTTTACCTGCTGGCATGTCAGACACTACTGCACAAACTCGACAATTTCCTTCTTCATGCCGCTCCGCCAGTAAGACTCCTACAGATCCCTATACATTTTAGTACTGCTTGGATGAACCGTGTACAAGGACCTGTGAACCTCCTCTAAAATTGTCCTTCTAATAACAGCATCTACAGGTACACATAATCTGGTACAGAATCGCAGAGCTTTGTCCTCTAAAATACTAAACTCCATCCCCTATCCGTCCTACACCTTAGTTATTAGCTCTGCTAATTCTGAGTCATCCCTCTGAGTAGTCTTAATCCTTTCCTGTAGAGTAGGTTGCACTACTAGGTTGGCAATAAATGCCTAAGGATCACTCTTTACCAACTCTACACCGAGTCTTTCCAGATCCATCTAGATCGGATGCTGAACCTTCATAGCTGCTAGTGCTGGTTCCACTGATTTCTTGCTCAAAGCATCAGCTACCATATTTGCTTTCTCTGGGTGATAACTGATAGTGCAGTCATAATCTTTAATAAGTTCCAACCACATTCTCTATCTCATGTTCAGCTTCTTTTGAATGAAAAAGTACTTCAAACTTTTGTCATCGGAGAATATCTCGCATCTCTCACCGTACAAGTAATGTCTTTAAATCTTTAACACGTGTATGATTGCACCCAATTCCAGATTGTGGGTAGGGTAGTTCTTTTCATACTCTTTTATTTGTTGGGAGGCATAAGCTACGACCCTACCATGCTGCATCAATACATGGTCGAGCTCTTTCAAAGACACGTCACTGTAAATTACATAACCATCACCCTCTGACGGAATGATAAACACTAGTGCAGTGACAAGCCTTTGTTTCAGTTCATGGAAGCTCTGCTCGTAATCCTCATCCCATTCAAACTTAATATTTTTTCTAATCAAAAGCGTGAGAGGTCCTAATAAAGCTGAAAACCCCTCTACAAACCGATGGTAACAACCTTCCAGCCCCAAGAAACTCCTGATTTCCTGAACATTCTTCGGCATGGCCCAATTCATTACCACTTCAATCTTACTAGGATCCTCAGAAATTCCATCCCCTGATATAACATGACTTATAAATGCCATTTTCTTAAACCAAAATTCACATTTATTGAAATTGGCATACAACCACTTTTCCCTAAGCATATGAAGTACCACCCGTAAGTGTACCTCATGCTCCTAAAAACTCCTCAAATAGACCAATATATCATCAATGAAATACACAACAAACTAGTCTAAATACTAATGAAAGATTCTATTCATCAAATCCATGAATATAGTAGGAGCATTCGTCAGACCAAAAGGCATAACGAGGAATTTATAATGCTCATATCTGGTCATGAAGTCTGTCTTTGAGACATCTTCTGCTTTTACTTTCACATGGTGGTAACTTGATTTGAGGTCAATCTTGGAATAGACCCGCATACCGTAAAGCTAGTCAAATAGATCGTCTATATGGGGTAGAGGATACCTATTCTTGATTCTCACCTTATTAATTTCCCTGTAATCTATACACATCCTCAAAGACCCGTCCTTCTTCTTTGCAAATAACTTTGGAGCTCCCCACAGTGATACGCTGGGTCGAGCAAATCCTTTATTCAATAGACCTTGTAGCTGGTCCTTTAATTCCCCAAATTTTGCTGGATCTAGCCGGTAAGAAGCCTTAAAGATCGGTGTTGTCCCAAGAAGTAAATCAATGGCAAAATCTACCTCGTGGTGAGGAGGCAATTGTGGAAATTCTTATGGGAAAAGATCTGGAAACTCCTTAACCACTAGTGTATTGCTGAGCTTCAATTCATTTCCTAACACCTCCTTTACAAAAGCCATAAACTCCCGATAACCATCCAGAAGTAGCCTTCTCACTTGCATAGTTGACACTAACTGAGGTGGGGAACACACCTGCGACCCCACAAACCTGAATTCTTGCTTGCCTGGTGGTTTGAAGATCACCTCTTTTGAATGACAGTCAATATTGGCATAGTTAGCGGCCAGCCAATCCATACCCAGTATTACATCGAACCCATGCATGCCAAGTACAATTAAATCAACAGGTAGTACTCTCCCCTAAATTTCTATTGGATAGCCTCTGAGCACCCTACAACACTTTGCCACTGAACCAGCCGATGAAGCTACTGGCATTTCTACATCTAATAATTGGGTCTCGCCTCTAGACAATTTAACAAAATTCGAAGACACATAAGAATAAGTTGCACCCAAATAAAATAAAACAATAGCATGGCATGACAAAATAGTAAGGGTACCGTCACAACATCTACGACAGTCTCAGCATCTCCTAGCATCAGAGCATAAACCCTTGCTGGGGCAGCATTCCTCTGTTAACCTCCACGAGGCGCCTGGTAACCTCCCTTGAATTTCTTGGGAGCAGGAGCAACACAAATAGGTGTAGGACAATCTCGTGTCACATGACCCAATTGGCCACAATGATAACATACGCCTCTTCCTTCTCGGCACTCCCTCAAATGTCTTTTTCCACATATTTGACATTCAGGGTAGGTCTGAGCACCCTGAACCTCACAGCCCCCAGTCTCCTACTTCTGACCCCTGCTTTAGTTTCCTCTCCTCCACTGACCTCGACCAAAGCCCTGCTGAAAGCCTAAAGGTGTGGATCTCTTCTTCTATCCCTGTTCCTCTACACCCAACCGCTCACCAACCTCAGCCAAAGCTGCTCTATTAACTAACTCAGCAAAATCCTATATTTTCAACACCATAACATGCCTGTAAATCTCATGCCTTAAACCCTTTTCAAACTATCTTACTTTCTTTACTTTATTGGATACGATAAATAGGGCAAAATGGGACAATTCAATAAACCTCACCACATACTGTTGGACTGACTGCTGTCCCTACTTCAAATTTAGGAACTTTTCCACTTTAGCTTCCTCAATAGTGGCTAGGAAATATCTATCAAAGAATAATTCTTTAAATTGGTCCCATGTCATAACTATCGGCGTCGTCCTCTACTGCTCCAAAAGTTTCACCACAATCCACCACCTCTCGGCCTTCCCCATCAGTTTATAGGTAGTGAAGAGGACCCTCTGCTCCTTCGTGCACTGCAATACTGCCAAAACTTTCTCGATCTTCTGCATCCAATTCTCGGCAGCTGCAAGATCAACTCCTCTTGAAAATGCCGGAGGACTCATCTTGGTAAATTTCTCTATCGTGCACCCATGGCCTGTAGATGGGCCTCCCTGCTCTCTGGAGCTCCTAGCAATCTCAGTCATAACTTGCTGAGCCACACTACATAACATCATATCAGAATCAGCCCTGCCTGCACTAGAGGGCCCTACACTGTCACTACCATTCACATGAGCACTACCTCCTTCAGGGTCCATCCTAAAAAGACAATAAACATGACTTAGGGACCCTATCCTTATAACTTACACATCTAACCAACATCCCTTATCTTGATATCCTTATCTTATTTCAAGATTTATTCCTACACTTTAAATACACAACCTGAAAATAGTTTACTATGACTTTCCCTAAATTGTCACCCTAAGAAAGACACAGAAACCATTACAAAAGTCTTGCCTCTAAACTGTAAAACAAAATCCCAAATCTTTTTCCTATACTCTAGTATTATTTCTGCTACACTCTAGAGTCTACAGAACCTGCTAACCTAGGCTCTGATACCAAATTGTGACAACCTGCCTATTTTACTAAATTTTGTTTTTATCATAATATCATTTAATTTAATAATCTTGTTATCCTATTAAGCTGATAAAACATAATCAACTTGGTCCCATAGGTACCAGGGATATGCCAAAAATACAAATTTGATACCTAAACAATGGGAAACATAAAATCATATACATATCAAGTCATCCAGCCAATTCAATACTAGAGTTTTACCAAACCTGTCAAATACATATACACATCCCAAAAGACCAAAAAGTAACTTAGGGTGTAACGATCTGAAGAATAATGGTATTTAAATAATAAAAAGGGAGGGAAATGGAAACAAAAATAGAAGGAGGCAACAGGCTTCGTCGATGAACATTGCATTTTGAATATAATAACCCGAAAATTTTTTACATAGGGTCTTTTCGACGATCACAGGGAGTTCGTTGACGAGCGCATAAGTAGGTCTCGTCGACAAAGCCATGCCTCGTCGACGAGAAGATACCGAGAAGGGTTTTTGAACAGTTTGAATTTTATCGATGAGGAGGTAAGGTTCATCAACGAAATTATTTAAGGACTCATCGACGAGAAGACGTGTCTCGTCGATGAATCCAGCCCTATAAATAGTTGAAACCTATATTTTTTTATGAAAATTCAATGCAAACTCTCTCTCTCTCTCTCTCTCTCTCTCTCTCTCTCTCTCTCTCTCTCTCTCTCTCTCTCAAACGCCTCTCCCTCCTTCTCTCTTCGATCCTGATCCCATTTCTCACCGAATTGAAGATCTGAGGCAACCGTGGCACTCCTAATGAAGTTCTCTGCAAGTTTACCAGAGCTGATCGTGGGAGAAGTTGGTTTGGAATTCATCCCAAATCCAAGGTAAGACATTTTATTCAGATTATGCCTTCCTCGTAGTTATAAGAATTGTTGTAGGTAAGAAAATACTGATATTTTGTTATGGGGGATGTTGTTTTCTAGGTGTTGAGTGGAGAACACTGCGGGTGTAGGGCTAGAGTTTAGTGAGAGGCTTTTTAGATTTAAGGTAAGGGAAATATGTTATGCTAGGAGATTTACTTATGTTATTAGAAATTATATATGTGTGTGTATGTATACCAGATATTATATAGATTATGAATTTTTATAGTATGTGTGGCCTGAGTTTATATTACCTGATGAAGAGTTTTATGCAGTTTTTCCAGTATATCAAGTTATACAGCATATATAGATATAATATGATATTACATAGACAAATACACATTTATTTACAACTTTATTCAGATATATATATATATATATATATATAGACAAATACACGTTTATTTACAACTTTATTCATATATATATATATATATATGTATGTATAAATGTATACAGATGTTTATTCAGATCAGTATGAATAGTATTTATAGAATGCCATGTTTTTCATAAATGCCATAACACATAGTTTATACAGACATATTATATAGACAGTTTATACAGACAATTTATAAAGACAGATTATATAGTTATAGCATCAATATGCTACAGTTACTCAGATATTACAATACTTACAGTACAGAATTATAACGTTATGATTATTTTGGAAACATGATGAAAACAACAAAGATATACATATATAAGTACTTATATAGTATCAGATCCCTGTGGAAATATTACAGACAGATACAGTTTACAAAGCACGGTACCGTTGCTATATACAGATAGAGTGCAACCACATATCTCGGATAGTGTGTGGGTACCGTCTAACCATGCTCAGAGAGGATGAAACTCCCTAGTATGCTGGGTTGAGGGGGCCGGTTAGACTAGGTAGCAGCCAGTCCCAAGCTTAGGAGTGGATGTAGTTTGGCCGGGCTGAGGTAGTGTAGGGTATAATGACTTACCTGTAGGGCCAACCAAGTTTAGTCCCGCCTACAGGCCGCACAACCCCATCATGAGGGGTTAAATCATGACATACAAAGTCCTAAGAAAATAGCATAGTTATGTATATGTATACAATTTTACAGCTTTTGTTGTATATAGTATGATATAGCAGTATGAATGATAGAAAATTCAGATGATACAAATGTTTTAAGCTACTATGTATGTGTTTTACATATTTTCCAAATCACGTAGTTTTATATATTAATGTTATAGTTTTATGACTCAGTTACCACACAATAGTAATAACATATTTCCACTTACTGAACATTGTCTCACCCTATTACTTCATCATTTTTCAGGTGAGCCAGCTAGGCGAGCAGATCAGGCTTGTGGATAGAGAGTTGACTTGCCTACCCTGGTTGTAGGGTAAGTTTGTGACAGGGTTTTGTATTTTTTTTGGGGTAGATGATACTAGAGGGAATTATTGTATATGGCTATGGTTTGTATGTATAGAATTTCGATATTGTATAGTATATGTGGTTGTATGATTTATATTTCCGCTGCTTAGGTATGGTTATATAGATATTAAAAACAATGGAGAAATTTTGAGGATGTTACATAGGGTCACTTCCTAAAAATAAATCCACCTTGGCTTTACAACTCACCTTTCTAACGAGGTAGCTCGGTCGGACTCTACTGTCACAGAGCACTATCTGCTCCTCTACTTGGATTTCCTGAAATGTTATTATAGCTGGGGTGAGACACCACTCAGTAAGGGAAATAAACTGATATAACTACGTTGCATTATGAGCATTTTCGTGTTATACATATAAACAGTATAATAAGAATATTTGGTAAAATCTGTCTGTAGCAGAACTAAGTAAAACATGACTTGCCATATTATAATAAAGCATACTAGATTTCTATACATGAAAATCATGTTATATAACTTTACAATACTAAAATAACAACCATGATGGATAGCTAGTTGATGTCATGTCTTACCCCCACGTGACTAGGTTGTGCAGCCCGAAAGCGGGACCTAGCTATGGTTGGACGACCATGCTAGATCAAAAATAAGTATGTAAGTACAATGAGCCTGCATCACCTAGTCCCGAACTACTATGGGAGAAACTCCACTTTACATTGAAGCCACATCGACTGCCATCTCCCACACTACTAGTCATGTGGTAGCACTATCATAATTCTAAACATATAGCTATGGTATAGTGCTACTAAAAACTGAACTAAACCATCCGGGTTCTAATATCCTATAATAAGTTTCATATAATGAACATAGCAGTTTCATATTCCATAGCAATAACTGACATATTAATGTTTCATAAATCAAGTCATATCTTACATGATTATGGCATCTACGCCAACATGAATCACGACATCTGCGCTGGCATAACATATCATGTAAATCACGGCATATGCACCGGTCTATCATAGCATACTGAATCATGATATCTTTGTACTATTTAACATAATATTTAGAACATAGTTCCTGTACTTTTTTATGATTTTTCCTAAAAACTAGTAATACATGATTATTGTAGGAAAACATAATATTCCATTAACATAATTTCCATAGTAAATGTTACTCATGCCACAGAGAAAGGGTAATATTCAAAACATAAAATCTGTTCTAAAATCATATTTCTGATCAACAGCAGTATTCCCAAACATGATTCTATAATATACATATTTACCTGAAATTAAATGCTATAAAATAATGAATATATTTTCATAAGAAGGCTGACTTAGTTTATCCCCTTACCTAACTTATTAAAAACCCACAAATTAACCTATCTTGCACCGACAATGTTCCAAACTCAACACCCTGAAATTTACATTTCCCCCAACAAAACTTCGGTATAAACTCATCTAATAGCTTTCCTTAACTCAGAAATACTAAATACCTTAATAAATATTAAAATAATCAACTTACCCAAATTTTGGGATGGTTCCCAAGTTAGCCTAACCAACAAATCACTCCAGCAGATTTTTAAAGAATCTTCTCAGGAGTAACTTGGTGGCTTCGGATCATTGATCCGATGAAGAACCGAGCCAAAAAGCTTAAGAGAAGGTGAGGAGGAAGAAGTTTGTGAAAGAAGGAATTTGCATGCCATTTTTTTTTTTCTTTGCTTCAAATCCAGGTTTAGTATATTTATAAATTGTAGACTCGTTGACGAGCCACATCATCTCATTGACGAGCGCAAGAAGGACGTTCATCGAGGAGCACTTATTCCTCGTCGACAAATTTCAGGCCCGGAAACACCTCTCTCAGTAATCCTTTGTCGATGAGACACATGTCTTTGTCGATGTGCCATAGAAGGCTCCTCGTCGACGAATGACTTGGCCTTGTCAACGAGACCTGCTGAACACCTTTAGAAAACTTATCTTCTCCCATCTCTTTTAATACTTAATTCGGTAAAATTCTTTGGGTCTCTACACTCTTCATTTAATAGGTGGAGTTCCCTCTCTTCGTTTAGTGGGTGGAGACCCCTCTCCAGCGGGAATACCCCTCTATCTAGGCAACGATTCTATCCCTAAATCGTTAAGTTACAAAACAAATAATAGCAGATTTTCTTACAAGTAGAGTACTCTTTCAAAAGAGCGAATTTGTAGAATATTAACTCACTATAAACTCTCAACAATAAATTTGTTGCGAAACTCAACAAATAATCTAGGGTTTTCTATTTTTGAAGATGTGAAAATCTAGAGTAAAAAACCAGAAATCAGTTTAGAGGAGATGATTTGTGCATAGAAGCTTTTTCGATTAAGAAGAAATCAAGGTATATGCAAGCTATGTTCTTGCCCTAATACGCTTATAAGTAGTTTTATATAGCTAGGGTAGAAATCTTACCGTTTTCCCAAGTTTTGGAAACCATATCTTGCAAAAACAGGAAAGAAATCGAGTTGTTCGCTACTTATATCACAAACTTCAGTCACCTAAACTAGGAGTTCAGTTGCTTGAACCAATTAAAATGATACGCTCTTGAACATGCAATAGCTCTTTGGTTGCCTCACCTTGATTGAGTGACTAATCTATCATTCAACCATCTGAACCAACACTGTATGATCTTTTAACACTGGCAGTAGCCATTCAGTCGACTGAGCATACTCATTAGGCGCCTGAATGCTCTGTAATTCAGTGTTTTTCATATTTTTTATTCCAAAACTTATTTGTATTCTTTTGAAAGGACATTTGAACTTTGTAAAGATATTTTCCAAGTTGGTAAACAAGTCTTCAAGTCCAATAATTATTCCTAAGAGCTTTATAAATAAACTTAAAATTGAAAAGTACTTACATAATACTTTTAATACACTTAAAAAGAAATAAACCCTGAGTCTTAATATAATGAAGCTTTAACTTCATCCAAGCTTTGACCAATCTTCATTTAGCTTGTTTTCTTCATAGCTTTTGAGTTTAAATGTAAACCATTGTGCTTGTAAAAATTTAGTGCCTTAAACTTCACTTGAAAGCACAATTAGATTCCTTAGTTTATTTTTATCAAAATGAGATTAAGCCTTGTTAGGCCAACATTCTATAATTCGGATATCTATGTATGTAATTTTGTAGTTAATAGTGAGTTCGAATATGCAAGTACTAACGTAATTATACGTACATAATTAGTTTATTTTACTTATGAGTGTATGTAATATACAATTATGAATGTATAATATTGGGTGATATCTTTTATACAAACTAAATAGTATGCTTGCCGGCATGTACATAATTACATAACTGGAAAATTAAGATATATCCATAATTTATAAATACTTATATAACCATTAGTATTGGTTACAACTATCTCTTAAAATTAAACTATATAATTGGATATAAAATCAATATTATAATTCAAAAATTTATATATATAATTTTGTAATTATGAGTATATATAATTGGTTGGGTTCGGTTATACAAAGCAATTAATATGCATGCATGTATGTACGTAATTACCGTAATTTTGTACGTATTTTTCAATTGAGTAATAGGTTGAATGACCTTCGAATTTGGTGGTAAGTTGTAACATTGATAGTGTTTGAAGATAGTTATAAGTGTCGGCATCTACAGTTATTTTTGTATGCTTTAAAATTAAATGGATAAATGGATTGAGTCGTGTCTAAATGGGTATGGGTCATAAATGGGTCAAATATTTTATATAAATGAATAATAAATGGGTCAATGTATTAGAAATGACCTTTATCCATCTTGACCTAAACCCATCCATTTAACATGTCTAAATGCACCTTATGAGGAATGCTTAGACGGGTAATGCATCCCAAGTTAAAAGGGTTTCTAAAATTTACCCATGTTCTAGATTGGATTCGCCAGTTATTTCTTTTAATACTGTGCAAATGTCAACTTGAATCTATTTTAACGCTGGAATGTATTTTGAGTGGACTCCATTTTGTGTGCAGAACGAAATTGTGGCAAGCTCCTTCTATCAAGCAATTAGGCCCCCATCTTTTTTCTTTATCTAAAAGTATCTCAAACACAATACATTTACATGCATCATTTATTAAAAAAAAAAAAATCCTACAAAAGAAATAGAGATTTTCTTTAATAAACAAGAGAAAACCTATTTGGTTCATGGCATGTTCCAACACTTTTGAGATTGACCTATTCTATGATATTTTGTTTCCAAGTTTGTCTTGCGGGTGGGGGGAGCTTGAATTTGATATTTTGACAATCTCACATTTTTTTTGAAAACAAAAATTTTCATTAAACACTAAAAGTTCATTTCCATGTGCTCTCTATGAGTATGTTCAACGGAAACCTCATTCCCATGCGCATCCTACTTTTAATATAAGTTTCTCCCCGCCATTTTAGCCAACTAAGCACTAACACAATAATACCCCCCGCCCCCCACAATGCTGTATTTTATTCCACGCTATTAGTATATTTATAATAATAAAAATAATCAACTAAAATGAAAGTAATAGTAATCTTTTTAATAGAACGCACGAAGCCAGAAATTTTGAGACAATATTGTCCCCATAATTTTTATAAATTGATGCATACACGCTGAATTTATTTTTTTGTTTAGGAAGAATGATGTTTTTAAGGACAAGTCTTATTAGGACCATGTGGTCAAAATATGGTTATTTTTTATATGTTGCTCATACACACATCCATGGCACAATAGTAATTCTATTTTCATATATGTAGTAGATTTTTTTATGTTGAACTAATAGTGACATGAATATCTTAGATATATTCCTAAAAATCTCTCTCTCTCTCTCTCTCTCTCTCTCTCTCTCTCTCTCTCTCTCTCTCTCTCTCTCTTTTTCTCTCTCTCTCTCTCTCTCTCTCTCCATCTCTCTCTCTCTCTCTCTCTCTCTCTCTCTCTCTCTCTCCTTTTAATGTATTAATTAATTTTTTAATTGAAAGCAACTATTACGGCAAAAGTTCCAGATTCATAAATATTAAACTTTCTCTTTTGTTGTAACCAAAACAAAAGAAAGATAATTTGTCTAAAGACCAAAGAAAGTGTATTGTACGGTTAATTAAGATCTTCTATCTTGGTAAATTTCTTATTTGCTCTTTTAAGCATCATGTCTCAATATTTATAATTATGTTTCTTGTTATTAGAGAATGTTAGATTACCACTCCACGTGCGGGGGAGTGTTAAAGCTTGATATACATTGTTGACTCACAACCTAATAGTTTAAACTTTTAGGTAAAGTGGTAATCTAACAAAGAAATATCTATACCTTCCATCTATAAATTATTGTACAGTTATTATAGAGCAAATACTTAGGCGTTACCTTCCATCTATCAATTATTGTATAGTTATTATTGAGCAGATATTTAGGAGTAATTTGGGATCTTGTTCCCTTTCTCATGTATTATATACAACTTGTTACATTGAATATTGAATATAGAAGAAAGTCTTTCTTCAATTTTAACATGGTATTAGAGCAAGTTCTCTACGTATATTTTTTCAACACAATTTGGATTTTTTTTTTTGCAATCATGTCCAACATCACATCTCTGGAGGTCTCCTCCTCCAATCCAATATCCACTACACTGGTTTTTAGTGACGGATTCAATTTCGTCACTAAAGGGGGGGTATTAGTGACGAATTTGAGAATCGTCACTAATATGGAACTATTAGTGACGAAATTGAATCCGTCACTAATAATTTCATCACTAAAAATTGAAAAAAATCGCGGGAAATAGTTTTTCGCGTAGAAATTATCTCGGGAAAATATTTGTGACGATTTGTACAGTATTAGTAACGAATAAGATCCATCACTGTAGGTTCTTATTAGTGACGAATAAATAACCGTTACTACTATTATTTTAAAAATAAATAATTTTTTTGTTTCAGAGTATTAGTAACAAATATACAAATTCGTCACTATTGCCCCAGTATTTGTGACGGATTTAAGAACCGTCACTAATAATTCTCGTATTTAAAAATAAATAAGAATTTTTTGTTTCAGAGTATTAGTGACGAATTTCTTTATTCATCACTATTTGCCTATTATTAGTGACGGTTATTAGTGACGAATCTGGGAACCATCACTAATACTTCACGTATTGAAAAATAAATAAGAATTTTTTGTTTCAGAGTATTAGTGACGAATTTATATATTCGTCACTATTGCACAGCATTAGTGACGGATTTGAGAACCGTCACTAATACCTCACGTATTTAAAAATAAATAAAAATTTCTCCCCGCCATTTTAGCCAACTAAACACTAACACAATAATCCCCCCCCCCCCCCACAATGTTGTATTTTATTCCACTCTATTACTATATTTATAATAATAAAAATAATCAACTAAAATGAAAGTAATAGTAGTCTTTTTAATAAAATGCACGAAGCCAGAAATTTTGAGACAATATTGTCCCCATACACGCTGAATTTATTTTTTTGTCTAAGAAGAATGATGTTTTTATGGACAAGCCTTATTAGGACCATGTGGTCAAAATATGGTTATTAGGAACAATAGTAATTCTATTTTCATATATGTAGTAGATTTTTTTATGTTGAACTAATAGTGACATGAATATCTTAGATATATTCCTAAAAATCTCTCTCTCTCTCTCTCTCTCTCTCTCTCTCTCTCTCTCCTTTTAATGTATTAATTAATTTTTTAATTAAAAGCAACTATTACGGCAAAAGTTTCGGATTCATAAATATTAAACTTTCTCTTGTGTTGTAACCAAAACAAAAGAAAGATAATTTGTCTAAAGACTAAAGAAAGTGTATTGTATGGTTAATTAAGATCTTCTATCTTGGTAAATTTCTTATTTGCTCTTTTAAAGATCATGTCTCAATATTTATAATTATGTTTCTTGTTATTAGAGAATGTTAGATTACCACTCTACTTGCGGGGGAGTGTTAAAGCTTGATATACATTGTTGGCCTACAACCTAACAGCTTAAACTTTTAGGTAAAGTGGTAATCTAACAAAGAAATATCTATACCTTCCATCTATAAATTATTGTACAGTTATTATAGAGCAAATACTTAGGCATTACCTTCCATCTAGCAATTATTGTATAGTTATTATTGAGCAGATATTTAGGAGTAATTTTGGATCTTGTTTCCTTTCTCATGTATTATATACAACTTGTTACATTGAATATTGAATATAGAAGAAAGTCTTTCTTCAATTTTAACATGGTATCAGAGCAGGTTCTCTACATATATATTTTCAAGGCATGGAAGACTACTGTAATTCATTAGGAATTGCCCATAATTTTTCAGCTCCTAGAACACCACAATAGAATTGTGTAGTTGAAAGGAAGAATAGGTCTATACAAGAAATGGTCAAAACTATGTTTAATGAACATAAATTACCTAAATACTTTTGGGCTGAGGCAGTGAATACCACCTGCTATGTTCTAAATAGAGTTCTGATTAGACCATCACTTAATAAGACTCCATACGAGTTATAGAATGGTCATAGACCAAATATGTCATATTTTCATGTCCTTGGTTATAAATGTTTTGTGCTTAGAGATAACGAACATCTAGGAAAATTTGATATGAAATCAGATAAAGGTATCTTCATAGGGTATGCCTTAGATAGTAAAGCCTATAGAGTGTATAACAAACGAACATTGAGGGTTATAAAATCTATCATGTTGTGTTCGATGAGTCAAATCCCTTCTCCAAAAGAGCTTATGAAGATGAAATTGAATTAAACAAGGAATTTGAAGAACTATTCGTAAAGAATGATATAGAAAAGAAAAATGAACTTAAGGAACCATTCGTTAAAATTGATCAAATGGAAAATGAGGTTAATGAACCACCTAGAGAATGGAAGTACATTAAGAATCATCCCATAGATCAAATTATAGGTGAACCATTACGTGGAGTAGCCACTCGATCCTCACTTAGAAATATGATTTTTCACACTGCATTCCAATCTCAAGAAGAACCTAAGAATGTGAGTGAAGCTATAGAGTATGAATCATAGGTGTTGTCCATGCAAGAAGAGTTAAATCAATTTTAGAGAAACAAAGTATGGACATTAGTTCTCAGATCTGAGGATAAGTCAATCATAGGAACCAAATGGATATATAAGAATAAGAAAGATGAACATGGAGTAGTTGTGAGAAATAAGGCTAGATTAGTAGCTCAAGGATATAATCAAGAAGATGGTATAGATTTTGAAGAAACATTTGCACCTGTAGCTAGAATGAAAGCCATTTGAATGCTTTTAGCATATGCATCTTTTAAGAATTTCAAGTTATATCAAATGGAAGTCAAAAGCGCATTTTTAAATGGCCACATAAATAAAGAAGTGTATGTAGAACAACCCCTAGGTTTTGAAAACCATAAGAATCCAGATCACGTGTATAGACTGACAAAAGTCTTGTATGGTTTAAAGCAAGCTCCTAGAGCTTGGTATGAAAGACTAAGCGGTTTTCTATTAGAAAATGGATTCATAAGAGGAAAGATAGATACAACTCTTTTCATAAAGACTAAGAAAGAAGATATTCTCCTGGTTCAAGTATATGTAGATGACATAATATTTGGCGCTACAAATAAAGAATTGTGTGATGAATTTTCCAATACCATGCAAAATGAGTTTGAGATAAGCATGATGGGTGAACTAAATTTCTTCCTAGGACTTCATATCAAACAAGAAAAACATGGAATATTCATAAATCAATCGAAGTATATTAGAAACCTACTTAAAAAGTTTAATATGGAAGATGGAAAAATACTAGGTACACCTATGAGCGCTTCATTGAAATTAGACAAAGATGAACAAGGTATACGAGTAGATGTCAAGCTATATCATGGAATGATAGGTAGCTTATTATATCTGACTACCAGTAGACCTGATATAATGTTTAGCGTGTGTTTGTGCGCAAGATTTCTGTCTGCACCAAAAGAGTCATATTTGTTAGTCATTAAACCAATACTTAGATACCTATTAGGAACCGTGGAAATTGGATTATGGTATCCTAAGTACACATTTTTTAGATTATCGGCTATTCAGATGTTGATTTTGCGGGTAGAAAAGTGGATAGGAAGAGAACTAGTGGTACTTGTCATTTCTTAGGACATTCCTTAGTCTCTTGGTTTTTCAAGAAACAAAATTCAGTAGCTCTTTCCACAACTGAGGCTGAATCCATAGCGGCAGGTAGTTGTTGTGCTCAAACGCTATACATGAAGCAACAATTGAAGGAGTTTGGATTAAGTTATGAAAAAATTCATATAATATGTGACAATACGAGTGTAATAAACATCGCAAAGAATTCCATATTATATTCATGAACTAAGCATATAGATATATGACATAACTTTCTTCGTGATCATATGCAAAAAGAGGATGTGCCACTTGACTTTGTATGCACGGATGAACAATGGGTAGATATATTCATGAAACCACTTGCGGAGGATAGGTTTATCCAAATTAGGCGGGAATTAGGCCTGATGCATAGTCGAGAGGTTGCCTAGAATTATATTAGATAACATAATTCAGGGGGAGCAACTTCACTTAAGATGTAATCACTTGGTATCAAATCAATCAAATTTTAGTTTCGCATTAATCCACATTTGGTATCACATCAATCAATATTTGGTATCCTCACATAATCGTTGAAACTTATGCATTAGCAAGGGGGATGGTTGATGTAAAAAGGGGAGAAGTAAAGTCTGTTAAAATTCTAATGGTTGAACAAGATTAAAAATTTAAGATTTCAAAGAGGAGAAGAACATAAAGGTATGTCCATTCATGTCTTATTATTACACACTTTTTTTTTTATGTCAAAAGGGGGAGAAAAATCGGGTGCAAAAGTAATAAAAACAAATCAGAAGCAAAGAAGAATGAGCAAAAACAGTTATTGATGTTATGCAAAGAGTGAGATATACAAAGGGAGAGAAACTGTTGTTGATGCCATGGTTGAAACATCATGAGCATATTCTCTATGAGCATATTTCATTTTTCATTTGGATTCAGACTAAACACTTTGTGTATGAACATGAGCATATTTTCATTCATTGAATATTTGATGCATTAATTGAGGGGGAGCCTTATTAGGCATAACCCATTATATATTTTTTGCTCGTGTACTTTTTATCATCAAAAAGGGGGATATTGTTGACTCTACGAGTCCAATCCTATTTTGATAATGAAAAATCCCTTGATATTTGATATGTGTATTGAGTTTTTGAACAGGAACTATATTGAGCATGCACGGAAGGATAACATGTCATGGAAGCCATAAAGTAAAGCTAACATATCTTGGCAAGATCCATGGAACTCAAAGAGTATGAGAATCAAGATGCAAGCGGCAAAGTTCAAGAACATCATGGGAATGGGTACTTAGAACTCATGTATTTACATTTTCGTATGATTAAATTTGAGGCTCAGCATATACCTTAGAATGACTTTAGGACTCATGCATTTCATGAACATCATTAGGGGACATTCATGGATTTAGAAATAATGTTAAAACCCTGAAAAATGTTTTTATAAAAGATCCAAGAAAGAAACAAAAATATATTTTTGAAATGAAAAGAAAATATGGAGAAATTAGGAACTTCAGATGACTGGACTTTAAGTTCAGTTAACTAAAGAATTACCTCAGACGTCTGAAGAATAAGCTCAGTCGTTTGAAGATTTATTTGTGAAAAATAGAAACTGGTAGAAGCTCCTCAGATGACTGAACCTTGACTTTGGTCGTCTGAACTCGACACTTTAGTCATCTTACCCTTGACCTCAGTTGTCTGACCCTGTGTCCAGGTTATTTTTTCGAAGGATAAAAAGGACTTCAGTCGTCTGGGCACTTGACCGCAGTCGTCTGAACTTGCGGGAAAGATTAAAATTCTTATTTTTATTGAGCAAACTTGCGAGCTATCTTATAATCCAATGGTTGGGATCAATTCTAAGGGTAAGACACTATATATACTGAATATCTAAACCCTAGTATGTAAGAGAATAGAGAAACGTGAAAGGCTAAGACACATAAGAAGAGAAGAACACATCTTATTGAGAAACTTGAGCTGATTGCGATACGATCTTTGATGATAAAAATTGACGCCCAAATAAATACTTCTTCAACAACCCTTAAGAGCAATAAATTTACAAATAAAGGAAATGAATGATAATCAAAGCTCTCTTTAAAATTAATATTTTTCAAAGGATTGAGAGAAAGGGAGTAGAAGCTTGCTTGTATATGAAAGAATAAGAGAAATAAAGCTCAAAATATTTAGAGAGCATTCAAGATAATCAAATATTAAGAAAAGAGCTTTGAGTGGGCTATTTATAGAGTAAAAAAAAAATGACCGTTAAGGGACACGGTCATTATTAGAATTTTTTTAATTGAAAATTAATGATATTTTTGCGTTGAAAAATTAGCCAACCCATGAGGTTCGGTCGACTGGCAAATGTGTTGGTCAGCTAGCCTAGGGCGCTTTTTCAAAAACCTGAGGGGTCTGGTCGACTAGGGACAACTCCCGTCGACTGGCCTTCGGCAATTTTACAAAACTCCGAGGTTCGGTTGGCTAGTCTGAAGATTCAGTCTGTCGGGTCATAGGGCCAATCGACTGGGACTTTATGTTCATTTTTTATCGGTCAGCTGGGGCTTTAGAAATCAAGCCAATTGAATGGCCAGTGGACTAAGGCTTATAATGCATGAAAGGTCTAGTTAACTAGGGCTTTAAAAAATGGCCTTATGAACTGGCCGATTAACTGGGCTTTCAAGAGTATAAGGGGGGCGACTGACTGGGCACCTTAAAAAACTTGAGTTTGAGCCCTCATTTGACCTAAAAAATGCTTCAAACCTTTGTGTATGAGTATGACATTTTATGAAAATGTTTTTCATAAAAAATATTGGATCCTAAGGTAATTGATCTATGGTCTATCGTCATTTTGAGCATCCAATCACATCATGCAAGATATATACATTACAAATTAAAACACTAACTACATTACACATAAAAATTATGCCTTCACTTCTTTTGCCCTTCATTTTCCCATGAAATACGCCAAGTGTGCTTTAAGTCATTCATGGCTTCCATTTTTCCTCTTCCATGTGTCCATTCTTAATTATGAACCTATTCAAGTACTAGGCACACACATGAGATACTTGTGCCTTGTCATTATCAAAATAGGGATCAAACTCAAAAAGTCAACAAATGTTTTAAGCACAATAACATATTCAAACTGGAAGTCATGAAGCATATAAGATGATTTTATTTGGCTATGATCATGGAGCTTATAAACACCAAGCTTGAAGACTTGGAGAATTTTCTTTTAATGTATAGGGTTTCTCTTCATTTTCTTAGTGTTTTTTTTAAAGGTGGTGAATTCATATTTTAACTGTTTTTACTCCTTGTTCATCAAATTGCTTCTTGTTTGTAGACCACCATTCCCGTTTAGTTTGCACCCAGAATAAAATCCATTATCGACAGGGACCGCCATTCCCTCTTCATCAGCACCTAAAATAGAATCTAGCATCTATAGCTTAGTGACTCCACTGGGGAATTTTGAGAGTCAAGCCATTTATATATGTTGCCTTCCTTTTTTCTTTTTTTTTTTTATGGAATGGAATGGAATGTACACTTTTGTTAGCTTATGTTTCAAAATTTTTTTTGTTTTGTTTACATTTAATTCATGTTTATTTTGTTGCTTTCACACACCACACCAACATGTATAAGTCCTAAACCCGAACTCTTACCTTTTAACGATTAGGAGAGGAAATTAGTAGTGGGACCTCCATGGGGCGCCATTCCCTATATAGGCCTTATGAAAATCTCATCACTCAAACTAAACCCTTTCACTTGAAGCTTTTTATGGGTGAGGATTGGGGTCTTTAATAACCCGTATAGATAACGGTATAAATAGTTTGGCAATCTATAGAATGCCCATTAGTGTCATACCCCATCACTAGAAAGCATAATCCCTTGAATCGTTTGTTGGCTCAAATTTTTCTAAGAGATTGGAAGTTGAATAAATGATTGTTTTGATTTGCACTAAGTTGCTCAAATTTTAATTCCTTTGGTGGTTAGTGCATTCTGTGATAAATCATGCCTCGAGAAATCATAAGGATATCAAAAAGGGCACTAGGATCATAATGATTACAGATTAATGAAAGGAATGTCCTACCCTAGAATTATCAAAGAACACTACTAGACACCAGGAGGCTCCATTACAAGAAGCATAATATCGACACTCTGTTAGTCTATTGGAATTAGTTGTCCAAAGATGACGAACATAAATTTAGTAACAAATATGGGTGGATTATGGATGTATTGTATGTGGAAGCAAATCGTGAAGCTATCGATACTCTAATTTAGTATTGGGACCTAGCTTACTAATGTAACCTACAGATCTAGTTCCCCTTATTAAGGAGTATGAGGAGCTGCTTCGTATCCCGAATCAGGCAAAAACTCTACATTTGTTAACCTAAAGCTTCTCCAAATCAAGCACTAATTAAAGAAATGGGAATGCAGGTAGAGGAGCTCATTAGCAAGACTCAGAAGAAGGGAGAGACCTAAAGTTGACACTGAATGATGTAAGGGATTGCTTCATCAGGCATTTGCAAGATCCTTGCCTTACATACCGACTACTGTTACTAGCCCTTTTTATGTATCAGTTGGTGTTACTACCCTTTTTTGTGCATATCATTGACCACAAGGCAGCCTTGGTGTTCATTGACATACAAATTAAGCAAGGGAACGAGACCAGTACCAACAATCCCAGGTGAGACATTCCTTTCCCTCAATTTTTTGATAGGAAATAGGGGAAGCTTCATTTTTGTACTCAGTTGCTTTATGTTTGGTTTGTGAGTCACATATATATCTACTTTGTCAGAGAGATTCAAAAGTTCCTTATAGGGAACTAGAAACCCGTTAATAGAATTCACCACAAATCATTAGAAGGTCAATCTTGAAGAAGCGGTGGCCAAATTGAAGGAGTCAATATAGTGACTATTAGTGACGGTTCCAAAATTGTCACTAAATAGAAACTATTAGTGGTGGTTTTGGAACCGGCACTAATAGTGTGACTTTAGTGACAGTTCCAAAAATCATTAGTGAAAGTTGACAAATAGCAGCTATTAATGACGGTGCACTAATAGTGACTCTTTAGTGAGGATTTCCAAATCGTCACCAATAGTATGTCTTTTAGTAATGATTTTGAAATCGATCACTAATAGTGTGTCTTTAGTGATGGTTTTGAAATCCGTTACTAATAATGTGTCTTTAGTAATAATTTTTAGCTGAGAAATTGTGTTAGTTATAGTGACAATCTTAGTCTTTTAATGACGGAATAGAACCATCACTAATACTCCATTACAAGTGATAGGTTTGGAAACCGTCACTAATAGCCAGTTGAGACCGCTGTTATAGTCACCACTCCATAGGCGTCACTAATAAGTATTAGTGACGACTTTCTATTATTAATGACGGTTTGAAACTGTCACTAAAGGCCTTCTTTTTTGTAATAAGGTCATGGATTTGAGGCATGAAAATTTTCTTTTACAAAAATGTAAGATAAGATAATGTACTATAGACTCATTGTAGGCTGCCTTTTCCTTGGACTCCATACACATCGAAGCTTTGTACACCAAGCTGCCATTTTTTTTCTTCTTTCGAATCAATCTCAAAGGTTTCTTCTTAAAGATGCTTGAATGGAAGGCAATGATTGAAGGTTTAATCAACCGTTTGGATGGTCATAGGCTATAACTCTTGGCCTACTTCTTTGTCTACCACCACCGTGGCTAGACGTGTGTGCTCACCCTGACCCAATCTCTCATTGAGTTATATGGCTAAAAGGGACTTCTCATCATCTCCTTTCATTGCAACAACTTGCACCATGCATGAGTTATCTCCCATCAAACATAGGGAACCAGCCGAAGGTATCAGCACTTCCCTCACCCCCCTTAGGAACTCCATTCCTAGAATGATTGGAAGGTCATCCAATAGCACCACTGTGAAATTCGCATGACCTTCCCACTGTCCAAGTTTCATAGTCACTTGCTTGGCTACTCGCAGAGTAGGGTGGACTATAGATTTAACTGCTTTCATGCATCCTGTATCCTTTTCTAAGATAAGTTGACTCTCCATGCTTCCAATTGCGAAATAAAATTATGAGTAGCCTCCGCATCCACCATAACGCGGGTACTCTTCCCATTTATCCGTAAGTCCACAAACATTAACCCTTTTCTTTTTTCCTGCTTTTCCAATGCGCTCACTAGCCGCACTGAACCCACCCTTGGGGCATTATCCTCTTCCTCTTCACTTTCCACCACATTTCCCGAAGTGGAAGCTTATAAGGCATTGAGTAATCCCTTGTGTTGACACTCACTAACTATGTGAGGTCCTCCACACAAGTAGCACGAAATTTTACTCTTCCCTTTTCCACTAGGTGTGTTGAACCCTTTAGACGAAAAAGTTTCCAGGTTGATGATTTAAAGTCGACTCGCCCACTCTTGGGTATGCCTTTCTTGAAATACTTTCCACTGTTTCCCACTTCACCAAACCATTTGGATGAATTAGTATCATCACCAGCGTAGTCAGTCAAGCATTTTGTAGCAGCTTATGCAGTAGACAAGTCTTGAACTCTTTTCCTATGAAGTCTTGTCCTTGCCCACAGTTTCATCCCCTCAAGAAAATAGAACAACTTTTCCTTCTCCGACATGTCCGAGATATCCAACAAATAAAGCAGAAAATTGTTTCATATATTCTTTAATTGACCTTGTACGCTTGAGATCTCCTAGATTTCTCCTTGCATTATACTCAATATTCTTAGGAAAGAATTGCGCCTTGAGTGTTCTCTCTGCCCAATTATTGATTACATAGCTTCCATTTTCAATATCCTTGTACTTGGCACGCCACCATAGTTTGGCGTCACCAACCAAGTACATGGTTGCAGTATCCACCTTAACCTGTTCTGAGGTCACCCTCACAGCGCGAAAGTACTACTCCATATCAAACAAGAAGTTCTTTAACTCCTTGACATCCCAAGAACCCCCATACGTTTTGGGTCCTGGTACCTTGGTCTTACTAACTCTCGGAGTGTTGGAGTTCCTCATAGCAAGAACCATCAGATTCACCTTTGCATCCAGATCAACCATCCGAGCTTGCAAACTTTCAACTATATAGCGAAAGTCCTCTGACATGTCACCTACCAAACATGCTTGATGTTTTTGTGATCCCATCACTTCATCAATAAGTTCTCTCATCTAGGTCACCTTTGCGGCCATAGTGTTGGTTGTTGCCTCAACTTGTGCTTCTAGCACAATGATCCTCTCAGCATTGTTTGGTGCCATGGTCACTTACCAAAGCTATCCAAATCCCACAACAAAGGTAACTAAATTTTCGTAGCAATTGATCCTTGGGCTCTGATACCAAGTGTCACGGGCCAACTATTTTCACATCATTGTGAAAGGGCCGTGCGGAGCTAGCTAAAGTACTCTTATTTAATTGGCTAGCCCATTGCTTACCAACATTCATCCATGCAATACTTTCATAAACATTCAATCAAATGACAGCGGAAATAGTAAGCATTCATGAAAGCAGTGGGAAGCAAGCAGTAAACATTGAATCTATGCAATTCATTAATAACACCTCTATTGATATCGTGTGTTTAGTGAGGGAGGCAAGTACGCTAAACACGTTGACAATAGTTAGTGAGTTTTACAATAAGGCTTCATTGTTGTGATCAAGTTTCACATAAGGGCTTCAAGGTAGTGGCTGCTAGAGAAGTCTATAAAGGCACAAAATTTCTTGTCCTTATAAAAATATTTTTTTAATGAAAAATGATATCTTACAAATCATTTTTTTAGCTAGAAATAAAGAGTGGAGTCAAAACAGTACGTGCAATACAACCTGAAATCCATACGTCACTATACATTTACATTTTTTCTCTAATTTCATTTTAATATTTCTTATAATGAGATGCATACAAATGCAATGTGTGAGAAACGGCTCTAGTAAAGAAAATATATATTGGGGCAAGGGACAATTGTTTGAGAGATGGAGCTTGCTACAATTTTAAAATCTTAAGATGGAATTGACAGGGCATTACTTGCAACTCAGCAATTATCATATCTTATATCAATAAACCTCTTCATGAACAATTGGAAGATAAGATTATTTTATTCTAGTTGAACATGATGGTAAATAAATTAACCAAATAATTTCATGTTATACTAGTTTGATATGTGAACATGATGGATTTCATGAGGCATGAAATTGATTTGATTCTTGTCTGCTTGTCTCTAAGTAAATACATTTGCATATTTTTCTTTCAGGCAAAGTAGTTTTGAATTGTTGACAATTATTTCATGAAAACATACATTTTTATTTATTTATTGATATTAGTAAGTTCACAAGTCAGAAGTCTCTAATAATTTTTTAAAATTTTAAATAAGCTTTTTTTTTTTTCTGTAATTATTTCACATTTATAGATATATATATCTTGATCAAGTTTATATTGATAATATATTCTCAATATATCCACAGTTAAATTCAAAATCAAGTATTTCTTTTTAATCAATTGAATGCCTATTGGTATTGGATTGCGCAACAGGAGATAGCTCATCTCCCATCCATACCCCTTCCTATCCCTATTAACATTTGAAATTAATATTTCTAACATTACGACCATGAATTTTAACGATTATGACATTTGGTTCAAATATAAAAGAGTAAAAAATAATAAATAAATAAATGATAAAAAGGAAAACCGAAAAGGTCACTTAAATGAGAAGTTTAAGTGGCCTAATTAAGCCTACAATAAACATCATATAATGTAAGCATCCTAATATGTTGCTTAAAAGATTTAATATGGAAAATAGCAAGATTGAAGACCTTGAATATGCAAATGTTGCCATACAAAACATACCTTTTTTGGTCTTTTGAAAAATTATCTTTTATTACAATAAAAATAAAAAAAGAGTTAAAATATTTTTGAATTCAAAAGTTATAATTTGCACATGGATGCATCTTTGAAAAGTAATTGTTGATTCACCAAAAAAAAAAAACAATAATTACTTTTAGTTAATATCTTAAAAGGAATTAAATGTCTTTGCAAACTTAGGGAAAAAGATGACATCATTTGGATTGCACAAAGGTGGTGTTTAGTTCGCAAGACAAAATATTCTTGTTAGATGAACTTTTTAATAAGCTTGTTGTTGAGAGTGTTGAGAATTCCACTTACGAGTTTGTCCCACATTAGAAAAAGTGAGTGGATGATGGGTGCTTATATACATGGTTGGGCCTATGACCCAATAAGTTTTAGATTTTGGGTCAAGTTGGTGTTCACGCATATGTATTAAGTACATCTATGGACTCCTCCGGTGTAGCAAGTGGTATTAGAGCTTATGGCTCATAACTCTAGGTGAGAGAGTGTGTGACCGAGGACAAAAAGGATCATCTAGGCTACCAAGATGAATCCAAATGGGGTCAAGACATGGGAGGTAGGATTGGTTCAGAGGCCCGCATGGAATACAATCTGAGACACGTAAGACGCAGTGGTAAGGCCCACTTGAACAAACTATTGGAGAATTAGTCCCATAAGGGAGAAGATGGCTTCCATTTAAGGGGGAGCAATTGAAGTCACAAGTGGGGGAACTTTCATTCAAGGGGGAGCACTTGGAACTCACAAGTGAGGAAGAGATTGTTGAGAATTCCACTTGTGATTTTTCCCTCATTGGAAAAAGTTAGTGGATGATGGGTGCTTATATACATATGATTGGACCTATAACCCAATAGGCTTAACCTTTTGGGGTCTTGATTCTATCATCGACCAATTCGAACAAGATAATTGAACCTAGCTTATCTGATAGTTCTTTTTTGGGCACTCTTGCCTTCATTTTTCTCCAAGTGAACCTTGTTAATCTCTCTACAACTTTAAGACAACGTCTTCAGTTGTATTATTCCATCACAAATGAAACTATTAGCACAACTTAAGCACTTTTTTTTTTTTTTAAATAATAATTTATTTGGCTCAATCTCCTTAGAGAATGAGAACTCGAAAGAGTTGGTACCATTAGGCCTTTCCCCTATAGTCTTGTTCCTCCAATAGTGTAAAATTAAAGTCTCACAACTTTTCTCCCACAATCTCAATGGCACAATTTCTCCAAAAGTTGGGAAGTTGGAATTTTTTCTTCAATTGTTAAACTTGAGCTTAGCAGTAATCAATTACAGGAGTTGCTATAAACAGGGTTGCACAGTGTTTAAGAAATTTGTTTTTATTAAATAATAGTTAGGCCAAGCATATATGGTCACTCTCTTTATAATGCTCACTATTTACTAATTATTAAATTCTTCATCCTTGGGCTCCTTAATAATATGCTTTTCTAACCACCACAAATCTATTGCAATATAAATAACAACAACATATTATGCCACCATTACCTTCCATCTCATCTCTTTTCTCATTCGGCTCACTAGTTAAATCTAGATTGTCAACTGTAGTGAGATCCATCCTTAGGTGAAAAGTTAAATCTAAATTACTAAGTACAAAAGATATCATATCCAACATACTAGTTGAAGCAACAACTTAGAATAATAAGCTACAATGACATCTAGATGCAGACCACTAAGAATTTTAATTAGCAATTCAAATGTTAATATTACTTGTTTATCCATGTTAACTCCACATTGTCCATGTTGGACCCATTTTCTTCATACATTCATTTCATTTTTCTAATATTTTTTAAAATTTAAATCGGACCTCAAAAAGAAATGGTACACTTAACTCCATGTCACTTATGAATGGAAATTATTTAGTGTTTTAGTTGCCCTTTCTTGCTGCTTTGGGTCTTTGGATATATAGGGGCTTTATACTTTTTAGCCTTTTAAAAGTTCATCTATAGCAGCACTATTATAAAACCCCTGCAATATTTCACTAGAAAGTGGAAGCATTCATAATGCTATTAGTTGGTTTATTAAATCAAAGGGAAGGAAAAGGTCATAATTTTCTAACAGATGTGAAAACTAAAGCTAGGATAACCTACTTAATGTAGCATGACTCAGTAGGAGGTGTGATAGCTAGGGAATGCTCGACCCATGGTTTTGTTTTTCAAAATAGATGGAGTCTACAGAATGTTTATGTCGTAAAAACAATATAATATTACTACTTTAACTATTGGCATTTGTTAATGGAATGATGACTAGCGAAATAATTGTTGCATATATGTCGCAGTTATTGTCAACAACTATGATACTACATCTAAAAGGCAACTTCTTACTCATTTTCTGAACTACATTTGAATCAAAATTTGTTTAAAACAATTCCATACTAACCTAAATTGGCAACTGGGGTTGAGATGGACCTATTTCAAGTAGGAGATTTAGGCGAGGCAGCTTTCTTTCTGCTAGAATTGGAGGAGTCCAAAGGTGTACTTGATACACATGGTCGAGCACCAACTTGACCCAAAAGCTTAAGCCCATTGGATCTTGGGCCTACGTCCCCACCTTGGTTACACTAGCATAAGGATTCTACTAAAACTCACTTAACGAGTGGAGCAGCACCGGTTACAACCAGGTGAATTTAAGGTATTGACTTCAACCAACACGCCTTACCAGGATGACGCACCTAACTTTCCTAACTGAATCTAAACCTGTTTGGGACTATTCAACAGGGCTAGTCTTCATCTTCAAGCTTGCGCCTGGAATACAACAGATGGCATAAAATTTTTGTACACAGAAATGCGCTTCTTCACAAGAAGATATGTACACTGGTGTAGATCAAGCAATATTGCAAGCACGTATGATATGTAAATATGCTCAATGCTCTAATGTGTGCTAAAACACTCAAATAGGTGTAGATAATCAATCTAGATCAAGAGTGTATATCTAAGCAAGATTTGAAACAAAATATTCGAATGTAACAATATCAAATCAAAGTTTCAAATATGCTAGCAAGTCGATTCAAACGAACTCAACAAGATGTTCTCAATATACTAAGCACAAGGAGTGTTTGAATGCAAGCTTTGAAAAACAATTTTTGCACACAAAAATAAGGGCTAAGGTAACTTGCAATGACAATGCAAGAACCACAATCCTCTAAGTTTTCCCACACAAGATCTATTAAATAAAATCAGTGGGAGAACTTAAGCTTTACTCTCAATGTTAAAATCAATCAACAATCAAGCAGATTAGAGTATTTAAGCAAATAGAGAATAAAGCACAAACACTCTAAATACACTCACAACTCTTGAATAATCAAGAAAAATGAAGCTTTAGAATGTATGGGAGTAGTATAGGCTAAAATAAGATTTTGAAATTTTAAGAAAATTTGGCCTTAGTGATTTTGCTAATCCTTGCTAATTATGACAAATGAACAGATATTCATAGGCAATGAGGATTTTTGGACCGTTGGGCACCCAATGAGAATAATTAGATTTTTTTTTAAAAGCCATTAATAAAATTAACCCAGTACCTATTTAAAAATCAGTAAAAAATATTTTAACCAACGAGGTTCAGGTGCCCGGTCTGAGGTTCAGGTGCCCGAATAGACTCACTCAAAAAATCAATTTTTAGTGGTTCTGGTGCTCGAAGAAAGGGTCAGTCGGCTGAACAAAAATAAGTAGTGTTGGCCTTACAAGGCTTAAAATCTTGTTATCTTGTTTTGATGCTAACAAACAAGTGAAATTTAATGTATTTGTACGAGTAATGATACTTCAGGGTTCATATATGTGAAAGTAAGGTCAAAGTGCCCACAAGAATCAAATATGATGGAAGCAAGGTCAAAGTGCTCACAAGGATCAAATGAAGCTTAAATGAGCCAAGGCATGAATTACTTGTTGAAGAATATGAGGACATGAATGAGTTGTTGAAAGTCAAGGCATATTAAATTCAAAAGAGCCAAAGAAAGGCAAAGTAAGAAAGCTCAAAGAATATGGAAGCTTGAAGAAAAGATGGATTCAATCCAAAGACAAAGCATGAAGACTCAAGAACTTAGAATGTTAATATTTTAGAAGTCTCATGTAAGTGCTTTAATGTTTAAAATATCGTTTGAAATATTTTGAAACTCTTAGGTTAACTTCTTAGACCTAGATACTTTTTAAAATACCTGAATAATATTTTTATAAGGTCAAAAATTATTTTAAAAAGGTTAGAATCATTTTTGGAATAAAGAGCACCAAAAAGAATTTTTCCCAAATGCTGTCAGTTTTTATATAGCCGCATTGAGGTGAATTTTTCTCTATCAAACACTCATTATTTTAAATAGTGGTAAGCATGTAAGTTGTATTATTTTCTCTTAGCTTTCTTTTGACACCAAGAACACCTAATTTGGAGTTATATAGAAAAAGTTATGGTCAAAACATTGAAATGGGGTCACTGCTGTCAAACATTTAAAAACTATTCAATGGGCAAATTTTTAAAATTCTAATGTTTTAAATTATAGCCGTTTGAACCTTAAATATTCTAATAAATAGGGAAACTCTTTAAGGAAACTTTTACAAGTTTGAAAGCCTATAAATACATGGTTTTGCAAATCAAAATAAATCCAAGAATTGAAAAATCTGTTTTAAGAAGCTGAAAGTACTCTTGTTCTTCCTAAGTTCTCTTGCTCACTCATTGAAAAATTTTTTTGCTGAGAACTTTGAAGTGCTGATCCTTCTTC
Organism: Malania oleifera; assembly: GCF_029873635.1. Taxonomy (NCBI): domain Eukaryota; kingdom Viridiplantae; phylum Streptophyta; class Magnoliopsida; order Santalales; family Ximeniaceae; genus Malania; species Malania oleifera. Next base: position 42,933,577 of record NC_080421.1, on the reverse strand, counting down.
CTTTGAATTCCTACTGCTAATCCTCTTCTAAGAAGGATATTGGTGAATTCTACACTTGAGTTTCATTCTATTTCCTTTTGATATTTTACATTGAAGTATATAATGCTGAAATTGTACTAACTTGCTCTTTGAGAGAGTATACTTGTACGCAGATTTTATCTTGTGTTTCTTGTAGTTCATTGACGTTCCAAGGTGTTTGGATTGTTGGCTAAGCAAGGGGATATTGCTTAAAGAGGCGGACTAGCCTATGTAAGGAGTGACCGAATGAGGGAATATCGTTTGGAGAAAGCAGGCTCTAGCCTTAACCAAGGAATGTTGTAATCGGTTTTGTTCCACCCGTCAACAGAACAGGTTTAGTGAATCCTTTTGTGGTTTGCCAAAGGCGAGGACGTAGGCTGGGTATAAGCCGAACCTCGTAAAAATCTCCTTCTCACTCTCTCTTTCCCTATTCTTTATTTTCAGTTCATATACAACTGCGTTGATGATTTAAATATCTAAATTATACATACTATGCATATTTGGAAATCAAGTAAACTTAAAACCCAATTTTGATTTGGGTTGCGAAAATCGAAAGGGAGTACGTTGGTTACACCATATCTTGCGAAAACCATACGGGAGTACGTTATTTGGTTAACACCCCAAAGTTAAATTTACCAAGAGTTTATTTGAATTCTAAATATTTGGAAAGAGTGATTGGATTTATTTATACAGGGCTTTACTTCAGTAAGCATAAATTATAATTCATAATCACAGGGCTTATATAAACAAACAAACTATCTCAAGATCTCATATTATCAAAGTGCTGAATACTTTATATCTTGGTTTGGTTTGAATATAATCAAAGTGTTGTTTGTTGTTTAACTTGTACTTGGCAAACAAATTGATTGTTTGGTTTGAAGATTGTGTTTAATTGATTAGATAAAAGAACTAAGTTCTTGATTGATTAAGGAATTAAAAAAACAAGTCAAGAATTGGTTAAAAGAAATAAAAGAAGTTTAAGGTATTTTAAAAGGAATCAAAAGAAATTTTTAGAATCCAATTCACCCCCCCTCTTGGGAAGCTATTCCTAATTTCAAGTAGCATTTTGTTTGTAAATTTGGGTGCTTAGTTCCAAGTTCGGTTAACCAAACTAACCCATTCGGTCACCTAAGCCCAATTTGAACATGATCAGTCGGTCGCCCTAGTAGTTGAAAAGTGCTTTGACACTGGTTCGGGTGGCCGAGGAAGGTACGCTCAAATCAAGTTCGAGTGCCCTAACACAAAGTCAATATTTTGACTTGTTTGGTCGCCCGAGCCATTTTACACGGCTTGGGTTCGGTCGCCCGAACCCTCTCAATATTTTCAATTTAGGTCCATATTTTTGCCTAAATTGATTCCCCTAATTAAGTAAGTGATATGGAGACTTATTAGTGTATATGTCTTGGGACCTAAGGTCTTTTCAAGTACGCCCAAAAAACCTGGTGTGCTCTAAGGTCATTCGGTCCCTAAGATCAATCTACGGCATTTCTAAGCATACCTACCTATATCATGCATGATGCAAATTATTACAAGCCATAGGGTGTATAGTCCATAATAAATATTACATCCTAAAATGAAGAAAATGAAAGATAAACACAAATACAACACAGACTTCTTCATTCATCAGCATGAACACAGCACGCCATCGCGATATGTCTTTTAGTCCAAATACATGTGCACAGTGAACCTGCATGCAAGCCTTAGTACAACCATCAGTACCAAAAGTATTTGTCAGAATCAAAATTGGGTGTGACCAATCAACTCAATAGTAGTGCTTATCCTATCATGCAAGACTTCATCAACATCAAAGCAGTAAATCAAAGCAGTAAATTAAATTATGTAAATTGAAAGCATGTAAAGGAAAGCAGGAAAAATGGTTTCTTATTGAAAACAGATTTGTCTTTCACTAATGGTTATAAATACAAAAGAGAACCACAACAGGAATGTGACGCCTCGATTTTTCATGCTAGTTTTTTTCAGTAAATAATAAAACAATTATACTCAAACATCGGCCATGTCAAAATCTTTGATACCGTATCAGTATAACCTGACCCGAAATGGGTACCAGGTAATCAATCAAACTTATATAAACAACCCTAACAGTGGAAGTCAATAATTACAAATCATCTAGAATACAAATACCTAGAGTAATATACATCCATTTTATATACAGGTCTAACCCATTTCCAAAATAGCAAAACACCCTAGGGGTAACATACATTCCTAACTCAAAACACTCACCCTATCTATCAGGGTATAGGCTCCTCTCTATCTCGGAGCTCTATCTCCTGGCCTATCATAATTTCGTAAAATATTTAGATATTTGGGTGAGACACATCTTAGTAAGACGGAATAAATTATTTACAGTGTGTGGCAATAGGGGTTTTGTTATATCATAATATTTTCATTTTAGTGATAATACCATCTAAGAAAAATATATCAATTATACATATAATCATATAGATATAAAACACAAGCTTTTATAAGCTTTAATTCTATTTTTCAACTCATTCACATGCAACCCATATTTATCAGCAAAGGTTCTTGAGGATAGGGGAGGTTACACGCCCATACATGTAGCTCCCCTCTACTCTGATATTGTTTATAACCTTGCTTGATTAACTCGGGCACGGCTACAACTGATATTCATTAAAGCACTACCTTACTCAGCAAGCTCTCAGAATGAGATTTTTACTTTGCCTTATTTATTTATGTTTTTAAACTCTCACTCTTTCTTTTCTCATTTCCATTTCATCGTCTATAACATGAATGTCCTCGGTAACCAATACATGCATGACTGTAACTCATGGCTACCCTAAGGATATTCTCCACACTATGCTTCCACCTATGGTCTAGATTGTACGGCCCGAAGGCTGGATCGAAAATGCGGTTAGCCTACCCTTTTGGATCAAAATAAACAATCCACATATACCTGTCTATAATATGAATGGCTTGCCTAACCTTGGTCCGGATTCTAGAAGGAAAAACTACCCTTCTCACTAGCTCATTCGACTACCACGCCATACTCTCCACGAGACCGTGTGATTGCACTTATCATCTGTTAGCATTGGTACCATGCTTTCTATCACTATCCACCCATCAGGGTTCCCATTTTCACATTTCATCATTCATATTTCATATTCACATTTCAGTATTTACATTGCAGTATTCTCATTGCAATATTCATATTTCCAATATTCACATTTCAACATCCATATTGCGGTATTCAGATTGCAATATTCAAAATTTCATATTCACATTCCAGTATTCACATTTCAACATTCTCATTGCAATAATCACACTGCAATATTCACATTTTCATATTTACATCTCATCTCATGATGGTATATATCACATTTCAATATTCTCACCATTTTCTATTTCTTTCCCATCTTTTCAATACGCATTCCATTCTCATAATAGTATATATCTCATTTCACATATCTCAACATTTCTTAATAAAACATAATTCATCATTTCATATCTTTCAAATCCCAAAACCTCACAATTCAGTAAGACTCATATGCCATACAGTTTCGTTTGTTATTTATATCATAGTATATACAATTAAAAATATCATATCACCGTTTTCACATATTTATTCAATCCATAATTTCAAAAATACTGCTATAATTTATTTCCCTTACCTGGCTTACTAAGAGGTCCACTAACACCCTAAATCCTACGCTCCACGGCGTTCGCGGCTCAAAAGTCTGAAATTCGCATTCCCTTAAATTAGTCAACTCAACTCCTAGAACAATTCTCATTTAGCACTTCCTAGGTTCCAAATACTTCAAATAGCTAATAAACCCTAAAATACTTCACTTACCCTTATTTTGGGATGGTGCCCTGAAACTCCAAATTGAAAATCTGCTTTGGTCAAGCTGTAGAGAATCTTCCAACGAACCTCGTGGTATCTTCTGATCATTAATTTAGGTTAAGGTCTGAGCGAAATCATAGAGATAATGGAGAGAGAGTCATAGGTTTTAGAGAGAGAGAGAGAGAGAGAGAGAGAGAAGATTTTGTTTGTTTAACAAAATCATGCTCGCAAGATCCCTTTTATTTCTTCACTGCAGAGAAAATCGTCGCTTCTCTGGATTGCAGGAAACCGTCATTGGTTTTCTCTTTAACCAGCCCAGTTTTTACCATTTACCCACTTACTTGGTTGAGGTAAAATCATATAACCATTGACGATTTTCTTAATACTCCATAAAACCGTCGTTGGTTTTCTCGTCACCAACCCATTTTCCATCTTTTTCTTATTTATTCTCAATATTATATTTTCTAGGTCTCTACAAGGAATGTAAAGGAAAGCAAGTAAATCTATTCTACGGTGGTTCTCAATGATATTCTAGGTCTGTCACTAACCCAGAATTGGCCAAAGAGGAACCCAGATCTAATGTTCATAGTGAATATTTATAGGCTCTAGGATTTACAAAGTTTGATTTTTAGTTTAGGAAAGTTTGCAACAAATCTCATGCAAAAGATCGTTGTTCTTGACCAAGTCACTCCCATGCTTCCCTTGATCGTGCCTTGGTCGAGAAATTGGGGATTTGAATCCTCGACACTTTTGACTAAGTCGCTCCATAGGGTCTTACTAGTCGAATTGATGGTTGAGACTTGTAGTATCTCAAACTTCAAGAAAACTTAGGAACTCGACATAGTCGCCCCTTGAGAGTCACTTAGTCGAAACTTTGGTCAATCCTTGCAACAATTCTTCTTCAGTTTGAAACGTTGGAGTCTGCAAATGATGACTTAGTCACCCCTTGTGTTGCTAGTTGCACCACTTGGTCGAACGTAGTATTCTTTTCTCTTGGTGATCCGAGGCTTTAGGTACTTGGCTGAACATTTGGATTGATCTTTGTGGACTCCAAATTCTCCTTTAGCTTCTCGTATGCCTAACTCCTTGATTTTAACATGTTTTTCTTGAAAAGACCAACAAACCTTGCATAGCTCCGAACAATGATAACAATAAGAAAATACATAATAAAGTAAGGATAAACAAAGGTAGATGAGAGTCTAAAATCATGCATTTTAGAGACTCATCAAAAACACCCCTTATATTTTGTTAAAAATAAAAAAAAAAAAACAAGTTCTTTTAGGGGAAATCTGTATCTTTTTGTCAAATCATAGGGAAGGCTTGTGGCATTTTCAAAATCTCAGGAAAAGTCTATGACATTTTTAAAACCTAAGGGAAGGTCTCTGTTTTTTTGCCAAACCCCAGGGGAGGTGATTGTCTTTCGCCCTAAGTTTTATATATATATATATATATATATATATATATATATATATATATATATGTATAATGAGATGCTTGAAAATGCATTTTGTACCACATATTTTTAGTAGAGAATATTGGTTTTGTAGATTGGAGCTCAATAGAGCTTTATTTGAAATTCAAATCGAAATCTAAGTATTCGAATTTAAATACCAAATAACTGTGTGGTATATACCTTGACTCAAGAATTTTTCAATTTTTTTTAGAGTTAAGCTCAATTGAATTTTCGTTGAAATCTAAGTTAAAATCTAAGAAAAGTTTTAGATCTAAGACCCAAAGAAACCCTTAAGAAAACCATAATAATAGGCATTCAAAATGAAAAGGAAATTAGAAGAGCACTTAGCACATGCTTCGAACGTGAAGTTTGAGACCTCATAAAGTATACAAGAAACATAATTATGAATATTGAGACATGATATTTAAAAGAGAGTAAAAAATAAGAATATTGAGACATGATATTTAAAAGAGAGTAAAAAATATATATATATCAACATAGAAGATCTTAATTAACCGTACAATATACTTTCTTTGGTCTTTAGACAAAGTATCTTTCTTTTGTTTTAGTTACAACAAAAGAGAAAGTTTAATATTTATGAATCTAGAATTTTTGCCAATACTAAAAATAATAGTTGCTTTTAATTAAAAAATTAATTAATACATTAAAGAGAGAGAGAGAGAGAGAGAGAGAGAGAGAGAGAGAGAGAGAGAGAGAGAGAGAGAGAGAGAGCTTCAAATATTATAAAAAGATGATGTTTGGTTTGCAAGATTAAAAGTATACTCACATAATGATATTTTAGAGAATTTTACTTTCGGGAATTAGGTGTATATCTCATGGGAATACTTTTTTTTTTTTTACGTTGTGTGATTTTTAGGAATATACCCAAGATACGAATTTCGTGTCACTATTAGTTCAACATAAAAAAAATCTGCTACATGTATGAAAATAGAATTACTATTGTGCCATTAATCGGTGTCTGAGCAACATATAAAAAAAAAAAAAAAAACCATATTTTGACCACATGATCCCAATAAGAAAATGTATCAAATTAAATTCTTGTCCTTAAAAACTTCATTCTTAAACAAAAGATAAATTCAGCATGTATATATCAATTAATAAAAATCATGGGGACAATATTGTCTCAAAATTTCTGACGTCATGCATTTTATTAAAACATACTAATATTATTTTCATTTTAGTTGATTATATTTCTTATTATAAATATAGTAATAGCATGTAATAAAATAGATGAACTGCATCAATTAACGTATCCTCCAATATACATACATATACATTTTTTCTCTCTCTATTTCTTTGTAAGATTTTAAATTAGGCATTCAAAGAAATGTGTTTTGTTTGAAACACTTTTAGTAAAGAAGATCTCTATTTCTTTTGTAGTTTTTTTTTTTAATTTTATTTTTATGCAAGAAAATGCATTGTGCTTGAGACGTTCAATAGGAAAGAAAATATCTATCTATCTATCTATCTATATATATATATATATATATATATATATATATATATATATATTACAATGCAAGAAAAGCATCGTGTTTGAAGCACTTTTCTTAAAGAAAATCCCTATTTCTTGCGTAGGATTTTTTTCTTTTTTAAAAAATGAAGCATGAAAATGTATTGTGTTTGAGATACTTGTAAATAAAGAAAATAATTGCTTGAAAGAAGGAGCTTGTCACAATTTCGTTGTGCACACAAAAGGGAGTCTACTTTGCACCTCAATAAAAATACATTCCAGCATAAAAATATATTCACATTGACATGGGTAAATTTTACAAACCTTTTTAACTTGGGATATATTACCCTACAACTCATCTTCATGCCCTCAAGCTAAAAGGTCAACTGAAACTGCACACAGCTTTAACTTCTCAATAGTGACACCCTTAGTCAACACGTCTATTGGGCTCTTAGATCCATAGATTTTCTCAAGTATTATTAGCTTATCTTCAACAAGGTAACGGATAAAGTGATATTTTGTATGTATATGCCTCGACTTTGAATGAAAAGTTGAATTTTTAACAAGAAAAATTGCACTCTAACCATCACTATGTAGAATGTCCATCTCCTACTTCTTACCCAATTCATCTAAGAAGTTATGTAGCCAAATCATCTCCTTTCCAGTTTTAGTTATTGCAACATACTCAGCTTATGTAGTAGAAAAAGTAACAAACTTTTGTAGATTTGAAGCCCAATATATGGTTGTATCAGCTAGAGTAAATACAAACCCAGTAGTACTCTTTCTACCATCAATATCACCAACAAAATCAACATCTACATAACCCTGCAGTTTCAAACTTGCACCTGTGAAGCAAAACATGTATCTGATGAACCTCTTAGATTTCTCAGATTCTACTTGACGGCATCCCATGCTGCTTTCCTGGCCTACTCATGAATTTGCTCACAACTCCCACTATATGTGCAATGTTTGGCTTTGTACGCACTATAGCATGCATCAAGCTGCCAATAGCTGAGGCATAGGGAACCTTGCTTATATGGTCCCTTTCTTCTTCAATCCTCAATGATTGTTCTTTGCTTAGTGTGAAATTACTACCCAAAGGTGTGCTCACTGGTTTAGCTTCATTCATGTTGAACCTATTGAGAATTTTTTTCACATACTCTGACTGTGAAAGTTTCAATATACCATTAATAGCCTTGTCTCTAATGATTCTTATACTAAGGATTTGCTTTGCAGCACCCAAATCCTTCATTGCAAACTGTTTTGACAATTGCTTCTTTAGATTATTAATCTCCTCAATGCTAGACCCTGCAATGAGCATATTTTCTACCTACAACAGTAAAATGATGTAAGAATTGCCAAAGAACTTAACATAGCAACAGCGATCAACTTCACATCTCTTGAACCCAATTCTATGCTTAAAACTATCATATTTTTTGTACCACCATCTTAGAGCTTGTTTTAAGCCATACAAACTCTTTTTCAGTTTGCAGACTAGATTCTCTTGTCCCTGAATAATGAACCCTTATGCCTGAATCATGTAAATGTCTTCCTCCTAGTCACCATGAAGGAATGTCATCTTCACATCTAACTGCTCAAGATATAGGTTTAATGCAGCCACCATTCCTAGTAATAGTCTAGTTGTTGACATCTTCACATCTGAAGAAAATATTTTTGAGTAGTCAATGCCCTTCTTCTGTTGGAACCCTTTGACAACTAATCTGGGCTTATAACGCTTGCTACCATCATGCTCATTCTTTATTCTGTACACCCACTTGTTGTGCAAAACCTTCTTCCCTATTAGCAATTCAATCGGTTCCCATGTCTGATTCCCCAACAAGGAATTCATCTCATCCTTCATGGCTAACTAGCACTTACTTGAACTTTCATCCTACAAGGCTTCATCGTAACACTTTGGCTCACCACTATCAGACATCATGAGATAATTTAGAGCAGGTGAATAAAGTTGTGTAGGTCTAATGGTCCTCGAAGATGTACAGACTTTAGCTACAAGTGTACTCTGATCTACTTGTAATTCTACATTCTCCTTATCCTCTTCACTCTTTTCTTGGATAGTACTTTCAATCAATTTATCTAAGTTGACAAACTCAAATTTCTTCTAATCTATTTCTATGGTCAGTTGATCGACCATATGAAATTTTTGCATTCAAGTCCTAATTTCATTTGATATCACCCCTATTCACATGATTATTACTTTTAAGTTATAGGGGGCTTTTTCATGCAATAATTTGAGACCTAAAGTTAGTCTATGGTCTTTTGAGCTAATCTCTAAAAAATCCGCATTAGTTGACGTGATCCCTAAGGTCAATCTATGGTCTTGAGCTTATAGTCCCTACCATGCATGATCTGCATTAATTATTACAGACCGATAGATTATTACATACCCGAAATAAAATATAATACAAAGAAATTAAACACTTTGGGTCTTCTTTTCCCTTCAAGTCTCCATGTGACATCACATGATTTTGCCAATACATGCAAGATTGATCCTGTACACAAACTCGACAGACCTTAAATACTTGTATTTGTCATTATCAAAATAAGATAGGACTTAAAAAGTCAACAATTGGTTTAGAAAATCAAATCAAATCAAATCAATTATGTACATTCATAGTTATTACGTACATATTCAAATGGAATTGTGCATGATAATAAACTCATGTGTCATGCATTTCAAAATTATAGTATTAACAATGCGTTTAATTAATTACATAACTACATAATTACAAACATATTTAAAGTGAAGTACTAGACATATATGCATATATATGAATCAAACCAATTGTATACATCTATAGTTATTCTCAATTACAAAATTATATACATAAATTTTTGAATAGTGGTATTAATTACCTAATTATGTAGTTTAATTTCAAATCATAAATCTAGTTAGCAATTAATATAATTATAGGGCATATCTAAATTAAATCAATTATATAAACTACATACATATGCATGCATATTAATTGGTTTGGAAAATCAAAGTAAATCAAATTACTTACATATACATAAATATATAATTAGATACATATTGTAACTGAGTTTTCTATAAATATAGAATTATGTATGTAAATTTCCTAATTATAACATTAATTACATAATTATATAATTTAATTGCAAATAATAAGTATAGATACTACTGTGATCACATACCAAATAATTACGAATAAGTATCTGAACCAATTATGCAATTATGAACATGCACACATAGTGATTAATTTGAAAATCAAATCAAATTATGTATGTAGTTATATAAATATTCAAACCGAACAATGCATAATTACGTTACGTACATAGAAATTCAAATTATAATATTAGTTATTTACTTGTACTATATTTTTAAATTTGATAAATTAAATAGATTAATCAAAGTTGGAAATTTAAATAAGTTTATGGGTTAGGTGGGTACTCCTATTTATCCCATTTAATAAATCAATCTAAATGGATCACCTGTTTATGACCCTTATAATTATATAGACATATCATAATCTTTTTATTTTTTTTATTTTTTATTTTTTTACCTTTTTATTACATAAGAACTCCAGCCACCAACAAGGCCTTCGGGCCCCTTGGTGCGGCACTAAACCTACGGATCAGCATCCTCCCCCTAGGATTTGCTGATCAGATAATGTCCAGAATGCGGACACGACTTCTGTGCATTAGTTGGATATTTGGTCAACCCAACCCCAGGGACACATCTTCATTACTATCCACGGTTTCCGCTAGCTCACAGAGTACTCTCACCATCCACGATCCCCGCTGGCTCACAAAGCGAACTCTCACCATTTGCGATCTCCGCTAGCTCATAGAGTAAATTCTCACCATCCATAGGTACTACTGGTTCCGTGAGTGTATCTACCTGGAATTGAACTCCCGATTCTATTTTTTACGCGCTGATGTCTTTCTACCACGCCATGCCCGTGGGGGCTATCATAATCCTTTTATTTATTATGGGTATAAGTGGGTTAATGGGTATGGGTAATAATGGTCACCACTAGGTGCAATGTTGCAGTCACAATCTTTTTTTACAATACTAATAGTTTGTTTACTTACCAAACATCATATTTTTTTCATAGTTATATATACCCACTGCTTTGTGGGTATGTATATAGTACAATTATACAAAAATAATGGATAAGAAAAAGTGTCAAGTTTGTAGGCAAGTATAGCATTACTGTTTCTGCAATCCAGCAATCGTGCCATAAGATTTGAAGACATTTTGTTAATTAGTACCCGTCTCTCTCTCTCTCACTCTCTCTCACTCTCTCTCTGGTTTCGCAGGTGTTCACATTCTATATAAGCAAACGGGCCAGTGGTGTAAAACATAAGGAGTCTCAGAGCAAAAGAAGTTGATTTTAAGCTAGACATCAAAATGTTTCAAAAGCATTTCTTTGTTCTTTATTTTCTTTTCCTCTCCTTGCTTCCAATGAAAATCACATTAGCAAGCATTGAAGAAGCAAAGGCTCTTCTCCTGTGGAAGGATAGCTTGTCTTCTTTTTCTTCCTCTTCTTATCTCAGTTTTTGGTCCATCACCGACATCGATAACTCTTGCCACTGGCCAGGCATTGTTTGCAGCTCTGCTGATACCATATCCGAGATAAACCTCTTCAATGCCAGCCTTACCGGAACACTTCAGCAATTCAATTTCTCCTCATTTCCCAATCTCCTGTGCTTTAACCTCAGCAACAATAACCTCCAAGGTTCGATACCTTCTGCTATTTCGAATCTTCATAATCTCTCGTTGTTGGACTTGGGCAACAATCATTTCACTGACCACATTCCTCCAGAGATCGGAAACTTGTCCCAGCTTCAGTACCTTGTATTTCACAACAACAATCTCAATGGCACCATGCCTTTCCAAATTACTAGCCTTCAAAAGTTAGAGCACTTGGACTTGGGAAAAAACAATTTAGAATATACGGAGTGGTCAAACAGTTCTAGCTTTCCCCAGCTTACTCACCTTAGTTTTTCTGAAAATGAAATTAGATCAGAGTTCCCAAAGTTCATATCCAACAGCCAAAACCTGGTGTATCTTGACTTGTCCCTAAATAACCTCGTCGGAGGGATACCCCAATCAGTGTTTTCCAATCTGAGCAAGCTTGAATACTTCAATCTCACTGCTAATTTGTTTCAAGGACCACTGCCATTGAATATTTCCAAGTTGACTGATCTCAAAGATCTTCGACTTACAGATAACCAATTCAATGAGTCTATTCCTGAAGAGATTGGTCTACTTTCCAACCTTGAAGTCCTTCACTTGATTAACAATTCATTTGAAGGGAAAATTCCTTCTTCAATAGGCCAGCTCCGAAAACTTCAGAGACTAGACCTAAGGATGAACAAGTTGAATTCTACAATTCCTCCTGAGCTTGGCCTCTGTACCGACCTCACCTACTTGGCTCTAGCTGTGAATTCTCTCACTGGGGAATTGCCTCTGTCCTTAACCAATTTGACCAAGATAACTGAACTTGGCTTGTCTGAGAATTTACTTTCCGGGGAGTTATTGCCTTCTTTCCTCTCCAATTGGACCAAACTAATCTCTCTGCAACTTCAAAACAATAACTTCACTGGCAGTATTCCATCCCAAATTGGACTATTGACAAATCTTGATTTCCTTTTTCTATACAATAATAATTTCTCTGGTCCAATCCCTTCGGAGATCGGGAACTTGACAGAGTTAGGGTGGTTAGGCCTTTCGGGAAACAAGCTCTCAGGTTCGATTCCTCAAACAGTGTGGAGTCTCACAAACCTGAAATCCTTACAACTTTTCTCCAACGAGTTCAGTGGCACTATTCATCCAGACGTTGGAAAACTTTCTTCAATTGTTAAGATTGATCTCAACACAAATCAATTACAGGGAGAGTTGCCAAACACTATTTCTCAGCTTTCCAACCTACAATTGTTCTCTGTCTACTCCAATAATTTTTCTGGCAGCATTCCACAGAATTTTGGGATGAATAGTCCCTCTTTGAACTTTGTCAGCTTTTCATATAACAACTTCTCTGGAGTTCTGCCAAACAAACTATGCAGCGGTTTTGGCCTGCGATATTTTACAGTGAATAACAATAGTTTCGCCGGGCCACTGCCACAATGCTTGAAGAACTGCTCAGACCTAGTTAGAGCCCGATTCGACCGAAACCAGTTCACAGGAAATATTTCAGATGTATTTGGATCACATCCAAACCTTCTGCACATTGATCTAAGGGACAATCGATTCTTCGGTGAGATCCCTTCAAGTTTAGGCAATTCAACTAAGCTCGACTATCTCGACTTTTCGGGTAACAGCTTCACAGGAGGCATTCCAAAAGAGCTCCAGAACTGTGGGAGCTTATCGAGCCTAGATTTTGGCGGAAATCAACTTTCTGGTAACATACCCTCTGAGCTGGGCAACTTAACTAAATTGCAGAACAAGTTGGATCTTAGCAGCAATTCGTTCTCAGGTACAATTCCTCATACATTGGGGCAACTTGCCGAGTTGAAGAATCTCAACGTTTCCCACAATAACTTATCGGGAAGAATTCCAGAAACACTGTCCAATTTGATTAATCTAGTCCTTCTCGATTTCTCCTTTAATAATTTTTCTGGTCCAATCCCAAATGGTACGGCTTTCAAAAATGCACCGTTTTCAAGTTACATGGGAAACCAAGGTTTGTGCGGACTTGGATCGGGCATGACTCCATGCAGCAGCAACATGTCCATGCAAACCCCACTGGAATTTATTACTAGCGAGTTATGACTTGGTCGTGCTTCAAACCACGTTTGTGTTTGTATCCGCATGCAGCGCAGTCTCCATGTTTAGGCTTTTCTGTTAATAAGAATGTTTGCGTAACTAGCAGGCAGGCTGACTCCAAGCATGCTTAGCTTAGCTATGTCAACGACTTTCTTTTCTGCAAATTGTAGGTGGTCTTTATTTTTCTTTTTATATTTGGAAAATATAGGTCTTTTGTTTTTCTTTACGATTTTGGATTTTAATTACTATTGGCTTCTTCTTCTTTAACTAATAATAATAATAATAATAACTGGTAAGAAAGATTTTTTTTCTGAGGAAACGACTGCTTCCAAGCAAGGAGCTTGAGAGCAGGGAAGGGAAGAAGTACAAGACCAGTCACTCACAGCACAAATAAATAATACGCTTACAGACCAATTGTTGAACAAAGAGAGAAAAATTCACTCCAAACCATTGTGCAGAAACTGGTGCTTGAGCGACTACAGTGGAACATGTTAATCTCAAGATTACTGTTGAACAATAAACTAGTTAACAAATGAGAGAGAGAGAGAGAGAGAGAAGAATAGCCATGGAGTGTGGGGAGCTCGGGTCTCGTCCTTCCTGTTGTGTGTGGTGCAGTGGCTCTCTAGGTAACAGCAAGTAGACTCCCCTCTAATGTCCCACGCGCCAGCCTCTTCTCAAAAACCCTAGCTACCCAAAAGTAACCCCTACTCCCCTTTTTACAATTCATCCAAGCAAAGTGAAGACCCAAGACAAGACCCAGACCCAGCGCCTCACACACACTTGCATAGCTGGATCACATCAAGACGCACCCCACTTCATTTTTTTTTTTTTTCTTTTCTTGTTTCTTCCCTTTTATTTTTCTTTTTTTTGTTCCGCAACACACAAGCCCGATTTTGACCATCCTAAAACTCAAAATAAGAAAATTGTAGAACACTTTCTTGGTTTTTATTAGCTTTATCGTAATCCCAAGAGAATGGGTGAATTGTTTTTTTAAAAAATTTACATCCTTGATCAATTCCCTAACAGCAGTATTATACAACCTTATGGTTAATCTAATGCAGATAAATTAAATCAATTTAAATATGCAAGGGAAATTAAGTCGCACAATAAAATCAACCAAGCATGCACTAGAAAGCGTTAAATAAAAAATAACACCCAGATATGTTATCAAGATTCGGCAAATTGCCTACGTCCCCACCTTGGCTAACAAGTATAAGGATTACCACTATAAGGCTCAATTGACGGGTGGAGCGGTACCTAAACAACTAGGTCACTAAGCATAGGGCCGACCTTAACCTTTACAGACAATCCTTACAGGCTTGAATTAGCGCCCCTTAGGCCACGCCTAAAATACAACAGTATTTCTCAATAATGAAATCGATACAGTGATTATGCTTCTCAATAAAGCAGATATGTATCTGATCTAATCAAAACACCACCGAATGATATAATGAAGTAAGACCAATGTGGTCTAAATGTCTACTCTCAAAGATTTATGCAAATGTTGCATTCAGTGCGTGAGAGTGAAAATGATGTGATCCTTGTGTCAAAATAATGATTTCAATCACAATGCTCAAACAAAGATCCTTAGCACACTTTAAATATCTCAACAAATATTTTTGTACAAATTTAAACCTAAAGATATATTCAGATTTAATTTATAAAACAATTTGATCTTTGTGTTCAATAAGATAAAACTAATCAAAGGATATTTCAACAAAGATCTTTTTACATATGCAAAAATATCTCAATAAAATATTTCTCAAAGTAAATCACATGAGATATTTGAAGATGATTTGAAATATGTTTTAGCAATCAAAAAGCAATGTGAGCTTCTTGAGATATTGCAATGAAAATGCAATAAAGCCTCCTAGGAAAAACTTAATGTCTTGCTTCCAAATAAAATAATTTCAATCAATCAAGCATGGGAGAGCAATAGCCTAATAGCAAGAACACTCAAGCACACACTTACAAAGGGATTTTTGCAATAAGAACTAGCAAGAGTGAGTATGGGAGGCTTCAAAATGAGTATATGAAAATTTTGAATTTCAGAGAATTTTGCTAGTCAAGATTGCTAAATTAGGTGCTAATCTTTTCAAATGAGGGGGTATATATAGACTACCCCATAATTATAACCGTACAAGACACATAGGGTATTATTAGTATTATTTTAAAACATTTTAGCATAATTAACCCCGTTTAAAAAGTTTAACTATGGTAAAAAAAATTTCAACCCGAGAGCACCAGTCGACTGGACTTGAGGTTGGTTGACCAAGTGACGAAGTTCGGTTGACCGGGAGAAATTTGAACTGAGAGTTCGGTTGACCAGACTAAGGGTCTCAAGGGCGATTTTTCCATTTTCATGCGGTTCGGTTGACTAGGTGATTTTGTACTATAAAGTTCAGTCGACCAAGAGGTTGGATTCTCCCACATCGGATTTTGGTAGACAAGAACGTTGCCCGTGTAAATCTGGTCGGTCGACCGAGGAGTCAAATGTTGACCCGATGGGAGTTCAGTCGACCAAGTTATATGAACTTGGCATGGCACGATTGACCGAGCTATGGCCAAAATATTGACTGCTTAACTAGTTCGGTTGACTAAATATTTTTATATGTTCCAGTTCGGTCGATCAAATATGCATTTTTAATGTATTTCGGTTCCAACTCCCTTATACAATCACCCTATCCATATAAGTATATATGTTTGCGCATGCATGTGGATTCTAGGGTCATTCTAGGTCTTTTTTAAGATACCGAAAAAATCCATTGTCAGTCGACCGAATGGTGCCCTACGGTCATTTGGTTTCCCTATGGTCATTTGAGCTTACCTATCATATCATGCATGTAGTGCATTTGACTATTACAGATCATTTTCCCTAATTACTATTATAGACCCGCATTATATAAAATGAATTTAAAGTACAACACAAATATGGTCTTCAGGGTCTTTACGCTCTCCTTCATGTGCCATCGCTTTGATTTACCAATTATATACCTGCACATGTCCTTAGATAGCCGTCAAATACAACAAGTATTTATCATTATCAAAACTGGGTGTGACCTATAAGGTCAACATTCTTCCCCTTTTTGATGATGACAAGTACACCATGCAAAAAATGAGTATAGCTTTAGAAGGCTCCCCCTTACAATATGCATTATGTAAATGTTTGTCAATGCAAATTATTTTTCTTAAGTGCAACCCAATTTTTGCCTCTTTTCCATCTTCCCCTTTTGGCAACTAAAAAAAGGGCTATGAAAGTAATAGCCTTAGGCAATGGGTATGAAACATTAGTATACAAGATAAGTTTGGGAATTTTTTAAAAATTTGGCAGCATGCCATTTGAAAATAGGTCCTTTCCCAAAAAAAAAAAATCCTGTATAAAAATGACCTATTTTAGTTTTTAAAAACTAACAGTTTATTCTCAACTACTTAACTCAAACAATTTTAGTATGATAAATACATAAAACATAAATGCAATCATCATCGTGCAGTAGATATGAGAATTGGGCATTGCAAAACATAACCAATTTCTTAAAGTCTAAGCCAATGGGATATACCAATTATTATATTAATTATTAGACTTTGAAATTATTAGAAAGCTCCCCCTAAGTTTATGCAAACTATGAAATATCCAAGAGCATCTCTACTATGCATAAGACCTAGTTCACGTCTAATTTGTATGAACCTATATTCTGAAAGTGGTTTAGTTAAATAATCCGCCCACTGCTCACTAGTGCATACAAACTCAGGAACCACGTCCCCTTTCTACACATGATCATGAAGGAAGTGATATCTAATCTCAATGTGTTTTGTTCGTGAATATGAGATAGGATTTTTTGAGATGTTGATTGCACTAGTATTATCACATTTAATCGGGACTATATCGTAGCAGAATCCAAAGTCCATAAATTGTTATTTGATATAAAGAGTTTGAGCACAATAACTTCTAGCCGCGATATATTCTACTTCGGCTGTAAGTAGGGCAATTGAGTTTTGTTTCTTGGATAACCAAGAAACAAGAGATTGTTCTAAATAGTGACAAGTGTCACTAGTACTCTTCCTATCCACCTTACTACCAGCAAAGTCAGCATCAGTATAATTCACAATCTCAAAGGTAGTAAGCTTAGGGTACCATAAGCCTAGCTCTATAGTTCCAACTACATACCTAAGGATTTGTTTAACTACTAATAGATGAGATTCCTTAGGAGCGGCCTGAAACCTAGCACACATGTGCACACTAAACATAATATCCGGCCTACTAGTAGTGAAATATAGAAGACTTCCAATCATGCCACGATGCAATTTCACATCAACAGGGATCCCTTACTCATCTTTATCAAGTTTGATGGAAGAACTCGTAAGAGTACAAAGAATTTTACACTCTTCCATATTAAATTTCTTTAGCAAGTCCCTGACATATTTAGATTGACATATGAAAGTTCCATATTTAGCTTGTTTAATTTGTAGCCCTAAAAAGAAACTAAGCTTATCCATCATGCTCATTTCAAATTCACATTGCATGTATTTGGCAAACTTATTACACAACTTATTATTGGTTGCTCCAAAAATGATATCGTCAACATAAATTTGAATTAAGAGCATATCATCATTTTTGGATTTGATGAAAAGTGTTGTGTCAATCTTACCATGGGTAAACTCATTTTCTAATAGAAAACCACTAAACCTCTCATACCAAGTTCTAGGAGCTTGTTTCAATCCATACAAGGCCTTAGACAACTGGTATACATTATCTGGATATTTATGATTTTCAAAATCGGATGGTTGTTCTACATATACTTCCTCATTAATATAGCCATTTAGAAAAGCGCGTTTGACATCCATTTGAAACAATTTAAAGTTTTTAAAAGCTGCATAAGAAAGTAGCATACAAATGGCTTACATCCTAGCAACGAGAGCATAGGTTTCATCAAAATTAATTCCCTCTTCCTGATTATAACCCTGGGCAACTAATCTAGCCTTATTCCTAATTACTACCTGTTGACCTTATAGGTCACACCTGATTTTGATAATGACAAATACTCTTGTATTTAATGAATATCTAGTTCTTGTGCAGGTCTATATTAGCAGATACATTGACGGCATGAAGAGAATGTGAAGTTGAAGACCAAATCTCCTTTTTGTAATACATTTCATATCTATTTGGTCTGTAATAGTAATTAGGTCATTTGGTTTGTAACAAGCACACACATTACATGCATGGTTTATTTTGTAAGCTCAAACTAGATGCGAACTAAAAGTGACTATAGAAAGACCTTAGGGTTTACCCTTCGGTCGACCGAAGGTGGACCGACACCGGACTTTTTCGGTGTCTTCATTTTGGATCCCAAGTGACTCTAAGACACTCACACTTGCACATATGTATGTTAGGAACTTGAATAGGGCTTGCATGCTTCAAAATGGGACCGAAATGCACACTTTGTGCACTTTTGGTCGACCGAACAAGGCAGTTCATTCTGCCCTAGTCGACCGAACCAGGTCTAAGTCAACAATTGACCAAGGCGCTGGTTGACCGAACTAAGTAGTTCAAAAAGTCCCGATCGACCGAAACCCTCTTTGGTTAACATTTTGACCATCTGGTTGACCGAACCATTTTTGCACTCCAACTACCTAGTTGACCAAGGGTCATCGGGAAAATTCCCAGCGGTCTGGTCGATCGAAACAACCAGTTCAAAATGGCCCGGTCGACCGAACCTCAGAATATTGGAAAATCGCTCTCTGCTGGTCGATCGAGCCCTCAGTTCAAAAGTCACCTAGTCGACCGAACCATATGAGTTCTGGTTGACCGAAACTAATCTGGTCGACCGGACCTCTTGGGTTGCACCTAATTTTTTACCGCAGTTAAAATTTCTAAATAGGGTTAAAATGTTTTAAACATAATTAAACTTTTCTAGCAAACCCTAATAGGTCCCCAACGGTTAAAAACTTTGGTATGTCTATATATACTCCATCATTTGGGAGAATTAAGCATCGATTAGCAAATATATTCAAAAATTCTCTCTCAAGCTAAATACATCCTACTTCTCCTACTCTTGCCAAATCCACTCATACTTATTCTCTTCCATTGCCAAAAGCCTTTCTAAGTTGATTGAGTGACTGTGTTGATAAGTTTGCTATCATTCTTTGATTGTTTGAATCGATTTTCTTGAGAGCATTACTTAAGTATTCTTAGGGGGCTTTTCTTATAAGCCTATCCTAAGAAGACTTTGCCAAGCTTCTGAGTATTGCATCTTCTTTGCAATATCTTAGGAAGCTTTGTATTTGTTTTTAGTTTGCAAAAACATTTTCAAACTCACTCAAATATCTTGCGAAATCTTTATTGAACTATTTGTGAAAAGATATTTGTGTTTGATACATTAGTCTTTGTGACAATATTTATTCAAGTATATATCAATTGCTGAATACAAAGATTATCTATTTTGCAATCCAAGCATATACATATTCACGTGATAGAGATATTCTACTGAGTGATATTCTTGAGGCTTGGTTGGTATTTTGTGTGAACACATTTGATTGAAACATTTTGAAATACACGGACTATATTGATACTCTCACGTACTCACTACACTGATAGAAAATATCTTTGAGAGTTAAACTGGTTAGACCACACTGAGCTTACATTTTAAATCATTTGTGGTATTTGTGATTGTGCGCATTTGTGGTACAAATCTTCTTTACGTGAAAGCACCCTTGTATTGTACCTTTTGATTGTATATCTGAGAGATTCCAGGCGTGGCCTGAGGGGGCGGTAATCGAGCCCGGTAAGGATTGGTGTAAAGGTTGAGGTCAGCCCTGTGCTAATTAACCTGGTTAAGGTTGAGGTCAGCCCTGTGTTAATTTGACCTGGTTTGTATAGGTGTCACTCCACCAGTTAAAGTGAGCAAGTTATTGTGATAATCCTTGTGTTGGTAAGCTAAGACAGGGACGTAGGCAGTTGGCCGAACCTCGATAACATATCTGTGTGTCCCCTTCTCTTTACTGCTTTTGGGTGCTTGTGTAATTGATCAAACTGCATTATTTAAATTTCTGATATTACTTGCACTAGATTGACCATAGGATTGTGAACATACTGCTATTAGGAGGAATACCTAGGGGATAGATTTTAAAAATACTAATTCACCCCCCCCCTCTTGGGGTCACGGTAAAGCTAACACTATCCCATTCTCATCTTTCTTATTTCTATATACCCATTTGGTTCCAATAATTGTATGATCACTTGGCCTAGGAACTAGGGTCCACACTTTGATTCTTTCAAATTGATTAATTTCTTCTTGCATGGACATTACCCAAGACTCATCCTCTATTGCTTCTTTAATATTTTTAGGCTCTTCTTGGGACAAGAAAGCAGAATGACTCACTAACTTCTTCAAGGAAGAACTTGTGGCTACACCACGGGATGGTTCACCTATGATTTGATCTATAGGATGGTTCCTAATGAATTTTCAATCTCTAGACAACTCCTAAACTTCATTTTCATTGTCATTATCTTCAAATGATTTTTCATTTATTTCTAAATTTTCACTTGCATTGTTTTCAATAGATAACTTGTCTAAGAATTTTCTAATGTCAATATCATCTTCATCATCTTTCTTAGAAAATGGATTAGATTCATCAAATACGACATGGATAGATTCAATGACAGTCAATGTTCTTTTATTGAAAACTCTATATGTTTTACTATTAAGAGCATAGCTTAGGGAAATGCCTTCATCATATTTAGAATCAAATTTCCCTAGATGTTTATTATCCCTAAACACAAAGTATTTACAACCAAAAACATGAAAATAGGAAATATTAGGTCTATGGTTATTCCACAATTCATAAAGGGTTTTATTAAGTGAAGGTCTAATCAATACCCTGTTTATAACATAACATGCAGTATTTATGGCCTCAACCCAAAAATATTTAGATAGCTTATGTTCATTCAGCATAGTTCTACCCATTTTTTGTAATGACCTATTCTTTCTTTCTACCATGCCATTTTGTTGAGGGCTCCTAGGTGCAAAAAAGTTATGTGATATTCCCTCTAGGTCACAATAATTTTCTATCCCATCATTTTTAAATCCAGTACCTCTATCACTTCTTATGTCAGTTATCTTATAGCCTTTTTCATTTTGAATTCTTTTATAAAGGTTAGTAAACTGTTCACATGATTCATTTTTGCGTGAGAGAAATAGCACCCATGTGAACCTAGAATAATCATCAACAATCACAAAGGCATATAATTTTCCACCTAAGCTTTGCACTGAATTAGGACCAAATAAATCTAAGTGAAGCATTTCAAGTGGTCTAATGGTAGATATGAATTTCTTTTTCTTAAAACTTGATTTTGTTTGCTTGTTTATTTGACATGCATCACAGATTTTATCTTTCACAAATGATGTTTTAGGCAAGCCTTTTACTAAATCTTTTCTTACTAGTTTTGACAATAAGTCCATGCTAGCGTGCCCTAAGTTCCTATGCCATAACCAACTAGCTTCATTTATTGCAGAAAAAATAAGTTACTTGTTGTGAAGCTAAATTTTCAAAAGTAGTAGTATACACATTTTCATGCTGGTCTGCAGTGAAAAGAATTCTATGAGCCATCTAAGATATTTTGCAAAATAACTATTAATTCTATGCTACGTGGCTCTTATACGAATTGTTAGCTTTATCGTAATCCCAAGAGGGGGGTGAATTGGTATTTGCAAAAAATTATATCCTAGGTCAATCCCCTAACAACAATATTACACAACCTTATGGTAAATCTAATGCAGATAAATTAAATCAATTTAAATATGCAAAGGAAATTAAGTCGCATGATAAAATCAACCAAGCATGCACCAGGAAGCGGTAAATAAGAAATAACACTTAGAAATGTTATCGAGATTTGACAAACTGCCTACGTCCCCGCCTTGGCTAACAAGCACAAGGATTGCCACTATAAGGCTCACTTAATTGGTGGAGCGGCACCTAAACAACTAGGTCAATTAGCACAGGTCTAATCTTAACCTTTACAGACAATCCTTACCGGGCAAGATTACTGCTCCCTCAGGCCACGTCTGGAATACAACAGTATTTCTCAATAATGAAACTTATACGGTGATTATGCTTCTCAGTAAAGTAGATATGTACCCAATCTAATCAATACACCATCGAATGATATAATAAAGTAAGCTTAATGTGGTCTAAATGTCTACTCCCAAATATTTATGCAAATGCTGCAATCAGTGCATGAGAGTAAAAATGATGTAATCCTTGTGTCAAAATAATGATTTCAATCACAATGCTCAAAAAAAGATCCTTAGCACACTTTAAATATCTCAACAAATATTTTTGTACAAATATAAACCTTTAGAGATATTCAAATTTAATTTTTAAAACAATTTGGTCTTTGTGTTCAATAAGATAAAATCAATCAAAGGATATTTTAACAAAGATCTTTTTGCATATGCACAAATATCTTAACAAAATATTTCTCAAAGTAAATCACACGAGATATTTGAAGATGATTTGAAATATGTTTTAGCAATCAAAAATCAATGTGAACTCCTTGAGATATTGCAATGAGAATGTGTCGACTTAGGTGTAATCCCAAGAGGGGGGGGGGGGTGAATTGGGTATTTTAAAATTCTTTGAAACTTATTCACCACTTAGTCCCTAAGTCTAAATTTAACAAATTACTCATTAATTTCGTGTGAAATTATTCAACAAACATACATACAATGTAAGTAATAAAATTTAGTGCGGAAAGTAAAGAGATAAGGGAAGAGAGAATGCAAACACAATTTTTATGAGGTTTAGCCAACTCGGCCTACGTCCTCGCCTTGAGCAACCCACTCAAGGATTCCACTATAATCCTTGCTCCTTAAATTAGAATGGAGGTTCTCATACAATCCACTACTTACAAGAGGTACAACTCCCTCTTAATCCGCTGGTTACAAGAGATACAACTCTCTCCTCAAACCCGGTTCATAGTCTGAACCGTGATTACAATCAAATCTATAAAACACTCAAAGTTGCTTCCAACAAAGCACGTGAGTACAATTCAAATTCCTAATACATAATCATATGATAAAACTTGAAACTCGGAATGTATGAAACGATACAATCGTTTATGAATGATTATGCTTCAATACGCAATTTCCCTTCTAAACAAAACTCCCAAGTAATGTTATATTTAAATGCTTTGGAAAATATTAGGGTTCTAGTTCACTTTGTAAAAAATGCACAAATATATCTTATGTGAACTTATTCAAAAATTTGTCTTGAATATTGAATCAATCAAAATCAACAGCTTTCTTTCAAATATTCAATCACACAATGATCTTTGTAATAAACCAATACACACACATATATAATAATAAGATTTTCAAAGATCACAAACTAAATATATTGTTTTCAAAAAAATATCCCTCAATAAAATGAATATTTATAAATACCAAGGATATTTAATTAAGTGTTAATATATCTAAAAATATATCCTTTAACAAAACACACACTTGAATCAAATCTATTTAACCAAGGATAAAACCCTTTATCAAGTAGTGAGATTATCTAAATAATATATATTTTTATACATTCCGGTTCGGTCAACTGAATATGCATTTTTAATGCATTTTGGTTCCAACTCCTTTATACAATCACTCTATCCATATAAGCATATATGTTTGTGCATGCATGTGGATCCTAGTGTCATTCTAGGTCTTTTTGAGGACAGTGAAAAAATCTGGCATCGGTCGACCAAAGGGTACCCTACGATCATTTGGTTTCCCTATTGTCATTTGAGCTTACCTATAATATCATGCATGTAGTGCATTTGATTATTACAGATTGTTTTCCCTAATTACTATTACAGACCCACATTATATAGAATGAATTTAAAGTACAACACAAATATGGTCTTCATGGTCTTGACGCTCTCCTTCATGCGCCATCACTTTGATTTACCAATTATATACCTACACATATCCTTAGATAGCCGTAAAATACAACAATTATTTGTCATTATCAAAACTGGGTGTGACCTATAAGGTCAATAGCTTTCCAGAGCATTTTGAATTGTGTCGATCGGAGCTTGGACGAGATAGTTACGACCAGATTATGAAGTAGTGTTGGTTTTAGCTTTCAATAGTTGCCCTACGATAAAAAAAATACCAAAGTTAATAAATTACTCAATAAACCCAAATATTATAAGTAGATCACAATGTTAAATTATTGAGAATAATTAGGCATTTAATTAAAAATATTATCATTAATGCATGAATTAAAATACCTAATTACGTATCTTTGATGCGTAATCATACCCCCAGCTAATGCTTTGTTAGTCCCTTGCAAATAACGTGAATGCAATCAAACCATAGGAAAAGCAACCAAAATTCCAATACTTATGAAAATTACATGTCATGAAATATGCTTAATGAGTTTAGGAACACAGGACACAGATTAATCCAAGTTAAGTATCAACTGAGAGATTTATACACCATTTAGTAAAATAACCAAGATAATGGAGTCTAACAAAGCTAACGTGTACAAGAGAGGATCAGAATTCCAAGATTGACAACCATCAAACTTTAACGGTTTCAAACACATCAATTAATTTGAGACAACCACATGGTCTTACTATAATTCAATATCATTGTACTGGCAGCTTTCACACTATTACACTTTAAAAGACATCTACTTTCTTGATTAGTTAGGACCCCTATAGTAGGTCATGCTACTACAGCAAGGTGCCCACTTTTTGTTTAGTTAGGACCCCGCTAATAGGTAGCCATTTCCAACACACAATTATTTCCCTCTTTTTTGATTTTTTTTTGTTTTTTTTCTTTCTCTCTTTTTTCTTCTTACAATTTATCCCTAACTCTTTTCTTATTTTCATTTTCTTTAAACCATTTTTTTTAAGCCATTAGGATATGGTTCATTAGAGTCCCAAACAATTGAAATGTATATCAACCATAAATGATCTAAGGTAGTCTTTCTAAGTCTTCTAACCTGTGTAGTGTGTGTAACTAGACTCTCAACATCCTTCCCTTAGTTGAAACTAAGTGAAATTGATAAAATTCTCTTTTAATTCAAACTTTGATTGCACTACATCCTACATGTTCCATATCCTCAAAAATAAAGAAAAAAATTTTGGCATGTAACATTCCCAAATAAGGAATTTAGCATGTTCTGAGCTCAATGCCAGTATTTCTCAAAAGGAGGACTAGCCAACCTGTAAACATCACATGCAATTTTCACATTGAAATTCTATCACATGGAAGCATGCAATTGCACATGCGAATTCTCTCCCCCCCCCCCCCCACCCCTTGGACTAAAATATAGCATTGTCTTCAATGTTTGAAAAAAGAAGCAAAAGAATGATAATAAGAGAAGTAGAAGACTGCCTAGGCAGAGCAATAAGGGAAAATAAAAACTGAAACTAAAGAAAAATGTTCTTGCTAATAAACTAAAATAAGAAAAAATAAAACAAAATGAAAAACAAACAAAAGAAAAAAAATCACAGTATGTCTTGTGGAAGCTGAGGAGGAATTTTATCTAGTGGGTGCAGGTTATAAATTGTACTGGCGAGTCTCCAAATTTGAGTCACCACAATGAATTGGTCTTATTACCTGCACAAAAGTTAGCCTCAATTGAATGAATGTTCTCTAAGGTACCAGACAAAACATTTCAGGTTGGCTTCCTTGTTTTAATAAGAAATGATCCTTATTCAATATATTTTTCAAGGAATTCACTTCTTTAAGAACAAGTCTTTGAGAAGAGAGAGAGAGAGAGAGAGAGAGTAGAATAGTCGTGGAGTGTGGGGAGCTTAGGTCTCCTCCTTCCTATTGTGTGCGGCGCAGCGACTCTCCAGGTAACAACAAGCAGACTCCCCTCTAATGTCCCACGCGCCAGCCTCTTCCCAAAAACCCTAGCTACCCAAAAGTAACCCCTACTCCCCTTTTTACTTCAATGCCCCACTCCCCTTTTCACAATTCGGCCTAGCAAAGTGAAGACCCAAGACCCAGCGCCTCACACACACTAGCATGACCAGGTCATAAAATATATATATAGACACACACACACACACACACACACACACACACACACACACACACACACTTACACACACACACATCACAGTGAATACACATACCAGAGTGTCAACTAACCAAAAAGTTTATACATCAACATACATCCCAAAATAAGAAAACTCTAGGGGAATCGTCCATCCCTAGTTTACACACTCACCCTGTATGTTAGGGTACCAGCTCCACCCTATTTGAGAGCTCTATCACCAGCTTAATCTTGGTTTCCTAAAGTATTTAAATAATTAGGTGAGACACATCTCAATAAGACATAATAAATTTTTTACAGTGTGTTGCAATATGATATTCATTGTTTCATATCCTATAACATATCAGTGATAGTATCTTCTAAGAAAATATATCATTTCCATAATCATAATCATATATATATATACAACACAAGTTTTCATAAGCTTTTACTTCCATTTCAAAAATCATTCATTTATAATCCAAGTTTACCCGCAAAGTTTCTAAGAATAGAGAAACTTACCCACCCATACAAGCAGCTTCCCTCTACCCTAAAATCATTTGTAGCCTAGCCCGATTAACCTTGGTTCACCTACAACTGATACTTATCTGAGCACTCAACCTTACTCAGTAAGCCCTTAGGCAGTGTGTCTTACTTTGCTTTAATTATTTATTTACTCACGCCATTTCATTTCTCATTTTCTTTTCATTTCCATTTCAATTTCTTTTCCATTTCCATATCTAGCATATGAGTATCCTCGATAACCCACACACCCATGTCTGTAACTCATGGCTGCCTTGAGGATCTTTCTTCACCCCATGCTTCCCCCCATGGTCAGGGTTGTGCGACCCAAAGGTTGGATCTAACCGCAGTTGGCCAACCCGGTTAGATCAAATAATACCATATACCTGTATGTAGTAACGAATGGCCTACCTTATACCCTGTTCCAGAATCCAAGGGCAATATACAATCCTTCTCTGGTCCATTTGTACTGCCTCGCCACACGCTCTACCAGTCCGTGTGGTTGTACTTTTTCATCTGCTAGCATCAGTACCATGCTCGATATCATAACCCATCACTAGGGTTTACACATCCATTCCATTAGGGTTCTCTTTTCCATTATTTCACTTTTCTCATATAAGCATTTTCAAATTCAATATTCATTGCAATTGTTAATTGCAATGTTCACATTTCAATATTCCCAGTAAATTCACATTTGTCTACCGATAAATTCTCAGTATTTCAATACCAGTTTCATTTTATAACAATATGCATATACATATATGAAAATATATTACATATCACAAGTTTCATCATTTCCAGTATGCACATATCAATATTTCATATTTCTTCCATTTCATAAAACAATTTCCATATTTCACCTATTTTCACATTTCTCTATATATTCACATATATCCATGTTTCATACCTTCACTGTCTTCATAAAATCATTTCCAATATCCATTTATCCCATTTCATTATTTTCCAAAAATCATATTAATATTTCCCATTTCAAATCACCTGTTATACCATACGTTTCATCATTTTCATATAATCACATGCCACACAATTTTCATTTGCTAATCATATTATAATAATTTTAGGAAAAATACTATAATTCGTTTCACATATTATTTCACAAAAATACCTACTATAATTTATTCCCCTTACCTGACTTACTAAGATGCTCGCAATTTAATCCAAACCTACACCCACGGTGTTCCTAGCTCAACACCCTTAAATTTAAATTTTTCCAAACAAAACATCAGTATTATTCCATCTACTACACTTTCCTCGGTCCAGAAATACCAAATACCTTATAAAACTTAAAATAAGCAACTTACCTAGATTTTGGGATGGTGCCCAAGTTGGCCTAACCAGCGAACTACTACAACAAACTTGAAGAGAATCTTCCTAGGAGTAGCATGGTGGTTTTCGATTAGCAATCCAACAAGAATTGAAGCCGAAAATGAAGAGAGAAGGTGGAAGGGATGGATTTTAGAGAGAGAGAGAGAGAGAGAGAGAGGGTTTGCATGCGAAGTTTGTCGCTGAAAAATGTATTTTGGCCTACTTATAGAGTGCTATCCACGTGGCCTTGTCAACGAGCCACAACCCCTCGTCGACGAGTCCAAGAAGGGAGTGGGAGTTCATCACTGAAGGCTGCAAGTTCGTGACAAGCTTTAGGCCTTGAAATCACCCCCTCGGTATCTTTTTGTCAATAAGACACATGTCCTTGCCGACGTGCTTAAGAAGGATACTTGTTGACGAGCATTCCATGCTTGTCGACGTGACCCTACTTAGCTTCCCTTTGAAAATCCTTTTCTTTCCTTTCTTTTATTATTTAATTACTATAATTCTTCGGGTCTCTACATTCTTCCCTATTTATAAACATTTTTTCCTTGAAATTTATTATCTGTACTATACACCATCCACTGAGGAAAATTGGCTACCTATTTTATTAGTTACCCTCACTTATGACAGAGGAATAAAATAAATTTCTCCCCAAAACCATTAAAATCTAAACACTACCTAACCTATATTATACAATTTAAATTACATACCTTAACCCTGATTCCCATTGAACAGGTGTGGATATCTCTGGCGCATCTGCTCCGCTAACTCCCAAGAAGCCTCCTCTACTGCATTGTTGCACCATAGAACTTTTACCAATGGTAAACTTTTCATACGCATCACTTGTTCTTTCCAATCCAAAATTTGCACTGGCATTTCCTCATAAGACAAAGCATCACTGAGCTCTAGCACCTCATATCTGATCACATAAGAGAGATTTGAGACATATTTCTTTAACATAGATATGGGAAATATGTCATGAATTCTTGACAAAATTGGTGGTAATGCCAGCCTATAGGCAACTAGACCCACTCTTCCAAGAATCTCGAATGGTCCAATATACCTAGGACTCAGTTTACCCTTCCTCCCGAATCTCATAACACCTTTCAATGGTGCCACTTTTAAGAACACATGATTCCCTATCTCAAATTCCAACTCCCTCCAGTGAGTATCAGCATAACTGCTCTACCGGCTCTATGCTACACTGATTCTATCTCTAATAAGTCTAACTTTATCCTGAGTCTGCTGTATCAGCTCTGGCCTCAATATCTGTCTCTTGCCAATATCATCCCAATATAACGGGGATCGAAATCTTCTGCTATATAATGCCTCAAATGGTGCCATCCCAATACTGGCCTGATAGCTGTTATTATAAGCACACTTGACTAACGGTATAAACCATAATCAACTGCCTCCAAAGTCAAGGACACATGCACGTAGCATATCTTCCAATATCTGTATCATCCTCTCCGTTTGTCCATGTTTCTGAGGATGAAATGCAGTGTTGAATGACAACTAAGAACCAATGGCCTCTTACAAACTCCTCTAGAAATAGGATGTGAACCATGGGTCTCGATCTGAAACTATGGACACAGGCATGCCATGCATTCTCACTACCTCTTGAATATATAACTCTGTCAACCTGTTTAGGGAGTAGTTAACTTTGATAGGCAAAAAATAGGCAGTCTTCGTAAGTTGATCCACCACTACCCAAATGGCATTCTGTCCATGAAGCGTCGGTGGTAACCCAATGAAAAAATCCATCGCTATATGCTCCTACTTCAATTCAGGAATGTATAACGACTGTAATGACCTCGCCGATCTCTGATGCTCAGATTTCACCTGCTAGCATGTCAAATATTGTGCTACAAACTGGGAAATCTCTCTTTTCATTCTACTCCACCTAAACGAATCCCAAAGATTATGTATATTTTAGTGCTATCAGGATGTATCGTATACAAGGATCAGTACACTTCCTCCAAAATCACTTTCTTAATCTTAGGATTGATAGGTACACATAACCTAGTATGGAACCTCAAGGCCCCATCATTTGAGATACTGAAATCTTCCTCCACACCATCCTATACTTTCTCTATCAGCTTTACCAATTCTGGCATCACTCCATTGTGCCGCTTTAATTCTTTCCTATAGATTCAGTTATAACACCAGATTGGCAGTAAATGCCTGATGATCACCCTTTACGAGTTCTAATCCCATTCTTTTTATATCCATCTGAATCTAATGTTGGATCTCCACTATAGATACTGATGCACCCACTAATTTTCGGCTTAAGGCATCAACCACCACATTCGCCTTCTCCACGTGGTAACTGATGGTGCAATCGTAATCTTTCATCAGCTCTAACCATCTTCTTTGCCTCACGTTTAACTCTTTCTGTGTGAAAAAGCATTTCAAACTCTTGTGGTCAGTAAAAATTTCATACCTACTCCTACAAAGATAATGCCACCAAATCTTTAGTGCGTACACTACCGCTGCTAGCTCCAAATCGTGGGTAGGGTAATTCTTCTCATAATCTTTTAACTGATGCGAGGCATATGCTATAACTCTCCCCTACTGTATCAGAACACAACCAAGCCCTTTATGCGATGCATCACTATAGACCACGAAACCCTCCTCACCTAAAGGAATTGTCAACACCAATGCAGTGATAAGTCACTACTTCAGCTCCCAGAAGCTCTACTCACATTCATATGACCATTCAAATTTTACCCCTTTTCCTGGTCAACCTTGTCAACGAAACTAACAATTTAGAGAAACCCTCAACGAATCTGCAATAATATCCAGCCAATCCTAGAAAACTTCAAATTTTTTGCATATTCTTTGGTCGTACCCAATCTACTACCACCTCGATCTAACTTGGGTCTACTAAGATACCCCCTTGGAGATCAAATGTCCAAGGAAGGTAACTTGTTCTAGCCAGAATTCACACTTCTTAAATTTCACAAATAGTTTCCTTTCCCTCAGTATCAAAAGTACTATCCTCAAATGTTCCTTGTGCTCCTCTAAGCTCTTTGAATACCTCAGTATATCATCAATAAATACCACCATGAACTGATCTAGATACTGGTGAAAAACCATGTTCATCAAATCCATAAACACTGCAAGAGCATTTGTCAACCCAAACGGCATAACCAAAAATTCGTAGTGGCCATACCAAGTCCTGAATGTCATCTTAGGAACATCCTCTGCTTTGACTTTTACTTGATGATACCTAGACCATAAATCTATTTTTGAGAAAACTTGTGTCCCCTATGGCTGATCAAATAAGTCATCGATGCGAGGAAGCAGGTACTTATTATTGATGATTACTTTATTAATTTCACGGTAGTCGATGCACATTCTCATCGACCCATCTTTCTTTTTCACAAATTAAACTGGCGCTCCGCAGGGCAATGCGTTGGGATGAATAAGTCCCCTATCCAATAGTTCTTGCAACTGATCCTTCAATTCTTTTAATTCTACCAGTGCCAATGTACAGCGCTTTCGAAATTGGTGTTGTCCTCGATACTAGATCAATAGAAAATTCTACCTCACGATCAGGGGGTAGTTTCGGAAAATCCTTGGGAAAAATATCAGGAAAATCTCTTACTATTGGGATATCCTCCATCCTCAACTCACCCTCTGATACTGCCTTTACACAGGCCACAAAACCCTGACAACCATCTAAAAGAAATCGCCTCACCTGACTAGTAGATAACAATTGTGGTGGGGTACGCACATAAGACCCCAAAAATCGATACTCCTATCCCCCTGGAGGTCTGAACAAAACCTCTTTCTGATGACAATCTATATTGGCATAATGAGCAGCTAGCCAGTCCATACCCAATATCACCTCGAATCCATGCATATCCAATACAACTAGATCAACATTAAAATCCTCCCTTGAATACACACAGGAAAATTGCTAAGTACTTTATCACATGTCCCCACAGCCACTGTCGGCGTAGCTATTGATAAACTAACCCTCAACCGCTGAGTTTCAAACCCACACAATTTTACGAATTCTTAAGCGATGAAGGAATGGGTCACCACTGAATCAAACAATGCAATAGCTTTAAATGAAAAAATTGAAATGGTACCTATCACGATATCTCTGTCCGCCCCCGCATCTCCGGGACTCAATGCATAAACTCGTGTCGGGGTGGTATTCTTTTTCTAACCACCATGAGGTATTTGATGACCTCCTCTGTATGATCTCAGAGCAGGCACTATTGCCAGCGGTGCACAACAATCCCTCACCATATGTCCCGGCTGATAACACAGATAGCAGACCGTCTCCCTGATCCGGCATTCTCCCGAGTGCCTCCTATGACATATAGGGCAAGGAGGGGGAATTTGTCTACCCTGTCCTACTTGATCTCCTCCTCCTAGTATCCATCCCCATCTACTATCCTGCCTCCTCAATGGCCCCCGATTGGACTTTACCTGAACATCTGAAGCCGCAGGCCTCTTTCCCTGACCCTACGCTGCGGTGCCTCTCTGAAGGTCACCTTCAATCATGGTAGTTCTATCCACAACCTCAGCAAATTTCTGGACCTGAAAACCTATGACTTGCTCAAATACATTCAGTCTAAGGCCCTTCTCAAACTTTCTCACCTTCTTCTCCTCATCTTGTGCCAAATGTGGGACAAACCATGACAGCTCAATAAATCGAACTGTGTACTACTGCACCGTCATCTGCCCTTGAGTCAGGTGCAGAAACTCTGCTGCTTTTGCGCTTCAGACGATAGAAGGAAAATATTGCTCGAAAAACAATTCCTCGAACTGATCCCATGTCACCGGTGCAGGATCCGGTCTCTACTCCTCAATCAACCCCATTGATCTCCACCAGTGTTTTGCTTCCCCCATCAACTTGAATGTCACAAATGAAACCTTCTATTCATCTGTACATGGAAGCACTGCTAGCATGTACTTAATGTCCTGGACTCAATTCTCAGTTACTATCAGGTCTGCTCCTCCAGCAAAGGATGGGGGGGTCTCATACGTGTAAACTACTCGATTGTGCAGTTCCACTCCCCCGAACTTCTGGCCATCTCAGTCATTACCTGCTAAGTGACACTGCATAATACTACATTAGAGTCTCTGCCCCACATACTTGAAGGTCCTGCTCCATCACCTCTAGTATTCGTGTCACTGTTCCTAGGGTCCATCTTGAAAAGGAAACAATCAATCTCAGAATTCCATCATTATCACACAATCAATATATTCACTAGACTACAACTTATAAAACATCCTTCTAAAATCATATATTTTATTATTCTTAATTACCATTTAGAGTTCAATCCTACCATCAAAAACAAGACCCGACAATAGTATCCTTGGTTTTCCTAGAATCGTCACCCCAAGAAAAACATCGAAACAGCCATGGAACCCTAATTTGCAAGTCACAAAAAAGAACCCTAAATTCTAATCTGATTTTCTAACAACAACTGGCTTACATCTCATCAATATCCAATCCTATACTCTTGCATTGTATTCTGCTGTTTACTAAAGTCTGCAGAACCTAGCAAATGTAGGTTCTAATACCAAACTGTGATGCCCCGATTTGTCATACCATTTTTTTTTTCACAATTTAACATACATAACATATCACTCATATTAGCATCATAATCCCATTTAAACATGACCCCGCCTGAGGGTTACCAGGTAAAAAAACTCTAGGGGAATCATCCATCCCTAGTTTACACACTCACCTTGTATGTTATGGTAGTAGCTCCACCCTATCTGGCAGCTCTATCACCAACTCGATCTTGGTTTCCTTAAATATTTAAATGAATAGGTGAGACACATCTCAGTAAGATGGAATAAATTATTTACAATGTGTGGCAATATGAGATTTGAAATTAGGAATAGCTTCCCAAGAGGAGGGGTGAACTGGTTTTTAAAAATTTTTCCTTTAGAATTAGTTCTTTTAAGTTGTAAATCTTAGAAACAAACACAATCAATAACAGCAAGGTCAAACTCTCAATTTAAGTAACAATATATGTGAAAATTTGTTGCACTCAGTTAAGCCCTGAATCACAATTATTTTTCTTCCCAATGTTCAATTTTTAAATAAAATTTTAGATTAATAGGTCAAGGATAATCAACCAACGTAGTCCCTTTCGGTTTTCGCAATCAATGTTGATTTATCCAAAACAAATTACTTTCCGATCTATTTAACAACCAAAAATTAAGGATTTAAATTTAAAGCAACCACACACATTATATCCTTGAAAAATAAAGAGTAGAGTAGAGAAAGAAGAGCATATGGATTTTTACGAGGTTCGACTTCAACATAGCCTATGTCCTCACCCTTGGCCAAACTGCCAAAGGATTCACTATTACCGTTCCTTTATCAGTCAAAACAAAACAAATTACAAGCACTCCTTGGGTAAGGCTAGAGCCCACCTTCTCCAAACGATCTCCCCTTGTTTGGTCCAACGATTCAACTACTCAAATCGTTAACAAGCCCTATTACAAAGATAGAAAAACAATACGTACAAGAACTTGCTCCTCAAAGAGCTGATTAGTACAGGTTTAAAACACTAATGCACTTCAGTAAATTCAGAATATGAATTTCAGAATGAAGCTCTTAAAAATTTATCACTGTGGGTATCTTTCAATGAAAGAATCAACAACTCAATGATCAAACACAATGAAATTCAACAAGAACTTCTCTTAATTTCGAGCAAGGATGAGAGTAATGTGAAGCACTTTCAGAATTTCAGAGTGAGAGAGAGAATGACAGAAGATTGTGAGTTCTTAATGATCTTTGTGTTTATATCAATGTGTTTTTAGGGGTATTTATAGATGTATAAAATCTCTTTGCTTGTTCCCCAAAGGATACTCAGACTTGTTTCCATATATTAAACTTATTTGAGTTTCCAAATATTTGAATTTCAAAAATTATATCCGTTGGAAAACAGAAAATTGCCACGAGGCAGACGACTATGAAGTCCTGACAATCGTCTGTACATTTAATATAACAGTAAGAATCATAGGAAGAAAGGTGGCAGTCGTCTGTCCCTTGAGTGGTAGTCCTCTATCATTAGAATTTTTGATTAAGGTGTAATCCCAAGAGGGGGGGGGGGGGTGAATTGGATATAAAAAAATTTAAGCCACTTAATTTTCTTTCACACACTTCTTATAAGTTTACCAACTACTTCTAGTTGCTCAATTATGTGTGAGTGTGGCAATCCTATCTATGTATGCAATATACTTGATTTTAAATATAATGCGGAAAATAAAAAAAGGAAGAGAGGAGACAAACGCGATTTTACGAGGTTCAGCCAACCCGGCCTACGTCCTCGCCTTGAGCAACCACTCAAGGATTCACTAAAAACCCTGCACCTTAAAGTGGGACGGAGCTTCCCATACAATCCGCTGTTTACAAGAGGTACAACTTCCTCCTACTTTGCTACTTACAAGAGATACAGCTCTCTCCTAACACACCAGTTCACACACCGAACCGTGTATACAATAGAATCTGTAAAATAACACTCAAAACAATGCTGCTAACAAAAGCTTGTGAGTACAATTCAAATTCCTAACACATTGACATATGATATAAATTGAAGCTCGTGAATGTATGAAAACGATATAATCGTTTTATGAATGATTATGCATCAACACACAAATCCCGATTTATTCAAAACTCCCAAGTTAAAATATATTTGAAATGCCTCGGAGTTAACTAGGGTTCTTGGTTCACTTTTGTAAAGATGCAAAAGTATGTTTGAAGTGAACTCGTTAACAAAATATTTGTCTTGAATACAAGCTTAATCAAAATCACAAATCTTTATTCCATGTATTCTATCACAAACAGAGAATATTAATTTTTCAGAAAATATCCCTCAATTTAGAAATATAGTTATAAGTACCAAGGATATTTAATCAAGCTTTAATATATCAAAATATAAATCCTTATAAGAACACCCACTTGAATCAAAAATCAATCAACCAAGTTAAATAAGTTTTCTTAAGTAATGATCTTCTCAAAAATATATTTTATATGAATTGATACACTCAAGATCAAAACGTTTCATTACTTAGTGAAGAACAAGCAATGAGATGAGAATTTCTTAAGAATATAAACTTGAAAGATCAAACCTCAATACTAGATTGAAGTACAGTAGAGTAAGCAAGTTCCCTTTGTGACTCTAAGTTGATTTGCTCAAGCTTGAGGATTAGGGATTGAGAAGTAAGCAATCGTATAGCACTAAGAGTAGATTTTCAACATTCTCTCAACAAGGTGTGTTCTTTTCTTTCTTGTGTGTCTCTCTTCGTTCTAGGGTTTAGACATTTAATATATATAGTGTATGACCCTTAGGATTGATCTCGGATGTTGGATCAATCATATAGCTCAAGTGTTTTTAATAAAAATTTGATTTTTTAGGCTTTCCCGCAAGTTCAGGCAACTGAACTCTTGAAGTGATAACTTCAGGCGCCAGAGGTTCTAGGGTCAGGCGATCGAAGTACCTCTGCCAGGTTCTGTCTTTCCCATTTAATTCTTCAGGCGATTGCACTTAATCTTCAGGCTACCGAACTTATTTTTCAGGCTACTGAAGTAAAGTTCAAGCGACCTAACTCCCCTTTTTCTCAAATTTTCTTTTCTAAGTTATAAATCTGCTTTGATTCTCTTCTTGGGTCTTTTGTAAAACATATTTTTCAATGATTTGAAAACATTTCTAAGTTCATACAGGTTCCCTAATGATATACATGAAATGCATGAAATCTAAAATCACTCTAAGTTATATTTGAGCTTCAAAATAAATCATATGACAATGTAAACACATAAGCTCTAAATACCCATTCCCAATAGATTCTTGAACTTTGCCCCTTGTATCTTGATTCTTGTACTCTTTGAGTTCCATGGTACTTGCCAAGATGTGTAAGCTTTACTTGAAGGATTCCATGACTCAGTATCTTTCCGTGCATGCTTAATATAGTTCCTGTTCACAAACTCGATGCACAGATCAAATACCAAGTGATTTGTCATTATCAAAATAGGATTGGACTCGTAGAGTCAACAATCTCGCCCTTTTTGATGATGACAAGTGCATGAGCAAAAAAATATATAATGGGTTACACCTAAGCAAGGCTCCCCCTCAATTAATGCATCAAATAACTAATGAATGTCAATATACTCATAATGAATGTAATATGGTAGATTTCTCCCTTTGAATATCTCACCCTTTGCAAATTAGTTTTACCAAGACTTTGCTTCCATTTATTATTTTTGCTTTTCCAAATTTTCTCCCGCTTTTGACATCAACAAAAAGGTGTAAACAAATAAAGCATGAGTAGAAAATGAATGTGTCCAAATTTTGATACCAAATATTAATAATATTCACTTCCAAGTGATTAAGTTGTAAGAGATGTTGCTCCCCCTGAATTATATCATCTAACACTATTCTAAGCAACCTCTCAGCTATGCATGAGACCTAATTCATGCCGAATTTGAATAAATCTATCCTCCGCAAGTGGTTTCGTGAATATATCAGCCCATTGTTCATCCGTGCATATAAACTCTAATGTTACATCCCCTTTGTGAACATGGTCACGTAGAAAGTGATGTCGGATTTCTATATGCTTAGTTCATGAGTGTAATATGGGATTCTTTGAGATATTTATTGCACTCGTATTATCGCATCTTATAGGAATTGTTTCATAACTTAATCCAAAATCCTTTAGTTGTTACTTCATGTAAAGCGTTTGCGCACAACAACTACCTGCCACTATGTATTCAGCTTCGGCTATGGAAAGAGCGACTGAATTTTGTTTCTTGGAAAACCAAGAGACTAAGGAGTGTCCTAAGAAGTGACAAGTACTACTAGTGCTCTTCCTATCCACTTTACTACCCGCATAATCAGCATCTGAATAATTGAGAATCTCAAATGATGTGTGTTTAGGATACCATAACCTAATGTCCATGGTTCCTATCAAATATCTAAGTATACATTTAACAGCTAGCAAATGAGACTCTTTTGGAGCAGACTGAAATCTTGTGCACAAACATACGCTAAAAATTATATTTGGTCTACTGGCAATCAGGTATAACAAGCTACCTATCATTCCACGATAAAATTTTACATCTACTAGTATACCTTGTTCATCTTTATCTAATTTTAATGAAGTGCTCATAGGTGTACCTAGTATTTTTCTGTCTTCCATGTTAAATTTTTTTGAGTAGGTCTCTAATATACTTTGACTGATTAATGAAAATTCCACGATTTACTTGTTTAATCTGAAGTCCTAGGAAGAAATTTAGTACACCCATCATGCTCATCTCAAATTCATTTTGCATTGTATAGGCAAATTCATTACACAACTCTTTATCGGTAGCACCAAAAATAATGTCATCTACATATACTTGCACTAGGAGAATATCATCCTTCTTAGTCTACATGAATAGGGTTGTATCTACCTTTCCTCTTATAAATCCACTTTCTAACAAAAATCCGCTTAGCCTTTCATACCAAGCTCTAGGAGCTTGCTTTAAACCATACAAGGCCTTTGTTAGTTTATAAACATGATCTGAATTCTTATGGTTTTCAAAACCTGGGGGTTGTTCTACATACACTTCCTCATTTATGTAGCCATTTAAAAATGCGCTTTTCACGTCCGTTTGATATAGCTTGAAATCCTTAAAAGCTGTGTATGCTAATAACATTCATATAGCTTCCATCCTAGCTACAGGAGCAAATGTTTCATCAAAATCTATACCTTCTTCTTGGTTATATTCCTGAGCTACTAATCTAGCCTTATTTCTCACAACTATTCCATTTTCATCTTTCTTATTCTTATATATCCATTTTGTCCCTATGATTGACTTATCCTCTGGTTTGGGAACTAACGTCCATACTTTATTTCTTTCAAGTTGATTTAATTCTTCTTGCATGGACAACACCCAAGATTCATCCTCTATAGCTTCACTTACATTCTTAGGTTCTTCTTGAGATAAAAATGCACAATGGCTCATCATGTTCCTAAGAGAGGAGCGAGTGGATACTCCATGTAATGGTTCACCTATTATTTGATCTATGGTATGATTCTTTATGTATTTCCATTCTCTCGGTGGTGCATTTATCTCAATTGTAGATTCTTCAATTTCAATGAATGGTTCCCTAAGTTCATTTTTCTTTTCCGGATCATTTTCAATTGATAGTTCTTTTTGTTCATTGTTGACTTCAGGTTCATCTTCATCAATTCTTTTGGAAAAAAGGATTTGTCTCATCAAACACTACATGAATTGATTCCATGACCGTCAATGTTCGTTTATTATACACTCTAAATGCTTTACTATCCAAGGCATACCCTAGAAAGATACCTTCATCAGATTTTACATCGAATTTTCCTAAATGCTCATTGTCTCGAAGCACAAAACACTTACAGCCAAAAACATGAAAATATGATATGTTTGGTCTATGACCATTCCATAACTCGTAAGGAGTCTTATTAAGTGATGGTCTAATTAGAACTCTATTTAGTACATAGCAGGCGGTATTCACTGCCTCGGCCGAGAAGTATTTGGGTAATCTATGTTCGTTAAGCATGATTTTGGCCATTTCTTGTATAGATCTATTCTTTCTTTTAATTACGCCATTCTGTTGTGGTGTTCTAGGAGCTGAAAAATTATGGCTAATTCCTAACGAGTTGCAATAGTCTTCCATTCCTTGATTTTTAAACTCTCTTCCCCTATCACTTCGAATTTTGGTAATTGTGCATCCATTTTCATTTTGTACTCTCTTGCATAGATTTATAAATTTTTCACATGCTTCATCTTTATGACCTAAGAATAGTACCCATGTGTATCTTGAGAAGTCGTCAACTATGACAAAAACGTATGATTTTCCTCCTGAACTCTGAATTTGATTTGGTCCAAATAAATCTAAGTGCAGCATTTAAAGTGGCCTAGTAGTGGAGATCTCTTTCT
Organism: Malania oleifera; assembly: GCF_029873635.1. Classification (NCBI taxonomy): domain Eukaryota; kingdom Viridiplantae; phylum Streptophyta; class Magnoliopsida; order Santalales; family Ximeniaceae; genus Malania; species Malania oleifera. The sequence goes on along the minus strand of NC_080421.1, from coordinate 42,893,237 downwards.
TCTTCTTAAAGCTTGTTCTTGCTTGTTTTCCTAGTTGGCATGCATCACAAATTTTATCTTTCCCAAATTTTGTCTTGGGCAGTCCCTTAATTAATTCTTTCTTAACTAATTTTGAAATTAAATCCATGTTTGCGTGTCCTAGTCTCCTATGCCAAATCCAACTTATTTCATTCATAGTTGATGAACATGTTACACTTTGTGAAGTTAAGATGTCAAAGCTTGTGATGTATACGTTTTCATGTCACTTAGCAATGAATAGTATCTTATTATCAGTTTTGTGTTCAACTATGTACTTGTCATGCTCAAATGATACTTTGTAGCCTTTATCACGTAGTTGACTTATGCTCAATAAGTTGTGCTTTAGATCTTCAACTAATAAAACATCATCAATAATGAGTGAGGAATTATTACCAACTTTACCGACACCTGAGATCCTTCCCTTAGCATTATCACCAAAAGTAACAAACCCTTCATCCTTGAGTGTGAAGGATGTGAATTTTGATTTATCTCTGGTCATGTGACGTGAGCATCCGCTATCCATATACCATCTATCTTTTGAAGCTGTGGATCTTAAGCAAATTTGCAAGACATAGTTAAACAACTAGCTTTGGTACACAGATTGTCTTGGGTCCAGGAGGGTTAGTGCTAGATTCACCTTTAACCTTCCATACTTTCCTAATTTTTACATCTTTGTTTTTGAAAGGACAATCAAATTGTATGTGACCCAACCTTCTACATTTGAAGCATGTAGTATATCTATAATGATTCTTAGTTGGAACAGATGACTTTGATTCTTTTGTGAAATGCCCCATGTAAAGTTGTCTTTTCCTTATATTTTCTTTTCCATTAAAACCGAGCCCTTCCTTTTCTAGAGAATTTCTCTGAGATCCTAAGAGCTTTTCAAAGTTGTTTTCTCCTTCAATAAATTTGTAGATAATTTTAGATTTGTCTTTCAAGTCCTTTTCTAACTCCTCAATTTTCAAATCTTTATCTTTTATAAAAGATGCATGAGATTCATTTTGGTTTGCAACTAGGTTTGAAAGTATTTTGACTTTGCTTCTCAACTTAGAAATTTTCTTTGTTTTCTTTTCAAGCATTTGAATATTTTATAGGTATTCTTGTTTCAGTTCATCATACGACATCATATCATTTTCATTTTCAGATTCACTAGAATAGTACGAAGATGATGAAAAAATTGATTGTACCGCCAAGTCATCATGTGCCATAAGACACAGATTTGCAACCTCATCATCGCTGGATTCAGATTCTGAACTACTAGTGCTGTGTGTATCCCAGCCGAATTTCAGCAATTTCTTCTTTTTCTTTGAAGCTTTTATGAGCTTGGGGCACTCGGGCTTGATGTGTCCAACTTCTCGGCAATTGTAGCATGTTGGTGGATCCTCTTTCTTTTTCTTCATGCTTTGCTCTCCTCTTTCTGATTTAGAGTTCCGAAATTTTCTGTTGAACTTTTTTTTCTTCCTCAAGAACTTTCCGAACTTCTTAGTTAGCAAGGCCATGCTATCATCCGATTTAGAATCACTTCCATCACTTGAATAGTTTGATGATGCCTTAAGTGCAGTGACCTTCTTAGCTTCGCTTTGTTCATTTTTTCTCTCGTTTATCACCAGCTCATAGGTGATAAGTGAGCCAATGAGTTCGTCTACCGACATCTCCTTGAGGTTTCTCCCTTCTGCTATTGCCGTAGCTTTTGCTTCCCACACTGGAGGTAGTCCCCTGAGTATTTTCCTGATCAACTCATAAGTAGGGTAAGTTTTTCCAAGAGCATTTAACGAGTTAATGATGTGTGTGAATCTAGTGTACATGGATTGTATTGATTCATCAACCGTCATTTTAAATGATTTATATTCACTAGTGAGCATGTCTATCCTGCTATCCTTTACTTCCTTAGTGCCTTCATATGTAACTTCTAATTTGTCCCAAATTTCTTTAGCTAAGTTACAAGGCATTACTCTGTTAAATTCATTAACATCTAATGCACAAAAAAGTATGTTCATAGCAGTGGCATTAATTTGAATTGACTTCCAATCCTCTTCTGTATATTCATCTTCAGTTTTAGGTACATTAATCTTATCAATTACTTTCATAGGAATGTGATTTCCCTTAGTCACAATTTTCCAAACCTTCCAATCTACGTTTAGTAGATATATGCTCATCCTACATTTCCAATAGGAGTAATTTATACCGCAAAAAATGGGTGGTCTAGTGGATGAGTGTCCCTCACCGAATGGAGTTACACCAATGTGTGTCATGTGATCGTTTTACCAATTAACTATCACGTCTAAGTAAACCCTATCTGATACCAAATGTTGATTAAGGTGTAATCCCAAGAGGGGGGGGGGGGGGTGAATTGGATATAAAATAATTTAAGTCACTTAATTTTCTTTCACACAGTTCTTACAAGTTTACCAACTATTTCTAGTTGCTCAATTACGTGTGAGTGTGGCAATCCTATCTATGTATGCAATATACTTGATTTTAAATATAATTCGAAAAATAAAAAGTTAAAGGAAGAGAGAAGACAAACATGATTTTATGAGGTTCAGCCAACCCGGCCTACGTCCTCGCCTTGAGCAACTACCCAAGGATTCACTAAAAACCCTGCTCCTTAAAGTGGGACAGAGCTTCTTGTACAATCATCTGCTTACAAGAGGTACAACTTCCACTTACTCTACTGCTTACAAGAGATACAACTCTCTCCCCACACACCGGTTCACACACTGAACCGTGTATACAATAGAATCTGTAAAATAACACTCAAAACAATGCTTCTAACAAAAGCTTGTGAGTACAATTCAAATTCCTAACACATTAACATATGATATAACTTGAAGCTCGTGAATGTATGAAAACGATACAATCGTTTTGTGAATGATTATGCATCAACACACAAATCCCGATTTATTCAAAACTCCCAAGTTAAAATATATTTGAAATGCCTCGGAGTTAACTAGGGTTCTTGGTTCACTTTTGTAAAGATGCAAAAGTATGTTTGAAGTGAACTCGTTAACAAAATATTTGTCTTGAATACAAGCTTAATCAAAATCACAAATCTTTATTCCATGTATTCTATCACAAACTAAGAATATTAATTTTCATACAATATCCCTCAATTTAGAAATATAGTTATAAGTACCAAGGATATTTAATCAAGCTTTAATATATCAAAATATAAATCCTTTGAAGAACACCCACTTGAATCAAAAATCAATCAACCAAGTTAAATAAGTTTTCTCAAGTAATGATCTTACCAAAAATATATTTTATATGAATTGAAAGTTGAAAGATCAAACCTCAATACGAGATTGAAGTACAGTAGAGTAAGCAAGTTCCCTTTGTGACTCTGAGTTGATTTGCTCAAGCTTGAAGATTAGAGATTGAGAAGTAAGCAATCGTATAGCACTAAGACTAGATTTTCAATGTTCTCTCAACAAGGTGTGTTCTTTTCTTTCTTGTGTGTCTCTCTTCGTTCTAGGGTTTAGACATTTAATATATATAGTGTATGACCCTTAGGATTGATCTCAGACGTTGGATTAATTAGATAGGTCGTGTGTTTTTAATAAAAATATGATTTTCTAGGCTTTCCCGCAAGTTCAGGCAACCGAACTGGGGTTCAGGCTCTTGAAGTGATAACTTCAGGCGCCAGAGGTTCTAGGGTTAGGCGACTGAAGTATCTCTGCCAGGTTTTGTCTTTCCCATTTAATTCTTCAGGCGACTGCACTTAATCTTCATGCTACCGAACTTATTCTTTAGGCTACTGAAGTAAAGTTCAGGCGACCGAACTCCCCTTTTTCTCAAATTTTCTTTTCTAAGTTACAAATCTGCTTTGATTCTCTTCTTGGGTCTTTTGTAAAACATATTTTTCAATGATTTGAAAACATTTCTAAGTTCATACAGGCTCCCTAATGATATACATGAAATGCATGAAACCTAAAATCACTCTAAGTTATATTTGAGCTTCAAAATAAATCATATGACAATGTAAACACATAAGCTCTAAGTACCCATTCCCAAGAGATTCTTGAACTTTACCACTTGTATCTTGATTCTTGTACTTTTTGAGTTCCATGGTTCTTTCCAAGATGTGTAAGCTTTACTTGAAGGATTCCATGACTTATTATCTTTCCGTGCATGCTTAATATAATTCTTGTTCACAAGCTCGATGCACAGATCAAATACCAAGTGATTTGTCATTATCAAAATAGGATTGGACTCGTAGAGTCAACAAGAATATAAGGTGACAGTCGTCTATCCATATGATGACAGTCTTCTGTCCATCTGTAATTTTGATTCTTTCTGTAACATATAAAGTGGACAGTGGTCTAGTGAAACTTTCATAAACTTCTCACTTTTCGCTGACAGTCATTTGTGGGAGCCTTGATAGTCATTTATCAGGCTTTTTTGTTTCAATTTTAAGCCTTATTAATTTAGTCAGTCGTCTGTCTATTAACACAAAGTCATCTATCAACTGAATGATTTTCTTTTTTAGTCACTTTTTGATTTCTTTCTCATTGTTACTTGGAGTATAAATTTGTTTTAACTTTGAAAACATGTTACAAGGTATTATCTTAAGGTCTCTAAGTCTTTTTGCCTAATGAGCTTCAAAATGAAAACTTCATACTTGAATAAACTTAAAGTACTTACAAAGACTTGCCCTAAGCTCTCAAAAATTCTTCTTTGCTCTGAACTTTCTTTGTTGCTAATCTCTGATCTCTCAGAATAATCTGAACTTTGAGCTCTCATGTTGATCTTCTTTAATCATCATACTTTTAAGTTCTTCAGACTTTGATCCATACTATCAAACTTTGATCTATATGAGTACCTTCAATATGGATTCCTGAGAAAACACACACTCAACTAAATCATGTTAAATCCTACTTGTTTGTTAGCATCAAAATGGAGTTTTAAATCTTGTAAAGCCAACAATCTCCCCCTTTTTGATGATGACAAACAAGAAACAAAAAATTTTGAGTGAGCCTTAAAAAGACTCCCCCTTTCAATAAACTTCATCTTAAAAAAATTTCATTAGAATCAATAATAATTTCATCGATAGCATTCATGCTCATTTCATCAATAAGAATTTCATCAATATCATTCATGCTCATTTCAAGTTCAAGCAAAATTTTTACTAAACACTTCTCCCCCTTTGACATCAATCAAAAAATATAATTTGAGTATATAATGATCAAGGGAAAATATCAATTTGAGTATGTGTGATACCAGTATTAATTTATTAACATCAATTGATTAAGAATTATGCTTAAGTGATAACTCATAATACTCCCCTTGTCAATCAGCATACTTAAATTAGAACTTGTAAAGTTTGCAGAATTATCATTAATATTAGAACTTATAATACATCAAACTAATAACAAAACATTGCAAAAGTTCAGATTCAAAGCTAGAATACATATAAAGACTCATAGTCTTTAGCTTACACATTTTCCCTTTTTGTACAAAAAAAAAAAAAAAAAACATCCAGAATATAAGCATACAAAAGAGGAAAAACATCAACATAAGCCTATATGTCAGAATTAGTGTCACTGTCTTTAGTAATTCCTTTTCCTTTAGATTGCTGTGAACCTTCTTCTTCTTCTTCAGTTGTTGCTTCATCATCTCCTGCATCTTCTTCTGCTTCTTTTTCTTCTTCTTCACCTTCTTCAGATTCAACTTCTTCCTCATTAGAATTTTTACTATCCTCATTATCTGAATCAATGTAATGTTTAGTGACATGATGTTCTATCTTAGCAATACAAGTGTCTAATGAGGTATACTTGTCATCAATGGTGGAGAGTTTATCTTGCAGAGAAGAAAAGTTTTCTCTCATTTCGGAACTGAAGCTATTATAATTCTGATAGAATGGAACAAACCAAGGTGGCATATCAGCTTCTTCAGGAGCTGGACTCCTTGCCTCAGGTGCAGGTCTTTGCCGGTCTATTGCCCCAGAACATCCGACCGTCGGTATACTTTTTTTAACCCATTCATTTCAATGTAGTAGATGAGAAAACAAGATAATGGGTTCTTTTTACTATTTTTGAAGCTGGAGGAAGGACTTGAAAATGGGCAAAGATTAAGGAAAGAATACCACCGTATGGAAGCCCAATTCTAGGTCATTCAAGCTTCATTACCATAAACTTCAGTATGATATTGGATAAGTCTAGTTTCATCCCTTTGAGTAAGCACCACATAACAAAACAATCAAAATATGAAATGTGATCAAATGATCCATACCTCGGAATTATGTTGTATGCAATGATCTTATGCAGAATTTGTGCCTGGAGATTAAGCTGCTTGTATAGTGGAGGATGTCCAAAATACACAGGTGCATCATTCATCATAAGAGGCAGAAATTCTCATGGTGTAAATCCTTGTTCCATGGTCCAACGCTTCTCAACTGGTGTACACTCAAAATTCCCATGCTTGATATGAAGAATTTTCTGTAATGAGTGTGTGGTAAGTGTAATCTTTTGACCATAAATTTCAAAAGTAATGCCATCTTCCTTCTTAACCAAGTTAGAGTAAAAAATCTTAACCTGATATGGATAATACCTTTTTACTTGATGAAGGATAAACTTGTCCCATCCTATAGCTTTGAACATTTCTAAAATTTCAGGAAAATTTTCTTCAAAGAAAGTAACATCTAAAATCTTACAGAACATAGGTTCAATAGTAGATAGGTGATTCTGATACAACGATTTCGCGTGTGAAGAGACTAGCCATTTTTCTATGTCATCGTTGCTTGTAGGCTTTGAAGAAGATGAAGAAGCTTTGTCCTTCTTTCCCACTGTTTTGGTACGAACCATTTTGATAAGTAGAAACCCTAGATTTGTATGAAGTAGGGTATGATGGATAATCGTTTTGTGAAGCTTAGGAAAGAAAGAACTGAAAGGAAAGAGAAGAGAAAATGTTTTAGAGGAAGGAAGACAAATGGTCAGTCGTCTATAGGGTTTAAAAATCATGTTTTTAAGTGAAAGATACATAAACCACCGCGAGACAGTCGTCTGTCTCTAATTGGATAGTCGTCTATCCACAAAAAGTAGCCTGCCAGTCGACTGTGAGCTCACTGGCAGTCGTCTATCTACTGTCTTTTACACAAACAATACCCTACCAGTCGTCTGTCAGCTCCCTGGTAATCGTCTGTATGGACCAAACTCAGCTTCTTCCCTTTTTTAATTAACTTCTCTTATATCTAACATGCCTAATTCTCTTCGAATAAATATAAATTGATCCTCAGATAATGGTTTGGTAAATATATAAGCTAATTGAGCATGAGTATTTACAAATTCAAGAACTATTTCTTTCTTGTCTACATTATCTCTTAAAAAGTGATGATGTATATCAATATGTTTAGTTCTTGAATGTGATATCGGATTCTTTGAAATATTTATCATGCTTGTATTATCGCATTTTATGGGGATTGTTTGGTATTGAATATTGAAGTCTCTTAATTGTTGTTTCATGTATAAAATTTGAGCACAACAGCTCCCATCTGTTATGTATTCTGCTTTAGCTCTAGATAATGCTATGGAATTTTGTTTCTTTGAAAACCATGAAATTAAACTATTGAATGTCCTAAAAAGTGGCAAGTCCCACTAGTGCTTTTTCTATCTATTTTGCATCCTGCATAATCTGCATCTGAATAACTCATCATTTCGAAATCAGTTCCTTTTGAATACCATAACCCTAAATCAAGTGTGCTTAGCAAATATCTAAGGATTCGTTTTACTGTTGTTTGATGTGATTCCTTAGGAGCCGATTGGAACCTAGCACACATACACACACTGAACATTATATCTGGTCTACTTGCTGTTAAGTAAAGTAAACTTCCTATCATACGTCGATAATGTATGGTATCAACTTGTTTCCCTTTTTCATCCTTATTTAGACTAGTTGAAGTCTTCATGGGAGTTCCTATAGGTTTAGTTCCTTCCATATCAAACTTCTTTAACATGTCTTTAATATACTTAGTTTGATTTATGAAAGTTCCATTTTTAGCTTGTTTGATTTGCAAACCTAGAAAGTAATTTAATTCTCCCATCATGCTCATTTCAAACTCTCTCTGCATAGTTTTAGCAAATTCATTACACAAATCTTCATGAGTAGCTCCAAATATAATATCATCAACATAAATTTGAACTATAAGCATATTGGTATCTTTGGTTTTTATAAATAAAGTGTTGTCTATAGTTCCTCTTGAAAAATTATTTTGGAGTAGAAATTTGCTCAGCATATCATACCAAGCTCTAGGAGCTTGTTTCAATCCATATAGGGCCTTAATTAGCTTAAATACATGATTTGGATTTTTAGAGTCTTCAAAACCTGGAGGTTGTTTAACATAAACTTCTTCATTAATATAGCCATTTAGAAATACACTTTTTACATCCATTTGGTATAATTTGAAGTCTTTATAGGTTGCATAGGCAAGAAGCATCCTTATTGCTTCCATTCTTGCTACAGGAGCAAAGGTTTTTTCATAATCAATGCCTTCTTCTTGATTGTAACCTTGTGCTCCAAGCCTAACTTTATTTCTTACAACTGCTCCAGTTTCATCCTTTTTATTTCTAAACACCCATTTAGTTGCTATGATTGACTTGTCTTTGGGTTTAGATATAAGTTTCCATACTTGACTTCTTTCAAATTGATTTAATTCCTCCTGCATAGCTATGATCCAAGAATCATCATTTAAGGCTTCTTCAATATTTTTGGGTTCATCTTGAGATAAAAAAGCATAATGGTTGCAGATATTCTTTAATAAGGCTCTAGTGGTCATTCCTTTTGATGTTTCACCAAGAATTTGTTCTTTTGGGTGATTTTTATCATATTTCCATTCTTTGGGAAGCTTCATATTTTCTATAAGGTTTTCATTTGGAGCATCATTATTGATTTCTTCTTTTATTTCAAGATCTTCTTCTTTTTGTGGAGTATCTTCTTTTTCATCATTCTCATTTTTATTGTCATGATTGTTTGATTCATCAAATGTTATGTGCATTGATTCCATAATAGTAAAGGTTCTTTTATTATAAACCTTATAAGATTTACTATTTATAGAGTACCTTAGAAAGATACCTTCATTAGATTTTGCATCAAATTTTCCTAGATCATCTTTAATATTAAGGATACAACATTTGCATCTGAATACATGAAAGTAGGAAATATTAGGTTTTCTTCCTTTCCAAAGTTCATATGGTGTTTTTTCTATTTTTGATCTTATTGATACCCTATTTATAATGTAGCATGCTGTATTTACAGCTTCTGCTAAAAAGTATTTAGGTAGATTATTTTCATTTAACATTGTTCTCGCCATTTCTTGTAGAATTCTATTTTTTCTTTCTACAACTCCATTTTGTTGTGGAGTCTTAGGTGCATAAAAATTATGGTTAATTCCATATTCATTACAGAATTTTTCAACATTTTTGTTTTTAAATTCCTTACCTTGATCACCCCTAAAGTTTGTTATATTATTGCCCTTTTCATTTTGTAATTTCTTACTTTATTTAATAAGCATATCATAGGCTTCATCTTTGTTTGTTAGAAATAATATCCAAGTGAATCTTGAATAATCATCCACTATTACAAAAGCATATTGTTTTTCTCCTAGACTTGAGGTTTTAGTTGGACCAAATAAGTCTAGATGCAACAATTCTAGGGTTTTTTTTGTAGATATGTATATTTTCTTTTTGAAACTTGTTATAACTTGCTTTCCCTTTTGGCATCCGTCACATATCTTGTCTTTTATGAATTTTGTATTCGGTATTCCTTTGACAATATTTTTCTTTGATAATTTGGATAATAGGTCCATGCTAGCATGTCCTAGTTTCCTATGTCATAGCCAACTTATTTCATTCATTGCTGCCAAACAAGTTACATTCTGATTTACTAAATTCTCAAAATTTATACAATAGACATTGTTTAACCCATGAGCTATAAATAAGGTTTCATTGTTCTTAGGATTTTGAATAATACATTTTTCTTTCTTAAAGATTATTTCAAACCCTTTGTCACTTAGTTGACTAATACTTAAAAGGTTATGTTTTAATCATTCTACTAATAGCACATTATCTATAGTGAGTGAAGGTTCTTTACCAATTTTACCGATGCCAATGATTTTACCTTTGGCATTATCACCGAAGGTGATGTATCCTCCATCCCTTTTTTTTTAATGTAGTAAACTTAGTCTTGTCACCGGTCATGTTCCTTGAGCACCCGCTATCCAAGTACCATTTATCCGTTGACGCTGTTGTCCTATAGCATACCTACAATGGAGGATTTTTTTGTGTTAATCTTTGGAACCCAAATTCTTTTGACTTTCTTTGTTTTGTTGTTAGTTCCATTATTGACTTTCCATTCTCCTTAAACTTTAACATACTTTCTTTTTAATGGCAATTAAACATTACATGACCTTTAGTCTTGCACATATAGCAAGTGGTATGTTCATGTTTGTTGTTTGATGAAGTGCTAGCATAATACTTAGCTTCCTTAACAAAGTATCCCATGTATAGATTTTTGTTCCTTTTATTTGATTTACCATTATAACCTATACCTTCTTTGTTCCCATGAAGCCTTTGCTGTCCAATCTTCCTGTCAAAGTTTTCTTTTCCTTTGGTAAAGTTATAGATAATTTTTTCTTTATCCTCTACTGCCTTTTTGAGTTCATTCACTTCTAGATCCTTTTTATTCAAATTATCTTTATGAGTTTTGCCTAACTCTTGAGTTGTTATATTTATTTCTTCATCCAACTTCGTAATACAAGAATTTTTTTCTTCTTGAATAGCTTTGAATGATTCAAGTTGCTTCACTATTTCTTGACTTTGATCTTTCAAAGTTATATTTCTCTTATAAATTTTTATGAATCTCTTATGCAAAGAAAACAACTCAGCTTGCAATTCCTTATAGGAAGGCATGTTGTCACATGACTCATCACACAAGTAATTGTGAGATTCTGTAGAGGAAAAGTAGGAGTTTACCTCTTCTTCATTCGCTATGAAACATATGTTTGTCATCTCTTGTCTTCTTGATTATTTTCTATCTCGCTGGAGCTTGAATCATCCCACGTGGCTTTCATAGCTTCCTTCTTTTTCTTCTTGTCTTTCTTGAGCAACAGACAATCTGGTTTGATATGCCCTGGTTTCTTGTAGTGATAACATATTGGAGGTTCATTCTTACTTTTATTTTCCTTCCTACTTGTCTCTCCTTTTTCTGGTTTCTTTTTATTGAACTTCCTAGGAAATCTCTTATTTCTTCTATAGAACTTGCCTAGTCTCTTAGTGATGAATGCTAATTCATCTTGATCTAAGTCACTTGTCTCACTTTCCTCTTCACTAAAGCTGTGGCTAGACGCTTTTAGTGCAATAGATCTTTTATGCTTTGGTTCAGGATTCCTTTCTTTTAAGGCCATTTCATAGGTAAGAAGTGAACCTATGAGTTCATCTAAAGAGGTAGTCTTAAGGTTTCTACCTTCAGTGATAGCTGTAGCCTTTGGTTCCCATATTGAGGGAAGGCCTCTTAGGATTTTTCTGATCATTTCGTAGGTAGTATAGGTTTTCCCTAAGGCAGTTAGGGAGTTTATTATGTGGGTAAATCTGGTGTACATACTTGATATTGTTTCATCAGAATTCATCTTGAATGCTTCATATTCACTTGTTAACATGTCTATCCTTTTGTCTCTAACATCAATAGTTCCTTCATATATCACTACTAATTTGTCCCATATTTCTTTAGCCGTCTTGCATACCACGACCCTATTAAATTTGTTAGCATCTAAGGCACTGTATAAAGCATTTATAGCACTTGAATTGATTTGTAGCATTTTATAGTCTGAATCGATCATATCTCTTTTTTCTTTTGGAATCTATTTTCCATCAACTATTTTAGTGGGAATAAGGTCTCCATCCATAACTACTTCTCATGATTTCCAATCCATGTGTTGGAGATAAATTTGTATTCTCCTTTTCCAAAACATATAATTATGTCCACAAAAAATTGGTAGACAAGTTGAGAATTGGCCTTCACCGAAGGGTGCTACTCCTATATTTTCTATTCGATCTTTTTATAGTTTCTTGTTAGGAATTACTATAACTAGACTCTGATACCAATTGAAATTAGGAATAGCTTCCCAAGAGGGGGGAGGGGTGAATTGGTTTTTAAAAATTTTTCCTTTAGAATTATTTCTTTTAAGTTGCAAATCTTAGAAACAATCACAATCAATCACAACAAGATCAAACTCTCAATTTAAGTAAGAATATATGTGAAAATTTGCTGCACTCAGTTTAAGCCCTGTATCACAATTATTTTTCTTCCCAATGTTGAGTTTTAAAATAAGCTTTCAGATTAATAGGTCAAGGATAATCAACAAATGTAACCCCTTTCGGTTTTCGCAGTCAATGTTGATTTATCCAAAACGAATTACCTTCCGGCCTATTTAACAACCAAACATTAAGGATTTAAATTTAAAGCAACCACACAGATTGTATCCTTGAACTATAAAGAATAGAGTAGAGAAAGAAGAGCACAAGGATTTTTACGAGGTTTGGCTTCAACACAGCCTACGTCCTTGCCCTTAGCCAAACTGCCAAAGGATTCACTATTACCGTTCCTTTATCAGTCGCAACAAAACCAATTACAAGCACTCCTTGGCTAGGGCTAGAGCCCACCTTCTCCAACCAATATCCCCTTGTTTGGTCCAACGATTCAACTACTCAAATCGTCAACAAGCCCTGTTACAAAGATAGAAAAACAATACGTACAAGAACTTGCTCCTCAAATAGATGATTAGTACAAGTTTAAAACACTAATGCACTTCAGTAAATTCAGAATATGAATTTCAGAATGAAACTCTTAGAAATTTATCACCGCGGGTATCTTTCAAGAATCAGCAACTCAATGATCAAACATAGTGGAATTCAGCAAGAATTTCTCTTAATTTCGAGCAAGGATGAGAGCAATGTGAAGCACTTTCAGAATTTCAGAGTGAGAGAGAGAATGACAGTAGATTATGAGTTCTTAATGATCTTTTTGTTTAAATCAATGTGTCTTTAGGGGTATTTATAGATGTATAAAACTTCTTTGCTTGTTCCACAAAGGATACTCAGACTTGTTTCCATATATTAAACTTATTTGAGTTTCCAAATATTTGAATTTAAAAAATTAGATCAGTTGGAAAACAAAAAATTGCCATGAGGCAAACGATTGTGAAGTCCTGAGTCTGTCCATTTAATATAACGGTAAGAATCAAAGGCCAAAAGGTGGCAGTCACTTGTCCCTTGAGTGGCAGTCGTCTATCATCAGAATATAAGGTGACAATCGTCTGTTCATATGATGATAGTCGTCTATCCATGTGTAATTTTGAGCCTTTCAGTAACATATAAGGTGGACAATCGTCTGGCGAAACTTTCACAGACTTCTCACTGTTCACTGACAATCATCTGTGGGAGCCTTGACAGTCATCTGTCAGGCTTCTATGTTTCAATTTTAAGCCTTATTAATTTAGTCAGTCGTCTGTCTATTAACACACAGTCATCTGTCAACTAAATGATTTTCTTTTCTAGTCACTTTTTGATTTCTCTCTCATTGTTACTTAGAATATAAATTTGTTTTAACTTTGAAAACATGTTCCAAGGTATTATCTTAAGGTCTCTAAGTCTTTTTGCCTAATGAGCTTCAAAATGAAAACTTCATACTTGAATAAACTTAAAGTGCTGACAAAGACTTGTTCTAAGTTCTCAAAAATTCTTCTTTGCTCTGAACTTTCTTTGTCCCTAATCTCTGATCTCTCAGAATAATCTGAACTTTGAGCTCTTATGTTGATCTTCTTTAATCATCATGCTTTTATGTTCTTCAGACTTTGATCCATACTATTAGACTTTGATTCATGCTATGTGAGTACCTTCAATATGGATTCCTGAGAAAACACACACTCAACTCAAGCATGTTAAATCCTACTTGTTTGTTAGCATCACAATGGAGTATTAAACCTTGTAAGGCCAACAAGATTCATTGTTTCATAGCATATAACATATTAGTGATAATATCTTATAGAAAATATATGATTTCCATAATCATAATTATATAGATATACAACACAAGTTTTCATAAGCTTTTACTTCAATTTCAAAAATCATTCATTCATAATCCAAGTTTACCCACAAAGTTCTTGAGAATAGGGAAACTTACCCACCCATACAAGTAGCTCCCTTTGCTATGAAATTGTTTGCAACCTAGCCCGATTAACTCAGGATCACCTACAATTGATACTTATCAGAGAACTTGTAATAGCAAAAAAAATGTGTAGAATCATAATAATGGTCATTTAGTTCATATCAAAACAAAAGTGTTTCTCTGTTTGGATTCTTGATTCCATGTTTGATACTTAAGAAAGACCTTGTCTAAGTGAGTGCTCAGAGACCATTGCGGCTCAGTCGCTCGTTGGAGGTCGGTCTGGTCAAAATGGAATTTCATAGGATAAACAAGGTAAATATTTTTGGTATACGTAAATAAGTACATAAAATGATGTTTTGACTGACATAAATTGTAGAAATATATAATAAAATAATAATATAGGTATCCTATGCGGGGCCCACAAGACCGTGTGGGGCTACATGAGTCTTGAAACTGTGTAGGGCTCAAAAAATTGTATGAGGACTATTGGAGTTACGTAGGACCCACTTGGGTCTCAAAGTTGTGTAGGGCCCACATGAGTTTTCGAAATTCGAACTTTATTTTTTTTCAAAATAAATAAATACTAAAACATAGCTTAGAAATAATAACAATAATAACAATAATAATAATAATACTTAAAAAATAAAAAAATATTAAAAAAATTAATTGAGTAATTAATTAATTAAGTAAATTAATTAAATGGGAGTGTCGGCAAGCACTCTCATTTCCCCCACGTGATCCCCATCCCCATCACATACTTAACTCATACCTAACCCATCCCATGCCCATTCTTCAATTTTAAAAAAATTATAATTTCACCCCTCTTTCCACACTTTTACAAATTCCATTTTCTTCCCCAAAACTTTCCTATAAATAGGAATCTCTCAACCTTCATTTTTCACAAAAAATTTTCAAAGAAAGAGAAAGATTGGTGGGTGAAAGAATTAGTGGTGGAGAGAGAATTTTTGTTATAATTAAATTCTCACTCACCCACTCTTTCTGATCTCATTTTTTTAGAGATATTCATTGTGTTCGTAACACAATGTAAAGGAAGAGGTAAGTAAATTTGATTATGTTAGATTTTTATTTAAAATTTATTTCCAAATTTATTTGTAAGTAAATTTTGATTATATTAGTTAGTTTCATAAAATTTCCCTAAATTTATTTTTATGCATATTTAATTATACTAGTTTTATCTTTAATATACTTGCATTTATTTTTGGGTTAAGAAATGTTCTAATCCATTTGGGTAATTTTCAGCATTACTTTCTATTAAAAAAAAATTATATTTTTAACACAAAAATTGTGTGGCATGAGTTTATTTGTACGTTGCATGTTTCATGAAAATAGGAGTAAAGATGAGATTTTCACGATATTATTTTAAATTGCATAAATTATAATAAGATGGTTTTAAAACCCCTTACGGCAAAGGAAGTTCAAAGTTACAGATGTTCAGTACCGCAGCTTAAAGTTTAAAAGGATCAAAATGCACCTACACTGTTTATAGAGTGGTTATATATGGTGGTAGATTTCTCCTGAGTGTACACCTGGTTCTGAACCAGGACTTAATAAGGAAAATCTCACTTAATGATTATGTACGTTGATTTACTTTGGTCGGCCAGTCAACTAAGTTTAGTCTTCGGACCACACAACCTAGTCATGGGGGTAAACATGACTTACCGCTAACAGGCCTAAGGGTGGCTTTTATAATATATGTTTATACATATTTAATTACGTGTATAGAGTTATTGATGATTTGAAGGAAAAATATATGTTTATATGAAAAGGGTCATTCTTGTGCCTAAATGATAATCTAAAGGAAACGTATAAGGAAAAGTATATATATGTATATAATTAAATATTTTTACAGTTTTAAAGTCAAAATTTTAATTTAACAGTCACAGTATATGATTATTAAATTTTACTGTTACAGTTGATGGTAAAAGTTTTATGCATAAAATTTTAAATTTTCATTTATTTTAGAAGCAGTTTTGAAGTTATAGTATCAAATATTGTTTTAAGAAATTTTAAAAGCTCATTTTGGCCACACACTAATAATAATCTTATTTACTTACTGAGCGTCATCTCACCCCAATCATATTTTTACATTTCAGATAACTCTAAAGGACATATCGAAAATTAGGCATAGCAAGCATCTCGGTGGAAATATGATAGAAAAATAAAGCTTGATTAGTAATATTAGTATAATGCCAGATAATTATGCTTGTGTAATTTTCTTTTTTTGGAGTAAATTATTGTAATATGGTTAATTAGCGCACTAGTTTAATAATAATTAAGTTTATTTACTTTCGTTGTAAATCAATGGTAAAAAGTAAATATCTTAGATCCTTCAGGGTTGGGGTATTACAATTTGGTATCAGAGCAATAGGTTATAGGTTCTGTAGACTTTAAGAAATAATTTTACCAGAGCATAGGCATAAACTATGATGTGGGTAAGATCAGGTAAACTAGGTTGTTTTTCTTTTGCCTATAACTTTGATTTAACTTTAAAGATAAGGTTATGATTTTAAAATAACTCTAGTCCTTTCCCTTAGAATGGACCCGAGGAACAACAACGTAAGTGTTGAAGGAAACGAGACTAATATGGGGACTTGCAATGGAGAAGACATCAATGCTACTATGGTGTTGTGTGATATGGCAAAAGTCATGGTGGAATTTGTGCAAAACTCCAAGGGACGGAATGGTGCACCAACCCATGAAGGTTGTACAGTTGAAAAATTCAATCGAATGCACCCTCTGACTTTTGAGGGAAAAGCTTATCCAATTGCTGCAGAAGATTGGATGCAAGCAATGGAAGAAATACTACTAGTCCTTCATTGCACACACGAACAAAAGGTGCTATATGCTGCTTATAGAATGACTGGTGAGGCCAAATGCTGGTGGAACTCGAAAAAGTTACTCCTAGAGGAACGACCAAATCCAACAATCCTTACCTGAGAGCGTTCTAAGGAAGTCTTCTTTGATTGATTTTTCCCCAAAATGACTAGGGATGCTAAGGCCAAGGAGTTTTTGGAGTTAAAATAGGGAAATATGAACGTACAACAATATGCAGCAAAATTCATTTTATTATCTCAGTTTACAACATATTTGGTTCCAAACGAATCAAAGAAAGCCTGAAAATTTGAAGAAGGCTTGAACTCAAGTATTTATGAAACGGTAATAGTATTCAAACTTGAAGACTTCTCCAAATTGGTAAACAAAGCAATGAAAGCAGAAGAAAGAATACAAAGGAGTGCGGAAATATCTGACCAGAGAAAGAGGCCCATGCCATATGGTTTCACTTTGGTATAAATCAAGGACATTGGAAAAGGAGCAACAACAACAACAACAACAATAATAAATTGGGGCAAGGGAAAACAGCGAGAAATCCAAATAATGCCGAAAGCACCCCTTATTCAAAATGCAACAAAATACATGGGGGTGAGTGTCGGGCCGAATTAGGGGTCTGTTATTAGTGTGGTAAACCTGATCACATGCAACGAGAATGCCCACAAAACAACTCCTACAACCCAAATCAACAAAGAGTATGCAACCAAGCACCTCGAAATAATAATCAACAAAACACTGCTCAGGCTCGTGTCTATGCCCTCACTCCAGGAGATGCAAAAAATACTAATGATGTGGTGACAGGTATTATTCCCACATTCTCCAATAAAGTAGTAGTATTATTTGATTCTGGAGTCACACACTCCTTTATATCTATAGCTTATGATAAAATATGTGGGGTAGAGACTTAGCCATTAGAAACTGAGTTATCTATGGTTACACCAACGAGAACCTCGGTAGTATGTAGAAAAATACTTAAAGGCCCAATTTATGTTGAGGAAAGAATACTATCGGCTAACTTGGTAGTATTTAGTATGCACGGGTTTGACGTAATTCTTGGGATGGACTAGCTAGCTTCTAGCTATGCTAGTATAAATTGCTATAATAAGGAGGTGGTGTTTAGACCTCCTGGAGAGTAAGAATACAAGTTCAATGGAACTCGTGTATGCCTTTTACCAAAAATATTTTCGGCTATCTAGGCAAGGAGATTACTCCTGAATGGATGTCAAAGGTACCCAACATGCGTGGTGGAGGCACCAAGGGAAGAATTAAAGCTTAAGGATATCCCAATAGTAAGAGAATTCTCGGATGTATTCCCTAAGGATTTACCTAGACTACCTCTTGGTCATGAAATCGAGTTTGTTATCAACCTACTACCAGGTACGACACCGATATCTAAAGCTCCATATAGAATGGCACCGGTAGAATTGAAAGAACTGAAGGAACAATTACAAGAGTTTCTAGACAAAGGATTCATCAGACCCAGCATGTCACCATGGGGAGCACTAGTACTATTCGTTAAAAAGAAAGACGGATCGATGAGAATGTGTATTGATTATCAGAAAATAAACAAAGTGACAATTAAGAACAAGTACCCAATACCTCTTATAGATGATTTGTTTGATCAACTCCAAGGAACACAAGTCTTCTCTAAAATCAACCTCCAATAAGGGTACCATCAAGTGAAAATCAAACCAAAAGATGTTCAAAAAACTGCATTCCAAACGAGATATGGTCACTATGATTTCTTAGTCATGCCATTTGGACTGACCAATGTTGCTGCTGCGTTTATGGACCTTATGAACAAGGTCTTTCGTGAATATCTAGATCAATTTATGGTGGTCTTCATTGATGATATTTTGATTTATTCAAAAAGCCCCCAGAAACATGAGAACCATTTGAGGCTAGTACTCAAAGTACTAAGAGATAAGAAACTCTATGTCAAACTTAAGAAATGTGAGTTCTAACTAGAAAGAGTTGCATTATTAGGGCACGTGATATCTAAGGATGGTATTTCTATGGACCCAAGTAAAATAGAGGTAGTAGTGGATTGGGCGAGACCAAAGAATATTCATGAGATCAAGAATTTCGTAGTTCTGGCAAGATATTATCGTCGATTTGTGGAAGGGTTTTCTAAAATATCTGGTCCTCTAATGAGATTTACAAGAAAGAATATGAAGTATGAGTGGACTAATGAATGTGAGCAAAGCTTTCAAAAAGTAAAGCAACGACTCATCACTGCCCCGGTGCTGACAATTCCATCAAGAGAAGATGATTTTGTGATTCATAGTGATGCATCTCAGAAAGGGCTCGAGTGTGTATTAATGCAGCAAGGGAAGGTAATTGCATATGCTTCTCAACAATTCAAGGAGTACGAGAAGAATTATCCAACACACGATTTGGAATTGGCAGCTATGGTATTCGCACTAAAGATCTGGAGACACTATCTGTATGGTGAAAGGTGTGATAATTTCACAGACCATAAAAGTCTCAAGTACTTCTTCAAGCAAACAGAATTAAACATGAGGTAGAGAAGATGGTTAGAATTTATCAAAGATTATTCTTGCACCATCAATTACCACCCGGGAAAAGCCAATGTGGTAGCAGATGCATTAAGTCGAAAGTCATTGAATGCATTAGTCTTAGCAATGGTGACCCAACATCAAATCATGATGGACCTAGAAAGATTTGGTGTGGAAATAGTGGAGGTAAATCATCAAGCTCTCATTGCTAATCTGGTAATCCAATAGACCTTATTGGAAAAATTAAGGCTGCACAAATAGAAGATGCAGAGCTAATGAAGATTACGGGTAAGGTACAGAGTGGAGTGAAGGGAGACTTTAACATCTCTAATGATGAAGTTTTGAGATTCCAAACTAGATTGTGTGTGACTAATGACAAAGATATCAAAATAAAAATCTTGGAAAAAGCTCATCGATCTCTTTATACAATGCATTTGGGAAGCACAAAGATGTATCAAGACTTGAGAGAGTCTTTTTGGTGGAATAACATGAAAAGAGATATTGCATAATTCATGGAACAGTGTCTTACTTGTCAAAAAGTAAAGGCTGAACATCAGAGACCAGCAAGACCACTACAACCACTCCATATTCTTGAGTGGAAATAGAAACACATCTCCATGGATTTTGTAATTGGGCTACCTCCAACACTCCATAGACAGAACGCCATCTTAGTAGTTGTTGATCGTCTAATGAAAACCGCTCACTTTATTCCAATCAAAGTTAACTACTTTATAACCAAGCTTGCAGAGTTATATGTTCAAGAGATAGTTAGACTACATGGCGTGCCCGTGTCTATCCTATCAGATCGAGATCCATGATTCACGTCACAATTATGGAAGAGTTTGTAAAAAGCCTTGGGATCACGAAGCAGAACATTTCATCCTCAAACTGATGGAAAATTGGAGAGAACTATTCATATATTGGAGGATATGTTAAGAGCTTGTGTACTGGATTTCAAAGGAAGTTGGATTCAATATCTGCCGTTAGTTGAATTTGCCTATAACAACAGTTATCAATCCAGCATAGAGATGACATCATATGAAGCGTTATATGGTCGAAAGTGTCGATCCCCTTTATATTGGGATGAGGTTGGTGAATGACGACTTTTAGGTCTTGAGATTATATAAGGGACCTCTGAGAAAATGAAGCTTATCCGAGACAATATAAAAACCGTTCAAAGTCAGTAAAGAAGCTATGCAAATACCCATTGGTGTGAGTTGAAGTTTGAAGTGGGGGATAATATATTTTTAAACGTTGCTCCAATGAAAAGAATCATGAGGTTTTGGAAAAAGTGCAAACTAAGCCCCAGGTATATTGGACCATTCGAGGTATTGGAGAAGTTGGTCCAGTAGCTTACAGAATTGCCCTACCTCATACACTATCGAAAATTCATGATGTATTCCATGTCTCAACGTTGTACATTCCAAACCTTTCTCATGTGATAAGTTATAAGTTATTAAAAGTTAGTGACACTCTATCATATGAAGAAGTACCAATCCAGATTTTAGACAAGAAGGATCAGGAGTTGCGCACAAAGACAATTTCATTGGTAAAAGTGCTTTGGCACAACCATAACATTGAGGAAGCATCATGAGAACTAGAAGTAGAAATACGCCAAAAATACCCACATCTTTTCAATGATAGTAGGAGTGGATAAAAGCACAAAATTATACAAAATACTCATTTTAATTTTAGTAAATTTCGAGGACGAAATTTTTATGAGGGGAGGATGTAATAACCTAATAAAAAATGTGTAGAACAATAATAATGGTCATTTAGTTAGTATCAAAATGAAAGTGATTCTCTGTTAGGATCCTTGATTCCATGTTTAATGTCTGACTCACTTAAAAAATGAGCAGCTTAGAAGCTATCCCAAGTATAGGAGTTATGTCGTGTAATATTCAGCCCAAGGGTTAGATCGTCTCCTTAAGGAATGCTTTTTAACTTCAAATTTCACATTCTTCCAATTGAAAATAAAAAGTTACTGAACTCAGTTCAGATTCGGGGTTTTCAAGATTGAGGAGACTTATTTTGACAAATTAAATGAACACACAAATTAAAACTCTAATCCTAGTATGCATTGAATTAAAAAGCAAGAATGGAAACCCTAGTCTACTCAAGGAAACATCGAAATATACGTTAACTAAAGATGGTAACTTAGAACATGGAATTAAAACACGCAATGGAGACTCAATCTGATTCAAACGCACACACTAAAAATCAAACCTTAAACCAAATCACGATCTTGAACCAAAATGCAAATGCAACAAAAATCTAATGCTTGAACGATAATGAAACACAGTAAAAATACGAACTTTGATAAAACTGATCCTAACTAAACCGAGCTTCGAAAAAAAAAATTAAATTTTGGAAAAACTTCAAAACAAAAGCACTTTTTTTTATTATTTTTTTATTTTCTTTTTTTATTTATTATAAATAAAAATAAATGAATTTAATCTTCAAAGCTAATACTAAAATTAATTAAGAGCAAGATAAATAAATAAAAATTAAACTTCAGTAAAGAATTAAAATCACGTAAAAAATATTCAAATCCTAAGCTACACAATAACTTTAATAAATCAAAAAAATTATTCAATTGCAATTTAAAAAGAAAAGAAAAGAAAAGAAAAGAAAGAGAGAGAGAGAGAGTGAGAGAGAAATAGAGGGCTCAAAAATGGCTAGTTGCAGAGGATCTGCAGGTGCTAGGCTGAGGTTGCTGTTGCTAAGTGATTTCTCTTTTGACCGTGGTGTCTGTTGCCCGTGCAGAGAGGCTGAGGAAGGTGCTCAGTTGTAGAAGATATAGAGGAGGAGCCGGTGCTTTTTCTTAATTGGCTGCGGTGCTCGAGTCTCGGCTGGCAGTGGTGGAGTGGTGTGCTGCTGTGGTTGCACCTGTGGCTGGAGTGTTCGGATAGCCTAGAGAGGAAAGGTGGTGCTTAGGTCTCAGCTAGCAACAGAAGCTCGTGGCTGATCTTTTGGTGCCTACTATAGAAGGGAGATTAATCGAGAGGGAGAGAGTGAGAATAAGAGAATGAAAGAGAAAGGCCAGAAGGGCAGGAGAAAGAAGGGAAAAATAGGGAAAGATAGAGAGAGTTGAGGGAAGAGAGCTGGGAGGAAACAAGGGAAGCTGAGATAGAGAGGCTGGAGAAAAACAGAGAAAAAAATAACCCAAAAATAAAGAAGAGATAGGGAGAGAAGAGAAAGGAGAGTAAGGTAAACGATAGATGAAAAAGAAAAGAAAAGGAGAGAGGGTGCTTGGGGCACCTGTGTAGGGGAAGTGATTTTAAATAGGAAAGGGGAAGACCTAGAACTGGATACCCGCAGCTAGTTCCAACCCGACCCAACCTAGCCATGCATGGCCGGGTCACATCAGTCACTTCAATATTTTTTCTTCTTCTTTTTTTCTCATTTTTGTTTTCCGTGAACATGATCCGTTTTGACTCTCTTGGAGCCCATTTCTCTCAAAAATAAAAACATGGAAGTTGTAGATAATTCTCTTGTATTTTTCTAGAAATTTGAATCGTCTCGATTGGAGCTCGGACGGTAAATTTATGCGTAAATTACAAACTAGTGCCGGTTTTGGCTCTTGAGAATTTTCCTATGATAAAAAATTATCAAAAATTCATAAATTGTTTAATAAAACTCATAAATTATAAATAAGGCACTTTGTTAAAATATTGGACAAATTAAGCATTTAATTAAAAATAGAGCCTTAATGGTCGGATTAAGATGCCTAATTACGCAGTTTTAGCGCTTAATCAATGCCTAAGAAAGGCCTTGTCTAAGTGAATGCTCAGAGACCATTGCGGCTCAGTTGCTCCCTGAAGGTCGGCTTGGTCAAAATGGAATTTCATAGGATAAACAGGGTAGGCACTGCTTGTATACGTAAATAAGTACATAAAATGATGTTTTGACTGACATAAATTGTAGAAATATATGATAAAATAACAATAATATAGGTATCCTATTGGGGGCCCACAAGACCGTATGGGGTCCACATGAGTCCCGAAGCCGTGCAGGGGTCCACATGAGTCTCGAAACTGTCTAGAGCTCTTAAAACCATATAAGGACTATTGGAGTTACGTAAAACCTACTTGGGTCTCAAAGTTGTGTGGGACCCACAAGACCATATTGAGCCCACATGATTAAGTAATTAATTAATTAAATGGGAGTGTTGGCAAGCACTTTCATTTCCCCCACATGATCCCAATCCCCATCCCATACTTAGCCCATCCCATGCACATTCTTTAATTTTAAAAAAATTATAATTTCACCCCTCTCCCCACACTTTTACAAATTCCATTTTCTTCCCCAAAATTTTCCTATAAATAGGAAGCTCTTAACCTACATTTTTTCACAAAAAAATTTCGAAGGAAGAGAAAGATTAGTGAATGAAAGAATTAGTAGTGGAGGGAAAATTTTTCTTATAATAAAATTCTCACTCACGCACCCTTTCCGATCTTATTTTTTTTAGAGATATTCATTGTGTTCGTAACACAAGGTAAAGAAAGAGGTAAGTAAATTTAATTATGTTAGATTTTTATTTAAAATTTATACCCGAGTTTATTTGTAAGTAAATTTCAATTATGTTAGTTAGTTTCATAAAATTCCCCTAAATTTATTTTTATGCATGTTTAATTATACCATTTTTATTTTTAGTATACTTGCATTTATTTTTGGGTTAATAAATGTTCTAATCCACTTGGGTAATTTTCAGCATTTCTTTCTATTCAAAAAAAAAAAAAAAAAATTTAACCCAAAAATTGTGTGGCATAAGTTTATTTCTACGTTGCATGTTTCATGAAAATACGAGTAAAGATTAGATTTTTCATGATATTATTTTAAATTGCATAAATTATAATAAGATGATTTTAAAAACTCTTATGGCAAAGGAAGTTCAAACTTACAGATGCTCGATACCGCAACTTAAAGTTTAAACGGATCAAAATGCACCCACACTGTTTACAGAGTGGTTATATATGGTAGTGGATTTCTCCTAAGTGCACCCCTGGTTTCGGACCAGGACTTAATAAGGAAAATCTTACTTAATGATTGTGTACATTGATTTAGTTTCGTTGGCCAGGCAGCTAAGTCCAGTTTTCGGACCACACAATCCTGTCATGGGGGTAAACATGACTTACGACTAACAGACATAAAGGTGGTTTTTACAATATATGTTTGTACATATTTAATTACGTGTACAAAGTTATTGATGATTTGAAGGAAAAGTATATATTTATATGAAATTGGTTATTCTTGTGCCTAAATGACGATCTAAAGGAAACGTATAAGGAAAAGTATATATATGTATATAATTAAATATTTTTACAGTTTTAAAGTTAAAAGTTTAATTTAACAGTCACAGCATATAGTTATTAAATTTTACTGTTATAGTTGATGGTAAAAGTTTTATGCATAAATTTTTAAATTTACATTTATTTTAGAAGTAGTTTTGAAGTTATAGTATTAAATATTGTTTTACGAAATTTTAAAAGCTCATTTTGGTCACACACTAATAATAATATTATTTACTTACTGAGTGTTGTCTCACCCCAATAATATTTTTACATTTCAGATAACTCTGAAGGACATATTGAAAATCAGGCATAGCAAGCATGCATGTGGGAATAAGATAGAAAAATAAAGCTTGATTAGAAATATTAGTATGATGCCAGATAATTATGTTAGTGTAATTTTTCTTCTTTTGAAATAAATGATTGTACTATGATTAATTAGCGCTCTAGTTTAATAATAATTGAGTTTATTTACTTCCACTGTAAATCAATGGTAAAAAGAAAATATCTCAGATCCTTTGCGGTTGAGGTATTATAGGACTCACCATACTCAGTAAGCCCTCAGGCGGTGTGTCTTACTTCGCTTTAATTATTTATTTACTCACACCATTTCATTTCTAGTCCATTCCTTCACTGGTCCATTCGTACTGCGTCACCACACACTCCATGAGTCCGTGTGGTTGCATTTTTCATACTTTAACATCGGTACCATGCTCGATATCATAACCCATCGCTGGGGTTTACATATCCATTCCATCAGGGTTCTCTTTTCCACTATTTCACTTTTCTCATATCAGAATTTTCAAACTTAATATTCATTGCAGTTGTTAGTTGCAATGTTCACATTTCAATATTCCCAGTAAATTCACATTTGTCTATCGATAAATTTTCAGTATTTCAATACCTGTTTCCTTTCATAACAATATGCATGTATATATATGAAAATATATTACCTATCACAAGTTTCATCATTTCCTCTATGCACATATCAATATTTCATACTTCCTCCATTTCATAAAACCACTTCCATATTTCACTTATTTTCACGTTTCTCTATATTCACATATATCTGTGTTTCATACCTTCATTGTTTTCATAAAATCATTTCCAACATCCATTTATCCCATTTCATTATTTTCTAGAAATCATATTAACATTTCCCATTTCAAATCACCTGTTACATTATACGTTTCATCATTTTCATATAATTATATGCCACACAATTTTCATTTGTTAATCATATCATAATAATTTTAGGGAAAATATTATAATTTGTTTCACATATAATTCACCCAGTATTTCACAAAAATATCTGCTATAATTTATTCCCCTTACTTGCCTTACTGAGATGCTCGTAATATAATCCAAACCTACACCCATAGTGTTCCCAGCTCAACACCTTGAAATTTATATTTTCCTAAACAAAACTTCAGTATTATTCCATCTACTACACTTTCCTCAATCCAGAAATACCAAATACCTTATAAAACTTAAAATAACCAACTTACCTTGATTTTGGGATAGTGCCCAAGTTGGCCTAAGCAACGAACTACTCCAACAGACTTGGAGAGAATCTTCCCAGGAGTAGCGTGGCGGCTTCTGATCGTCAATCCAGCCAGAATTGAAGCCAAAAATGAAGAGAGAAGGAGAAAGGGACGAATTTTAGAGAGAGAGAGAGAGAGAGAGAGAGAGAGAGAGAGAGAGAGAGAGAGGGTTTGCATGCGAAATATCTCGCTGAAAAATATGTTTTACCCTATTTATAAAGTGTTGTCCACGTGGCCTCATCGATGAGCCACAACCCCTTGTCGACGAGTCTAAGAAGGGAGTTCGTCGCCTATAGCTGCAGGTTTGTCGACGATCTTCAGGCCCTAAAATAACCCTCTTGGTATCTTTTCATCGACGAGACATATGTCCTCATCGACGTGCTTAAGAAGGGTACTCATCGACAAGAATTCCATGCTCGTCGACGAGACCCTACTGAGATTCCCTTGGAAAATCCTTTTCTCTCCTTTCTTTTGTTATTTAATTACAATAATTCTTCGGGTCTTTACACGTGGCCACTGGCCGTTCGGCTAAGTTAGGCGATTTTCGAAAGCTTTGAGCTTTTGGTCACCCGATAAAAGGTTTGGATGGCTGAGCTATGAACTACGATCGCCCAAGCTCAAATTGAACTATCATTTCGATTGGCTGAGTATAGTGAGTATGGTCACATCCAAGGTTCGGTCGACTGAGGAGAGTTAGTTCAAAAACCGTTTGGTCGGCTAAGGCTTGGTCAACCTTTTGACCTCCAGCCAGTTTAGTCAACCCAAGCATTTTATATTGCCAAGGTTCGGCCACCCGAAACATCACAAAATGGCCTTTATGTCTTGTTTGGTCTCTTGTGCTATTTCAACCCTAGTGAAAAAACATGTGGCATTCAAGTGTAAGGGTCATGGTTCCTTTTGTCATTTTATGGCCCTTTGAGCATAAACCTATCTTGCATGAGATGTAGTTATTACAGACCAGAAAACCAAATGCAATTACAATAAAAATTAACTGTCATCCTCTTTCCTCTTTTGCTTATCTATCATCTATGGAATATGCTACACGAAATAAGTTTTAAGATCCGTCTTGGCATTCATTTCCCTATCCCTTATGTGTGATCTCAAATATGGACCTGTTCACATCCTAAATACACACATAAGTTTACTGTATTTCGTCAGCATCAAAATAGAGATCGGACTCAAAAAGTAAACACTTTCTACATTTTTTATTTACTAAATCTCAAACTTCCTACCCTCTACCTTTTTTGAGAATGCTTTCATGGAATTCATATAGAAACACATACCCTATAGGAATTCCACTACTTGCATGTCTCATCAAACTCCTTAAAGAAAATATATAAAAACAAAAAGAAAAGAGGAGAAAACAAAGATAACATTCAGTGAAATTAAAGATGTATTCCCAAGACCGGGGGGGGGTGAATTGGGTAATTAAAAAATTTATTAGCATAATTTCATATTACATTAACCCTTTTTAATTTAAACTCCCACAACCACACAATCACAATATCTAAATAGTGGTCGTACTATACCAATAGACAATCCTATATATGAATATAAAACTTCAATTAATTCAGTTAATCGATTATCAAAATTAGATTTTTGGCAATAGTCAATAATATTCTCAAGATACAAATTCAATAATTCAATCTTGAATTTTCTTACCACTTATGCTTCAATGGAATGATCAATATCAAAAACTTTACCTCAGCTATTTCAATCTAGAATTCATATATTAATGCTTGTCTGATTTTTTTTATCTAATCAACACAAAGCAACATACAATAGATTATCTTGATTCAATCATGATCAATTCCCAATATTCAGCAATATTAGCTTTACCGTGATCCCAAGAGGGGGGGGAGGGTGTGAATTGATATTTTCAAAATTAATGCCCTAGGTCAATCTCCTAACAGTAGTATTACACAAGCCTAGGGTCAATCTAGTGCAAATAAAGTAAATAAATATAGATATACAACGAAAATTAAAGAACACAAATAATTTAGTTAAGCATGCACAATAAAGCGGTAAATAGAGATGACACCCAGAAATGTTATCAAGGTTTGGCAAGCTGCCTACGTCCCCACCTTGGCTAACAAACACAAGGATTACCACCATGAGCTCACTTAACGAGTGGAGCGGCACCTAAATAGTCAGGTCAATTAGCACAGGGTTGACCTCAACTTTTACAAACAATCCTTACCGGAGTGGATTACCGCCCCCTCTTGCTATGCCTAGAATACAACAGTATTTTTCACAATATAACCAGTACAATGATTATGTTTCTCAGAAAAAGAGATATGTACCAAATGTAATCAATCACATGCACATCAATATTATAGGTTATGTAAGTTCAGTGATGTGTATCTTTGTGCAAGCAACACTCAACCAGATGTGATAACAAGTATACTCAAGAGTGTTCTAATTAAGCTATATCTTTGAAACAAGTTATATCAAATATCAATGACAAATTAGAGTTTCAAAGATGCTAATCAAATATTCAAACTAACTCAAAATATTTTCCTTTAATGAAATAAGCACAAGAGTAGTTTGAAAATACTATAACTTGGAAAAATATTTGCACAACAAAATCAAAGCTATAGGAATCTGGCAATGACAATGCAACGATCCTTAAGCTTGTTAGTTTATCCCAACACAAGACTTACAATATTCAAATCTATGGGATAAACTTAACCAAAATCCCAAAAATCAATATCAATAATCAACCAAAGCAAAGGGAGTATTACTAATATCTAATAAGCACTAGCACAATCAATAAGCCCTCACAATGCTAAGATATATCAAGGGAATGAAGATATGAGAGTATTTAGGTAAAATAGGATTTTGAAATAAAGAGGATTTTGCTAATGATTTTCTTAATCTTGTTGCTAATCCAGCCAAATAAGGTCTTATATATAGACAAAGGCCAAAATATAATCGTTTAGGACATGTAGGGTATCATTAGGGATGTTTTAAAACACATTAGAAAAATTAACCCTGTTTAAAGCATTTTAACCTTAGTAAATAATTTACAACCCGTGAGGTTTCGGGTGGCTAAACTTTAGTTTGGTCGCCCAAATAGACTCAACTCAAAATCCATTTTTAATGGTTTGGGTGCCCAAGTTCAAGCTCGGTTGGCTGAATAAAAGTTAGATCTTTATGTTTGCAGTTCGGGTGCCCGGGTCTAAGTTTGGTTACCCAAATACAGGTCTTCGATCGCTCGAGGCCTATTTTAAGCTAAAATATTCAACAACCCGAGTTGGTGAAAAGTGTCCTTTTAAGGGTTTGGTCGCCCAAGGGAGATAGGATCATCTGGTTCAGTCGCCCGAAACCAAGTCAACCCTGCTGACTTTCCAACGGTTTGGGCGCTAGAGGTGTTTTGAATACCACAGGTTCGGTCGCCCGACCTATCACATGATTTTCATTTTAAGTCTAGTTTGCCTTAGTTTTGATCCCCTGATTTGTGCATGATAATGAGGACTTATTTGTGCATAAGTGTTGGGACCTAAAGTCGCACTAAGGTCTACTAAGCTTACCATATATCCTATATGCCTGATATGTAGATAATTATTACTAGATATTTTTCTCCTAATAACTATTATAGACCCATATTACATAAAATGAATTATAATCATAAAAAATGTCTTCAAGGTCTTTATGCTTTGCTTTCATGTGTCATTGCTTGATATGTTAATATAAATCTGCACATACACTTGAAAGCTATCAAATACTAGAGTATTTGTCATTATCAAAATCGAGTGTGACATATAAGGTCAACAAGCAAGTTCCCAATAAATATAAAATCATACACGCCTTGTATAACTTGCAAAAATTTTAAAAGATAGGTATAAGATGATCGAGCACAAGATTTTTTACAAGGTTCGGCCAGCAACCTACATCCTTGCCTCGAGCAACTCGCTTTAAGGATTTTCCTTTCCACTTCGTTACCAGGTGAAGTACCCCTTTCTCCATTCAAGGTGGAGATGTTGCTCTAACGAGAACAACCCTCTTGCTTGGCAACAATTCAAAGCCCAGAACTGTCAATAACAAAACAACAAAACAAGTTTATTTGTACAATAGAGATACTCTTCAAAAGAGCAAAATTTGTACACGTTAGAATCACTATATATTTCAATAAAATCAATAAAGAGATGAAGCTCAAGATTATATCACTAATAATCTGATCATAGTGTGTGGATTTCGAAAAATCAAATCAAAATTTCGCAAGGTTTTAGTAAGAACACACAGCAACCGTTCATAAAATAATTTTGCTAGTATAACTCAAATTTGAAATTGTTTGTGTTTATATGGTTAACCTAACTTGTGAAAAGAACACCTTTATATAGTGTAGAAAAGTTTCCTACCGCTTTCCCCAAGTTTTCTCTGAGTTTGGAAATCCAATCATTCAAATTTATAAACACAATCCGCGCCATTAAAAGTTTAAAACACAGACATCAGTCGACTAAGCCTTAGGGTCAATCGCCTGACCTCTTTAAAAATAGCTCATTTAGAAAGTCAGTACCGAGTTAGTCGACTAGTCACGATGGTTCAATTACCAAATCCTGTTCTATTTGCTCATTAATAAAGTCGGTAGCATGTGAGTCGCTCGATGTGAGATCATTAGTTGCTTGATCACTTAGCCACTTATTGTTTTTCAAAGTTTAGTTCAAAACTTAAATTTGTAACTTGGAAAACTTTTTTTAGACTTTATGAAAATATTTTCTATGTTTAAAAATAGGTCTCTAAGTCCATAATGAATTCTAAGAGCTTCAACTTCAATATTGAGATTCGAAGTACTTACATGAGACTTTAACAAGATAAAAACTGTTTAAGTGCCTAAATCTTCATGTCATACAGCTTCAACACTTTGTCCAAACTTTAATCAATTCTTCAATATGCTTTATATCCATCATGACTCATATCTTTAAGTATCAACTTCATTTAAGCTCTTCAAACATAATCAGTTGATTTAAAAAAAAACACTTGAGCCTTGAAACTTAACTTAAACAAACATTTTAAGTAACCTTGATTTGTTATATTAAACCTTGTTAGGCCAAAACTTAGGTTTTTTTTTTTTTTTTTTTTTTTTGTGGCTTCATCTGTAAAGGTAAATTGCCTACATATCCTCTATTGGTGGAATCAAGCCATTTTTAGTTCCAAAATATTTTCAAAAATATGGTTTTAGAAAACATTTTCGTGTTTTTTTAGAAAAAATGTTTTTGAAAATATTTTAGTGTTTTTCTTTTTTAGAAAACTCTTGAAAATCCTTGAAAACAATTGAAACTTGATTGAAAAATTATTTTTTTTATTAGAAAACAAATTTTCCAATGAAAATTCTATAAAACAAATATTAAAATAAAGTTAAAACATTAATAAAAATCTCTGTTGACTTTTTGAGTTCGATCCCTGTTTTGATAATGACAAAATACAAGTATCTTATGTGTGTATTTAAGTGATTGAGTAGGTTTATAATTCAGCACACACATAAGGGAAAGGAAAATGGAAGTCGTGAAAGACTTAGAGTACATTTTGACTGGCGTATTCCATGAAGAATTGAAGAGCATGAAAGGAAGACATGATTTACTTATTTGTAATTGCATTTAAGTTTGGTCTGTAATAATGCATATCATGCATGATGTGGTTAAATGCTCAAACATGACCATAGACATACCTTAGGGAACTAATGCTTTCGCAAAAAACCTTTCACACAAATTATTAAACTCTTCCAAAGGTTTTTAAAATATTTTTGAAATCAAAAAGTGGGCTAAACATGACCATAGACATACCTTAGGGAACTAATGCTTTCACGAAAAACCTTTCAAACAAATTATTAAACTCTTCCAAAGGTTTTTAAAATATTTTTGAAATCAAAAAGTGGGCTAAAATTCGTTTTTACATAGAGCCAGACAGACCGGCCCTTTGCAGGCTTTAACATCCCCAACTGACCGACCTTTGCTTTTGGACAGTTTACAAAGGCCCAGCCGACTAGCCCAAAATGAGCATGCAAGCTCCAGCCGGCCGGTCTTCACTTTCGGCCAAGCTTTTAAAGCCTAGGCGACCAGCCCTAAACTGAACTAAAAAGCCCCAGTCAATCAACCCTTCAAGGCCAAGCCAATCAAACCTTGGCCTAACACGCTATTTCTTAGTCTTTCTGAAACCGCCCAAATGCCAGCCAACCGGCGCTGTGCCTAGATGACAAGAACTTTCATAAATTTGAAAATAAACTGGGGCCAGCCGACCCGCGCCTTTTCCAGTCGATCGAACTTCTCGAGTTTATCAAATTTTCAACTCTAAACGTAATTAAAATTTTAATTAAATAATTTAAAAAATGCCCACATTGTCCCTAATGGTCAAAATTTTAAGAACTTTATATATAGCCCATTCTAAAGCAAATATTAGTACTTTTGATTAGCTTAAGCTTAAGAATCCTGTTGGAATTGGTGTATTCCCAAAATGGGGTTGAATTAGATATTTAAAAAATTTAAGCCTAGTTATAACTATCCAACAGCAGTATATACACAACCTAGGGTTTGTCTAATTATTTTCTAATATCACAAATATTCTACTGAGCAAATATTTAATCAATTTAAAGCAATCTTAGTATATCAAACATTCAGTGCTATAAATATTAACATGCAGGTTCAGAAAGTAAATTATGAAAAATAAAATTGACACTAGATATGTTATTGGGGTTCAGCCAATACTGCCTACATCCCCGCCTCAGCTCGCAAGCCCAATGATTACCACTATTGCTCACTTAATGGGTGGAGCGGCACCGGTTACAACTAGGTCATATTACACCAGGACTGACCTCAACCTTCTCCTTGTGGGGCAGAGAAGACCCTAACAACTTATCCTTATGGGCTAAATCAATACCCCCTCAAGCCACGCCTGGAATACAACAGTGAGTATCAAATTTTTATGTACAATTCTAATGTTTCTAAATACAAGCAGATTTGTACCAATATGCATATGCAATAATCAATGCACCTCAAGACTTTGAAAAATAAGCTTGTGAAAAAGATTTTTGCACAATCACAATACAAGTTTACATGTATTGCAACACAAGTGCCAAGACTCACAAGCTAGAAAGTTTTCCCCACACAATGATTATTAATTAAACTAGGAGGAAAAACCTTAAACTCTCAATCAAAAAGCAATCACACAATCACAACAATGAGAGTTCTAGCAAGTTGGAACGGTATAGAATCACTTAAGGGCACTCTCACCAAGTTTGATTTATCAAAAGAATAGTAATGGGTGAGTGTATAGGCATTGTATTGGAAGAATAACCTTTGAAAATTTCAGAGGATTTTTATTTTAATCAAATTTCTAATCCTTGCTTAATCTTACAAATGATGCCATATATATAGACCAACCAAGAATTTTAACTGTTAGGGACATCAGGGAAATTATTAAAATTGTTTTAAATGAGTTTAATAAAAATAACCTTGTTTTACCCCAATTAACCCTTGGTAAAATTTGGCCAACCCGAACAGACACATGGGAAAAAGTGAATTCTCCATGTTCGGGTGCCTGAAAACATGTTCGGTCTACTGGCCAAGGCGATTTTCCAACCTGCACGAGGTTTAGTCACCTGGTCTCAAGTTCAGCCTGCCAAACTTGCCCTTTCGATCGCCCGCGGTCAAAATGACTGTGAAGTTCATGCGCCCGGGTGGTTAGAAAAATTAGGATTAAATATTCGGTCGATCGAGAACACCAAGTTCTTTTTAGTTCGGTCGCCTAAAATCATTTCAACATTTTTACTTTCCCAACGCTTGATCGACTGAGGCAATTTCAATGCCAAGGTTCGGTCACCCGAATCCTTAATATTTTAACACCCAAGTCCTATTTTTGAAAATTGATTTCCTCTGATAACATATATGATAATGGGGACTTTCCTAAGTGCTTGTGCAAGGACCTAGGGTCTTTCTAAAGCCTTTCTTAGCTTATGGTTCCTATATGCGTAATATGCATCAATTATTACAGACCGAGGCTTAACTAGATATTACAGACCCAAATTGAATGAAATATAAATTACAACAAAAAAATATGTTGGGTCTTCATTTTCTTCAAGTCACCACTTGATTTCGTATAACTTTTCCAATATGATCTTGCACATAAACTCGGCAAACATTAAATACCAAAGTATTTTCCATAATCAAAATGGGATATGATCCATAAGGTCAACAATCTCTCCATTTTTTATGATGACAAATACTTTATGTAAAAGTGAGTGCAACCAAGAAAGGCTCCCCGTGAAACTATGCATAAAGGAAATGTAAAGTTCAAGCATTTTCTCAATTACCCAATTTTGCCCTACTTCTCCCCCTTTTGGCAACAGCAAAAAGGGCATGAAAAAAAATATAACTGTTTTTGAAAAATATGGTAAATAAGCATAAAAACAATATAACTTTTCATATAAATGATTTAAATGATATGAAACCTGAATTAAACCATAAATATGCACAAACCATTGCAATTAAAACATATCATAAGACCCGCAGAAATTTGGAATTTAAACACATGCGGCATATAAAAAATAGTTTTGAGCATAAATATAATCTAACTAGTTTGCATGCATTTTCATGAGTAGTTACCGAACCGGTTATGCAATTAAAAAAACATATGTATATATATATGACTAATAATAAGGCAAGAAATAAATGATTTTTTATTTGAAAGAATTTCTTGCCAAATAATAAAAATATATGTAAATATATGTATATCCCCCTTAGGATATTGTCAAGAGATACTAGGGGTGCTTGCCAAAAAAAAATTTAATGATCATGCAAGCAAGTAACATTATTATGGTTAAACATTTAAGCACACTTCATAAAACAACCAGAATAGGACAACCATATTGATCTTAAGAATTTAACAATCACATGCAAGATCATATAGTAAAGAAGAACTATTGTGGCTAAGCAATATGTATCTAATTATGATTTTTCAATAAAAACATCATTATAACACATAAACCACAATGAATTCAAGAACTGATCTAAGCAAACATTTGTGAGCATAATATGATAGGCATTTTAATTTTTGGATGCCCCCCCTATCAATTTGAATTCCAGTTTAGATACAATGAACTACTTATACTAGCCAAAGATTAAATTCATTTAACATGCCAATTAGTATAAGCCCTTATTTTAAATCTCTTAAAATAAATATACTTGTAAAGATTAACTTACTCTTTTATGCAACTAGTATAGCTACCCCTATGGATTACACATGCATAAGAAAAAAAAAAAATATATATATATATATATATATATATATATATATATATATATTACTGCATGATTTTGTGTTCACAACCAAGAACAATCCATATCTAAATATATAGCTTTAAAAGCTGAATATGATATTCAGGGTTCTTAGAAGAGCCTCAATATTCAAAGATCAAAGCATGATGTATATGAGTTCTTTATGTTCTTTCTCTAGGGATGGAGCTTAGCTCCCTTAAATATTATTGATGATTATGCAAGGATGAAATTTAATATTCATTTTATTTTCACTCATCCTTTCGAAAATATTTTAACATTAACTTTATAAGAATCATCTATGTACATGGTTTTACTTTTGGGAAAATTCTTATAGAAATTTCGGCAGCATGTCGTCTATAAATTGGACATTTTCCCACAAAGCCTGTACTTGATAGCTGGTTGTTCTCAATAAAATACTCATATAAATCATGCAACAACCTAAAATCCACTACTAGCATGCAATTCACATCAATTGCTTCCGCCATGCAGGAGGCATTCTAAACTAAGCATGCAATCAGGTAGCAATCAACGAATGATACAAGAGTTAAACTATCCATTAGAAGATGTACTCATTTAATGCACAATGAATAGTAGGAATTCAATGTTTTTCATATGAAAGCATATGGGCATAAAAGATAAAATCATGAGAGCATTTAATATAAATAGTCGTGAAAGATAAATGCTCCCCCTGAGTTAAGCAATTTGCCAAATTTTTCCTTTTCTATTTTTCAAATTCTTTAGCCAAGTGTTTTTAGATTTTCAATGATTTAATCTTTGCGTGAATGCTTTAGGCTTACCTGACCAAAAGATCACAACGAATATTTCTTTGAGTGTTCTAAGACTATAATGCCTCTTCTCTTATGAATCTAAATACGTGTGAGAGGCACAAGATCAAATGGCTTTGAATTATAAATACATGAGCATAGGTTAACTTGAATTTTATGCATTCATCTGGATAGTGACCTAGTGCAATCATATTAGCCATTCATCTTGAT
This sequence comes from Malania oleifera, assembly GCF_029873635.1. NCBI lineage: Eukaryota > Viridiplantae > Streptophyta > Magnoliopsida > Santalales > Ximeniaceae > Malania > Malania oleifera. Next base: position 42,856,597 of record NC_080421.1, on the reverse strand, counting down.
CTAATGAAATGAAGCTCTAAATAATTTGATGTTAACGTTTGAGAGCTTATGACACAAGCTAGAATAAATACTCTTAACGATGAAATCCTTTTTAAGTTTGGGAGAGTATTTTGGAGAAACAGGACACAATTCAAAAATATTTTCGTGCTGGTTAATATGTCCAAACTAAATAGTCAAAGAGCACTCAAGAAATTATTATTTTGTGAACATTGCTCTTTGGTGATTGGGATGTATCCTTTTGATATTATCACAATTTGGAACAAGGATACAAACTAAGGAAAGGATGAATCTTTACCTGATGTGATCGTGGTTTGGAAAAGAATCCTATGGATGGGATGGTGAACCAAAATAGAGGATTTTTGTATTTTAAGCTCAAAGGAAATATTTTATTGTACTTAGATAAGAAGCTTGATTCCCTTAGTTGATACCCCTAATCAGGTTGAGAAGAGATGTCTTATGATAAGAACTCAATATATACTAGTCATGTATGATCAATAGTGCTATAAGCCTAGAATGACGACTAAACTTTGATCCAGGCTTTTATGTTAAAAGATAAGCTTAAGGATAAAGGATATATAGTGAGACGAATCCATAAACCTCAACTTTGTGAAATGGACAAAGTATGCTTAAGTTAAGATGTTTATATTAAACACATGAGTTAAGCAGTAGGAAATATATACCAAGCACAATTTCCCTATTCATTTGGAAGTAGATGTGTATATTAAGCTTCTATATTTTGAACCAAAGCCACCTCCCAAGCCTATTGACATTACTAACCCCTAAATCTAATCCTAGGGTCCAAGGAAAAAATTAACTAGTTTGATAAATTTAATTTAAATCCAATTTTTCTTTGGTCCTACGGGGTTTGCTTTGCTGATTATCTATTTCATTTCTTTTTCTAAGCCTCTGGCACATATGAGTAAACAATTAAACCATATGTGCCATATACTTTTTCAAAATAAGCAGGTATTGAATACACATAAAAGATTATGCTTATTTATTCTGTTTTTGCTCAATGAGGCATGGCAATAAGATTTGTAAGATAAACCCTTTTGAAAAGATTTATTTCTTTTAGCTCCTAAGGGTTTATTTGAACTATACTTCTTATTTTTGGATTTGAAAATCATTTCAAAATAAATTTCAATTTTTCTTTCTAAGCAGATGATTTTCAACACTTTCACAATCTTCTTCTTCTCTAAGGTGGCCTGATATTTTCTTATATCTTTTAATTTTTTTTGCCAACTTTCTATTTTCATTTTTCAAAAATATATTCTGTTTAGACACCCTAACTAGAGGCTTATTCATTTTCAATAAAGTACATTCTAGTTCCTTGTTAGAGGGTGTGATGCCCCAATTTTTCATACCATTTTTTAAAATCATCAATAATAATTAAATCATACATATCAAAAATCACATCAATCACGTCAACAATTCTAATACCACTCACATGACTCGACCCACATTGGGTATCGGGTAAACAGACATTTTATTTATATTAACCTATCAGAGAAAGACATAATGTACATACCATCAAGAACAAAATACCCAGAGTATCAATATACATATACACACATTTCTATCATACCCAAAAATAACACAACCCTAGAGGAATTACACCTCCCAAGTCCAAAACTCACCCTATATATCAGGGTATCTGCTCTACATTATCTCGGAGCTCTATCCCCTGGTCTGTCTATGTTCCCTGAAAATTTTAGATAATCCAAGTGACACATATCTCAGTAAGACGGAATAAATTATTTGTAGTGTGTGGCATATGAGTTCAATTATAACACATTTTACTTTTCAAATCATCAATTCATATGAGAAAAATACACTAATATATATGCTCATAATTATATAGATATAAAACACAAACTTTTATAAGCTTTTAATTTCATTTCCAACCTCATTCACATGCAACCCATGTTTATCAGCGAAGTTCCAGAGAATAGGGAAGTCTACCCACCCATAAAAGTAGCTTCCCTCTGCCCTAATACGCTTTGCAGTTAGATATGACTACATCATATACCTATCAGGGCACTCACCTTACTCAATAAGCCCTCGGGTAGAGAGTTTTACTTCGCTTAATTTTTCAGATTATTAAACTTGGACTCTTTTATTTTCTATTTTCATCATTCTCTTCTTTTCCATTTCCATTTCACCATCCAGCCCATGAGTGTCCTTGATACCTAGTACTAATATCACGTATGTAACTCATGGCTGCCTTGATGATTTTTCTCCACGTCATGCTTCCCCCCATGAATAGGGTCGTGCGGCTCGAAGGCTAGATCTAACCACAATTAGCTTACCCGGTTAGATCAAAATGGAAATCCATTCATGCATCTGTAGAACGACTGGCCGGCCTCTAGCCCTATTTCGAACTCAGGGGCACAAAAACTCTACTAAATAGCTCAGTCGATTGCCCACAGTGGTTGCACTATTACCACTAGCAACGGTATAGTGCTCAATATCACAACCCATCATTAGGGTATCCATATCCATCCATCAGGGTTATCATCGCCACATACCTGTAATCATTATTCGGTATTTGCATTTCATCATTTGCATTTCAATGATCCCATTACAGCTTTCGCACTTTACAATGTTCACATTTCCCCAATATTCACAATCAGTACTCTCATTTCAAATCATCACCTTTCAATTTCCATATTGCATTATTCACGTTGCAATATTATCATTTTCTTATTCTCAACTCAACATTTATTTTGCCATATTCACATTTCAATATGTACATTTCAATATTCATATTTCAATTCCCACATTTCAATGTTCTCATATCAATGCTCATTTCATTCAAATACTAGCATATATATTTATTATTTCACGCATTTTGGTATTTCTCAGAAAACTCTTCAATATGCATATACACATATATCATTTTCATTGTTTCTTAATAAACAATTCACATTTAGCATGCTTTAACATTTCTCAATATACTGATATCAGTATTTCATACTTTCTTATTTTCATTATTTTCTCAGAAAATACTCATCACCATATTTAATTTCTAGTATACTTCACAAGCACACAATTTTCATCTATTATTTGTATCATAATAATTTCAAGTAAAATATCATAATTCATTTTCACATAATTTCCAACCAATAATTCTCAACAAAAACTACTATAATTTATTCTCCTTACCTGGTTTCCTGAACTACGCCTGCAAGGATCCCGAAATTATACCCATGACACTTACTTGAACCCTAAATTCCAAGAACCCTACTTACTTGGTTCAACCCCAGAATGTCCAATATTTTAACATTTTCAAATCTACATTAATTAAATTACAATTAATCCCTATATAACCCCTTTATCCTAATTTTAGGGCTATGCCTACGACGAACCCATGAGAAATCCACACTGCTAGACTTGTAGAGAATCATCCCTAGATTCTCGTGGTGGTATATGATCATCGATTTGGCTTAATATTTAATAAAAATTGAGGTAAGAGTGAGAATTTACCTTACCTTAGGAGATATGCCCTCGTTGTTCCTACGACAAATCTGCTCAGGTAGAAATGTCGATGGCGAAAAATGGAGCCCAATGGTATTTCTTGACTTTTGATCAGTGCTCGTTAGGCAGAAGAGATCGAAGGGAGAGAGAGAGGTAGAATGAAGGAGAGAGAAAGAGAGGTCATTGGGGAGGGGGGTGTTGCCAGCTGAAATTTCAGAAATCCTAAAGCTTCAAGAAGTTTCAGGTAATGCTTATGTTATATATATAAATATAGAATAATAATAATGTTATTATAATATTTAATTAATTTATAATAATTTATTTAATTAATAAAATAAAATAAAAATAAATTTTAAATATTTTTTTCTCTTTTTAAAAAATTTTAATTTAATTTAATTAATTATTATTATTATTATTATTATTATTATTGAAATCACTCCACTAGTCTTGTACAAACATTTTTGGGGTTATTACATTCTCCCCTCCTTATAAAAAATTCATCCTCGAACTTACTATTCGTCTACTTCTCATCCTTAGGGAAAACACTTTCAATTTTATTAATTACCCTTACTTATGACAAAGGAACACCATGGTTACAAAGAGGGTTCTAGGAGATTACAACTATTCAAAATTCTCCCAAAGCCATTCACATCTAAAAACTAAAAATTCTATCTATCATACGTTACCCTATACAAATAAAAAAACAACATTATTAATCACTTTTATTCTGACTCGCTCAACTCTAAGCTCCACTGAATAGATGTGGGTACCTCTAGTGCATTTGTTCTTCTAACTCCAAGGAAACTTCTTCTACTGCATGATTGCGCCATAACACCTTTACTAGTGGAATCTTCTTCGTGCGTAGCTCCTGTTCCTTCCAGTCTAAAATCTACACTAACACCTCTTCATAAGTTAAGGTATCACCCAGCTCCAGTGCTTCGAATTTGATCACATGGGAGGGATATAGGACGTATTTCCTCAACATAGAAACATGAAATACGTCATGGATCCTAGATAGGACCAGTGGTAATGTCAACCTATAGGCAACTGGACCCACTCTTTCAAGAATCTCAAATGGTCCAATATACCTAAGGCTCAGCTTACCCTTCATCTCAAACCTCATAACTCCCTTCTACGGTGCCACTTTCAAAAATACGTGATCTCCTGCCTCAAATTCCAACTCTCACCGGTGAGTATCTGCATAACTCTTTTTCCGACTCTGTGATGTTTTGATCTTGTCTCTAATGAGTCTAACTTTATCTTGAGTCTATTGTATCAGCTGTGGCCCCAAAATATATCTTTCCCCAATCTCTTCCTAGTATAATGGGGATCGGCACCTCTTGCCATATAATGCCTCATACGGTACCATCCCAATGCTGGCGTGGTAGCTGTTGTTATACGCAAACTTGACCGGTGGCAAATACTGCATCTAATGACCTCCAAAGTCCAGCACACATACTCGCAGCATATCCTCCAAAATCTATATCATTCTCTCCATCTACCCATCTGTTGAAGGATGAAAAATTGTGCTAAACGACAACTAAGAACCCATGACCCCTTGTAAACTCCTCCAAGAATGAGATGTGAACCGTGGGTCTCTGCCTAAAACTATGGACATTGGGATGCTATAGAGTCTAACTATCTCTTAAATATATAACTCAACCAATTTGTCCATGGAGTAGTTAACTATGATCAGCAAAAAGTGGGTAGTCTTCATCAGTTGATCCAAAACTACCCAAATAGTGTTCTGTCCACGCAACGCTGGTGGTAATCTTGTGACGAAAGCCATCGCTATACGTCCACTCAGGAATGTAGAGTGGTTACAATGATCCCATCGGTTTCTGATGCTTAGCTTTTAACTGCTGGCATATCAAACACTGATCCATAAACTGGGCTATCTACCTCTTCATGTTGCTCTACCAGAAAGACTCTCGAAGATCCCTATACATTTTATTGCTACCCATATGCACAGTATACAAGGACTGATGTGCTTCCTCCAGAATAACTCTCTTGATCTTAGGGTCGGCAGGAACACACAATATGGTACGGAATCTCAAGGCTCCATCATCTGAGATGTTGAACTCTATCTCCTGACCATCCTGTACCTTCTCCATAAGCTTTACTAGTTATGCATCATTCCTCTGAACTGCTTTAATTTTTTCCTGTAAAGTTGGCTGCAAAACTAGGTTAACAATAAATGCTTGGTGATCGCCCTCTACCAACTCCACATCTAGCCTCTCTATATCCATCCAAATCAAATGCTGAATTTCCACTGCAATTATAGATGAATCCACTGATTTCCAGCTCAAAGCATCAGCGACCACATTACCCCTTTCGGGTGGTAACTAATAGTGCAGTTGTAATCCTTTCCTGGACTGAGTGTGGGGTATCACTTGGACAGACGTTGCTCTAGCCTACTTAATGAGTGTTTGAGCATAGGGTATCGCTTGTAAAAGGTTTGTTCCACCTAGAAAGGAACTGTATAGTGGAATCCTTTGGTGGTATTAGTCAAAGGTGAGGATGTAGGCTAGGGATAAGCTGAACCTCATAAAAAACATGGTGTCAATCTCCTTCCTTACTCTCTTTACTTTTTAGCACATATTAACGATGTGGTTGAATTTAATTTTTTGAGCATATAAACTGCATGGATTGGATATTAATAAACCAAAGATTAATTTGATTTTGGGATTTTTGGAAATGAAGGAAATACGTTGGTTGATCAATACAAATTGCAGAAACCGTAAGGGAGTACGTTGATTGGTTAACACCCAAGACTAATTAACTGAAAGTTTATTTAAAGTCCAAGTTCTAGGAAGAAGTGTTGGACTTCATATATTTAATCATATCGAGAAATCAAATCCATTAACATGAGGCTTACATATATACACAAGGCTGTAAACAAAGCTGAAAATTGCAAAGTGTTGCATACTCTATCTTGGTTTGGTATTTTGTGATTGATTATTTTAAGTTGTTGATTGAATGAATGTTTGTTTAACTATTAGGTTGTGGATTGCTTAAATAACTAAGATTTTGTTGTGTGTTTGTTTAAATTACAAGTGGTTAAGAATTCTTGAATATAATTAAAAGAAAATTTTAAAACCCAATTCACCCCCCCCCCTCTTGGGACTACACCTTAACTTTCTTTTGTTATTAGAGACTTGTTATAGAAAATCTTAATTAGAAGCTAAAAAGATCTAGATGACACACATAGGAGTAGCTCCTGTTGGTGAGGGTCAATCTTCTACTAGACCACCCATATTTTGTAGACTTAACTACACTTTTTGGAAACAACATATGAGAATCTACCTTCAAACAATGGATTGGAAGGCATGGAAGGTTGTCATACATGGTGACTTAATCCTTACCAAACTAGTGGATGGAAAAGAGGTACCTAAGGAAGAAAAAGAGATGATCGAAATAGATCACAAAATGCTGCAAGTTAACCCTAGTGCAATAAACACCCTATATTGTGCACTTGATATTAATCAATTCAATAGAGTTATGGCATGTAAAACAACAAAGGAAATTTGGGATAAACTAGAAGTGACCAACAAAGGCACCGTAGATGTTAGAGAAAATAGGATTGATATGTTGACTAGTGAATACGAAGCCTTTAGGATGAATTCTGATGAAACCATCACAAGTATATACACTAGTTTAACACACATCATAAACTCACTAAATGCTTTACGAAAAGCATATTCCACCTATGAGATTATCGCAAAATCCTTAGAGTACTTCTACCCATTTGGGAACCAAAAGCCACAGCCACAATCGAAGGTAGCAACCTCAAAACAACCTCACTAGATGAACTTATAGGATCACTTCTAACTTATGAAATGGCCATGAGAGAAAGAAACACTAAAAATAAAAATAAGAAATCCATAGCTCTAAAAGCCTCTAAAGAAACTTCAAGTGAAGAAGATAATGAATCCAGTGAATTAGATGATGAAGAATTAGCATTTATAACTAAAATACTTGGAAAATTCTTCAAACGAAATAATAAATTCACTAGAAAATTAAGAGTTTCAAAAACTAAAAAAGGTGAAACTAGTAAAAAGGAAAACAAAAGTAAGAACGAACCTCCCACTCTTTATCATTGTAAAATTTTCAAACACATAAAGTTGTACTTCACTCAACTCAAGAAAGAAAATAAGAAGAAGAAGCTAACAATGAAAGCAACATGGTACGACACAAGTTCAAGTGAATTGAAGAGCAAATCCAGCGAGCAAGAGATGGCAAATATACGCTTCATGGCACACAACGAAGAGGTAAACTTTAATAACCTACGAAATCAATCAGGGTCTAGTCGATGAACACAAGGGATTTGTCGACGAGAATACATGAGGATCTCGTCGACGAAGACACGTTTCATCGATGAGAAGTTATCGAGAGGGGGGATTTGGTAATCTGAAAATCATTGATGAGGGGTTCAGGTTCATCGACAAACTTCTTCAAGGACTCGTCAACGAGATGACGTGTCTAGTCGGCGAATTCGGGCCTATAAGTACTCTTAAAATTAGATTTTCACATAAATCTGGTGTAGGAAACCCTTTTCTCTCTCTCTCTAAAACGTCCCTCTCCCCTTATCTCTTTGATCCAGGCTCCATTTCTCATCAAATCAACGATCTAAAGCTACCATGATGCTCCTGGGGAAGTTCTCTGCAAGTCTGCCGAAGCAGATCATTGGTGGGAATGATTTGAATTTCATCCCAATCTCAAGGTAAGGCATTTTAGTCAGTATTTACCTTTCCCATAATTATAAGAAATATAGTATATGAAGAAATACTGATGTTTTGTTCTAGGGGATGTTGTTTTCAGGGTATTAAGCGGGGGACCATGCAGATGTAGGGCCAGAGTACAGTAGAGACTTTTCAGAAATTAGGTAAGGGAAATATGCTATGTTAGATGTTTTAGAATGCATGTCAGAAGATTTTTTTTAACATATATATCTATCAACTTATTGATCAGTTTTTCTCATAATATTATTATTATTAGAATTATAACGGAATTATAGAAATTGAGCATGAGATTTTAATTACATAGTTTTGTGGCCTGAGTTTATTATATTTTAGCATAATTGATTATGCAACTTTACAGATATTTAGTTATACAAATTATTAGCAGAAAATGAAACTTACAATATTTCTCATAATAACGTGATTTATAAACCATAACAGTCAAACAGACATTACAGATATTATAGACAGATATTGCAGTATTATAATCAGATATAACAAACAAATATTTCAGATATTTCAGACAGATATTATAGAAAATTCAGTCAGATATTCTAGATAATACAGTTCAGATTTATAAGTGTTATGGTTGTTTTGAAATCATGTTAAAGCAGTAAGATAATTATATATTTATATATACAGTATTACACAGTATCAAATCCCTGTGGAAATGACAGATAGATATATACAGCAGAGCACGGTACCATTGCGATTACAAATACAGTGCAACCGCATTACTCAACTAGTATGTGCATTCAGTCTAACCGTGCCAGGAGAGATTGTAGTCTCCCCAACGAGCTAGGTTGAGGTGGTCGGTTAGACAATATTAGATTTGGAGATTACCCAGAGAGATTACAATGGGCTAGATTGGCGGATGTTATAGATATAGATTGACTTGCCTAGTAGGCTAACCATAGTAAGTCCAGCCTACGAGTTGCACAACCCTATCATGAGGGATTATATCATGATATACAGATCCCAGGGTATAGAAAAAGTTCCTATGTACAGATATATCACACAACAACAGTTTATATTATCATATTAGTAGTATGTACAGATAGCAAACTCAGATACACAGTTGTATTTTAAACTACATCACATATGTTTTGTATAGTTTTTCAGCTTACTCATAGTATAGTATCAGTATTATTTTAGTATATTAAATGCATAACTTAGCCGCCACACACTAGTAATAGCATATTTCCTCTTACTAAGCATTGTCTCATCCAAGTGACTTACTATTTTTCAGGAGATCCAGCTAAGTGAGTAGATCAGGCTCGCAGGTAGAGATTGGTTTACATTGTCACATTGGAAGGGTAGGTATTCTTAAGATACCAATGTTTTGGGGTAGTTTCTAGATTTTGGTGATGTCACTGGGTATTTTTTTGTTTTGTAAATATACTTAAAAATATTATAGTTTTCTGGTATTGTATATAGTAGTTCCCATAATTTGTACATCACTACTTAGGTGTGTATGAAATTCAGAGTTTCCTCAGTACTCCTTTGAGCCTGGGATGTTATCAGTAGTATTTCAGAAAGATGGTGTTTATGCTATATATATATGAGTTATATAAGTAGTAGGTCTTTACAGTTTGGTATCAAAGCCTTGGTTGTTAGGTTATGTAGACCTTATAATGCAGCAGAAACAATACCAAAATATAAGAAAAGAATTTGAGGTTTTGTTCTGTGGTCTGAATACAGGATTTTCATGGTGGTTTCTATGTTTTTCCAGAGGTGACGATTTCAGGAAAACCATAGTAAACTATCAACGAGTCATGTATTTGGGTTGCAGGATTGGATTTTGGGGCAGGAACAGGGGAGTTATTAATAAAGAATATGAAGTTTTAGTTGAATGAATAAATTAGAACTATGTGGGAGATAGGATTTTGAAATGATGTTCTATGTGTTTCAGGATGGCTCCAGGGAGCAGTGGTACAAATGTCGGAGGTGACAGACTAGGACCCTCCAGTATGGGAGGTGGAGATATAGATGTCATATTACGCAACGTCACTCAATAGGTGATGGCTGAGATGGCTAGGAGTGGAGGAGAGTGTGGCTACACGATCGAGCAGTTTAAGCGGATGAAGCCTCCTACTTTTGCGAGAGGACCTGACCCAATTATAGTTGAAAATTGGGTTCAAGACCTGGAGGAGATTTTAGCAGTGCTGGCATGTACAGATAAGCAAAAAGTGTCATTTGGTCGTTTAAACTAATAGAAGAGGCAAAGTGCTGGTGGAGATCAGCGCGGATGATTAAGGAGCAAAGGTCGGATCCAGTTCCAGTGTCGTGGAGTAAGTTCAAGGAGTTATTTTTCGAGTGATATTTCTCTACTATCTTTTGGAGCACGAAGGCAGCAGAATTTTTGCATTTAGCTCAAGGGCAGATGACGGTGTCGCACTATGCAGCACAGTTTATTGAGTTATCTCGTTTCACCCCACACTTGGCAACATATGAGGAGAAGAAAACAAGGAAGTTTAAGGAAGGCTAGAGGCAGAATTTGTTAGAGCAAGTTATCAGTTTTTGAGCTCAGAAGTTTGCGGAGGTGGTGGATAGAGCGGCAATTATTAAGAGTGGCATGCAGAGAGATGCTGCAGCTTAGAGTCCAAGGAAAAGGTCCACGACTCAGGATTTGCAGGCGAGTTCCGGCCGAGGGCCATGGAGAAGAGATCGATATGGGGGTAGTCAGGGACGATGATGGGCCACGGAGGTCCTCAGGGTGGAGGGGCTATTCCTACCTATCCTAGATATGGTCGTAGACATCTAGGTAAATGCAGAATGGGAGAGGACATCTGCTACCACTGTGGGGGACTCAGGCATAAATCTTGGTTGTGTTAGGGATTGAAAGCTCAGACGCCAGCTCCTAGACCGTTTTGGGGTGGTTATCAATCACCCTGTGGAGGCCAGAAGAGGAACACTGCACTAGCAAGAGTTTATATGTTGACACCGGGTGATGCCGATGTAGCTGGGGACGTAGTTACAGGTACTTTTACTACTTTTTCATATACAACTGTTGTTTTATTTTATACAGGTGCCACCCAATCTTTTATTTTGTTGGTGTATGCTAAATTAAAGGGGTATGAGGCACGGTTGTTGGGTGTTGGGTTGGCTGTAGTTACGCCAACTAGATCAGTGGTGAGATGTAGGAGGGTACTTAGGAGCTTTCCAGTCACTATTCAGGGAAAAGTATTGTCAGCTGATCTTGTGATATTAGACATGCAAGAGTTTGATATAACTCTGGGTATGGATTGGTTCGCAGTTAACTATGCTAGTATCGATTATCACTTGAAAGAAGTGATTTTAAGAACTCTAGGTGAGCAAGAATTCAAATTTCTTGGTGCACATGTATGTTCTTCACCACAGCTTGAGTCAGCCATTCGGGTGAGGAAACTGATTCAAGAAGGCTATTAGGGATTTGTTGCCTACTTAAAGGAGTTGTCGAAAGAAAAACTGAAGCAAGCTAATATTCCTATGGTTAGAGAATTCTCAGATGTATTCCTAGAAGAATTACCTAGTTTGCCACCAGACCGTGAAGTTGAATTTATTGTGGATCTTCTACCAGGGTCAACACCAGCATCTAAAACACCTTATCGAATGGCCCCAGCCGAGTTTAAAGAACTAAAGGATCAATTGCAAGAATTGTTGGATAAGAGATTTATCAGGACCAATGTGTCGCCTTGGGGAGCACCAGTTCTATTTGTGAAAATGAAATATGGGACCATGAGGATCTGTATAGATTACAGGGAGATAAATAAATTGATGGTTAAGAATAAATATCCTTTTCCCGGGATTGATGACTTGTTTGATCAGCTCCAAGGGACCTGGGTTTATTCTAAAACTGACCTGCGGTTAGGTTATCATCAGGTGAAAGTGAGGGCAGAAGACATCTCAAAGACGACATTTCGAACGAGATATAGGCATTACGAGTTACTAGTGATGCCATTTGGATTGACTAACGCGCCAGCGGTATTTATGGATTTAATGAACCGAGGTTCCATCAATACCTGGACCAGTTTGTGGTTGTATTCATTGATGATATACTGGTCTACTCGAGGAGTTTTGAGGAGCACGAACATCATTCGAGGCTGGTATTGCAAACATTGAGAGAAACAAAGTTATACGCAAAGTTTAAGAAATGTGAATTCTAGCTAAGACAAGTTTCTTTTCTCAGCCATGTGATCTCTAAGGCAAGTGTATCCATTAACCCAAGTAAGATAGAGGCAGTAGTGAATTGGATAAGACTAGGGAATGCCCAAGAGGTTAGAAGTTTCCTGGGTTTAATAGGCTATTATTGGCACTTTGTTGATGGTTTCTCCAGTTTATCAAGCCTGCTGACGCGACTCATGAGGAAAAATGTAAGGTCTGAATGGACTGATTACTATGAGTAGAGCTTTCAAGAATTGAAACAAAGGTTAGTTACTACCCCACTATTCGCTATCCCATTAAGGGAGGACAGGTTTGTGATATACAGTGATGCATACCTGAAGCGACTTAAGTGTGTATTGATGCAATACGTCAGGGCTATTGTGTATGTGTTGGCCTTACAAGGCTTGATATCCTATTTTGACACTAAAAACAAGTGGATCTTAACATGCTATGTTAAGTGATGTATTTTCAGGACTAAATGAAGAATGCAAGGTTAAAGAGTTCATGAGAGCTTGTACCTTAGATAAGGAAGGTTATATCAAGCTTGAAGCATGAATTTAAAGTTTAAAGCCTGAAGATCATGAGAGCATTGATATTAAATAAAAAGTTTCAAAGAATTAAAGCCCAAGTGATCAACATGGAAAGCTCAAATAAAGATGAAACAAGTATAAAGGCCTCAAGGAAATCAAGAATTGAAAAAGTCTAGGAAATTTCATGTAAGTACTTCAAAGAATTTCAATATGGATGCATGAAGCTCTTAGGTAAATTTATTGGACCTAGATACCTTTGAACATACTTGGAAAATATTTTTATAAGGTCAAAAATTATTTCAAAAAGGTTAGAATCATTTTTGGAATGAAAAGCACCAAAAAGAGGATTTCTTAAATGCTGTCAATTTTTTTACATCTGAATTGATGTACATTTTTCTCCATCAAATGATATATTTTTTTTAAAATGTGTTCAACATGAACATTTTATTATTTTCTCTTAGCTTTCATTTGACATCAAGATCATCAAATTTGGAGTTACACCGAAAACGTTATAACCAAAAAATGGAAGGGTGCTCGAAGGTGACAACATGACAGAAGACTGTCAGAGCAAAATAAGACCTCTGTATGTGTTTGGATAGACATCTGACACCTTCCTGCCACTTTAATTTAACTGGACATACGACTGCCCAAAATGGATAGTCTACTGCCACGTGGCTCTTTTGATTTTTTTCATAACGGTCAAATTTTTAAAAGAGCTTGCTAGGGGCTCAAAACTTATGGAAACTTGGGGAATACTTCAAGCCTCTTAGGGATCAAGTTATACACTTTTTAAAGTCTATAAATAAGCCTCGAATCATTGAATCAGGGCATCAAGAATTCAAATTCTGAAAAATTCAAAGTCTCTCTCAAAATGCTCTCAAATTCTCAAGGCTCTCTCTTGCTCTCAAGCTCACATATTATGCACGAATTCAATTGAGTTGTTGCTGATTTTCTTCCACTGGAATTGTGCTACAAATTCTAAATTTTTCAATCATTGAAAGAATTAATTGGTGATATACTTCATTGAGCTTCAAGTTAATTTCCATATTATTGTTTACCTTGAAGTATATTAGTTGTGCTGTAATTGGTGTACTAACCAACTCTTTGAGGAGCAAGTTCTTTCTACACATCTATTTTGATTTGTATCTTGTAGATTGACAATTCCAAGGGTTGTTTGGATCGTTGGCTAAGAAAGGAGATATTGCTTAGAGAGGTGGGCTCTAGCCTAGTTAAGGAGTGACCGGACGAGGGGATATCGTTTGGAAAAGGCAAGCTCTAGCCTTACCCAAGGAGTGTTGTAAAGGTTTGTTCCACCCATTAAAGGAATAGGTTTAGTAATCCTTTGGTGGTTTGCCAAAGGCGAGAACGTAGGCTGGGTACAAGCCAAACCTCGTAAAAATCTTCGTCTCACTCTCTCTTTCTCTATTCTTTATTTTCAGTACATATTTAAATTGCGTTGATGGTTTAAATTTGAAAATCATATAAACTACATATATTTGGAAATCAAGTAAATCTTAAAGTTTAATTTTGATTTGGGTTGCAGAAACCAAAAGGGAGTACGTTGGTTAAACCATATCTTGCAGAAACCATACGGGTGTACGTTTCTTGGTTTAACACTCGAAGATAAATTAACTGAAAGTTTATTTGAGTTTTGAATATTTGAAAAGAGTGATTAAATGTTGTATTGAACATCATATTAAGCAAATCCATATATAGAGGGCTTGATTCAAATTTATATCTAGGGCTAACAACAAAAAGCTTTATTGTGTTTGTGAAAGGATTGTTGAATATTAGATTACATTCTTTACAAGGTGTTCCAATTCATAACCATAGGGCATATATAAACAAACAAACTATCTCAACATCTTATATTACCAAAGTACTGAATACTTTATATCTTGGTTTGGTTATTTGTTGTTTAACTTGTACTTGGCAAATAAATTGATTGTTTGGCTTGAAGATTGCGTTTAATTGATTGGTTGTTTAATTGTGTTATTGATTGGATAAAAGAACAAAGTTCTTGATTGATTAAAGAATTAAACAAATAAGTCAAGAATTTGTTAAATATTAAAAGAAGTTAAATACTTTAAAAAAAAAACTAAGAAGAAAGTTTTAAAAAAGCCAATTCACCCCTCCCCTCTTGGGAAGCTATTCCTAATTTCAATTGGTATGAGAGAGGGGTTATAGAAACTCTTAACTAGAAGCTATAAAAAGATCTAAATTGCTAACTTAGGCGTAGCTCCCTTTGGAGAGGGACATTCTTCAATTAGGCCACCAATATTTTGTGAACACAACAATACATTTTGGAAAAAGAGAATGCAAATATATCTTCAAACTATGAATTGGAAAGCTTGGGAGGTTGTCATGGAAGGTGACCAAATTCCCACAAAGATAGTTGATGGAAAACAAGTCCCTAAGGAGAAAATTGATGTGAAAGACTTAGACTATAAGATGCTGCAAGTAAATTCTAGTGCTATGAATGCTCTATATTGTGCTTTTGATGCCAATGAATTTAATAAAGTAATGGCTTGTAAATCAGCTAAAGAGATATTGGACAAGCTAGAAGTAACATATGAAGGCACTATAGATGTTAGGGATAATAGGATTGATATGATTACAAGTGAATATGAAGCTTTTAAGATGAACCCGGATGAATCCATAACAAATATGTTTACCAGGTTCACTCACATAATTAATTCCCTAAATGCACTAGGAAAACCCTACACTACTCATGAGATGATAAGGAAAATTCTTAAAGGGCTGCCACCTAAATGGGAACCAAAAGCCACTGCTATAACGGAAGGAAGAAATCTGAAAACCACTTCCTTAGATGAGCTTATAGGTTCCTTACTCACATATGAAATGGCCATGAATGAAAAGAGTGGAAAAACCAAAGCCTAAGAATCAATAGCCTTTAAAACCTTAAAAGAAAACTCAAGTTGTGAAATGGATGAAAATGAAGAAGCCTTCATATCTAAAAAGTTAGCAAGAATAATAAGAAGGAGAAACAAATTTAAAAGAAGAAACCAAGACTCCGAATCAGATGAAGAAGGAGAAGAAATCAGCAAAAATAAATCTAAAAATAAAACTCCTACATGCTATAATTGCAACAAAGCTGGACATTTAAAACTGGAATGTCATGTACTTAAGAAGAGTCTAAGAAGAAAAATAAAAAGGCCATGAAAAACACTACTTGGGACATGATGAGTACAAGTAGTTCGGAAAATGAATAAAGTGATCAAGAGGTTGCTTATACGTGCTTTATGGCTTGGGATGATGAGGAAAGCTTCTCATCTAAATCTTCAAATAAGTCTTGTAGTGATGAATCCAATGATGAAAGCATGCCATCTTATGAAAAACTTCAAAATGACTTATTCAAGGTGCATAAGATGTTAATTAAAGTAATCAAACAAAACTCATCATTAAAAAACAAGAATGAAGGAATGATGAAAGAGTTAGAATCACTTAGAAAATCTGAAAGAGAAAAGGATTCAAGAATCAAGAAAATAGAAAGTAACAATGAAGCTATGACAAAGGAGTTAGAATCTAAAAATCTTGCTAAAAATGAAAAAGATTTGAAAATTAAAGAATTAGAAAGCAAGAATGAAAAGATGATAGAAGAACTTTGATCCCTATCCTCTATAGAATATAAGAAAGATATATATATTTCTGAATTAGAGGATAAAATAAGAAAATTATCTATAGAGTTAGAGAAATCTCAAAAGAAGGTTGATAACAATAAAGAGATAGAGTTAAATGATCTCAAAAATCAGATTAAAGATAAAGAAAGAATCATTTATAACTTTACAAAAGGAAAAATAAACTTTGACAAAATGGTAAGCTCCCAAAGAATATCTCTACACTAAGAAGGCATTGGATTTAATAGAATTGAAAATAAAAAGAAAATGAATCTTTACATGGGTTATTTCTCAAAAGCCTCCAAAGATAATGTTTGCATATCCTTTAATGCTTACACTAACACCATATGCTATCAATGTAAGAAAAAGGGGCATATAAAGTTTGAATGTTCATTCAAGAGAAAGGATGTAAAAACTAAACAAGTATGGAAAGTAAAAGAAACATTCTTTATGAAACCAACTGGACCCAAGAAAGAATGGGTACCAAGATGAAAGACTAATTCATAAATGAAAACTCCATGGATTAAGTCATTCCCCTTTAAAAATTGAGAAAGTAACTTAATTCATGATCAAAAAATGTGTTTAAGAGCTTATTATAACAAATTCAAAAATGGCATTGTTGGCAAAATCATAGTACTATTTTTTTTTTCAAAGCTTAACTTAAGAAAATATCAAATTGAGCTATTACATAAGTACTTCAAGTTCATTCAAGTATGATTTTTTTTTTAAGCTCACTAGGCAAAGAGACTTAGAGACCTTAGTTTTAAGTCTTGGAACTTATTTTTCAAGGAAGAACAAATTGATATCTTAAGTCTAAATGAACAAAGAAGAGAGAATTCAAAAACATGTTGAAATGAGGAAAATCCTACTGACAGACGATTGTCTGTCTAGTGACAGACGACTGACATGTATTTGAAGTGTTTTTAACACAAGTCAGAAGACTGACAAACGACTGTCAAGTAATGGACAGACGATTGCCAGTGACCAATGACCCGTCTATGAGTGTTCTGCCAGACGACTGTCAACCTTCTATGTATATTGAGAAACTGATTTGTTCATGGATAGACGACTGTCATCATATGGAAAGATGACTTTCACCCTTTTGTTCATTTAAAAAAAAAAAAAAAAAAACTTGGTTGTTTAGTGACAGACGACTACCCCATGTTGACAGGCGACTGCATAATTTTTTTGAAGATACTTGAGAATGAAATGCTATATGCTACATGCTTACATGCCTATATGATATGCTATATACTACATGCTTACATGCCTATGCTACATGATATACTTGACTTATATTGAAAATTTATGGCTCACTATGTTGAAAATTTGAGCATGAGATTATTAAGTATAAGCATGAATTTTGATATGAGATTAATTCTTGATCATGCATGCTATTGATAAATTACATGGATAGACTTACTGCTTTTCATATTGATATCCATGAGCTATGAGAGATATAATGGTTATATTGGTATCCATGAGCTGTGTATAATGTGATCACTATGGAAAGCCCAAGTGATCACTATGGAAAGCTTAAAGAAAGATGAAACATGTATAAAGGCCTCAAGGAATTCAAGAATTGAAAAAGTCTAGGAAATTTCATGTAAGTACTTCAAAGAATTTCAATATGGATGTATGAAACTCTTCCGTAAATTTATTTGACCTAGATACCTTTGAACATTCTTGGAAAATATATTTATAAGGTCAAAAATTGTTTCAAAAAGGTTAGAATCATTTTTGGAAAGAAAAGCACCAAAAAGAGGATTTCTCAAATGCTGTCAATTTTTCTACATCTGCATTGATGTATATTTTTATCCATCAAAAAATCTTTTTTTAAACATGTGTTCAACATGAAGGTTTTAGGATTTTTTCTTAGATTTCATTTGAGATCAAGATCATCAAATTTAGAGTTATAAAAAAAAAACTTATGATCAAAATACTGAAGGGTGCTCGAAGCTGACAGCATGACAGACGACTGTCAAGAACTGGACAGTTGACTACCAGTGCACTTTGAGGCATCTATGTGGGTTTGGACAGACAACTTCCACCTTTATGCCCCTTTGTTTTAACTAGACAGATGACTGCCCAAAATGGACAGTCTACTGCCACGAGGCTATTTTGATTTTTTTCATAACATTCAAATTTTTAAAAGATGTTACTTGGGGCTCAAAACTTATGGAAACTTAGGGAATACTTCAAGCCTCTTGGGCATCAAGTTATAAACTTTTTAAAGTCTATAAATAAGCCTCAAAGATCATTGAATCAAGGCATCAAGAATTCAAATTCTAAAAAATTCAAAGTCTCTCTAAAATTGCTCTCAAATTCTTAAGGATCTCTCTTGCCCTCAAGCTCACATATTGTGCACGAATTCAACTGAGTTTTAGCTGATCTTCTTCCACCATAATTGTGCTACAAATTCTAAATCTTTCAATCATTGAAATAATTAATCGGTGATATACTTCATTGAACTTTAAGTTAATTTCCATATTATTGTTTACTTTGAAGTATATTAGTTGTGCTGTAATTAGTGTACTAACCAGCTCTTCGAGGAGCAAGTTCTTTGTACACATCTATTTGATTTTTATCTTGTAGATTGAAGATTCTAAGGGTTGTTTTGATCTTTGGCTAAGTAAGGGGATATTTCTTAGAGAGGTAAGCTCTAGCGTAGTTAAGGAGTGATCGGACGAGGGGATATCTTTTGGAGAAGGCAGGCTCTAGCCTTACCCAAGGAGTGCTGTAAAGGTTTGTTCTACCCATTAAAGGAACAGGTCTAGTAATCCTTTGATGGTTTGCCAATAGCAAGGACGTAGGCTGGGTATAAGCCGAACCTCGTAAAAATCTCCGTCTCACTCTCTCTTTCTCTATTCTTTATTTTCAGTACATGTTTAAGTTTCATGGTTGGTTTAAACTTGAAAATCATATAAACTACGTATATTTGGAAATCAAGTAAACCTTAAAGTTTAATTTTGATTTGGGTTGCGGAAATCGAAAGGGAGTACGTTGGTTAAACCATATCTTGCGGAAACCATACCGGAGTACGTTTCTTGGTTAAACACTCAAAGATAAATTAACTGAAAGTTTATTTGAGTTTTGAATATTTGGAAAGAGTGATTGAATGTTGTACTAAACATCATATTAAGCAAATCCATATATAGAAGGCTTGATTCAAATTTATATCTAGGGCTGACAACAAAAAGCTTTATTGTGTTTGTGAAAAGATTGTTGAATATTAGATTACATTCTTTACAAGGTTTTCAAATTCATAACCACAGGGCTTATATAAACAAACAAACTATCTTAAGATCTTATATTACCAAAGTGTTGAATACTTTATATCTTGGTTTGATTGTTTGTTGTTTGACTTGTACTTGGCAAATAAATTGATTGTTTGGCTTGAAGATTGTGTTTAATTGATTGGTTGTTTAATTGTGTTATTGATTGGATAAAAGAACAAAGTTCTTGATTGATTAAAGAATTAAACAAACAAGTCAAGAATTTGTTAAATATTAAAAGAAGTTAAATACTTTAAAAAAAGAACTAAGAAGAAAGTTTTTAAAAAGCCAATTCACCCCCCCCCTCTTGGGAAGCTATTCCTAATTTCAATATGCTTCTAGATAGCTTAAAGAATATGAGAAGAACTATACTGTGCATGATTTGGAGTTAGTTGTGGTAGTGTATGCTCTTAAGGTTTGGAGGCATTATCTATATGGTGGGAAGTGCCAAGTCTTCACGAATCACAAAAGCTTAAAATATTTCTTTACCCAGAAAAAATTGAATATGAGGCAAAGAAGGTGGTTAGAACTTATTAAAGATTATGACTGCACTATTAGCTACCACACAAGGAAAGCAAATGTGGTAGCAAATGCTCTAAGTAGGAAGTCAGTGGGACCAGCACTGGTAGCTATGGAAATTCATCACCCGGTCCTAATGGATTTGGAGAGACTCAGCATACAGTTAGTAGAGGATAGTCCTTAGACATTTGTTCCAGCTTGGTTGTACAAGCTACGCTATATAAGAAGATTAAGGTCGCTCAGGGTGATGACATAGAGTTAGCAGAGGTAATAGCTAGAGTACAGTATGGTCAGGGAGAAAAGTTCAATATCTCTGATGATGGAGCTCTGAGATTTCACACCAGATTGTGTGTGCCTGCAGATGATGATATTAGAAGAACAATTTTAGAGGAGGCTCAGAGATCACTATACATAGTTCATCCTGGTAGTACTAAAATGTATAGGGATTTGCAAAAGTATCTTTCGTGGAGTGGGATGAAAAGGGACATTGTCGAATTTGTACAGCAGTGTTTGATGTGCCAGCAGGTTAAGGCTGAGCATCAAATACCAGTAGGACAGTTACAGCCACTCTTCATTCTAGAGTGGAAATGGGATCTCGTCTCTATGGATTTTATTATTGGGTTACCACCAGTACGACAGGGATAGAATGCAATTTGGGTGGTTGTTGATCGTCTGACGAAGACTGCTCAATTCATTCCCATTAAAGTCAGCTATTCCATGGACAGAATAGCAGAAATATATGTTTAGGAGATAGTTCGCATCCATGGTGTACCAGTATCCCTAGTTTCAGACCGAGATCCTTGGTTCACTTCACGATTTTGAAAAAGTTTTCAGGAGGTTATGGGTACACAGTTAGTATTTAGCACGACTTTTCACCCTCAGACAGATGGTCAGACTGAGAGGATGATCCAGAAATTAGAAGATATGCTTCATGCATGTGTGCTAGATTTTGGGGGTAGTTGGACTCAGTTTATGCCGCTAGTTGAGTTTGCTTATAATAACAGCTATCAGACTAGCATCAGCATGGCTCCTTACGAGGCACTATAGGGTAGAAGGTGTCGTTCTCCTCTTTTCTTGGATGAAATAGGTGAGAGGTGAGTTTTGGGTCTAGAGATTTTACAACATGAGTATGATAAGGTCCAACTAATTAAAGAAAGAATCAATACTGCGCAGAGTCGGCAGAAAACCTACACAAACACCCGCTACCGGGAGTTAGAGTTTGACGTGGGATATCGAGTATTCCTGAGGGTAGCTCCTTTGAGAGGAGTTATGAGGTTTGGAAAGAAGGGCAAGTCGAGCCCTAGGTATATTGGCCCTTTCAAGATACTAGAAAGAGTAGGGTTAGTTGCCTACAGGCTAACTTTGCTGCCGGTTTTATCTAGAATACACAACGTATTCCATATAACTATGCTGAGAAAATATGTCCCAAATCCATCCCACTTAATTAGTTATGCAGAAATAGAGTTTAAGGATTCACTAGCTTATGAATAAGTACCAGTACAGATCTTGAATAGAAAGACACAAGCACTGCAGACTAAAGAAATTCAGCTAGTGAAGGTTTTGTGGAGTAATAATAATATAGAGGAAACTTCTTGGGAGCTTAAGGAGAAGATAAGACAGAGATACCTGCAGTTGTTCCAAGAGGTTTAGTGGTAATCAGATAAAGTATAATAATTAGATAGTGTTTCTTT
Source organism: Malania oleifera (assembly GCF_029873635.1). Lineage (NCBI taxonomy): Eukaryota > Viridiplantae > Streptophyta > Magnoliopsida > Santalales > Ximeniaceae > Malania > Malania oleifera. Next base: position 42,834,585 of record NC_080421.1, on the reverse strand, counting down.
TGTAGGTACATGTATTGATTTAGTTAGTAAGTAATCTTTTAGTTTTATATGTGTAATCTCCTAGAACTTAGAATACAAGGTCAAGTGCTCACAAAGATCCATACAAAGCTTATACTCCAAAGAAAGATGATCAAATAAAGCTTAAAGAGTCAAGGCATGGATTTAAAGATTATTTAATAAAGCTTGAAGATCATAAGAGCATCAATGTTAAAGAGGACTTGCTGAAAGCTTAAAGTATGTCGAAGCTTGAAGACAAGCTGGAGCTAAAGAAAGACAAGCATGAAGACTTAAGTGTTTAGAATGTCAAAATTCCTAAGGAAGTTTTCATGTAAGTACTTCAAGTAAAACTCAATATAAAAAGTTATAAATAATGTAGGTCTCAAATGAAAAGAGTTTTCAAAGTCAAAATCTTCAAAAAAAAAAAAAAAACAAATGTGGTTGAAAGCTTAGGCAGTTGCCCAAAACTCCCAAGCGACTTACTATATTTGTGTTTTTTAAGAACAGGCAGACAGAAAGGTACTAGGTGCCTGATCATAGCCTGGCAGTTGCCTACCTGGTCATTTGAGGCTCCTGCCTGTGTTTTGGCAGGCGACTGCCAGTGTTCTAACTTTTGAATTTAACTAGGACAGGCGCCTCAGTAGTCATGCCAGGCGACTGCCACTCAAGAGAGTTTTAAAAATACTAATGAAAAAATTTTTACAATTAGTTTTTTAGGCTCCAATATTTTTGTAAACTTAACCAACACTCTAAGTAAACTTGGGGGGTAAGGATACTAAGAAAGAGAAACAAATTTAAAAGAAGAAACCAAGACTCCAAAATAGACGAAGAAGGAGAAGAAATCAGCAAAAGGAAATCTAAAAGTAAAACTGCTACACGCTATAATTGCAACAAAGCTGGACATTTAAAACCAAAATTTCCACTACTAAATAAAGATTCTAAGAAGAAAAAGAAAAAGGCCATGAAGGCCACTACTTGGGACATCATGAGTACAAGTAGTTCTGAAATTGAATCAAGCGACCAAGAAGTTCCTTATACTTGCTTTATGGCTTGGGATGATAAGGAAAGTTCTTCAGCCAAATCCCTAGATAATTCTTGTAGTAATTTTTCAAATGAATCCAATGATGAGGGTATGCCATCTTATGAAGAACTACAAAATGATCTATTCAAAGTACATAAGATGCTGATCAAAGTAAATAAAAAAAAAAAATGCTTCATTGAAGAATAAGAATGAAGGTATAATGAAAGAATTAGAATCCCTTAAGAATGTTGAAAGGGAAAAGGATTCAACGATCAAGAAAATTGAAAATAAGTACGATGCTGCAATGAAAAAATTAGAAGCTAAAACTCTTGCTGAAAAAGCAAATGACTTGAAAATTAAAGAATTGGAATGCAAGAATGGAAAAAATGATAGAAGACCTTAGATCTTTATCCTTTACGGTATATGAGAAATGTATATTTCTGAATTAGAGGATAAAATAAGAAAATTAACTCTAGAATTAGAGAAATCTCAGAAGAAGGTTGATAACAAGAAAGAGATAGAGTTAAATGATCTTAAATATCATATTGAAGATAAAGAAAAAATCATTTATAACTTTACTAAAGGAAAAACAAACTTTGACAAAATGGTAGGCTCCCAAAGAATGTCTCTAAACAAAGAAGACATTGGATTTAATGGAATTGAAAATAAAAAGAAAAGGAATCTTTACATCGGTTATTTCTCAAAAAGCCTCCAAACATAATGTTACCACATCTAGTAATGCCTACACTAATATAATATGCTATCAATGTAAGAAAAAAGAGCATATGAAGTTTGAATGTCCATTTAAGAGAAAATGAGTGAAAACTAAACAAATATGGAGAGTTAAAGAAACATCCTTTATCAAACCAACCGGACCCAAGAAAGTATGGGTACCAAGATGAAAGACTAGTTCATAAATAAAAAAATCCATGGATTAAGTCATTCCCCTTTAAAAATTGAGATAGTAACTTAATTCATGATCAACAAACGAACTAGTAGAAAAACTAAAAGATGAGTTTAGAAGCTTATTATAACAAATTCAAAATAACATAGTTGGAAAAATCATGGGATGATTTTTTACAAGGCTTAACTTAAGAAAATATTAAGAAAATATCAAAATGAACTTATACATAAGTATTTCAAGTTGATTCAAGTATGATTTTTCATTTTTAAGCTCACTAGGCAAAGAGACTTAGAGACCTTAGTATAAAACTTGGAACAAGTTTTTCAAAGTTAGACAAGTTCATATTCCAAGATTAATTGAGCAAAGAAGAGAGAACTCAAAAATATGTTGAAATGAGGAAAATCTACTGACAGACGACTGGCATGTTTTGAAGTGTTTTAATACAAGTCAGAAGATCGACAGGCGACTGTGAAGTAATGGACAGACGACTGCGAGTGACCAGTGAGCCATCTGTGAGTATTCTAACAGACGGCTGTCAACCTTCTATGTATATTGAAAAATTGATGTGTTCATGGACAGACGACTATCATCATATGGACATATGACTGTCACCCGTATGTTCATTTTAAAAAACCTAGTTATTTAGTGACAAACGACTGCCCCCCTGTTGACAAGCGACTGCATAAATTTTTTTAAAGATATTTGAGAATGAAATGTTATATGCTACATGCTTACATGCCTATATGATATGCTATATGCTACATGCTTACATACCTATGTTACATGATATACTTGACTTATATTGAAAATTTATGGCTCACTATGTTGAAAATCTGAGCATGAGATTATTGAGTATAAGCATGAATTTTGATACGAATTATGATTAATTCTTGACCATGCATGCTATTGATGAATCACATGGATAAACTTACTGCTCTTTGTATTGATATCCATGAGCTATGAAAGATATAATAATTATATTAATATTCATGAGCTATGCATGATGTGATAATGGCTTTTGTATCTATAAAATACTTTGGTATCCATGAGTTATGCATAATGTGATAATGACTTCGGAATCTATAAAGTATTTTGGTAACCATGAATATTTTTGGTATCACATTTTAAAAATTTTAATTGGTATCACAATTTAAAAGCTTACTTGGTATCTCAATCTAAAATTAAATTTGTTTTTTAAGCATGACAAGTATGATTATATCTATTAGCATGATATGACATTAATGATTTTAGCATAATATTGACATTTGATGTTTTGAAACATAGGATGATGAAAGCATAATTGATAACAAAAATGAATGTATTAAATTAAGGGGGAGTATGAATTATTGCTTATATTATGATTGTTTCCCTATTAATCAATTCAGAGAATTTTCAATTGGTATTATGAATTAAATTTTTAATTGGTATCAATTTTCAAATGGTATCATGAATTTTAAATAGATATCATGAATTCAATTTTAAAGTTGTTAGTAAATATATGACTATTAAAACACACTACACATGCTATACTGAAAAACTATAAATTGAGTGTGTTCATCTGTTTGATACACATATTTGATGATATGCTTAACATGTGATTTTACCTAAACTTAATTATTTTTTTTCTCTTTTTGATTGATGTCAAGAGGGGGAGAAGTGTTTAAGCAAAAATTGAGCATAATATTGCAAATTTCAAAAACTGAACGTGAATATAATATATATCAAAAGGAGAAGTATTTGATAGTGATGAGCATGATTGTAAAAGAGGTTTTGAAATTGATATTGATCTTGCAAATATTGTCAAGATGGTTCTTATTGAAAGGGGGAGTCTTTTTAAAGCTCACTCCAATTTTTGCTTTTTGTTTGTCATCATCAAAAAAGGGGAGATTGTTGGCCTTATAAGGCTTAATATCTAATTTTGTTGCTGACAAACAAGTTGATCTTAACATTCTATGTTAAGTGATGTATTTTCAGGACTAAATGAAGAATGCAAGGTTAAAGAGTTCATGAAAGCTTATACTTCAAAGAATGGTGATTATATAAGGCTTGAAGCATGGATTTAAAGTTTAAATTAAGAAAGATGAAGCAAGTATAAAGGCCTCAAGAAATTCAAGAATTGAAAGAGTCTATGAAATTTCATGTAAGTACTTCAAAGAATTTCAATATGGATGCATGAAGCTCTTAGGTTAATGTCTTAGACTTAGATACCTTTGAACATACTTGGAAAATATTTTTATAAGGTGAAAAATTGTTTTAAAAAAGGTTAGAATCTATCTTGGAATGAAAAGCACCAAAAAGAAGATTTCTCAAATGATGTTAATTTTTCTACATATGCATTGATGTGCCTTTTTCTCAATCAAAAAGTCTTTATTTTAACATGTCTTCAACATGAACGTTTTAGGAGTTTCTCTAAACTTTCATTTGACACCAAGAACGTAAAATTTGGAGTTATAATGAAAACGTTATGATCAAAATACTAAAGGGTACTCAAAGCCGACAGCTTGACAGACGACTGTCAAGAACTGGACAGTCGACTACCAGTGCAAAATGAGGCGTCTACTCATGTTTTGATAGACGACTGCCATCTTTTTGCCCCTTTGTTTTAACTGGATAGTCATCTATCATGCAGTTGTTTTGAATTTTTCATAATGGTCAAATTTTTTAAATGGGGTTGTTTGAGGCTCAAAACTTATGGAAACTTAGGGAAAACTTCAAGCCACTTGGGGATCAAGTTATACACTTTTTAAAGTCTATAAATAAGCCTCAAATATTATTGAATCAACACAACCAAGAATTCAAATTCTGAAAAAAATTCAAAGTCTCTCTCAAATTACTCTCAAATTCCTCAATTTCTCAAGGCTCTCTCTTGCTCTCAAGCTCAAATATTGTGCACAAATTCAACTGAGTTTTAGCTGATCTTCTTCCACCAGAATTGTGCTACAAATTCTAAATCTTTCAATCATTGAAATAATTAATCGGTGATATACTTCCTTGAGCTTCAAGTTAATTTAAATATTGTGATTTACTTTGAAGTATATTAGTTGTGTTGTAATTGGTGTACTAACCAGCTCTTTGAGGAGCAAGTTCTTTGTACGCATCTATTTGATCTTTATCTTGTAGATTGACGATTCCAAGGGTTGTTTGGATCGTTGGCTAAGCAAGGGGATATTGCATAGAGAGGTGGGCTCTAGTCTAGTTAAGGAGTGACAGGACAAGGGGATATCATTTGGAGAGGGCGGGCTCTAGCCTTAACCAAGGGTTGTTGTAAAGGTTTGTTCCGCCCGTTAAAGGAACAGGTTTAGTGAATCCTTTGGTGGTTTACCAAAGGCGAGGACGTAGGCTGGGTATAAGTCGAACCTCGTAAAAATCTCCGTCTTACTCTCTCTATCTCTACTCTTTATTTTCAGTACATATTTAAATTGCGTGGATGGTTTAAATTGAAAATCATATATGTTAGAATTGGTGTATTCCCTAGAGGGGGGATGAATTGGAATTTTCAAATTTATCACCTAGGTTAAATAAAATATTCGTATAAAATAACCTAGGGTTGGTCTATATAATTCCAAATGCGCAGATATAAAAGATATGTGGAAATTTAAGTTAAGCGCATCATTCACATAATAACATATGCGTGCGGTAAATGTAAAGTGCAGAAATGTAAATAAACACACGATATGTTATCGAGGTTCGGCCAACAGTGCCTACGTCCCCGCCTCAAGCTCGCAAGCTAGAGGATTCCACTAATAGCTCACTTAAGGGTGGAGCGGCACCGTTTACAACCAGGCCAAATTAACACAGGGCTGACCTCAACCTTAACCAGGTCAATTGGCGGGGCTGACCTCAACCTACACGCCTTAACAGGATGACGCACCTAGCTTTCCTAACCGGGTCTAAGCCAATCTGGGACTATTCCAGGGCTAGTCTCCCTCTTCAGGCCCGTGCCTGGAAATACAACCAAAGTGTATTACAATGAAATGGTACAGTGATTGTGCTTTCAAGTAAAGCAGATAAGTACCCAAATTCGCGCAATAATATACACCACAAATATGAAATAATATGTAAGCTCAATGTGGTCTAAGATGTCAACTCTCAAGTAGATTTACTATCGTTCTAATGAGTGCGTGAGAGTGCAAACCTTAATGATCTTTGTATCACAGGATATTCAATCTAAGTGCTCAAACAAAGATATTATCCAAACTTCATATATTTCAATCAACAAGTTTTCTCAATACATATATGTATATGAAGCTCTAGCAATGTATAAATTTGGTTTGCAAAAAGGGATATTCAATCTTTGTACTCAGCAAGAGATATATGGGTTAAGGAATATTGCAACAAAGATTTTATCACACTAGCAAATATCTCATCAAATATTTTCAAGATAAAACACGGTAGATATTTGAAAATGTTTTTGCAACCAAAATGAAAATACCCTCTTCTTAAGATCTTGCAATGAAGATGCAAGCTTAGAAGATCTAACAAGGTTTTCTTAGGAAATGCTTATTAGCAAAAGCCTTCTAAGAATCCTAAGGTTTGGCTCTCAAGAAAATCACATCAAACAAGTAGCATAAGGAGAGCAAACCTATTAAACAAAACACTCAATCAACTTACAAAATATGTAGGCAATGTTAGAAGGCAAGTATGAGTGGTTTGAGTAATAAAATGAGTATTATAGGGTTTTGGTTTTTCAAAGAATTTTCCCTAATCAAAGTGGCTAATCTATTTTAATCTTTGCAAATGAACTCATATATATAGGCAAGGGAGAAAATATGACCGTTGGGGACCTATAGGGTATTATTAGAAAAGTCTAATGGCGTTTAAGGCATTTTAACCCTGTTTAGAAAAATATTAATCACGGTAAAAATGGGACCAACCCGAGAGGTCCGGTCGACCAGAAGTGGTTCGGTCGACCAGGACTCAAGTAGTTCGGTCGACCGGGGGCATTATGAACTGAGTGGTCGGTCGACCGGGCAAAGGCGTTTTTTAAAAAACACCGAGGTTCGATTGACCGGGGCCTTTTTGAACTACAAGGCTCGGTCGACCAAACCGCTGGGAATTCTCTCAAGACCCTTCGGTCGACCAGGTCGTTGGAGTTCAAATCTGGTCGGTCGACCGGGAGGTCAAACTGTTGACTCCCAGGTTGTTTGGTCGACCGAGGTCAAATGACCTACAAGGTCTTGGTCGACCAGGCCTGGGTCAAACTGTTGACCCGGACCGGTTCAGTCGACCAGACCAATTTGAACTGAGTTGGCCGATCAACCGAAAGTGCACCAAGTGTGCATTTCGGTCCCTTCTTGCAACATATAAACCCTATTCAAGTGCCTATTACATACAAGTGCAAAGGTGAGTATCCTAAGGTCACTTGGGGTCCAATTTGAGATCACCGAAAAAGTCTGATGTCGGTCGACCGAAGGTTCACCCTAAGGTCTTTCTATGGTTCGGTTTGAGCTTGCAAATTAAATCATGTTTGTGATGTATGTGCTTATTACAAACCGAAGAACCCTAATTACTATTATAGACAATTTTACTGAAAATTATTACAATTAAGAGTTATGAAATTGTCTTCAAGCCTTTCTTGCTTTGTGCACATCTTGATCTTATCATTCTTGATTCCTGCACAAAACTCAACCACTCATTAGATACAATGAGTATTTGTCATAATCAAAACCGGGCGTGACCAATAAGGTCAACAATATATACTACATATATTTGCGAATCAAGTACACTTAAAGTTTTATTCTGATTTGGGTTGCGGAAATCGAAAGGGAGTACATTGGTTAAACCATATCTTGTAGAAACCATATGGGAGTACGTTATTTGGTTAAACATCCCAAAGAGAAATTAACTAAGAGTTTATATGAATTCTAAATATTTGGAAAGAGTTATTGGATTTTATATTGCACATCATATTGAAGAAGCAAATTCATTTATACAAGGCTTGGTTCAAATTTGGCTAATATAAATAAACAACCATCTTGAGTTTTTATATTACATAAGTTTTGTGTATTGGCTTGGTTGTTTGCTTTCTAATTATAGTTGATTTGTTTGGTTGAATGATTAGATATTTGAATAGTTAAGGATTAAATAAAGAAACTAAGTTCTTGAGTGCTTAACAAATTAAACAAACAAGTCACAAATTGGTTAAAAGAAATAAAATAAGTTTAAGAATTCTATAAAGGAATTAAAAGAAATTTTTTAAAATCCAATTCACCCCCTCTTGGGAAGCTATTCCTAATTTCAGAATCCTTTGGTGGTATTGGCCAAAGGCGAGGATGTTAGTTGGGGATAAGCCAAACCTTGTAAAAAATGTGGTGTCACTCTCCTTCCTTACTCCCTTGACTTTCCAGCACATATTAACTGCGTGGTTGAATTTAATTTTTTGATCATATACACTGCATGGATTGGATATTAAATGAACCAAATATTAATTTGATTTTGGGATTTGTGGAAAACAAAAGGAAGTATGTTGGTTGATCAATGCAAATTACGTAAACCGCAAGGGAGCATGTTGATTGGCTAACACCCAAGACTAATTAACTGAAAGTTTATTTAAAGTCCAAGTTCTTGGAAGAATTGTTGGATTTCATATTGTTAATCATATTAAGAAATAAAATTCATCGACACAAGGTTTACATATATACATAGGGTTGTAAACAAAGCAAAAAATTGCAAAGTGCTGCATACTCTATCTTGGGTTGGTATTTTGTGATTGATTGAATGAGTGTTTGTTTAAGTATTGGGTTGTGGATTGCTTAAGTAACTAAGTTTTTTATGTGTGTTTGTTAAAAAAACAAGTGGTTAAGAATTCTTGAAAATAATTAAAAGAAAATTTTAAAACCTAAGTCACCCTCCTCTTGGGACTACACCTCAACTTTCATAAGATGTTGTAGGTGATTAGTTTATGTAGAATCAAAGCTTGGAGGTTCAATTGTTTGTAAAGTGGGGGATTTCCAAAGTAAATATGTTCTTCAGTTATAACAAGTGGTAGGAAATCCTATGAAGTAAACCCCTGTTCCATAATCCACTGTTTTTTCAACGGGTTTACATTCAAAATCTCCAGGCTTGATACAGAAGATTTTCCCTAACGATAGTGGATTGAGGTTAATGGTTTTCCCCAAAAAGGTTAGTTGAAAATCCAACATCCTGTTTCTCCATATTTACATAAAAAATCTTAACCAAATTAGGATAATGTCTCGTTGCCTGGCACGTGATAAGCTTCTCCCACCCAATATCTTTGAAGAGTGATATAATTTCAGGAAAATCAAAATTGAAGAATGAAACATCAAGAACGTTATCGAGGATTGGATCCGACGATTGGATTTGATTTCGGCAGAGTGTTTTGGCTTGAGGGGTGGTAAGCCATTTTTCAACCTCATCGCTGTCGATTCGTCAGGAGGAGGAGGAAGCCTTGTTGTCGGTTGTCTTCATTTGTGGCATGATTTTGAGAGTGCAAGAACTAAAAACCCCTAGCATGTATTTGAAGGTGGAGAGTGTAGGGTTTGATTTATCACTAAGGATTTGAAGGAATTTCAGAAGGAAAGAGGTTGATTAAGGGAAGAGAAGGTGTTTTTGGGAGGAAAGGAATGGAGTCAGGCAACTGGTGGCTTTAAAAATGAAGGGTCTTCATGTTTTAAAAGGACCACCCACCGCGAGTCAGGGGCTTGGAACTCAAGGATTCGGGCGCTTGGCACTCGAGGAGTTAGGCACCTGATGACCCATTTTTCATCAGGCAGTAACATGGCAGACGCCTACCCTTCAGGTGGCGGTCGCCTATCAAGCAGGCTTTTCTGAATTTCTTTTCTAAACATTTTCTCAAACATGTAGCAACCCTAATTCACATCTGATAAATATAAACCAATCCTATAAAAGTGGTTTTGTGAAAATATCCGATAATTGATCATTTGTATTAACAAATTCAAGGGTTATCTCTTCTTTTTGTACGTGATCTCTCAAGAAATGATGTCTAATATCAATGTGTTTTGTTCTTGAATAAGATAATGGATTTTTTGATATATTTATAGCACTTGTATTATCACACTTAATTGGGATTGTTGTATATTCCAAATTATAATGTTTTAGTCGTTGTTTCATGTATAATGTTTGTGCACAACTACTCCCAACAGCTACGTATTCAGCTTTGGCTATGGATAAGGCTATGGAGTTTTTCTTTTAAGAAAACCAAGAGACTAGTGAGCATCCTAGAAAGTGACAAGTGCCGCTAGTGCTCTTTTTATCTATTTTATATCTGGCATAGTCCGCATCTAAGTAGCTAATCATTTCGAATCCAATTTCCTTAGGATACCGAAGACCTAAGTCCATGGTGCATATCAAGTATCTCAAAATTCTCTTAACAACTATTTGGTGTAATTCTTTGGGTGCTGATTGGAATCGAGTGCACATACACACACTAAACATTATGTCGGGCCTAGTAGCTATTAGATATAGTAAAATTCCAATCATTCCTCTAAAATACTTCATATCTACTTGTTTTCCCTTCTCATCTTTATTAAGGCTAATGGAAGTGCTCATGGGGGTTCCTATGGGTTTACTATTTTCCATTTCGAATTTTTTAATCATATCCTTTATGTATTCTGATTGACTTATAAAAGTCTCATTCTTTGCTTGTTTAATTTGTAGTCCAAGAAAATAATTTACTTCCCCCATCATACTCATTTCAAATTCTTTACATAAATTTTCATTGGTAGCACCACATATTATATCATCTACATAAATTTGAATTATCAACATATCATCTTTCTTAGCCTTGATAAACAAGGTGCTACCAACTTTTCCTCTTGAAAACCCCTTCTCTATTAAAAACCCACTAAGTCTTTCATACCAAGCCCTAGGGGCTTGTTTCAACCCATATTAAGCCTTAGTTAGTCTAAACACATAATCGAGATTTTTTATATCTTCGAATCTTTGGGGTTATTCAGCATATACTTCTTCATCAATATAACCATTTAAGAAAGCACTTTTAACATCCATTTGGTATAATTTAAATTCTTTATGTGATTCAAAATCTAAAACCATTCTTATAGCTTCCATTCTAGCTACGGGGGCAAAAGTTTCGTCATAATCTATTCCTTCTTCTTGGTTATATCCTTTAGCTACAAGTCTAGCTTTACTTCTCACTACTACACCATTTTCATCTTTCTTGTTTATAAATACCCATTTAGTTTCAATAATTGAATGATTTTCTGGTTTGGGAACTAACTGTCATACTTTGCTTCTTTCAAATTGATTTAACTCCTCTGGCATAGCAAATATCCAAGAGTCATCTTTAAGGATTTCTTCAACATTTTTAGGTTCATCTTGAGATAGGAAAGCATAGTGATTATATAAATTCTTTAATGAAGATCTTGTAGTTACACCTCTAGAAGGTTCTCCTATAATTTGATCTTGAGGGTGATTTCTTACATACTTCCATTCTCTTAGTAATTCAAGATTTTCTATAGGAATATCTTTTGAAGTTTCTTCTTTATTTTCTTCCTTTTCTTCCTTGATTTCTAGATCATCCTCTCTTTGTGAAGTATCATTCTTTTCTTCATTCTTGATTTCTTTTGTGAAAGGATTTGATTCATCAAAGTTTACATGTATTGATTCAATGATGGTTAATGTTCTTTTGATATAGATCCTATAAGCCTTACTATTTGCAGCATACCCTAGGAAAATTCCCTCATTTGACTTAGCATCAAATTTTCTTAAGTTATCTTTTTTATTAAAAACAAATCATTTACATCCAAAAACATGGAGGTAGCCTATGTTAGGCCTTTTTCCTTTCCATAATTCATAAGGTGTTTTGTTTAGGCTTGATCTAATGGAGACCCTATTTATTACATAGCAAGTAGTATTTACGACTTCCGCCCAAAAATACTTAGGTAGATTATTTTCATTTAGCATAGTTTTTGCCATTTCTTGAAGGATTCTTTCCTCTCAACAACTCCATTTTGTTGTGGAGTCCTAGGTGCTAAGAACTTATGGTTTATTCCATGATCATTACAAAATTTTTCAATGTCTTTATTTTAAAATTCTCTTCCTTAGTCACTTATTATGTTTGAAACATTATAACCTTTCTCATTTTGAAGTTTCTTGCATAGATTTATTAACATATCATAAGCTTCATCTTTGTTGGCTAGAAACAATACCCATGTGTATCTAGAGAAGTCATCAACAATCATGAAGGCATATTGTTTTCCTCCTAAACTTTGAGTTCTAGTAGGAATGAATAAATCTAAATGTATGAGTTCTAAGGGCCTACTAGTTGATATGTGTTTCTTCTTTTTAAAACTTTTCTTGATTTGTTTTCCAAGTTGGCAAGCATGACAAATGTTATCTTTAATAAAAATTTGAATTAGGTAAACCTTTTACTAAATTCTTCTTAGATAGTTTAGATAGAAGGTCCATGCTTGTATGTCCTAATCTTCTATGTCAAAGCCAACTATTTTTACTTAGGGAAGCCAAGCAAGTTACATCTTGAGAAATTAGACTATCAAAATTTATATAATACACATTGTTCATTCTATATGCTGTGAATAGAATTTCATGATTCTTAGGATTTTTTATTATGCAATTGTCCTTCTTAAAGATTTTGTCAAACCCTTTGTCACTAAGTTGACTAAGACTTAAGAGATTGTGCTTTAGACCATCAACTAGCAAAACATCATCAATAGTGAGTGAGGATTCTCTACCTATCTTACCAATTCCGACTATTTTTCCTTTTGCGTTGTCACCAAAGGTTGCATATCCTCCACCCTTTTGAGTGAGGGTGGTGAACTTTGTTCTATCTACCGTCATATGTCTTGAACACCCTCTGTCCAAATACCATTTTTCTTTTGATGGAGTAGACCTAAAGCAAAACACCCGTTGTCCAAATACCATTTTACTTTTGATGGAGTAGACCTAAAGCAAACCTACAAGAAAGGATTTATGGTGTTATGTTTGGAACCCAAACTTTCTTAATTCTTTTTAAGTCTTGTCTAGTTTTAGTGTTTATCTTCCATTCATTTTTTACTTTGACATATTTTTTCTTAAGTGCACAATTAAACATTATATGTCCCTTATTTTTACACGTGTAGCAAGTAGTATGTTCATGTATGTTTGTCGATGAAGTACTTTCATAGTGTTTAGTTTATTTTACAAAGTATACCATGAATAAATTTTTCTTTCTTTTGTTTGGTATTCCATTGTAACAAATTTCTTCTCAATTATTAGTCATCCTTTGTTGTCCAGCCATCTTTTCAAATTTTTCTTTTCCTCTAGTAAAATTATAAATAATCTTTTCTTTATCTTGAATTGAGTTTTTAAGTTCATTTATTTCTAAGTCTTTGTTGCCATCATCGTTCACTTGTGACTTCACTAATTCTTGAGACATATTATTTGTTTTCTTCATAAGCTCATCAATATGCGAGTCTTTTTCTTTTTCGGTAGATTTTGAGGATTCTAGTTGATTTTTAAGTGATTCATTTGGTTCTTTCAAAGCTATGTTCATCTTTGATACTTTAATAAATATGTTATGAAGAGAAAATAATTCAGCTTGAAGTTCTTTGTAGGAGGGCATACTCTCATTTGAATCATTACATGATTCATCACTAGAATCTTCCGAGGAGGAGTAGTAAGAGTTTACCTCTTCGTTGTGTGCTATGAAGCACATGTTTGCTATCTCTTGCTCGATGGATTCGCTCTCCAATTCACTTGAACTTGTGTTGTCCCATGTTACTTTCATTGCTGGCTTCTTCTTCTTCTTTTCCTTCTTGAGCAGAGGGCAGTCCGACTTGATGTGTCTGACCTTTTTACAGTGATAACAAGTGGGAGGTGCATTCTTACTTTTCTTTTCCTTTTTGCTAGTTTCACTTTTTTCATCTTTTGATCCTTTGAATTTTCTAGTGAATTTCTTATTTCTTTTGAAGAATTTTCCAAGTATTTTAGTTATAAATGCTAATTCTTCATCATCTAATTCACTAGATTCATTATCTTCTTCACTTGAATTTTCTTTAGAGGCTTTTAGAGCTATAGATTTCTTATTTTTATTTTCATTGTTTCTTTCTTTCATGACTATTTCATAAGTTAGAAGTGATCCTATGAGTTTATCTAGTGAGGTTGTTTTGAGGTTTCTACCTTCCATTATAGCAGTAGCTTTTGATTCCCAAATGGGTGGAAGTCCTCTAAGGATTTTGTGAATCATCTCATAGGCGGAATATGTTTTCCCTTTAGTGAGTTTATGATGTGTATGAACCTAGTGTACATGTTTGCGATGGTTTCATCAGAAGTCATCCTAAAGGTTTCGTATTCAATAGTCAACATGTCAATCCTATTGTCTCTAACATCTATGGTGCCTTTTTAGGTTACTCCTAGTTTATCCAAAATTTCCTTTGTTGTTTTACATGTCATAACTCTATTGAATTCATTAATATCAAGTGCACAATATAGGGTGTGTTAGCTTTACCATAAACCCAAGAGGGGGGATGAATTGGTATTTTCAAATTTTATCTCCTAGGTCAATCCCCTAACAGTAGTATTACATAAGCCTAGGGTCAATCTAGTGCAGATAAGTAAATGAATATAGATATATAACGAAAATTAAACTGCACAAATAATTTAGCTAAGCATGCACGACAAAGCAGTAAATAGAGATGACACTCAGAAATGTTATTGAGGTTCGGCAAACTGTCTATGTCCCCGCCTTGGCAAACAAGCACAAGGATTACCACTATAAGCTCACTTAACGGGTCGAGCGGCACCTAAACAACCAAGTCAATTAGCACAAGGTTGACCTCAACCTTTACAACCAACCCTTACCAGGCTAAATTACCGCCCCTTAGGCCACGTCTAGAATACAACAGTATTTTCACAATATAAACAGGGTACGATGATTATGCTTCTTAATCAAGAAAATATGTACAAAATGTAATCAATCAACCACACAATAACAATATAGGTAATGTAAGCTCCGTGATGTCATTTTTGTGCAAGCAACACCCAACAAGATATAATCACACATATGCTCAAGAGTGTATAAACAAACAATTTCTTTGAAACAAGATATATCAAATATCAAAGCAAGATTAGGATTTTGAAGATGCTAATCAAATATTCAAATCAACTCAAAAAATATTTTCCTCAGTAAAATAGGCACAAAAGTTGTTTGAAAAATTATAACTTGTAAAAACCTTTGCACACAAAAAATGATAGCTATAGGACTCTTGCAATGATAATGCAAAGATCCTCAAGCTACTAGGCTTTTCCCAACACTATATTTATCAAATAAAATATGTGGGATAAACCTTGCTTAACTCCCCAAAATAAATCAATCAATCATACAAGAATAATGGGAGTATTAAGCAATTTATACTAAGCAATAACACAAGCAAGAACTCTCACAAAGTTAAGATTAATCAAAGGAATGAAGGTATGAGTATATTTGGAAGTATTATAGGCAATATAGGATTTTGAGTTTGAGAAGATTTTGCACTAATGATTTTCTTAATTTCTTTCTAATCCACACAAATGAGGCCCTATATATAAAAGTTGGGCAAATTATGGCCATTTAGGACATGTAGGGTATTATTAGAATTGTTTTAAAATAATTTATAAATTTTAACCTTGTTCAAGCCTTTTAACCTCGGTAAAAAAAAATCAGCAACTTGAAAGCTTTCAGGTGGTTGAACCTTGATTTGGTCACCCAAATAGACTCAGTTAAAAAATCAGCTTTTGAATGTTCAGGTGCCCAAGTCTGGGTTCAGTTGGTTGACCCAAGTCAAAAATCATTCTGTCCAGGTTTCAGTTGCCCAGTCTATACTTTGGTTGACCGAACTCAAGTGTTCGGTCACCCAAGGGTAAAATGGACGTAAGGTTCAGTTGGCTGACTTGGTGAGAACGGTCACCTCAGTGGTTCAGTCACCCGTGGACAGTGCAGTCAAATATGTTCGGCCACCTGAATCCAAGTAAACATGTTGACTTGTCCACTATTCGGACACCCGATGTGTTTTGAACACAAAGGGTTTAGTTGCTCGACCTCTCTTAGAATTGCCTATTAAGTCCAATTTATTTCAATTCAATCCCTTGATAGTGCAAGTGATTATGGGGACTATTTTTTGCACTTGTGTAGGGACCTAAGGTCTCTCTAAGGTCTATAAGCTTACAATTAGCCTATATGCATGATATGCAGAGATTTATTGCAAACCGTTTTTCCCTAATTACTATTACAAACTGAAGTTGAATAATAATGAATTACAACATAAAATGATCTTCAGGGTCTTCATGCTCTACTATATGTGCCATCAAAGTATCTGTGAATATAAACTTGCACATAAACTTGAGTATTTGTCATTATCAAAACCGAGTGTAACCTATGAGATCAACATTCTCCCCATATTTGATTATGACAAATACACCATGCAAAAACTGGGTACAGACTTGAAAGGCTCTCCCTGACAATATGCATAATGCAAAAAAATACTTCAATGAAGAAAACTTTTCAAGGGCTAATTACAACTGCCCAATTTTTGCCTCATCTCTATCTCCCCCTTTTGGTAATAGCAAAAAGGGCTATAAGATAAGTAGCTATAGGCATTGGGTATATGATGCATTAATACACAAAATAAGTTTGGAAAATTTTAAAAAAATTTTGGTAGCGTGCTGTTTGAAAATAGGACATTTTCCCAAAAAGACATGTATAAAAATGACCTATTTTGAGTTTTAAGATTAATAGTTTATCCATAACTACTTAACTCAAATAGTTCTAGTATGATCAAGACGTAAA
The DNA here is from genome assembly GCF_029873635.1 of Malania oleifera. Taxonomy (NCBI): domain Eukaryota; kingdom Viridiplantae; phylum Streptophyta; class Magnoliopsida; order Santalales; family Ximeniaceae; genus Malania; species Malania oleifera. The sequence goes on along the minus strand of NC_080421.1, from coordinate 42,817,902 downwards.
ACATAAATACAATCATCATCATGCAGTAGATATGAGAATTATGCATTATAAAACACAAGTAAATTCATAAAGTCTAAACCAATGAAAGATACCAATAGTTATATCAATTATTAGACTTAAGATTTGTTAGAAAGCTCCCCCTTAGTTTATGCAATGTATCAAATATCTAGAAAGCATCTCTACTATGCATGATACCTAGTTCACATCTAATTTGTATGAACCTATCTTCTAGAAGTGGTTTAGTGAAGATGTCAGCCCACTGTTCATTTGTGCACACAAACTCAAGTGTCACATCACCTTTCTGCACATGATCATGAAGTAAATGATGTCTAATCTCAATGTGTTTAGTTCGTGAATGTGATATACGGTTCTTTGAAATATCGATCGCACTAGTATTATCACATTTAATCAGTACTGTGTCATAGTGCAACCCAAAATCCATAAGTTGTTGTTTCATATAAAGAGTTTGAGTGCAACAACTTTTAGCCACAATATATTCTGCTTCGGCGGTGGTTAAGGCAACTAAGTTTTATTTCTTAGAGAACCAAGAAATGATAGATTGTCCTAAATAGTGACAAGTGTAGTTAGTACTCTTCCAATCAACCTTACTACCAGTAAATTCAGCATCAGTATAACTCACAATCTCAAAGTTCGTATGCTTAGGGTACCATAAGTCTAACTCTATAGTTCCAACTAGATACCTAAGGATTCGTTTTACTTCTAATAGATGAGATTCCTTAGGAGCGGCCTAAAACCTAGCACACATGCACACACTAAACATAATATTAGGCCTACTAGCTATAAGATATATAAGACTTTTAATCATGCCATAATGCAATTTCACATCAACAGGGATTCCTTGCTCATCTTTATCAAGTTTGATGGAAGAACTTATAAGAGTACCAATAATTTTACTGTCTTCCATATTAAATTTCTTTAGCAAGTCCCTAACATATTTAGATTGGCATATGAAAGTTCCGTATTTATCATGATTATTTAGTGATGGTCTAATCAACTCCTTATTCAGGATATAACATGCAATATTTATGGCCTCAACCTAAAAATATTTAGGTAGTTTATGCTCATTCAACATGGTCCTACCCATTTCTTGCAATGACCTATTCTTTCTTTCTACCACACCATTTTTTTGAGGGGTCCTAGGTGCAAAAAATTTGTGTGATATACCCTCTAGGTCACAATAATCTTCTATGTCTTCATTTTTAAATTCATTGCCTCTATCACTTCTTATGTGAGTTATCTTATAGCCTTTTTTATTTTGAATTCTCCGGAAAAGTTTAGTAAACTATTCACATGATTCATTTTTATGTGAGAGAAACAGCACACATGTGAACCTAGAATAGTCATCAACAATGACAAAAACATATGATTTTCCACCAAGACTTTGCACAGAATTAGGACCAAACAAATCCAAATGAAACATTTCAAGTGGTCTAGTGGTAGATATAAATTTCTTTTTCTTAAAGTTAGATTTTGTTTGCTTACCCATTTGACATGCATCACAGATTTTATCTTTCACAAATGGTATTTTAGGTAAGCCTTTTACTAAATCTTTTCTTACTAGTTTTGATAACAAGTCTATGCTAGCATGTCCTAAACGCCTATGTCATAACCAACTAACTTAATTAATTGCATAAAAACAAGTTACTTGTTGTGAAGCTATGTAACATCCCTCAATTTCTTAATATATGTCACATAATAGATCAAATTGTCAACCCGAACCCATGTGTAGCGGGGACACCTCTCAAGCACAGCGAAAAACCTAGCAACAGTAAACATAAAATCTCAATCCAATCATAAAACATAATACCAGAGCTTTCTATAACATTATAAAACTGTACTTCTATACATCCTCATATACATCAAAATATCTCTAGGGTCAAACACAAGATAACTCTGACCCTATTACAAAATCTTATCCTTTTCACAGAGTAATCTTACTAGCTCAACGGCGGCCTTGACTCGCCGGTCTCTCAGGGGCTCCTGAAAAATTAATTAAGTTTGGGGGTGAGACACTTCTCAGTAAGGGAAAATAAAATAAATATAGCTATGTGACAACGTGAATATTTAATGCAATTATACGTATATAGTACATTTCATATTTCATAAACGTTCATTATACCATATTAAAAAATCACATGCTTTCGTATTTTCTAGGAAGCCATATCATATATAAAACATCTGTTATACTGATAATACTGAAAACAAACCCAGGATGAATAGTTAGTTGGTGTCATGTATTACCCCCCATGACGGGTTGTGCAACCCGAAGGCGGGACCCAACAATGGCTGGCCGACCATTGCAGAGTCAAATATGTCTGTAAGTACGATGGGTCCGCCACACCCTAGTCCGGACTGCTAGGTGAATGCCCACACTCTACTGAAAGCCACATCGACTATCCATCTCCCATCCCCTCGTGGAATGGTTAGCACTAATCTGAGCGTAGATATCTGATCTACATATAGCTACGGTACCGAGCCCCTGAACTGAACTAAACTAACATCCTAGTTGTGATAACATATAATACATGATCATATATATAACATTATTACGGCCTCGTGCCGAAAATATAGTAATTACGGCCTCGTGCCGAAATCATGCATAAATACGGCCTCACGCCATTATCATAAATACGATCTCGTGTCGATAACATAAATACATTGCCTCGTGCCAAAATCGCTTCAGGTATATATATTCTGAAAATAAATCATTTATCATATAATCGTCAAAATCATCACAACATAACTTATCTTTTCATAATACCTAAAATCATACTTTGTTTGTAAAATCTTTCACATCATAATACATTTCACATAAAATAATATTCATGCCACACATATGCTATTAAAAGTCATACTTCACATTTTAAAATCGTGATTTTCCGGCATCTCATACATACATATATATTTTAATCATCATAGCAGTATTTTCCTAATCGCACATTTCATTCATAATAAACAATATAACATATGCTTTTCTGAAAATAAATTTACTCATAATTAATAATAATTTGTATGAAAAATAACTGCTTTAGTTTATTTCCTTACCTGACTACAGAAATTTTTTAGAACCCAAATCCTACGCCATTGGCGCTTGAAATTTAACTCCTGAAATTTACATTTTTCCGAGATTAATTAATCTATTTCTCCAAAATAATACTCATCTAGCCTTCCCTAGGCTCCATATACCTCAAATTAATATTTAAACTATTATTTAACATCCCTACTTAATTTTCCAAATTTTACCTGCGGGTCCCAAAATTACACCCGCGGCGCTCACCTAGGCCCTAAATTCCAGAAATCCTACTTCAACCTCAGATGCTCAATATTTTAGCATTTCTAAATTAATACTAATTAATTAAAAGTAAGCCCGTTAATAACCCCCGTACCCCAAATTTGGGGTTTTGGCCCGACAACCCCATGAGAATTCTGTCCCACTAGACTTGTAGAGAATCATCCCTAGATTCTCATGGCGGTGTCTGTTCATTGATTGGGCTTATATTTTGTAAGAAATTAAAGAAAAAGGGGAAAATGACTTACCCCAGGGAATATACCTACGCTGCTCCTACCATTGATCCGCTCCGGTAGAAATGACGGCTGCGGCGAATGGAGTCTAGTAGTACCTTCGGATTTTCAATCGGGAAAAAATCCATCATGAAATCAAGGAGAGAGGAAGAGAGAACGTGAGGAGGGAGAGAGGACCTATGCTATAGGAGAAAAGAAAAAGAAAAGAACAAAGAAAGAAGAAGAAGAAGGAGGAGGAGAAGGAGGAAAGCAATCAAATAAAAAAAAAAAAAAACAACCTCAAGCTTTAGGAAAGAAATAATAATAATAATAATAATAATAATAATAATAATAATAATAATATTTAATTAATATTAATAATAATATATTTTATTAATAAAATAAAAATTAATTTTAATTTTTTTTTTTTTTTAGGAAATCATTCCACTAATCTTTTATATCTTTTTTTGAGGTTTTTATAAGCTAAATTATCAAAAGTAGTAATATATACATTTTCATGGCGATCTACAGTGAAAAGAATTTTGTGATCTGATTTGCTTTCAACTATGCATTTATCATTTTCAAATGAAACTTTATATCATTTATCACACAATTGACTATTGCTCAACAAATTATGCTTCAAGCCATCAACTAATAAAACATTATCAATAACCAGGGAAAGATTCTTACCTACCTTACCTACGTCGATGATGTGTCCCTTTGCATTGTCGTCAAATGTCACATACCCTCCATCCTTGGGAGTGATTGAAGCGAATTTTGCCTTGTCGCCAGTCATGTGCCGTGAGCACCCACTGTCTAGGTACCACATGTCCTTAGAGGAGGACGATCTCAAACACACCTGCAAGATAGACTAAGTAATTAACGTTGGTCCCTTAATTATATTGGATCCACGGGGGTTAGTGATTGGATCACCCTTAACCACCCACACCTTTTTAATTTTTACACGTCTATTTCTAAGCAGGCAATCAATTTGAATGTGACTGATTTGCTTCCATTTAAAACATTTCATTCTACACTTAGGATCTTTAGGTGAAATTTGAGATTTTGATTCACATGTGAAATGCCCCAAGTAAAGATTAGGTCGTCTCACATTCTCAATGCCATTAAAACAAATTCCCTCTTTACTAAGAGAATTTCTTTGGGCTCCAAGTAGTTTTTTAAAATTGTGTTGGCCATCAGTGAATTTAAAAACAATTATAGGGCTATCCTCTAATTTTATTTCAAACTCATTAATTTTCAAATCATTTTCTTTAAGGATCGAAGCATGAGAATTTTTTGCCATTTCAAATAATTTTGACCAACTTTCACATTTCTTTCTCAAAACATCATTTTCCTGGGTCATTTTATTCAATATTTTAGACACATGAATATTTTCAAATTGCAATTCTCTAAAAGTAGGCATGTTATCAAATTCACAATCATTAAAAGAATAATATGAAAATAAAGAGCAAGAAGATGATACCTCATCATCATGTGCCATCAAGCATAGATTAGCAACCTCTGAGTCACTACAGTCTAAGTCCGAGTCACTGCTACTTAGTTTATCCCATGAAGTACTTGCTTTCATGGCTTTCTTCTTTTTCCTATCATCCTTTTTCAGTAGTGGATCATTCAGTTTGATATGCCCAACCTTGTTATAGTTATAGCACATAGGAGCATTTGACTTTTCCTTTCTTTTACTCAACTCTCCCTTATCAGATGCAAACTCCCTTTATCTTTTGTATGACTTTCTATTCTTCTGGAAGAATTTGCTAAATTTTCTAGCTAGCATGGTCATATCATCCTCAAAATCTAGTTCACCGCATTCACTAGATGTATTAATTGAAGTTTTCAATGCAGTCATCTTCTTCACCCTACTATGTACATTAAGTTTCTCATTTATAGTTAGTTCATAGGTGATTATTAAGCCTATCAATTCATCTAATGTCATGGCCTTAAGGTCTCTACCCTCAGAAATGGTCGTAGCCTTAGCTTTCCAAACAGGAGGCAAGCCTCTAAAGATCTTCCTAATCATCTCATATGTAAGATAGGTTTTACCTAATGGATGTAGTGAGTTTATAATGTGTGTGAATCTAGTGTACATACTCTGAATGGACTCACCTACATAAAAGCCTCAAATTCACTACTCAACATATCTATCCTACTATCTTTTACATCCCTCGTGCCTTCATAAGTGACTTCTAATTTATCCCAGATTTCTTTTGTAGTGGTATATGTCATTACTCTATTAAACTCATTCACATCAAGACCACAATACAAATTATTCATAGCAGTGACATTTAAACTAACAGCTTTCATACCATCATCATTATATTCTTCCTCAGTTTTAGGAACTCTAGTCTCACCCTCTATTTTAGGAACTCTAGTCTCACCCTCTGTTTTCAAAGGAACATAATTTCCTTTAGAGACAATCCTCCACACCTTCCAATCTATATTTTGAAGGTAGATGCGCATCCTCTATTTCCAGAAACTGTAATTAACACCACTGAAAATCGGAGGTCGTGTGGAAGAGGGTCCCTCAGGGAAAGGGGTCATGGTGCTATGAGTCATCCTAGATCTTTTGCAAATTAACTATTAAGTATCTGCTAAGTGGCTCTGATACCAATTGTTAGCTTTACCATTAACCCAAGAGTGGGGATGAATTGGTATTTTCAAATTTTATCCCCTAAGTCAATCCTCTAACACCAGTATTACACAAGCCTAGGGTCAATCTAGTGCAAATAAGTAAATGAATATAAATATATAGTGAAAATTAAATTGCACAAATAATTTAGCTAAGCATGCACAAAAAAGCAGTAAATAGAGATGACACCTAGAAATGTTATCGAGGTTCGGCAAACTACCTACATCCCCGCTTTAGCAAATAAGCACAAGGATTACAACTATAAGCTTACTTAATGGGTGGAGCAGCACCTAAACAACCAGGTCAATTAGCACAAGGCTAACCTCAACCTTTACAACAAATCCTTACTGGGCTGGATTACTGCCCCCTCAGGCCACTCCTAGAATACAATAGTATTTTCACAATATAAACAAGGTACAATGATTATGCTTCTCAATCAAGCAAATATGTACCAAATGTAATCAATCAACCACACATCAACAATATAGATAATGTAAGCTCTGTGATGTGATTTTTATGCAAGCAACACTTAGCAAGATATAATCACACGTATGCTCAATTGTGTATAAACAAGCTATTTCTTTGGAACATGATATATCAAATATCAATGCTAGATTAGGGTTTCAAAGATGCTAATCAAATATCAAATCAACTCAAAAAATATTTTCCTTAGTAAAATAAGCACAAGAGCTGTTTGAAAAATTATAGTTTGTAAAAACCTTTGAACACAAAAAATGATAACTATAGAGATCTTATAATGACAATGTAAAGATCCTCAAACAACTAGGTTTTTCCCAACACTAGATTTATCAAATAAAATCTATGGGTTAAACCTTACTTAACTCCCCAAAATAAATAAATCAATCAAACAAGAATAATGGGAGTATTAAGTAATTTATACTAAGCAGTAACACAAGCAAGAACTCTCACAAAGCTAAGATCAATCAAAGGAATGAAGGTATGAGAGTGTTTGGAAGTATTATAGTCAAAATAGGATTTTGAGTTTGAGAGGATTTTGCACTAATGATTTTCTTAATTTCTTGCTAATTAACACAAATGAGACCCTATATATAGAAGTTGGGCAAATTATGACCATTTAGGACATGTAGAGTTTTATTAGAATTATTTAAAAACAATTTAGAAATTTTAACCTTGTTTAAGCCTTTTAACTTCGGTAAAAAAAAATATACAACCCGAGAGTTTTCGGGCGGCTGAACCTTGGTTCGGTCGCCTGAATAGACTTAGTTAAAAAATCAACTTTTGAACATTCAGGTGCCCGAGTCTAGGTTCGGTTGGGTGACCCAAGGAGAAAATCATTCTGTCAGAGTTTTGGTCGCCTGGTCTATACTTCGGTTGACCGAACTCAAGTGTTCAGTCACCCAAGGGTAAAATGAAAGTGAGGTTCGGTTGGCTGAGTTGGTGAGAACGGTTAGCTCAGCAGTTCGGTCACCCATGGACGGTGCGGTCAAATATGTTCAGCCGCCCAAATCCAAGTCAACATGTTGATTTTTCCATGGTTCGGGTGCCCGATGATTTTTGAACACAAAGGGTTCGGTCGCCCAACCTCTCTCAGAATTGCCTATTAGGTCAAATTTATTTCAATTCAATCCCCTAACGGTGCAAGTGATTATGGGGACTATTTTGTGCACTTGTGTAGAGACCTACGGTCTCTCTAAGGTCTATGAGCTTACAATTTGCCTATATGCATGATATGTAGAGATTTATTACAGACCTTTTTCCCTAATTACTATTACATACCCAAATTGAATAATAATGAATTACAACATAAAATGATCTTCAAGGTTTTCATGCTTTACTTCATGTGTCATCAAAGTATTTGCGAATATAAACCTGCACATAAACTAGATAGTCATCACATACTCGAGTATTTGTCATTATCAAAACCGGGTGTGACCTATGAGGTCAACAGGGAATTTATTGCACTAGAGCTAACTTGCAACATTTCGTAATCTATTTCTCTTGTCTCTTTTTCTTCCTTAGGTACCTCTTTTCCATCCACTAGTTTGGTAGGGATTAAGTCACCATGTGTGACAACCTTTCATGCCTTCCAATCCATTGTTTGAAGGTACCTCTTTTCCATCCTTAGGTACCTCTTTTCCATCCACTAGTTTGGTAGGGATTAAGTCACCATGTGTGACAACCTTTCATGCCTTCCAATCCATTGTTTGAAGGTAGATTCTCATACGTTGTTTCCAAAAGGGAGGATTGACCCTCTCCAAAGGGAGCTACTCCTATGTGTGCCATCTAGATCTTTATAGCTTCTAATTAAGATTTGTTATAACAAGGCTCTGATACCAATTGAAAGTGAAATAGTTATCCGTAGAGGGGGGTGAATTGGGTTATTTAAAAATTTTAGTTCCTTTTATAGATTCTTGAATTACTTGTTTAATACACACAACAAAGCTTTAATGATTCAATCAATTCACAACCAGTACTAAACACACCATAAGTTAAAAAAAAAAAAAAAAAAAAACTTCAACAAATATTTAACCAATTAATAACTCAAAATAACCAATCAACATACTCAATCAATCACAATTTATAGCACTTATGCGAATTCAGCTTTTGCAAATTTTTTCTTTGTTAGCAGCCCTGTGAGTAGTTGCAAGCCCTATTTTGAATGAAATTATTTGCACTCTCTTAATTAAGATTTTCTCAAACAATTAACCAACGTACTCCCTTTTTGGGTTTTCTCAAAAGGTTAATTAAAGCGTACTTTTCTTTTATTAAGAGTCTTCTTTTTATTTCAGAATTATTCCCTACAGCCTGCACTTAGCATACAACACAAAGTATAAATGTAACGACCTGCTTAATTTATCAAATAATAAGCATATTTAAATATATGATCAACCCAACCTATGAGCAATGGGGATAGACCAGCTATAAACAGCGAAAACCTAAGCAGCAGTAAGTATAAAACTACAATCATCCAACCATAAAACATAATACCAGAGTCTACTTACACCAAAATAACATACATATATTTTCAATCTCCCATAACATTCCAAATACAACTAGGACCTCAGAACAAAATAATCCTGATCCTAGTACAAAATCTTACCCTCTTAGTAGGGTAACTCAACGGCGACCATGACCAGCCGGTCTCTTAGGGTCCCCTAAAAAATTAATTAAATTCAGGGGTGAGAAACTTCTCAGTAAAGAAAAATAAACTAAATACAGTTGTGTGGCAACATGAACATTTAATGCAATTATACATATACCATACATTTTATATATCTATAAACATTCGTCATATCGTACTGAATAATTATATACTTTCATATTTGCTAATAAATCATATCGCTCATAAAACGTCTTTTGTAGCTGATAATACTGAAAGCATACCCAGGATGAATAGTTGGCTAGTTTCATGTATTAACTCCCATGACGAGTTGTGCAGCCCGAAGGTGGGACCCGACAATGGCTGGCCGACCACTGCCGAGTCAAAAATGTCTGTACGTACAATGGGCCTGCCACACCCTGGTCTGGACTTCCAAGTGGATGTCTACAACTCTACACTGAAAGCCACATCGACTATCCATCTCCCACCCCCTCGTGGGGTGGTTAGCACAAATATGAACATTGATATCTGATTTATATAGCTACGGTACCGAGCTCTAGAAACTGAACTAAAGTAACATCCGGGATCTGATAACATATAATACATGATATTATAGCATTTTTCATAATTTCATAAATACAGCCTCGTGCCAAAAATCATTTCAAAAATACGGCCTCGCGCTGAACATCATTTCCTAAATATGGCCTCGCGCCGAACATTTCATAAATACAACCTCGCACCGAAAATCATTTCATATATATATATATATACACGGCCTCGCGCCGAAATCATTTCATACATGTCATTCTGAAAATAAATCAATTATCATGTACTTATCAAAATCATCATAATATACTGTATCTTTTCATAACTCTTGAAAATTTGTCATATCATTACTCTTCATGAAAAGTAACATTCATGTCATACAAAGTTGAATAATTTCGTACATTTCATTTTAAAATTACATTTTTCGTATAATAGCAGTATTTTCCTAGTAACACACATTTTCTCAATAATATTCAAATAACATGCATGCTTTCCTAAAAATTAATTTATCGATAAATAATAATAATACACGTCTGTTGACCTTATAGGTCACACCCTGGTTTTGATAATGATAAATACAATTGTATTTAATAAATATCTAGTTCATGTGCAGGTTCATATTAGCATATCTTCAGTGGCACGTGAAAAGCTTAAAGACTTGAAGACAATTTCATACTCTTAATTGTAATAGTTTTTAAATGAAATTTGTCTATAATAGTAATTAGGGTTTTCAGTTTGTAATAAACTCACACACATCACATGCATGATTAAATTTGTAAGCTCAAACCGAACCATAGAAAGACCTTAGGGAAGGTCGACCGACACCGGATTTTTTCGGTGACTTCAAATTGGACCCCAAGTGACCTTAGGACACTCACCTTTGCACTTGTATGTAATAGGCACTTGAATAGGGTTTATATGTTGCAAGAAGGGACCGAAATGCACACTTGGTGCACTTTCGGTCGACCGGCCAAAACAGTTCATTCTTGGCCTGGTCGACCGAAACCGGTCCGGGTCAACTGTTTGACCCAGGCCCGGTCGACCGAGCCCTTATAGGTCATTTGACCTCGGTCGACCGAACCTCCTGGGAGTCAACTCTTTGACCTCCCGGTCGACCGACCAGATTTGTACTCCAACTACCTGGTCGACCGAGGGGTCTTGGGAGAATTCCCAACGGCCTGGTCGACCGAGCCCTGTAGTTCAAAAAGGCCCCGGTCGACCGAACCTCAGAAATTTGGCAAATCGCCCTCTCCGGTCGACCGAGCCACTCAGTTCAAAATTGCCCTGGTCGACCGAGCTACTTGAGTCCTGGTCGACCGAACCAGTTCTGGTCGACCGGACCTCTCGGGTTGGTCCTATTTTTACCGCGGTTAATAATTTTTTAAACAGGGTTAAATTGTCTTAAGTGTAATTAAACTTTTCCAATAATCCCTAATAAGTCCCCAACGGTCAAAATTTTTAGTATGTCTATATATACTCCTTCATTTGGTGGATTAAGTAGCGATTAACAAAAAGATTAAGAAATCCTCTCTCAAGCAAAAATCATTCTATCTTACTCCTCATTGCTTACATCTTTGAAAACCAACTCAAGCTTACCTTCTTCATCCATCCATATTATTTGTAAGTGTATTGAGCATTGTTATCTAGAGGTTTGCTCTCCATATTGTTGCATAATTGAATCGATCTTTTGAGAGCATAACCTAAGTTTTCTTAGGAGGCTTTGCCAATAAGCCTACCCTAAGAAAGACTTGTGGTGACATCCCAAGTATTGCATTCTCATTGCAATATCTTAGGAAGTTCGTTTTTGTCTGGGGATTGCAAAAACACTTTCAAACGTATTCGAATATCTTGTGGAGTTCATGTTGATATATTTGTGAAAATATATTCGTGTGTGTGATATATTAATCTTTGTGGTATTATTTATACAAGTATATACATCATTTGCCAAAAACAAAGATTATTTATTTTGCCATCTAAGCATATACACATTCATATGATTGACACATTCTATTGAGTGATTTTATTGAGGCTTGTTTAATACTCTGTGTGAGGGAATTTGATTGAACACTCTAAGATACACGGATTTTTATTGACACTCTCACGTACTCACTACATTGATAGAAAACATTTTTGAGAGTTAATCTGCTTAGACTACATTGAGCTTACATTATTAAATCATCTGTGGTGTTTGTATTTGTGCGCATTGGTGGTACAAATCTGCTTTACGTGAAAGTACTCTTGTATTGTACCCTTGATTGTATATCTGAGAGATTCCAGGCGTGGCCTGAGGGAGCGGTAATCCAGCCCGGTAAGGATTGGTGTAAAGGTTGAGGTCAGCCCTGTGGTAATTTGACCTGATTTGTATAGGTGCCGCTCCACCCGTTTAAGTGAGCAAGTTATTGTGATAATCCTTGTGCTAGTTAGCCAAGGCGGGGACGTAGGCAGTTGGCCAAACCTCGATAACATATCTGCATGTCATTTGCTCTTTACTGCTTTCTGGTGCTTGTATGGTTGTTTAGATTGCTTTACTAAATTCCTGGTACTTTTACATTACTTGCACTAGATTGACCCTAGGCTTGTGAACATACAGCTGCTAGGAGGAATACCTAGGAGATAAAATTTAAAAATACTAATTCACCCCCCCTCTTGGGATCACGGTAAAGCTAACAACGTCGAAAATAACTGCTTTAGTTTATTCCCTTACCTGGCAACTAAAAGGCCCACATGAATTCCTGGACTCACACCTGTAGGATTTCCTAATCAATACCCTGAAAAAGAAAACTCTAAGTACTAAACTTCAATATTTTCACGTGAATATCATTTCCTATAACTATGAAAAGACCAAATTCGACATAAAAAGCCTTACCTTGATTCGAGGACGAATTTCAACTTGCTCCTACCAATGATCTGCTCCGGTAAAAATGGAGAGAACTTCTCCAAGAGCATCGTGGTGGCTTCATATCGTCGAACCGGCAAAAATCCGGCCCAAAATCAAAGAGAGAGAAGAGAGGAACTGTAGAGGAGAGAAAGGGTAAGAAGATTTTTTATTTTTCTACGTTTAATCCGAGTTTTACACTATTTATACTAGCAGCTTCGTCAACGAGCCACGTCACCTCATTGACGAGGTCAATAGTAATTTCATCGACGAGCTCTTTCCTTCATCAACAAAATTTAGAGTCGCCCAAAAAACCTCTCGGTATTTTCTCATCAACGAAACTTGTCTTCGTCAACAAGACCTTTTTGTACCCTTGTTGACGAGTCCCCTGCTTTCGTTGACGAGGACCTGATATATTCTTTGTTCATTACTTCCCAAAATGCAATGTCTTCGACGAACGCAAAGCGTTTGTCAACGAAATCGACTGCCTCCTTCTATTACTATTTCCATTTCCCTCCCTCTTTATTATTTAAATGTCATAATTTTTCCGGGTCATTACATTCTCCCCTCCTTATAAAATTTCATCCTCAAATTTTACTATTCACGTGATTGATCGTCCCTTAAAGTAAAAATGGTCTACTTATTTTATTACTTACCCTCACTTATGATGGAGGAATATCGTGGTTACATTCCAAGTCCTGAGAGATTACGTATACAGAAAGAAAATTTCCCCCAAAACCGAAATACCACTTACTAACAAAAGTATTACATGTACCTGCAGAAAAAATATTACACATTTATTCACATTTCTTAATCACACATGGACTTTTTGGAATAATTGCGGGTATTTCTATCTAATTTGTTCCTCGAGCTCCCAAGAAGCCTCTTCTATTGCATGATTCCTCCATAGAACCTTTACCAGAGGAATCTTCTTATTATGTAGTTCCTGTTCCTTTTTGTCCAGAATCTGCACTGGTACCTCCTCAAAAACTAGCAAATCACTGAGCTTTAACTCACCATAACTGATAATGTAAGAAGGAGCTGGGACGTATTTCCTCAACATGGATACGTGGAATACGTTGTGCATCCTGGATAGTGTAGGTGACAAAGCTAGCCTATAGGCCACCAACCCCATTTTCTCTAAAATCTCAAACGGATCGATAAACCTAGGGCTAAGTTTACCCTTTCTACCAAACCTCATAAACCCTTTTAACGGAGTTATCTTAAAAAATACATGATCACCCACATCAAACTCCAAATTGCTGCTGCGATTGTCGACATAACTCTTCTGTCGGCTCTGAACTGCACTGATTCTATCCCTAATGAGCCGAACTTTATCATACGCCTGTTGTACGAGCTCTGGCCCCACAACTCATCGCTCACCCATCTCGTCCCAAGACAAAGGAGATCGACACCTCCTACCATACAATGCCTCAAATGATGCCATACAAATGCTGGCCTGAAAATTGTTATTATACGCGAACTTTACTAGCAGCATAAACTGAGTTCAACTACCCCCAAAATCTAAAACACACACTCGGAGCATATCTTCTAGTATCTCTATTGTCCTCTCAGTCTGCCTATCTAACTAAGGATGGAATGTCGTGTTAAACGATAGCTAAGACCCTAAAGATTCCTGCAAGCTTCTCCAGAACCATGACATGAAATGCGGATCTCGATTTGACGCTATGGATACTGGCACCCCATGAGAACGAATTGCCCCCTGAATGTAAATCTCTACTAAACGATTAAGGGAATAACTTATCTTGATAAGGAGAAAATGGGTGGTCTTAGTCAACTGATCTACTATCACCCAAATCGCATTCTGGCCATGTGATGTCGACGGCAACCCTGACACAAAATCCATGGATATATGATCCCACTTCCACTCTAGGATAAATAATGGCTGCAACTGACCCGTTGGCCTCTGGTGCTCAGCATTTACCTGCTGGCATGTTAAGCACTAGGCTACATACTTGGCAATCTCTCTCTTCATATACTCCACCAATAAAACTATCGCAAATCCCTGTACATTTTCATACTACTGGGATGGATTGTATACAAAGATCTATGAGCCTCCTCTAAAATAGTCTTTCTAATGTTAGTATCGGCAAGAACGCATAATGTGTAATGGAACTGCAATGCTCCATCATCTGCAATACTGAATTCCTCCCCCTTACCACTTTGCACTCTGTCCATTACCTCTGCTAATTCTAGGTCTTCTTTCTGGGTAGCTTTAATTCTTTCCTGCATAGTAGGTTGTACCACTAGACTGGAAATATATACCTGTGGGTTACTCTCAACCAACTCGATGTTAAGTCTCTCCAGATCCATCATGATTGGATGCTAGATCTCCATAGCCCTCAACGCCGATTCCCCATATTTCTTGCTCAGTGCATCAGCTGCCACATTTGCTTTCCCTAGGTGGTAACTAATAGTACAATCAAATTCTTTAATCAACTCTAACCACCTTCTCTATCTCATATTTAATTCCTTCTGAGTGAAGAAATACTTTAAAATCTTATGGTCGAAGAAAATCTCACATTGCTTGCCGTACAAGTAGTGCCTCCAAATCTTCAATGCGTGTACCACTACAGCCACCTCAATATCATGGGTAGGGTAGTTCTTCTCATATTCTTTCAACTATCTGGACGCGTACGCAACCACCCTGCCATGCTGCATTAATACACAGCCAAGTCCCTTCAGGGTCACATCAATGTAGATAATATAAACCTCACCCCCAGACGGGATGATCAGTACTGGAGCTGTGACATACCTCTACTTCAATTTCTAAAAACTCTGTTCATAACTATTGTCCCATTCAAATCTAGCATTCTTCCTAGTCAATTGTGTTAGAGGCCGTGATAAAACTGAGAACCTCTCAACAAAACGACGGTAATATCCAGTTAACTCCACAAAACTTCTGATCTCTTGGACGTTCCTCAGTCTAGCTCAATTCACTACCACCTCAATCTTACTAAGATCAATAGAAATTTCGTCTCCTGAAATAACATGCCCCAAAAACACAACTTTTTGAGTCAGAAGTCATATTTACTAAATTTTGCATACAACTTCTTTTCCCTGAGCATCTGCAAAACCTACCTCAAATGTATCTCGTGCTCCTTATAGCTCCTCGAATAGACCAATATATCATCAATAAAAACAACTACAAACTGATCTAAATATGGATGGAAAATCCTATTCATCAAATCCATAAATATCGTAGGAGCATTCGTTAGACCAAATGGCATAACAAGGAACTTGTAATGCCTATATTTGGTTCTAAAAGTCGTCTTTGATACATCTTCTGCTCTCTCCTTTACCTGATGGTAGCCTGACCTAAGATCGATCTTAGAATACACTCATGTACCCTGGATCTGGTCAAACAAATCATCTATACGGGTTAGAGGATACTTGTTCTTGATTGTCACTTTATGAATCTCCCTATAATCTATGCACATCCTCACAGACCCATCTTTCTTCTTCATGAACAGTACTGGAGCTCCCCACGGAGATACACTAGGTCGTATAAAACCCTTATCAAGCAAATCCTGCAACTAATCTTTCAATTTTGCCAACTCTGCTGGCGTCATTCGGTACGGGGCTTTAAAGATCTGTGCTACACGTGGGAGTAGATCAATAGGGAAATCTACCTCACGATTAGGTGGCAGACCTGGTAATTCATCTGGGAACACATCTATAAATTCTTTCACCACAGGCATATTGATAAGATTCAATTCATTTTCTAACATTTCATTCAAAAAAGCCACAAATCCCTGACAGCTACTCTTGAGCAGCCTCCTCGCCTAAACAGCTGAGACAATCTGAGGTAAAGATTGCACTCGTGACCTATAAATCTGAATTCTAGTTTCCCTAAAGGTCTGAATGTCACTTCTCTTGCACAACAGTCTATACTGGAAAAATTAGCTGTTAGCCAATCTATGCCAAAAATAATATCAAACCCATGCTAGCACTACCAAATCAGCAAATAGAATCCTCCCTTGAACATTAACTGGACAACCACAGAGTACCTTACTACATCTCACCGCTGACCCGGTCGGCATAGCTACTAATGATTTAACATCTAATGTCTATGTTTCAGCCCCACATAATTTAACACATCCCAAAGATACAAATAAGTACGTAGCCCCTGAGTCAAATAGTGCAATAAATTTAAATGAAAATATATTAATCGTACCTGTCACCATGTCGCCGGCCACCTCAGCATCACCCGGCGTTAGAGCAAAGACCCTAACTAGAGCCATATTCCTCTCCTGGCCTCCACGTGGTGCCTGGTAGCCTCCTCTAGCAGGTCTATGAGCAGGAGCAACACCAATCTGATCCTAACACTCCCTCATCATATGTCCTGGCTCCCCATACCGGTAGCAGACACCTCACCTGGCACGACACTCCCCCAAGTGTCTCTTCCCACAAGACGTGTAAGCTGGAGATGGCTGCACACCCTAGAAATCGTGATTCCCGGTCTCCTGCCTCCGATCGCTGTAATAGCCACCTCTCTTCCATGAACCATGGCCGACTCCTTGCTAGGAACTGGAAGGTGTAGATCTCTTCTTCTGCCTCTACTCCTCATCCTCTAACCGCTCTCCAATCTCTGCTATAGTGGCTCTATCAACCATATCAGCAAAATCCTTCAACTTCAGTATCGACACCTACTTATAAAATTCTCTCCTCGGACCTCTCTCAAACTGTCGTACCTTCTTTGCTTCATCTGGTATGATTTATGGGGCGAAGCGATATAATTCAATGAACCTCGCTACATACTGTTGCACGGTATGTTGTCCCTGCTTCAGATTTAGGAACTCCTCAATCTTCGCTTCCCTTAGCTGGGCTAGAAAATACCTGTCGAAGAATGTCTCCTTTAACCACTCCCATGTCATGTCCACACGTACAGTCCTCTACTGCTCTAAAAGTTTCACCGCCGTCCACCACCTCTTAGCCTCCCCAATTAGTCTGTAGGTTGCAAACAACACCCTCCGCTCCTAAGAATACTGCAGCACTGCAAATATTTTCTTTATCTTCTGTACCCATATTTCAGCAACTGCAAGATCCGTTCCTCCTGAGAAAGTCAGAGGATTCATCTTAATGAATTTCTCGATTGAACTATCGTGGCCTGCCGATGGACCCCCCTGTTCCCTCGAGCTCCTGGCAATTTTGGCTATGACTTGCTGTGCCACATTATGCAAAATCGCATCCGAATCATTGCCGCAGCGCTTGAGGGCCCAGCACCCACATTCCCACTGGCATGGACACTACTTCCACCAAGGTCCATCCTGAAAACAAATAACTTAACTTAGAACCCCTTCACTATACATATCACCCAACCAATATAGTATTTACTCCTAAATAATTCATCTCTCCTGATCTCAATTCAAGTTCAATCCGGCAACCTAGATACCCAATCCGATGATATTTTACCATGACTTTCTTGAAATCGTCATCCTAGGAAAAACACACAAACCACCACGAAAGTCTTGCATCTAGACTACAAAACCAAACCCCAAATTCCCTTATCCTATACTCTAGTATTATTACTGTTGCACTCTAGAGTCTACAGAACGTAGTATCCTAGGCTCTGATATCAAACTGTAACGACCTGCTTAACTTATCAAATAATAAGCATATTTAAATATATGAGCAACCCAACCCGTGGGCAATGGGGATAGACCAGTCATAAACAGTGGAAACCTAAGCAGCAGTAAGTATAAAATTACAACTATCCAACCATAAAACATAATACCAGAGTCTACTTACACCAAAATAACATACATATATCTTCAATCTTCCATAACATTCCAAATACAACTAGGATCTCACAAAAAAATAATCCTGATCCTAGTACAAAATCTTACCATCCAAGTAGGGTAACTCAACAAACTCAACGGTGGCCACAACACGCCGATCTCTCAGGGTCTCTTGAAAAATTAATTAAATTTGGGGGTGAGACACTTCTCAGTAAGAGAAAATAGACTAAATAAAGCTATGTAGCAACATGAACATTTAATGCAATTATACATATATAGTACATTTTATATATCTGTAAACATTCGTCATATCGTACTAAATAATCATATACTTTCATATTTTCTAATAAATCATATTGATTATAAAACGTCTATTATAGCTGATAATACTGAAAACATACCCAAGATGAATAGCTAGCTGGTGTCATGTATTACCCCCCATGACGGGTTGTGCAGCTTGAAGGCGGGACCCGACAGTGGCTGGCCGACCACTGCCGAGTCAAAAATGTTTGTTAGTATGATGGGCCCGCCACACCTTGGTCCGGACTGTCAGGTGGACGTCTACAACTCTATACTGAAAGCCACATCGACTATCCATCTCCCAGCCCCTCATGGGGTGGTTAGTACAAATTTGAACATAGATATCTGATCTATATAGCTACGGTACCGAGCTGCTGAGACTGAACTAAACTAACATTCGTGTTCTGATAACATATAATACATGATATTATAGAATTTTTCATAATTTTATAAATACGGCCTAGCGCCGAAAATCATTTCATAAGTACGGCCTCTTGTCGAAAATCATTTCATAAATATGGCCTCGTGTCAAACATTATTTCGTAAATATAGTCTCGCACTGAACATTTCATAAATACGGTCACATGCCGAAATCATTTCATATATATATATATACGGCCTCACGTCAAAATCATTTCATACATGTCATTCAGAAAATAAATAAATTATCATGTACTTATCAAAATCATCATAATATACTGTATCTTTTCATAACTCTTGAAAACATGTTTTATTCGTAAAATTTGTCATATCATTACTTTTCATGAAAAATAACATTCATGCCACACAAAGTTGAATAATTTTGTACATTTCATTCTAAAATCACATTTTTCTGTATAATAGTAGTATTTTCCCAATAACACACATTTTCTCAATAATATTCAAATATCATGCATGCTTTCCTGAAAATTAATTTACCGATAAATAATAATAATAATATGCGTGGAAAATAACTGCTTTAGTTTATTCCCTTACCTGGCAACTAAAAAGCCCCTATGAATTCCTGGACTCACACCCGTAGGATTTCCTAATCAATACCTTAAAATGAAAACTCACAGTACTAAACTTAAGTATTTTTCACATGAATATCATTTCCTATAACTATAAAAAGACCAAGGCATAAAAAGCCTTACCTTGATTTGGGGATGAATTTCAACTTGCTCCCACCAATGATCTCCTCTAGTAAAAATGGAGAGAACTTCTCCAAGAGCATCGTAGTGGCCTCAGATCGTCGAACCGGCGAAAATTCGGCCCGAAATTGAAAAGAGAGGAGAGAGGAACCGTGGAGGAGAGAGAGGGTCAAAATATTTTTAATTTTTCTACGTTTAATATGAGTTTTACACTATTTATACTAGTAGCTTCGTCGACAAGCCACGTCACCTCGTCGATGAGGTCAATAGTAATTTCGTCGACGAGCTCTTTCCTTCATCGACGAAATTCAGAGTCGCCCCAAAAACCTCTCGGTATTTTCTTATCGACGAAACTTGTCTTCGTCGACAAGGCCATCTTGTACCCTCGTCGACGAGTCCCCTGCTTTCGTCGACGAGGACCTAATAATTTTCTTGGTTTATTACTTCCCAAAATGCAACGTCGTCAACGAACACGAAGCGTTCATTGATGAAGTTAGCTGCCTCCTTCTGTTACTATTTCCATTTCCCTCCCTTTTTATTATTTAAATATAATAATTTCTCCGGGTCATTACAATAAACGTGCTAAAATTAAAGAGTTAGGGAAAGAAGAACACCGAGATTTTACGAGGTTCGGTTTATGGGCCTACGTCCTAGTCTTTGGCCAATACCACCAAAGGATTCCACTATTTGCACTCCTTTCTGGATGGAGTAAACCTTTTACAATTCCCTTTTTTATAGGCAGAGATTCCTCTTCAAGCGATACCCAACACTTGGTTACAAAGATCCAAAAACCCTAAATCGTCTACAAGACAAGAAACAAGAGAAGAGAACTTGTGTAAAAAAGACACTCTCAAATAGAGTAGATTCGTGCAACAATCAGCACAATATACTTCAATGTAAATTCAATATAAAGTAATTAAAGCTCAATGAAATTATATCACCGAATTAATCTTCCTTTGATTGAAATATTCAGACTTTGAAAGCACAATTTTGGTGTGAAGATCAGCAAGAACTCAGTAGTGGAAGCAGCAAGATGTGAACAAGTAAGCTTTGGAGAGTTGAAAGCGCTTGAGAGTATTAGATTGCTGAAAATATTTCTTGGTGACTAAAATCCTTGTCTTGGGGGCTATTTATAGAGTTTAAAAAGTTAATTCCTTACTCCTTAAGTTTACTTGGAGTGTTGGTCAAGTTTACAAAAATATTGGAGCCCAAGAAACCAATTGTAAAAATTTTCCCATTAGTATTTTTAAAGTTCCTCCAAGCGGGAGTCGCTTGGCACGATAAGGCAAGTGCCTATCACAATTGTTTCTGAAATTCAAAATATTGGCAGTCGTATGTCAAAACACAGGCAGGTGCCTCAGATGACAAGGCAGGCGCCTAGCACCTTTCTATCTGCCAGTTCTTAAAAAACAAATATAGGCAGTCGCCTGGGAGTTTTGGGCAAGCGCCTGGGCTTTCAAAAACATTGTTTTTTTAGGTTTTGACTTTGAAAAATCTTTTCATTTGAGACCTTCATTATTTTTAACTCTAGAAAATATATTTCAAGGTCTTTGAAAAATGGTTTCTTAAGATTTTAATTTATCCTAAAAAGCTTCAATCCATTTTATATTGAACTTTACTTGAAGGACTTACGTAAAGACTTCTTAAGACTATAAATTCTTCAGCACTTGGAGTCTTCATGCACTTAGAATCACTTAGAATCACTCGAAGGCACTCTCACCAAGTTTGATTTATCAAAAGAATAATAATGGGTGAGTGTATAGGCTTTGTATTGGAAGAATAAGCTTTGAAAATTTGAGAGGATTTTTCTTTTAATTGAATTGCTAATCCTTGCTTAATCTTGCAAATGAGGTCATATATATAGATAAGCCAAGAATTTTGGCCGTTGGGGACATTAGGGGAATTATTAATTTTTTTTAAATGAGTTTAATAAAAATAACCATGTTTTACCTCAATTAACCCTTGGTAAAATTTGGCCAACCCAAGAGTTTCAATTGACTAAGCCATAGGTTCAGTCGCCCAAAGAAACACATGAGAAAGAGTGAATTCTCCATGTTCGGGTGCCCGAAAACATGTTCGGTCTGCTGGCCAAGGCAATTTTCCAATCTACTCAAGGTTCGATCACCTGGTCTTATGTTCGGTCTGCCGAACTTACACTTTCGGTCGCCCAAGGTCAAAATGACCGTGAAGTTCAGGCACCTAGGTTATTGGAAAAATCAGGATTAAATGTTCGGTTGACCGAGAACACTAAGTTCTTTTTAGTTCGGTTGCCCAAAGTCAAGTCAACAATTTTACTTTGTCAATGTTCGGTCGATCGAGGCAATTTCAATGCCAAGGTTCGGTCACCTGAATCCTTAATATTTTAACACCTAAGTCTTATTTTTGAAAATTGATTTTCCCAAACAGCATATATGATAATGGGGACTTTCCTAAGTGCTTGTGCAAGGACCTAGGGTTGTTCCAAGGCCTTTTTGAGCTTATGGTTCCTATATGCATGATATGCATAAATTATTATAGATTGTGGCTTAAATAGATATTACAGACCCAAATTGAATGAAATATAAATTACAACAAATAAATATGTTGGGTCTTCATTTTCTTCAAGTCACCACTTGCTTTCATATAACTTAGCAATATGATCCTGCACACAAATTCAAAAATCATTAAATACCAAAGTATTTGTCATAATCAAAATAGGATATGACCTATATGGTTAACAAATTCTCTCAAATTATTTGTGCTTCATACTGTCACTCTAACATTTTCAAGCAAGAAAATTTATACTCTCTTTATTATTCTTTTGAAAAATCATTTTTAAGAGAGCTTTGATTTTCTTTTACTTCTTTCATTTGCACATTGATTGCATTTTAGGGTTGTTTAAGATTCATTGATTTGGGCATTTATTCTATCATCTTAAAGCATTTACTCTCACTCACTCTTCGTTTTGAAGATCATTTGTGAGAGTTAGCTTAGAGTTTCTCCACTTATTTTTCTTGATAAATATTTGTTGGATAAACTTCATATAAGCTTGTGAATCTTTGTGCACATCTATTACCAGATTCAAAAGCTCACTTGTGCTTATTTGCAAAAAACTTTTTGAGCAAAAACCCTAACCTCCCTTGAACTATTATTTTTGAATATCATCTGTCAGAAAATCACTTAGGGGTTTAAGATCTTTGAAAACATATATTGCATATTTTATTATCAAAATCAAAGATCAAATACTTGTGTCTTCTCTCATTTATTCCATATAAATAATTTTTAGAGAGGAATCCTAAATATTCTATTGAGCATAAATCCCATCATATAAGTGTGCATTGATCTTCATATTCTACATCTTTGCTTATTTAAGAAGTATTTACTTGTACGAAAAGAAATTTTTTTTTTTTTTTGGAGAAACGGTTTGGCTTAGCCCGGTAAGTAAGTTAGGGAGACTCTGCCCTATAAATAGAATCGGTTTGGCTCCACCCTCGTAAGTGAGTTAGGGAGACTCCGCCCTGTAAGGAGATTTGTAAATGGCATCACTCCTCCCAGCTAAGTGAGCAAAGTAGTGGAATCTTTCGGCGGTTCGCCCAAGGTGGGGACATAGGTAGGATTGACTAAACCTCGATAAAAATATTGTGTATGCCTTCTCTTCCCTACTCTATTTAATTTTCGCACTTTAATTTCTATACATGTATGTTTGATCATTTATTGCATTGATTTCTTTACATACATGCTCTAAATATTTGTAGGATTTGAGATTTTATAGAAAGATCATAGATTGTGTAATACTGCTTGTGGATCTTAAAAGTAGGGGTAAATTGACCTAGAATTTTTTAAATACCCTATTCACCCCCTCGTGGGAATACACCATTCCTGTCAATCTCTTTTTCCACCTTCAAGCCACTTTATGAGTGATTACTTCGAAAAATAGTTTTTCATTATTTAAACTTGAAAAGGTTATAGTTTTATTGTGGGAAAATTATAAATCCACCTTCAAATATGTTATTTGAGGACTTGGAGAATATCCAAAAGTCACATTATGGATGCATGACTCCAAAAAGGTTTTGAAAAACTTTTCAAAAACTTGAGAACTTCAATAAGATTTGAGCGAACTCATTTTTAAAATGAGAAGTTTGGGTTTTTATGGAAAAACCATAAAAAAGCTCTAATCAAACAATATTCAGACTCGACCAACTACACTCTAATGAGTGTAGAGACTCAAAAACACTAAGAATCCCAAAGAAAAACATGAAAAAGTTCCAAAAAAAAAGCACTTTCGGGATTTGGCAGTCAATTACTTGTAAAGGATTGTTGACCACCTAGTAGCCCAACGACTATGTTTTCAAAAAGGTGTAGAGCGGTTGACCGCTTGAATAAAATGATCAACTGGCTGCAAACTAATTTCATGAAAACATTGCATTTTTTTATTCTTAAAACATGTTTTTTTATTCATGGAATTGAAGTAAAAACATCCTAACACCACCAACATGCAAATATTAACATAAATTTATAACAAAAACATAACATATCTAATCATAAATATTTAATAGCATCCTTACATCTCATATATAACAACTCATGAAAATGAATAAAAAATAATGAAGAGATGGTTTAGGTATTGACCTTAATAAAGAATTTGCTTAAGTAAATCAAGCGAAGAATCCTTCTATTTCAAATACACCCTCTAAGTGCCAAAAACCAAAGATGAGATGTAATCATCCCTCTTCTCTTATTCAATTAATCTCTCAATTTAATTCTATGGGTCTTACAAGGCTTAAAATCTTGTTTTGGTACTAACAAAAAGTGGAACTTAACATATTGGTGTGAGTAATTTTATTTCAAGGCTCACATATGAGAAAGTAAGGTCAAAGTACTCACAAGATCAAATGAAACTTAAAAGAGTCAAAGCACGGATTTAAAAATGATATTTTAAAACTTGAAGAAAATGAGGAGATGGATGATTTATTGAAAGCCAAATAAAAGTTAAGAAGTCAAAAGAGTCAAAGAAAAGCAAAGTGAGAGAGCTCAAAGAAAGATAAAGCATGAAGACTCAAGTACCTAGAATGTGAAAAGTCTTAGAAGTCTTTATGTAAGTACTTTAATGTTTAAATATCGTTTGAAATATTTTGAAACTCTTTAGGGGATATATATATGAACTTAGAGACCTATTTTAAAATCTAGGAAAATGTTTTATAAAAAATAAAAACAAGGCAAGAGAGCAAAGCATATTTTTGAAATGAAAATAAAAATCAGAAAGTATATTGTTCAGAAGACTGATGTAATTGATCAAAAGACTTAAGTGTCAACTTCAGAAAACTAAACTTTAAGCACAGTCATTCGAAGAATTACTTCAGAAGACCGAAGATTTAGTTTAGTCATTTGAAGATTTTTTAGTGAAAAATAGAAACTGACATAAGCATATTAGAAGACTGAACTCTGACTTTTGTTGTTTGAAGTCAAAACTTCAAAATTCTGAACCCCGAGATCAGACGTCTAACCCTGTGTCCAGTTCAATATTTTCAAAGTGTTGAGGGACTTCATTCGTCTAACCCTGATACTTCAGAAGACCGAACACTGTTAACAGGAAAATTTTTTAAATGTTTTAAATTTTAAATATTAGTTGCTTGTGCCTTAAAATTTCTAAAAACTTGGGAAATACTCCAAGTAAACTTGGGCAACACGAAAACAGTTTTGAAAGTATATAAATACATGGCTTTGCAAATCAAAACACACGAAAAATTGAAAAATCTGACTGATAAACTGAAAGCACTCTTGTTCTTACAAAGCTCTCTCTTGCTCACTCATTGCAAAACTCTTTTGTTGAGATATTTTGAAGTGTTGATCTTTCCTCCTCTAAATTCCTACTGCTAATCCTCATCTAAGAAGGATATTGGTGAATTCTATACTTGAGCTTCAATTCTATTTCATATTGATATTTTTACATTTAAGTATACAGTGTTGAACTTGTACTAACCTGCCCTTTTTAGAGAGTGTTTCTTGTACACATAAATTCTTTTTGTTTTTCTTGTAGATTGATGATTCCAAGGATTTTTTGGATCGTTGGCTAAGCGTGGGGTATCACTTAGAGAGGTGTGGCTCTAACCTATTGATGGATTGACTGAGTGTGGGGTATCACTTGGAGAGGCAAGCTCTAGCCTACTAAATAGTGTGTAAACGGTGTTGTTCTTCCCGGAAAAGGAACTAGTTTTAGTGAATCCTTTGGTAGTTTTCCAAAGGCGAGGACGTAGGCTGGGGATAAGCCAAACCTCGTAAAAGACATGGTCACACTCTCTCTTTCCCTTGCTCTTTATTTTCAGCACATATATTAATTGCGTGGATGTTTTAAATTCCTAAATCATATATACTACGTAAATTTGGAAATTAAGTAAACTTAAAGTTGAATTTTGATTTGGGATTGTGAAAATTGAAAAGGAGTACGTTAGTTGATTAATACTTTATGGAAACCTCAAAGGGAGTACGTTGATTGGTTAACACCCAAAGATAAATTAAATAAGAGTTTATTTAAATTCTGAATTTTGGGAAGAGTGTGGATGTTGTGTTAAATATCAAATATAGAAATAAATTACATTCTCTATAGGGCTTACAATTTCATTCACCATAGGGCTGCAAACAAACTAAGCATCTTGATTGAATATTGTGTAGCTAATTGATTGGTTACTTGCATTGTGGTTAATTAGTTTGAGTGGTTGATTGAATGTTTATTTGTTTTATGGTTGTGGATTAGATAAAGAGAATTAAGCTTTTATTATGTGATTGCTAAATCAACGAGAAGTCAAGAATTCATTGAAATAATTAAATTAAGTTAAAGAATTCATAAAAAGTTTTAAAAGAAAGTTTAAAACCCAATTCACCCCCCTCTTGGGACTACACCTTAGTTTTCAATTGGTATCAGAGACAGGTTATAACAAATCCTAACAAGTAGTTATAAAAAGATCTACATGGCACACATTGGAGTAGCTCCCTTTGGAGAGGGTCAATCCTCAACTTGACCACCCATCTTTTATGGTTTGAACTATACTTTTTGGAAATAGCGTATGAGAATATATCTTCAAACTATGAATTTGAAAGCTTGGGAGGTTGTCACGGATGGTGACCTAATTCCCTTTAAACTAGTAGATGAAAAGCAAGTTCCTAGGGAGAAAAAGGATATGACTGACATAGACTACAAAATGCTTCAAATAAATTCAAGTGTCATAAATGTCTTGTATTGTGCTTTAGATGCTAATGAATTCAATAGAGTCGGCTTGCAAATCGGCTAAGGAAATATGGGACAAGCTAGAAGTCACTTACAAAGACACTATAAATATTAGGGATAATAGGATTGATATGCTTGCAAGTGAATATGAAGCTTTTAGGATGAACCTGGATGAATCCATAACTAATATGTTCACTAGGTTCACTCACATAATAAATTCCCTAAATGCCTTAGGAAAAACCTACACTACTTATGAGATGATAAGGAAAATTCTTAGAGGGTTACCACCTATATGAGAACCAAAAGCCGCTGCCATAATGGAAGGAAGAGATTTGAAAAACACCTCCTTAGATGAGCTAATAGGTTCTCTACTCACATATGAAATGTCAATAAATGAAAGGAGTGGAAAAATCAAAACCCAAGAATCTATTGCCTTCAAAACTTCAAAAGAAAACTCCAGTAGTTAAAAAGAGATGGACAAAGATGAACTAGCTTTCATATCTATAAAGGTTCCAAGGATACTAAGAGGGGAAAATAAATTCAAAAGAAAATCTATATTTGAATCAGATGAAGGAGAGGAAGAACAAATTAGAAAAAAGAAATCTAAAAATAAAACTCCTACATGTTATAATTGCAACAAAGTTAGACATATAAAACTAGAATACCCACTACTTAAGAAGGAGTCTAAGACAAAAAACAAAAAGGCCATGAAAGCCACTACTTGGGACAACATGAGTACAAGTAGTTCGGAATGTGAATCAAGTGACCAAGAGGTTGCTTATACTTGCTTCATGGCATGGGATGATGATAAAGAACAATGTTCCTCATCCAAATCGAATAATGAATATGATAGTGATTTATCTAATGAATCAAATAATGAGAGCATACCATCTGATGAAGAACTTCAAAATGATTTATTCAAGGTACATAAGATGCTAATCAAAATAACCAAACAAAACACATCATTGAAAAACAAAAATGATGGAATGACAAAGGAGTTAGAATCTAAAAATCTTACTAAAAATGAAAAAGATTTAAAAATCAAGAAACTAGAAAGCAAAAATGAAAAGATGATAGAAGATCTTTCGATCCCTATCCTCTATGGAATATGAGAAAGACCTATATATTTCTGAATTAGAGGATCAAATCATAAAATTATCTCAAGAATTAGAGAAATCACAAAAGAAAGTTGATGACAAGAAAGATATTGAGATAAATGATCTCAAAAATCAAATTGAAGATAAATAAAAGATTATTTACAACTTCACAAAAGGAAAGGAAAACTTTGACAAAATGATAGGCTCACAAAGGATATCCTTAAACAAAGAAGGCATTGGATTTAATGTGGTTGAAAATAAAAAGAAAAAAAATATATTTACATAGGATATTTTTCAAAAGCATCCAAAGATTATGCTACCTATGCAAGAAAAAGGGTCATATAAAGTTTGAATGTCCATTAAAGAGAAAATGATGTAAGAATTAAACAAGTATGGAGAATATAAGAAACATCACTTATGAAACCTACCGGGCCCAAAAAGGTATGGGTACCTAGATAAAAAGTCTTGTATGAGACAAATAAATAACATGATTGGCCAAAATCATAGGATGATTCATACAAGCTTAAAATAGAGAGTTTTAAAATTTAGAAAGAAAATTCATATGAAAGCAAAAAATCAAGCATATTACATGAATATTTTGATAAGAAACATTTTAAGAATGAGAGATACTTGAAGACAACTTGAGCAACATGACAATGCAAATGAAAATGAAATACATGATGTGCTAATTTGCTATATATACTACATGCATGATCATGACTTGACTCATATTAATAATGTATGGCTCATTATATTGCAAACTTGAGCATGGTTATGAAGCTAAATCTTGATATAAGAAGTATGGAGTTTGAGCATGAGATTATTGAGCATGAGAGCATGAATCTTGATATAACATTAATTTTTGACTATGCATGCTAATAATGAATCAAGTGGATAAATTTGTCTTGTACTGCTCTTTATATTGGTATCCATGAGCTATGAATGATATTTTTGACATCCATTAACTATGCATGATGTGATATTAGCTTTGGTATCTATAAAGTATTTTCGGTATCACATTTTAAAATTTTTAATTGGTATCACAATTTAAAAGGCTCAATTGGTATCACAAATTGATATTTAAGGATGATAAGCATAATTGAACTCATGACCATGTTATGATATTAATGATCTTAACATAATATTGGTATTTAATGATTGCATTCATGAGAACATACAGGAGATGAATCAATATATAAAGGATGGATAATAAACTTAAAAGCATAACTGGTATCAAATCTGAATGTATTAAATTCAAGGGGAGTATTATGACTTATTGCTTGTATTATGTTTCTTCCCAAATTATTAAATTGTAACCATGGAATAAATAATTGGTATCATGAATTATTATGCATGCTGAAGTTTAAAGTACTATACTTTTAATGGTTGCTCATAGCCTTAGTACTTAAAGTCTTACTTTTTTTGATTGATGTCAAAAAGAGGAGAAGTTTTGGGCAAAAATTGAGTATGATATTAAAAATTGGAAGCTTATTGAAAGGATATATCAAAAGGAGAAGAAGTACTTGATATTGATTGATATTGATAGTGAATAATGTGATGAGCATGATAGTAAAAGAGTTTTTGAAATTGATCATGATATTGTTAAGTTTGTCAATATGATGCTTATTGAAAGGGGAAGCCTTCTTAAGGTTTACTCAAATTTTTTCTTCTTATTTGTCATCATCAAAAAGGGGGAGATTGTTGGCCTTACAAGGCTTAAAATCTTGTTTTGATGCTAACAAACAAGTGGAACTTAACATATTTGTGTGAGTAATGTTATTTGAGGGCTCACATATGAGAAAACAAGGTCAAAGTGCTCACAAGATCAAATTAAGCTTAAAAGAGTCAAAGCATGGATTTAAAAATTATATTTTAAAGCTTGAAGAAAATGAGGACATGGATGATTTGTTGAAAGGCAAAGAAAAGTTAAGAAGTCAAAAAATCCAAAGAAAAGTAAAGTGAGAGAGCTCAAAGAACACAAAGCATGAAGACTCAAGTACCTAGAATGTGAAAAGTTTTAGAAGTCTTTATGTAAGTACTTTAATGTTTAAATATTGTTTGAAATATTTTGAAACTCTTTATGGGATATATGTGGACTTAGAGACCTATTTTAAAATCCCGGAAAATGTTTTATTAAAAAAAAAAAGACAAAGCAAGAGAGAAAATCAGAAAGTATACTATTCAGAAGACTGAAGTAACTGATCAAAAGATTAAGTGTCAACTTCAAAAGACTGAACTTTAAGCTCAGTTGTTTGAAGAATTACTTCATAAAATCGAAGATTAAGTTCAGTCGTCTGATGATTTTTTAGTGAAAAATAGAAATTGGCAAAAGCACATGAGAAGACTGAACTCTGACTTCAGTTGTTTGAACTTGAAACTTCAGAAGTCTAAACCCCAAGATTAGACGTCTAACCCTGTGTCCAGTTCAATATTTTCAAAGTTTTAAGGGACTTCAGTCGTCTAACCCTGATACTTCAAAAGACTTAACACTGTTAACAGGCGAATTGTTTAAATGTTTTAAATTTTAAATATCAGTTACTTGTGTCTCAAAATTTTAAAAACTTGGGAAATACTTCAAGTAAACTTGGGCAACACGAAAAAACTTTTGAAAGTCTATAAATACATGGCTTGGAAAATTCACACTAAGAATTGAAAAATCTGATTGATAAACTTAAAGCACTCTTGTTCTTACAAAGCTCTCTCTCTTGCTCACTCATTGCAAAACTCTTTTGTTGAGATATTCTGAAGTGTTGATCCTTCCTCCTTTGAATTCCTACTATTAATCCTCATCTAAGAAGGATATTAGTGAATTCTATACTTGAGCTTCAATTCTATTTCATATTGATATTTTTACATTGAAGTATATAGTGCTGAACTTGTACTAACCTGCTCTTTTTAGAGAGTGTTTCTTGTACATAGAAATTCTTTTTTGTTTTTCTTATAGATTGATGATTCTAAGGATTGTTTGGATTGTTGGCTAAGTGTGGGGTATCGCTTAGAGAGGTGTAGCTCTAACCTATTGAAGGAGTGACCGAGTGTGGGGTATCACTTGGAGAGGTAGACTCTAGTGTGTAAACGGTGTTGTTCCGCCCGGCAAAGGAACTGATTTTAGTGAATCTTTTAGTGGTTTACCAAAGGGAGGACGTAGGCTGGGGATAAGATGAACCTCGTAAAAGTCATGGTCTCACTCTCTCTTTCTCTTGCTCATTATTTTTAGCACATATATTAATTGCATGGATGTTTTAAATTCCTAAATCATATATACTACAGAAATTTGGAAATTAAGTAAACTTAAAGTTTAATTTTGTTTTGGGATTGCGAAAATTAAAAGGGAGTACGTTAGTTGATGAATACTTTGCGGAAACCTCAAAGGGAGTACGTTGATTGTTTAACACCCAAAGATAAATTAACTAAGACATTATTTAAATTCTAAATTTTGGGAAGAGTGTGGATGTTGTGTTAAATATCAAATAGGGAAAAAAATTACATTCTTTATAGAGCTTATGATTTCATTCACCATAAAGCTGCAAACAAACTAAACATCTTGATTGAATATTGTGTAACTAATTGATTGGTTACTTGCATTGTGGTTAATTAGTTTGAGTGGTTCATTGAATGTTTATTTGTTTTGTGATTGTTGACTAGATAAAGAGAATTAAGTTTTTATTGTGTGATTGCTAAATCAAGAAGCAATTAAGAATTCATTGAAAGAATTAAATTAAATTAAAGAATTCATAAAAAGTTTTAAAATAAAGTTTAATACCCAATTCACCCCCCCCCCCCTTTTCTTGGGACTACACCTTAGTTTTCAGAATCCCTTATAACTCTTAGAAAACATCTCCTTGCCTGCACTTGAACATGCCATTTTCTCTCCCTTAAGTGGTCCTTTGATAAATCTTCGATGTAAAGGAGGGAAAACCCTTTTGAATTTGAAATTTGAAAATTTAAATTCAAAATTAACTGTCGTTAACTACCAACCAACAATTGCCAATGTTGTTGCTTGACATGTCGTATCATGGAGGCACATTGCATGCCCAAATTCTCTAGCCAATCTCAAGAGGACAATACAAAATCTTGAATTTTTCTAGGGTCGATTAACTACCTAAATAAGTCGGTTGACCATCTGAATAAGTCGGTTGACCACCTATTGGGGTGCAAAATAAGAAATGGTGGGAAAGGACCAGTTGATCGCCAAAGGCATCTAGTTAATTGCCTTAGATATTTTATTTTCCTCTTGCATTTTGGACTTATTTTTTTCATATATTAAGTTTAAATTTTATTATAATGGGTAAAAAAATATTATCAACAAATACCATCAAGGACCACTTTTTATTTATTTATTGTATTTTGATTGGAGCAACTAATAAGCTTATGCTACCTTAAAGCTTTTGGGTGATGAGCAAAGTTTGTCCCATCCTCCTCTGCTCTTGCTAAAGGCCCACGGGCAAGGCAGAACTAAGGAAAAAAATCCTTGCCTTGTAGATCAACATTGAAGAAGACCCTTATTTGAGTATAAAAGAGGTGAAAGAGAGGGTAACATATAGATTGAAGCCTTAACACTAGATAATTCTACCGACCATCATCATCTTCTGAAGAAGCATTTTGCCTTCATCAATTATGTCCCCACATAAATTGAAATCAAATGTCAATGTGCTTCATTCGTGCATGGTGGACTCGCTTCTTTTTCAAATGAATAACATTCTAGCCATCACATAACACAATAATGTGCTTCTAAACAACTCTTAAATTTCAGAGTAAACCCTGCAACTAAATAGCTTCCGAAGCTGCTATATACTTTGTTTCTATCGTAGATAAAGCAATAGTAGTGTTGACCTTATAGGTCACACCCGGTTTTAATAATGACAAATACTTAAGTATTTGATGGTTTTCAAGTATATGTGCAGGTCTATATGAGCATTTCAAGGAATGACACTTGAAGCAAGATATAATGACCCTAAAGATTCTCTTTCATATTGTAAAAGTCAATTAATGTAATATGGGTATGTAATAGTAACTAGGTATATGATCTATAATAATTACCTGCATGTCATGCATATAGGATATATTGTAAGCTCAATAAGACCCTAGTATGACTCTAGGTCCCAACACTCATGCTCATATATCATACAGAATTCAGGAGTATTAAAAATGAATTAAATTGAATATTATATGGAAGTTTAAAAGAGCTCGGGTGACCGAACCCAAGAGTTCAAAACTCCTCAAGTGCCCGAACTGTTGAAAAGTCAACAGTTGACTTAGCTCTCGGGTGACCAAACCATTTTAAACATATCTTCCCCAGACGCCGGAACCCTCTAAAAGGGACCCCTCACCAACTCGGGCTACCAAGGAAATTAGTTCAAAATCAAACCCAGCACTCGAATTTACGAACAAATGCTACTGACTTTTGTTCGAGCTACCGTACCAGAACTTGGGCTACCAAACTATTTTTAAGGGTTTTTAAAAATGAATCTGGTCGGGCAATTGAACCATCCTTCTCGAGTTAAAATTATTTTACCCTAGGTAAACCTGGGTTAATTTGGGTTAATAT
This sequence comes from Malania oleifera, assembly GCF_029873635.1. Classification (NCBI taxonomy): domain Eukaryota; kingdom Viridiplantae; phylum Streptophyta; class Magnoliopsida; order Santalales; family Ximeniaceae; genus Malania; species Malania oleifera. Next base: position 42,784,195 of record NC_080421.1, on the reverse strand, counting down.
TGCTTAAGCATTTTTGAACTTTTTTAATAATACCTTGAAGGTCCCAAACTGTTATAATTTTTACCTTGCCTATAAATATCGGCTCATTTGTAAGGATTAGTAAGTAATTAGAAAAAATCATTAGCCAAGAATCCTTTCTACTCTAAAAATCATACTTTGCTCAAATACCCTCAAATACTCATTCCTTTGATAAATCTTGGTATTGTAAGAGCTTAGTGAGTGTGCTTGTAATTACTAGATAGTGCTAAAACTCCCATTTGCTTGATTGATTATTGATATCGTTTTTGGGGAGTTTGGCTAAGGTTTATCTCACTGATTTCATATTATAAATCTTTTGTTGGGATAGACTAGTAAGCTTAGGGGTCTTTGCATAGTTGTTGCAAGACTCCCATAGCTTTGATTTTTGTTGTGCAAAAATATTTTCAACAAGTCAAAATAATTTTTAAACTAGTAGTGTACTTATGTCATTGAAGTAAATTTCTTGAGCTAGTTTAAATATTTGATTGATATCTTTGGAATCTTGATTAGCAATTGAAAGTTGCTTTACCTAGTTTCAAAGATATTACTTGTTGAAATTAGGAATAGCTTCACAAGAGAGGGGGTGAATTGGCTTTTTAAAACTTTCTCTTTAGTTCTTTTAAAATCCTTAACTTCTTTTGTGAATAAACCAATTCTTTGACTTGTTTATTTATTTTTTCAATCAAATAAGAACAATCAATCAACAATACAATTAAACATAATTAAACATTCAATCTTCAACCACACTTTGAAACTAAAAACAATCAAACAATTAATCACAATTTCCAAACCAACACAACCAATTTGATTGCCAAATATAAATTTACTTCAACACTATAAAATTGATGGAAGCATTCAAGATTAGTATATGTAACTTTCAGCTTTTATGTTGTGTTCAGCCCTGTAGTAAATATGAGTTTGAACAAAGCCCTGTATACATGAAATTTCTTCTTCAATATAAAATCCAATTACTCTTTCCAAACTTCAGAATTCAAATAAACTCTTAAGTTAATTTATCTTTCGGGTGTTTAGCCAAGTAATGTACTCCTGTATGGTTTCCGCAAAAAATAGTTCAACCAACGTATTCCCTTTTAGTTTCCACAACCCAAGTCAAAATCATACTTTAAGGTTTACTTGATTTCCGAATATACGTAGTTTATATGATTTTCAAATTCAAATCATCCACGCAATTTAAATAAGTACTGAAAATCCTTTGGCAAACCACCAAAGGATTCACTAAACTTGTTCCGTTGAAGGGTGGAACAAAACCTTTAAAAGCGATACCCCACGCTCAAACACTCCTTCACTAGGCTAGAGCCCGCCTCTCCAAATGATGTCCCCTCGTTCGGTCACTCCTTTAGGCTAGAGCCTACCTCTCTAAGCAATATCCCTTTGCTTAGCCAATGATCCAAAAAATCCTTGGAACGTCAAAGAACTACAGGAAACAAGATATAGTATGCATACAAATATACTCTTACAAAGAGCAAGTTAGTACAAGTTCAGCACTATATACTTTAATGTAAAATATCAATATGAAATAGAATGAAGCTTAAGTGTAAAATTCACCAATATCCTTTTTAGATGAAGATTAGTAGTAGGAGTTCAAAGGAATAAGGATTAGCACTTCAGAATATCTCAGCAAAAGAATTTTTCAATGAGTGAACAAGAGAACTTTGGAAGAACAAGAGTGATTTCAGCTTCTCAAATAGATTTTTCAATTCTTGATATGTTTTGATTTGAAAAACCATGTATTTATAGGCTTTCAAACTTGTTTCCTTGTTGCTAAAGTTTCCTTAGATAATCTCCTAAATTTTAGAAAGTTTGGAGCCCAAGCAACTATTATTTAAAATATTAAATATTAAAAATTTTGCCCGTTGAACAGTGTTCAGATGACTGAAGAGTCGAGTTCAGTCATCTGAAGTTCTTGAGACCTTTTAAAAAATGAACTAGACACAGGGTCAGATGACCGAAGATAGCGTTCAAACGACCGAATAGTCGAGTTCAGATAATCGAAGTCTAGGTTCAATCATCTAAATAGCTACTGCCTATTTCTGTTGGTCAGATGACCAAAGATAGAATTCAAACAACTGAAGAGTCGAGTTCAGATAACCAAAGTCTAAGTTCGGTCATCTGAATAGCTACTACCTGTTTATGTTTCTTCCCAGAAAATCTTCAAACGTATGAGCCTATTCTTCAGACATATGAACATGAAGTTCAGTTATCTGAAGTTTTAACTTCAGTCATTTGAACAGAGAGTTCAGTCATCTGAATAGACAAAAAGCTGCTGAAAACATTTTCCATAAAAAAATGATTTGCTCTCTTAATCAAAACTTGTTTTAATAATTCTAAATAGGTTTTTAAGTCCTCATAATCTCCTAGAAAAGCTTCAAAACATATTTCAATCGATATTTAAACATTAAAGTACTTACATAAACACTTCTAAGACTTTTCTCATTCTAGATTCTTGAGTCTTCATGCTTTATCCTTGGATTGAGTCCATCTTTTCTTCAAGCTTTCATATTCTTTGAGCTTTCTCACTTTACCTTTCTTTGGCTCTTTTGACTTTAATATTCCTTGATTTTCAAAAACTCATTCATGTCCTCATATTCTTCAAGGTTTAATATATCATCTTTAAATCTATGCTTTGATCTTTTAAGTTTCATTTGATCCTTGTGAGCACTTTGACCTTACTTTCTCATATATAAGCCCTGAGACAACATTACTCACGCAAATATGTTAAATTCCACTTGTTTGTTAGCATCAAAACAAGATAACAAGATTTTAAGCCTTGTAAGGCCAACACTTGTATTGAACACTCTTAAACATTCCATATTGTTGATGTGTATGTGACTGCGTATATTGGGTACATATCTGTTTTATATGAAAGCATAATCACTGTACTAGTCTTATTGTAAACATATTGTTATATTCCAGGCATGGCTTGAGGGGGCGGTGATCCAGCTCAGTAAGGATTGTCTGTAAAGGTTGAGGCCAGCCCCGTGCTAATTGACTTGGTTGTTTAGGTGTCACTCCACCTGCTTAAGTGAGCATTATAGTGGTAATCCTTGTGCTTGTTAGCCAAGGCGGGGACGTAGGCAATTTGCTTGAACCTCGATTACATTTCTAGGTGTCATCTTTATTTATAGTTTTTTCATGCATGATTGGTTAATTTCGTTGTGCGATTTAAATTCTGTTGTACATTTAAATTGAGTAAATTTATTTGTACTAGATTGACCTTAAGGTTGTGTAATACTGCTACTAGGGGATTGACCTAAGGCTTCAATTTTGAAAATATCAATTCAGCCCCCCTCTTGGGATCACGGTAAAGCTAACAAGTAGACTGTAAGGTAGACCTCCAACTCACTGGACCATTAACAAATATAAACACATATCTAGCAGTTGATCAACATTTATTTAGATCACCTACAAAATTAGAATCCACATATCCAACAACACATTGATCAATAGTATTATTTTTCTTAAATACTATACCAACATCAATAGTATTCATAATGTATCGTAAAATCCATTTCACAACTTGCCAATGTCCTTTACCCGAATCAGTCATATACCTGCTCACCATACTAACAACTAGTGAAATATCAGATCTTGTACAAACCATTGGATACATTAAATTACCAATTGCACTTACATAAGGTGTTGGCCTAACAATGCTTAATCTCATTTTGATAATGACAAACCAAGGTATCTAATTGTGTTGTTAAGTGAGTATAATATTATAATATAAAAGCATAATGAAAAACACAAAATGGAACGCCATAAAGCACACAAGTAAATGAAAGATGTATATTGACATGAAGCTTGGATGAAGACCAAGCTTAATGACAAGAAGACCAAGATATGTTGTTATGTATATTGTACGATAGGAACTCATGTACGTACATAACACATTGATTTTTGTTACGAAACTCTTAGGTTATTTATTTGGACCCTAGATACCTTCTAAATTCTTGGAAATTATTTTTTACAAAGTCCAAATGTTATTTCAAAATATTAAAATCATTTTTGGAATAAAAAATATAAAGGAATTAAATTTTAGGATGTTCGGGCACATGTGGAATAATGCTCAGTCGACCAAATGCAAAATTTTGAACAATTAGTCTGGCATCAAGGAGTTTGGGCGACCGAACCCTAGGTTCTATCAACCAAATGGCTACTGCCATTTTTAAGTTCCAGACAGAGTTGGTTCAGGTGACCAAACCTCAGGTTCAATCGACCAAATGGCTACTACCAATTTTGAAATTCCTAATTTAAATTGGTTTGGGCGACCGAACATTCAGTTTAGTCAACCTAAACACTACGACAAGTTTCACAAACGATAGAAAATATTTTTTATTCTCAAATATTATGTTACCAAAACATGCACAATGGCTATAATTTAAACCTATATATAAATAGCTAACCATAAATGTGTTTTGGACATGATTTTATACGATTTACACTAATCAATTGTGATTTGCGTCGCTCTTACTAAAAACCTTTTCTGAGTTCGTTATTTCAAGTACACAGCCTTCAAAACCCAGAATACCTTAGCCTAACTCTTTGAGCTTCATTGCAAACATTTTCTAAGAGTGTATTTGAATTCTTATGGTGTATGAATCTACTCTGTTTAGAGAGTTATCATTGTACAAATCAGTTCTTGATTGTTTGAGTAAACTTACAACTTTGGGATAGAGTTGTTGACAAGTGAAAGGGTGTTTTATCTGAAGAGGCTTCTCTGCCTACTAAAGGAGAGAGGTGTCTCCACCTATTAAAAGAGGGATAGTAAATCCTCATAGCGGGTTACTTGAGTTAAGAATGTAGGCACGATTGCCGAACCTTGTAAAATATTTGGTGTTACTCTCTACCTTAACTTTTTATCTTTCTAAGCATATTTACTTTGATTTGTATCTGCTATGAATGTTGTGAATATATAATATTGATTGAAATTTGCAGTAGTTACGAATATCATATTGATTTAATCTGCTAGGAATTTTATTGTGTTTAGTTTATCAATTACTCAAGTCATAGCATAAATTATCTTGTGGCTGAGCATATTTTTATTAATATTGTTCTATTGTGAGTATTGTCAATATTGTGTAGTTGGTTACATATTGAAATTTTAGCTTAGAATTTTTAGTATTTAAGGATATATAAATTGATAAATTTATCTATTGTGAATACTATAGTTGTTAAGAAGTTAGAGCACTTGTAAAATCATAAAATTTAAAATTGATTAAGCTTCTGCAATAAATTTTAAAAATACCCAATTTACCCTCCTCCCCTCTTTAGATCACACTTCAACATTCAATTGGTATCAGAGCCTAATTGCAATAAAACCTAACCAGTAGTTGCATAAAGATCTAATGGAAAAACTAGGTGTGTCCCCATTTGGTGAAGGTCAATCCTCCACAAGGCTTTTAATATTTTGTGGTGTTAACTACAACTTTTGGAAACAAAGGATGAACATTTTTATACAAACCATGGATTGGAGAGCTTATAGAGTTATTACCTAATGTAATTATGTGCCAACAAAAATAATAGATAATAAAGAAGTTTCTAAGGTTGAAATTGAAATGAACGAAGTCGATAAAAACTTATGCAAATTAACTCTAGCGCCATGAATGCCCTTTACTGTGCCTTAGATGCAAATGAGTTCAATAGGATAATGGTTTGCAAGAGTGCTAAAGAAATTTGGGATAAACTTGAAATTACATATGAAGGAATAGTATACATAAAGGATAGTCATATAGACGTGCTAACCAGTGAGTATGAAGCCTTTAAGATGAATCTATATCCATTATGTACACTAGGTTCACTCACATCATAAATTCCCTTAATGCACTAAGAAAGACCTACCCCATATACGAGATGATTAGGAAAATACTTATAGGACTCCCATTCATGTGGGAACCTAAGGCTACAAAAATTCCTGATGGTAGAAATTTAAAGGTGATAACCTTAAACGAGCTCATCGGGTCACTTCTCGCATACGAGATGGCCATAAATGAATGAGCAACTGAAAATAGTAAAGCTAAGAAATCCATCGCACTCAAAGCTTCTAAGGAAAGCTCAAGTGATGAGGAAGAAGGGCCAAACAATGTTCACACAAACACACCACGTGTTTCTTATGTAAAAAGAAGGGCCACGTCAAATTTGATTGCCCATTTAAAAGAAAGAATGTGAAAACTAAAATGGGGTGGAAAATTAAGGAAGCATCAAAAGCTAATCTGAAAGGACCAAAGAAAGTGTGGGTACCTAAGAAAGTTTCTTAAATCCTTTTCTAGGTATGCTTTAGGTCCACCCCTTCTAAAGAAAAGTGGTACTTGGATAGTGGATGCTCAAGGCATTTAATGGGAGACAAATCCAAGATCACGTCCTTAACATTAATGCAAGGTGGACATTTTAGCTTTGGAGACAATGCCAAACGTAAGATTATCGACATTGGCAAAGTCGATAAGGAACCTTCTTTAATTATTGAGAATGTTTCATTGGTGGAAGGTTTAAACATAACTTGCTAAGTATTAGTCAACTATATGATAAAGGCTTTAAAATTACCTTTAAAAAGGACAAATGTATTGTTGAAAAAAAAAAAAAAACACAAAACACTTTTTTATTGCAAAATCATTGTGAAAATGTGTATTGTATTAACTTTGAAAACTTAGTGTTTCAAGACGTAAAGTGTTTTACGGCCTTGAATGAATCTAGCTAGTTATGACATAAGAGACCAGGACATGCTATCATGGATCTCCTATCTAAATTAGTTAAGAAGGATTTAGTTAAGGATTTACGCAAAACTAAATTCATCAAAGACAAACTTTGTGATGCTTGCCAACTTGGAAAGCAAGCCAAGACAAACTTCAAAAAGAAGCAATTAATATCCATTGGTAGGCCATTGGAACTAATTCCTATAGATTTGTTTGGCCTTGCAAAAACACAAAGTTTAGGAGGAAAACAATATGCATTTGTCATAGTAGATGACTACACTAGGTTCTCTTGTGTGTTATACTTACAAAGATGAAGTGTGCAAAATGCTTACCAACATAACTCCAAAACGAAAATAAAGATGTTGAAATTTTTTGTGATGAAAATGGAATTTCTCATAATTCTTCAGCACCTCAACAAAATGGAGTTGTTGAAAGAAAGAATAGATGTTTATAAGAAATTTCTACGACTATGCTAAATGAGCATAACCTACCCAAATACTTTTGGGCCGAAATGGTAAATGCCTCCTGTTATGTCATGAATAGGGTTTCCATTAGGCCAAATTTAAATAAAACCCCTTACGAGCTTTGGAAAGGAAAAAAATCAAACATTTTGTATTTCAATGTCTTTGGTTGTAAATGTTTCATTTTGAATTATAAATGTGACCTAGGAAAATTTGAGGCCAAATTCCAATGAATGAATTTTTCTAAGATACGCTTTAAATAGTCTAGCATTTAGAGTATACAACAAAAGAACAATATTGGTTGTGGAATTAATTCATGTAGTATTTGATGAAGCCAACCCCTTCTTTTCTAAAACCACTGTCGAAGATGATCTAGAGATAAGAAAAGGTTTAGAAGACTTGACAATTCATGATAATAAAGAAGTGAATATTGGAATTAAAAACCATCTAATGATAGCTCTCAAAATCAAGTTGAAGTCACTGAATTGCCAAAAGAATAGAAATTCGTGAAGAACCACCCTAAGGATCAAATTATTGGTGAACCTTTATGAGGGGTATCAACTCGATCTTCACTTAAAAACCTATTTTGCGTTCCTGTCGCAAAAGGAACCTAAGAATAAAAATGATCCAATTAATGATGATTCATGAGTGTTAGCTAGCTAAATCAATTGAAAGAAATAAATTTTTGAAATTAGTTCCTAGGCCAGATGATCATTCAGTCATAGGGACTAAATGGGTTTATAGGAACAAAAAGGATAAAAATGACATTTTCATCTATAATAAGGCTAGATTAGTAGCACAAGGTTTCAATCAAGAGAAAGGAATTAATTTCGAGGAAACCTTTGCTTTAGTAGCTAGAATGGAAGTCATTTGCATGCTACTTGCCTATGCATCCCATAAAAACTCAAACTTTATTAAATGAATGTAAAGAGTGCGTTTTTAAATGGCGTCATAAATGAGGAAGTCTATGTTGAACAACCCCTAGTCTTTGAGGGTTACCATTTTCCAAACCATGTGTTCAAACTGTCAAAAGCCATATATAGTTTAAAGCAAGCTCCTAGAGCTTGATATGAAAGACTGAGTGGTTTTCTACTAGAAAATGGATTCTAGAGAGGAAAGTTGGATAGTACTCTTATCAAAACCCAGTCAAATGATATGCTTATCATTCAAATTTATGTTGATGATATCATATTTGGTGCTACGAATGAGGATTTATGCAAGGAGTTTGCTAAATGTATGCAAGACGAATTTGAGATGAGTGTGATGGGCGAACTTACATTTTTTTTCTTGGACTTCAAATTAAGCAAGCCAAAAATGGAACATTGAAAAACCAATCAAAGTATATAAAAGACTTGCTCAAGAAATTTGACATAGAAGGTGGCAAGGCATTGGGAACACCAATGAGCACTTCCACTAATCTTGATAAGGATGAGCAAAGGAAACCGGTAGATATCAAGCACTACCGAGGTATGATTGGGAGTCTACTCTACTTAACTACCAATAGACCGGATATCATGTTCAGCATTTGCATGTGGGCTATATTTCAAGTCTGACCTAAGGAATCACACCAAATAGTTGTTAAAAGGATCTTACAGTATCTAATTGGTACTATAGACTTAGGCTTATGGTATCCAAAGGACACATCATTCGAAATAATTAGTTACTCCGATGCAGACTATGCTGGGTGAAAAATTAATCGCAAGAGTACAAGTGGTACATGTCACTTCCTAGTATGTTCTTTGGTATCTTGGTTTTCTAAGAAACAGAATTTCATAGCTTTCTACTACTGAGACTGAATATGTTGCTGTAGGTAATTGTTGTATCCAATTATTGTACATGAAGCAACACCTTAAGGATTACAAATTAAATTATGAGTGTGTACCAATCAAGTGTGATAATACCAGTGCTATAAATATTTCTAAAAATACGATATCACGCTCAAGAACAAAGCACATAGATATAAGACATCACTTTCTTCGAGATCATGTGCAAAAGGAGGATACTAACCTTGACTTTGTGAGTACTGATGAACAATGAGCTGATATATTCACGAAACCCCTTCAAGAAGATTGTTTCATCTTAATAAGACTTGCATTAGGCTTATTGCATGCTCGGAAAGTTGTTTGAGGAGAATTAGTTCATTACGTTAAGTATTTCGGGCTAAATTTTAAGTGATTAGAAATTTTTAGGACATCCAGGCAACCGAAGGGTGAATGTCGGTCGACAGAACACAAATTAAACTGGTTACTGAGGAATATTCAGTGTTCCAGATGACTGAAAGTTAGAGAGTCAGTCAACCGAATGACTCGATTGATTGAATGACTAGGCATAGTCGACCGAACCTATACTGACTTTATAAATTGGGAGCGTCAGGCAATTCGGGTGACCGAACACTACACTCGGTCGACCAAACTGCAAGATTTTAAAAGCATAATTCTTGCTTAAAACCCTAAAGTTCTGTCCTTTCAATCCCCAAACTCTATTTCTCTCTCACTCGAAGGTGCAAATGTAGTAACCCGGGGAAAAAAATTTAATTAATTAATTAATTATTAAATTAAGTTAATTAAATATATAACATGATGGATATATAAGTATATATATATATATATATGGATAAAGTAATATTATATATATATATAATATTAATATAATAATATACTTAAAGAATGAAAGCTTCCTGAATAATCAGGAAGGTTAAATTTCCAATTGAATTGTGAAACCCCCCCCCCCCCTTTTATTTTTTTCTTCTTCTAGCCATGAGTTTCTCACACCAATCTCTCTCTCTCTCTCTCTCTCTCTCTCTCTCTCTCTCTCTCTCTCTCTCTCCTCACGCTCTCCCACTCTCTCTCTCTTCATTTTTTCTCCATCCGAAAGCCAAATAAAAAAACGAACACCCACACGAGGTCCTGGCTTTGATCCTTAGCAAGTTAATTGAAGCATATTTTAGGTTTAGGTTTCTTAAGCACCACTTCAAGGTTAAGGTAAGGATAATAAATTATATCAGAAATTTTTATAAATTAACCGATTAAATTGTAATATAAGATTACAAGAATTATATACATGTTTTTTTCTGAATATTCTGGTGTATGGAAATTGGATTTTAAATTATTATTATTATTATTATTATTATTATGAATTGATTAAATTGCTATTTGTGAGTTTAGGGATTTAATAATACCTGATTTTTGAATTATTGTAGTAGATTTTTTGAATGATTTGATTGGTTAAAATTATTAGTTTGATTTATTATATATATTTTGTAAAAGAATTAAAGTGAGTAGGGTTGGTTATCTCCGTTTTTCTATTAAATACATATTTTGAGTTAAATAAATGGTGGAGATAATTAAACCTGTATTTTCAGTAAAACAGATATTGGGCATAAAATGACTTATTTTCCAATAGTTTATATAATTATAAGAAACACTGAAATTGTGTGGCATGAGAAAGAATATTATTGTTTAATTAAAGTTAAGAGTTTATAGTACGATATATTGATATACCGAAATGTGTGGGTATTATACTATTTTTGGAACTGTGGAATAGAAAGTAAAGTATAGAGTATTATTATTGTTAAATTGCAATGCATGGTTTAAGAACTCCGATAAACCATAGCATGCTCGATATCGTAGCTACCATAATGAAAAGTAGAGTGCAACCACACGTCTCGAGGAGAGTGTTGGTATTGAATAGTCGATTGGTCCAGTGAAGTGTAGAGTTCCGCCTAAAGTCTAGACCAGCATAGGAAGGCCAATCGTACTGGCAGAGATGGAGTATAGTTGACTTAGCCTGATGGTAGGTCTGTCAAGACTAAGTCTAGCCTATAGGTTGCACAACCCGTCATGAGGAGGAAGCATGTCGTTTATCCATTCGCGAGTGAGTTCTTAAATTTATATTTGTAGATTTAACTAGAGCATAACAGAGTAGAGTATATGAAAACAGAGCATATGAAAATAGAGTATAACAGAGCAGAGTATTCTAAAAATTATAGTTCATAGAGTATAGTTGCAAAATATTTACTATACACAGCTTGTAGACACCCCATTTTGTCCGAGTCAAATCTAACAAATGCATCGTTATTTTTACTATTATTATTACTTTTATTAGCTGCTTATTATTATTATTATTATTATTATTATTACAACAAAAAAGCAAAAAAAAAGGAAACAAAAAATGTGTGTATATGTATTTATGAGTTAGGTATGTATGTTTGTCTTTAAAAAAAAAAAAATATTGCACACCCCAAGCAATGGGTGCTTCCTACTTTTCTCGGGGGTACATGCAAAAGGGACAAGAAACAAATCGCACTCTCCTGCTCTGCCACTTCCCTCATCACCAACCTCACCTTCCTCCACTCTCATGCTCACACTCACGGTTCATCCGTCACCTTGGCAGCCCTCTCATCAGACACTATTCATTATCCATTTTTCTGCCGACAACCTCTCTCTCTTTGTTCTCTCTCTCACAGGCTCTTCATTTCTTTTTTCACGCGCAGGCCTCCATCCTCCCATCTCCATCTCGCCGAACCACTCCGGCCACCTCCCACAGCTCCAGCACCACCGCACCGCTCACCTCTCCCACGCTCCATCTCCTTCACCTATCTCCATCTCTCTCCCTTACTCTGTCTCCGGCCACAACTCCGGCACCTCACGGACTCCCCATTCTCTCGTGGTTCTATCTCGTTCTCTCCATTAACTGGTCCCACATGGTCTCACCACAGCTACGGCAGCTCTAGACAGCACCTCAACTTCTACCCTCTCGATCTCTATCACGGCCATCCCACAGTAAAACAGCCACGCACGGCAGTAGAAGGAAGTAATAATGCACACACGCAGCTCCTCCTCATCACCATCTTCAGGGCCGCTGCACTTCTCGGTCACCATTTCCGATTACCACTGACGCGGTATCTCTAAAACGGAACCTCACCCCAGATCCAAGTCGAAGACAGAGACATCTTGCTCCGATTCGGGTCCCACTCGTCATTTTCTTAGGCTGTTTCCGCTGCCGCCGTTCCTTTCCCCCTGAATGGCATCAAAATCATAGCTCTCCTCTTCTGGCTGGGTATTCACATTCCGGCGAGTTGGAGCTCTGATACAACAGAGGCCATCCCACCGCAACCTTTGAATCCTTAGAGTTTTGTTCGGCGTCGCCCCTCATTGCTGAACCACGTATGGCCATCCTTCACAGCCACCAGACTCGACAGTGCTGTCTCGCTTCTGTTGCTGTCATTCCGGCACTACTGCCGACGCCATTGCTACTGTTCCAGCGCCGCGGCTGAGGCTACTGCTGCCATGAGTTTCTGCTGGCCATCCCTTCACAGTTACCAGGTATATTTCTTTACTTTGGTGTTCAGCATTTGTATTATTATTGTTATTATTATTATTGTTGTGTCTAGATTATATGGATATGATTGATTTTTTTTATTAGTGTTATATGTTATCATTATTATTATGTTTATATACTTATGTGGTATTGTTACTATGTGTTTTATCAAGGTGATATTTTAGTAGCTTATTTTATTATGTTATATTATATATTTAGTATTTTAATATTATGGTATAATAGTATTGTAGTATTATGGTCTTATGTTATATGTTTAGTATTATAGTATTATGGCATTATATTGCATTTATATGGTGGTATTTATATTATTATTAGGTTTATACTAGCTTATTATTATATGTAGCTTATTAGGTTAATATTATGTTTATATATTTTGTAGTATTCATATTTTAAACTCTCCTTCACACACACATACTCACCTCACGACTTCTACTGGTTCACGCACCACTAACACAATGTACACTCTGCACCCTCATGCACCACTTCACTGCTGCGTACGCGCCTGCAACACCTACACACACACCTCCCTTTCCCACTCCACACACCGCACCACCATCCCCACGGCCTGCACCACCAGCCCCTATAGACAGCCACCATCCTTGCAGCCTCACGGCTCCCCTACACGACCCAACATTTCTCCCCAACCGCAAGCCTCCATGGCCATCTTCTCCTTTTCTTCAGCCTCGCCCACCAGCTCGGACCACATAGCAGGCAGCCATAACAGCTTTCACTCGCAGCCCCTTCCTCTCTAGACGAGCTACCAACTCCGGCGTCATCTCTCACTTTCACTTTGTCGCTGGCGGTATCACCGCCGCCCTCACCATCTCCAAATCCCAGCTCTGACATCACAACCATCATCGCCTCTTGTCATGGCCATAATCGCGACGCTACAACAGCCCCAACTCCGGCCACACTGCACGGCCTCACCCTCTCTCGACCTCTCGACAACCACAATATCACCACAGCAAGGTGACGCCAGCAACACCTGCTGCAAACACACACACACCAACACATGCAGCAAAACACACGCAGCCCCACCCCACTTCCCACCTGCAAGCACGGCCAAGCACACTAAAAAATAATAAAAAATAAAGAATACGCATCACTTTCCACCTGCAAACACCTGCACACACACCAACTCACGCACTACTAATTTACACACACACTCACTTCACAGCCTACACACACACCTGCACCAACACCAACTCACGCACCACTTTCACACACACTCACTTCACTGCACACACACCTGTACACACACCAATTCATGCGCCGCTAGTTTACACACACACACTCACCTCAGAGCCTACATACACGCTTAAATGCACCCAATGCACACACTAGAACGCACACTAGCACACACTAACCCATGCACCAACGGAGAGTAAAGTACGTTGACTTGGTGGTCTTGAACGGAGCTTAAACAAGTTGACCTTTCTCCTTTGGCTGATTTTCTTCCTGAATCGGTTGGGTCCTCTGATCTGAGAAGAAACCGATTTAGCCTTTTATTTTATTTTATATTTAAACTTTTGAAAACTCATTAAAACTTAAAAAAAGATTATAAAAAAATTCAAAAGACTCAAGAGAAAATTTCAAAAATATTTTTGGAACTTGATTTTCATTATTTTTGCTCAATTGTCTTTTTTGTTATCTTAAAAATTTGGGAAAATGTGAAAAAATATAAAAGACCATCGGAAATCCATAAAAAATAGAAAACATGTTTTTCAGATCCATAAAATTATTTTCATTCTGAATAAGTCCAAAAACCTCCCATAATAGTATTTTCTTACTTAGAAAAACTCTACAAAATTTCAAAATCTTAGGAGTGTATTTTTGTACTATTTTCTCGATTTTCCGATCCTGGTGATTGCAATGGGAGGCAATGAGCTCTTCGGAGTATGGTATGCGCTGGTTTTGAGGAAATATCTATATGGTATTTTATTTTGCACATTTTATTCACACTTTTTAAGGAGTAAAATAAGAAGACTTATTAGATTTAGGATATTTTTTATTAATTAGGTACCATTTGTAAGAATAGGCGCATAGGGGGTGCTGATACCTTCCCCTCACGTAGCTGAACTCTAGAGTCTGACTTTGGTAACGCAAATTGATTCTTATGATACCCTGTGGAAAAAAGGCTTAAAAAGGATTAGATATTACTACCCATATCAATAAGGTGAAACTTTCTTTTCGGGAGCCTTCCCATAAGAACTTTATGATTAAGCGTGCTTGACTTGGAGTAATCTTGGGATGGGTGATCTTCTGGGGGGTTTTCTCAGGAAGTGTGCGAGTGAGGACAAAACACACTGAAAAGGACACGTGTTGATTTGTGGGACTAGTCATTAGCCCAATAATGTTCGCCCCCCTCTTTTCTAGTCTAAGTGGAGGAGGAGAGACGCAGTACTCCTTGGTAGACCCAGGTCAGGGTATTACAAAATGATATCAAAGCAATTACCCAACCAGAAATGTGATGAGATTCACATCACCTGGGTTTGGAAATGTTGGTTCGCAATGAGGACGTTGCATTCTATAAGTGGAGGAGAATGTGATACCCTATAGAAGAAAGACTTAAAAATGATTAGATGTTACTACCCATATCAACAAGGTGCACATTTCTTTTCGGGAGCCTTCCCATAAGAACTCCACGGTTAAGCGTGCTTGGCTTGAAGTAATCTGGGGATGGGTGATCTTCTGGGAAGTTTTCTCAGGAAGTGTGTGAGTGAGGATAAAACACACTAAAAATGACACGTGTTGGTCTATCGGCATGTCATTAGTCCAATAATGTCCGTCCCCCTATCTAGTATAGTTGAATTAGGAGAGACGCATTGCTCCCTGGTAGACCCAGGTCGAGGCGTTACAATTTTACCATTAATTGGGTAGTAATCAAGTATTCTAACCACATTTCAAAAAGTTAGGAGTGACTCCATACACATTGTTTTCCGCAAAAATCACATTTTTAAAATCCACACACTTCATTTATCTTTTGAGTCATCCCAAGTTTGTGTCTGGGAACGTCGCGACAACTTGGCGACTCCGCTGGGGATTCGAGAGTTGAGCCGATGATTAATTGAGGATTATCCCAAAATTCAAATCTAATAAGCTTTCTTGATTACTCCTTCCCCATTTTTTATATATTGTTCATATGTTTATTTGTTTGCAAGTACTTCGCAAATAACTACAGTAAGTATAAATGAATAAGTAAATGCTTGGCTTTGATTGTGATGGCTTTATTGACTGAATAAACATGCGATTAATTGTGAATTCCTTGATTAAGCAGATGATTACTTGTGAATATCTTGTTGCCATGGTTGATAAATAAGCATGTGACTACTTGTTTCCATGATTTGGTTTAATAAAACATGTGTTTAATTGTGAATAATGAATGGATGGATGTAGGGTAGGGGATCAAACTTAAGATTCACACACATTCACAACTCTATACTTGGGCTTTCCTTGCTAAGATTAGAAATGAGTGTAAAGTGTCAGTCCCTATGTGGCAGAGCTTATGGGGACCCGGGAACCACTCCGCTCAGTGCGAGCTTTGTCCAGACCTTTGTGAGGGAGGATGGAGTTTCAATCTAAGGACCTTTTTGTCTATAGGTATTAGAGCCTAAATACACAGTGTTTATCCAAAATCCTTTGCTTGGGATAGAGCCACAGAGAACCCTGTATATATACCTACCCTGGTTTTGGGATTGGAGCCACATCCTTCTCCACGTGTTAATCCGTTTGTTGTATATATGTTTGAAAAATAATGTGTGTTGTGTTGTACATTCTCCATCCATATTAGGCATCCATATCACTTGGCCAATATTTTGAAAAAAGCCCAATTTATTTATGAAAAACTCAAATTTTATCTCCCAAAGTACCCTACTAAGGGGAAAATGGACCGTTCGTGAGACCATCAATGAATGGGTTTTTCCCAAAACTCTGGCCAAATCATTATTTAGGTTGCATTACATGCATCCATGCATAAATTCACACATAATCCATGCATGAGATTCCATTTTAGATGGGCTAAGTGATCACAACCCAATTTCGTGTGAAACTAAGCAGAATCAAAATTTGGAATTCCAAACATTGAGCCTACCTCTACCCATGCCTACAACATCAGAAGGAAAGTCAGAGCTATGGCCGAACAACTGGAAATCTGGATCTTGGGCATAGAGCAGGGGCAAGATGAATTGAGTAGCAAGTTGAACAAACTACTAGAGTTGCTACTAAACAAGGGGAAGGTTATGCAAGTACAGGACGAAAAGGAGGATTCAAACCCTTACAACACTAGAAGGATAGGAGAGATCATGCGAAATCTATTGGAAAGTCAGGTAAGGGCTCTTGAGCAGAGTCGAGAGAAGATCCATCAAGAAATTCAAAAGATTAAGGATTAGATGGCCAAATTAATGGGGGTAACCACCTCCTCATGAAAAACTGTGCAATCCCCAAAACATATTGTTAGTGAGCATCCTTCGTCACTGTTGATGGAGTCATTGGTTGGCTTGGGCCCCAGCCTACGCACATTCGTCCTAACGACCCAAGACCCATGTTTCTAGCTAGATAGAGATGACCATGCACCGCCAATCGTCAACCTTGGTGCCTAAGAAATGGAGATGACTGAAGAAATGGATGAAGAACAAACCCCTGGCTTGGAAATAAACTATAAGAACGGAATAGGGGGAGAGCAGTTACAGGCTATAAAGGAAGCAACCCATCTTGATTTGGAGGAGGCCTTTAATGTGGCTTAAGGCCAAATTCTATTTTACCTCTGAAGTTTGAAATCCCAGACTTTGAGAATTTCAGTGGGTCCGAAAGCCCCTTGACTCATCTAGGGATGTATGTCCGAAAAATTGTCTCGCATACTGACAACGATGATTTGCTCACCTATTGCTTCCAAAATAGTTTGACCGGAGAAGCTTTAAGCTGGTATAGCCAAGTAAAAGCTCGCACATGGAGGAATTTAGCTCGCGCTTTCATTGCTCAATATTTCCAGAATGTGACTTTAATTTCAAAGAGCATGGAGAGGGAGACGAGTGAGTGTTCTTATCAAAGGAAAGAGACAACAACACAGGGTCGCCCTTTGACTAAAAAAGGGAAGGTAGTTCATCCCTGTGACAACCCTCTCGAAAAGACATGTGTTGTTTGTTTCCTCATAAGCATTCCCTAGAATGACCTTGATTAGGCAATCACTGAGAAGCAGGTTGATAGAGCAATCAAAATTAGGAAAGCGAAGTGCGTAGAACTAGAACAAAGCTTGCCAAAAGGGGTTAGAAAAAGGGAAGAAAAATGGGCAAATAATATAGCCCAAGAAGATGTACGATTTCATTTGGATTCCTCTGGCCCCTCTCAAACTGAGGAACAACTTAATTTACCGATGTTAGAAAGAAGAATGAGTAGAGTTGAAGTTCAACCAATCCCGACGACTTATGTAGAATTATTTCCACAATTGGTTAAGAGGCATCTAGTGGCGCCTATACCTAAAGTGTTTATACAACCCCCTTTCCCAAAGTGGTACAACCCAAGAGCTCAATGTGAATACCATTCTGGGGCAATAGGCTATTCGATTTAAAAATGTTGATCTCTTAAACACAAGGTGCAAGCCTTGAGAGATGTTGGATGGTTGGTGCTCAGTACGGGGAGGTCTAATAGGGGGGAACCAATTCCCATGCCCTATTCAGAACTGTTCCCTCAATTTCTTGAAAGAAAGCTCATCTTAATCATTCCCAGCATACCTGAACAGCACCCCCTCCCCCAGTGGTATGATCCAGATGTTCGGTGCGCATATCACTCAAACACTAGTCACGCCATTGACCGTTGTTGGGCACTTAAGCACAAGGTAAAATCACTGAGAGATGCTGGATGTTTGGCATTCAATGACAAAGAGTCTAGTGTACATGGGAATCCATTACCTAACCATGGCGAAGGGTGCAGTTAAGACCAAAGGATCGAAGGGCCAATCAGAAAGGATTAGAAATAGGGATCATGAACTCAGAAAAATGTTGTCATTTTTCTTTGAACATTTTGAAATTTAAATTAAATGAAATACATTTCAGTCTCATCCCATTTCCTTGTTCCAAATGTTGTCCACTTTTGCTTACATCTTTCGCACCAACACAGGAAATGATTTTACCAGAACAGGGGGCTTGGAGCCAGTAATTAGTTTGTTTTGTGAATGTATTCAAAAAAATAAAATACAAAACAAAAATAAAAAAGACAAGAAATGCAAAAAAAAATGAAGGAAAAACCTCCAAGTTGGGGTTTAGTAAGGACCCCACTACAAGATATGGTCCAAGAGCTTTGTTGATAATGAAGAGCTTTAAGAAAAGCAGACAAAAATCACCTATCAAGCTTTACATTTGCTCAACGAAATCAAGTAAAAAAGTCTCCTATCTTCATCTTCTAAATCATGATCGGTGTCTTAGGAGTATAATGATTATGTCCTAATCAAATGAGGGGTGGTCATTTTTGGTTGACCAGTTTTTCAAAAATGAATCAAACAATGATTTGTCATTTGTTAATCAAGTTGAGCGTAAAAGTTAAACCAAAGTTTTCTTAAAAGTTAGTTTACTAGAAATTTTACTTGAGTTTGGGTCTCCTGGGGTCTAATAAATCATGCGGGACAACAATTAGATGCCAAAGTGACGGCAAACCATTTTTCCGCTACCTAGAAAGTTTAAAAGAAAAATACCCTTTGATAGCCCAGTTAAGCCTAAAAAGTGTTGGCCTAACATGGCTTTTCAATCTTCTTTTGATGATAACAAATGAAGGATACCTTAACATGTTTTGATAGGTGACAATGTTTCAAGATCAAAATGCTAACTTTGGTTATCATGGGAAAAACCTTACAATTAAAGTCAATCAAATAAAATCTTACCAGAATATAGAAGCATTGTAATGACCTGCTTAAATTACTACATAATAACACACAAAATACAGTCAACCCGAACCCGTGGGTAACGGGGATACACCACACATACACAGCTGAAACCTAAATAGTAGTAAATATAAATTACATTCGCCAACAATCCACAATAATACTGTGCTCATATACAATCCCTAAGACTTCCAAAAATATATCTAAGATTCCACATCAAAATCTCCTGATCCTAACTCAAAACTTACCCTCCTAGCGGGGTAGCACAATTAACTCAATGGCGGCCTCGCTCCGCTGGTCTTTTTGGGTTTCCTGAAAATTATTTAAGCTGGGGTGAGACACCTCTCAGTAAGGAAAAATAAACTAAATGCAGCTGTATGATAATATGAATATTTAATGCTATTATAGGTATATAGTTCATTTTGCATATTAGAAAACATTAATCATATAATAACTACATAAACATATACTTTCATATTTCAAATAAATCATACTGTTCATGAACTTTCTGGTATAGCTAATAATACTGAAAATTTACCGAGGATGTATAGCTAGCTAATGACATGTATTACCCCCCATGACGGGTTGTGCAACCCGAAGGTAGGACCCGACAATGGCTGGCCAACCACTGCAGAGTCAAAAATGACTGTAAGTACAATGGGCCCGCCACACCCTGGTCTGAACTGCCAGGTGGATGTCTACAACTCTACACTGAAAGCCACATTGACTATCCATCTCCCACCCCCTCTACTTGCACGGGCGGTTAGCACAAGTCTGAACATAATAATCTGATCTATATAGCTACTGTACCGTGCTCTTGAAACTGAACTGAACTATCATCCGGGTTCTGATAATATATAGTACATGATAATATATAGTTTAAAGTAAATAGATTAGTAGCGTTTCCTATAATAATGTAAATACATACGGCCTTGCGCCGATTACTTTCACATCTGCGGCCTTGCGCCGAACATTTCATAAATACGGCTTTGTGCCAAAATCATGCATAATACACAGCCTTACACCGGCTATCAATCATGGCCTTGCACCGAACATTTCATAGATAATGATATGAATAAACATGTTATTTATCATGTATTATAAAATCGTAATGTACTGCATTATTCCATAATTTCTGAAAACATACTTTATCTGTAAAATTGCCTTAATATGATACTTTTTACATAAGATAACATTCATGCCATACAAAGTGGAATAAGACCATATATTCTATACTAAAATCATATTTTATAGAATTTTATACTAATACATACATTTCAATATAATAGTAATATTTTTCCAAATAAACATTTTCTCAATAATACTCAAATGTAGTACATGCTTTCTAAACATAAATCTACTAGTAATTTAATAATATTTTCATGGAAAAGTGACTGTTTTAGTTTATTCCCTTATCTGATTTCTAAAAAAAAACCCCCTAAAATAGACTTGTCCTGCATCCGCAGGGTTCCCCGTTCAACACCCTGAGATCAATATCTCTCGGAACGAAACTTCAATATTTCTTCATGTACAACATTTCCTATAACTATGGAAAGACCAAATTCTGAATAAAAAACCTCACCTTAAATCAGGGATGAATTCCAAAGTAGCTCCACCGACAATCTACTCCAGTAGGTTTGCAGAGAACTTTCCCAAGAGCGTCGTGGTGGCTTCAGATCGTCGAACCGACAAAAATTTGGCCCAAGATTGTAGAGAGAAGGAAGGAGGGATGAATGGAGAAGAGAGAGAGAGAGAGAGGGTTTGTGCATCAATTTTCATCCTAAAAAATGAAGTTTGGGCTATTTATACACTGGCCTTCATCGACGAGCCACGTCACTTTGTCAACAAGGTCAAGAAGATAATTCGTCGACGAATGCTCACCTTCGTCGATGAAATTCAGAATTGCCAAAACACCCTCTCGGTATCTTCTCATCGATGAGACACATCCTTGTCGATTAGCCCCTCATGTGCTCTTGTCAACGAATCCCCTGTGTTCATCGAGGAGGCTTTGTTTGATTACTTCTTTAATTCCTTTTTCCATCTTCTTCCATTATTTAAATACCATAATTCTTTGGATCACTACATTCTCCCCTCCTTATAAAATTTTGTCCTTGAAATTTACTATCCATATAACTCATCATCTCTTAAAGGCAAAACGGTCTACTTATTTTATTACTTACCCTCACTTATGGTGGAGAAATATCGTGGTTTCATTCCAAGTTATAAGAGATTACATATATACAATAAAATTTCCCTCAAAACTAAAATACTTCTCACTAACCTAATCATTACATGTACCTGCAAAAGGATTATTATATATTTACTTACATTTTCCTAGTTACATATGAATTTCTTAGAACAACTGTGGGTATTTCTGTCTGATATGTTCCTCAAGTTCCCAATAAGCCTCTTCTACTACATGATTCCTCCATAGAACCTTTACCAAAGGAATCTTCTTATTACGCAATTCCTATTCTTTTCTATCTAGAATTTGTACTGCCACCTCCTCGTAGACTAGTGAATCACTAAGCTCTAATTCACCATAAATGATTATATGAGAACATTCTGGGACATATTTCCTCAATATGGCATGGAATACGTCGTGTATCCTAAATAACGTAAGTGGTAAAGCAAACCTGTAGGCAACCAGTCCTATTTTCTCTTGAATCTCAAATAGACCGATGAACCTAGGGCTAAGTTTACCTTTCTTCGCAAACCTCATAACCCCTTTTAACAGAGCTATCTTCAAAAATACATGATAACCAATATCAAATTCTAATTTCCTATGGTTATTATCAACATAACTCTTCTGTCAGTTATGAGCTACACTGATTCTATCTCTGATGAGCCGAACCTTATCGTACCCTTATTGTACAAGCTCTAGTCCTACAACTCGCCACTCACCCATATCAACCCAATATAACGTAGAACGGCATCTCCTACCATATAGTACCTCAAATGGTGTCATACCAATGCTGGCCTAATAACTGTTATTATACGCGAACTCTGCCAGCGGCATGAACTAAGTCCAACTACCCCCAAAGTCCAATATGCATGCTCGAAGCATATCTTCTAATATCCGTATCGTCCTCTTAGTTTGCCCGTTAGACTGAGGATGAAATGTCATGCTAAAGGACAACTGAGACCCTAGAAGTCCCTGCAAACTCTTTAAAAAATGTGACGTCAAATGCAGGTCTCGATTTGACACAATGGATATTGGCACCCCATGAGAATGAACTATCTCGTGAACATACATCTCTGCTAAATGGTCAAAGGAATAGTTGATCTTGACAGGTAAGAAATGGGTGGTCTTAGTCAACCGATCTACAATCACCCAAATCACATTCTAGCCATGCGACGCCAATGGCAGCCCTGAAACAAAGTCCATGGATATATGATCCCACTTCCACTCTGAGATAAATAGTGGTTGCAACTGACCTGCTGGTCTCTGATGCTCAGCTTTTACCTATTGGCACATCAGACACTGCACTACATACTCGGTAATCTCCTTCTTCATACCACTCCACCGGTAAATCTCTTGCAGATCCCTGTACATTTACGTACTGCCAGGATGAACTGTATACAAAGATCTGTAAGCCTCCTCTAAAATAATCTTCCCAATGTCAGTATCGACAGGAACACATAACTTGGAACGGAACCGCAAAGCTCCATCATCTGACAAATAGAATTCCTCCCCCTAACCATTCTGCACTTTGATTAATACCTCTACTAATTCTGGGTCTTCCTTCTGAGCAACTTTAATCCTTTCCTACGGAGTAGGTTGTAACACTAAAATAGTGATACATACTAGAGGATTGCTCTCTACCAACTCTATGCCGAGTATCTCCAGATCCATCATGATTGGATACTGGATCTCCTTAGCTGCTAACACTAGTCTCGCAGACTTCCTGCTCAACGCATTAACTACCATATTTACTTTTCCTAGGTGATAACTGATGGTACAATCAAAATCTTTAATAAGCTCCAACCACCTTCTTTGTCTCATATTCAGTTCCTTCTGAGTGAAGAAATACTTCAAAGTCTTATAGTCGGAGAATATTTCACATCGCTCGCCATACAGATAATGCCTCCAAATCTTCAAAGCATATACCACTACAGCTAATTCAAGATCATGGGTAGGGTAGTTCTTTTCATATTCTTTCAGCTAGCTAGAAGCATACGCCACCACCCTGCCATGCTGCATCAATACACAGCCAAACCCCTTTAAGGACGCATCACTATAAATAACATAACCCTCACCCCCTAACGAGATGATTAGTATTGGTGCTGTGACTAACCTTTGCTTCAATTCCTAAAAACTCTGCTCACAGCTATCATCCCATTCAAATCTAACGTTCTTCCTAGTCAGTCGTGTCAAAGGCCCTAATAAAACTGAGAATCCCTCAACAAAACGATGGTAAGAATTAGCTAACCCTAAGAAACTCCTAATCTCATGGATGTTCCTCGGTGTAGCGCAATTCACTACCGCATCAATTTTACTATGATCCAAATAAATTCCATCCCCTGAGATAACATGCCCAAAAAACACAACCTTCTCGAGCCAAAATTCACATTCACTAAACTTAACGTATAACTTCTTTTCTCTAAGTGTCTACAAAACTTGCCTCAAATACATCCTATGCTCCTCACAGATCCTCAAATAGACCAGTACATTATCAATAAAAACAACAACAAACTGGTATAAAAATGGATGGAAGATCTTATTCATTAAATCCATAAATATTATAGGAGCATTCATCAGACCAAACGACATAACAAGGAACTCGTAATGTCCAAACCTGGTTCTGAAGGCCGTCTTTGTTAGATCTTCTACTCTTACCTTTACTTGATGATAACCTGGTCTGAGGTTGATCTTAGAATACACCTGTGTACCCTAGAGTTAGTCAAACAAATCATCTATGTGGAGTAGAGGATACTTGTTCTCAATTGTCACTTTATTAATCTCCCTGTAATCTATGCACATCCTCACAGTCCCATCCTTCTTCTTCACAAATAATACTGGAGCTCTCCATGGGGATACACTAGGTTATATAAAACCCTTATCAAGTAAATGCTGCAATTGATCTTTTAATTTTGCTAGCTCTATTGGCGCCATTCGATACGGTGCTTTAGAGATTGGCATTGTACCTAGAAGTAGAACAATAGGAAAATCTACCTCACGATCAGGTGGAAAACCTAGTAATTTATTTGGAAACACATCTATAAATTCTTTCACTACTAGCATACTAGTAAGCTTCAATTCATTCCCTGACATTTCCTGCACAAAGGCCACGAAGCCCTTACAACCACTCTAAAGCAGTCTCCTTGCCTAAATAGCTGAAACCATCTGAGGTAGAGATTGCACTCATGACCCTATAAATCTGAATTCTAGTCTTCCTGGAGGTCTGAATATCACTTCTCTCACATGACAATCAACACTGGCAAAGTTAGCTGCTAGCCTATCCATGCCGAATATGACATCAAACCCATATATGTCCAACACTATTAAATCAACAGATAAAATCCTCCCCTGAACATCAACTAGACAGCCATAGAGTACCCTATTACACCTCACTGTTGACCTAGTTAGTGTAGTCACCAACAGTTCAACATCTAATGATTGAGTGTCTGCCCCACATAATTTAACACACCCCGAAGACAAAAACGAGTGTGTGGCACCTGAATCAAATGATGTAATGACTTTAAATAAAAATATACTAACCATACCTATCACCACATCACCGACTGCCTCAGCATCACCTAGAGTCAGAGCAAAAACCTTGGCTAGAGCCCTATTCCTTTATTGGCCTCCACATGGCGCCTGATAGCCTCCTCGAGTAGGTCTAGGAGCGGGAGCAGCACCAGTTTGAGCCTGAAAATCTCTCATCCCATGTCCTGGCTCCCCACACCTATAGCAAACACCTCACCCGGCATGACACTCCTTTAGGTGTCTCTTCCCACAAGTTGGGAAAGATGGAAGTGGTTGTATACCCTAGCAACCATACGACGTGGATCTCTTCCTCTATCTCTGCTCCTCAGCCTCCAACCACTCTCCAATTTCTGCTATAGTAGCCCTATCAACCAGCTCGATAAAATCTTACAACTTCAGTATTAACACCTGCTTATATATTTCTCTCCTCAGACCTCTTTCAAGCTACTATACCTTTTTCGCCACATCTAGAATAATGTACGGGGCGAAGCAAGATAGTTCAATGAACCTCATCGTGTACTACTGCACCGTCTGCTGTCCTTGCTTTAGATTTAGAAACTCTTCAATATTAGCTTCCCTAGACGAGGTTGGAAAATATCTATTGAAGAATATCTCCTTAAATCGCTCCTATGTCATCTCCATAGGTACTGTCCTCTACTGTTCTAGGAGTTGCACTGCCGCCCACCACCTCTCGACCTCTCTAGTCAATTTATATATAGTGAACAGCACCCTCAGTTCCACCGTACACTGCAGTATCGCAAACACTTTCTCAATCTCCTGCACCCAATTTTCAGTGATAGTGAGATCAGTTTCTCCTAAGAAAGGTAGAGGATTCATCGTAATGAATTTCTCAATCAAGTTTCCGTGACCTACAGGTGAACCACATAGCTCCCTGGAATTCATAGCAATTTCAGTCATAACCTACTGTGCCACATTATGTAAAACTGCATTGGAATCACCACCCGCAATGCCTGAGGGCTCCGCTCCCTCGTTTCCACTAGCATAGGCACTAGTGCCTCCAAGGTCCATCTAGAAAAACAAATAACTTAACTTAGAACCCTATCACTATAACATATCATCCAACTAGTACAATATCTCCTTAATTAATTCATCACTCCTAATCTTAATTCAAGGTTCAATCTTGCAATCTAGATACCCAACCCGACGATAGTTTCACATGGCTTTCCTAAAATTGTCACCCCAAGAAAATCACAAAAACCATCACAGAAGTTCTACATCTAGACGACAAAACTAGGCCCCAAATTCCTTTTTCCTATACTCTGGTATTATTACTGTTGCATTCTAGAGTCTACAGAACCTAGCATCCTAGGCTCTGATACCAAATTGTAATGACCTGGCTTAAATTACTATATAATAACACACAAAATACAGTCAACCTGAACTCGTGGGTAACGGGGATACACCCCACATACACATCAAAAACCTAAACAACAGTAAATATAAATTACATTTGCCAAACCATAAAATACATAATACTAGAGTTAACTACAATCCATAATAATACTGTAGTCATATACAATCCCCAAGACTTCAAAAAATATATCTAAGTTTCCACATCAAAATCACCTGATCCTAGCTCAAAACTTACCCTCCTAGCAGGGTAGAACAACTAACTCAATGGCAGCCTCGCTCCGCCGGTCTTTCTGGGTTTCCTGAAAGTTATTTAAGCTAGGGTAAGACACCTCTCAATAAGGGAAAATAAACTAAATACAGCTGTGTGGCAATATGAATATTTAATACTATTATAGGTATATAGTACATTTTGCAAACTAGAAAACATTAATCATATAATAACTGCATAAACATATACTTTCATATTTCTAATAAATCGTACTATTCATGAACTGTCTTGTAATGACCTCAAAAATTAAATCATTTTTTTTTTTCTAAATAAACACATATGAACTACTCGAATTCCCCTGCTATGAAATCTCAGACATCAAAAGGGCATTGGGGTATTCCTATTTACAATAAACATACCTATGTAGCGAAAAACATAAAACATATGACCATATATACACATACAATACCATAAATCAGTATTTCCAAACCATAGTTATATTTTACATCTCTCTCCAAATACCATCTACCCCAAAATACATTACTCTGTACAAACTTACCCTATAAATAGGGTAATCAAGCAATCACACTATTTACGAGCCTAATCTGCTCGCCTATCTGGCTCACTAGAAAAATGTTAAACTAATGGGGTAAGACGATGCTCAGTAAGTGGAAATATGCTATTACTAGTGTGTGGTGACTAAGTTGCATACTATTTTAACAACATTTGAACTGTATAAAATGATAAATCTGTAAAAACATATCTTACATTTTTCGCGATATAAAATATAACTGTATCATCTGAATTTTCTACTTTTCATACAGCTAATAATATCATACTATATTTATCAAATACTATAAAACTGTATACATATACATAACTGTGCTTTATCCCTGGAACTTTGTATGTCATGATTTGACCCCTCATGATAGCGTTGTGCGGCCCATAGGTGGGACTTAATGCTGGTTGGCCCTCCAGGTAAGTCACTATACTCTACACTACCTCAGCCCAGCCAAACTGCATCCATTCCTAGGCGCGGAACTAGACTGCTACCTTGTTAAATCAGCCCCATCAACCCAATGAATTGGGGAGTTGCATCCTCTCTGAGTATGGTTTGATGGTACCCACACACTATCTGAGATATGTGGTTGTACTCTATCTATATGAGCAATGGTACCGTACTCTGTAATTTGTATCTGTCTATAATATTTCACGGGGATCTGATACCATATATATATATTACTGTAATCTTTCTACTTTTTTTATCACTTTTCCAAAATAACCATAATACTATAATTCTATACTATAAATACTGTAATATCTAAATAATACAATTGTAGCATCTAGATGCTATATCCGTATATCTGACTGTATAATCTGTCTATATAATCTGAGTGTTATGGTATTAGGAAACATGACATTCTATAAATACTGTATATACTAATCTGAATAAACTGTGTTATACTAATCTTGATAAAAATTGTAATATACTTATTTGAATAAATATCTATGCATATCAGTCTATATCTGTATATACTGTATAGTATGATATGCTGTAAAAAATTGCATAAGTTTTATGTCAGATAAATATCTACTCAGGCCACACAAACATTAAAATTCTTATTCTGTAAAAACTGGATAATGAACCAGTATATATATATATATATATATATATATATATATATATATATATATGTATGTATGTATAAAATCTTTAATAACATTGTTAAAACTCCTAGCATAGAATATTTCCCTTACCTAGTTTCTAAAGAGCCCCTACTATACTCTGGTCCTACACCCACAAGGTTCTCCACCCAACACCCTGAAAACCACATCTCCTATAACAAAATATCATTATTTCTTCACATACTATATTTCTTATAACTGTGGGAAAGACATACAAAATAAAATGCCTTACCCTGAAATTGGGATGGAATTCAAACCACTTCCACCAACGATTCACTCTGGTAGATTTGCAAAGAACTTTCCCAGGAGCATCGTGGTTGCTTCAGATCATCAATCTAGCGAGAAATGGAGCCTGGATCAAAGAGAGAAGGAGAGAGATACGTTTAGAGAGAGAGAGGGAGGATTTTGCGCCAATATTTGCTAAAAAATCCAATTTTTAGTTATTTATAGCCCCGGGTTCATCGATGAGACACATCACCTCGTTGACGAACCTTCACCCCTCGTCGATGAATTTCAGACTGCCATAAACTCCTTCTCGATATCTTCTCATCGACAAGACGTGACCTCATCAACGAGACCCTCATGTATCCTTATCAATGAATTCCATGTGCTCATTGACGAGACCCTGATTAATTTCTTAGGTTATTACATTCTCCCCTCCTTATAAAATTTCATCCTCGAAATTTGCTATATGTGTTGAACTCCATCCACTACGGAAAATAGTCTACTTATTTTATTACTTACCCTCACTTATGGCGAAGGAATATCGTGGTTACATTCGAGGTCCAGGGAGATTACAAATATAAAAGAAAATTTCCCTCAAAACCAAAATACTTCCTATCCTATAATCTAAAGAAAGTTCAACTATACATTCGTTACTCCATACTAAACAATATAAAATGATTATTCTTAAACTTTACAAACCACTTCTAGATCTCTCTAAACAAATGTGGGTATTTCTGTCTAATTTCATCTTTAAGTTCCCACGAAGCTTCCTCTATAGCATGGTTTTTCCACAAGACTTTTACTAGCTGAATTTCTTTGGTGCACAATACTTGTGTCTTCCTATCCAAAATCTATATTGGTGCTTCTTCATAAGCTAATGAATCTTTAAGTTCTATTTCTGCATAACTGATAATGTGGGATGGTTCTGGGATGTATTTCCTCAGCATGGAAACATTAAATATGTCGTGTATCCTGGTTAGAGCAAGTGACAGAGCTAGCCTATAAGCTACTGACCCCACTTTCTCTAGTATCTCAAAAGCGCCAATAAACATAGGGCTCAGCTTGATCTTCTTCATAAATCTCATAACCCCTCATAGAGGAGCCACCTTCACGAATACTCGATCCCCCACATCAAACTCTAATTCTCGGTGGCGTGTGTTTGCATAGCTTTTCTGCTGACTCCGCACGGTACTAATTCTTTCCTTAATCAGTCGGACCTTATCATATGCCTGTTGTACTATCTCTAGTCCCAAAACTCGCCTTTCGCCTACCTTATTCTAGAAAAGAGGAGAACGACACCTTCTACCATACAATGCTTTATAAGGTGCCATGTCGATGCCAGCTTGATAGTTATTCTTATAAGCAAACTCAACTAGTGGCATAAACTGGGTCCAGTTACCCCCAAAATCCAACCCGCACGCCCGAAGCATATCCTTTAATGTCTAAATTTTTATTCAATCTGACCATCTTTCTGGCTATGGAAAGTAGTGCTAAATACTAGCTGTGTACCCATAACTTCCTGAAAACTTTTCCAAAACAGTGAAGTAAATCAAGGATCTCGATCTAAAACTATGGATACTAGTACACCATGGACACGAACTATTTCTCGAACATATATTTCTGCCAACCTATCCATGGAGTAACTGAATTTAATCAAGATGAAATGAGCGGTCTTCGTCAGACGATCAACAACCACCCAGATTTCATTCAATCCCCGTCGCACTGGTGGTAATCTAGTAATGAAATCCATAGAGACGTGATCCCATTTCCACTCTGGGATGAACAGTGGCTGCAACTGCCCTGCTGGTCTTTGGTGCTCAACTTTAACCTGCTGGCATGTCAAACATTGCTGTACAAATTCGGATATTTCCCTTTTCATTCCACTAAACCAAAAATACTCTAGCAAATCCTTGTACATTTTAGTACTGCCAGGATGAACTGTGTATAGTGATTTGTGAGCTTCCTCTAAAATTATTCTTTTAATATCATCATCCACCAGCACACACAGTCTAGTGCGAAATCTCAGAGCTCCGTCATCAGAGATACTGAACTCCTCTTCCTAACCATCCCGCACTCTAGCTATTACCTCTGCTAATTCTGCGTCATTATCTTGAGTAGCCTTAATCTTTTCATATAGTATCGGCTGCACAACCAGGATGGCAATAAATGCTTGTGGATCATCCTCTACCAACTTCATACCAAGTCTCCCTAAATCAATCAGGATCGGGTGTTGAATCTCCATGATTGCCAGTACGGGTCCCACTGATTTCCTGCTCAGAGCATCTGCTACCACATTCGCTTTCCATGGGTGGTAACTAATAGTGCAGTCATAGTCTTTAATAAGATCTAGCCATCTTCTTTGCCTCATGTTCAGTTCTTCTTGGGTAAAGAAATATTTCAAGCCCTTGTGATCCATGAAGATTTTGCACTTCCCACCATATAAATAATGTCTCCAGATCTTAAAAGCGTACACCACTGCAGCTAATTCCAAATCATGCACGTGATAGTTTTTCTTGTATTCTTTAAGTTGTCTAGAAGCATACACAATAACCCTGCCATGTTGCATCAATACATATCCAAGAACCTTCAACTACGCATCACTATATATTACGAATCCATCCTCCCCTAATGGAATAGCTAATACTGGAGCTAAAACCAACCGCCGCTTTAACTCCTAAAAACTCTACTCACAATCATCGATCTAATCAAACTTCACATTTTTTCTCATAAGTCATGTTAATAGACCTGACAACTTGGAGAAGCCATCCACGAAGCGTTGGTAATAGCCTGCCAATCCCAGAAAACTCCTGACCTCCTGGATATTTCCTAGTTTTTCCCAACTCACCACTTTTTCTATCTTACCCGGATCAATTGATATACCCACTTCAGAGATTGCATGACCGAGAAAAGAAACCTA
Organism: Malania oleifera; assembly: GCF_029873635.1. Classification (NCBI taxonomy): domain Eukaryota; kingdom Viridiplantae; phylum Streptophyta; class Magnoliopsida; order Santalales; family Ximeniaceae; genus Malania; species Malania oleifera. Next base: position 42,752,681 of record NC_080421.1, on the reverse strand, counting down.
CCTTAACCAGAACTCACATTTCTTGAATTTTGCATACAATTTCTTTTCTCTCAATATCTGCAATACCAGCCTCAAATGATGTTCGTGCTCCTTTAAACTCCTCGAGTCGACCAGTATATCATCAATGAAAACAACCACAAACTGGTCCAAATACTAATGGAACACCTGGTTCATTAAATCCATAAATATTGTTGGTATTAGTCAAACCAACAGGCATCACCAGGAACTCGTAATGCCCATATTTTGTTCGAAATGTTGTTTTCAAAATGTCTTCCGCTCAAACCTTCACCTGATGATAACTTGACCGCTGGTCAATTTTAGAGTAAACCTGGGTCCCCTAGAGCTGATTAAACAAATTATCAATCCTAGGGAGAGGATATTTAGTCTTGACTGTCAATTTTTTTATCTCCCTAGTATCAATACACAACCTCATGGTCCCATCTTTCTTCTTCACAAAATAGAACTGGTGTTCCCCAGGGTGACACACTGGGCCTGATGAAACCTTTATCCAGCAACTCCTGTAACTGATCTTTTAATTCTCTCAGTTCATTTGGGGCTATACGATACGGTGCTTTAGATATCGGTGTTGAACCTGGAAATAGATCTATAGTAAATTCAATCTCTTGGTGTGGTGGTAAGCTAGGAAATTCATTTGGAAAAACATCTAGAAATTCACGCACTACTGACATATCAGTTTGTTTTAGTTCTTCCTTCAGCGATTCCTTTATGTATGCAACATACCCCTGGAAACCACCCTATAATAGTCTCCTCACCTAAATTGCTGACACAAGCTGTGGTGAGGCACGCACTCTTGAACCCACGAATCTATACTCTTACTCACCGGGGGGTCTAAAAATCACTTCTTTTTTACGACAATCTATGCTGACGTAATGAGTTGCTAGCCAATCCCATCCCAGTATCACACTAAACCCCTGCATATCTAGGACCACGAGATTAAGAGGTAGTATTCTCTCCTGAATACTTACTAGAAAATTCCAAAGCGCCTTCCTGCATCTTACCACAGATCCCATCGGCGTACCCACAGACAACTCTACTTCTAATAGCTGTGTCCCTACCCCAGTTATTCTAACATACCCTGCCAATATAAAGGAATGGGTGGCACCTGTATAAAAAAAAAAAACAATAAATTTATATGGTAAAGCAATAAAGGTACCTTTGACTACATCTCCGGCCATCTCAACGTCACCCGGCGTCAATGCAAAGACCTTCGCTGGTGTCGTGTTCCTATGCTGATCTCTGCGGGGCACCTGGTATCCACTCCAAAATGGTCTAGGAGCCAATGCATAATATAACGACATTTGACAGGATCGAGCCATATGGTCGGGCCTCCCAAGGCGATAGCAAACATTCTCCCTCAGCCGGCACTCACCTAAATGTCTCTGTCCACATCTGGGACAAGTGGTGGAAGGTTGTCCACCCTGAAATCCACCCTGCTCTACCATCTGTCTTTGACAGTCTCTAGATTTACCTCTTCTCCAAGGGCCTCGACTGGACCCCACTTGAAAACTTGAGGGTGTAGCCCTCTTCTTCTGGTTCGATATCCCAGTCTCTTTCGGTAGACTCTCCTATATTATAATAGCCATGTTTACTAACTCCGAGAAAACATGTATCTTCAATACTGCCACCTGCCTATAAATATCTTGCCTTATATTCCTCTCGAACATCCTAACCTTCTTGATTTCATCTAAAACAATATAAGGGTAGAAACGTGATAGCTCGATAAATTTCGTCGTGTACTGTTGGACTGTCAACAATCCCTAGGACAGACTCAGAACCTCCTGTACTCGAACCTTTTTTACTGAAGTAGGATAGTGCCTATCAAAGAATACGTCCTTAAATCGGGCCCAAGTCATCGACACTAGAATAACCCTCTGCTCCTCCAATAATCTAGTGGTTGTCCACCATCTCTCGGCCTCCCCCACCAGTCTATACATAGCATATAGGACCCTCTGCTCATCGGTGCAGTGAAGTACTATTAGAATTTTCTCTACCTCCTACACCCAGTTCTCCGCAACTGCAAGGTCAGCCGCTCCTGAAAATACCGGTGGGTTCATTTTCATAAATTTCTCTATTATACACCCCTGAGCTGGTGATGGACCTCCCTATTCCTTGGAGCTCCGAGCAATTTCAGTCATAACTTGCTGAGCCACACTATGTAGCACAACATCTGAATCCCCGCCTCCTGCACTAGAAGGTCCAGCCCCATCATCTCCACTAGCGTGAGTGCTACTACCTCTTGGGTCCATCCTACAAATACATAGAACACTATTTCAAAATCCTATTTACCACACATATCTAATTTATTCCATTCAACTAAAACTTTAGATTCTCTATTAACAATCCCTCCTATTCCTGACCCCAAATCAAATCCTACGACCTAAATACATGACTTGTCAGTAGTTTACTATGGCTTTCCTAAAATCGTCACTTCAAGAAAAACACAAAAACCATCACAAAAAATCCTGTATCCAGATCATAGACAAAACCTCAAATCCTTTTTCCTATATTCTGTTATTGTTTCCTACTGCACTCTAAAGTCTACAGAACCTAGCAACCTAGGCTCTGATACCAAAATGTAACGATCTCAAAAATTAAATCATTTTTTTTTAAATAAACACATATGAACTACTCTAATTCGCCTACTATGAAATCTCGGGCCTCATAAGGGCACTGGGATATTCTTGTTTACAATAAACAAACCTATGCAACAAAAAACATAAAATATACGACCATATATACACATACAATACCAGAAATCAGTATTTCAAGACCATAGTTATATTTTACATCTCTCTCCAAATACAATCTACCCAAAAATACATCCCTTTGCACAAACTTACCCTATAAGCAAGATAATCAAGTAATCACACTATCTACTTGCCTGATTTGCTTGCCTAGCTGGCTCACCCGAAAAATGTTAAAGTAATAGGGTGAGACAACGCTTAGTAAGTGGAAATATGCTATTACTAGAATGTGACGACTAAGTTGCATACTATTTTAATAACATTTGAACTGTATAAAATGATAAATCTACAAATCATATCTTACATTTTTCACAGTTTAAAATATAATTGTATCATCTGAATTTTCTAATTTAGATACTGCTAATATGATACTATATTTATTAAATACTATAAAACTGTATACATATACATAACTATGCTTTATCCTTGGAACTCTGTATGTCATGATTTGACCCCTTATGATAGGGTTGTGCAGCCCGTAGGTGGGACTTAATGCTGGCTGGCCCTCCAGGTTTGTCATTATACTCTACACTACCTCAGTCCGGCCAAACTGCATCCACTCCTAGGCGTGGAACTGGACTACTACCTCATCAAATCGACTCCCTCAACATAGCGAACTGGGAAGCTACATCCTCTCTGAGCACGGTTTGACGGTACCCACACACTATCTGAGATATGTGGTTGCACTCTATCTATATTAGCAATGGTACCGTGCTCTGTAATCTGTATCTGTTTGTAATATTTCACAGGGATCTGATACCATATATATATTACTATAATCTTTCTACGGTTTTCATCATGTTTCCAAAATAACCAAAATACTATAATTATGTACTATAAGTACTGTAATATCTGAATAATACAACTGTAGCATCTGGATGCTATATTTGTATATTTGACTGTATAATCTGTCTGTATAATCTGAGTGCTATGGTATTAAGAAACATGGCATTCTGTAAATACTCTATATACTAATATGAATAAACTATTTTATAATGATTTGGATAAAAAACTGTAATATACTGATCTGAATAAATATCAGTGTATATCAGTTTATATCTATATATACTATATAGTATGATATGTTGTAAAAAGCTGTATAAGTTCTATGTCAAATAAATATCTACTTAGGCCACGCAAACATTAAAAACTCCTATTTTGTAAAAACTGGATAATGAACTTGTTTACATATATATATATATATATATATATATATATATATATATATATAATAACATTGTTAAAACTCCTAACATAGCATATTTCCTTTACCTAGTTTTTGAAGAGCCTCAACTGTACTCTGGCCCTACACTCGCAAAGTTCTCCACTCAACACCCTGAAAACCACATCTCCCAGAATAAAATATCATTATTTCTTCATATAGTATATTTCTTATAACTGTGGGAAAGACAAATACTGAATAAAAATGCCTTACCCTGAAATTGGGATTGAATTCAAATCACTTCCACCAACGATCCACTCTAGTAGATTTGCAGAGAACTTTCCTAGGAGCGTCATGGTGACCTCATATCATCGATCCAAGGAGAAACAAAGTCGGGATCGAAGAGAGAAGGAAAGAGTGACGTTTAGAGAGAGAGAGGGAGGATTTTGCATTAATCTTTGCTGAAAAATCTGGTTTTTAGCTATTTATAGCCCTGGGTTCGTCGACGAGATGCGTCACCTCATCGACGATTCCCTAAAGAGGTTCATCAATAAATCTTCACCCCTCGTCGATGAATTTTAGACTTCCACAAACCCCCTCTCGATATCTTCTCATCGACAAGATGTGACCTCGTCAACGAGACCCTAATGTATTCTTGTCGACGAATCCCATGTGTTCGTCGACGAGAGCATGGTTAATTTCTTAGGTTATTACATGTCTAGTATAGCTAATAATACTAAAAATTTTCCTAGGATGTATAGCTATCTGTTGACATGTATTACCCCCCATGACGGGTTGTGCAGCCCGAAGGCGGGACCCGACAATGGCTGGCCGACCACTGCTGAGTCAAAAATATTTGTAAGTACGATGGGCCTGCCACACCTTTGTTCGGACTACCAGGTGGACGTCTACAACTCTACACTAAAAGAAACATCAACTATCCATCTCCCCCCCTCTACTTGCAAGGGCAGTTAGCACAAGTCTGAACATAATAATCTGATATGTATAGCTACGATACCGTGTTCCTAAAACTGAACTGAACTATCATCTGGGTTCTAATAATATATAGTACATGATAATATTCAGTTTAAAGTAAATAGATTGATAGCATTTTCTATAATAACATAAATACATACGGCCTTGCGCCGATTACTTTCACATCTGCGGCCTTAAGCTGAATATTTCATAAATACGGCCTTACACCGAAATCATACATAATACACGGCCTTGCGCCGAAAAATTCATAGATAATGATCCAAATAAACATATTATTTATCATGTATTATAAAATCATAATGTACTGCATTTTCCATAATTTCTGAAAACATACTTTATCTGTAAAATTGCCTTAATATAATACTTTTTACATAAAATAACATTCATGCCACACAAAGCGGAATAAGACCATAAATTCTATACTGAAATCATATTTTCGTGCATTTTATACTAATACATACATTTCAATATAATTGCAGTATCTTCCCAAGTAAACATTTTCTCAATAATACTCAAATGTAGTACATGCTTTCTAAACATAAATCTACTAGTAATTTAATAATATTTTCATGGAAAAGTGACTGTTTTAGTTTATTCCCTTACCTGATTTCAAAAAAGAAACCCACTAAAATATATTTTTCCTACACCTACAAGGTTCCCCGTTCAACACCCTGAGATCAACATCTCTTAGAACTAAACTTCAGTATTTTTTCGTGTATAACATTTCCTATAACTATGAAAAGACCAAATTATGAATAAAAATCCTTACCTTAAATCAGGGATGAATTCCAAAGTAGCTCCACCGACGATATACTCTATTAGGTTTGCAGAGAACTTTCCCAAGAGCGTCGTGGTGGCTTCAGATCATTGAATCGGCAAAAATTCGGCTCGAGATCTTAGAGAGAAGGAAGGAGGGATGAATGGAGGAGAGAGAGAGAGAGAGAGAGAGAGAGAGAGAGGGTTTGTGCGTCAATTTTCAGTCTAAAAAAATGAAGTTTTGGCTATTTATACACTGGCCTTCGTCAACAAGTCACGTCACTTCGTCGACGAGGTCAAGAAGACAATTTGTCGACGAATGCTCACCTTCGTTGACAAAATTCAGAATTGCCGAAAATACCCTCTTGGTATCTTCTCATCGACGAGACATGTCCTCATCGACGAGCCCCTCATGTGCTCTCGTCGACGAATCCCCTGTGTTCGTTAACGAGGCTCTGTTTAATTACTTCTTTAATTCCTTTTTACTTCTTCTTCCATTATTTAAATACCATAATTCTCTGGGTTACTACGAGCATGACATTTAATGGAAGAGCAAAAGCTCAAAGGTTATTAGGACATGCAGTCCAGCTGAATCTCTAGAGATGGCAAAAGCTTGAAGACTTAGTACTTAACATGTTCATAATTAGAAAGTCATATGTAAGTACTTCAATTCAATATTATATAGATATATGAAGCTCTTTAGGATGCAATATTGACTTAAAGACCAATTTTTGAAAACCCTGGAAAATAATTTTAAAAGTCACACTTGAGTTTTTCAAACAACAAAAGTTCAAAGCCTTAAAAATGAAAGTTTTTGAAAAATGGATCTGTCCAGCCGATGACTCGTTCTGAATTATGCTTCCAAGTGCAGAAGTGTCAAGTTGTATCAAGGATGAGTCCAGGATCGTATTCCACAGGGACCACTGAGTATCAAAGTATTTACGCAAGTTTAGTGAAATCCTGTTGCTGAAAAATGGGGTTTGAAAATCTTTTTGGTCTTTTACGATTTTGAAATAGTAAACAAAGTGAGAAAAGGTTGAGTAAACTATCAAAATGAAACTAAAATTTTATCAATTTTCCAAAACTGTAAATCTAGTAATGCAACCAAATTAAACGAATTAACTGAAACAATTTACCAAATACTCGGGTTACGGGTCAATGTCTACTTGCTTCCATCGTTTATTAATTTCCTAGGCCTTACTCCTCTTCTTGTTAATCCAATCAAGGCATTAATAAGATGAAATTTTGTCACTAAAGATTAAGTAAATTGGCCACATCCAAACGGAAGAAAATAAAAACTCTTATTACGCATCAACCGAATGTCGTATAAATTAGTTGATGAAAATCCTAGATTAAATCAAGGTTTTGATGTGCCTAACGTCAACAACAAAACAAGAAGCAAGAGCTAGCGATTTATCAACGATGCCTTCAATTTTCGGTTTTAACCAAATAAAAGTTTAACAATGATATTTTAGGGAAACTAATAAACCATGAAACGCAAACGACATCGACCCACAACCCGAGTTGCCGAACTTAGCCACTCATGCTTGCAATAAAAAAAACAAGTATGGAAATCCTAGTCTACTTAAGCAAGTATCAAAACTCACGCTAACTAAAGACAATAACTTTGAACACGAAATTAAAACACGCACTAATAAAAACTCAATCAAACACATACATAAAACAATAAAAATCAAACCTTTAACAAAAAATATTAAAACGAATAAAAATTCACTACTAAAATTACTTGAGAATTCAAATAAATAATTGAAATACAATATCATTCAAGATCAATTTTTTTTCCCAATTAACTTCAATAAAAACATTAATCATAACCAACTTAATAATAAGAGAAGAAATAAAAGAAAAGCAAAGGGAGAGAGAGATAGAGAAAACAGAGGATGGGCGGCTGTGTTCACGGCTGCTGTGGAAGAACCGTGAGGATCTGCTGGAGAGGGCAGCTGCTGGTCTGCTGAGTTGCTGCTGTCTTCTGCTGAGTTGCTGCTGGCCTCTGCTGTGGTAGTAACAAAGGAGCTGCTGGAGGGGTGAAAATCTGGAGCAGACAGCAGAGGAGCTGCTGCTGTGCGGGCTGTAGCAGGGTGAAGATGGAGGGAGGCTGGCCGTGGCTCTGCTGGGTAGGAGTTGGTGTAGGGGCTGGTGTGAGGAAGAACAGAGGAGCAGGATAGAGAGGCCAGCGGGAAAGAAAGACAAGAAAAAAAACTAAGTAAGAGAAAAATAAGATGAAGAGGATGAAGAGGATGAAGAGGAAGAAGAAGAACAAGGAGCGTGAGAGAGCCCCCACGGGCTCCCCTTTTTTTTTCTAAAAAGGAGGAGGAAGAGAATATTTAAAGGGGATGGGGAAAAACCCTATGACCCGGATTACCCAACCCGACCCGGCCATGCATGGCCGGGTCACGTCAAATACCCATTCATATATATATTTTTTGTCTCATTTTATTTGTTCTCTATTCGTCGTAAATTCTGCTCTTCTGGAGCCCGAATCTCACAAAACTCAAAACACGAAAGTTGTAGATAATCCTTTCCTCTTTCTCCAGAAATTTGAATTGTATCAATCGGAGCTCGGACGAAAAAGTTATGTACGAAATACGAACAGGTGTCGGTTTTGATTCCCGGGAATTTTCCTGCGACAAAAAAAATTACCAAAACTTCATAAATAGTGCAATAAAGTTCAAGAATGATGATTTTGGCATTTTATTAAAATATTGGACAATTTTGGACATTTAATTAAAAATATAAACCGAAAAGCCCGGGTTAAGATGCCCAATTAAGCAGTTTTGACCCGTAATCACACCCCCCAACTAACGTTTTGCTAGTCTCTAGCAAATGACGTGAATGAATCTCAGGGTGGTGTCTACAACTACAAACTCTAATAATCATGAAATCAATGCACATGCGATATAACTATACCACTTCACATACAAGAACATAACTGAATTTCACACAAGCTTATTCATATTCAATGCACACGACTCCAAAGCACGTCACTCATGCAAGTTTCATTGTTTATTTGTGATTTGAAAGTAGTATGCTCACATGAAGTTAATCAGTGGCACATTCAGAGTTAATGCAATCATATAAGTTCTAGTATAAACAGGTAAACTCTCGAGGTATGTGTGATGTGTGTGACTCAGTACACCAAGGATGCCAGTGGACACCTACAGAACGGTCGCTTTGACTCGGCCTAACTGGTATACCCTCAAGAACACTCAAAGAAAATGGGTTCACTCATCATATGTGAGGAGGAGTGTCGCGATCAAATATCCCACATATTAAAAGGAACAACGCTAAGTATATGGAGTGGACTAGTCTGGAAAGGATCTAGCCTATCTATGAGGTGTCGGGTCCTTCACCCTAGCATCTTCTCACCTACTCGCCATATCCAACTGAGACCACCCTAGATCAACTTACTCACAAACTTGTCGTGAATTCATCTGAGGCATTAATCAGTTGAAGAATCTTCATACGCGAAAAATATGTGTCACGTCCTTGATTCTTTGTGATATGTATGTGGATCAAGCATTAGCGTTTCATCTCATGCGCATTTGTATTTCTTATTCTTTCTTCTACTCATTCTTCATTTTTTTGTCTTTTCTTGATCAATTAGGACAATCATAACACTTCTTTTGTAATCTTCATACCATCAATGGGAATTGAGCTCGAATAGGAGTTCATGAATTAAATCTATCTCTAGGGGTGGCTCAGCCTTCACATTTTGAGTAGGTTACAAGACCTAGGTTTCTATCTCCCCACTAGGTGTCACCTCTAGGCTAGCAAATCAAAGACAGAGACTAGTGTACAAGGAATCATCCAGAAAAAAATTTTTTTTTTTGAGTTCCATGAACTCTGATTTGATATTAACGCTCAAAAGGACGATAATAGCTCAAGAATATCTCACAAAGGTGTCATAGTCGTCACGGGTGTTCTCTCAGTGCTCATAAGAAACCCTAAGTGTAATGAATCACGTGAGTGTGTATTCAACCCCGTGAGATGTCATGTAAATACAGAAAATTATATAACCAAATTAAATCGAATGTACTACCAATCAATTATTCATGGAGTCATAAAATCATATAAAGAGAAACTACGCATAAATGACTCAAGTGTGTAGTTCTTAGGTTATATGCAGGTATGTGAAGGGTACGAGTCAATGTTAAGCATAGCATAGTGCAATGTAATTCCTACACTACTCCTCCTTTATTTCTTTTTTTTTTCTTTTTTTGATTTTTTTTTTTTTTGTTTTTTGTTTTTTTATTTGTTTTTTTTTTTATTTTTTTTAAATTAGAAAAAAACCGGTACGTGTACGTGCATAGTGTCACATGAAAATGCTCACCCCCCAACTAAAATGGAACATTGTCCTCAATGTGAAAGCATAGGGGAAATAGAAAAACTGTGCACGGGAAAAGTGGGGCGTACCTGGATGAAGAAATAATGGAAAAGGAAAACTGAACTAAAGGAAATTGTACCTATCAATAAACTAAAAATAAGACATAATGAAACAAAATGAAAACAAAGGAAAGCAAAACGTCACAGTGTGTCTGGAGGAGGCTCGGGAGGAATTTCGTCTGGTGGGTGCAGATTTATAAATTGAATTAGCGAATCTCCAAATTTGAGTCGCCATAATGCATCAGCTTTGTTATCTGCACAAAAGTTATCTATGAATAAATCAATACTTTCCACAATATCAGACAACACATTTTCAAATTGTCTTTCTTGATTTAACAAGAAAGGATCCTTATCTAGTATAGTTTCCAGGAAATATACTTCTTTAAAAACTGGCATTTGAGGAAAAGTTTTCGGAACAATTACCTTTGGTTCTTCAGAAGCATCAACATTAAAATTTGTACCTGGTTCCATGAAGGTTAAAGTCTCACCATTCTGCTCAACTTCTTCATTTAGTGCACCAGTCACCTTACCATAGCTGAGATTTGCTTCGGCATTGCAATCATTGACATTTGCTTCAATATAGGATGACGATTCCATGATTGCAATCTGCACTTGAGTATCTGGCTGGGCTTGAAATTGGGATTCATCTATCTCCAAAGCATTCAATAATGTGTTCAGCTGAGTCAATTCGGTGCTTATCTCGTTGATGGTTTGAGAAGTTTGAGAGTTGATCACAATTTGGCTTGCCATGAACTGTTGCAAGCTAACAGTTAGCTGCTGTATGGAATCTTCCATTTCCCTTCTTTGCATTGGAGGAGGCTGGTTTGCAAAGTAAGAGGGTCCTGAGTCTTGGCCAGATGTTGTATAAGGAATGTATTGACTTTGTTCCTGGGGAAATGGCTCCACTTGGTCATTTGTCCAACTGAAATTTGAATGACTTCTACAACCTGCATTGTAAGTATCAGAATAAGGTTCATAAGAAATCTCAGAAACCATATACACCGGGTTAGACTGATCAAGCAAAACTTCCTTAAGAGCAGGAATAGTTGGACATGCATCAGTCGCATGCCCTGGATCCTCACATATGCTGCATTTTTTAGAAGATGATGGTAAAATATGCATTTCATTTATCTCCTTAAGCTCAATGGAATCTAACCTTTTGGACAAGAATGCAAGCCTAGCATTCAAATCATCAACTTCTTCCAATTGATACTTACCACCCCCACTAATACATTTTTGCTTTTCAGATCTATCATACACATCAGAGACAACCCAAGATTGGGCATTTTCAGCCAAATAATCAAAATAGTCAAAAGCTTCTTCAGGCTTTTTATTGAAAAACTCACCATTACACATTGTTTCCACAAATTGCCTCATCTTTGGTTTCAACCCCTCATAGAAAAAACTGATGACCCTCCAATTCTCATACCCATGGTGAGGACATGCATTTAAAAGGTCTTTGAAACGTTCCCAACACTGATAAAATGTTTCCACATCCTTTTGGCAAAAATTCATGATTTGTCTTTTCAAAACATTAGTTCTTTGCATGGGAAAAAATTTCTTTAAAAACTCAGTTTGCATTTCTTGCCAAGTCCCAATGGATCTTGGCCTCAAGGAATAAAACCAGGTTTTCGCCTTATCTTTTAAAGAAAAGGGAAACAATTTTAGTCTTATTACCTCTTCAGTGCATGTTCTATCCATGAATGTGGCACAAACTTCTTCAAATTCTTTAATATGCAAATATGGGTTTTCAGATTCAATGCCATGAAAATGAGGTAATAATGGAATCATCCCAGGTTTAAAATTAAAAACATTTGCATTCAACAGTAGAACAATGCAGGATGGGGTACTGGTCCTAACAGGTTGCAAATATTCTCTGAGTGTCCTATTAGGGTTCTCCATATTATGAGGTTCATTCTCAGCCATGATGCTATGTGTATCAAATAGTGATTTAAGTGAAACAGGTTCACTCGATGATGAGATGGATGAGTTTGTCCTGACTAGTCAAAATGTGTTATCTCTAGCCCAACTAGTCATACAACCGCAGTATAAATGCAATAAAAGCAAACAGGTCAAAGGAGAGGAAGTAGATATCACCCAGGCTGTGAAGACGTTCACAGCTCGAAAACACCTCTCTGAAATCTAAGAAACACTTCGATGACACCAATTAGTCCCCGGCAACGGCGCCAAAAACTTGACTCGTTCTGAGTTATGCTTCCAAGTGCAGAAGTGTCAAGTTGTATCAAGGATGAGTCCAGGATCGTATTCCACAGGGACCACTGAGTATCAAAGTATTTACGCAAGTTTAGTGAAATCCTGTTGCTGAAAAATGGGGTTTGAAAATCTTTTTGGTCTTTTACGATTTTGAAATAGTAAACAAAGTGAGAAAAGGTTGAGTAAACTATCAAAATGAAACTAAAATTTTATCAATTTTCCAAAACTGTAAATCTAGTAATGCAACCAAATTAAACGAATTAACTGAAACAATTTACCAAATACTCGGGTTACGGGTCAATGTCTACTTGCTTCCATCGTTTATTAATTTCCTAGGCCTTACTCCTCTTCTTGTTAATTCAATCAAGGCATTAATAAGATGAAATTTTGTCACTAAAGATTAAGTAAATTGGCCACATCCAAACGGAAGAAAATAAAAACTCTTATTACGCATCAACCGAATGTCGTATAAATTAGTTGATGAAAATCCTAGATTAAATCAAGGTTTTGATGTGCCTAACGTCAACAACAAAACAAGAAGCAAGAGCTAGCGATTTATCAACGATGCCTTCAATTTTCAGTTTTAACCAAATAAAAGTTTAACAATGATATTTTAGGGAAACTAATAAACCATGAAACGCAAACGACATCGACCCACAACCCGAGTTGCCGAACTTAGCCACTCATGCTTGCAATAAAAAAAACAAGTATGGAAATCCTAGTCTACTTAAGCAAGTATCAAAACTCACGCTAACTAAAGACAATAACTTTGAACACGAAATTAAAACACGCACTAATAAAAACTCAATCAAACACATACATAAAACAATAAAAATCAAACCTTTAACAAAAAATATTAAAACGAATAAAAATTCACTACTAAAATTACTTGAGAATTCAAATAAATAATTGAAATACAATATCATTCAAGATCAATTTTTTTTCCCAATTAACTTCAATAAAAACATTAATCATAACCAACTTAATAATAAGAGAAGAAATAAAAGAAAAGCAAAGGGAGAGAGAGATAGAGAAAACAGAGGATGGGCGGCTGTGTTCACGGCTGCTGTGGAAGAACCGTGAGGATCTGCTGGAGAGGGCAGCTGCTGGTCTGCTGAGTTGCTGCTGTCTTCTGCTGAGTTGCTGCTGGCCTCTGCTGTGGTAGTAACAAAGGAGCTGCTGGAGGGGTGAAAATCTGGAGCAGACAGCAGAGGAGCTGCTGCTGTGCGGGCTGTAGCAGGGTGAAGATGGAGGGAGGCTGGCCGTGGCTCTGCTGGGTAGGAGTTGGTGTAGGGGCTGGTGTGAGGAAGAACAGAGGAGCAGGATAGAGAGGCCAGCGGGAAAGAAAGACAAGAAAAAAAACTAAGTAAGAGAAAAATAAGATGAAGAGGATGAAGAGGATGAAGAGGAAGAAGAAGAACAAGGAGCGTGAGAGAGCCCCCACGGGCTCCCCTTTTTTTTTCTAAAAAGGAGGAGGAAGAGAATATTTAAAGGGGATGGGGAAAAACCCTATGACCCGGATTACCCAACCCGACCCGGCCATGCATGGCCGGGTCACGTCAAATACCCATTCATATATATATTTTTTGTCTCATTTTATTTGTTCTCTATTCGTCGTAAATTCTGCTCTTCTGGAGCCCGAATCTCACAAAACTCAAAACACGAAAGTTGTAGATAATCCTTTCCTCTTTCTCCAGAAATTTGAATTGTATCAATCGAAGCTCGGACGAAAAAGTTATGTACGAAATACGAATAGGTGTCGGTTTTGATTCCCGGGAATTTTCCTGCGACAAAAAAAATTACCAAAACTTCATAAATAGTGCAATAAAGTTCAAGAATGATGATTTTGGCATTTTATTAAAATATTGGACAATTTTGGACATTTAATTAAAAATATAAACCGAAAAGCCCGGGTTAAGATGCCCAATTAAGCAGTTTTGACCCGTAATCAGCCGACTGACCTGAATGAACTGTGTTCACTTAGCCGACTGACAAATTGGACTGTCCAACTGACTAACCAAAATGAACGGTGTTCACTTATCCGACTTACAATTAAATGTTTTAATTTCTGGATAGACAGAATGGACTCAATCAACTGGTCAGCCGGTTAACCCTTTACAAACCAAGCCCAGTTGAGTGACTCAGCTGACTGACCTTGCGGAGATTTTAAATTTTGAACTTTAATGGGAAATTTCCAAAAATTAGTTTTTCAAATTTAAATGTTATAAAAACTTAGGGACACTCCAAGCAACTTGGGAAATAAGGAAACTCACTCTAAAAACTCTATAAATACTTCTTTAACCCAATGAATTAAATTACCAAGCAAACAATCAGCATTCAAGCACTTTACTTTCAAACTCTTCTAAAGCTCACTCTTGCTTAAATTCATGTTAGGAGAATTCTACTGAATTGTTGTCGGTCAAAAACCTACAATTCTAATTTGCAACTGAGTTTACTCAAATAATAAGAAAGAACCTCCGATGATATCTAATCTTGAGCTTCATATTATCTATTTAGTATTTCATTTGAAGTATATTAATGCTCTGATTTGTACTAATTTGCTCTGTTGTGAGAGTATCTTTGTACAACCATTCTTGTTCCTATTTTTTAGTTCTTTGATGGTTCAAGGTTGATTTGGATCGTTGGACCAAGCATGGGGAATCGCTTGGAGAGGTATCTATACCTGAAAAATAGGGATTTGTAAAAGGTTTACTTTGCCCGAAAAAAAGTTCAAATAGTGGAATCCTTTGGTGGTCTTGGCCAAAGGCAAGGACGTAGGCTAGGCATAAGCCGAAACTCGTAAAAATCTTGGTATTCTTCTTTCCCTACTATTTTAAATTTCAGCATGTTATATATTTGTGTGTATGCTAAGTGCAGGTTGCAGGGATCAAAACTAAATTAAAAAGAAAAATTCTTAATAAAAAGAAAGTATGTTTTAATAAACTTTTGCAGAAACCCACAAGGGAGTACGTTGGTTAATTGTTTGTAGAAATCTTAATTAAGAGAAAGCAAATAATTTCATCCAAACATAGGGCTTGCAATTACTCATAGGGCTACTATCAAAGCAAAAAATATTCAAAAGCTAAAATTCCACAAAGTAATGCAAATTGTGGTGATTGGGTATTTGTGATTGGTTATTTTGAGTTATTGATTGATTGATTGTTTGGTTAAGTTTTTTTAACTTGTGGTGTGTTTAGTGTTGGTTGTGGATTGATTAAATTATTTGAAGCTTTGTTGTGTATTGAACACATAAGTCAAGAATCCATAAAATCTTTAACAATCCAATTCACCCCCCCCCCCCCTTCTTGGGATAACTACTTCACTTTCAAAAAGTTTATTCCTTGATTAACCCATCAAATGATCACACCTCATACTAGGGCAGTTTAAAAAAAAAAAAAGAAAAAAGATTAGTCCCAATAGAAGTCCCAATGGACATGATGCTCAAAAGTCCTCCATAAAAGGGAAAGCAAAAAGAAGAAATAAAAAGAAAAAGAAGAAAATGAGGAAGAATGAAAATTAGGGGTCGTACATCATATGTGATCTTTGACCAATGACTACCCTTTATAACATCAACAAAAATTGAGCCCGATTTAACCCTTTTCTTCTTTAGCCAATACCCCCCGGCCTACATTACGGTCCAAATGAAAGTCCTAACCAGATTGGCACATACATTGTTGTCTCAAATGAATTTCTAGGCTCAATATTGAGTCTGAACTATGTAATGACCTGATCTTGAAAAAGGTACATGGGCATCTTGTTCAAATAACAAATTTGGTTAATACTTTGCAAATGCCTCGCCAAACTAGGGGTAGAGGATATTGTGCGAGAAAGGGTTTTTTTTAGCCTTAGTAGTCTTTCTCTTGTTGAAACCTAAACCCAAAGCCTACATTTCGTACTGTCTTAAATTCCACCCTAAGATTGGGATATTGATCAGACTACTTAATGAGACACTAGTTCTAATTCAAAATAGAAAGCTTGAAATAAGAAAGAAAGCATCTCTAGCTGGTGATGTAGTGGAGGAGTTGTGCTTAGGAGGTTGATATAAAAAGAAAAAGAAAAAAGGAAAAAAGAAAGAGGGGGTTTGCTCGTTATGGTACTCCAAGCCAGTATTAGAGCTACAAAGTACTGGTAAAGTTGTTTCTTGTTAAACAAGCATAGAAGGGCAAGTAAAATCAAGAAAGCTTAAGCATTCCATTCATATCCCTAATGAGATTGAGTCATCCGATTGCATGTTTATTCATTTAAATATCAAAAACATTAAAGACGCAATCCAAAGAAGACTCTTGTTGGAAAAAATCAAGATGGATATTGATTAGCACATAATATTGCATATTTATGAACATTTATATGTCATCTTAGTGCACATAAATAAGTTAAATCATCTACATAACATGCATATAGAACTTATCATGTGATTTTTGTGATTTGTACGTAAATTGCAATAAACAATTTATTAGCCCTTGTGTGGAGTATGGAATGGCTACAAAGACTTTAAAGATTTAAAGTACTAATTTGTGAAGTGAGAAAGGATGTTTGGAAGAATTGAATAACACCCAAGAGTGCTTTAATTCGGGCCAATTGAAGTAATGTGGCAGTTTTGTACATCTTTGTTAAATCAGTTATAACTTTTGACTCGGTTATCCAATTTATGCAAACTTGGTCTCATTTCAAAGAAGACTTCAAGCCCTACAAATTCACTTGTCACAATGAAGTCCAAATTACAATGTTTCACTATCCAAACTTGGGCTGGAATAAAGGTGACAGTATTAAGCAATAAATTTCAACAACACAAGGAGTGCAACTACCATTTTGGTTGGTGAAGAAGTGAAACTACCATTTTGGTAGGTGGGGGTGTTTGTGGTAGGTATAGGA
Organism: Malania oleifera; assembly: GCF_029873635.1. Classification (NCBI taxonomy): domain Eukaryota; kingdom Viridiplantae; phylum Streptophyta; class Magnoliopsida; order Santalales; family Ximeniaceae; genus Malania; species Malania oleifera. The sequence goes on along the minus strand of NC_080421.1, from coordinate 42,735,512 downwards.
GTATAACTGGTAAATTGTGTTAGGTTTAGGAGTGGAGGTAGTATTTTTTGAACCTATAAATAAGAGGCTTGTGTTAGCCTTAAAAAAGAAAAAAGAAAAAAAAAGAGCTACCTCATTTTCTTGTATTCTCTCTCTCATTTCCTTGTAAACATTTAGAAGTGTTTAATTTAGGTATTTCTTCTTTTCATTCTAATGGCCAACTAAATTTCAAGTTATGCCAAGGGTGGAGTCCTACATCCCATTCTTGGTAATTCTCATCTAAGTCTTCAAGTATTTTATGTTTAAAATTGATTAATGTTCAATGATCTTTTTCTAAAAACTTTTGGTTTTATAATCTTCTTAATTGATTATAGACAAGTTAAATCTTACCACAACCAATGCTTTTTGTTCTTACATTCTAAAAGTTTGCTAAAATATTTTCATTTGACATTAATCAACAATTTTTGTCCTACCTATGCATTTCAAGTGATATATTTTCCAATCAAGTTCAATAGGTATATAGATGTTGGTTGAGTTATAAATATGAGATTTGATTACCATTGATGAGATTAGGCTGAAATCTAAAGCCTAGCCCTTTAATTAAATTGTTATAATTAAGTGATAGTTGTATTCATTAAAATCAATCCCCACACATCTCACTCTGAATTAATTTGTGACGTATGAACTCTTAAACTTCCCAATTGAATTCCTGTGGAAATGACCTTGGGACTCCAAGATTTACTATGCTTGACAATGGAATTTCCTACGCTTGGGAATTGGACAATGATGAACAAAATAAAATGACAAGCATTTTTGGTGCCATTGCTGAGGATTTTGTGTAAGTTTGGAGAGAAAAAAAAGTGCATAATATATATATAAAACCATGGATGTTTATTTGTATTTACGTTTCCTTGTTTTCTATGGATGGTTGTACCGCTTGAACTGTTAACTTGTAGTAACATTTTCTTTCTTTTCCAGGAACTAATTTTTTTTTTCTTCATTTTCTTAAATTTTGTTATCATAGTGTATGTCGAGTTGGATTTGTGATAGAACTAATAGGCTAGTTAGGGAGTGGCCTTCTAGATTAGTTCAACATCACTTAGAATTCTTGGAAGAGCCCATCCAAGCACCTTCATCCTTTTCCAAAGAGGACCCTCATCCTCTAGAGGACCAATGGCATTGGAATCTCAAAATAACCAAGAACTTTTACATGAGAGGGATGGAAATGGTGGCCCAATTCATTCTCCCAGGAATGCTCCACCTCAATATGGAGAAGCCAATCCTTTATTCACTCAAGTTAATCAAAGGGGTGACAACAACCAACCCTTTCACCAAGGTCAAGTGGGGCAGCTTCCTTTCTTTGGAAATCAACGCAATATGCAAAACCAAGAAGGAATGGGGGCACAACAATTTCAAAATTTGCATAACTTTCAAAATGCCCCAAATTATCAAGATGTCCCTAATGTTCCCGCCATTCAACATGCAAGAACATTAGGAGATTATTTCAATCCTCCAAGGTTTAGTGAGCCCTTTCGTATTCGTTTACTAATACAAGCTCGCCACTTTGTGTTGAAACCTGAAATGATTTAAGATGGTGCATATATTTCATAGGATGGATTCAGAATCCCCTTATTTACATCTAAAGGAATTTGAAGAGGTTTGTTCAACTCTTACTAACCCCGTTGTCCTTGAAGATATGGTTAAACTTAAGCTTTTCCCTTTTCCTTTAAAGGATAAAGCTAAGTCATGGTTATATTTCCTTAAACCTCATTCTATTACATCTTGGGAAGAAATGCAAAGAGACTTATTGAAGAATTTTTTCCCCATACAAAAAACCATTGATTTGACCAAACAAATTCAATTTTCTTTTGAAAAACCTAATGAAGAATTTCATCAAGTGTGGGAACGCTTCAAGGAGCTTTTACAAACCATTCCACATCATGGTCTATATACTTGGCAAATTGTAAAGGTTTTTATGCAAGGGCTTTTGCCTAAGAATCACCAGTATATAGACTTGATGTGCAATGGCAAGTTTTTAAAAAAATCACCGGAGGATGCATTAGATTTTGATGTTTTGGCGGAACGAGCCCAAACTTGGGGCACTTCTCAATCCGTTGGAATATTGAGGCACTCTGGTATTTAGAGTGGAGGAGGGATGTACCAACTCAAAGAAAAGGACGATGTGTCAGTTAAAATTGCAAACCTCACAAGGCAAATGGAGGCTTTGCAAATGAAAAAGGTAAATGAGGTTACCACTGGACCTAGATTGGAAAAGTTTTGTGCAACTTGTGAGACCTAAGAACACTCCATTAGTGAGTGTCCCACCATTCCCTCTCTGAAGGAAGTGATTAGTGGTCAGACAAGTGTAAATTCTTTGAATCAATTCAAAAGGCCCTTTAACAATCCATACTCTGAAACTTACAACAAAGGGTGGTCAAATCACCCTAACTTTAGTTGGAGGAATCAAGAGGTGGCTAATCCTTCATTTCCTACTCAAATTTTCAATCACCATGCCCCACAAAATTTTCAAGGGCAAGGAGCCCAATTCCATCAAAGTCAAGGTTCTTAGGGATATGCTCAAAATCATCCTCAAGCATATACCCCTCTAGGGCAACAAAATGCTCCACCATACCAACCCCCTTATAAGAGAAGTCTAGAGGATCAAACGCAACAATTCATAGCCCAAATGAGTCAATCAATTTCTCAAATCACTCAATCTATTGGGGACATGAAAGCTCAAATTACTAAGTTGAACACCGTTGTTGGGGTACTTCAACAAGAAAAAGGTAAATTTCCATCTCAACCCAAACTAATCCAATGGGTGAACATAGTATTGTGAGTACTAATGAATCTGAGGTGACCATGGAGCTTGCTAAATCCATTACCCTTAGAAGTGGCAAGAAAGTTGAAACAAAAATTCCATAAAAAAGAGATTTCAAAAAGAAATGATGAAGGCTCTTCAAGCAATATTTTCAAAGAGCCTATTCATGAATCTAAGAGTAATGAGGTGATGCAAAAGCCCCAAGATATTGAGGGTGAGAAAGTTGTTGCAAAAGATCCAATAGTCATCCCTTACCCACAGAGACTCAAGGCTCCTCAAAAGGGAAGGTGTAATGTTGAAATGCTTGAATTGCTCCAATAAGTGAAGGTAAACATACCTTTGCTTGATGCCATAAAGCAATTGTCTGCATATGTTAATTTTTTAAAGGATCTGTGCACTGTGAAGCGTAAGCATAACGTGTATAGCAAAGTCCTTTTGGCTGAACAAGTGAGCTCAATTCTGAATGCAACTACACCTCCCAAATACAAAGATCCTGGGAGCCCGACCATTTCCATAGTGATAGGGGAATTCAAATTCGAGCGTGCCTTGCTTGATTTGGGGGCGAGTGTGAATCTTCTTCCCTACTCTGTGTATGAACAACTTGGGTTGGGAGAGTTGAAGTCAACAAAGATGACTTTAGAACTGGCATATAGAAGTATTAGAATCCCTAAGGGAGTCATGGAGGATGTTTTAGTTCAAGTGGATCAATTCTTTTACCCTGTTGATTTTGTGGTACTAGATACTCAACAAGTGGTAACCAAAAATTCCCACATCCCCATTATCCTTGGTAGACCATTCCTTGCTATAAGCAATGCTAACATCTAATGCTAGAATGGTCTGATGAAAATCTCATTTGGGAACATGACTGCTGAACATAACATTTTTAATGTCATGAAGCAAGTTGGGGATGATGGTGATGTGTTTGAAACTAATAGCATTGATGTTATTTTGCTGGAACACTTGCATGCTCTCTCTTGTGAAGACCCTCTTGAAGCATGCTTGGTGAATGTTGTAGAGGATGATTGTCTTGAAAACCCCGAAGCGGAGCACTTCCGCTCTCTTCTCAATATTGTTAAGATCTTTGAAGTTCATGGTTGGACTCCAAAATTTGAGGAGTTAACTCCTTTTGAGACTAAAATTTTACCATCTCATGTTCAACCACCCAAGCTTGAGCTAAAACCATTGCCATCACATTTAAAATATTCTTTTCTAGACAAGGGAGAGACTTACCCTATGGTGATCTGCTCTACCTTAGAGATTCCCGATAGGCCAAATTGTTAGACTTGTTGAGATCCCATAGGAGTGCTATAGGGTGGAGCATAGCTAATATCAAGGGTATTAGCCCCTTGGTCTACACACATAGGATTTACCTTGCAGAGGATGCCAAACCTTCCCGCCAACCACAACGTTGGTTGAACCCCATAAAGAAGGAGGTAGTTAGGAAGGAAGTCCTGAAGCTTTTGGATGCGGGTATCATTTACCCCATCACTGATAGCAAGTGGGTTAGTCCCACTCAAGTGGTACCAAAGAAGTCAGGAGTGACTATGATTGTTGATGAGAATGATGAGTCAATTCCAACTCGTATTCAAATGGGTTGGCATGTGTGCATTGATTACATAAAATTGAACTCTTACACTAGGAAGGATCATTTCCCGCTTCCATTTTTGGACCAGGTCCTAGAGAGAGTGACTGGCCACTCTTTCTACTATTTTTTGGATGGGTATTTTGGTTACAATAAGATCAAGATTGCCTCAGAGGACCAAGAAAAAACTACGTTCACTTTTCCTTTTGGCACATTTTCTTACAGGAGAATGCCCTTTGGATTGTGTAATGCATCGAGAACTTTTCAAAGGTGCATGATGGGTACCTTCAGTGAAATGGTTGAGGAAATTGTGGAAGTCTTCATGGATGACTTCTCTATTTTTGGTGACTCTCTTAAGGGAAGCCTGGGAAATTTAGGTTGTGTCCTCACTAGATGTGAGGAGAAAAATCTCATATTAAATTGGGAAAAATGTCACTTTATGGTGACACAAAGTATTGTGTTGGGCCACATTGTTTCTGCTAAGAGTATAGAGGCATACAAGTCCAAGGTGGAAATTATTTCAAATTTTCCTACACCAACTTGCATCAAGGATGTGTGGTCCTTCCTTGGACACGCGGGTTTTTATAGAAGGTTTATAAAAGATTTTAGTGTCATTGCACGTCCTTTGTGCAACCTTCTTGATAAAGATGTTCCATTCGAGTGGACAAATGCATATGAAGCGGATTTTTCAAAATTGAAAAAAGAATGTTAATTTCTCTGCCTATAATGCAACTACTAAGAATGTTAATTTCTCCGCCTATAATGCAACTACCAGATTGGACCATGCCTTTTGAACTTATGTGCGATGCAAGTGATTATGTCATTGGAGCGGTGCTAGGGTAGAGGAGAGATAATAAGCCTTGCGTGGTGTACTATGCTAGTAGAACTCTCAATGATGCACAAATGAATTACACCACCACAGAAAAAGAGTTACTAGCAATAGTTTTTGCACTGAACAAGTTTCGGTCATATCTCATTGGTTCACCTATTGTTGTTTTTATAGATCATGTTGCGCTCAAGTATCTGCTCTCTAAGCAGGATGTTAAGCTAAAGCTCATCTGGTGGATCTTGCTCCTTCAAGAATTTGATTTAATTATTAGAGACAAGAAAGGAGTTGAAAATGTTGTGATTGATCACTTGTCCCGACTGGTATTTGATAACCCTCTACAGCACATCCCTATTAGAGATAGTTTCCCAAATGAACATATGTTCCTTGTGGCGAGCCTACCTTGGTACGCCGACATTGTTAACTATCTCATGTCTGGGCAACTTCCATAACATTGGAATGCCCAAGAGAGAAAAAATTTCTAGTTGAGGTCAAACGTTTCTTTTATGATGACCCATAGTTGTTTAAATATTGTCCAGAGTAGATTTTGACAAGATGTGTGCCAAATGAAGAGACTTAAGTTGTCATCTCATTCTATCTTAAGTTTTCTCTTCAAGAAAAACCACTGAAAAAATTTTACAAAGTGGTTTTTATTAGCCCCCCTTTTTTAAAGACGTTCATGAATTCTGAAAATGGTGTGACAAATGCCAAAGGTTAGGAGGGGTCACACATAGAAATATAATGCCCTTAAACCCTATTTTGATTATTGAAATTTTTTATTATTGGGGCATCAATTTTTTTGGTCCTTTCACCTCCTCCTTTGGCTATTTGTGCATTCTTTTAGCTGTGGATTATGTATCCAAATGGATAGAGGTTATTCCAACGAGAACTAACAATCATAAGGTGGTGATCAAGCTTTTAAAAGAAAATGTTTTATCTCATTTTGGGATACCTAAAGCAATCATTAGTGATGGCGGCTTACATTTTTGTAATAAATCTTTTGAAACTTTAATGAAAAAATATGGTATTTTCTTATAAAGTTTCAACTTCCTATCACACACAAACTAATGGGCAAGTAGAATTGGCTAATAGAAAGATTAAAATTATCCTTGAAAAAACGGTAAACTTGTGAAATTAGGAATAGCTTCCTAAGAGGGGGGGTGAATTGGCTTTTAAAAATTTCTTTTTAAAGTCCTTCACTTCTTTTAATATTTAACCAATTCTTTGACTTGTTTATCTATTTTTTCAATCAAATAAGAACTTGGTTTCTTTTAAACAATCAACAAGACAACTAATAAAACATTCAATCTTCAACCATACAAATAATTAAACCATTCAAACCAATCAACCACAATGCTCAAACCAACAACCAATTTGTTTGCCAAATATATGTTTACTGCAGCACTATAAGATTCAAGATTTAGATCTTTTGGAATATAAACGCTATCCGATTAATCTCAAGTTTTATACCATTCAATCACAATCAATATAATATATGTAACTTTCAGCTTTTAATGCTTTCAGCCCTGTGGTGAATATAAGTTTGAACAAATCCCTGTATATATGAAATTTTTTCTTCAATATGATATTCAATATAAAATCCAATCACTCTTTCCAAATATTTAGAATTCAAATAAACTCTTGGTAAATTTATTTTTGGGTGTTTAACCAAGTAACGTACTCTTGTATGGTTTCCGCAAAGTAAGGTTTAACCAACGTACTCCCTTTCGGTTTCAACAATCCCAAATCAAAATTGAACTTTAAGTTTATTTAACTTCCAAATTACGTAGTTTGTATGTTTATCAATTAAACCATCCACGCAATTGTATATGTACTGAAAGTAAAAAGTAAGGGAAAGAGAGAGTGAAACGGGGATTTTTACAAGGTTCAGCTTCAACATAGCCTACATCCTCGCCTTTGGCAAAACCACCAAAGGATTCACTAAACTTGTTTCATTAACGGGTGGAACAAACCTTTACACACACCTTTGTTAAAGATAGAGCCCGCCTTCTCCAAGCAATATCCCCTCACTCTGTCATTCCTTGAAATAGGCTAGAGCAGCACCTCTCTAAACGATATCCCCTTGCTTAGCCAATGATCTGAACACCTCGAATCATCCAAGAACTATAAAAGATACAACCAATAGATGTGTACAAAGAGTTTGCTCCTCAAAGAGCTAATTAGTACAATTTACAAACTAGTATACTTCAAAGTAAATAACAATATGGAATTTTAATTTGAAGCTCAAGGAAGTATATCACCGATTAATTCCTTCAATGATTGAAAGATTTAGAATTTATAGCACAATTCCAATGGAAGAAGATCAACAAAAACTCAGTTGAATTCGTGCACAAGGTATGAGCAAGAGAGCATTTCAATGAAGAGAGCACTTGAGAGAGTTTGATGGCTAATTTTGATTCTTGGTTCTTGGTTCATTCAATGATCTTTGAGGCTTATTTATAGAATTTAAAAAGTATGTTACTTGATCCCCAAGTGGCTTGGAGTATTCCCCAAGTTTTCATAACATTTAGATTTAAAAAACTAATTTTTAGAATTTTCCTGTTTGAGGCCAAATTTTAAATTTTCGTAGGGTTAGTTGGCTGACCAGGTAGCTGGGAGGGTGTTTATGTAGCGTCAGCCGACTGGACAGGTGACTGGGTGCTTTCTATCTCCCAAATGTCAATTCTGTTAACTGGTCAGTTGGCTGACTCAACACAGTTCATTCTGGTTAGCCAACTGACTAGACCAGTTTACTGTGTTGCTAACAGCTTTGACCCCTTTTTAGTAATTTGATTATAACATTTTCTATATAGCTCCAAATTTAACGTTCTTGGTTCCAAAAGAAAGCTAAGGTAAAATCCTACCACTTTCATGTTGAACATTGTTTACAATATTAAGCTTTTGATAGAAAAAAAATTCTCATCAATACGGATGTATAAAAATTAACTCAATTTGGAAAAAATCCCATTTTAGTGCTTTTCATTCTAAAAACAATTTTAACCTTTTTGAAACAACTTCTGACCCTATAAAAATATTTTCCAAGTATGTTAAAAGGTATTTAGGTCCAAGTAATTAATCCTAAGAGTTTCATGCATCCATATTGAATTTACTTGAAGTACTTACATGAAATTTCCTTAAGATTCTAAATCCTTCATCTCTTGAAGTCTTCATGCATGTCCATGCTTTGAGTCCATCATTTCTTCAAGCTTTCATATCAAGTTCATCCTCTCATAGTCGTCAAGATTTAATATATCATCCATTCCTTTAAGTATTCTTTAAGCTTCATATGATCATGTTCCTTTGGATTATAAGCTTCAATTTATCCTTGACCTTGCTTTCACATATGTGAGATCTAAAATATCATCACTCAATCATATATGTTAAGTTCCACTTGTTTGTTAGCATCAAAATAGGATGTTAAGCCTTGTAAAGTCAAAAATCTCTCCCTTTTTTATGATGACAAATAATGAGCAAAAATATGAGTAAACCTTAAAAAGACTGCTCCTTTCAATAAGCATCATCTTCAACATATTTGTAAAGATCATTCAATATCATGCATATCAATACCAATTTGTAAAGATCATTCAATATCATACATATCAATACCAATTTCAAGATCATTCAATATCATGTCCTTCTCCCCTTCGTCAAATACTTCTCTCCCTTTTGAAATATAATTTATGTTTCAAAATTTCAAAATATTTCAATACCAAACTCAATTTTCAATTTTTGCTCAAAAACTTCTCCCCCTTTTGACATCAATCAAAAAGAGTAGGATATAAACAAAATGAGTCATATTTTTTAGCATATGAATATCAATCATGCATATCAAGTATATGATACCAATTTAAATTTTCATTAATTCTAATTCCTATAGAACTTTTGAATTTTTAATACCAAACTCAATTGAAAATTTGTGATACTAATTGAAGATTTATGATACCAATAAAAAATAATTCATGATACAAAAAACAAAAAAAAAAAAAAAACAAAAATAGGGAGAAACAAAATACAAGTTATGAGTCATGATACTCCCCCTTTGATATAATTCAAGATACCAATTTTTGATACCAATTGATGATTTTATGATACCAATTTAAAATTTAAAATTTAATTCATGATATCAATTGATTAATAGGGAAATTATCATAATATAAGAAGTAAGTCATAACTCCCCCTGAATTCAATACATTCAGTTTTGTTACCAACTTTGCATTTATCATCCCATGTTTCAAAACATTTAATCATGTCATGTATCAATTATCAACATCATGCTAATATCATCAATGTCATACCATGCTCATAGACATAATCATACTTGTCATGCTCAAAGACAAATTGATCTTTTAGATTGTGATACTAAGTGAGCTTTTAAATTTTGATACCAATTAAAATTTTTAAATTGTGATGCCAATAACACTTTATAGATACCAAAGTCATTATCACATCATGCATAGCTCATGGATACCAATATTACTGTTATATCTTTCATAGCTCATAGATATCAATAGTAAAAGTAGTAAGTTTATCCATATGATTCATCAATAGCATGCATGGTCAAGAATTAATCTTATATCAAAATCCATGCTTATACGCAATAATCTCATGCTCAAATTTTCAACATAGTGAGCCATGAATTATCAATATAAGTCAAGTCATGTAGCATATAGCATATCAGCACATCACATAAACAGGGAGCATATCATATAGGCATGTAAGCATGTAGTACATAGGTTTTCATTCTAAAATATCTTCTTCTTAATCAAGATACTTATGTAATAAGCTTAATTTGATATTTTCTTAATATTTTCTTAAGTTTAAGCCTTGTAAAAAATCATCCTATGATTTTGGACCAACAATGCTATTTTCTTTATGTTTGTATGAAGTTATTATTTCACTTTAGGTACCCATACCTTTTTGGGTCCGATAGGTTTCACAAGGGATGTTTGTTTTATCTTCCATACTTGTTTTGTTTTAACACCCTTTCTTTTAAATGGGCATTTAAACTTTATATGCTCATTTTTCTTACATTGATAGCATATGGTGTTAGTGTAGGCATTAGAAGACGTGTTTGCATAGTCTTTGGATCCTTTTGAGAAATATCCCATGTAAAGATTCTTTTTCTTTTAATTTTCAACTCCATTGAAACCAATGTCTTCTTTGTTCAATGACATTCTTTCTGAGCCAATCATCTTATCAAGATTTTCTTTTCCTTTAGTAAAGTTATAAATGATCTTATCTTTATTTTGATTTGACTCTTGAGATCGTTTATCTCCATCTCTTTCTTGTTGTCAACTTTCTTTAATGATTTCTCGAACTCTAGAGATAATTTTCTGATTCTATCCTCTAATTCAAAAATATACATATCTTTCTCATATACCGTAGAGGATAGGGATTGAAGGTCTTCTATCATTTGTTCATTCTTACTTTCTAATTTCTTGATTTTCAAGTCGTTTTCTTTTTCAGCAAGAGTTTAAACTTCTACTTCTTTTATTGCAGCTTCATACTTATTTTCTATTTTCTTGATCCTTGAATCCTTTTCTTTTTCAGCATTTCTAGGGGATTCTAACTCTTTCATTAATCCTTCATTCTTATTCTTCAATGCAGAATTTTGTTTATTTACTTCGATAAGAATCTTATGTACTTTGAATAGATCATTTTGTAGTTCATCATAAGATGGCATACCCTCATCATTGGATTGACCAGATGAATTGCTACAAGAATTATCTAAGGGTTTGGATGAGAATCTTTCCTCATTGCCCCAAGCCATAAAGCACGTATAAGCAACCTCTTGGTCACTTGATTCATTTTCTGAACTACTTGTACTCATCATGTCCTAAGTAGTGCCTTTTATGGCCTTTTTATTTTTCTTCTTTGATTCTTTCTTTAGTAATGGACATTCTAGTTTAATATGTCCAGCTTTGTTGCAATTGTAACACATAGGAGTTTTATTCTTTGATTTCTTACTAACTTCTTCTACTGACTCTACGAGTCCAATCCGTTTTTGATAATGACAAATCACTTTGTATTTGATCTGTGCATGGAGTTTGTGAACAAGAACTACAGGAACTATATTAAGCATGCATGGAAAGATAACGAGTCATAGAAGCCTTCAAGTAAAGCTAACAAATCTTGGCAAGATCCATGGAACTCAAAGAGTACGAGAATCAAGATGCAAGTGGCAAAGTTCAAGAACATCTTGGGAATGGGTATTTAGAACTTATGTACCTACATTGTCATATGATTTAATTTGAGGCTCAACATAAATTAGAATTTCTTTAGGATTCATGCATTTCATGTGTATCATTAGGGAACCTTCATGGACTTAGAAATGTTTTTTAAATCAAGGAAAATATGTTTTATAAAAGGCCCAAGAAAAAGAGCAAAACATTTTTTTTTTAAATTAGAAAAAGGAAATAAAAAAAAAAGGGACTTTGGTAGCCTGAACTCCACCTCAGTAGCCTGAAGAATTTCTTCTGGAGCCTGAAGATTAAGTTCAGGAGCCTGAAGAATTAATGGGAAAACACAGAAAGTGGCACAGGCACTTCGGTCGCTTGACCTTGCAACCTCATGTGCCTGAACTTGCCATTTCAGGAGTCTGAACCCCACTTTGGTTGCCTGAAGTCGCGGGAAAGTTTAAAAATCAGATTTTTATTAAAAGAACTCGCGAGCTATTTCATTGATCCAACAACTGAGATCAATCCTAAGTGTAAGATACTATATATACTGAATATTTAAACCCTAGAACAAGGCTAAGACACACAACAAGGGAAGAACACATCGTATTGCAAGATTGTAGAGAAACTTGAGCTGATTGTCTGCACTTCATTCTACTTTCATCGTCTTTGGGCAAATCTATTCCAAATATCAAAAGGCATTCATTCATTCAACTGTGCTCCAATCTAGTATTGAGGTCTAATCTTTCAAGTTATTATTCTTAAGAACTTCTCATCTCATTACGTATTCTTGAACATCATTAGAAAAGTTTTGATCTTGAGTGTGCATATTTGTATAAAAATTGATTTTTGAAAAGATCATTACTTGAGAAAACTTGTTTAGCTTGGTTGATTGATTTTTGATTCAAGAGTATATTAATATACATATATATCGTTCTTGGAGCTTATTATTGAAAAACTTATTTTGAGTAAAAGATTGATCTTGAAAGTGCCTATACATATATATATATATATATATAGTTATTCTAAACAAGATCATTACTTGATTTAGGATGTGTGATTGATTGAAAGTTTTTGATTCAAGTGTGCATTTTATAAAGGATCTATATTTTAGATATATTAACGCTTGATTAAATATCCTTGGTACTTATAACTATATATTCTATTGAGGGATAATTTCTGAAAAATAATATACTCAGTTTGTGATTGAATACTTGAAAGAAAAACTTTGTGTTTTTGATTGATTTAATATTCAAGACTATGTTTTTGTTAACAAGTTCACTTCAAAACATTTTAAATATATCTTTACTTGGGAGTTTTTGGTAAAATAGGGATTTGTGTGTTAAAGCATATCATACATTAAAACGATTGCATCACTTTTCATACATTCATGAGCTTCAAGTTATATCATATGTTAACGTATTAGGAATTCGATTTGTACTCACACGCTTTTGTTAGAAGCATCTTTGAGTGTTATTTTTTAGATTATATTGTATACAAGGTTCGGTGTGTGAACCGGTGTGTGAGGAGAGAGTTGTATCTCTTGTAAGCAGCGGAGTAGGAGGGAGTTGTGCCTCTTGTAAGCAGCGGATTGTAAAGGAAGCTTCGTCCCAATTTAAGGAGCGGGGATTTAGTGAATCCTTGAGTGGTTGCTCAAGGCAAGGACGTAGGCCAAGTCAGCTGAACCTCGTAAAACTGCGTTTGTCTTCTCTCTTCCCTTTACTCTTTATTTTCAGCACTGCATTTAAATTGTGTACATTGCATGCATAGGTTGGATAGCCTTACGCATAAGTAATTGAGTTACAATAATTCATTGGTAAATATATAAAAAGGGTTTAAGGGGTAAATAAGTGTCAAAGAATTTTTAAATAGCCAATTCACCCCCTCTTGGGATTACACCTGATTCAACATTTGTATCAGAGCGGGTTTTCATAGACTTGATAGTTAATTTGTAAAACGATCACATGGCACACATTGGTGTAACTCCATTCGGTGAGGGACACTCATCCACTAGACCACCCATCTTCTGTGGTGTAAATTATACCTATTGGAAATGTAGGATGAGCATATATCTACTAAACGTAGATTGGAAGGTTTGGAAAATAGTGACTAAGGGAAATCACATTCCCATGAAAGTAATTGATAAGATTAATGTACCTAAAACTGAAGATGAATATACTGAAGAGGATTGGAAGTTAGTTCAAATTAATGCCACTGCCATGAACTTACTTTTCTGTGCATTAGATGTCAATGAATTTAATAGGGTAATGGCATGTAACTCAGCTAAAGAAATTTGGCAAGAACTAGAAGATACAAATGAAGGCACTAAGGAAGTCAAGGATAGTAGGATAGACATGCTCACTAGTGAATATGAAGCATTTAAATGACAATTGATGAATCCATACAATCCATGTACGCTAGATTCACACACATCATTAACTCTTTAAATGCTCTTGGAAAAACTTACCCTACTTATGAGTTGATCAGGAAAATACTCAAGAGATTACCTCCAATGTGGGAAGTGAAAGCTACGACAATAACAGAAGGGATAAATATGAAGGAGATGTTGGTGGACGAACTAATTGGATCACTCATCACCTATGAGCTAGCAATAAACGAGAGGAAAAATGAGCAAAGCAAAGCTAAGAAGGTCACTGCACTTAAGGCATCATCAAGCTATTCAAGTGAAGGAAGCGATTCTGAAACGGATGATGACATGGCCTTGCTAACAAAGAAGTTCTGGAAGTTCTTGAAGAAGAACAAAAGGTTCAACATAAAATTCCGGAACTCTAAATCGGAAAAAGGAGAGCAGAGCATGAAGAAAAAAAAGGAGGATCCACCAACATGCTACAACTTCTGAGAAGTTGGACACATCAAGCCTAAGTGCCCCAAGCTCATAAAAGCTTCAAAGAAAAAGAAGAAGGCGCTGAAAGTCAGCTGGGATACACACAGCACTAGTAGTTCAGAATCTGAATCCAGTGATGACTAGGTTGCCAATCTGTGTCTAATGGCACATGATGACCTTGAGGTACAATCATCTTTTTCATCATCTTCATACTATTCTAGTGAATCTGAAAATTAAAATGATATGATTTCTTATGATGAACTGAAACAAGAATACCTGTACACTATTAAAATGCTTGAGAAGAAAACAAAGAAAATTTCCAAGTTGAGAAGAAAAGTCAAAGAACTTTCAAATCTAGTTGAACACCAAAATGAATCCCATGCATCTTTCATAAAAAATAAAGATTTGAAATTGAGGAGTTAGAAAAGGACTTGAAAGATAAATCTGAAATTATCTGTAAATTTACTGAAGGACAAAACAATTTTGAAAAGCTCCTAGGATCTCAAAGAAATTCCCTAAAAAAAGAAGGGCTTGGTTTTAATGGTAAGGAAAATATAAAGAAAACACATCTTTGCATGGGGTATTTTACAAAAGAATCAAAGTCATATGTTCCAACTAAGAATCATTATAGAAATACTACATGCTTTAAATGTAGAAGGTTGGGTCACATACAATTCGACTGTCCATTCAAAAATAAAGATGTTAAAATAAAGAAAGTATGGAAGGTCAAAGGTCAATCTAGCACTAACCCTCCTAGACCCAAGACTATTTGGGTACCAAACCTAGTTGTTTAATTGTGTCTTACAGATTTGTTTAAGATCAGCATCCTCAAAAGATAAATGGTATATGGATAGCAGATGCCCACGCCACATGACCGGAGATAAAGCAAAATTCATATCCATCATACTCAAGGATGAAGGGTTTGTTACTTTTGGAGATAATGCTAAGGGAAGGATCACAGGTGCCGGTAAAGTTGGTAATGATTCCTCACTCATTATTGATGATGTTTTATTAGTTGAAGGTCTAAAGCATAATTTATTGAGCATAAGTCAGCTATGTGATAAAAGCTACAAAGTATCATTTGAACATAACAAGTGCATAGTTGAACACAAAACTGATAATAAGATATTGTTCATTCTTAAGCATCATGAAAACGTATATACCACAAGCTTTGATAACTTAACTTCACAAAGTGTAATATGCTCATTTGCTATGAATGAAATAAGCTGGATTTGGCATAGGAGACTAGGACACGCAAACATGGATTTAATCTCAAAACTAGTTAAGAAAGAATTAATTAAGGGACTGTCTAAGACTAAATTTGTGAAAGATAAAATCTGTGATGCATGCTAACTAGGAAAACAAGCAAGAACAATCTTTAAGAAAAAGAAAGAGATCTCCACTACTAGGCCACTTCAAATGCTACACTTAGACTTATTTGGATCAAACCCAATTCAGAGTTTAGGAGGAAAATCATACGCTTTTGTCATAGTTGATGACTTTTCAAGATACACATGGGTACTATTCTTAGGTCATAAAGATGAAGCATGTGAAAAATTTATAAACGTATGCAAGAAAGTACAAAATGAAAAAGGATACACAATTACCAAAATTCGAAGTGATAGGGGTAGAGAATTTAAAAATCAAGGCATGGAAGACTATTGTAATTCATTAGGAATTGCCCATAATTTTTCAGCTACTAGAACACCACAACCGAATGGCGTAGTTGAAAGGAAGAATAGGTCTATACAAGAAATGGCCAGAACTATGCTTAATGAACATAAATTACCTAAATACTTCTGGGTCGAGGCAGTGAATACTGCCTGCTATGTGCTAAATAGAGTTCTGATTAGACCATCACTTAATAAGACTCCTTACGAATTGTGGAATGGTCATAGACCAAACATATCATATTTTTATGTCTTTGGCTGTAAGTGTTTTGTGCTTAGAGACAATGAGCATCTAGGAAAGTTTGATGTGAAATCAGATGAAGGTATCTTCCTAGGGTATTCTTTAGATAGTAAAGCCTATAGAGTGTATAACAAATGAACATTGACAGTCATAGAATCTATTCATGTAGTGTTCAGTGAGTCAAATCCCTTCTCCAAAAGAACTGATAAAGATGAAATTAAATTAAGCATGGAACTAGAAGAACTATCAATTGAGAATGATTCAGAAAAGAAAAATGACCTTAAAGAACCATCCATTGAAATTCATCAAACTACAAATGCGGTTAATGAATCACCTAGAGAATGGAAATACATAAAGAATCATCCCATAGATCAAACAATAGGTGAACCATTACGTGGAGTAGCCATTCGCTCCTCTCTTAGGAACATGGTTAGTCATTTTGCATTTCTATCTCAAGAAGAACCTAAGAATGTGAGTGAAGCTATAGAGGATAAATCTTGGGTGCTGTCCATGCAAGAAGAACTAAATCAATTCGAAAGAAACAAAGTGTGGACTTTAGTTCCCAAATCAGGGGATAAGTCAATCATAGGGACCAAATGGATATATAAGAATAAAAAAGATGAACATGGAGTAATTGTGAGAAATAAGGCTAGATTAGTAGCTCGGGGATATAATCAAGAAGAAGGTATAGATTTTGAAGAAACTTTTGCCCCTATAGTTAGGATGGAAGCCATACGAATGCTTTTAGCATATGCAACTTTTAAGGATTTTAAACTATATCAAATAGATGTCAAAAGTGCATTTTTAAATGGCTACATAAATGAAGAAGTGTATGTAGAACAACCCCCAAGCTTTGAAACCATAAGAATCCAGATCATGTTTATAGACTGACAAAAACCTTATATGGTTTAAAGCA
Source organism: Malania oleifera (assembly GCF_029873635.1). Lineage (NCBI taxonomy): Eukaryota > Viridiplantae > Streptophyta > Magnoliopsida > Santalales > Ximeniaceae > Malania > Malania oleifera. The sequence continues at coordinate 42,718,456 of NC_080421.1, read as the reverse complement.
AGCTCTTAGAGCTTGGTATGAAAGACTAAGCTGTTTTCTATTAGAAAATGGATTTATTAGAGGAAAGATAGATACAACCTTGTTCATAAAGTCTAAGAAATATGATATTCTCCTAGTGCAAGTATATGTAGATGACATCATATTTGGCGCAATAGATAAAGAATTGTGTAATGAATTTGCCAATACCATGCAAAATGAATTTGAGATGACCATGATAGGTGAACTAAACTTCTTCCTGGGACTTTAGATCAAACAAGCAAATCAAGGAATATTCATAAATCAATCAAAGTATATTAGAGACTTACTCAAAAAGTTTAATATGGAAGATAGAAAAATACTAGATACACCTATGAGCGCTTCATTCAAATTAGACAAAGATGAACAAGGTATACCAGTAGACGTCAAGCTATATCATGGAATGATAGGTAGCTTGTTATACCTGACTGCCAGTAGACCATATATAATGTTTAGTGTATGTTTGTGCGCAAGATTTCAGTCTGCACCAAAAGACTCTTATTTGCTAGCTGTTAAATAGATACTTAGATATCTGATAGGAACCGTGGACATTGGGTTATGGTATCCTAAGTACACATCCTTGGAGATTCTTAGTTATTCAGATGCTGATTTTTTGGTTAGCAAAGTGGATAGGAAGAGCACTAGTGGTACTTGTCATTTCTTAGGACACTCTTTGGTCTCTTGGTTTTCAAAGAAACAAAATTCAGTTGTTCTTTCCACGGCTGAGACTGAATACATAGCGGCAGGTAGTTGTTGTGCTCAAACGCTTTACATGAAGCAACAACTGAAGGATTTTGGATTAAGTTATAAAACAATCCCTATAAGATGTGATAATACAAGTGCAATAAATATTTCAAAGAATCCTATATTACATTCACGAACTAAGCACATAGAAGTACAACATCACTTTCTTCGTGACCATGTGCAAAAAGGAGATGTAACACTAGAGTTTGTATGCACGGATGAACAATGGGCAGATATATTCACGAAACCACTTACGGAGGATAGGTTTATCCAAATTAGGCGTGAATTAGGTCTCATGCATAGTAGAGAGGTTGCTTAGATTCATGTTAGATGATATAATTTAGGTGGAGCAACGTCACTTACAATATAATCACTTGGTATTGCATTAATCAACAATTGGACACACTTAATACCTTAAGATTTCTAAAAGGAGAAAAAACATAAGGGTACGTCTACTCATGTTTGATTTGTTTACACCTTTTTGTTGATGTCAAAAGGGGGAGAAAATTTGGAAGCAAAAATAATACAATGGAACCAAAGGGGGAAAAACAATTGGTTAATGTCATGGTTGAAACATCATAAGCATATTTATTATAAGCATATTTCATAATTCATTTGGATTTATGCTAAACACTTTGTGTATAAACATGAGCATATTGTCATTCATTGATTATTTGATGCATTAATTGAGGGGAAGCTATATATTTTTGCTCGTGCATTTGTCATCATCAAAAAGGGGGAGATTTTTTACTCTACGAGTCCAATCCGTTTTTGATAATGACAAATCACTTTGCATTTGATATGTGCATGGAGTTTGTGAACAGGAACTACAGGAACTATATTAGGCATGCATGGAAAGATAACGAGTCATGGAAGCCTTCAAGTAAAGCTAACAAATCTTGGCAAGATTCATGGAACTCAAAGAGTACGAGAATCAAGATGCAAGCGGCAAAGTTCAAGAATATCTTGGGAATGGGTATTTAGAACTCATGTACCTACGTTGTCATATGATTTAATTTGAGGCTCAACATAAATTAGAATTTATTTAGGATTCATGCATTTCATGTATATCATTAGGGAACCTTCATAGACTTAGAAATGTTTTTGAAATCATGGAAAATATGTTTTATAAAAGGCCCAAGAAAAAGAGCAAAGCATTTTTTTAAAATTAGAAAAAGGAAACAAAAAAAAAGGGGGGACTTCGGTAGCCTGAAGATTAAGTTCGGTAGCCTAAAGAATTAATGGGAATACACAGAAAGTGGCAGAAGCACTTCGGTCACCTGACCTTGGAACCTTAGGTGCCTGAACTTTCCACTTCAAGAGCCTGAACCCCACTTCGGTTGCCTGAAGTCGCGGGAAAGTTTAAATATCATATTTTTATTAAAAGAACTCGCGAGCTATTTCATTAATCCAACCACTAAGATCAATCCTAAGTGTAAGATACTATATATACTGAATATCTAAACCCTAGAACAAGACTAAGACACACAAAAAGATAAGAACACATCGTATTGCAAGATTGTAGAGAAACTTGAGCTGATTCTCTGCACTTCATTCTACTTTCATCGTCTTTAGGAAAATCTATTCCAAATATCAAAAGGCATTCATTCATTCATTTATGCTTCAATCTAGTATTGAGGTTTGATCTTTCAAGTTATTATTCTTAAGAACTTCTCATCTCATTACGTATTCTTGAACATCATTACAAAAGTTTTGATCTTGAGTGTGCGTATTTGTATAAAAATTGATTTTTGAAAAGATCATTACTTAAGAAAGCTTGTTTAGCTTGGTTGATTGATTTTTGATTCAATAGTATATTAATATACCTATATGTCGTTCATAGAGCTTATTATTGAAAAACTTATTTTGATTAAAAGATTGATCTTGAAAGTGCCTATACATACATATAGTTATTCTAAACAAGATCATTACTTGATTTAGGATGTGTGATTGATTGAAAGTTTTTGATTCAAGTGTGCGTTTTATAAAGGATCTATATTTTAGATATATTAACGCTTGATTAAATATCCTTGGTACTTATAACTATATATTCTATTAAGGGATAGTTTCTGAAAGATAGTACACTCAGTTTGTGATTGAATACTTGAAAGAAAAACTTTGTGTTTTTGATTGATTTAATATTCAAGGCAAAGTTTTTGTTAACAAGTTCACTTCAAATATATTTGTTCCTTTTTCCAAAGTGAACCAAGAACCCTAGTATACTCCAAAACATTTTAAATATATCTTTACTTGGGAGCTTTTGGTTAAATAAGGATTTGTGTGTTGAAGCATATCATACATTAAAACGATTGCATCGTTTTTCATACATTCATGAGCTTCAAGTTATATCATATGTTAATGTATTAGGAATTTGATTTGTACTCACACGCTTTTGTTAGAAGTATCTTTAAGTGTTATTTTTTAGATTATGTTGTATAAACGGTTTGGTGTGCGAACCGGTGTGTGAGGAGAGAGTTGTATCTCTTGTAAGCAGCGGAGTAGGAGGGAGCTGAACCTTTTGTAAGCAGCGGATTGTAAGGGAAGCTTTGTCCCAATTTAAGGAGCAGGGATTTAGTGAATCCTTGAGTGATTCCTCAAGGCGAGGACGTAGGCCAAGTCAGCTGAACCTCGTAAAACTGCGTTTGTATTCTCTCTTCCCTTTACTCTTTATTTTCAGCACTGCATTTAAATTGTGTACATTGCATACATAGGTTGGATAGTCGTACACATAAGTAAATGAGTTACAAGAACTCATTGGTAAATATATAAGAAGGGTTAAAGGGGTATATAAGTGTCAAAGAATTTTTAAATACCCAATTTACCCCCCCCCCCCCTCTTGGGATTACACCTGATTCAACATCTTCTTCTTCTTTATGTAATTCAGATTTGGATTTTCTTTAGAATTTATTTTTCTTTCTTAGAATTTTTGCTAGCTTCTTAGATATGAAGGCTACTTCATCGTCATCCATCTCTTCTTCACTAGTTGAGTTTTCCTTTGAGGCTTTGAAGGCTATTGTTTCTTGGGCTTTAGTTTTGCCACTCTTTTCATTTATTGCCATTTCATATGTGAGTAAAGAACCTATAAGCTCATCTAAGGAAGTAGTTTTTAGATTTCTTCCTTCCGTTATAGTAGTGGCTTTTGGTTCCCATTTAGGTGGCAGCCCTCTAAGAATTTTCCTTATCATCTCATAAGTAGTGTAGGTTTTTTCTAGTGCATTTAGGGAATTGATTATGTGAGTGAACCTAGTAAACATATTAGTTATGGATTCATCCGGGTTCATCCTAAAGGCTTCATATTCACTTGTAAGCATATCAATCCTATTATCCCTAACATCGATAGTTCCTTCATATGTTACTTCTAATTTGTCCCATATCTCCTTAGCTGATTTGCAAGCCATTATTCTATTAAATTCATTTGCATTTAAAGCACAATATAGAGCATTCATGGCACTAGAATTAACTTGCAGCATCTTATAGTCTATATCGGTCATATCTCTTTTCTCTTTGGGAATTTGTTTTCAATCTACTATATTAGTAGGAATTTGATCTCCATCTATAACAACTTCCCATACTTTCCAATTCATAGTTTGGAGATAAATTTGCATTTTCTTTTTCCCAAAAGTGTAATTTATACCACAAAATATAGGAGGCCTAGTTGAAGATTGTCCCTCTCCAAAGGGAGCTACGCCTAAGTTAGCCATATAGATCTTTTTATAACTACTTGTTAGGATTTGTTATAACCCCGCTCTGATGCCAATTGAAATTAGGAATAGCTTCCCAGGAGGGGGGTGAATTGGCTTTTAAAATTTTCTTTTTAAAGTCCTTAACTTCTTTTAATATTTAACCAATTCTTTGACTTGTTTATCTATTTTGTCAATCAAACAAGAATTTGGTTTCTTTTAAACAATCAACAAGACAACTAATAAAACATTCAATCTTCAACCATACAAATAATTAAACTAGTCAAACCAATCAACCACAATGCTCAAACCAACAACCAATTTGTTTGCCAAATATATGTTTACTGCAGCACTATAAAATTTAAGATTTAGATCTCTTGGAATATAAACACTATCCGATTAATCTCAAGTTTCATACCATTCAATCACAATCAATATTATGTAACTTTAAGCTTGTAATGTTTTCAGCTTTGTGGTGAATATAAGTTTGAACAAATCCTTGTATATATGAAATTTCTTCTTCGATATGATATTCAATATAAAATTCAATCACTCTTTCCAAATATTTAGAATTCAAATAAACTCTTGGTACATTTATCTTTAGGTGTTTAACCAAGTAACGTACTCCCGTATGGTTTTCGCAAAGTAAGGTTTAACCAATGTACTCCCTTTCGGTTTCCGCAATCCCAAAACAAAATTGAACCTTAAGTTTATTTAACTTCCAAATTACGTAGTTTCTATGTTTATCAATTAAACCATCCACGCAATTGTATATGTACTGAAAGTAAAAAGTAAGGGAAAGAGAGAGTGAGACGGAGATTTTTATGAGATTTGGTTTCAACAAAGCCTACATCCTCGCCTTTGGCAAAACCACCAAAGGATTCACTAAACATGTTCCATTAACAAATGGAACAAACCTTTACACACTCCTTTGTTAAGGCTAGAGCCCGCCTTCTCCAAGCAATATCCCTTCACTCGGTCACTCTTTCAAATAGGCTAGAGCAGCACCTCTCTAAGCGATATCCCCTCGCTTAGTCAATGATCCAAACACCTCAAATCATCCAAGAACTATAAAAGATACAACCAATAGATGTGTACAAAGAGTTTGCTCCGCAAAGAGCTGATAAGTACTATTTACAAACTAGTATACTTCAAAGTAAATAACAATATGGAATTTTAACTTGAAGCTCAAAGAAGTATATCACCGATTAATTCCTTCAATAATGCAAAGATTTAGAATTTGTAGCACAATTCTAGGAAGAAGATTAGCAAAAACTCAATTGAATTCATGCACAAGGTATGAGCAAGAGAGCCTTTCAATGAAGAGAGCACTTGAGAGAGTTTGATGGCTAATTTTGATTCTTGGTTCTTGGTTCATTCAATGATCTTTGAGGCTTATTTATAGACTTGTAAAAGTATGTTACTTGATCCCCAAGTGACTTGGAGTATTCCCCAAGTTTTCATAACATTTAGATTTAAAAAACTAATTTTTAGAGTTTTCCCATTGGATGCCAAATTTTAAATTTCCGTAGGGTCAGTTGGCTGACCAGGTGGCTAGGAGGGTGTTTATGTAGGGTCAGCTGACTGGACAAGTGTCTGGGTGCTTTCTGTCTCCCAAATTTTAGTTCTATTAACTGGTCAGTCGACTGACTGAACACAATTCATTCTGGTCAGCCGACTGACTAGACGAGTTTATTGTGTTGCTGACAGCTTTGACCCCTTTTCAGTAATTTGATTATAACGTTTTCTATATAACTCCAAATTTAATGTTCTTGGTTCCAAAAGAAAGCTAAGGGAAAATCCTACAACTTTCATGTTGAACATTGTTTACAATAATGAGCTTTTGATAGAAAAAATTCTCATCAATATGGATGTATAAAAATTAACTCAATTTGGAAAAATCCCATTTTAGTGCTTTTCATTCCAAAAACAATTTTAACCTTTTTGAAACAACTTCTAACCTTATAAAAATATTTTCCAAGTATGTTAAAAGGTATTTAGGTCCAAGTAATTAAGCCTAAGAGCTTCTTGCATCCATATTGAATTTACTTGAAGTACTTACATGAAATTTCCTTAAGATTCTAAATCCTTCATCTCTTGAAGTCTTCATGCATGTCCATGCTTTGAGTCCATCATTTCTTCAAGCTTTCATATCAAGTTCATCCTCTCATAGTCGTCAAGCTTTAATATATCATCCATTCCTTTAAGTATTCTTTAAGCTTCATATGATCATGTTCCTTTGGATTATAAGCTTCAATTTATCCTTGACCGTGCTTTCACATATGTGAGATCTAAAATATCATCACTCAATCAAATATGTTAATTTCCACTTGTTTGTTAGCATCAAAATAGGATGTTAAGTCTTGTAAGGCCAACAACCCAGATCGTAAAGACTGATCCTTGAGATTATTTGATGCGCTTTGGGCATGCCGCACTGCTTTTAAAACCATTTTGGGTATGTCTCCTTAAAGGCTAGTTTATGGTAAGGCTTGCCATTCACCTGTGGAAATGGAACATAGAGCCTACTAGGCCATTAAAACTTTGAATTTCAATCTTGGAATAGCCGGTGACCATCATTGTTTGCAACTAAATGAACTTGGATTATTTTGAATGGCTAAATTCACTTACACATCAAGAGTTGGATTGATGCATTTGAGTTTTTCTCTAAAACTTTGTATTACTTATAAGTAAATTAATTAATTGAGCATTCTATTTATTGGACAAGTTTAAAATTCATAAGTTGGATAAGGGAATTATTGTTTTAAGTTTTATTCTTGTTCTAAGGTAGTAGTAGTTTATTTTATTTTATTTTATTTTATTTTTCATTTGTTCATTTATTTTTTATTTTTACTATAGTCATTGGTTTAAAGGCTTGTTGCATGCGCTAAATGCAATCGTGTTTCCCTATGGAGGTGGCTTTATTTTCCAATTTTGTACTTTATTTGAAGTTTTCTTTAAAATTATTGTGATTGCTAGGGACTAGCAATGTGCAAGTTGGGGGGTGTGATTAGTACATAATATTGCATATTTATAAACATTTATACGCCATCTTAGTGCACATAAATAAGTTAAATCAACATTTATGAACTTATCGTGTGATTTTTGTAATTTGTAAGTAAATTGCATTAAATAATTGATTAGCCCTTGTGTGGAGTATGGAAGGCTACAAAGACTTTAAAGATTCAAAGTACTAATTTGTGAAGTGAAGAAGGATGTTTGGGAGAATTGAATAACATCCAAGAGTGCTTTAATTCGGACCAATTGAAGTAATGTGGTAGTTTTGTGCAGTTTTGGTAAATCAGTCATAACTTTTGACTCGGTTATCAAATTTATGCAAATTTGGTCTCATTTCAAAGAAGACTTCAAGACCTACAAATTCACATTTCATGAGGAAGTCCAAATTATAATTCTTAGTCATTGAAACTTGGGTTGGAAGAAATGTGAGGAGATTAAACAATAAATTTCAACAACACAAGGAGTGCAACTACCATTTTGGTAGGTGGAGGTGTTTGTGGTAGGTATAGGAGTATAACTGGTAAATTGTGTTAGGTTTAGGAGTGTAGGTAGTACTTTTTGAACCTGTAAATAAGAGGCTTGTGTTAGCCTTAATAAATAAAATAAAAATAAAAATAAAAATAAAAAAAAGATACCTTATTTTCTTGTATTCTCACTTTCTCATTTCCTTATAAACATTCAGAAGTGTTTAATTTAGGTATTTCTTCTTTTCATTCTAATGGCCAACTAAATTTCAAGTTAGGCTAAGGGTGGAGTCCTACATCCCATTATTGGTAATTCTCATCTAAGTCTTCAAGTATTTTATGTTTAAAATTGATTAATGTTCAATGATTTTTTCTAAAAACTTTTGGTTTTGTAAACTTTTTGATTGATTTTAGACAAGTTAAATCTTGCCACAACCAATGCCTTTTGTTCTTACATTCAAAAAGTTTGCTAAAATATTTTCATTTGACATTAATCAACAATTTTTGTCTATTAAAATTTATAAAAAAACTTTGTTAATCTTTTTGTACAAATAAAACTGTACAAGGCCATCCTTTTATAGGAGAAGGAGGCATACTACAAGGGTATTTTAGGGAGATATACTAACATCCCCCCTCAAACTCAAGGTGGTATCGAAGATGACATATGGAGTTTGCAAACTAAAGCGCGATGACAACCAGGTGGATGAGCTTTCATGAAGATATCAGCCAACTGATCAGCCGAAAGAACTGACAAGAGGCCAAGTGTCTCGTCCTGAAGATGATGACACACAAAACGATAGTCAATCTCGATATGTTTGGTGCATTCATGAAAGACATCGTCGTGAGTGATCTAGACAGCACTATGATTTTCACAATAAAGCGGAGTGCTCGAGGGCTAAGGAACTCCCATAGCTTGGAGAAGCCAAAGAAGCTCAAAAGTAGTATCAACGAGAGCCCGATACTCAACCTCAGTGCTAGAACGAGCAACAACAGTCTGCTTTTTGCTCCTCCAAGAGATAAGAGAGTCACCAAATAGAAAAAGAAAACCAGTGGTAGACCGACAATCAGTAGGGTCCCCTGCCCAATCAGCATCTGAATAAACTTGTAACGTCAAGGATGAGTGAGAGGGGGAAAAAAGGCCATGAAATAAGGTGCCCTTCACATATCATAAGATGCAAAGAACAACTGCATAGTGAACGGAACAAGGAGCCAACATAAACTAGCTAATAAGGTGCACTGCATAGGCAATGTCTGGTCTAGTGATAGTGAGATAAATCAAGCTCCCAATAAGTTGTCGGTAACGAGTGGCATCGGAAAGGAGCTCCTTATTAGTAGGACGGAGTTTGATGTTGGGCTTCAGCAGACTATCAGTTATCTTACAATCGGTGAGGCCGTGTGAGAAGATCAAAGGCATATTTGGCTTGGGTCCAGGAGTAGTCATCAGAGGTAGGGGACACTTCTAAGCCAAGGAAGTAGCGAAGAGAACTGAGGTCATTCATCTCAAACTACTGACACAAAAATTGCTTAAGCTCATGACTACCAGAAGTATCATCACCAGGAATGATCATATCGTCAACATAAAGTAGTAGAAAAGTGATACCAGTAGCAGTGTGACGGGTAAAAAGGGCTGAATCATAGAGGCTAGAGGCAAACCCAAGCTGGGTAATAGTGGAGCTGAACTTGGAAAACCAAGCACAGGGAGCTTGCTTAAGCCCATATAAAGCACGGCGGAGATGACAAACCTGACCAGGAGAATGAGGATACCCAGGAGGGGACTGCATATATACCTTCTCAACCTAATCACCATATTAGAAGACATTCTTGACATCCAACTAAAATAAAGGCCATTGCCGAGCAGAGGCAATAGCCAAAAGGGAGCGAACGGAGGTAATACAAGCAACAGGGGCAAATGTCTCCTCATAATCTATGTCATATTCTTGAGTAAAGCCCTTTGCCACTAAATAAGCTTTATGTCGTATTTCAGAACCGTTAGAGTTTTTTTTTTTTTTCTCGTTTATACACCCATTTGTTCCCAACTACAGTCTTACCAGAAGGCAGGTCAACCAGGTCCCATGTAATGACCCAAAGAATAATGGCATTTAAATAATAGAGAAGGGAGAAAATGGAAACAGCAATAGAAGGAGGCAGTAGGCTTCGTCGACGACGCGGTAGTATAGGCTCATCGATGAAGGTGTGCTTCATCGACGAGAAGATACCGAGAGGATATTTGGGTGACTCTGAATTTCATTGATGAGGGGGAGAGTTCGTCGATGAGTAACCTTCTTGACCTCGTCAACGAGATGACGTGGCTCGTCGACTAAGGCCATGGTATAAATGGTGGAAACCTTGGATTTTTACTTAAAATTTTCAAAAAAATCCTCTCTCTCCCTCTCTCTCTCTCTCTCTCTCTCTCTCTCTCTCTCTCTCTCTCTCCCCCCCCCTCTATATGTTTTTCTCTCCTCTCTCTTTGATTTCAGCCCTATCGTTCATTGGATTGACGATCTGAGGCCACCATGATGCTCCTAGGAAAGTTCTCTCTAATTTTACCGGAGCGGATTATTGGTGGGGCAGTGTCGAAATTCGTCCCTAGTTTCAGGTAAGGATTTTTATGCCAAATTTGGTCTTATTGTAGTTATAGGAAATGTTTTTCATGGAAAAATACCAAAGTTTAGTTCTAGAAATTGTTAGATTCAGGGTGTTGAACGGGGAACCCTGCGGGTGCAGGACAAGTGGATTTTTAGGGGGTTTTTCTCAGTGTCAGGTAAGGGAATTAACTAAAGCATATATTTTCCATGCAAATTATATTATTATTATTTATCCGTAAATTTATTTTCAGGAAGCATGTATAATATACAGGAAGAGATTGGTAATAATGCATGTTTGAGAAAATACTGCTATTATGTTGAAATGTATATATATTAGTATGACATGCCAGGAAATATAATTTTTAATATGGAACGTACAATTTATTCAGCATTGTGTGGCATGAGTATTATTTTACCTGAAATGTATTATGTTATGGAAATTTTACGAATAAAGCATGTTTTTATAGATTATAAAATAATGCTGTACATTATGATTTTTAAATACATGATAAATGAACTATTTATTCAGAATGATATGTATGAAATATTCGGCGCAAGGCCATGATTGATAGCCAGCGCAAGGTTGTGTTATATGTATGATTTTGGCGTAAGGCCGTATTTATGAATGTTCGGCGCAAGGCCGCAGATATGAAAGAAAATGGTGCAAGGCCATATGTATGTATGTTATTTCAAAAAATTCTATAAATTTATTTATGTTAGACAAGTATATTATCATGTATTATATGTTATCAGAACGTAGATGATAGTTCAGTTCAGTTACAGTAGCACGGTACCATTGTTATACAGATCAGATATCTATGTTCAGACTTGTGCTAACCGTCCCACGAGGGGGTGGGAGATGGATAGTCAATGTGGCTTTCAGTGTAGAGTTGTAGACATCCACTTGGTGATCCGGACTAGGGTGTAGCAGGCTCATCATTCTCACAGACATTTTTTACTCGACAGTGGTCGGCCAGCCATTGTCGGGTTCCGCCTTCAGGCTGCACAACCTATAATTGGGGGGGGGGGGTAATACATGACATCAGTTAGCTATACATCTTGGGTAGATTTCCAGTATTATCAGTTATATCAGACATTTTATGATCAGTATAAACTATTAGAAATTAAGAAAGTTATGTTTATTCAGATATGTTATGATGAACGTTTTTAGGTATATGAAATGTATTGTATATGTATAATTGCATTAAATATTCATGTTACCACATAGTTGTTTTTTGTTTATTTTCCCTTGCTGTGAAGTGTCTCACCCCTGAACTTATATAATTTTCAGAAAACCCAGAAGGACCGACAGGTCGTGGCCGCCGTTGAGTCTATTGTGCTACCCTATTAGGAGAGTAAGTTTGAACTAGGATCAGGAAATTTTGATGTGGGATCCTAGAGACATTTTTGTATTTTTGGGAGATTGTATATAAACACAGTGTTTTGGGATTATAGTTAAGTCTGGTATTATGTATTTTGTGGTAATGAGGTTGATGATTTACATTGACTGCTGCCTACGTTCCGCTGTGTATGAAAGGTGTCCCCATTACCCATGGGTTTGGGTTGACTATTTTATTTATTATGTTTTATTATATGATAAGATAAGGTGGTCGTTACATCCCAAGTATGAGTTTTGTGAAGTGCGTCAAGTTCTTCAGACATAGCTTGCTGCCAAGTTGGAACAGAACAAGCTTCGCGATAACTGCGAGGCTCGTGAAGGGAGTCAAGAGTAGAAAAATAGTGATAGTCACTAAGATAGGTAGGAGGTGCCCTTACCTGACTAGAACGACGAACGTCCAAATCGGTGGACTCAGGCAGAGTGGAAGCGATGGCAGGATCATCAGACAATCCAGGTTTAGGAGCAGCAGACGTAAAGGGATCACCTGATAAGCTAGCATGACCTGCATTAGAATAGAAAGTGAGAGAGGGATCAATGGCAAGATCATTGAAAATGGGGGAGTATGAGAGACAATCAGAAGAAAATGGAGAAATACTAGCGAACATTTTGTGTTCCCAAAACTGAACCATGCCGAGAGACTCGAAGATGCTTGGCTATGGGGTCATAGCACTGATAACCCTTGTGTTCAATGCCATAACCAAGAAAGCAACAGAAACGAGAGCAAGGTTCAAGTTTTGTATGTTCATGAGGTGGAAGCAAAACAAAACAAGCATAACCAAAGACTCTGAGAAGAGAATAATCAGGTACCTTTCCATAGAGAGCCTCATATGGAGATTTATTGGAAAGAGTAGGGGTTGGAACCCGATTAATAGTGTAAACAGTAGTAAGAGCAAATTTTCCCCAAAAGGATTCTAGGAGGGATGCAGAGAAGAGTTAAGAGTGAACAGTGTCAAGAATGTGACGGTGATTACGTTCGGCGCGACCATTTTGTTGGGAGGTGGATGAACAAGATTGATGGGATAAGGTGCCGGCCTCTCAAAGTTCTTCAATGAAAGGGGTAGAAGTATATTCCAGGGCATGATAGGACCGAAACATTTTAATGATGCGAGCAAACTAAGTTTTAATCATCTGCTTAAAGTCACGAAAAGCATTAAGTAACCCAGTGCGATCATGCAAAAGATACATCCATGTATACCGAGAGTAATCATCAATAAAAATGACAAAGTAACGAGACCCGCCCTTAGTAACCACAGGAGCAGGTCCCCAAATATCAGAATGAACAAAATCAAAAGGTGCAGAAGACAAAGAATTACTTTCATTAAAAGGTAAAGCTTTCTGTTTCCCAAGTTGACAAGGTATACACTCAAAATGTTCAAATTTAACATTTCCTAAGCAACCACTAGAAGCTAAATACTGAACACGAGACAACGAGGCATGACCGAGATAAGAATGCCAAACACTGGAAGACACTGCAGCAGAAAGAGACGGAGGAGAACACGAACGAGGCAAATGCATATATGTGAGCTCGAAAAGGGGACCAACTTTACGCCCGGCCCAACAAGTTGGCCTATCTTCAGATCCTACATATCACAACCTTTGTGAGAAAAGGTTAAGATCAAACCACATTCAACAAGTTGACCAACAGAAAGGAGATTAAGAGACAAGTTAGGCACAACATGTGTGTCAGGAACGGAAAAAGTAGGAGTAGAAATATGACCAAGATGACTAATAGACATATGTGAACCATCAGCAGTATAAATTAAGGGAACAGGATTTAAAGAATGCTTAAATGTCACTAAAGAGGAATCAGAGGTCATATGATTAAAATAGGCATAATCAATAAACCAAGGTGTTGGGGTACCTATGGAGACTGATAAGGCAGTAGAAGTGTGGGATAGAACCTGGGTGATAATTGCCTCAAAGTCAGTTGCAGAAAGAGATGACAAAAGGGGTGCAGAAGATGAAGCACAAATTGAGGAGCTGGTGGAGACAGCAGTAATAGCCTTGGAAGAGTAAGAGGCCTTAGCCTTGAGAGCATCCCTAGCATCCTTGGCCTTTTTCTTAGGACAATCGGAAATATGGTGACCGCCTTCCTTACAATAGTGGCACTGGCCATTGAAACGACATGGTTTAGAAGATACAACAGCTGCAGCAGGAGGAGCCGGAGTAGAGGAACTAGACAAAGTAGTAGCTAAAACCATATTTGTAGAATGAACTCGACGAGTTTGTTGGTGCGTCTCCTAAAAAATGAGCTCTGTAAGAGCAACCTCAAGTGTATGAAAAGGAGAGCAATGTAACAAAGAAGCTTGAGTATTCTCAAACTCATCCTGGATATGCATCATAAAGTATATAAACTGACGACGATCCCAATATGTAGCAAAAAGTTTAATCGACTACTCATCAGAAAAAGCAAGGTCAGCTTGAGAAATCTAATCCCAAAGGCCACTAACCTGAGCATGAAACTTAGCAATAGATTGTCCAAGTTCCTGACGCATTTGAGAAAGCCTAGTTTCCAACTGAAACTCAAGAGCAACATCACTGCCACAGTTGTATCGTTTGGCCAAAAAATCCCAAGCAAGTTTGGCATTATGAAATTTAGGAAGTAGACTCTGAATAATAGGAACAGATGTATTAATAAACTAGGAAAGGATATTACAGTGTGTACTTTCCCATTCATAAACCTATGCATTTCAAGTGATATATTTTCCGATCAAGTTCAATAGGTATATTGATGTTGGTTGAGTTATAAAGATGAGATTGGATTACCATTGATGAGAATAGGATGAAATCTAAAGCCTAGCCCTTTAATTAAATTGTTATAATCAAGTGATAGTTGTATTCATTAAAATCAATCCCCACACATCTCACTTTGAATTAATTTGTCACGTACGAACTCTTAAACTTCCCAATTGAATCCCTATGGAAATGACCTTGGGACTCCAAGATTTACTATGCTTGACAATAGAATTTTCTTCCGCTTGGGAATTGGACAATGATGAACAAAATAAAATGCCAAGTAGATAGGATCAGCCACAAATGCGTCAACTGGGGCAAATTTCATGTCGATTTTTAAGAGAACCGATTCAGGGGCATCCATATCATATTGGAATTCAAAAACATGGCCAAGATCAGTGACAATAAAGGAAACTGGGGCAGACTTCATGTCGAGCTTCATCGAAGGCAATTCAGATGCCTTCATATCATAGTAGAAGTTGAAAACATGGTCAAGATCGGTGATGAATAAATGTGATTGGGGCATATTTTGTTTTAAGCTTCATCCAAGCCAATTCAAATGTCTTCATATTAAAGTGGAAGTTGAAAACGTGGCCAAGGTCAGTGACAGATAAATGTGACTGGGGCAGATTTTGTGAGTTTCATTTTAGCCGATTCAGGTCGAAAACTGGGGCAAATTTTATTAACCTTATGGGTCATTTCTAATTTTGATAATGACAAATACTCTAGTATTTGATGGCTTTCAAGTTTGTGTGTAGGTTCTTATTGGCAAGTTCATATTTGATGGCATGTGAAAACTTGAAGTCTAAAGACCCTGAAGATTAGTTTATGTTGTAATTTATATGATCATTCAATTCGGGTCTGTAATAGTAAATAGGAAAAATTTTTGTAATATTTAATGCATATCATGCATATAGGAACTTCAAGCTCAATACCTTAGAAAGACTTTAGGGAGCACCCTTCGGTCTACTGACGTCAAATTTTTGGGACTATCTCAAAACGGCCTTAGAAAAGACCCTAGGTCTTGCACAATCACTTAAGTAAGTCCCCAATATAACTCTCTATATCAAGGGAAATTAAGTAATCAAAATTTGTATCTTAATTGAAAATCATGAGAGAGTTCAGGCGACGGAACCATGGAGTGTAAAACACCTCAGGCGACCAAACAAGTCAACATGTTGTCTTTGTGTTCGGGCACCCGAACAACTTTTGAGCGTATCTCCCTCGGGCACTCAAACCTATGTCAGAACACGTTTTAACTACTCGGGCGCCCGAACGATCATGTTTAGAAAGGGCTCAAGCAACCGAATTGGTCAGTTCGGTTAACCAAACTTGGCTTCGGGCACCTGAACCTTGGATATTTGGCTACTGACTTTGGTTTAGCCACTCGAGCATAATTTCGAGTACCTGAACCTTTTAAAAATGATTTTCTAGCTAAGTCTATTAGGGCGACCGAACTTAAGTTCAGCCACCCGAATCTCTCGGGTAAAATTATTTTGTTAAGAGGTAAATAGGGTTAATTTTTTCTAAATTTGTTTTAAACTTTTGTAATTATTCCCATTTGGCTCCCCAATGGTCAAAAATCCTTCCTTACCTATAAATACCTATTCATTTGCAACAATTAGCAAGGATTAGAAAAATTGATTAGGGCCAAACTCTCTCAAATTCAAAAATCCTTTTTTAGCCTATAATACTCCAAAACACTTAGACACATCATCCTTCTTGATCTTGCAAGTGTTGTGAGTATATTTTGTGTGCTTGTACTTCATTCATACTTTCTAATACTCTCATTAGATTATATTGATTGTTTGATTTTATAGAAACTAGAAGTATCAAGTTCTTCCACTGATTTAATTTGATAAATCTTGTGTGGGAAGACTTGGAAGATTGTGGTTATTGCGTTGTCATTGTAAGTTACCTAAGCCTATATTTTTTTATGCAAACACCATTTTCAAAACTTGTTTTCAAACAACTCTTGTGCTTGCTACATTGAAGAAAATATTTTTGAGTTTGTTTAAATATTATTGCTAACACCTTTGAAACCCTAATCTGACATTGAGATTTATTTTATATGGTTTTCAAAGAATAGATTGTTTGATACACTCTTGTGCTTGATTGTTTATAGACACAACCTTGAGTGTTGATTGCACACATAGAGCACCGAGCTTATAGTTCTTACATCATTGAGGTGCATTGATTATATTGTGCTGAATTGGTACATATTAGCTTGTGTAATAAGCGTTTGTTTGTATGTAAAATTTCATATCTGTTGTATTCCAGGTGTGGTCCTGAAAAGGGAGACTAACCCTGTTGAATAGTCTCAGATTGGCTTAGACTCGATTAGGAAAGCTAGGTGCACCATCCTGGTATGGCATGTTGGTTGAGGTCAACCCCATTAATTGACCTGGTTGTAAATAGTACCGCTCCACCCGTTAAGTGAGTATTAGTGGAATCCTCAAGCTTGCGAGCTAGAGGCGAGGACATGGACAGTATTGGCCAAACCCTGATAACATATTGTTTGTCTGTTTATATTTTCGCACTTTATATTTACCGCACGTGTATGTTATAGTGTGAATGATGCACATGATTTAATTTTTCACATATTATATTTATCTGCACAATTGGGATTGCAAAGAAAGATCATAGGTTGTGATATTCTGCTAACATCTTTTTTAACCTAGGTATAAGTTTTAAAATTCCAATTCACTGCCCCTCTTGGAAATACTCCAAAGCTAACAAATTTCATGTTGAGCTTCAATGAAGCTAGTTCCGGTGCTTTTAGGTCAGAGTGAAATTTGAAAACATAAGCTAACTGGGGTAGATTTCGTGTTGAGCTTCAGAAAAGCCAGTTCTAATTCCTACATGTTAGAGTGAAATTTGAAAAAAGTTAAGATCTGTCACAAACGAGGGCAAATCCTGTGTTGAACTTCAATTGAACCCATTTAGGTGCCTTCATATCAGGACTGGAATTTAAAAGCATGGCTAGGATCAGGGATTGGGTTGTTGATTACAAGTGCATTGGAGAAAGAAAGGATAGGCATCATCATGCATTTCACGCATTACAAAGAAAATAATAAAATGCATTCGCATTATAAGCAGCAGCATGCACACATATCATGTAACACGCATCATCGTGCAGATGTACATATCGCGACATATCCCTGCATTCTAGGTAATGACATGCATAGCACCATCCATTCATACTTGTCTTAGGCCTTTGAATGATTACTTTACATACTTAACTGAGCACTTCTTGTTTCGATAAATTTCTGGAAACTGGGGCAGCGAACCCTAGGCACACAATGATATACATGAAAACTGGGGCAGCTGACCCCAAATACAAACTAACCCGAGCATTTATTTGAGACCTCAGGGCCACGCACTTGATCGGACTTCCCCAGTGAAGTAACCATTTCACACCTAAATACTTAAGAAGAAGTTTTGGCTCAGGTTAGTGTACCAGCTACAGCTCAGATTCCTACATCCATAGAAAGCCATTTTGAAGAAGTTTGGCTCGGGTCAGTGTACCCGCTATGGCTCGGATTCCTACATCCGCAACAAGCCATTTTGAGGAAGTTTTGGCTCGAGTCAGTGTACTACTATGGCTCGGATTCCTACATCCGCGGCAAGCCATTTTGACGAAGTTTTGGCTCGAGTCAGTGTACTCGCTATGGCTCGGATTCCTACATCAGTAGCAAGCCATTTTGAGGAAGTTTTGGCTTGGGTCAGTGTACTCGCAACAGCATGGATTCCTGCATTGACAGCAAGCCATTTTGAGGAAGTTTTGGCTTGGGTTAGTGTACCTGCTACGGCTTGAATTCCTACATCTGCAACAAACCATTTTGAGGAAGTTTTGGCTTGGGTCAGTGTACTTCCGCTATAGCTCGGATTCCTACATCCGCAACAAGCCATTTTGAGGAATTTTTGGTTCGGGTCAGTATACCCTCTGTGGCTTGAATTCCTACATACACAGCAAGCCATTTTGAAGAAGCTTTGGCTCGGGTCAATGTACCCACTACAGCTTAGATTCCTACATCTATAGCAAGCCATTTCGAGGAAGTTTTGGCTCGGATCAGTGTACCTGCTACGGCTCGGATTCCTACATCCGCAACAAACTATTTCGAGAAAGTTTTGGCTCGGATCAGTGTACCCACTACGGCTCAGATTCCTACATCCGTAGCAAGCCATTTTGAGAAAGTTTTGGCTCGGGTCAGCGTTCCTGCTACGACTCGGATTCTTACAATCATAACAAGCCATTTTGAGGAAGTTTTGGCTCGGGTCAGTGTACTTGCTATAGCTCGGATTCCTACATCCGCAACAAGCCATTTCGAGGAAGTCTTCGCTCAGGTTAGTGTACCCACTATGGTTTGGATTCCTACATCCGCAGTAAGCCATTTTGAGGAAGTTTTGGTTCGGGTTAATGTACCTGCTACGGTTCGGATTCCTACATCCGCAACAAGCCATTTTGAGAAAGTTTTGGCTTAAGTCAGTGTACCTACTATGGCTCATATTCCTACATTCATAACAAGTCACCCTTATGTCACTTTGGCTCGAATCCTTTAACCTGGTGTGGTCATCTCCAACCTTTCACAAGTTCATATGAGTCAGCCCTTTACGAGTCATTTTCGTCTCTTTTGTTATATTTGGCCTAGTCAAAATCTACGTCTTTTATATGTATAGTTTTGTTGTTAAAAGATAACTCCTTTGTCATCTTAAATAACAAACTATAAAGAGGGGCAGCTATAGACACCCCATTTTATCCTGGCCAAATATAACAAAGGCATCGTTATTTTTACTAGTATTGTATAGTATTACAACCACAACACAAAAAAAAAAAACAAAAACAAAACAAAACAAAACAAAAAGCAAAAAGTAATATATAAAAACTATAGGGAAAATGTGTGTATATGTATTTATGAGTGTTAGGTATGTATGTTTGTCTTTTAAAAAAAAAATAAATTGTACACCCCAAGCGATGCATGCTTCCAACTTTTCTCCGGGGTACATGCAAAACCAAGAAGTTTATAAAAGGAGGGGGGAGACCATCCACTATGGACCGGTCACCTTGCTCCCTCAATCTTGCTCTGCCATCTCTATCGCACTCTCCTACTCTGCCACTTCCCTCATCACCAACCTTGCCTTCCTCCACTCTCACACTCACACTCACGGTTCATCTATCACCTTGGCAGCCCTCTCATCAAACACTATTCATTATCCATTTTTCTGCCGACAACCTCTCTCTCTCTCTCTGGTCTCTCTCTCTCTCTCGCAAGCTCTCCATTTCTTTTTCACGCGCAAGCCTCCATCCTCCCATCTCCATCTTGCCGAACCACTCTGGGCACCTCCCATGTAATAACCCCCAAAAATGGCAATACAAGATTAGTGAAGTGATTTCCCAAAAAAAATTAAAAAATTAAAAAATTTTAAAATAAAATAAATAATTAATTAATTAAATTTATTTTTTTAAAAAAATAATAATATTTAAAATTTATTTTTTATTAATAAAATATACTATTATTAATATTAGTTAAATATATTATTATTATTATTATTATTATTATTATTATTATTATTATTATTATATAAATCATTACCTCCTGAAGCAGAGGCTTCAAGAGGTTTCAAAAGGAAATTAAAGGAAAGTTGTAGAGAAGTGATCTGCGCAGGAGCCCCCTTCCCTAGTTCACATCACTCTCCCCTCATTCTCCCTCCCTCTCTCCTCAGTTACGTGGCGGATTTTCGCCCAATCAAAAATTGGAAGATACCGCTGAACTTTATTCTCCGCTGCCGTCAATTCTATCATAGCGGATTGGTAGTAGGAGCGGCGTAGACGTATCTCCTAGGGTAAGCCAATTTTTTTTTTCCTTTAATTTCTTGCAAATTATAAGCCCGATTGACGAACGGACACCACCATAAGAATCTAGGGATGATTCTCTACAACTCTAGCGGGACGGAATTCTCGTGGGGTCGTTGGGGGCAAAATCACAAATTTGGGGTACGAGGGTTATTAAGGGGCTTATTTTTAATTAATTAGGATTAATTTAGTAATGTTAAAATGTTGAGCATCTGGAGTTGAAGTAGAATTTTTAGAATTTAGGGCCCGGGTGAGCGCCGCGGGTGTAATTTTGGGACCCGTAGGCATAATTCGGAAAATTAAGTGGGGGCTTTAAATGTTAGTTTAAATGTCAATTTGGGGTATATGGAGTCTAGGAAAGGTTAAATGGGTATTACTTTGGGGGAAATGAGTTAATTAATCTGAGGAAAATGCAAATTGTAGGAGTTGAATTTTGGGCGCCAAGGGCGTAGGATTTGCATTGTAACGAGACTCTCAGTAAGTCAGGTAAGTGGAATAAATTATAATAGTATTTTTAGAATTACCTTTTGAATTAATATATGAAAATGAGCATATTTTATTTTGCCAGAAAATTATTATGATACAAATATTAGATAGATTGTGTGGCATTTGAGTAATATTAATTTGTGATGCTTTGGAATCTGAAATTAATATATTATGAATATTAGGTGAAAACTGTGTGGCACATGACATGTGTAGAAAAATGTGAAATATAACGATGGGAATTTTCTGAGAAAATATTGAAATGAGAATGATTGATGTGATTAGTGAAAAATAATGAAATGTGGTATTTATATGTAAGTGGAAATTATTTGCATGAGAAATGAATTTGTACAAATTACTAGTATGAGTATTTTGGGAAAATGTGAAAATACATGAAATATGATATGTATTATTATGAGATGATGAAATGTGCACAGAAAATGATGAGAATATTTATACTGAACTGAATTGTGATATACTGAAATATGATTGATGAAATGTCAATACCGCATAATGATTACGGGTATGTGGTAGTGAACCTTGATGGATGGTTTTGATATTGAGCATGGTATCGTTGCTAGTAGTGTTAGTGCAACCACACAAACTCTTGGAGCGTGTGGCGTGACAATCGACTGAGTCATTTTGTAGGGTTGTGGGCCCCCTGAGTCTAGATCAGGGCTATAGGCTGGCCAGTCGTACTACAAACGCGATATGTGATATGATATTTGATATAACCAGGTCGGCCAACCGCGGTTAGATCCAGCCTTCTGGCCACATAACCTTGACCATGTGGGGAAGCATGGCATGGATAGAAAGATCCTCAAGGTGGCCATGAGTTACAAACGCGATGCTGGTATTTGATACCAAGGATACTCATGAGCTGAAAAGTAAAATGAAAAAGGAAATTGAAAGAATGATAAAATTGGCTAAAATGAGAAATGAAAGAAAGAATGGAAATTAAGAAATAAAGAATGTTAAATATGAGAAATGAACAGTGTGAGTTAATGACACAAATAATTGAGGCGAAGTCAAACTTTCTGCCTAAAGGCTTACTGAGTAAGGTGAGTGCCCTGATAGGTATCAGATGTGGCCATACCCGGTTGCATATCGTGTTAAGGTAGAGGGAAGCTACCTGTATGGGCAGGTAATCTTCCCTATTCTCAGGAACTTCGCAGGTAAAAATGTGTTGGAATGATAGATTTTGAGAAATGATTTTAAAGCTTATAAAAGCTTGTGTTGTATATCTATATGACTATGAGAATATATTTGCCAGTGTATTTTCTCAGGTGAAATACTATTTTGAAAAGTGAAGCATGTTATAACTGAACTCATATGGCCACACACTGTAAATAATTTATTCCTTCTAACTGAGATGTGTCTCACCCAATTTATTTAAATTTTTTAGGGAACAGAGACCAACCGGGTGATAGAGCTCCATGATCATAGGGAGTTGGGACCCTAACACACAGGGTGAGTTTTGTGGACTAGGGGAGGTGTAATTCCCCTAGAGTTATGTTGTTTTTTAGGTTGTGATGGTAGCGTATATATTTGTATGTATGTTGATACTTTGGGTATTGTGTTATGGTAGTTAAGTATGTATTAACTTCTACTATTAGGTTATATAAATAAAATGACTAAGTACCTGGTACCCAATGCAAGTCGAGTCATCTGAATAGTAATAGGGTTGTTGATGTGGCCAATTTATGAATGTTATTGTTGACAAATGAATATTTATTTATTATTGAAAAAAATTGGTACGAAAATCGAGGCGTCACAGTTTGGTATCAGAGCCTAGGTTGCTAGGTTCTGGAGACTTTAGTAGAGAACGGAATATAATACTAGAGTGTAGGAGTGGATTTTGAGAGAAATAGGATATGGGTAGATTGAAATGTGAGTTAGTGGTTGTTAGAGGATGATGTGAGAATTTAGGATTCTATCTTGCAGCCTAGAGGCAGGAGTACCGGGGTTGTTTCTGTGTTTTTCCTTGGATGATGATTTCAGGAAAACCATGGATACTACCGTTGGGTCTTGTTTCTGAGTGGTAGGACTGAATCTTAAATGGGGATTAAGGATGTGGATAGAAGAATAATTTAAGAGTTACTGTAGTGTGTGGGTTGTGTGATAGTGATTGTATGTTGAGATTAGTTGTTTCCTTTGTAGGATGGATCCGAGGAACAACAACACGAATGCGGGAGGTGATAGGGTAGGGTCTTCCAGTATGAGTGGTGCAGACCTTGACACAGTGTTGCGTAGCGTCACTCAGCAGGTAATGGCTAAGATGGCTAAGAGCTCGGGGGAGTGAAGCTGCACGATCGAGCAAATCACACGTATGTGACCCCTGTCTTTTGCTGGAGGAGTGGAACTACTAGTAGCACAGAACTGGGTTCAGGACATAGAGGATATATTGGCAGTCCTCTCATGTACATATGTGTAGAAGGTATAATTTTCCATATTTAAATTGACCGGGGAGGCAAAGTGCTGGTGGAGGTCAATGAGAGTACTGGAGGAGTAGAGGTTGGATCCTATAGCGTTGATATGGACTCGCTTTAGGGAGATTTTCTTCGTTCGGTACTTTCCCACTACAGTCAGGAGTGCGAAGGCGTCATAGTTTCTGTATCTGACATAGAGGACTATAACAGTGCAGCAGTACGTAGCGAGATTTGTTTAGCTATCCCGGTTCACCCCGTATATGGTGCTAGATGAGGAGAGGAAAGCAAGGAAGTTTGAGGAGGGCTTGAGGCAGAACCTGTATGAACAGGTGGTAGGTTTCTGAGCTCAGACTTTCTCAGAGATAGTGGACAGGGCTGCAATGATTGAGAGCAGCATACAGAGAGGCACAGCAGCCCAGAGCCAGAGGAAAAGGCCCGCGCCTTCTGATTTTCGGGCATGGCCTAGTCGAGGGCCATGGAGGAGATATGATAGCAAAGGGGGACAACGACAGGGAAAAGAAGATCGAGTAGTACAGGGCAGACAGATGTTCCCTCCTTATCCCAGATGTTTGAGGAGGCACCTAGTAGAGTACCAAGTGAGGGAGGTGGTCTACTATCAGTGCCACCAGCCTGGGCATATCGCGAGGAACTGTCAAGTACCACCAGCGGTAGCAGCTGCTCCTCAACCATACAGAGGAGGCTATCAGGCACCTCGAGGTGGACAGTAAAGGAATACTACTTCAGCACGAGTGTATACACTGACGTTGGGAGATGTTAAGGCTGCAAGAGATGTGGTGAAAGGTATTGTTTCAATACTTTCATTCAAAGTTACTGTTTTGTTTGATTCAGGGGCGACACATTCGTTTATCGCCCAGGATTATGTAAAGTTGTGTGGGTTTGAGCCTCAGTAGTTAAATGTTAGTTTGTCTGTTGCTACGCCAACTAGGGTTGTAGGGGTACATAGAAAGGTACTTTGGGACTGTCCAGTGGATATTCAGGGTAGGTTTTTGTTAGCTAATCTGGTGGTTTTAGACATGCATGGGTTTGAGGTAATCTTGGGTATGGATTGGCTAGCTACTCACTATGCTAGCATTGATTCCCATCAGAGGGAGGTAGTGTTTAGAACTTCAGAGGGATAGGAGTGCAGATTCGTGGGATCCTGTGTACGCACCCCAGCTCAGTTACTATCTGCTATTCAGGCACGTAGATTACTATCAGAAGGCTATCAAGGATATTTAGCATGTGTGAAGGTAGTATCGGAAGGGGAGCTGAGGGTGGAGGATATTCCAATGGTGAGAGATTTTCCTCATGTATTTCCCGAGGATTTGCTGAGACTACCTCCTGATTATGAGATAGAGTTCGTTATTGATCTGGTTCCGAGGACAATGCCGATTTCGAAGGCACCGTATAGAATGGCACCGACAGAGTTGAAAGAATTGAAAGAGCAGTTGTAGGAGTTGTTAGATAAGGGATTTGTTCAGCCTAGTGTGTCGCCCTGGGGAGGACTGGTTTTATTTGTGAGGAAGAAGGATGGCTCGATGAGGTTGTGTATTGACTACAAAGAAATAAACAAAGTGACGATCAAGAATAAATACCCGCTCCCGCGTATCGATGATTTGTTTGACCAGTTATAGGGGACATAAATCTTTTCAAAGATAGATTTATGCTTCGGGTATCATCAGGTGAAATTCAGGGCAGAGGATGTTCCGAAGACGGCATTTAGAACATGGTATAGCCATTATGAATTTCTAGTTATGCCATTTGGTTTGACGAATGCTCCTGTGGTGTTTATAGATTTGATGAACAGGGTCTTTCACCAGTATTTGGACCAGTTTTTGGTAGTATTTATTGATGATATATTGGTGTATTCAAAGAGCCTAGAGGAGCATGAGGAGCATCTGAGTATAGTGTTGCAGGTGTTACGAGAGAAAAAGCTATACGCAAAGCTTAAGAAGTGTGAGTTCTGGCTAGAATAGGTTACCTTCCTTGGACACGTTATATCTAGGGGTGGTATTTCTGTTGATCTAAGTAAGATTGAGGTGGTAGTAGACTAGGTATGACCAAAGAATGTGCACGAAATCAGGAGTTTCTTGGGATTAGCTGGGTACTACTGCAAGTTTGTTAAGGGCTTCTCTAGATTGTGAGGCCCGTTGACCAAATTAACCGGGAAGGGAGTGAAGTTTGAGTGGTCTGATGAATGTGAACAGATCTTCCAGGAATTGAAGTAGCGACTCATCACTGCGCTTGTGTTGACGATTCCTTCAAAAGAAGAGGGGTTCGTAATTTACAGTGATGTGTCCCATAAAGGGCTCTGATGCGTGTTGATGCAGCGAGGGTAAGTGATAGCCTATGCCTCACGATAGTTGAAAGAATATAAGAAAAACTACCCTAACCACAATCTGGCATTGGTGGCGGTTGTTTACGCGTTGAAGATTTGGAGGCACTATCTATAGTGGAGATTCAGCATCCGATCCAAATGGATCTAGAGAGGCTCGGTGTGGAGCTGGTAAAGGGCGATCACCAGACATTCATTGCTGCCTTGATTTTGTAGCCGACTTTATAGAAGAGGATTAAAGTAGCTCAGAGGAATGATGCAAAACTAGTAGAGCTTATGGGGAAGGTACAGGATGGTCAAGAAACGGAGTTCAGCATCTCAGATGACGGGGCCTTGAGGTTTTGTACCAGGTTATGTGTTCCAGGCAACCCTGAGATCAAGAAAGTTATTATGGAGGAAGCGTATCGATCCCTATATACTGTACATCCAAGTAGCACTAAAATGTATAAGGATCTTCGAAAGTCCTTATGGTGGAGCAATATGAAGAGGGAGATAGCCCAGTATATGGATCAATGTTTAACGTGCCAGCACATGAAGGCTAAGCACCAGAGACCGGCGGGATCATTGCAGCCACTCCACATTCCTGAGTGGAAATGGCAACATATAGCGATGGATTTCGTCATAGGATTACCGCTGGCATTACATGGACAGGATGCTATCTGGGTAGTGGTGGATCGACTGAAAAAAACTGCCCACTTTTTTTCGATCAGAGTTTGCTACTCCATGGACAGATTGGCTGAGTTATACATCCAAGAGATAGTTAGACTCCATGGCATCCAGTGTCCATAGTTTTAGATAGAGACCCATGGTTCACATCTCATTTTTGGAAGAGTCTGCAAGGGGTCACGGGTTCTCAGTTGTCATTCAGCACAACGTTTCATCCTCAGACAGATGGGCAGACGGAGAAGACAATATAGATTCTGGAGGATATGCTACGAGCATGTGTGCTGGACTTTGGAGGTCGTTGGATGTACTAATTGCCACTGGTAGAGTTTGCGTATAACAACAACTACCAGGTTAGCATTGGGATGGCACCGTATGAGGCATTATATGACAAGAGGTGTCAATCCCCATTGTATTGGGATGAGATCGGGGAGAGATAGATATTGGGGCCAGAGCTAATACAGCAAACTCGGGATAAATTCAAACTCATCGGGGACAGGATCAAAACAACAAAGAGACGGCAGAAGAGTTATGCAGATACTCACCGGCGAGAATTAGAGTTTGACGCAGAAGATGATGTCTTCCTGAAGGTGGCACCAATGAAGGGGGTTATGAGGTTTGGGGGGAAGGGTAAGCTGAACCCTAAGTATATTGGACCACTCGAGATTCTTGAAAGAGTGGGTCTAGTTGCCTATCAGTTGGCATTACCATTGATCCTGTCTAGGATCCATGACGTATTCCATATTTCTATACTGAGGAAATACGCCCTAGACCCCTCTCATGTGATCAACTATGAAGCACTGGAGTTGGGTGATACCTTAGCTTATGAGAAAGTTTCAGTGCAGATTCTTGACTAGAAGGAATAGGAGCTACGCACGAAGAAGATTCCACTGGTGAAAGTTTTGTGGCGCAACCATGCCATTGAGGAGGCTTTCTGGGAACTAGAGGATCAGATGCGCCAGAAATTTTTGCACTTATTCAATGGAGTTTAGAGTTGAGCCAGTCAAGTGAAAGAAATAATATTGTATATTTTTATTTGTACAGTGTAACATAGGATAGATAAAGTTTTTAGCTTTGGACGTGAATGGCTTTGGGAGAATTTTGAATAGTTGTAATCTCCTAGAACTCTCTTTGTAACCACAGTGTTCGTCCGCCATAAGTGAGGGTAATTAATAAAATTGGAAGTGTTTTCTCAAAGGATGGGAAGCAGACGAATAGCAAATTTTGAGGACAAAATTTTTGTGAGGGAAGAATGTAATAACCCCAAAAATGGCTATACAAGATTAGTGGAGTGATTTCTAAAAAAAAAAAATTAAAAAATTAAAAAAAAGTCATTAATTAATTAATTAAATTTATTTCAAAAAATAATAATAATTAAAATTTATTTTTTTATTAATAAAATATATTATTATTAATATTAATTAAATATATCATTATTATTATTATTATTATTATTATTATTATTATTATTATTATATAAATCATTACCTCCTGAAGCAGAAGCTTCAAGAGGTTTCAAAAGGAAATTAAAGGAAAGTTGTAGAGAAGTGATCTGCGTAGGAGCCCCCTTCCCCAGTTCATGCAACTCTCCCCTCATTCTCCCTCTCTCTCTCCTCAGTTACGTGGCAGATTTTCGCCCGATCAAAAATCGAAAGTTACCGCTGGACTCTATTCTCCGCTGCAGTCATTTCTATCGGAGCGGATCAGTGGCAGGAGTGGCGTAGACGTATCTCCTAGGGTAAGTCAATTTCCTTTTTTTTTTTTTTTTAATTTATTGCAAATTATAAGCCCGATTGATGAACGGACACCACCATGAGAATCTAGGGATTTTCTACAAGTCTAGCGGGATAGAATTCTTGTGGGGTCGTCATGGGCAAAACCCCAAATTTGGGGTACGGGAGTTATTAAGGGACTTATTTTTAATTAATTAGGATTAATTTAGAAATGCTAAAATGTTGAGCATCTGGAGTTGAAGTAAAATTTTCCGAATTTAGGGCTCGGGTGATCGCCGCGGGTGTAATTTTGGGACCCGTAGGCACAATTCGAAAAATTAAGTGGGGATGTTAAATGTTAGTTTAAATGAACTTAGCGTATATGGAGCCTAAAAAAGGTTAGATGGGTATTACTTTGCGGGAAATGACTTAATTAATGTGAGGAAAATGCAAACTGCAGGAGTTGAATTTCGAGCGCCAAAGGCGAAGGATTTAAGTCCTAATGAGACTCTCAGTAAGTCAGGTAAGTGGAATAAATTATAGCAGTATTTTTAGAATTACCGTTTGAATTAATACATGAAAATGAGCATATTGTATTTTGCCTAAAAATTGTTATGATACAAATATCAGATAAATTATGTGGCATTTGAGTAATATTAATTTGTGATGCTTTGGAGTCTGAAATTAATATATTATGAATATTAGATGAAAATTGTGGCACATGACATGTGTTGAAAAATGTGAAATATAACGATGGATATTTTCTGAGAAAATATTGAAATGAGAATGATTGATGTGATTAGTGAAAAATAATGAAATGTGGTATTTATATTTGAGTGGAAATTATTTGCATGAGAAATGAATTTGTACAAATTACTGGTATGAGTATTTTGAGAAAATGTGAAAATACGTGAAATATGATATATATTATTACGAGATGATGAAATGTCCACAGAAAATGATGAGAATATTTATATTGAACTGAATTGTGATATATTGGAATATGATTGATAAAATACCAATACCGCATAATGATTGCGAGTATGTGGTAGTGAACCTTGATGGATGGTTATGATATTAAGCACGGTACCGTTACTAGTGGTGTTAATGCAACCACACGGACTCTTGGAGTATGTGGCGTGACAGTCGATTGAGCCATTTTGTAGGGTTGTGCACCCGCTGAGTTCGAATAAGGGCTATAGACCTATCAGTCGTACTACAGACGTGATATGTGATATGATATTTAATCTAACCGGGTCGGCCAACCGCGTTTAGATCCGGCCTTCGGGCAATACAACATTGACCATAGGGGGGAAGCATGGTGTAGATAGAAAGATCCTCAGGGTGGCCGTGAGTTACAGACGTGATGTTGGTATTTGATACCAAGGATACTCATGAGCCGGAAAGTAAAATGAAAACGAAAAGTGAAAGAATGATAAAATTTTCTAAAATGAGAAATGAAAGAAAGAATGGAAATTGAGAAATAAAGAATGTTAAATATGAGAAATAAATCGTGTACGTGTGAGTTAATGACATAAATAATTAAGGTGAAGTGAAACTCTCTGCCTGAGGGCTTACTGAGTAAGGTGAGTGCCCTGATAGGTATCAGATGTGGCCATACCCGGCTGCATATCGTGTTAAGGCAGAGGGAAGCTACCTGTATGGGCAGGTAATCTTCCCTATTCTCAGGAATTTCGCAGGTAAAAATGTGTTGGAATGATTGATTTTGAGAAATGATTTTAAAGCTTATAAAAGCTTGTGTTGTATATCTATATAACTATGAGAATATATTTACCAGTGTATTTTCTCAGGTGAAATATTATTTTAAAAAGTAAAGCATGTTATAATTGAACTCATATGGTCCCACACTATAAATAATTTATTCCTTCTTACTGAGAAGTGTCTCACCCAATTTATCTAAATTTTTCAGAGAACAGAGACCAACCGGGTGATAGAGCTCCGTGATCATAGGGATTTGGGACCCTGACACACAGGGTGAGTTTTGTGGACTAGGGGAGCTGTAATTCCCCTAGGGTTGTGTTGTTTTTTAGGTTGTGATGGTAGCATATATATTTGTATGTATGTTGATACTCTGGGTATTGTATTTTGGTAGTTAAGTATGTATGAACTTCCGCTGTTAGGTTATTTAAATAAAATGACTAAGTACTCGGTACCCAATGCGGGTCAAGTCATCTAAATGGTAATAGGGTTGTTGACGTGGCCGATTTATGGATGTTATTGTTGACGAATGAATATTTATTTATTATTAAAAAAAAATTTGGTACAAAAATTGGGGTGTCACATCGCATAGCTCTGGCACCATCGTACCACTCACCTCTCCCTAACTCACTCGAAAAATGAGCAGCTTGAAAGCTATCCAAAGTATAAGAGTTCTGTCGTGTAATATTAAGCCCAAGGGCTAGATCGTCTCCTCAGGGAATGCGTTTTAATCTTAGATTTTACGTTCTTCCAATCGAAATTAAAAATGTACTGAACTCAGTTCAAATTCGGGTTTTCAAGATTGTGGAGACTTAAATGAAAACACAAATTAAAGTCCTAAAACTATCACACACGGAATTAAATAACAATAATGAAAACCCTAGTCTACTTAAGGAAACACTAGATCATACTAACTAAAAATGGAAACTTTAAACATGGAATTAAAAATACGCAACCACAATCACAATTTAAATACGAAACAAACAAAACTCTAAACCTAGCATGCACTGAAATTGAGAGCAAAAACGGAAACTCTAATCTACTCAAGGAAACATTGGGACACGCGTTAATTAAAAATGACAACCTAGAACATGGAATTAAAAACACACAATGGAAACTAAACTAGACACACACTAAAAAAAAAAAAACCGAACTTACTAAAAATCGAACCTTTAGCACAATTAAGAGATCAAATCAAGACTCACAATTTAAATGCAAACATGAACTCAACAAAAATTTAAAAGACGTAAACAATAATGGAAAACAATAAAAACACAACCTTTACTAATCATAGACCCTAACTAAATTGAATTTCTACAAAAAAAAATATCTAAATTTAATTAAGAATGCTAAATTAAAATAACAATCAATTAGATAAACAAAGAAATTAATTTAACAATAATGAAATACCCAACATTACTCAACTTAAACAAAAAGAAAGAAAACTCCAATAACATTAAAAAAAAAAAAAACTAAACTTTCTTCAATATTCCAAGATTCAAAGAAAAGTAAATAAAAGAAAGAAAGAAAGGAAGAGAGAGAGAGAGAGAGAGAGAGAGAGAGAGAGAGAGAGAAACAAATCCATGGAGCCGTGGCAGCAGCTGTAGCTGTGTGTGGGTTGGTTCACAGTTGTTGCATGGAGCAAGGAAGGCAACCGGCTTCTTGTGGAGTTGTGGAGTTATAGAGTTGCTGCCATACCAGAACAAGGGCTGGAGTTGCTGCTGGTGGCTGGACGGCTGCGGCTGTTGCAGAGTGGAGGGGCTGCTGTATGTGGCCGAAGGGACTACTGCTGCTGTTGTGGAGAGAGGGGCTGCTATGGAGAAACAGGGGAAAGGGGAAGAGCAGAGAGGAGAATAAAATCAAGAGAAATAGCAAGAAAGGAAGAAGGAGAGAAGAAGAAGAAGAAGAACAAGGTTCGAAGAGAAGAAGGAACAGCGGAAGAGAAGCTGCGAGAGAGTGAATAAAGAAAAGCTAAGGGAAAAAGAAGGAACAAGAGGAAGAAAGGAAGAAGAAAGAGAAGAAGAGAGGAGAAGAGTGGTGCGCAGGGCACACCCAGAATAGGAGAAAAAGAAAGAATAAATAGGGGAGGATGCTTGCCCTAACCCACGACCCGGATAGGAGACCCGACCCGAATTGTTAAATTTTTTAATTTTTTTTTTCATTATCTGTTCATTATAAATTTGACTCTTATGGAGCCCGTTTCTTGCAAAACTCAAAACACAAAAGTTTTATATAATCCTTTCCTCTTTCTCCAAAAATTTGAATCGTCTCAATCGGAGCTCTGACAAAAAAGTTATGCATGAAATACGAACAAGTGTCGGTTTTTCTTCCCGGGAATTTTCCTGCAACAAAAAATTACCAAAACTTCATAAATAGTGCAATAAAGTTCAAGAATGATGATTTTGGCACTTTATTAAAATATTGGACAATTTTAGACAATTAGTTAAAAATATAAACCGTAAAGACCGGGTTAAACGTCCAATTATGCAGTTTCGGCGCGTAATCACACCCCCCAACTAACGTTTTGCTAGTCTCTAACAAATGACGTGAATGAATCTCAGGGTGGTGTCTACAATTACATACTCCAATAATCATGAAATCAATGCACATGCGATATAATTATACCACTTCACATACAAGAACATAACTGAATTTCACATAAGCTCGTTCATATTCAATGCACACGACTCTAAAGCACGTCACTCATGCAAGTTTCATCGTTTATATGTGATTTGAGAGCAGTATACTCATATGAAGTTAATTAGTGGCACATTCAGATGCAATCATATAAGTTCGAGTATAAACAGGTAAACTCACGAGTTGTGTATGATATGTGTGACTCAGTACACCTAGGATGCCAGTGAACACTCACAGAACGGTCGCTTTGATTCGGCCTAACTGGTATACCCTCAACAACACTCAAAGAAAATGGGTTCACTCATCATATGTGAGGAGTGTCGCGATTACACATCCCACATATTAAAGGGAACAACGCTAAGTATATGGAGTGGACTAGTCTGGAAAGGATCTAGCCTATCTATGAGGTGTCGGGTCCTTCACCCTAGCATCTTCTCACCTACTCGTCATATCCAACTGAGACCACCCTAGATCAACTTACTCACAAACTTGTCGTGAATTCATCTGAGGCATTAATCGGTTGAAAAATCTTCATACGTGGAAAATATGCGTCGTCCTTGACTTTTTGTGATATGTATTTGGGCCGGCATTGACATTTCATTTCATGCGCATGTGTATTGCTTATTCTTTTTTTCCTCTGCTCATTCTTTATTTTCTGTCTTTTCTTGAGCAATAAGGACAATACTAACACTTCTTTTGTAATCTTTATACCATCAATGGGAATTGAGCTCGAATAGTGGTCCATGAACTAAGTCTATCTCTAGGTATGGCTCAGCCTTCACATCTTGAGTAGGCTACAAGACCTAGGTTTCTATCTCCCCACTAGGTGTCACCTCTAGGCTAGCAAATCAAAAACAATGACTAGTGTACAAAGGAATCATTTAGAAAAAGAGAATTGAGTTCTATGAACTCTGATTTGATATTAACGCTCAAAAGGATGATAAATAGCTCAAGGATATCTTACAAGGTGTCATAGTCGCCACGGGTGTTCTCTCAGTGCTCACAAGAAACCCTAAGTGCAACGAATCACGTGAATGTGTTTATTCCGCCTCAGGAGGAATTTCGTCTGGCGGCCGCACGTCTATAAATTGCATCAGCGGGTCTCCAAATTTGAGCCACCACCGTGCATCAGACTTCATACCTGCACGAAAATCAACCTTAGATAAATTAATGAGTGTCAAAATACCAAATAATTTGTGTGCAGGTCAACCCTCTTGTGTTGACAAGAAAGGGTCTTTATTCAACATCGTTTCTAGGAAATTTGCTTCTTTACGAACTAATGGTTGAGAGAAAGTGATCGGAATAATTACCTGCAGTTCTTCAGAAGCATTAACATTAAAGGTTTTACCTGGTTCTTTTAAAATTATATGCTCACCAGACTGATCACCCTCTTTATCGGGTGTACACATCATCATACCACTGCAAGAGTCTGCCTCCGCATTAGGTTTTTTAACATCTGATTCAGGCGGGAGTGACAATTTCATGATTTATGAGCTCGGAGTATAAGGTACCATAGGTTGGTACTCCGTATGAGTATCAGTCTCCTCATCAACTAACTGCTCCACTTCTGGCCCCATTTCCTCTGATTTTTCTTTGACCTCTTCTGGTTCAGCCGTGACTTCTAGTGCTGGGACAACTGGTTGTTCGACGATGAGCATCTCAAGTTGGGGGACTTCTTTCTTGCTTCTCAAAGTGATGGCGGCCTCTGTTGTCTCAAGAGAAACATTGTGTATTTTTTGGTGTGGTTGACGGTACTCTTGAGGACTAGACTGAGGTTTCACGGGCAATTCTTCGTTTTCTAAGATATCCAACTGTGTGCTTATAGCATTAATGGTATCCCGCAATTCATTATTATGATCGACTTGAGTTTGCATGAATTGTTGGAGCATATTCACCATCTGAGTTATGCTATCCTTGAAAAATTCTGACGGCATACAGCTCTGAGGGATCTGTTGTGGCTGGTAATGAGACAGAGGAATATCTGGGTATTTTGGTGGTTCATATGCATCACCACCACTTATTGTGCTAATAGGGTGTGCATTCATGGGTGCCTGAGTGTATCGTGTGTTGCACTGTGGGACATTGTCAGCTAAGTAATCAAAGAATGATAATACCTGATCTAGATCCTCGCTAAAGGGCTCTCCATTAGACATAGTCTGGACAAAACACTTGCAATCGGGGGTAAGAGCACTATAAAAATAATCAGCTAACCTCCATGAGTCAAACCCGTGATGTGGACAAGTGCGTAGTAGATCCTTGAATCGCTCCCAGCAAGCCCCAAATGTCTCACCATCATGTTGCACAAAATTAAGAATTTGTTCTTGCAAAAATTGAGTTTTCTGTGAGGGACAAAATGCATGCAGGAATTCACGCTCCATATCAACCCAATTAATGATAGAATGAGGTCTCATAGAATGAAACCAGATTAGTGCCCTATCCTGCAAAGTAGTAAGAAATAAATTTAGTCTAGTAGATTTGTCAGTTCTAGCATGAGAGAAAAACATGTTGCAGGTTAACTCAAACTCTGCTAGGTGCTGATAAGGGCACTCAGATTCCGACCCATAGAACTCGTGTAGCAATGAGGTCCTCCCGCGCTGCATCATGAAATTAAGCTCGTCATAAGGCAAAACAGTGGAAGAGGATGCAGTGGCATATTCAAGCTGCAAAAAATCCATTATTGTGCACAGTGCAGGTGCAGGCATTTTTCAAAACTCAGAATTTTTTCTATTTTTTTTTTTGTTCTCATAAAACTAACAAAAATGACGGGAAAAATGCAAATTTGAGACTAAGACTGACATTCCCCGGCAACAGTGCCAAAAACTTGACTCACTCGAAAAATGAGCAGCTCGAAAGCTATCCCAAGTATAGGAGTTCTGTCGTGTATTATTAATCCCAAGGGCTAGATCGTCTCCTTAGGGATTGCGTTTTAATCTCAGATTTTACGTTCTTCCAATCGAAATTAAAAAGGTACTGAACTCAGTTCAGATTCGGGTTTTCAAGATTGTGGAGACTTAAATGAAAACACAAATTAAAGTCCTAAAACTATCAAGCACGGAATTAAATAACAATAATGAAAACCCTAGTCTACTTAAGGAAACACTAGATCATACTAACTAAAAATGGAAACTTTAAACATGGAATTAAAAATACGCAACCACAATCACAATTCAAACACGAAACAAACAAAACTCTAAACCTAGCATGCACTGAAATTGAGAGCAAAAACAAAAACTCTAATCTACTCAAGGAAACATTGGGACACGCGTTAATTAAAAATGGCAACCTAGAGCATGGAATTAAAAACACACAGTGGAAACTAAACTAGACACACACTAAAAAAAAAAAATCGAACCTACTAAAAATCAAACCTTTAGCACAATTAAGAGATCAAATCAAGACTCACAATTTAAATGCAAACATGAACTCAATGGAAATTTAAAAGGCGTAAACAATAACGGAACACAATAAAAACACAACATTTACTAATCATAGACCCTAACTAAATCGAATTTCGACAAAAAAAAAATCTGAATTTAATTAGAATGCTAAATTAAAATAACAATCAATTAGATAAACAAAGAGATTAATTTAACAATAATGAAATACCCAACATTACATAACTTAAAAGAAAAGAAAGAAAACTCCAATAACATTAAAAAAAAAAACTAAACTTTCTTCAATATTCCAAGATTCAAAGAAAAGTAAATAAAAGAAAGAAAGAAAGGAAAAGAGAGGGAGAGAGAGACACAAATCCACGGAGCCGTGGCAGCAGCTGCGGCTGTATGTGGGTTGGTTCGCGGCTGTTGCATGGAGCAAGGAAGGTAGCCAGCTTCTTGTGGAGTCATGGAGTTAGAGAGTTGCTGCCATACCAGAACAAGGGCTGGAGTTGCTGTTGCCCTACCAGAACAAGGGCTGGAGTTGTTACTGGTGGCTGGACGGCTGCGGCTGTTGTAGAGTGGAGGGGCTGCTGTGTGTGGCCGAAGGGACTACTGCTGCTGCTGTGGAGAGAGGGGCAGCTATGGAGAAACAGGAGAAAGGGGAAGAGCAGAGAGGAGAAGAAAAGCAAGAGAAATAGAAAGAAAGGAAGAAGGAGAGAAGAAGAAGAAGAAGAAGAAGAACAAGGTTCGAAGAGAAGAAGGAACAGCTGAAGAGAAGCTGCGAGAGAGTGAATAGAGAAAAGCTAAGGGAAAGCGAAGGAACAAGAGGAAGAAAGGAAGAAGAAGGAGAAGAAGAGAGGAGAAGAGTGGTGCGCAGGGCACACCCAGAACAGGAGAAAAGGAAAGAATAAATAGGGGAGGATGCTTGCCCTAACCCACAACCCGGATAGGAGACCCGGCCCGAATTGTTATATTTTTTAATTTTTTTTCTTTCTCTGTTCATCGCAAATTTGACTCTTTTGGAGCCAATTTCTCACAAAACTCAAAACACTAAAGTTGTAGATAATCCTTTCCTCTTTCTTCAGAGATTTGAATAGTCTTGATCGGAGCTTGGACGGAAACTTTATGCACGAAATACGAACACATGTCGGTTTTGGTTCCCGGGAATTTTCCTACGACAAAAAATTACCAAAACTTCATAAATAGTGCAATAAAGTTCAAGAATGATGATTTTGGCACTTTATTAAAATATTGGATAATTTTAGACATTTAATTAAAAATATAAACCGTAAAGCCCGGGTTAAACACCCAATTACGCAGTTTCGGCGGGTAATCACACCCCCCAACTAACGTTTTACTAGTCTCTAGCAAATGACGTGAATGAATCTCAGGGTGGTTTCTACAACTACATACTTCAATAATCATGAAATCAATGCATATGTGACATAATTATACCACTTCACATACAAGAACATAACTGAATTTCACACAAGCTCGTTCATATTCAATGCACACGGCTCCAAAGCACATCACTCATGCAAGTTTCATCGTTTATATGTGATTTGAGAGCAGTATACTCATATGAAGTTAATTAGTGGCACATTCAGAGTTAATGCAATCATATAAGTTTGAGTATAAACAAGTAAGCTCTCGAGGTGTGTGTGATGTGTGTGACTCAGTACACCTAGGATGCTAGTGGACACCTACAGAACGATCACTTTGACTTGGCCTAACTAGTACACCCTCAAGAAAACTCAAAGAAAATGGGTTCACTCATCATATGTAAGGAGGAGTGTCGCGATCAGACATCCCACATATTAAAGGGAACAACGCTAAGTATATGGAGTGGACTAGTCTGGAAAGGATCTAGCCTATCTATGAGGTGTCGGGTTCTTCACCCTAGCATCTTCTCACCTACTCGTCATATCCAACTGAGGCCACCCTAGATCAACTTACTCACAAACTTGTCGTGAATTCATCTGAGGCATTAATTGGTTGAAGAATCTTCATACGTGGAAAATATGCGTCATCCTTGACTTTTTGTGATATGTATTTGGGCCGGCATTGACATTTCATTTCATGCGCATGTGTATTGCTTATTCTTTTTTTCCTCTGCTCATTCTTTATTTTCTGTCTTTTCTTGAGCAATAAGGACAATATTAACACTTCTTTTGTAATCTTCATACCATCAATGGGAATTGAGCTCGAATAGTGGTCCATGAGCTAAGTCTATCTCTAGGTATGGCTCAGCCTTCACATCTTGAGTAGGCTACAAGACCTAGGTTTCTATCTCCCCACTAGGTGTCACCTCTAGGCTAGCAAATCAAAAACAATGACTAGTGTACAAAGGAATCATCTAGAAAAAGAGAATTGAGTTCTATGAACTCTGATTTGATATTAATGCTCAAAAGGATGATAAATAGCTCAAGGATATCTTACAAGGTGTCATAGTTGCCACGGGTGTTCTCTCAGTGCTCACAAGAAACCCTAAGTGCAACGAATCACGTGAATGTGTTTATTCCGCCTCTTGAGATACATGTAGATACAAGAAATTATATAGCCAAATTAACACGAGTGTACTACCAATCAGTTCTTCATGGAGTCATAAGATCATATAAAGACAAACTATGCATGATTGACTCAAGTGTGTAATTCTTAAGTTATATGCAAGTATGTGAAAGGTATGAGTCAGTGTTAAGCATGGCATAATGCAATGTAATTCCTCAGTGCTCCTCCTTTCTTTCTCTCTCTTTTTGATTTTATTTTATTTTTTGATTTTTTTTATATGAAACCCGATACATGTATGTGCACAGTGTCACATACAAATGCTCATCCCCCCCCCCCCAACTTAAGTGGAACATTGTCCTCAATGTGAAAGCATAAGGGAAATAGAAAGGACTGCGCACGGAAAAAGTAAAGCGTACTTGAGTGGCGAAATAACAAAAATCGAACAATGAGAAAATGGTCCTAAAAACTAACTAAAAATAAAATAAGATAAAATAAAAGGAAAATAAGGGAAAGAAAAACATCACAATTGTCTGGCGGAGGCTCAGGAGGAATTTCGTCTGGCGGCCGCACGTCTATAAATTGTATCAGCGGGTCTCCAAATTTGAGCCACCACCGTGCATCAGACTTCATACCTGCACGAAAATCAACCTCAGTTAAATTAATGAGTGTCAAAATACCAAATAATTTGTGTGCAGGTCAACCCTCTTGTGTTGACAAGAAAGGGTCTTTATTTAACATCGTTTCCAGGAAATTTGCTTCTTTACGAACTAATGGTTGAGAGAAAGTGATCGGAATAATTACCTGCAGTTCTTCAGAAGCATTAACATTAAAGGTTTTACCTGATTCTTTGAAAATTATATGCTCACCAGACTGGTCACCCTCTTTATCGGGTGTACATATCATCATACCATAGCAAGAGTCTACCTTCACATTAGGTTTTTTAAAATCTGATTCAGGCGGGAGTGATAATTTCACGATTTCTGAGTTCGGAGTATAAGGTACCATAGGTTGGTACTCCGTATGAGTATCAGTCTCCTCATCAACTAACTACTCCACTTCTGGCCCCATTTCCTCTGATTTTTCTTTGACCTCTTCTGG
Source organism: Malania oleifera (assembly GCF_029873635.1). Classification (NCBI taxonomy): domain Eukaryota; kingdom Viridiplantae; phylum Streptophyta; class Magnoliopsida; order Santalales; family Ximeniaceae; genus Malania; species Malania oleifera. The sequence continues at coordinate 42,679,006 of NC_080421.1, read as the reverse complement.
TTCAGCCGTGACTTCTAGTGTTGGGACAACTGGTTGTTCGACGATGAGCATCTCAGGTTGGGGGACTTCTTTCTCGCTTCTTAAAGTGATGGCGGCCTCTATTGTCTCAAGAGAAACATCGTGTATTTTTTGGTGTGGCTGACGGTACTCTTGAGGACTAGACTGAGGTTTCACGGGCAATTCTTCGTTTTCTAAGATATCCAACTGTGTGCTTATCGCATTAATGGTATCCCGCAATTCATTATTATGATCGACTTGAGTTTGCATGAATTGTTGGAGCATGTTCGCCATCTGAGTTATGCTATCCTCGAAAAATTCTGACGGCATACAGCTCTGAGGGATCTATTGTGGCTGGTAATGAGGCGGAGGAATATCTGGGTAACGGGCTCTCCATTAGACATAGTCTGGACAAAACACTTGCAATCAGGGGTAAGAGCACTATAAAAATAATCAGCTAACCTCCATGAGTCAAACCCGTGATGTGGACAAGTGCGTAGTAGATCCTTGAATCGCTCCCAGCAAGCCCCAAATGTCTCATCATCATGTTTCCCAAAATTAAGAATCTGTTCCTGCAAAAATTGAGTTTTCTGTGAGGGACAAAATGTATGCAGGAATTCATGCTCCATATCAACCCAATTAATGATAGAATGAGGTCTCATAGAATGAAACCAGATTAGTGCCCTATCCTGCAAAGTAGTAAGAAATAAATTTAGTCTAGTAGATTTGTCAGTTCTAGCATGAGAGAAAAACATGTTGCAGGTTAACTCAAACTCTGCTAGGTGCTGATAAGGGCACTCAGATTCCGACCCATAGAACTCGTGTAGCAATGAGGTCCTCCCGCGCTGCATCATGAAATTAAGCTCGTCATAAGGCAAAACAGTGGAAGAGGATGCAGTGGCATATTCAAACTGCAAAAAATCCATTATCATGCACGGTGCAAGTGCAGCCATTTTTCAAAAGCCAAAATTTTTTCTGTTTTTTTTTCTATTTTTTTTTTCTTTTTCATAAAACTAACAAAAATGACTGGAAAAATGCAAATTTGCGACTAAGACCGACATTCCCCGGCAACGACGCCAAAAACTTGACTCACTCGAAAAATGAGCAGCTCGAAAGCTATCCCAAGTATAGGAGTTCTGTCGTGTAATATTAAGCCCAAGGGCTAGATCGTCTCCTTAGGGAATGCGTTTTAATCTCTGATTTTACGTTCATTCAATAGAAATTAAAAAGGTACTGAACTCAGTTCAGATTCGGGTTTTCAAGATTGTGGAGACTTAAATGAAAACACAAATTAATGTCCTAAAACTATCACGCACGGAATTAAATAACAATAATGAAAACCCTAGTCTACTTAAGGAAACACTAGATCATACTAACTAAAAATGGAAACTTTAAACATGGAATTAAAAATACGCAACCACAATCACAATTTAAACACGAAACAATCAAAACTCTAAACTTAGCATGCACTGAAATTGAGAGCAAAAACGGAAACTCTAATCTACTCAAGGAAACATTGGGACACGCGTTAATTAAAAATGGCAACCTAGAACATGGAATTAAAAACACACAGTGGAAACTAAACTAGACACACTAAAAAAAAAAACCGAACCTACTAAAAATCAAACCTTTAGCACAATTAAGAGATCAAATCAAGACTCACAATTTAAATGCAAACATGAACTCAATGGAAATTTAAAAGACGTAAACAATAACGGAACACAATAAAAACACAACCTTTACTAATCATAGACCCTAACTAAATCGAATTTCGACAAAAAAAAAATTTGAATTTAATTAGAATGCTAAATTAAAATAACAATCAATTAGATAAACAAAGAGATTAATTTAACAATAATGAAATACCCAACATTACTTAACTTAAAAGAAAAGAAAGAAAACTCCAATAACATTAAAAAAAAAAAAAAAAAACTAAACTTTCTTCAATATTCCAAGATTCCAAGAAAAGTAAATAAAAGAAAGAAAGAAAGGAAAAGAGAGGGAGAGAGAGACACAAATCCACGGAGCCGTGGCAGTAGCTGCGGCTGTGTGTGGGTTGGTTCGCGGCTGTTGCATGGAGCAAGGAAGGCAGCCAGCTTCTTGTGGAGTCATGGAGTTATAGAGTTGCTGCCATACCAGAACAGGGGCTGGAGTTGCTGTTGCCCTACCAGAACAAGGGCTGGAGTTCTTACTGGTGGCTGGACGGCTGCGGCTGTTGTAGAGTGGAGGGGCTGTTGTGTGTGGCCGAAGGGACTACTGCTGCTGCTGTGGAGAGAGGGGCTGCTATGGAGAAACAGGGGAAAGGGGAAGAGCAGAGAGGAGAAGAAAAGCAAGAGAAATAGCAAGAAAGGAAGAAGGAGAGAAGAAGAAGAAGAAGAAGAAGAAGAAGAAGAAGAAGAAGAAGAAGAAGAAGAAGAACAAGGTTCGAAGAGAAGAAGGAACAGCTGAAGAGAAGCTGCGAGAGAGTGAATAGAGAAAAGCTAAGGGAAAGAGAAGGAACAAGAGGAAGAAAGGAAGAAGAAGGAGAATAAGAGAGGAGAAGAGTGGTGCATAGGGCACACCCAGAACAGGGGAAAAGGAAAGAATAAATAGGGGAGGATGCTTGCCCTAACCCACAACCCGGATAGGAGACCCGGCCCGAATTGTTATATTTTTTAATTTTTTTTCTTTCTCTGTTCATCGCAAATTTGACTCTTTTGGAGCCAATTTCTCACAAAACTCAAAACACTAAAGTTGTAGATAATCCTTTCCTCTTTCTTCAGAGATTTGAATAGTCTTGATCGGAGCTTGGACAGAAACTTTATGCACGAAATACGAACACATGTCGGTTTTGGTTCCCAGGAATTTTCCTACGACAAAAAATTACCAAAACTTCATAAATAGTGCAATAAAGTTCAAGAATGATGATTTTGGCACTTTATTAAAATATTGGATAATTTTAGACATTTAATTAAAAATATAAACCGTAAAGCCCGGGTTAAACGCCCAATTACGCAGTTTCGGCGGGTAATCACACCCCCCAACTAACGTTTTACTAGTCTCTAGCAAATGACGTGAATGAATCTCAGGGTGGTTTCTACAACTACATACTTCAATAATCATGAAATCAATGCATATGCGACATAATTATACCACTTCACATACAAGAACATAACTGAATTTCACACAAGCTCGGTCATATTCAATGCACACGGCTCCAAAGCACATCACTCATGCAAGTTTCATCGTTTATATGTGATTTGAGAGCAGTATACTCATATGAAGTTAATCAGTGGCACATTCAGAGTTAATGCAATCATATAAGTTTGAGTATAAATAGGTAAGCTCTCGAGGTGTGTGTGATGTGTGTGACTCAGTACACCTAGGATGCTAGTGGACACCTACAAAACGATCACTTTGACTTGGCCTAACTGGTACACCCTCAAGAAAACTCAAAGAAAATGGGTTCACTCATCATATGTGAGGAGGAGTGTCGCGATCAGACATCCCACATATTAAAGGGAACAACGCTAAGTATATGGAGTGGACTAGTCTGGAAAGGATTTAGCCTATCTATGAGGTGTTGGGTCCTTCACCCTAGCTTCTTCTTACCTACTCGCCATATCCAACTGAGACCACCCTAGATCAACTTACTCACAAACTTGTCGTGAATTCATCTGAGGCATTAATCAGTTGAAGAATCTTCATACGTGGAAAATATGCATCGTCCTTGACTTTTTGTGATATATATTTGGGCCGGCATTAACATTCAATTTCATGAGCATGTGTATTGCTTATTCTCATTTTTTCTGCTCATTCTTTATTTTCTATCTTTTCTTGAGCAATAAGGACAATATTAACACTTCTTTTGTAATCTTCATACCATCAATGGGAATTGAGCTCAAATAGTGGTCCATGAACTAAGTCTATCTCTAGGGGTGGCTCAGCCTTCACATCTTGAGTAGGCTACAAGACCTAGGTTTCTATCTCCCCACTAGGTGTCACCTCTAAGCTAGCAAATCAAAAACAATGACTAGTGTACAAAGGAATCATCCAGAAAAAGAGAATTGAGTTTTATGAACTCTGATTTGATATTAACGCTCAAAAGGATGATAAATAGCTCAAAGATATCTCACAAGGTGTCATAGTGGCCACGGGTGTTCTCTCAGTGCTCACAAGAAACCCTAAGTGCAATGAATCACGTGAATGTGTTTATTCCGCCTCGTGAGATACATGTAGATACAGGAAATTATATAGCCAAATTAACACGAGTGTACGACCAATCAGTTCTTCATGGTGTCATAAGATCATATAAAGAGAAACAATGCATGATTGACTCAAGTGTGTAATTCTTAAGTTATATGCAAGTATACGAAAGGTATGAGTCAGTGTTAAGCATAGCATAATGCAATGTAATTCCTCAGTGCTCCTCCTTTCTTTCTCTCTCTTTTTGATTTTATTTTATTTTTTGATTTTTTTTATATGAAACCTGGTACATGTATGTGTACAGTGTCACATGCAAATGCTCATCCCCCCCCCCCCCAACTTGAGTGGAACATTGTCCTCAATGTGAAAGCATAAGGGAAATAGAAAGGACTGTGCACGGAAAAAGTAAAGCATACCTGAGTGGCAAAATAACAAAAATCGAACTACGTGAAAATGGTCCTGAAAACTAACTAAAAATAAAATAAGATAAAATAAAAAGAAAATAAGGGAAAGAAAAACATCACAATTGTCTGGCGGAGGCTCAGGAGGAATTTCGTCTGGTGGCCGCAGGTCTATAAATTGCATCGGCAGGTCTCCAAATTTGAGCCACCACAGTGGATTAGTCTTCATACCTGCATGAAAATCAACCTTAGATAAATTAATGCATGTCAAAATACCAAACAATTTGTGTGTAGGTTGACCCTCTTATGTTGATAAGAAAGGGTCTTTATTCAACATCGTTTCCAGGAAATTTGCTTCTTTACGAACTAATGGTTGAGAGAAAGTGATTGGAATAATTATCTGTAGTTCTTCAGAAGCATTAACATTAAAGGTTTTACCTGATTCTTTGAAAATTATATGCTCACCAGACTGGTCACCCTCTTTATCAGGTGTACATATCATCATACCACTGCAAGAGTCTACCTTCACATTAGGTTTTTTAACATCTGATTCAGGCGGGAGTGACAATTTCACGATTTCTGAGTTCGGAGTATGAGGTACCACAAGTTGGTACTCCGTATGAGTATCCGTCTCCTCATCAACTAACTGCTCCACTTCTGGCCCCGTTTCCTCTAATTTTTCTTTGACCTCTTCTGGTTCAGCCGTGACTTCTAGTGTTGGGACAACTGGTTGTTCGACGATGAGCATCTTTGGTTGGGGGACTTCTTTCTCGCTTCTCAAAGTGATGGCGGCCTCTGTTGTCTCAAGAGAAACATCGTGTATTTGTTGGTGTGGCTGATGGTACTCTTGAGGACTAGGCTGAGGTTTCACGGGCAATTCTTCCTTTTCTAAGATATCCAACTACGTCCTTATCGCATTAATGGTATCCCGCAATTCATTATTATGATCGACTTGAGTTTGCATGAATTGTTGGAGCATGTTCGCCATCTGAGTTATGCTATCCTCGAAAAATTCTGACGGCATACAGCTCTGAGGGATCTATTGTGGCTGGTAATGAGGCGGAGGAATATCTGGGTATTTTGGTGGTTCATATGCATCACCACCACTTATTGTGCTGATAGGGTGTGCAGTCATGGGTGCCTGAGTCTATCGTGTGTTGTACTGTGGGACATTGTCAGCTAAGTAATCAAAGAATGATAATACCTGATCTGGATCCTCGCTAACGGGCTCTCCATTAGACATAGTCCGGACAAAACACTTGCAATCAGGGGTAAGAGCACTATAAAAATAATCAGCTAAGCTCCATGAGTCAAACCCGTGATGTGGACAAGTGCATAGTAGATCCTTGAATCACTCCCAGCAAGCCCCAAATGTCTCATCATCATGTCGCCCAAAATTAAGAATCTGTTCCTGCAAAAATTGAGTTTTCTGTAAGGGACAAAATGTATGCAGGAATTCATGCTCCATATCAACCCAATTAATGATAGAATGAGGTCTCATAGAATGAAACCAAATCAGTGCCCTATCCGGCGAAGTAGCAAGAAATAAATTCAGTCTAGTAGATTTGTCAGTTCTAGCATGAGAGAAAAACATGTTGCAGGTTAACTCAAACTCTGCTAGGTGCTGATAAGGGCACTCAGATTCTGACCCCTAGAACTCGGGTAGCAATGAGGTCCTCTCGCGCTGCATCATGAAATTAAGCTCGTCATAAGGCAAAACAGTGGAAGAGGATGCAGTGGCATATTCAAGCTGCAAAAAATCCATTATCATGCACGGTGCAAGTGCAGCCATTTTTCAAAACTCAGAATTTTTTCTGTTTTTTTTTCTATTTTTTTTTCTTTTTCATAAAACTAACAAAAATGACTGATAAAACGCAAATTTGAGACTAAGACCGACATTCCCCGGCAACGGCGCCAAAAACTTGATTCACTCGAAAAATGAGCAGCACGAAAGCTATCCCAAGTATAGGAGTTATGTCGTGTAATATTAAGCGCAAGGGCTAGATCGTCTCCTCAGGGAATGCGTTTAATCTCTGATTTTACGTTCATTCAATAGAAATTAAAAAGGTACTGAACTCAGTTCAGATTCGGGTTTTCAAGATTGTGGAGACTTAAATGAAAACACAAATTAAAGTCCTAAAACTATCACGCACGGAATTAAATAACAATAATGAAAACCCTAGTCTACTTAAGGAAACACTAGATCATACTAACTAAAAATGGAAACTTTAAACATGGAATTAAAAATACGCAACCACAATCACAATTTAAACACGAAACAAAAAAAACTCTAAACCTAGCATGCACTGAAATTGAGAGCAAAAACGGAAACTCTAATCTACTCAAGGAAACATTGGGACACGCGTTAATTAAAAATGGCAACCTAGAACATGGAATTAAAAACACATAATGGAAACTAAACTAGACACACACTAAAAAAAAAAAAACCGAACCTACTAAAAATCGAACCTTTAGCACAATTAAGAGATCAAATCAAGACTCACAATTTAAATGCAAACATGAACTCAACGGAAATTTAAAAGACGTAAATAATAACGGAACATAATAAAAACACAACCTTTACTAATCATAGACCCTAACTAAATCGAATTTCGACAAAAAAAAAAAATTTGAATTTAATTAGAATGCTAAATTAAAATAACAATCAATTAGATAAACAAAGAGACTAATTTAACAATAATGAAATACCCAACATTACTCAACTTAAACAAAAAGAAAGAAAACTCCAATAACATTAAAAAAAAAAAAAAAAACTAAAATTTATTCAATATTCCAAGATTCAAAGAAAAGTAAATAAAAGAAAGAAAGAAAGGAAATGAGAGAGAGAGAGAGAGAGAGAGAGAGAGAGAGAGAGAGAGAGAGAGAGAGAGAGAGAGAGAGACAAATCCACGGAGCCGTGGTAGCAGCTGCGGCTGTGTGTGGGTTGGTTCGCGGTTGTTGCATGGAGCAAGGAAGGCAGCCGGCTTCTTGTGGAGTCATGGAGTTATAGAGTTGCTGCCATACCAAAACAGGGGCTGGAGTTGCTGCTGCCCTACTAGAACAAGGGCTGGAGTTGCTACTGGTGGCTGGACGGCTGCGGCTGTTGTAGAGTGGAGGGGCTGCTGTGTGTGGCCGAAGGGACTACTGCTGCTGCTGTGGAGAGAGGGGCTGCTATGGAGAAACAGGGGAAAGGGGAAGAGCAGAGAGGAGAAGAAAAGCAAGAGAAATAGCAATAAAGGAAGAAGGAGAGAAGAAGAAGAAGAAGAAGAAGAAGAAGAAGAAGAAGAAGAAGAAGAAGAAGAAGAAGAAGAAGAAGAACAAGGTTCGAAGAGAAGAAAGAACAGCTGAAGAGAAGCTGCGAGAGAGTGAATAGAGAAAAGCTAAGGGAAAGTGAAGGAACAAGAGGAAGAAAGGAAGAAGAAGGAGAAGAAGAGAGGAGAAGTGTGGTGCATAGGGCACACCCAGAATAGGGGAAAAAGAAAGAATAAATAGGGGAGGATTCTTGCCCTAACCCATGACCTGGATAGGAGACTCGGCCCGAATTGTTATATTTTTTCATTTTTTTTTATTCTCTTTTCATCGCAAATCTGACTCTTTTGGAGCCCGTTTCTTGCAAAACTCAAAACACAAAAGTTTTAGATAATCCTTTCTTATTTCTCTAGAAATTTGAATCGTCTCGATCGGAGCTTGGACGGAGAAGTTATACATGAAATACGAACAGGTGTCGGTTTTGGTTCCCGGGAATTTTCTTACGACAAAAAATTACCAAAACTTCATAAATAGTGCCATAAAATTCAGGAATGATGATTTTGACACTTTATTAAAATATTGGACAATTTTAGACATTTAATTAAAAATATAAACTATAAAGCCCAGGTTAAACATCCAATTACGCACACGCTCCATCTCCTTCACCTATCTCAGCCTCTCTCCCTTACTTTGTCTCCAACCACAACTCTGGCACCTCACAGACTCCCCATTCTCTTGCAATTCTATCTCGTTCTCTCTGATAACTTGTCCCTCACAGTCGCACCACAGTTACAGCTACTCCAGACAACACCGCAACTTCTACCCTCTTGGTCTCTCTCACGGCCATCCCATAATAAAATAGCCGCGCACAGCAGGAAGAGGAAGTAATAACGCACACACGCAGCTCCTCCTCATCACCATCTTCACGGTCACTGCACTTCTCGGTCACCATTTTCAATTACCACTGGCATGGTATCTTTAAAACGGAACCACACCGTAGATTCAAGTCGAAGACAGAGACATCTTGCTCTGGTTTCGGTCCCACTCATCATTTTCTTAGGTTGTTTCCACTGTCGTCCTCCCTTCCCCCCTGATTGGCATCAAAATCGTAGCTCTCCTCTTTTGGGTATTCACATTCCCGAGAGTTGGAGCTCTGAAACAACAAGGATGTCCCACCGCAACCTTTGAATCATTGGAGTTTTGTTCGCTATTGCCCCTTGTTGCTGAACCACGTCTGGCCATCCTTCACGGCCACCAGACTCGGCAGTGTTGTGTTGCTTTTATTGCTGTCATTCTGAAACTGCCACCAACACCACTATTGCTGTTCCAGTGCTGCCACTGAGGCTACTGTTGCTATGAGTTTTTGTTGGCCATCCCTTCACAGTTACCAGGTATATTTCTTTACTTTGGTGTTCAGTATTTGTATTATTATTGTTGTTATTATTATTGTTGTGTTTAGATTATATGGATATGATTGCTTTTTTTTTTATTAGTGTTATATGTTATCATTATTATTATGTTTATATACTTATGTGATATTGTTACTATATGTTTTATCATGTTAGTATCGTGTTGTTATTACGCTCATGTCAGGTGATATTTTAGTATCTTATTTTATTATGTTATATTATATATTTAGTATTTTAATATTATGGTATAATAGTATTGTAGTATTTCAAAGCAAGGGAATAATTTAGAAACAGTTCTCGTTGAATTCACGTCCATATTTACTGGTACTTTAAGAGACTAGTTTCAAAGTCTTGGTGAATATAGACAAGTCATATTCATTAAATCCTAGACTCCCTCTTTTGCTTTGGGTACGCTTTATCGAGAATTTGTTGGAGATCCAGATGTTCATGTCAATGAAGTTCGACAAGAATATTTTGAAATGAGATGTTGCTCCTTAAAAAGAAAAGACCTTGATTTTCACTATCAAAGGATGTCTAAGCGATATTATCTTCTTGGTGGATTTCATGATGATAATCTCAGACAAGTTTACATCAACTCTCTACCAGAAGATATTCAGCCAGAAGTACAAAGGAAGATTGCATCTCTCTCACGACCACTCAGAGATATCTCATTAGGGGAAATTTATCAACTGGCACTCTCTGCTCTTGAGAAATTATGTGATACCCATCAGTTGTTTTGAAAAATGATGAAACAGAATCATAAGTTCACAAAGCAATACAAGAAGCCTCACTTGCAGATCAAATGCAAAGAAAAGGATTGCATCTGTAGTCCTAAAAAGAAGAAGCATTTCAAAGACAATGGTTCTGACAAGCTTTCCAAGAAAGATCATAGAAAGAAGAAAAAGTTTAGATTCTTCAGAAAGAAGCTCCGACGAGGACATGACAAATCTCCTCGATGTTTCATCTGCAAAAAGAAAAGGCCACTATGCAAAGCAATGCCCGATGAATAGGAAAAAATCTGCAAAGCTTGCCCAACAGTTATAGAATGAAGAACTTGATGCAGATGCAGAATCTGTTCTTTCAGAACAAGAAGAGATGACTGAAGAAACTATTCTCGTCCTTACTGATTTAGAAAACTCTGATTCATAAGATGATTATCATTCGGATGAAACTCTTCAAGTCCAACCTATTCTCTCTTCTCAAGATTCTCAAATAAGTCCTCATGTTCAAATCCAGCTCCTCCCTGAAAAATATGGTAAACCCATTCCTGTTGTTGCATTCATTGATACGGGATCCCAAAAGACCATGATTAATCAAAAATTTCTACCATCAGATTGTTGGTCTTCTCATACTCAATTCTTTAGAGCTTCCAATGATCAAATTTTTACTACCACTATGATTTCCAAAAGGAAAATTGGGATTAAACTCCTTCCTAATTGCATCATTTGGACTCAAGTTATCAGTAGTCCACTTCTTCAAAAAGATGTTTTATTAGGATGGGATGTTTATTGTCTTTTGAAAACCTTGAGGATTCTTCCCACTGGAATTTAGTACAAAAGAGAATTCAAGCCTTTTACCCAGACAAACAAAATCTATTCTCTTTCGTATTCTCCTCCATATTTTCAACCCTTTCAAAATAAACTTCTGAAATTGTGTGCAGAAAGTCATGATCAGTTCATTCATAATCATCCACTCTGGAAAAACCCAGACTTTTTCATTCACATTCCCTTTAAGCTCAATGAGGATGTTAGTCCGACCATGGCTACCCATCCGAGAATGACTCCATCAGACCTTAAGCTTGCTAGAGAAGAATCTTATTCTTTATTAAAGCAAGGTCTCATTGAACCAACCAATTCCTCTTGGACATGTCAAGCATTTTATGTTGAAAAAATATTAGAGAAGATTAGAGGAAAGAAAATATTGGTTATTGATTACAAGCCATTGAATGTGTTCATCAGGGATGATAAGTTCCCTATTCCAAAAGCCAGGACACAATTCTTCCATCTTGCAGAAGCAGAAATATTTTCCAAATTTGATTTGAAAGGTACTTTTTGGCAACTCGGGATTCATCCAGATGACAGATACAAGACAGCTTTCTGTATACCGAATGAACAGTTCTAATGGACAGTTTTGCCCTTCGGCTTAAAAATTGCACCATCACTATTTCAAAAGGCGATGACTAAAATTTTTTAATCCTATCCTGCACAGTACCCTGATTTATATTGATGATATTTTATTATTCTCAAAAAGTCTTGCAGATCATCATCACCTTCTTGAACATTTCCACCAACTGGCATCACAATACGGGATAATGCTATCAGAGAAGAAAAACATGATTGGACAATAAGAAATTGATTTTCTGGGGATGAAAATATCCCATGGAACTATCTACCCAGGTCCTCATCTAGCTGAACAATTATTACATTTTCTAGATGATAATCTTTCTGTCAAAGAAATACAACAATTTCTTGGCATCATCAATTACATTGGAGACTTCATCCCGCATGCAAGTCAATTCACTAGTGTCCTGTCACAGTTGTTGAAAAAGAAACCACCCCCATGGGGCCTTGACCATACAAAGGCTGTCAAGTATCTCAAAAAAGCTGCATAGGATCCACCGCCTCTGACTATTCCATCCATAGGAAATCTTATCCTACAGTTAGACGCAAGTGACCATTATTAGGGTGCCCTACTGCTTGAAGATAAGGATAACAAGAGGTCCTATTATGGACACGCAAGTGGAGAATTGAAAGAATCTCAAAAGCACTATCACACTGTATTCAAAGAAATAATTGCAGTAAAAAATGGAATTCGGAAATTTGACTTCTACGTTAGATCAAAGCACTTCACATTTGAAATGGACAATTCATCTTTCCCAAAGATGCTTGAATTCTGGAACAAGATTCTCCCTGATCCACAAATTCTCAGACTGAAAGACTGATTTTCCAAATATGACTTCTCCGTGAAGCATATAAAAGGCGATCACAATGTCATCGCTAATATGTTACCTCGCCCCGGAAAACATCCTTTCTCATAAGCAGTTACCAAGCCATTCCTCTAATTCTGATGGCCTCATCCTCCTCTTTACCTCTAGATATCCATTACCTTGGAGCCTCTACCCAGATATATTTCCCACCAGAAATACCTCCGGAAACCACCGATGTCTCCTTGATCAAATTCTATGCAAAACCCTACTGTAGCCACAATGCTGACCTGATAGACCATCACCTGACTTTCCCAGCATACCCTTTTCTCAATCCATACATCATCCAGCCATCATCCTTTAATACTCATGTATTATGGTATCTATGGTATATCTCTATTTTGCAGGTACATGTTGTATTCCTCCCTCTTTAAGAGACGTACGCTCATTTTGATGATCCAACCAACCATAAATCCATGTTCTGGACTTTCCTCCAATTGTTCGATCCTTTGTCCACATGGAGAAAGAAATTGACTACCCTCATGGGTCACCATAACCTACGGAAGATGGACCAAGCTGAAGCCACTGCAGTACAGAGTATCTTCATCCTCCATCGACCGTATTTCTACAATCCAACCAGGAAGCTCTTGTGGTCCCAGAACCAAGTCTATGAATGGGATACACTATACAACTTTCCTAGTACATGGCCAAGATACAAGCCTTCACTGTTGAACCACCTCTGTGAAATGAATAACCTGAAGTTCTATTCTGAACTCGTCAACACCATTCCAGATGAGATTCCTACTCCCAAGCCACCTAACAAGGACCCTCCAGATCTAGATCCAATGGAAACAGAAGATGAAGACAATCCCTGGAAGCAGAAGATGTACTCCCATTCGATCCATGGAGAAATCACAGATGAAGATTACGTCAACCTCAACCTCTCGCCATCTCACCGAAGTCCATAATGGCAGGCTACTTTATGTATTATTATCTCCTAAAGTCCACAATGGTCGGCCGTCCTATGTCTGTGTGTGTAATAAGTTTGCATGTAAGTCAGAGTTTGTTGGCTTAATGTCAAAAGTTGTTGCATAATTAAAGATGGTGGGTCACTCCCGCACAAATGCAGCCGCCCATGTGCTGTCACCTTTTAATTATGTGTGTTGTCAGTACTTAAGTCATCTTTGTCAGTAGGCAGTCGACGCAACAAAAGTCTTCACCCACTTTGCTTTATGTCGTCGTCCAGCTTTAAGTCTTTATCATGTTTACTTTATGTCGTCCTCGATGTTTGCTTAACATGTAAGCTTTGAGGTTTCAGACCTTTATATAAAGGACTGTCTTCCCTTTTGTAAGGCAGAACTAGATCGGAGTTAGAGCAGAATAAAAATTCCTCTTTGTGTTCTTATCTTCCGTGGCTTTCTAATTTCCTCTTTCCCCTAAAGACTATTTGTCTGAAGGACTTCTATCTTCTACTTCTATGAGTTTGTAATGTCTTTATGATATTATGAGGGATATCTTTACAGTGGATACCCGTAACCTACCAAGTCACTGTGCTGGGGCAAGGCAAACCTCTGGTTTAACGAAACTGTTATGGGTTCTTTTGATGATCATAACATGGCACCAAGTATGCTTTGTGCTTGCCTCTAAGGAGGATCCTGCACATCAGAAAGGTTGTACAGTCCCCAAAGACCTCCTCTAGTAAAGCATTTGGTTGAAGGACTCGAGTTCTCCATTTAAGTGGCCATGAGAAGGCCTGTGTTGGAGATGTGGTCCTAGCTTGGTTGCTTTCCTTTGGAAGGTCTTGGGCTCCCAACTCTCATGTGGTATCAGAGCCATGTCCTTGCCTGGAGTCTAGGAAAGTTGAGATCAGAGAAGTAAATTTTAGAAGAATGAGGTACAAATAGTTCGAAGGGGAAACTTGCAAACCATGGATTCTCACTCTCAAAGTACAAAAATTACACCTGCTCAACTTTCTTCTTCCATCTCTCTTCCTCCCTCCATAAAGAAAACTACTTCTTCCAAAATCACCAACCTAGTTGAATACTATTATATTCCTGACTCTGCTCAGATCCAAGAAACTTCTCTTCCACTTGTAAATCCCTACAATATTTTCAGAAGAAAAAGATCTCTAGCCAACCAAGTTCGTACTCTTCTCATATCTCATAAAAGACCTCAAGTTAAGGAATTTGTCAAGACTACAGCCTTGGATAAGTGTCTCATTCCAGCCTCCTCCAAAGAACAATATGTTGATCTTGAACTTGATCAAGATCTGATCAACCAATGGATTAGAGAAGGCTATACTCATCTCCACTTTGGTGCTGTCAGACTTCTTCTTACACTTCATGGCCGTAAAGGACTTCCAATCACATCTAGAATCACTCTACTTAACACTACCTACACTCAATATGAGCATGCAGCAATTGGCACTTCGCTTACCACTCTCTAAGTTGGTAGCGTCTATCTCACGTTCTTTCCCAACTTCAATATTCCTCTAAGAGACAAGAACCTAAGGAATTGTATAAAGGTTCAACTGCAGATTACTGGTGCTCCAACAGTTTCTTTAACCTACATGGCTACTCTTCACTATTAGCTCATTTATAGACTTCAAGATCATGCTGTTGATCTTCCCCTTCCAAAATAGTCTGAAGATACAATCCTGATCACTGCTGAAAGAGAAGATGATGTTCTCACTATTCTCCAAATCCCACGACAGATTCCCAGGGAAGAGTTAAAGCAACTCATACCTCTCGAGTGGATTTCCAGCTATGAACAACTTCATCAACAATCGCCACCTATCCATCTCTTATATCCCAAGTTCCAAAGACTTCCTGATGGTACAGTAAAAACGGTGTTCAACCCAAAAGATACAGCTTCATCCAGCACTCCTCTGGTGTTCCAATCCTTGATGATAAAGCCTGTTACTTTTGAGGATGACATTCCTATCAGCCACGTTGAAGCAAACGGATCCCCTATCTACACCGACAAAATTGAAGGACATTTCATTTGGGATGTTAATCCATCGATGTGCGACCCAGATTGCACTTGTCGCCAATTTCACCAGAGAGAAAACAAACCATCCTGTAAACCTTTCTCTTCTCATAGAAAACCTGATGACCCAAGCAGCCCATGGATAGGAATCTGACGTCCAGATCCTAAACCTAAGCCCTTGTGGATCTATGACAGAGCCCTTGAAATTCTTCGTGAAGAAGGACTCCTTCCTCTAGAAGAACCTGAACCAGAACCTTACGAAACTCCAGTTTCTAACCTACCCCAATCTTAGCCAATTCCCTGTTTCATAGCTTCTCCGTATGACAAACAGTTTCCACCCTTGGAACCAAGATCATACACAGACTCCAACCTCCATACCAGACCTTTCATCCAACCCTATGAAGTCCAACCAGATGGTTCCAAAAAGCTTCCATCCCAAGCTGAACAAGTCCTGAACTGGCAAACTCAGAATGCTAGATCACAGAATACAACATCGACTGCCATTGATCACAAAGTTGATAAACTCATACATCATGGCACTCAAATGGACCAACGACTTGGTAGCCTTGATTCCATAATTGAAGCTTTATATGTTGATCTCAAAAGAAGAATTGATTGCCTTGATGTTGAACTCAGACAATTCATTTTTGCGGGATATTTTGGATCCATGTTTAATGATAAAGAAGTAGAAATCAGAAGGCTCGAGGATCAATTATCTCAAATTGAACAAAATCATCGTCCAATTCCCTCACCAGCCTATATTCCTACAGCTTTTCCATATCCTCCGCCGTACTCTTTCATTCCTCTGTCACCACCAACTTCATCCTACCAACAGCCAGATTATTCCAAGCATTTCAAATCCACTGCTGAGATCTTTAAGAAACATTCTCTTATTCCATCAACCCCTATTTCTCCAAGATCTCCAATCCCGGCAAAACATTTACCCTCTAAGCCTATTGATCATAAACTCAAAAGCCCATATGTATCACCGGATCAATCTCCATTTTTCCTTACTAACCCTGTTCCTGAAGTACCCATTGAAGATAACAGTGATGTTTCCACTGAAACATCATTCTCCTCCTCAGATCAAGAGATTACTAATCTCACCAATATCATGATGGCATCTCCCACTAATCCAAGATCATCCAGAACACAAGAATTCCATGAAGAAACCGACACCACAGTTCCCATTGTGGAAGAACCTTCTGAGGCTACTTTAACTACTCCTCATTCGGTTCCCACTATTCTCCAGATCCCACGATAGATTCCCAGGGAAGAGTTAAAGCAACTCATACCTCTAGAGTGGATTTCTAGCTATGAACAACTTCATCAACAATCATCACCCATCCATCTCTCATATCCCAAGTTCCAGAGACTTCCTGATGGAAAAGTAAAAACGGTGTTCAACCCAAAAGATACAGCTTTATCCAGCACTCCTCCGGTGTTCCAATCCTTCATGATAAGGCCTGTTACTTTTGAAGATGACATTCCTGTCAGCCACATTGAAGCAGACGGATCCCCCATCTACACCTGAAAAAATTAAAGGACATTTCATTTGGGATGTTGATCCCTCAATGTGCGACCCAGATTGCACTTGTCGCCAATTTCACCAGAGAGAAAACAAACAATCCAGTAAACCTTTCTCTTCTCATAGAAAACCTGATGACCCAAGCAACCCATGGATAGGAATCCGACGTCCAGATCCTAAACCTAAGCCCTTATAGATCTATGACAGAGCCCTTGAAATTCTTCGTGAAGAAGGACTCCTTCCTCTAGAAGAACCTGAACCAGAACCTTACGAAACTCCAGTTTCTAACCTACCCCAATCTTAGCCAATTCCCTGTTTCATAGCTTCTCCGTATGACAAACAGTTTCCACCCTTGGAACCAAGATCATACACAGACTCCAACCTCCATACCAGACCTTTCATCCAACCCTATGAAGTCCAACCAGATGGTTCCAAAAAGCTTCCATCCCAAGCTGAACAAGTCCTGAACTGGCAAACTCAGAATGCTAGATCACAGAATACAACGTCGACTGCCATTGATCACAAAGTTGATAAACTCATACATCATGGCACTCAAATGGACCAATGAGTTGGTAGCCTTGATTCCATAATTGAAGCTTTATATGTTGATCTCAAAAGAAGAATTGATTGCCTTGATGCTGAACTCAGAAAATTCATTTCTGCGGGATATTTTGGATCCATGTTTAATGATAAAGAAGCAGAAATCAGAAGGCTCAAGGATCAATTATCTCAAATTGAACGAGATCATTGTCCAATTCCCTCACCAGCCTATATCCCTAAAGCCTTTCCATATGCTCCACCACACTCTTTCATTCCTCAGTCACCACCAACTTCATCCTACCAACAGCCAGATTATTCCAAGCATTTCAAATCCACTGCTGAAATCTTTAAGAAACATTCTCTTATTCCATCAACCCCTATTTCTCCAAGATCTCCAATCCCGGCAAAACCTTTGCCCTCTGAGCCTATTGATCATAAACTCAAAAGCCCATATGTATCACCGAATCAATCTCCATCTTTCCTTGCTGACCCTGTTCTTGAAGTACCCATTGAAGATAACAGTGATGTTTCCACTAAAACATCATTCTCCTCCTCAGATCAAGAGATTACTAATCTCACCAATATGATGATGGCATCTCCCACTAATCTAGGATCATCTAGTACACAAGAATTCCATGAAGAAACCGACACCACAATTCCCATTGTGGAAGAACCTTCTGAGGCTACTTCAACTACTCCTCATTCGGTTCCCACTATTCTCCAGATCCCACTACAGATTCCCAGGGAAGAGTTAAAGTAACTCATACCTCTGGAGTGGATTTCTAGCTATGAAAAACTTCATCAACAATCATCACCCATCCATCTCTCAGATCCCTAGTTGCAGAGACTTCCTAATGGAACAGTAAAAACAGTGTTCAACCCAAAAGATACAGCTTCATCCAGAACTCCCCCGGTGTTTCAATCCTTGATGATAAAGCCAGTTACTTTTGAAGATGACATTCCTGTCAGCCACGTTGAAGTAGACGGATCCCCCATCTACACTGACAAAATTGAAGGACATTTCATTTGGGATGTTGATCCCTCGATGTGCGACCCAGATTGCACTTGTCGCTAATTTCACTAGAGAGAAAACAAACCATCAGGTAAACCTTTCTCTTCTCACAAAAAACTTGATGACCCAAGCAGCCCATGGATAGGAATTTGACGTCCAGATCCTAAACCTAAGCCCTTATGGATCTATGACAGAGCCCTTGAAATTCTTCGTGAAGAAGGACTCCTTCCCCGAGAAGAACCTGAACTAGAACCTTACCAAACTCCAGTTTCTAACCTAGCCCAATCTTAGCCAATTCCCTGTTTCATGGCTTCTTTATATGACAAACAGTTTCCACCCTTAGAACCAAGATCATACCTAGACTCCAACCTGTATACCAGACCCTTCATCCAACCCTCTGAAATCCAACCAGATGGTTCCAGAAAGCTTCCATCACAAGCTAAACAAGTCCTGAACTGGAAAACTCAGAATGCCAGATCACAGAATACAACGTTGACTGCCATTAATCACAAAGTTGATAAACTCATACATCATGGCACTCAAGTGGACCAACGACTTGGTAGCCTTGATTCCAGAATTGAAGCTTTATATGTTGATCTCAAAAGAAGAATTGATTGCCTTGATGCTGAACTCAACCAATTCATTTCTACGGGATATTTTGGATCCATGTTTAATGATAAAGAAGCAGAAATCAAAAGGCTCAAGGATCAATTATCTCAAATTGAACGAGATCATCGTCCAATTCCCTCACCAGCCTATATCCCTAAAGCCTTTCCATATGCTCCACTGTACTCTTTCATTCCTCAGTACCACCAACTTCATCATACCAACAGCCAGATTATTCCAAGCATTTCAAATCCACTGCTGAAATCTTTAAGAAATATTCTCTTATTCCATCAACCCCTATTTCTCCAAGATCTCCAATCCCAAAAAAACCTTTTCCCTTTGAGCCTATTGATCATAAACTCAAAAGCCCATATGTGTCACCTGATCAATCTCCATCTTTCCTTGCTGACCCTGTTCCTGAAATACCCACTGATGATAATAGTGATGTTTCCACTAAAACATCATTCTCCTCCTCAGATCAAGATATCACTAATCTCAAAAATATGATGATGGCATCTCCCACTAATCCAAGATCATCCAGAACATAGGAATTCCATGAAGAAACTGACACCACAGTTCCCATTGTGGAAGAACCTTTTGGGGCTACTTCAACTACTCCTCATTTGGTTCCACATCATTCAACCAATGGTTCTTAGTTTTCCTTTGATGGGTTTACCATATTTTTTAGGGAGGAGCTGGATTTGAACATGAGGACTTATCTGAGAATCTTGAGAAGAGAGAATAGGTTGGACTTGAAGAGTTTCATCCGAATGATAATCATCTTCTGAATCAGAGTTTTCTGAATCAGTAAGGACGAGAATAGTTTCTTCAGTCATCTCTTCTTGTTCTGAAAGAACAGATTCTGCATCTGCATCAAGTTCTTCATTCTGTAACTGTTGGGCAAGCTTTGCAGATTTTCTCCTGTTAATCGGGCATTGCTTTGCATAGTGGCCTTTCTTCCTGCAAATGAAACAACGAGGAGATTTTTCATGTCCTCATCGGAGCTTCTTTTTGAAGAATCTAAACTTTTTCTTCTTTCTATGATCTTTCTTGGAAAGCTTGTCAGAACCATAGTCTTTGAAATGCTTCTTCTTTTTAGGACTACAGATGCAATCCTTTTCTTTGCATTTGATCTGCAAGTGAGGCTGCTTGCATTGCTTTGTGCACTTATGATTCTATTTTGTCATTTTTAAAACAACTTATGGGTATCACATAACTTTTCAAGAGCAGTGAGTGCTAGTTGATGAATTTCTCCTAATGAGATATCTCTAAGTGGTCGTGAGAGAGAAGCAATCTTTCTCCGTAATTCTGGCTGGATATCTTCTGGTAGAGAGTTGATGTAAACTTGTTTGAGATTATCATCATAAAATCCACCAAGACATCCTTTGATAGTAAAAATCAAGGTCTTTTCTTTTTAAGGAGCAACATCTCATTTCAAAATATTCTTGTCAAACTTCATTAGCATGAACGTCTGGATCTCCAACAAATTCTTGATAAAGCGTACCCAAAGCAAAAGAGGGAGTTTGGGATTTAATGAATGTAACTTGTCTGTATTCACCAAGACTTTGGTGTTGGTTTCTTCATGGAATTCCTGTGTTCTGGATGATCCTGGATTTGTGGGAGATGCCATCATCATATTTTTGAGATCAGTGATATCTTGATCTCAGGAGGAGAATGATGTTTCAGTGGAAACATCACTGTTATCATCAGTGGGTATTTCAGGAATTGGGTCAACAAGGAAAGATAGAGATTGATCAGGTGACACATATGGGCTTTGAGTTTATGATCAGTAGGCTCAGAGGGAAAATGTTTTGCCGGGATTGGAGATCTTGGAGAAATGGGGGTTGATGGAATAAGAGAATGTTTCTTAAAGATTTCAATAGTGGATTTGAAATTCTTTGAATAATCTGGCTATTGGTATGATGAAGTTGGTGGTGACTAAGGAACGAAAGAGTACAGTGGAGCATATGGAAAGGCTTTAGGGATATAGGCTGGTGAGGGAATTGGACGATGATCTCATTCAATTTGAGATAATTGATCCTTGAGCCTTATGATTTCTGCTTCTTTATCATTAAACATGGATCCAAAATATCCCGCAAAAATGAATTGTCTAAGTTCAGCATCAAGGCAATCAATTCTTCTTTTGAGATCAACATATAAAGCTTCAATTCTAGAATCAAGGCTACCAAGTCGTTGGTCCATTTGAGTGCCATGATGTATGAGTTTATCAACTTTGTGATCAATGGCAATCAACGTTATATTCTGTGATCTAACATTCTGAGTTTGCCAGTTCAGGACTTGTTCAGCTTGTGATGGAAGCTTTCTGGAACCATCTGGTTGAACTTTAGAGGGTTGGATGAAAGGTCTGGTATGGAGGTTGGAGTCTGGGTATGATCTTGGTTCCAAGGGTGGAAACTGTTTGTCATACGAAGAAGCTATGAAACAGGGAATTAGTTGAGATTGGGGTAGGTTAGAAACTAGAGTTTGGTAAGGTTCTGGTTCAGGTTCTTCTCGAGGAAGGAGTCCTTCTTCACAAAGAATTTCAAGGGCTCTGTCATAGATCCATAAGGGCTTAGGTTTAGGATCTGGACATCGGACTCCTATCCATAGGCCGCTTGGGTCGTCAGGTTCCTTGTGAGAAGAGAAAGGTTTAAAGGATGGTTGTTTTCTCTCTGGTGAAATTGGCGTCAAATGCAATCTAGGTCGCACATCGATGGATCAACATCCCAAATGAAATGTCCTTCAATTTTTTCGGTGTAGATGGAGGATCCGTCTACTTCAACATGGCTAACAGGAATGTCATCTTCAAAAGTAACAGGCTTTATCATCAAGGATTGGAACACCAGAGGAGTGCTGGATGAAGCTATATCTTTTGGGTTGAACACCATTTTTACTGTTCCATTAGGAAGTCTCTGGAACTTGGGATCTGAGAGATGGATGGGTTACAATTGTTGATGAAGTTGTTCATAGCTAGAAATCCACTCCAGAGATATGAGTTGCTTTAACTCTTCCCTGGGAATCTGTCATGGGATCTGGAGAATAGTGGGAACATCATCTTCTTTTTCAGCAATGATTAGGATTCTATCTTCAGACTGTCCCGGAAGGGGAAGATCAATAGCATGATCTTGAAGTCTGCAAATGAGCTGATGGTGAAGAGTAGCCATGTAGGCTGAAGAAACTTATGGAGCACCAGTAATCTGCAGCTGGACTTTTATACAGTTCCTCAGATTCTTGTCTCTCAGAGGAATATTGAAGTTGGGATAGAACGTGAGACAGACGCTACCAACTTGGAGAGTGGTAAGCGAAGTGCCAATTGCTGCATGCTCATACTATGTGTAGGTGGTGTTGAGAAGAATGATTTTGGCTGTGACTGGAAGTCCTTTACGGCCATGAAGGGTAAAAAGCAGTCTGACAGCTCCAAAGTGGAGATGAGTATAGCCTTCTCTGATCCATTGGTTGATTAGATCTTGATCAAGTTCAAGAACAACATATTGTTCTTTGGAGGAGGCTGGAATGAGACACTTATCCGGGGTTGTAGTCTGGACGAATTCCTTAACTTGAGGTCTGTTATGAGATATGAGAAGAGTACGAACTTGGTTGGCTAGAGATCTTCTTCTTCTGAAAATATTGTGTGGATTTACAAGTGGAAGAGAAGTTTCCTGGATCTGAGCAGAGTCGGGAATATAAGAGTATTCAACTAGGTTGGTGATTTTGGAAGAAGTAGTTTTCTTTGTGGAGGGAGGAAGAGAGATGGAAGAAGAAAGTCGAGCAAGTGTAATTTCTGTACTTCGAGAGTGAGAATCCATGGTTTGCAAGTTTCCCCTTTGAACTATTTGTACCTCGTTCTTCTAAAATTTACTTCTATGATCTTAACTTTCCTGGACTCCAGGTAAGGACATGGCTCTAATACCACACGAGAGTTGGGAGCCCCAAGACCATCCAATGGAAAGCAACCAATCTAGGACCACATCTCCAACACAGGCCTTCCCATGGCCACTCAAACGGAGAATTCGGGTCCTTCAACCAAATGCTTTACCAGAGGAGGTCTTCGGGGATCGTACAACCTTTCTAATGTGCAGGATCTCCTTAGAGGTAAGCACAGAGCATACTTGGTGCCATGTTATGATCATCAAAGGAACCCATAATAGTTTCATTAAACCAGAGGTTTGCCTTGCGCCAGCACAGTGACTCGGTAGGTTATGGGTAACCACTATAAAGATATCCCTTATAATATCATAAACACATTACAAGCTCATAGAAGTAGAAGATAGAAGTCCTTCGGACAAATAGTCTTTAGGGGAAAGAGGAAATTAGAAAGCCATGGAAGATAAGAACACAAAGAGGAATTTTTATTTTGCTCTAACTCCGATTCAGTTCTGCCTTACAAAAGGGAGGACAGTCCCTTATATAGAGGTCTGAGACCTCAAAGCTTACATGCTAAGCAAACATCGAGGACGACATAAAGTAAACATGATAAAGACTTAAAGTTGGACGACGACATAAAGCAAAGTGGGTGAAGACTTTTGACGTGTCGACTGACTACTGACAAAGATGACTTAAGTACTGACAACAAACATAATTAAAAGGTGATAGTACATGGGCGGATGCATTTGTGTAGGAGTGACCCACCACCTTTAATTATGCAACAACTTTTGACATTAAGCCAACAATCTCTGACTTACATGCAAACTTATTACACACACGGACATAGGACGGCCACCATTGTGGACTTTAGGAGATAATAATACATAAAGTAGCCTGCCATTATGGACTTCGGTGAGATGGCGAGAGGTTAAGGTTGATGTAATCTTCATTTGTGATTTCTCCATGGATCGGATGGTAGTACGTCTTCTGCTTCCAGGGATTGTCTTCATCTTCATCTGTTTCCATAGGATCTGGATCAAGAAGGTCCTTGTTAGGTGGCTTGTTAGGTAGCTTGGGAGCAGGAATCTCATATGGAATGGCATTGACAAGTTCAGAATAGAACTTCAGGTCATTGATTTCACAGAGGTGGTTCAGCAGTGAAGACTTGTAGCTTTGCCATGTACTGAGAAAGTTATAGAGCGTATCCCATTCGTAGACTTGGTTCTGGGACCACAAGAGCTTCCTAGTTGGATTGTAGAAATACGGTCGATGGAGGATGAAGATACTGTGTACTGCAGTGGCTTCAACATGGTCCATCTTCCATAGGATATGGTGACCCATGAGGGTAGTCAATTTCTTTCCCCATGTGGACAAAGGATCGAACAGCTGGAGGAAAGTCCAGAACAGGGATTTCTGGTTGGCTGGATCATCAAGATGAGCGTACGTCTCTTGAAGAGGGAGGAATACAACATGTACCTGCAAAACAGAGATATACCATAGATACCATAATACATGAGTATTAAAGGATGACAGCTAGATGATGTATGGATTGAGAAAAGGGTATGCTGGGAAAGTCAGGTGATGGTCTATCAGGTCAGCATAGTGGCTATAGTAGGGTTTTGCATAGAATTTGTTCAAGGAGACATTGGTGGTTTCTGGAGGTATTTTTTGTGGGAAATGTATCTAGGTAGAGGCTCCAAGGTAAAGGATATCTGGAGGTGAAGAGGAGGATGAGGCCATGAGAATTAGAGGAATGGCTCGGTGACTGGTTATAAAAAAGGATGCTTTTAGGGGGTGAGATAACATATCAGCGAGGACATTGTGATCACCTTTTATATGCTTCACAGAGAAGTCATATATGGAAAACCAGTCTTTCAGTTTGAGAATCTGTGGATCAAGGAGAATCTTATTCCGGAATTCAAGCATCTTTGGGAATGATGAATTGTCCATTTCAACTATGAAGTGCTTTGATCTGACGTAGAAGTCAAATTTCTGAATTCCATTTTTTACTGCAATTATTTCTTTGAATACAGTGTGATAGTTCTTTTGAGATTCTTTGAATTCTCCACTGGCGTGTCCACAATAGGACCTCTTGTTATCCTTATCTTCAAGTAGTAGGGCACCCCAATCATGGTTACTTGCGTCTGACTGTAGGATAAGATTTCCTGTGGATGGAATAGTCAGAGGCATTGGATCCTTTGCAGCTTTCTTAAAGTATTTGACAGCCTTTATCTGATCAGGGCTCCATGGGGGTGGCTTCTTTTTCAACAGCTGTGACAATGAGCTGGTGTAGCGACTTGCATGCGGGATGAAGTCTCTGATGTAATTGATGATGCCAAGAAATTGTTGTATTTCTTTGATAGAAAGATTATCATCTGTAAAATGTAATAATTGCTTAGCGAGATGAGGACCTGGACAAATTGTTCCATGGGATATTTTCATCCCTAGAAAATTAATTTCCTATTGTCCAATCGTGCTTTTCTTCTCTGACAGCAATATTTCATATTGTGATGCCAGTTAGTGGAAATGATCAAGAAGGTGATGATGATCTGCAAGACTTTTTGAGAATAATAAAATATCATCAATATAAATTAGGGTACTATGCAGGATAGGATTAAAAATCCTAGTCATCGCCTTTTGCAATAGTGATGGCGCAATTTTTAAGCCGAAAGGCAAAACCATCCATTGGAACTGTTCATTCAGAATACAGAAAGTTGTCTTGTATCTGTCATCTGGATGAATCCCGAGTTGCCAAAAAGCACCTTTGAGATCAAACTTTGAAAATAATTCTGCTTCTGGCAAGATGGATGAATTGTGTCTTGACTTTTGGAATAGGGAACTTATCATACCTAATGAACACATTCAATGGCTTGTAATCAATAACCAATCTTTTCTTTCCTCTAATCTTCTCTAATCTTTTTTCAACATAAAATGCTTGACATGCCCAAGAGGAATTGGTTGGTTCAATGAGACCTTACTTTAATAAAGAATAACATTCTTCTCTGGCAAGCTTAAGGTCTGATGGAGTCATTCCCAGATGGGTAGCCTTGGTCGGACTAACATCTTCATTGAGCTTAAAGGGAATGTGAATGAAAAAGTCTGGGTTTTTCCAGAGTGGATGATTATGAATGAACTGATCATGACTTTCTGCACACAATTTCAGAAGTTTATTTTGAATGGGCTAAAAATCTGGAGGAGAATACGAAAGAGAATAGATTTTGTTTATCTGGGTAAAAGGCTTGAATTCTCTTTTGTACTTAATTCCAGTGGGAAGAATCCTCAAGGATTTCAAAATACAATAAACATCCCATCCTAATAAAACATCTTTTTGAGGAAGTGGACTACCGATAACATGAGTCCAAATGATGCAATTAGGAAGGAGTTTAATCCCAATTTTCCTTTTGAAAATCAAAGTGGTAGTAAAAATTTGATCATTGGCAGCTCTAAAGAATTGAGTATGGGAAGACCAACAATCTGATGGTAGAACTTTTGGATTAATCATGGTTTTATGGGATCCCATATCAATGAATGCAACAGCAGGAATGGGTTTACCATATTTTTCAGGGAGGGATTTGAACATAAGGACTTGTCCGAGAATCTTGAGAAGAGAGAATAGGTTGGACTTGAAGAGTTTCATCCAAATGATAATCATCTTTTGAATCAGAGTTTTTCGAATCAGTAAGGACGAGAATAGTTTCTTCAGTCATCTCTTCTTGTTCTGAAAGAATAGATTCTGCATCTGCATCATGTTCTTCATTCTGTACTGTTGGGCAAGCTTTGCAGATTTTGTCCCATTCATCGGGCATTGCTTTGCGTAGTGGCCTTTCTTCTTGTAAATGAAACATCGAGGAGATCTGTCATGTCCTCGTCGGAGCTTCTTTTTGAAGAATCTAAACTTTTTCTTCTTTTTGTGATCTTTCTTGGAATGCTTGTCAGAACCATAGTCTTTGAAATGCTTCTTCTTTTTAGGACTACATATGCAATCCTTTTCTTTGCATTTGATCTGCAAATGAGGCTTCTTGCATTTCTTTGTGAACTTATGATTCTATTTCATCATTTTTGAAAACAACTTATGGGTATCATATAACTTTTCAAGAACAGTGAGTGCTAGTTGATGAATTTCTCCTAATGAGATATCTCTGAGTGGTCGTGAGAGAGAACCAATCTTTCTCTGTAATTCTAGCTGGATATCTTCTGGTAGAGAGTTGATGTAAACTTGTCTGAGATTATCATCATGAAATCCACCAAGAAGATAATATCACTTAGACATCCTTTGACAGTGAAAATCAAGGTCTTTCCTTTTTAAGGAGCAACATCTCATTTCAAAATATTCTTGTCGAACTTCATTGGCATGAACATCTGGATCTCCAACAAATTTTCGATAAAGCGTACCCAAAGCAAAAGAGAAAGTCTAAGATTTAATGAATGTGACTTGTCTATATTCACCAAGACTTTGAAACCAGTCCCTTAAAGTACCAATAAATATGGACGTGAATTCAACGAGAACTGTTTCTAAATTATTCCTGTGCTTTGAAAGTTGAAGACCGAATAAGGAGTAGTTGAAGTAGCCTCAGAAGGTTCTTCCACAATGGGAACTGTGGTGTCTGTTTCTTCATGGAATTCCTGTGTTCTGGATGATCCTGGATTAATGGGAGATGCCATCATCATATTTGTGAGATCAGTGATCTCTTGATCTGAGGAGGAGAATGATGTTTCAGTGGAAACATCACTGTTATCATCAGTGGGTATTTCAGGAATAGGGTCAGCAAGGAAAGATGGAGATTGATCAAGTGACACATATGGGCTTTTGAGTTTATGATCAACAGGCTTAGAGGGCAAAGGTTTTTCCGAGATTGTAGATCTGGGAGTAATAGGTGTTGATGGTATAAGAGAATGTTTCTTAAAGATCTCAGCAGTGGATTTGAAATGCTTGGAATGATCTGGCTATTGGTAAGATGGAGTTGGTGGTGACTGAGGAATGAAAGAGTACGGTGGAGCATATGGAAAGTTAGGGATATAGGCCGGTGAGGGAATTGGATGATGATCTCGTTCAATCTGAGATAATTGATCTTTGAGCCTTCTGATTTCTGCTTCTTTATCATTAAACATGGATCCAAAATATCCTGCAAAAATGAATTGTCTGAGTTCAGCATCAAGGCAATCAATTCTTCTTTTGAGATCAACATATAAAGCTTCAATTCTAGAATCAAAGCTGCCAAGTCGTTGGTCCATTTAAGTGCCATGATGTATGAGTTTATCAACTTTCTTATCAATGGCAGTCAACGTTGTATTCGGTGATCTGGCATTCTGAGTTTGCCAGTTCAGGACTTGTTCAGCTTGTGATGGAAGCTTTCTGGAATAATCTGGTTGACTTCTGAGGGTTGGATGAAAGGTCTGGTATGGAGGTTGGAGTCTGTGTATGATCTTGGTTCCAAGGGTGGAAACTGTTTGTCATACGGAGAAGCCATGAAACAGGTCTGTCTGCTTCAACGTGGCTGACCAGAATGTCATCTTCAAAAGTAATAGGCTTTATCATCAAGGATTGGAACACCGGAGGACTGCTTGATGAAGCTGCATCTTTTGGGTTGAACACCGTATTTACTGTTCCATCAAGAGATCTCTGGAACTTGGGATCTGAGAGATGGATGGGTGACGATTGTTGATGAAGTTGTTCATAACTGGAAATCCACTCTAGAGGTATGAGTTTCTTTAACTCTTCCCTGTGAATCTGTCGTGGGATCTGGAGAATAGTGGGAACATCATCTTCTCTTTCAGCAGTGTTCAGGATTCTATCTTCAGACTGTCCCAGAAAGGGAAGATCAACATCATGATCTTAAAGTCTTTAAATGAGCTGTGGTGAAGAATAGCCATGTAGGCTGAAGAAACTTATGGAGCACCAGTAATCTATAGCTGGACTTTTATGCAGTTCCTCAGATTCTTGTCTCTCAGAGGAATATTGAAGTTGGGAAAGAACGTGAGACAGATGCTACCAACTTGGAGAGTGGTAAGCAAAGTGTCAATTGCTGCATGCTCATACTGTGTGTAGGTGGTGTTGAGAAAAGTGATCTTGGCTGTGACTGGAAGTCCTTTACGGCCATGAAGGGTAAAAAGCAGTCTAACAGCTCCAAAGTGGAGATGAGTATAGCCTTCTCTGATCCATTGGTTGATCAGATCTTGATCAAGTTCAAGATCAACATATTGTTCTTTGGAGGAGGCTGGAATGAGACACTTATCCAGGGCTGTAGTCTGGACGAATTCCTTAACTTGAGGTCTGTTATGAGATATGAGAAGAGTACGAACTTGATTAGCTAGAGATCTTTTTCTTCTGAAAATATTGTAGGGATTTACAAATGGAAGAGAAGTTTCCTGGATCTGAGCAGAGTCGGGAATATAAGAGTATTCAACTAGGTTGGTGATTTTGGAAGAAGTAGTTTTCTTTATGGAGGGAGGAAGAGAGATGGAAGAAGAAATTCGAGCAGGTGTAATTTCTGTACTTTGAGAGTGAGAATCCATGGTTTTCAAGTTTCCCCTTTGAACTATTTGTACCTCGTTCTTCTAAAATTTACTTCTATGATCTTAACTTCCTTGGACTCCAGGCAAGAACATGACTCTGATACCACACGAGAGTCGGGAGCCCCAAGACCTTCCAAAGGAAAGCAACCAATCTAGGACCACATCTCCAACACAAACCTTCCCATGGCCACTCAAACGGAGAACTCGGGTCCTTCAACCAAATGCTTTACCAGAGGAGGTCTTCGGGGACCGTACAACCTTTCTGATGTGCAGGATCCTCCTTAGAGGCAAGAACAGAGCATACTCGGTGCCATGTTATGATCATCAAAGGAACCCATTACAATTTCATTAAACCAGAGGTTTGCTTTGCGCCAGCACAATGACTCGGCAAGTTACGGGTATCCACTGTAAAGATATCCCTCATAATATCGTAAAGACATTACAAGCTCACAGAAATAGAAGATAAAAGTCCTTCAGACAAATAGTCTTTAGGGGAAAGAGGAAATTAGAAAGCCATGGAAGATAAGAACACAAAGAGGAATTTTTATTCTGCTCTAACTCTGATCCAGTTCTGCCTTACAAGAGGGAAGACAGTCCCTTATATAGAGGTCTGAGACCTTAAAGCTTACATGCTAAGCAAACATCGAGAACGACATAAAGTAAACATGATAAAGACTTAAAGCTGGATGATGACATAAAGCAAAGTGGGTGAAGACTTTTGTCGCATCGATTGGCTACTGACAAAAACGACTTAAGTACTGACAACAAACATAATTAAAAGGTGACAACACATGGGCGGCTGCATTTGTGCGGGAGTGACCCACCACCTTTAATTATGCAACAACTTTTGACATTAAGCCGACAAACTCTGACTTACATGCAAACTTATTACACAAGCAGACATAGGACGGCCCACCATTGTGGACTTTAGGAGATAATAATACATAAAGTAGCCTGCCATTATGAACTTCGGTGAGATGGCGAGAGGTTGAGGTTGATGTAATCTTCATCCGTGATTTCTCCATGGATCGGATGGTTGTACGTCTTCTGCTTCCAGGGATTGTCTTCATCTTCATCTGTTTCCATAGGATCTACATCAGGAGGGTCCTTGTCAGGTGGCTTGTCAGGTGACTTGGGAGCAGGAATCTCGTCTGGAATGGCGTTGATGAGTTCAGAACAGAACTTCAGGTCATTCATTTCACAGAGGTGGTTCAGCAATGAAGGCTTGTATCTTGGCACTCCACACACTGCACCACCATCCCCATGGCCTACACCACCAACCCCTATATACAGCCACCATCTTTGCAGCCTTATGGCTCCCCTACATGACCCAACATCTCTCCCCAACTGCAAGCCTCCATGGCCACCTTCCCTCTTCTTTGGCCTCGTCCACCAGCTCCGACCACACAGCAAGCAGCCATAACAGCTTTCACACGCAGCCCCTTTCTCTCCAGATGAGCTACCAACTCTGTCATCATCTCTCACTTTCACTTTGTCGCTGGTGGTATCACCGCCGCCCTCACGATCTCCAGATCCCAGCTTCAACATCACAACCATCATCGCCTCCTGCCACGACCATAATCGCGACGTCATAGCTACCCCAACTCCTACCACACCTCACAGCCTTAGCCTCTCTCAACCTCTCAGCAACCACCATATCACCACAGTAAGGTGACACCAGCAACATCTGCTACAAACACACACACACACACCAAGACATGTAGCAAAACACACATAGGCACCACCCCACTTCCCATATGCAAGCACAACCAAACACACTAAAAAATAATAAAAAATAAATAATATGCATCACTTCCCACCTGCACACACACCAACTCCCGCACTACTAATTTACACACTCACTTCACAGCCTGCACACACACCTACACACACACCAACTCATGCACACTTTTACACACACACTCACTTCACTGCACACACACTTGTACACACACTAATTCACGCATTGCTAGTTTACACACACACACTCACCTCACAGCCTGCATACACACTTAAACGCACCCTATGCATGCACTAGAACACACACTAGCACACACTAACTCACGCACCACAGGGAGAGTAATGTGCGTTGACTTGATGGTCTTGACCGGATCTTAAACAGGTTGACCCTCCCCCTTTGGCCAGTTTTCTCCCTAATCGGTTGGATCCTCTAAACTAGTATGAAACCAGTTTAATCTTTTATTTTATTTTATATTTAAACTTTTGAAAACCCATTAAAGTTCATTAAAATTTTAGAAAAAAAAATCACAAAAAATTCAGAATACTTAGTAGAAAATTTCAAAAATATTTTTTTAGGACTTGATTTTCATTTTTTTTTCTTAATTGTCTTTTTTTTATCTTAAAAACTCAGGAAAATGTTAAAAATATTTTAAAAATTCACCAAAAATCTAGAAAAATTAGAAAACATGTTTTTGCGGTCCAAAAAATTATTTTCATACCGAATAAATCCAAAAACCTCCCGAAATAGTATTTTCTACTTAGAAAAACTCTACAAAATTTCAAAATCCTGGGAGTGTATTTTTGCACTATTTTCTCGATCTTTCGATCCCGAGGATTGCAATAGGAGACATTAAGCTCTTCAGAGTATAGCATGCCCTGATTCTAAGGGAATATCTATATGGTATTTTATTTTGCACATTTTCTTCATGCTTTTTAGTGAAAAAAAATAAGAAGGCTTATTAGATTTATTTTAGGATAATTTTCAATTAATTAGGTACCATTTGTAAGAATGGGCACATAGGAGGTGATGATACATTCCCCTCGCGTAACTGAACTCCCAACCCCGAATCTGGTAACGCAGACTGATTTTACCCTTAATTGGGTAGTAATCAAGTGTTCTAACAATACGTTAAAGGGTTAGTGGGAACTCCATACACATTGTTTTCCACGAAAATCACATTTTTAAAATCCATACACTTCATTTATCTTTTGAGTCTGGGAACGTCGTGACACAGCTTATAATTGCAAAAGTATTAACAGCCTACAATTTATAATATTTATATAGGTGTGAGTTATAGTTTTTATGTGAAAGTTATTTATAGTAAAATATTAAATGTATTTTATTTTGTAGTAATTCGTGTAAATGGGGCAAAGTAAACTCTCCATCGAGGGCTTGCTAAGTAAAGCGAGTGCCCTGATAGGTTTTAGTTGTAGCCACGCCCAAGCTAAATGGGTAATGTTACAAAATGTATCAGAGCAAAGGGGCGTTACATGTTATGGGCTTATAATCTCCCCAATCCTCGGGAACTTTTGCTTTTAAATGATGTTGCATGTGTGAATACAATCTATAAGTGTTTTAACAGTTGTTGTCGTTTAACAAAAGATTATATTTTGCATATACTAAAACTCATGTTGCCACACACTGATAATAATTTATTCCATCCTTATTGAGAAGTGTCTCACCCCATCAAACAACTTATTTTTCAAGACCGTCTCATGATCGAGCCTAGCGAGCTCTAGAGTGGGGTGATAGTATAACTTAGAGTGAGTGGTCATAGAACTCAAATGTATTTTGTTTATTTTATTTTTAGGTTATATAATATGGATAGAAGGATACATCTTTTTGGGTTGTATAAATTAGTACTCTAGTATTTTATTTGAGGAAGTTTAATTATATTTCGCTGCTTGGAAGATATTTATGGTATCAAAGATAGGTGAATGGAACACATAACACCCTGGGCCCCACTTGGCGGGTTCTAGGTGTTACAACAACTCTCCCTATTCGACCTCTCTACGATCATATATCTCTTCTTAATCTCAAATTTTCCTTTAGATCCACGATTCTCTGCATTCAAACTTACTTATAATGTCTAGAAGAAAGAGTTTTTCTTGAAAAACTCGAACAACAAGCCAAGATGATACTGAGTTCATCCAACGATGGCTGATGACAACAGGGGCCAAGAAGATCTATAATAAGCACTTTAGGTCTCTTGATCCTATTCTTTTTAAGATACTTAATGTTTCGTTTATGCAAAAACACTTCCTAAAAAATTCTTCGTTGTTTCTCAGACATAGGTTTGGATAGGTTTTTGTCTTATCAACCCTAAGGGGTATACCCAAACCTAGAGCATCTCTTCTATGCAAACTTAGGAAAGTAGGGCGAAATCTACACCACTCAAATAATGTCCAAAAACTTTTCACTCACCACTAGCACCATTATTGAATGGTTCAACCTTGATAGAGGATATTTTGAGTGTCCTAAAATTGGACCTTCTTGGATAATGGAATATGATTTTACCCCTCAAGCCTTTCTTCCACTCGTCCAAATTGAGGCAAAAAATAATTTGGGGCATTCCCCATTGTACAAACAGTTAACCCTTGAGGCAAAAATAATCCACCTACTCATCACATACAACATCCTTCCTAGAACTGGTTCTAAAGATCACGTGTCTTACTAAGACTATTTTATGATGTGGTGTATATATACTGGAAGGCATCTTGATCTTCCCTCTTCTTCTTAAAATGGATGATCACCAAGGAAGAAACTCGAAGAGTCATTGTCCCTTAAAGAGGGGCTCTAAACCTTATTTTTGAACATCTTCGCGTCGCTCGTACATCAACCATATTTGCTAGATGAAAACCCTCTGATAAATTATCATCTACCACTATAAAAAAAAAAAATGGGAATTGGCTAGCATACTTGGTTAGATCCCTAAAAATCGTCCACCTCCACGAGATGATGTAAATGTGCACATGGAGGAGGAAAGGGAATATGCATGTAGGGATGATCCATCTCATGTGGAGCCACTTGCTCCAACTAGTACTACTAATGCTCCTGAAGGGGCTACATATGCTCCTCCTAACTAGTATCAAGATCTTCGTCGGCATATGGATTTCTGATTCAACACTATGCAACAAAACATCCACTCTAACTTTAGATCCTTCAATAAGAGACTTGAATGGCTTGAAACAAAATTGGGTGGTGCTACCTCTTCCAAAGGAAAAGCACCTATGAACTCAAGCTTAAGTGAAGGTGACGAGGAAGAGGATGATGAAGATGACAAGGAGGATGAGAGCTCATCCAATGGAGATCCTATTAATGAG
This sequence comes from Malania oleifera, assembly GCF_029873635.1. Classification (NCBI taxonomy): domain Eukaryota; kingdom Viridiplantae; phylum Streptophyta; class Magnoliopsida; order Santalales; family Ximeniaceae; genus Malania; species Malania oleifera. The sequence goes on along the minus strand of NC_080421.1, from coordinate 42,644,727 downwards.
GATTAGAAGAGGGAGTGTTAGCTTTTTAGAAAGAGAGATTTTTGTAGCTAATTGTAATCTAATTGTACTTTTTTTTGTTTATGTTTTGAAAACAACTTGCTTATGTATGTATATTTACAACTCTTAATATATAAGAGTTGGTTTAAGACAACTATGTTGTTTGTAATGGTAATATTGATTATTGGTATTGAATGTTGGTTGCCAAATGATTGTGCTTGCTGGCTAATGCATGTTGGTAGCCTTATGTAGATTGAATCATGTATGGTTGTGTCATGATGCTAATTTTTTTTGTTTAAGCCTTTTGCTGATGTCAAAAGGGGGAGAATAATAAGAAAAATGAAATACTTATATACTTTTGAATTTCAAGTCAAAATGGGAAGATTATGAAAAGATAGAATAAATTTTTTGAAAGTTAATCAAAATTGAGCTTAAACTTAAAAATTGAGCTTAAACTTCTATAAATTTTATATATAAAAAATTGGTCTTAATCTCAATATGCCCAACATGCCTTACATTGCTTATCTTATGTTTATGCATATTGTGAGGGGGAAGCCATATCAAGGCTACCTCATTTTACTCCTTATTTGTCATAATCAAAAAAGGGGAGATTGTTGGCCTAACAAGGCTTAATCTCATTTTGATAATGACAAAACAAGGCATCTAATAGTGCTATTAAGTGTGTATACAAGTATTACAGCATATAAGCACAATGAAAGATGTAAAATGGAACGCCATGGAGCACACAAGTAAATGAAAGATGACTATTGACATTAGGCTTGGATGAAGACCAAGCTTAAGGAAATGAAGACCTAGATAGGTTGTTATATGTATTGTACAATAGGAATTCATGTAAGTACATCTCATGTTAATTTTTGTTACAAAGCTCTTAGGTTATTTATTTGGACCCTAGATACCATTTAAATTTTAAAAAAATATTTTTTACAAAGTTCAAGTGTTATTTCAAAAGATTAAAATCATTTTTGGAATAAAAATATATAAAGGAATTTGAATTTCAGGATGTTTGGGCGCCTGAGGCATAATGCTCAGTCGATCGAATGCAGAAGTCTAAACAATTAGTTTGGCATCACGGAGTTCAGGTGACCGAACCTTAGGTTCAGTCGACCAAATGGCTACTGCCATTTTTAAATTCCAGATAGAGTTGGTTCGGACGATCGAACCTCAGGTTTAGTCGACCGAATGGCTACTTCCAATTTTGAAATTTTTTATTTAAATTGGTTTGAGCGACCAATCATTCAGTTTAGTCGACGGAAGCACTGCGATAAGTTTTGCAAAAAGTAGAAAATCTTTTCGATTCTCAAATATTATGTTACCAAAACATGCACAATGGCTATAATTTAAACCTACACATAAATAGCTAACCCTAAATTTGTTTTGGACACGATTTTATATGATTTACACTGATCAATTGTGATTTGTGTTGTTCTTACTGAAAACCTAATCTGAGTTTGTTCTTTTAAACACAAAACTTTAGAAATCCATAATACCTTAGCCTAGCTCTTCGAGTTTCATAGCAAACATCTCCTAAAAGTGTATTAGAGTGCTTATTGTGCACGAATCTACTCTGTTTAGAGAGTTGTCATTGTACAAATAAGTTCTTAATTGTTTGAGTAAACTGACAACTCTGGGATTGAGTTGTTGACAAGAGAAAGAGTGTTTTCGCTTGAGAGGCTTCTTTGCCTACTGAAGGAGAAAGGTGTCTCCACCTTTTAAAGGACGAATAGTAAATCCTCATTGTGGGTTACTTGAGGCAAGGACGGAGGCACGGTTGCCGAACCTTATAAAAAATCTAGTGTCACTCTCTACCTTAACTTTTTATCTTTCTAAGCATATTTACTTTGATTTGTATCTATTGTAAATGCTATGAATATTTTTATTGATGAAATCTACAGTAGTTATGAATATCATATTGATTTAATCTACTCAGAATTTTATGTGATTGGTTTATCACTTACTCAAGTTATAGCATAAATTATTTTGTGGCTAAGCATATTTTTATTAATATTGTTCTATTGTGATTATTTTCAATATTGTGTAGTTGGTTACATATTGAAATTTTAACTTAGACTCTTTAGTATTTAAGAATATATATAAGTTGATAAAATTATCTATTAAGAATACTACTGTTGTTAAGAAGTTAAAGCACTTATAAAATCATAACATTTAAAATTGATTAAGCTTCCGTAATAAATTTTAAAAATACCCAATTCACCCCCTCTTGGGATCACAACTTGACTTTCATAAGGGACTTGTGACATATACTTACATTCCTTATATGAATTAGGAGATAAAATCCACTCAGTTTGAAGCGATGAGCAAGCGAAGTGCTAGCTAGTTTTGATTGCTTAGACATGCTAAAACTTTGTACTACCTTATTCAAATATCGTATCTTCTTTGCTTCACCAAGACCTTTCATCTCAAACTCTTGATTGAACTAACTTTTCAGTTTGTTGATTTCTTCCCTATTCTTTGAAACTATCAACATATCATCAACATACAAGAGTAAATATATAAAAGATCCATTTTATAGTCTGCAAAAATAAGTACAATGATCATGTTTATTTCTAATGTACTTATGACCAATCATAAACTAATGAAATAATTTGTACCACTATCTTGGAGAATATTTTAAACCATACAATGATTTTTCCCAATTTGTATACCTAATTTTCCTTTTTAGCAACCTTAAACCATGTAACTAAGTCATTTAAATCTCCATTTCCAAATCACCATGTAAAAATGCAATTTTTACATCAAGCTAAACTAGTTTAAGGTCAATTTGTGCTACCAAAGGCAACAAAATTCGAAATGGAATGATGTTTAACAACTGAATAAAATACCTTATTATAATCAATACCTTCCTTCTATGTGTAGCCCTTAGCTACCAATCTTGCTTTGAAGCGAACATTATTTGCATCTAGAAATCTTTTTTTCTTTACATAAACCTATTTGCAACCAACTGCTTTCTTACCTTTGGGCAGTTGGGCTAGCTCCAAAGTTTGATTCTAATGAAGGGACTGCATTTCTTCATTCATCGCTTTTTTCTATTTGTCTGATTCAGATTTCCTCACTGCTTCCTTGAAAGTGCAAGGAACATCATTATTTGCAATTGGAAGTGCATAGGCGACTATGTCAACATATCGAGTAGGTTTTCAAATTTCTCTTGGCCTCTGAGAAACAATTGATTCTTATTGTTGTGAAGATTTTTAGATTTAAATCTCCTCTTCTTGTACACTATTACGCACTGTAACTGGAGAGTTACATCATGTAGCCTCATTTCTTATTGGGTTTCCCAAAATTGTCTCAACCTCCACCTATTGTTGAGTACTATTGATCTTTTCTTCAACTAGTGATGTAGAGACCTGAAGAATTATAAAAATGAAGTAAAAAAAAAAGAAAGGACAAAAAATGATTTTCAAAAGGGACTCAGCAGGGTCTCATCGACGAATGCAGAGCGCTTGTCGACAAGAAGCCTTCTTGGGCTCATCGACGTGGTCTCGTGTCTCGTCAATGAGAACTTACCGAGAGGGGTTTATCAGAGCCTAAATTTCATCGACGAGGGTTACTAGTTCATCAACAAACTTCCTTCATGGACTCGTCGACAAGGTGACGTGTCTCATTGATGAATCCACATATTAGAAATACTCCAACCTCAAGATTTCATCAAAACTTTCATGCAGACATTCTCTCTCTCTCTCTCTCTCTCTCTCTCTCTCTCTCTCTCTCTCTCTCTCTCTCTCTCTCTCTCTCTCTCTCTCTCTCTTTCTAAATCATCTCCTCTACCTTATCTCTTCATTTTCGGCTTCGATTCTCGCCGGTTTGAAGATCGAAAGCAGTCACGCTACTCTTGGGAAGATTCTCTACAAGTCTGCTAGAGTAGATTGTTGGTTAGGCCAACTTGGGCACCATCCCAAAATTGAGATAAGAGATTTAAGGGTATCATGAGTTGTTTGGAGTATTTGAAATGTAGATAGTATTATAATGAAATTGTTGTCGGATATGAGTTAATTGATTTGGTAAAAATGTGATTTTTAGGCTTTTGAGTTGGGAACACTGAGGATCGTCAAAATTGGGTGTTGTTGTGAGTATCTCAGTAAGCCAGGTAAGGGGAATAAATTATAGCAGTATTTTATAGAAATTATAGGTTGAAAAATATATGAAAATGCTATATGATATTTTACCTAAAATTTATTTATAATATAAATATCAAATGAAATTTATGTGGTATATGAATTATGTTGGAAAATGTTTAAACTGGGATAAATGAATTATCCTGTGAAATATGTGATATTGAAATGTGTTATGATATGAGAGTTGAATTGTGGGAAAATAATGAAAGTGAAATATGTAAGAAATGTATTTTCTGAGAAAATAAGGAAATATGAAATATGTGAATGTGTTTTGAGAAATACTGAATATTTTTTAAAGGAGATATTTATATGATAAAATGTGGTGAAATGAATCATGAACTGATGAAGTATTATTGAAATGATAAATGTGTTGAGAATACTGATTTTGAAATGTGTACATTGCAATGCAAAATTCTGCAATATGAATATGAGGAATGTGAACACGTGAAACATGATGATAAGAAATGTGAATATGGGAATGAAAATATTGCAATGTTAATTCTACAATATGAAAATGTGAAATATGATTATGGGAAATGTAAATATGTGAAATGTGAATATTGCACCGTTAATTCTGCAATATGAATACTAAATTGTGAGAAATGAAATGTGGAATTCTGTACGGGGAATACAGACATGTGATGGATGAAATGCCAATACCACATATTGATTGTTGGTATGTGGCAGTAAAAACCCTCATGGATGAATATGGAAACCCTAATGATGGGTAATGATATTGAGAGCATAGTACCGTTGCTAGTGGAGTAGTGCAACCACACGGGCTCATGGAACGTGTGGCGTGACAATAGGCTGAGCCATATAGTAGAGTTGTTGTGCCCCCTGAGTCTAGATTGGCGCTTTGGCCGACTAGTCGTACTACAAATATGAGATATGTGATGATATTTGACCTGACTGGGTTGGTCAGACGTGATCAGGTCTAGTCTTCGGGCTACACAACCCTATTCATGGGAGGAAGCATGACGTGGAGCGAGATCCTCAGGACAGCCATGAGTACAGACACGAATACTTCAATATGGTGACACTTATAAGCTAGATATAGAAATGGAAATGAAAAGGGAATGGAAAATGATAATGAAAATGGAATTTTGAAATGAAATGAGAATGGAAATGAACATGGAAATGGGAACAAAAATGAAATGGGAAATGAATAGCGTGAGTTAATAAATAATTAAAGTGAAGTAAAACACACCACCTGAGGGCTTGCTGAGTAAGGTGAGTGCTCTGATAATATTAGTTGTGGCTAAACCCGAGTTAATTGAGCTAGGCTGCAAACGATATCAGGGCAGAGGGAAGCTGCTTGTATGGGCAAGTAAGTTTCCCTATTCTCAGGAACTTCGCTGGTAAATTTTGGTTATATTGAATGATTTTGGAAATGAAAGTAAAAGCTTTTGAAACCTTATCTTGTATATTTGTATGATGATAAATGTGAAAAGATGTATTTTCTCAGAAAACACTAACACTAGTATGCTTATATGTTATGATATAATGAATCTTATATTGTCACACATTGTAGATAATTTATTTTGTCTTATTGAGATGTGTCTCACCCAATCAATTAAATATTTTAGGAAATTGAGATAGACTCGATGATAGAGCTTTGAGATAAAGGGGAGAAGATACCCTAAGTAGCTGGGGTGAGTATTTTGAGCTAGGGAGGTTTGGTTTCCCTAAAGATTTTGTATTAAACTTGTATTTATGGATGGTTTTGTACTCTGGTATGTGTATTCGCTATGGGATGTGTATGTTGACTTTTTGACTCTATCTCCTGTTTTGATTATGAAAAACCACAGTATCTCATATGTGTGCTAAGTGTATGAATAGGTGTATGTTTCTAAGCACGGTCTACAGATAAGAGGTGGAAGCCGTAAGAGCGGCGTATTCCATAAAATTGCAAAGGAGTCGCGCATGAAGATCGATTTATATTTCAAGTTGAATTATGCTTTTATATTTATCATTTGGGTCTGTAATCTTATATGGTCTATGATAATTAATGTATTTCATGCTTGATAGGATTGATAAGCTCAAATGACCATAGGAATCCAAATGACCTTAAGGCACCCTTCGGTCGACCGACACCAGATTTTAGGGGTTAACTCACAAAGACCATAGATTGCCTTTAGGACCCTAAATATTGCATAGAAATGTCCCTTATAGTCTTGAAAATAAACATTATATAAATAGGGAAAATTTAATAAAGGGAATAATACCAAAATGCCCAAGGATGGCAAGTTTGGTCGACCAAACACAGTTACACTAAGATCTTCGGTCGATCGAACCCCCATCGGGTCAACATGTTGACCGCTCAATTGACTGACTAGAAACATATAGGCAAGCCCTGTTCGACCGCACCTCCCCTGGTCAACAAGTTGACCACTTGGTCAACTGACTAGAAAATGAACTTTAATGCTCTTGTCGACTAAACATCCTCGGGAGAAGCCTCAACCGCCCAATCAACCGAACCACCGAGTTCAAATTGACCCAGTCTATCAAACCACGAAGAATTGGAAAATTGTCTTTGAACCCCTTAAGTCCTATCGACCATCTTCCTAGTTCAAAATACACTCGGTCGACCGAACCTAGCCACTTGGTCAATCAAACCTTAATTTTGGTTGACCGGTGCTCTCGAGTTGGCGAGAATTAACGAGGTTAAAAATGCGGTTAAATTTTATTAACCTCACTTAAACTTTTTTCAAAATGACCAATATGTCCCCAACTGCTATAATTCTTCTCATTTCTATATATAGCCTTTCATTTTCAAAAATTAAGTGGTGATTAGGGTTTTAGATTAGCAAAAAATTCTCTGAAAATTTTACTGGACAAAATCTTCCCTCCTTCCACATTTTTCATACTCAAAGTCATATACTCTTCCATTGATCATTCTATTGCAAAATCCTTTTGAGAAAGAGTATCTTGAGTTATTCCATATAGTTCCTACGTGCTTATACTCTCATATAAGTGTATTGATTTTTTATTTTAGTGAGAGTAAGCCTAGAGGTCTTCCCATTGATTTAATTCATAAATTCATTTGTGGGAAACCTTCTTAAGTTTGTGAGTATTTGCATTCTCATTGCAAGACTCAAAAGCTTGTCTTGCGTTGTGAAGAAAAATATTTTTGACAAAGCTTGTTTTACAAAAAAATCTCTTGTGGTTGAACTTTTGAAAATCTTGTTTGAGATATTTGATTGAGCTATTGAAATCTTTTAACTATATTTGTGGTTGATTATTATATGTATATTGTTTCAAAGATAGATTGCCAACACATACACTCTCACACTTTGATTGTCTATTGACATAATACTGAGAGTAGATACACATATCTACACTGAACTTATAGTTCTCATTGTGTTTGAGGTGCATTGATTAATAATTTGTGTGTAACGGTACAAATATGCTTGTATTAGAAGCATATTTGGTTGTACACAAAAATTTTTATTTCATTATTGTATTCCAAACAAGGGCCTAAAAAGGGAGACTAACCTTAGTAAATAATCCCGGATTGGCTTAGACCCGATTAGGAAAGTTAGATGCACCATCCTGGTAAGGTGTAGGTTGAGGTCAGCCCTGTTAATTGACCTGGTTGTAACTAGTGCCACTCCACCCGTTAAGTGAGCCATTAATGGAATCCTCGGGCTTGCGAGCTATAGGTGGGGTCATAGGTAATATTGGCTGAATCCCAATAACATATTGTGTGTGCATGTTATGTTTTCGTAATTTATTTATTGCACGTGTAAGTTATATTATGAATGTCGCGCATGATTTAATTTCCACACGTTTTATTTATCTGTGTGTTTGGAACTGTATAAACAGACCCTAGGTTGCGAATATACTACTGTTAGATTAGCTAAACCTAGGAATAAATTTTAAAATTCTAATTCACCCCCCTCTTGGGAATACACCAAAGCCAACAATTGGTATCAGAGCCTCATTACACTAGGCTTAACAGCTTTTGTAAAAGATCGCAATGGCTCTCATTGGTGTATCCCCATTCGGAGAAGGACAGTCACCAACTAGTCCTCTGTTGTTTTGTGGTGTATTACACCAGCTGAAAAATTAGAATGAGTGTATTTATAAAATCCATGAGTTAGAGGGCTTGGCAAGTGATTGTCAAAGGAATTTGTATGCCTGTAAATGAAAAGGATATTACTTCGATGCATGCAAATTCATATGTCATGGAATTATTATATTGTGCTTTAAATTCTAACATGTTTCTTAAGATCATGGCATGTAGAAGTGCACAGGAAATCTGGGATGAACTTGAAAGAAAATATGGAGAATCTCGGGAGAATGAAACCACCACTCAGGAAGTGGTAAATGACGAGGTTAGTGCATTAACAGAACAGGAGGTATATGATTCTATCTCTGCCTCTATTGATGATTCTTGTGCTGAATGTTGTAATGTGTCTTATGTTGAATCATCTGTTGATAATTCTGTTAATTATGCATATGATGATTCTTATGCTAAATGTTGTAATATATTATGGGATGAATCATCTGTTGTATTTTATGATAGTCCTGTTGAACAAGCTTGCAATGATTCATATAATTAGTATGATATATCTTATGATGAATCATGTGATGAACTAAATGTTAAAAGCATGCCCTCGTATGAAGAACTAGAAAAGACTTCATTTAAATTTCATAAGTTTCTAGTTAGATTATCTAAATAAGAAATTGTGGTGAGAAACGAAAATAAAAGATTGGCAAAACAATTAAGAGATTTGAAAAGTTATTATGTCATCTTAGAAAAGAGAAAAATTAAGAAAATATTGAAAATGATCTGCTTAGAAGAAGAAATGGATGATTATTCTAGAGCTACACTCAAAGTTTTAAATTCAAAGAATAATCATTATAAATCCTTAAAAATTAAAAAGAAAAACCTTTTCAAAAACGATTTAGACTTATCATATGATTCCCACTCTCATGCCCCAACAAGTAATCATAAGTGTTGTAAGCATAATCTTTCATGTATTTACAAAACTTGCTTACATTGTAAAACAAAAGGGCATAGTCAATTTAATTGTCTATTTAAGAGTGCCCGAGACCTAAACAAGGAAATGATATGGGTGATTATGAAGGTAAACCCCTTAGGACATAAGGAAGACCGGAGATAACCTATTTATTTTATGCTTCCTTAGATCTTAAGATTAGGTTTAAGAGTTGTGACGACTATAGGATCAGGAAGTGGTGTGTGCCTAAAATTCCAAATCTTAGTATATACATTCACTATACACTATATTAAATACTAAGAATCTTAAATAATTAAGCCAAAAATATGAAAACATCGGTTATAGCATACTTGATGAAATCCACTTCCAAATGGACAAGGCTTTCTTGCTTGGTAAATAATTCTAAATGGTTAACTCATGCTTAATGATAAAACATCTTAAGTTAAGCAATTGTTATCCATTGCATAGAGATGAGCTTTAGGGGTCCATTATATTCTATATATCTTTAACCCTAATCTCATTAATCAAAATTGAGTCATCACTCTAGGTATAAGTACCAATAATCATAAATTTCATATCTATCTGGTGCTGTAAAAAGTCATCCTCCTTGTAATCAAAATTAGAGGCATCCACTAAGGGATTGCTTCCTTTGAGTTCAAAATAAAAATCCTCTATTTTTGGTTCACCATCTCCTCCATAGGAAATCAAATCTTTACCAACCAAGATCACATTCGGTAAAGTTTTCATCCTATTCCATGGTTCGTATCCTTACTCAAAATAGTGATCATACTTTAAGGATACTTCCAATCACCAAAGAGCTATGTTCAAAAATTCATATTCTCCACATTGCTCTTTGCCAAAATAAGTTAGGACATATTCTTTAGAATGTTTATCTTATACAATGTCCTATTACTACATAAATACTTTTCCGAGCTTACAAAGAGATTAAAACATTAAGAGTATTTATTCTAACGTGTTTCATAAGCTCTTAAACTTTAAGCTAAACCCATTAGAGCTTATATCCTTAGAGATAAGTTGAATGGAAAATATGATTGCACTAGGTCTCAATCTAGGTGAATGCATAAAAATCATGTAGGCCTATGCATGTGTATTTTTAGATCAAAAGCCATTCTAACTTGTGCCTCTCACATTTTTGAAGATCATAAGAAAAGAGGCAAATATAGGCTTAGAACTCTCAAAGAAATATTCATTGTGGCTTATTGGTCCAATAAGCCTAAGAACTCAAAGCCAAGCTAAAATCATTGAAAATAATATAACTCTTGGTTATTAAACTTAAATATGAAAGAAAGGCATAAAATGAGTTGAATGCAAAACTTAGGGGGAGCATTTATCTTTCATGGTTATAAATTGAAATGCTCTCTTGATATCATACCTTTTACGCTCATTAGCCTTTATGAATTAAGTATTGTAGTCTACTATCCATCATTTAATAAATGGTTAAAATTTCTTTGATGGATAGTTTATGTATTTTCTTAACACAATCTACTATTGAGTTGTATTGAATATCTTGAGTTGATTATACTACTGGATTACATGCTTGTGTTGAAAGCCTCCTACATGGCGAATGCAATTGATAAGAATTGCATGCTAGTAGTGGATATAGGTTCTCGTGTGCCTTGAACTGAAATATAAATTGCTTGATTAAACCAATCAAGTATAGGTTTTATGGAAAAATGTCTGATTTACAGATGGCATGCTGCCGAAATTTAGACAAAAATTTTCTCGACTTAAAACCATGTACATAGATGATTATGATAAAATTAATGTTAAAATATTTTTGAAATGATGAGTGAAAACTCAAATAGATAATTAAACATCATCCTAGCATAATCATCAAACGTTTAGAAAGGCTTAGATCCATCCCTATAGGAAGCGCATAAATGATCCATATGCATCACTTTCGTCTACTAAATTATTGAGGCTCTTATGAAATCCCTGAACATTATATCATGCACTTGAAGTTTTATGGTTTGATATGGAATGTTCTTCGGTTATGAACATTATTGCATGCCTTAATATATATCTTCTGATGCATCTATGGTCTATAGGGGCAACTATACTGATAAGGATAAATATAATTGATTAATAATCAGTGTTGGCCTTTCAAGGTTTATTACTCCATTTTGAAGCTAACAAACAAGTAGGATTTAACATGCTTCGACTGAGTGTGTGTTTTCTCAGGAATCCATATTGAAGGTACTCATATAGCATGAATCAAAGTCTGATAGTATGGATCAAAGTCTGAAGAACATAAAAGCATAATGATTAAAGAAGATCAACATGAGAGCTCAAAGTTCAGATTATTCTGAGAGATCAGAGATTAGCAACAAAGAAAGTTCAGAGCAAAGAAAAATTTTTAAGAACTTAGGACAAGTCTTTGTAAGTACTTTAAGTTTATTCAAGTATAAAGTTTTCATTTTAAAGCTCATTAGGCAAAAAAACTTAGAAACCTTAAGATAATACCTTGGAACATGTTTTCAAAGTTAAAATAAATTTATATTCCAAATAACAATGAGAGAGAAATCAAAAAGTGACTAGAAAAGAAAATCATTCAGTTGACAAACGACTATGTGTTAATAGATAGACGACTGACTAAATTAATAAGGCTTAAAATTGAAACATAGAAGTCTGACAGATGACTGTCAAGGCTCCCACAGATGACTTTCAGTGAAAAGTGAGAAGTCTGTGAAAGTTTCACCAGACGACTGTCCACCTTATATGTTACTAAAGCCTCAAAATTACACATGGGCAGACGACTGTCATCATATGGACAGATGACTGTCACCTTATATTCTGATGACAGACGACTACCACTCTAGGGACAGACGACTGTCACCTTTCTACCTATGATTCTTACCGTTATATTAAATGGATAGACAACTGTCAGGACTTCACAGTCGTCTGCCTCGCGGCAATTTTCTTTTTTCCAACGGATCTAATTTTTGAAATTCAAATATATGGAAACTCAAATAAGTTTAATATATGGAAACAAGTTTGAGTATCCTTTGGGGAACAAGCAAAGAGGTTTTATACATCTATATATACCCCTAAAGACACATTGATTTAATAACCAAGATCATTAAGAACTTACAATCTGCTGTCATTCTCTCTCTCACTCTGAAATTCTGAAAGTGTTTCACATTGCTCTCATCCTTGCTCGAAATTAAAAGAAGTTCTTGCTGAATTTCACTATGTTTGATCATTGAGTTGCTAATTCTTTCATTGAAAGATACCCACGGTGATAAATTTATAAGAGCTTCATTCTAAAATTCATATTATGAATTTACTAATGTGCATTAGTGTTTTAAACTTGTACTAATCAACTCTTTGAGGAGCAAGTTCTTGTACGTATTGTTTTTCAATCTTTGTAACAGGGCTTGTTGACAATTTGAGTAGTTGAATCGTTGGACCAAACAAGGAGAGATTGTTTGGAGAAGGTGGGCTCTAGCCTCACCCAAGGAGTGCTTGTAATTGGTTTTGTTCCGACTGATAAAGGAACGGTAATAGTGAATCCTTTGGCAGTTTGGCCAAGGGCGAGGACGTAGGTTGTGTTGAAGCCAAACTTCATAAAAATCCTTGTGTTCTTCTTTCTCTACTCTACTCTTTATTTTTCATGGATATAATCTGCGTGGTTGCTTTAAATTTAAATCCTAAATGTTTGGTTGTTAAATAGACCGGAAGGTAATTCATTTTGGATAAATCAGCATTGATTGCGGAAACCAAAAGGGACTACGTTGGTTGATTATCCTTGGCCTATTAATTTAAAAGTTTATTTAAAAACTGAACATTGGGAAGAAAAATAATTATGATACAGGGCTTAAACTGAGTGCAGCAAATTTTCACATATATTGTTACTTAAATTGAGAATTTGATCTTGTTGTGATTGATTGTTATTGTTTTTAAGATTTGCAACTTAAAAGAATTAATTCTAAAGGAAATTTTTTAAAAAAACTAATTCACCCCCCCCCCCTTCTTGGGAAGCTATTCCTAATTTCAATTAGTATCAGAGCCTAGTTATAGTAATTCCTAACAAGAAACTATAAAAAGATCGAATGACAAATATAGGAGTAGCACCCTTCGGTGAAGGCCAATCCTCAACTCGTCCACCAATTTTTTTGTTGACATAATTATACGTTTTGGAAAAAGAGAATGCAAATTTATCTCCAACACATAGATTGGAAAGCATAGGAAGTAGTTATGGATGGAGACCCCATTCCCACTAAAATAGTTGATGGAAAACATATTCCAAAAGAAAAAAGGGATATGATCGATTCATACTATAAAATGCTACAAATCAATTCAAGCGCTATAAATGTTTTATACTGTGCCTTAAAATGCTAACGAATTTAATAGGGTCATGGCATGCAAGATAGCTAAAGAAATATGGGACAAATTAGAAGTGACATATGAAGGAACTATTGATGTTAGAGACAATAGAATAGACATGTTAACATGCGAATATGAAGCATTCAAGATGAATTCTGATGAAACAATATCAAGTATGTACACCAGATTTACCCACATAATAAACTCCCTAAGTGCCTTAGGGAAAACCTATACTACCTACGAAATGATCAGAAAAAATCCTAAGAGGTCTTCCCTCAATATGGAAACCAAAGGCTACAGTTATCACTGAAGGTAGAAACCTTAAGACTACCTCATTAGATGAACTCATAGGTTCACTTCTTACCTATGAAATGGCCTTAAGAGAAATGAATCCTGAACCAAAGCATAAAAGATCTATTGCACTAAAAGCGTCTAGCCACAGCTCTAGTGAATAGGAAAGTGAGACAAGTGACTTAGATCAAGATGAATTAGTATTCATCACTAAGAGACTAGGCAAGTTCTATAGAAGAAATAAAAGATTTCCTAGGAAGTTCAATAAAAAGAAACCTGAAAAAGGAGAGGCAAGTAGGAAGGAAAATAAAAGTAAGAATGGACCTCTAATATGTTATCATTGCAAGAAACCAAAGCATATCAAACCAGATTGTCCGTTGCTCAAGAAAGACAAGAACAAAAAGAAGGAAGCTATGAAAGCTACATGGGATGATTCAAGATTTAGCGAGACAGAAAATGAATCAAGCGGACAAGAGATGGCAAACATATGTTTCATGGCGAATGAAGAAGAGGTAAACTCCTACTATTCCTTTACAAAATCTCACAATGAGTCGTGTGATGAGTCATGTGACAGCATGCCTTTCTATAAGGAATTGCAAGCTGAGTTGTTTTCTTTGCATAAGATATTCATAAAAATTTTTAAGAGAAATATAACTTTGAAAGATCAAAATAAAGAACTAGTGAAGTAACTTGAATCATTCAAAGCTATTGAAGAAGAAAAAAATTCTTGTATTAAGAAGTTGGAAGAAGAAATAAATATAGCAACTCAAGAGTTAGGCAAAACTCATAAAGATAATTTGAATAAAAGGGATCTAGAAGTGAATGAACTCAAAAAGGTAGTAGAGGATAAATAAAAAATTATCTATAACTTTTACCAAAGGAAAAGAAAACTTTGAAAAGATGATTGGACAGCAAAGGCTTCATGGGAACAAAGAAGGTATAGGTTATAATGGTAAAGCAAATAAAAGGAACAAAAAGCTATACATGGGATACTTTGTTAAGGAAGCTAAGTATTATGCTAGCATTTCATCAAACAACAAACAAGAACACACCACTTGCTATATGTGCAAGACTAAAGGTCATGTAATGTTTATTTGCCCATTAAAAAGAAAGTATGTTAAACTTCAAGGAGAATGAAAAGTCAATAATGGAACTAACAACAAAACAAAGAAAGTCAAAAGAATTTGAGTTCCAAAGACTAACACAAAAAAAATCCTCCATTGTAGGTATGCTTTAGGACAACACCGTCAACGGATAGGTACTTGGACAACAAGTGCTCAAGGCATATGACCGGTGACAAGACCAAGTTCACTGCATTAAAACAAAAGGATGGAGGATACATCACCTTCGGCGATAATGCCAAAGGTAAAATCATTGGCATCGGTAAAATTGGTAAAGAACCTTCACTCACTATAAATAATGTGCTATTAGAGAAAGATTAAAACATAACCTTTTAATTATTAGTCAACTAAGTGATAAAGGGTTCGAAATAATCTTTAAGAAAGAAAAATGTGTTATTCAAAATCCTAAGAACAATGAAACCTTGTTTATAGCTCATAGGTTAAACAATGTCTATTGTATAAATTTTGAGAACTTAGTAAATCAGAATGTAACTTGTTTGGCAGCAATGAATGAAATAAGTTGGCTATGGCATAGGAAACTAGGACATGCTAGCATGGACCTATTATCCAAATTATCAAAGAAAAATATTGTCAAAGGACTATCTAATACAAAATTCATAAAAGACAAGATATGTGATGCATGCCAAAAGGGAAAGCAAGTTAAAACAAGTTTCAAAAAGAAAAAATACATATCTACAAAAAGACCCCTAGAATTGTTGCATCTAGACTTATTTGGTCCAACTAGAACCTCAAGTCTAGGAGGAAAATAATATGCTTTTGTAATAGTGGATGATTATTCAAGATTCACTTGGGTATTATTTCTAACAAACAAATATGAAGCTTATGACATGCTTATTACATTATGTAAGAAATTACAAAATGAAAAGAGCTATAATATAACAAACTTTATGAGTGATCAAGGTAGGGAATTTAAAAACAAAAATGTTGAAAAATTCTATAATGAATATGGAATTAACCATAATTTTTCTGCACCTAGGACTCCACAACAAAATGGAGTTGTAGAAAGAAAAAATAGAACTCTACAAGAAATGGCAAGAACAATGTTAAATGAAAATAATCTACTAAAATACTTTTGGGCAGAAGCTATAAATACAACATGCTACATTGTAAATAGGGTATCAATAAGATCAAAAATAGACAAAACACCATATGAACTTTGGAAAGGAAGAAAACCTAATATTTCCTACTTTCATGTATTCGGATGCAAATGTTTTATCCTTAATACTAAAAATGATCTAGGAAAATTTGATGCAAAATCTGATGAAGGTATCTTTCTAGGGTACTCTATAAATAGTAAAGCTTATAGGGTTTATAATAAAAGAACCTTTACTGTTATGGAATCAATGCACATAACATTTGATGAATCAAACAATCATGACAATAAAAATGAGAATGATGAAAAAGAAGATACTCCACAAAAAGAAGAAGATCTTGAAATAAAAGAAGAAATCAATAATGATGCTCCAAATGAAAACCTTATATAAAATCTGAAGCTTCCTGAAGAATGGAAATATGATAAAAATCACCCAAAAGAACAAATTCTTGGTGAAACATCAAAAGGAATAACCACTAGAGCCTCATTAAAGAATATCTGCAACCATTATGTTTTTTTATCTCAAGATGAACTCAAAAATATTGAATAAACCTTAAATGATGATTCTTGTATCATAGCTATGCAGGAGGAATTAAATCAATTTGAAAGAAGTCAAGTATGGAAACTTATACCTAAACCCAAAGACAAGTCAATTATAGGAACTAAATGGGTATTTAGAAATAAAAAGGATGAAACTGGAGTAGTTGTAAGAAATAAAGCTAGGCTTGTAGCACAAGGTTACAATCAAGAAGAAGGCATTAATTATGAAGAAACCTTTGCCCCTGTAGCAAGAATGGAAGCAATAAGGATGCTTCTTGCCTATGCAGCCTATAAAGACTTCAAATTATACCAAATGGATGTAAAAAGTGCATTTCTAAATGGCTATATTAATGAAGAAGTTTATGTTAAACAACCTCCAGGTTTTGAAGACTCTAAAAATCCAAATCATGTATTTAAGCTAACTAAGGCCCTATATGGATTGAAACAAGCTCCTAGAGCTTGGTATAATAAGTTGAGCAAATTTCTACTCCAAAATAATTTTTCAAGAGGAAAGATAGATAGCACTTTATTTATAAAAACCAAAGATAATAATATGCTTATAGTTCAAATTTATGTTGATGATATTATATTTGGAGCTACTCATGAAGATTTGTGTAATGAATTTGCTAAAACTATGCAGAGAGAGTTTGAAATGAGCATGATGGGAGAATTAAATTACATTCTAGGTTTGCAAATCAAACAAGCTAAAAATGGAACTTTCACAAATTAAACTAAGTATATTAAAGACATGTTAAAGAAGTTTGATATGGAAGAAAGTAAACCTATAGGAACTCCCATGAGCACTTCAACTAATCTAGATAGGGATGAAAAAGGGAAACAAGTTGATACCAAACATTATCGAGGTATGCTAGGAAGTTCACTTTACTTAACAGCAAGTAGACCAGATATAATGTTTAGTGTGTGTATGTGTGCTAGGTTCCAATTAGCTCCTAAGGAATCACATCAAACAGCAGTAAAACGAATCCTTAGGTATTTATTAGGCACACTTGATTTAGGGTTATGGTATCCAAAAGGGACTGATTTCGAAATGATGAGTTATTCATATGCAGATTATGCAGAATGCAAAATAGATAGAAAAAGCACTAGTGGGACATGCCACTTTTTAGGACACTCATTAGTTTCATGGTTTTCAAAGAAACAAAATTCTGTAGCATTATCTACAGCTGAAGTAGAATACATAGTAGCTGGAAGCTGTTGTGCTCAAATTTTATACATGAAACAACAATTAAGGACTTCAAAATTCAATACCAAACAATCCCCATAAAATGCGATAATACAAGTGCGATAAATATTTCAAAGAATCCGGTATCACATTCAAGAACTAAACATATTGATATACGTCATCACTTTTTAAGAGATAATGTAGACAAGAAAGAAATAGTTCTTGAATTTGTAAATACTCATGCTCAATTAGCTGATATATTTACCAAACCATTAGCTGAGGATCAATTTATATTTATTCGAAGAGAATTAGGCATGTTACATATAAAAGAAGTTAATTAAAAAAGGGAAGAAACTGAGTTTGGTCAGGACAAACGACTGCCAGGGAGCTGACAGACGACTAGCAGGCTACTGTTTGTGTAAAAGACAGTAAACAGACGACTGCCAGTGAGCTCACAGTCGACTGGCAGGCTACTATCTGTGGACAGACGACTTTCCAATTAGAGACAAACGACTGTCTCGCGGAGGGTTATGTATTTTTCACTTAAAAACATGATTTTTAAACCCTACAGACAACTGACCATTCGTCTTCCTTCCTCTAAAACATTTTCCCTTCTCTTTCCTTTCAGTTCTTTCTCTCCCAAGCTTCACAAAACGATTATCCATCATACCCTACTTCATACAAATCTAGGGTTTCTACTTATCAAAATGGTTCATACCAAAACTATGGGAAAGAAGGACAAAGCTTCTTCATCTTCTTCAAAGCCTACAAGCAACGATGACATAGAAAAATGGATGGTCTCTTCACACGTGAAATTGTTGCATCAGAATCACCTATCTGCTATTGAACCTATGGTCTGTAAGATTTTAGATGTTACTTTCTTTGAAGAAAATTTTCCTGATATTAGAAATGTTCAAAGCTATAGGATGGGAGAAGTTTATCCTTCATCAAGTAAAAGGGTATTATCCAGATCAGATTAAGATTTTTTACTCTAACTTGGTTAAGAAGGAAGATGGCATTACTTCTGAAATTTATGGTCAAAGGATTACACTTACCCCACACTCATTACGCAAAATTCTTCATATCAAGCATGGGAATTTTGAGTGTACGTGAGTTGAGAAGCATTGGACCATGGAATAAGGATTTACACCACAAGAATTTCTGCCTCTTATGATGAATGATGCACCTGTGTATTTTGGACATCCTCCACCATACAAGCAGCTTAATCTTCAGGCACAAAGTCTGCATAAGATCATTGCATACAACATAATTTCGAGGTCTGAATCCTCTGATCACGTTTCATATTTTGATTGTTTTGTTATGTGGTGCTTACTCAAAGGGAAGAAACTAGGCTTATCCAGTATCATACTAAAGTGGATGGTAATGAAGCTTGAATCACCTAGAATTGGGTTTCTATACAGTGGTATTCTTTCCTTAATCTTTGCCCATTTCAATTCCTCTCTCCAGCTTCAAAAATAGTAAAAAGAACTCATTATCATGTTTTCTCATCTACTACATTGAAACAAATGGGTTACAAAAAGTATACCAAGGGTTGGATGTTCCGAGGCAATAGACCGACAAGACCTGCACCTGAGGCAAGGAGTCCAGCTCCTGAAGAAGCTGATATACCACCTTGGTTTGTTCCATTTTATCAGAATTATACTAGCTTCAATTCCAAAATGAGAGAAAACTTTTCTTCTCTTCAAGATAAACTCTCCACCATTGATGACAAGTATACCTCATTAGACACTCGAATTGCTAAGATAGAACATCATGTCACTAACCATGACACTGATTCAGATAATGAGGATAGTAAAAATTCTGATGAGGAAGAAGTTGAATCTGAAGAAGGTGAAGGAGAAGAAGAAGAAAAAGAAGCAAAAGAAGATGCAGGAGATGATAAAGTAGAAACTGAAGAAGACAGTGACACTAATTCTGACATATAGACTTATGTTGGTGTTTTTGCTCTTTTGTATGCTTATATTCTGGATGTATTTTGTTTTTTTTGTACAAAAAGGGAAAATGTGTAAGCTAAATACTATGAGTCTTTATATGTATTCTAACTTTGAAACTCTGAACTTTTGCAATGTTTTGTTATCATTTTGAAGTATTATAAGTTCTAATATTAATGATAATTTTGAAAACTTTGCAAGTTCTAATTTGAGTATGCTGATTGACAGGGGGAGTATTATGAGTTATCACTTGAGCATAATTCTTAATCAATTGATGTTAATACATTAATACTGGTGTCACACATACTCAAATTGATATTTGCCCTTGATCATTATATACTCAAATTATATTTTTTGATTGATGTCTAAGGGGGAGAAGTGTTTAGTAAAAATTTTTCTTGAACTTGAAATGAGCATGAATGATATTGATGAAATTTTTATTGATGAAATGAGCATGAGTGATATTGATGAAATTTTTATTGATTCTAATGAATTTTTTTTTAAGATGAAGCTTATTGAAAGGGGGAGTCTTTTTAAAGAACACTCAAAATTTTTTGCTTCTTGTTTGTCATCATAAAAAAAAGGGGGGGGGGGGAGATTGTTGGCCTTACAAGGTTTAATACTTCATTTTGATGCTAACAAACAAGTAGGATTTAACATGCTTCAGTTGAGTGTGTGTTTTCTCAGGAATCCATATTGAAGGTACTCATATAGCATGAATCAAAGTCTAATAGTATGGATCAAAGTCTGAAGAACATAAAAGCATGATGATTAAAGAAGATCAACATGAGAGCTCAAAGTTCAGATTATTCTGAGAGATCAGAGATTAGCAACAAAGAAAGTTCAGAGCAAGGAAGAATTTTTGAGAACGTAGGACAAGTCTTTGTAAGTACTTTAAGTTTATTCAAGTATGAAGTTTTCATTTGAAGCTCATTAGGCAAAAAGACTTAGAAACCTTAAGATAATACCTTGGAACATGTTTTCAAAGTTAAAACAAATTATATTCCAAGTAACAATGAGAGAGAAATCAAAAAGTGACTAGAAAAGAAAATCATTTAGTTGACAGACGACTATGTATTAATAGATAGACGACTGACTAAATTAATAAGGCTTAACATTGAAACAAAGAAGTATGACATACGACTGTCAAGGCTCCCACGGACAA
Organism: Malania oleifera; assembly: GCF_029873635.1. Taxonomy (NCBI): domain Eukaryota; kingdom Viridiplantae; phylum Streptophyta; class Magnoliopsida; order Santalales; family Ximeniaceae; genus Malania; species Malania oleifera. The sequence continues at coordinate 42,623,899 of NC_080421.1, read as the reverse complement.
CTGTTAGTGAAAAGTGAGAAGTCTGTGAAAGTTTCACCAAACGACTGTCCACCTTATATGTTACTGAAAGGCTCAAAATTACACATGGATAGACAACTGTCATCATATGGACAGACGACTGTCACCTTATATTCTGATGACAGACGACTACCACTCAAAGGACAGACGACTACCACCTTTCTGCCTATGATTCTTACCGTTATATTAAATGGACAGACGACTGTTAGGACTTCACAGTCGTCTGCCTCGCAGCAATTTTCTATTTTCCAACGGATCTAATTTTTGAAATTCAAATATTTGGAAACTCAAATAAGTTTAATATATGGAAACAAGTCTGAGTATCCTTTGGGGAACAAGCAAAGAGGTTTTATACATCTATAAATACCCCTAAAGACACATTGATTTAATAATTAAGAACTCAAAATCTTCTGTCATTCTCTCTCTTACTCTAAAATTCTGAAAGTGCTTCACATTGCTCTCATCCTTGCTCAAAATTAAGAGAAGTTCTTGCTGAATTTCACTGTGTTTGATCATTGAGTTGTTGATTCTTTCATTGAATGATACCCACGGTGATAAATTTCTAAGAGCTTCATTCTAAAATTCATATTATGAATTTACTGAAGTGCATTAGTGTTATAAACTTATACTAATCAGCTCATTGAGGAGCAAGTTCTTGTACGTATTGTTTTTCTATCTTTGTAATTGGGCTTGTTGACGATTTGAGTAGTTGAATCGTTGGACCAAACAAGGGGAGATTGTTTGGAGAAGGCAGGCTCTAGTCTTACCCAAGGAGTGCTTGTAATTGGTTTTGTTCCGACTAATAAAGGAACGGTAATAGTGAATCCTTTGGCGGTTTGGCCAAGGGCGAGGACGTAGGTTGTGTTGAAGTCGAACCTCGTAAAATTTCTTGTGTTCTTCTTTCTCTACTCTACTCTTTATTTTTCAAGAATATAATCTGCATGGCTGCTTTAAATTTAAATATTGAATGTTTAGTTGTTAAATAGACCAGAAGGTAATTCATTTTTGATAAATCAGCATTGATTGCGGAAACCGAAAGGGACTATGTTGGTTGATTATCCTTGACCTATTAATCTGAAAATTTATTTAAAAACTGAACATTGGGAAGAAAAATAATTATGATACGGGGCTTAAACTGAGTGCAGCAAATTTTCACATATATTGTTACTTAAATTGAGAATTTGATCTTGTCGTGATTGATTGTTATTGTTTTTAAGATTTGCAACTTAAAAGATTTCCCCCCTCTTGGGAAGCTATTCCTAATTTCAATTGGTATCAGAGCCCAGTTATAGCAAAACCTAACAAGTAGCCATATAAAGATCTAAATGGCACAAATAGGAGTAGCTCCCTTTGGTGAGGGTCAATCCTAAACTAGGCCACCTATTTTTTTTGTAATAAATTACACCTTCTGGAAGCAACGAATGAGAATCTATCTTCAAACAATGGACTAGAAGACATGGAACGTTGTAACAAATGGAAATCTAATCTCCACTAAACTAGTTGATGGAAAAAAGGTACCTAAAGAAAATAAAGAACTAAACGATTCAGATTATAAAATGTTGCAAATTAACTCAAGTGCAATAAATGCATTATATTGTGCACTTGATGCAAATAAATTCAATAGAGTAATGGCATGTAAAACAGTCAAAGAGATTTGGGATAAATTGGAAGTAACTTATGAAGGCACGATAGATGTTAGGGAAAGTAGAATCGATATGTTAACCAGTGAATATGAAGCTTTTAGGATGAACTCCGATAAAAGTATAACAAGCATGTACACTAGGTTCACTCATATCATAAACTCATTAAGTGCCTTAGGAAAAACTTATTCCACCCATAAGATGATCCATAAAATTCTAAGAGCACTTCCACCTATTTGGGAACCAAAAGCCACAGCCATTACGGAAGGAAGAGATCTTAAAACAACTTCCTTAGATGAACTCATAAGATCTCTTCTAACCTATGAAATGATGTTGAAAGAAAGAAGCACTGAAAACAAAAATAAGAAGTCTATAACTCTAAAAGCTTTGAAAGAATATTCAAGTGAGGAAGATAACGAATCTAGTGAATTAGAAGATAAGGAATTAGCACTCATAACTAAAAGACTTGGAAAATTCTTAAGGAGAAACAAAAAATTCACTAGAAAATTTAATGGATCAAAAGCTGAAAAAGGAGAAAGTAATAAAAAAGAATACAAAAAAAAAAAATGATCCTCCCACTTGCTATCATTGTAAAAAGGTCAGGCACATCAAACCAGAATGCCCACAACTCAAGAAGGACAAGAAGAAAAAGAAGTTTGCAATGAAGGCAACTTGGGATGACACTAGTTCGAGTGAATCGGAAAGTGAACCAAGTGATTAAGAAATAGCAAACATGTGCTTCATGGTGCATAACGAAGAGGTAAACTCTTATTATTCCCTCTCTGAAGATTCGTGTAATGAATCTTGTAGTAATTCGTGTGAAAGTATGTCCTCTTACAAAGAACTTCAAAATGAATTACTCTTTCTACATAACAAGTTTATTAAAGTCTCAAAAAGGAACATTAGCTTGAAACAACAAAACGAGGCACTTAAAAATCAACTTGAATCTGCAAAACTTGTTGAAAAAGAAAAAGACTTAAAAATTGAAGAATTTGAGAAGAAAATAGATAATTTATCTCAAAAACTAGCTAAGTCTCAAGAGAATGAAGATAGCAAGAAAATGCAAGAAATGAATGATCTCAAAAACCAAATTCTAGAGAAAGAAAATGTCATCTACAACTTTACCAGAGGTAAGGATAATTTTGAAAAGATGGTAGGACAACAAAGGATGGCAAACAACAAAGAAGGAATTGGATATAATGGGGCCTCAAACAAAAGAAAGAAAAGCTTGTATATGGGATATTTTGTAAATCAATCTAAATATTATGCAAGTACTTCATCAACAAATATTCATGAGCACACCACTTGCCACATGTGCAAAAAGAAAGGACACATAATGTTTAATTGTCCACTTAAGAAAAAGTATACAAAAGTAAAAGATGAGTGGAAGATAAATGCTAAAAATAGACAAAATTTAAAGAAAATTAAGAAGGTTTGGGTTCCAAAAGTAACAACTTGAATCATTTCTTGTAGATTTTCTTTAGGACCCCTCCGTCTAAGGATAAATGGTACTTGGACAACAGATGTTCAAGGCATATGATGGGAGATAATTCTAAGTTCACCTCTCTCACTCCAAAGGATGGAGGATTTATAACCTTCGGTGACAATGCAAAAGGCAAGATCATCGGAATAGGTAAAATAGGTAAAGACTCTTCATTTTCTATAGATGATGTCTTGTTAGTAGATGGCCTAAAGCATAATTTACTAAGTATTAGTCAACTTAGCGACAAAGGATGTGAAATAATGTTTAAGAGAGATAAATTCATAATACGAGATTCTAAGAATCAAAAAACATTATTCACTGCACTTAGAATGAATAATGTTTATTGCATAAATTTTGATAGTTTAATTTCTCAAGACATAACTTGCCTAGCAGCCATGAATGAAAATAGTTGGCTTTGGCATAGGAGGTTAGGACATGCTAGCATGGATCTTATATCCAAGCTCTCTAAAAGGAATTTAGTTAAAGGCTTGCCTAAAAAAAAAAAATTTCAAAGATAAAGTGTGTGATGCTTGTCAATTAGGAAAACAAACCAAGAAAAGTTTCAGAAAGAATAAACATATATCAACTAGTAGACCCCTAGAACTCAAACACTTAGACTTGTTTGGTCCTACTAGAACCCAAAGTTTAGGAGGAAAACAATATGCTTTTGTAATTGTTGATGATTACTCAAGATACACATGGGTGTTGTTCCTAGCTAACAAAGAAGAAGCTTGCAACTCATTAATCACTTTATGTAAGAAGCTTCAAAATGAGAAAGGGTATTATGTCTCAAATATTAGAAGTGACCAATGAAGAGAATTTAAGAATCAAAATGTTGAAAATTTTTGTAATGAATATGGTATAAATCACAACTTTTCGACACTTAGAAACCCCACAACAAAATGGAGTTATGGAAAGGAAAAATAGAACCCTCCAAGAAATGGCAAGGACCATGCTTAATGAAAATGACCTACCCAAATATTTTTGGGCCGAAGCTATAAATACAGCTAGTTATATAATTAATAGGGTCTCCATTAAATCAAACCTAAACAAAACACCCTATTAATTGTGGAAAGGAAGAAGGCCTAACATAAAGTACTTTCATGCTTTTGGATGTAAGAGTTTCATCTTAAATAATAAAGACAACTTAGGAAAATTTGATGCTAAATCAGATGAAGGCATTTTCCTAGGGTACTCCACAAATAGTAAATCCTATAGAGTCTACAACAAAAGAACTCTAACCATAGTTGAATCGATTCACGTAGACTTTGATGAATCTAGCCCTCTTTCAAGAAAGGTTAAAAAAGAAGAAAAATATGATGTATTCAAAAAGGAGGATGAGATAGAAATCAAGGAGGAAAATGAAATAATCAAAGAAAATTCAAAAGATGAACTCATAGAAAATATGGAATTTCCAAAAGAATGGAAATATAAGAAAGATCACCCTCAAGAACAAATTATAGGTGAACCATCTAGAGGTGTGACTACTAGATCTTCACTAAAGAACCTTTGCAATCATTATGCATTCCTATCCCAAAATGAACCTAAAAATATTGAAGAAGCCCTTAAGGATGAATCTTGGATAGTTGCAATGCAAGAAGAATTAAACCAATTTGAAAGAAGTCAAGTATGGAAATTAGTACCCAAATCGGAAAATCATTCGATCATAGGAACTAAATGGGTATTTAGAAATAAAAAGGATGAAAATGGTATAATCACTGGAAACAATGCTAGACTTGTAGCGAAGGGGTACAATCAAGAAGAAGGAATAGATTATGATGAAACCTTTGCCCCCGTAGCTAGAATAGAAGCTATTAGAATGTTGTTAGCTTATGCTTCCTACAAAGAATTTAAGTTATATCAAATGGATGTCAGTGCATTCTTGAATGGGTATATTAATAAAGAGGTATATGTTGAACAACCCCCTGGTTTTGAGGATATTGAAAATCCTAACCATGTATTTAGACTAACTAAGGCTTTGTATGGACTTAAACAGGCTCCTAGGGCTTGGTATGAAAGACTTAGTGGATTTCTAATTGAGAAGGGATTTTTAAGAGGAAAAATTGATAGCACCTTATTCATTAAAAATAAGGAAAATAATATACTTTTAGTTCAAATCTACGTAGATGATATAATATTTGGTGCTGCAAATGAACATCTATGTAAAGAATTTACAAAATGTATACAAGGAGAATTTGAAATGAGCTTGATAGGGGAATTAAACTATTTTCTTGGACTGCAAATTAAACAAGCACAAAATGGGACTTTTATAAGTCAAATAAAATATATAAAAGATATGATACGAAAATTTGGTATGGAAAATAGTAAACCCATAGGCACACCTTTGAGTAGCTCCATCAGCCTAGACAAAGACGAAAAGGGAAAATCCATAGACACAAAGCACTATAGAGGCATGATTGGAAGTCTATTATATCTAATAGCCTATAGACCCAATATAATGTTTAGTGTGTGTATGTGTGCACATTTTCAATCAACACTTAAGAAATCACACCAAATTGCTGTTAAAAGAATCCTAAGATACTTAATAGGCACAATGGACTTAGGACTATAATATCCTAAAGACACCGATTTTAAAATGATCAATTATTCAGATGCAGATTATGCCGGTTGTAAGATAGATAGAAAAAGTACAAGTGGCACATGCCACTTCTTAGGAAGATCTTTAGTTTCTTGGTTTTCTAAGAAACAAAATTCTATGGCTTTGTCAACTGCTAAGGCCGAATATGTAACAGTTGGTAGTTGTTATGCACAAACTCTTTACATAAAACAACAATTAAGAGATTTCAATTTAAACTACAAAATTGTACCAATTAAGTGTAATAACACGAGTGCGATTAACATATCTAAATATCCTATTTCACACTCAAGAACAAAGCACATTGACAAAAGACACCACTTCCTAAGAGATCATGTTAAAAAGGAAGACATAAATCTGGAATTTATCAATACAAATGACCAATGGGCTGATGTCTTTACTAAACCACTCTCAGAAGATAGATTTATAACCATAAGAAGAGAACTTGGTCTACTACATAGTAGAGAAGTAAATTAAAAGGAACCATACTTAAAGAAATATCTACAAATCTCTAGGGTCACCTAGGGTTTGTCTCTTTTAAGTGATCAAAATTTGTTTTGGCATGTACTTTGATGTGTTGTATAATTCAACACTGAGTTTGAATTGCTTTCCTTGTCTCTTAGGCTCATGATATGTGATATGCAGCATGCTAAATGTGGATGTTTGAAAAAATTGGTATCTTAAAATTGGTACTTTTGAAAATCTAAGCATCAAAATTACTAAGTTGAGCACCATATGCGTGATTGAAAATTCAAAAATGTCACAACACATATGAAATAAGAATGCCCAATTTGAAATATGATGTTGAATCTTGGCATGATTGGGGAGTGTGTGGTCATATGTACATTTTAATGTTTACCCTTTTTGATTGATGTCAAAAGGGGGAGTAGTATCTGAGCAAAATTTTGGCATGATTGTGACCTTAATGGGAATGATAAAGATTAAATTGATTGAAAGCATGATAAAGCATGATATTGATAGCATGATATTGAAACTTGAGCATGTTGAGTATGATTAGAATGAAAATTTTGAGCAATGAGAAAATTGAGCAATGAGCATGATTGGACTTGAATCTACAAATCGTTAAAGAAATGCTTATCGTAAGAGGGAGTAAAATAAAGCAAGTTGTAAGGGGGAGATTTTTTACGCTTATTCATATTTTTTGCTCCTCATTTGTCATCATCAAAAAGGGGGAGATTGTTGACCTAATTGGACTTTTCAATCCTGTTTTGATGATAACAAAATGAAGGATGCTTTAACATATGATGTTAAGTGATGTGTATTAGGTAAAAGAACTCTCAAGGTTGATAGGTTGAAGCTCAATGTTAATCTAGTGAAAGCTCCTTAGAATATTGAAGGCAATGAATGACAAATGAAGAAGTTTAAGGGCAAGCAAACCCAAAGTCAAAAATGAACCTCAAAAGGATGAAGGATTTAAAAAGACCATAATTAGAAGAATTGTTGTAAGTACTTCAAAACCAAATGTCATTTAGATATGTGAAACTCTTATAAAAACAAAAGAAACTAAGAAACACTTTGTTTTAAAGAGCTTAAAACATGTTTTTGAAATCAAAGTAACAAAGGCCTTAAAGGAAGGAAAGTTTTTAAAATAAAAAGAGAGTTTCTGATAAGCTATGCACCTGACAGACGACTGTCTGCCTATGGACAGACGACTGGCAAGTTAAAGGGTTTAATCAAAGTGTTCCGAGTTTAAAATTTAACTATGATAGACGACTGCCTATGTTCTGGCAGATGACTGCCAGTATTCTGGGTTTAAATTTTAACTATGACAGACGACAGCCATGTCGTGGCAGACGACTGCCACACAGAGCAGATTTCAGATCTCAACAAGAAGCTTCTTTTAAAATTTTGAATTTCAAATTTTAGTCAATAATTTTAATGTTTTTTCAAAGTTTACCTAATTTGATGTGGATGTTGATCTTTCAAAATTTTGAATTTCAAATTCAGTCAACAATTTTAATGTTCTTTCAAAGTTTACCTAATTTGATGTGGATGTTGATCTTTCAAAATTTTGAATTTCAAATTTAGTCAACAATTTTAATATTCTTTCAAAGTTTACCTAATTTGATGTGGATGTTGATCTTTCAAAATTTTGAATTTCAAAATTTAACCAACAATTTAATGTTTTTTCAAAATTTACCAAATTTGATGTGGATGTTGATCTTTCCAAATTTTGAATTTCAAAATTTAGTCAACAATTTAATGTTTTTTCAAAGTTTACCTAATTTGATGTGGATGTTGATCTTTCAAAATTTTGAATTTCAAAATTTAATCAACAAATTAATGTTTTTTCAAAGTTTACCTAATTTGATGTGGACGTTGATCTTTTAAATTGCCTATAAATACCTCTTTGGGTAATGAAAAAACAAGATAGAGAAAACACAAGAAAAGAGAGAAATCTAACAAAATTTGAAATTCATCTTGTGCTGAATTTCTCCTAAAGTTCTTCTTTGCTCACATCTTTTTCTGGAGAGGAATTCTACAATTTTGGTAGATTGAAAATATCAAAGCTTGGTTCCGGGTTACAATTCCATTTCTCTTTTAAACGAACCATTGGTGACTTCTAAAAACTTTAGAACTTCATATATTCTATTTTGCTTTGGTTTTTTGAAGTACAATTTACATCTCAATTTATACAACTTGCTCTAAATTTTGAGAGTATTTTTTGTACGTAGAATTTATATTATATTCTTGTAGATTGTGACGATTCCGGGTTTACTGGATCGTTGGCTAGGCGAGGGATTATCACTTAGAGAGGTGCTACTCTAGCCTTCTGAAGGAGTGTGTAAAGGTATTGTTCCACTCGGTAAAGGAACAGGTTTAGTGAATCCTTTGGTGGTTTTGCCAAAGGCGAGGACGTAAGCTATGTTAAGGCCGAACCTCATAAAATCCTGTGTCTCACTCTCTTTTCTTTACTCTTTATTTTCAGCATATTTATATTACGTGGATGGTTTAAATTTGAAATCATATACACTATGTATATTTGGAAATCAAACAAACTTAAAGTTTAATTTTGATTTTGGTTGCGGAAACCGAAAGGGAGTTCGTTGGTTAAACTATACTTTGCAGAAACCATACAGGAGTACGTTACTTGGTTAAAACACCCAAAGAAAATTAACTAAGAGTTTACTTGAATTCTGAATTTTGGGAAGAGTGTGGATGTGTGGTTGTAAATCATATAAAAGAAGCAAATTTATTTTAACAAGCATATCATTCAACTGCAGGGCTTGATTCATATTTATAAGGCATACATAAACAAACAACCATCCTAATTTCTTACTACTATATATCTTAATTTTGGTTTGGTTGTTTGCTTCAAATTGTGTTTGATTAGTTTGGATAGTGTGGTTGAGTGAAAGGTTATTTGGTGATTTTGTTGTTTAAGTGCTCGTGTTGTTGATTATACAAAAGAAACCAAGTTATTGTGTGTTTGACAAATTAAACAAACAAGTAAAAGAATTGGTTAAACAATAAAAGAAGTTAAGTATTCTTAAAAGGAATTAAAAATAAAGTTTTTAAATTCCCAATTCAGCCCCCCTCTTGGGAAGCTATCCTAATTTCAAGCTTAAATGACCATAGGAATCCGAATGACCTTAGGGCACCCTTCGATCGAATTTTGGTCAACTGACGTCAGATTTTAGGGGTTAACTCACAAAGACCATAGATTGTCTTTAGGACCCTAAATATTGCATAAAAATGTCCCTCATAGTCTTTAAAATAAAATCATATAAATAGGGACAATTTAATAAAGGGAAAAGGACTAAAGTGCCTAAGGATGGCATATTCAGTTAACCGAACTCAATTACACTGAGATCTTTAGTCTACTGAACCCCCACTAGATCAACATGTTGACGGCTCAGTTGACCAACCAGAAACATATAGGCAAGCCCTGGTTGACCGAACCTCCCCGGGTCAACAAGTTGACCACTTGGTCGACCGATGAGAAAATGAACTCCAACGCTCTAGTTGACTGAACATCCTCAGGAGAAGCCCCAACCGCCCAGTCGACTGAACTTCCTAGTTCAAATTGACCCAATCGACCGAACCGCGTGGAATTGGAAAATCGTCTTTGAACCCCTTAAGTACGGTCGACCATCTTCCTAGTTCAAAATACTCTTGGTCAACCGAATCCAGCCACTCGGTCAATCAAACCTTAAGTTCGATCGACCAGCGCTCTTGGGTTGGCGAGAATTATCGAGGTTAAAAACGCTGTTAAATTTGATTATCCTCACTTAAGCTTTTTTCAAAATGACCAATATGTTCCCAACGGCTATAATTCTTCCCATTTCTATATATAGCCTTTCATTTGCAAAATTAAGGGGTGATTAGGGTTTTAGATTAGCAAAAAAAATTTTGAAAATTTTATTGGCCAAAATCTTCCCTACTTCCACATTCTTCATACTCAAGGCCATATACTCTTCCATTGATCATTCTATTGCAAAATCCTTTTGAGAAAGAGTATCTTGAGTTATTCCATATAGTTCCTACGTGTTTATACTCTCATATAAGTGTATTGATTTTTTATTTTAGTGAGGGTAAGCCTAGAGGTCTTCCTAGTGATTTAATTCATAATTTCATTTGTGGGCAACATTCTTAATCTTGTGAGTATTTGCATTCTCATTGCAAGACTCAAAAGTTTGTCTTATGTTGTGAAGAAAAATATTTTTGACAAAGCTTATTTTTCAAAAAATATCTCTTGTGGTTGAACTTTTGAAAATCTTGTTTGAGATATTTGATTGAGCTATTGAAATCTTTTAAACTATATTTGTGGTTGATTATTATATGTATAGTGTTTCAAAGATAGATTGCCAACACATACACTCTCACACTTTGATTGTATATTGACATAATACAGAGAGTAGATACACATATCTACACTGAGCTTATAGTTCTTATTGTGTTTGAGGTGCATTGATTATTACTTGTGCATAACGGTACAAATCTTCTTATATTAGAAGCATATTTGGTTATACATAAAAATTTGTATTTTATTATTATATTCCAAGCAAGGACTTGAAGAGGGAGACTAGCCCTGGTAAATAGTCCCAATTGGCTTAAATTTGGTTAGGAAAGTTAGGTGCACCATCCTGGTAAGGTGTAGGTTAAGGTCAGCCCTGTTAATTGACCTGGTTATAACCGGTGGTGCTCTACCCCTTAAGTGAGTCATTAGTGGAATCCTCGGGCTTGCGAGCTAGAGGTGGGGACATAGGCAATATTGGTCGAACCCCGATAACATATTGTGCGTGCATTTTATTTTTTCGTAATTTATTTGTCGCACGTGTATATTATATTGTGAATATCGTGCATGATTTAATTTCGACACGTTTTATTTATCTGCCCATTTGGAACTGTATAGACACATCCTAGGTTGTGAATGTACTGTTGTTAGATTAGCTAAACCTAGGAATAAATTTTAAAATTCCAATTCACCCCTCCCCCCTCTTGGGAATACACCAAAGCTAATAGCGTATATGAATATGAAATGACTTCTATTGTTAAGATTATGTATGTGTGTATGATGTATACCCAGTACCCACTTGTGGGTCGGGTTATGTACTTTGGTATTAGTGGTTGACGTGGCTGATATGTGTGGATATATTTATTGAAAAAAAATTATGTATGAAAATTGGGGCTTCATAGTTTGTTATCAAAGCCTAGGTTTGCTAGGTTTTGCAGACATTAGTAAATAGCGAAATGCAATACTAGAGTTTAGGAATGGATAATGATGAGATATGGGTCAATTGTTGTTAGAGAATGAGGTTAGAATTTAGGGTTCTATCTTGCGACTTGGAAGTAGGAGTTCCATGGTTGTTTCTATGTTTTTCCTGGGGTGACGACTTCTGGAAAACCATAGATACTATCGCTAGATCATGTTTCTGTTTGGTAGGATTGAATCTTAAATGGGGATAGAGAAATGTGTAAAGTGGAATATTTTGTGGATTTTGGTATGTTGGGTGTGATGGTGAGTTATGATAATAGCGTTCTAAAGTGATTTTATATCCTTTGCAGGATGGATCCAAGGAGTAGTAGTGCATAGGCTGGAGGGGATGATGCAGGCTCATCTAGTATAGGAGGAGGAGACCTAGATGTTGTAATACGTAGTGTCACCCAACAGGTGATGGCTGAGATGGCTAAAGGTTTAGGGGAGCGAGCTGCACGATTGAGCAGTTCACGCTGATGAAACCCCCGTCATTTTCTAGAGGAGTTGACTCACTGGTAACCGAGAACTAGCTTCAGGACATAGAGGATATGCTAGCAGTGTTGCCATGTACAGATGAGTAGAAAGTTTTATTTGTAACATTCAAGTTAACAGGGGAGGCAAAGCGCTAGTGGAGATCAACGAGACTGTTGGAGGAGCAAATACCAGACCCTGTGGCAGTGATGTGGAGCCACTTCAAGGAGATGTTTTTTGAAAGGTACTTTCCCACTATTGTTACGAGTGCAAAGGCGGTGGAGTTTGTGCATTTCACGCAGGGATTGATGACAGTACAGTAGTATGCTTCAAGGTTTGTCAAGCTGTCTTGGTTTACTTCGTATTTGGTACCTGATGAGGAGAAACATGTGAGGAAATTTGAGGAAGGTCTAAGGTAGAATCTATTTGAGTAGGTTATAGGTTTTCAAGCTCAGACATTTGCAGAGGTAGTAGATAGAGCTATCATGATTGTGGGTGGCCTTCAGAGAGGCACCGCAGCGCAGAGTGAGGAGAAGATGCATGTGTCTTTAGATGCTTAGATAGGGTCCAGTTGAGGGTCCTAGAGGACGCAGGATAGTAGAGGTGGATGGAGACATGTAGTGAGAGATCGAGTTGTGCAGGGTGGTTAGGTGCCCCCTCCTTGTCCTAAATGTTATAAAAGACACTCGGATGAATGTTGGCTCTGGGATACGATCTGCTATCGATGTTATTAGCCAGGACATATGGCAAGGTATTGTCATGCACCGCCGGTGATAGTGTCTGCTCTGAGACCATACAAAGGAGGTCATTAGGCACCTTGTGGTTGACAGCAGAGGAATATTGCCCCAACTCGAGTCTACGCATTGACACCGGGGGATGCAAAGGCTGCAGAAGATGTGGTGACATGTATAGTTTCAATACTATCATTTACAGCTACTGCTTTATTTGATTCAAGGGCAATGCATTCTTTTATCGCCTGGGAGTATGTTAAATTTTATGGGTTAGAAACACAGCAGTTGGGTGTCAGTTTGTCAGTGACTACGCCAATAAGGGTTGTGGGGATATGTGATAAAGTACTTAGCAATTGTCCATTGTGTATTCAGGGGAGGATTTTAATGGATGATCTAGTTGTCTTGGATATGCATGGATTCAAGGTGATATTGGGTATGGACTGGCTAGCCGCTCACTATACCAGTATAGATTGTCATCAAAGGGAGGTTGTGTTCAGACCTCCAAGGGGACAAGAGTATCGGTTTGTGGGGTCTTGTGTGCATACCCCACCACAGTTATTATCCATCATTCAGATGAGGCGATTGCAGTTAGATGGTTGTCAGGGCTTTGTGGCCTGTGTAAAGGCGGTACCAGAGGGTGAGTTGAGGATGGAGGATATCTCGATAGTAAGGCATTTTCCAGATGTTTTTTCTTTAGGATTTTCCAAGACTACCTCCTGATCATGAGGTAGAGTTTTCTATTGATCTAGTACTGAGGACAGTGCTAATATCGAAAGCGTCATATAGAATGGCATCGGTAGAACTAAAAGAATTGAAGGATCAATTGCCAGAGTTGTTCGATAGGGGATTTATTTGACCCAGCATGTTGCCCTAGGGAGCCCCAGTATTATTTGTAAAAAAGAAAGATGGATCAATGAGAATATGCATCGACTACCGTGAAATTAACAAAGTGGTTATCAAGAATAAGTACTCGCTTCCCCACATCGATGATTTGTTTGATCAGCTATAGGGGACACAGGTTTTCTCGAAGATAGATTTATGATCTGGGTATCATCAAGTAAAATTCAAAGCAGAGGATGTTTCTAAGACGGCATTCAGGACTTGGTATGGCCATTACGAATTCTTGGTTATGCCATTTGGGTTAACAAATGCTCCTACAATGTTTATGGATTTGATGAACAAGGTATTTCATCAATATCTGGATCAATTCATGGTGGCATTAATTGACGATATACGGGTGTATTCAAAGAGCCCAGAGAAGCATAAGGAACATATGAGGATAGTACTTCAGATACTGAGGGAAAGGAAACTGCTTGCAAAACTTAAGAAGTGCAAATTCTGGCTAGAGTTGTAACGCCCCAACCCAACACGTGGGCCCAGGGTGCTACTTTAGTGACATCTATGTACCTGATACCATATTAGTACACAAGATATGCAGCGGAATAATGAAATATTTTCCATTTTTTATTACCAGAGTCTAAACCATAATACACATTAAGATTCTTCCATTCACATATTACATCCGATAACAGTAAGTCGGCTAAATTGACCCACTCAACCGATAATAGAAGCCTGAAAGCATGCTACATAAACTACTCATATCTGAGTACTTGAAGACACTCACAAAAAGTAACTAAACTAGTCTTCAACCCTTAGAACCTGCTAAACTCTATCTCTAGGATTCCCTGAAAAGATATGTTGTACAACGGGGTGAGACACCTCTCAGTAAGGAAGATTAAGTTAATGATAGTGTGTGGCAGCATGCATTTCAGTGTATACTAGAATCATAACTCTCTCTTTTATTGAACAAAGTATGTATACTTATTTCTCATTTCTCATAACATATATCATTACTGGAAAAATATTACAACATTACATAAATATACAAATATGTATAAAAGATACACCCTAAAACTACTCGCCATGTATAAACCCTTGTGGTCAGGGTTGTGCGGCCCAAAGGCTGGACAAAAACCTAGGGTGATTAAGCCAAGTAAAGTCAACTCCCTGCACACTCCACTGGCAGGCTTCCGCAAGCCCGCTTGTGGGTCTGATTGCCTTACCATTTTTGAGAAGCGTACTACATCTACCGAGATTAATCAGTTAGGACCACCCAACACCACACGCTCGTAGATGTGGGCGTACATGGTCAAATGGTGAAACTTTCTCTCTAGCAATGGTACCGCATTCGCAACACTGGGTTCACAGGTTTCCTAAAGCATATAATGCAATTTAGGTAATTAAAACTATACTTTAACACATTTCATAAAACCCGGGCTCTCGCTGTTTAATACTACTTGGGCCTCTACCCTCTCATAAAGTACAAATTTCAGGCCTCGGCCCCTATGTTACAACTCAACCGTTTAATACAAACCTAGCCTCAAAATAAACTCTGTTATTTTATAAAACTCAAGCTCAACCATTTAATACAAACTCGACCTTAGCACTCTCATAAAGTTTCTGCAATTCCCAAAACAGTTCCAGTATTTCCGCAACAGTTCAGTATTACACAAACATACCCATCCTGGTATTTCCATCACTCTAAAATCATATTCACATGCCACGCAATTTTTTATATTTAAACATAGCCCGTAGGCAACCACAAAAAACTCTGTATAAATGGTTTGTAGGATTAAACCGAACTTTTCACCATTCATTTCTACTCAAAATATCATATCATATATCCTAAGTTTGAAAACAAGCATTTCGAATGTTGGTTTTAAAAAGAACAACTGAAAACATAAATACTCCATTCCATAACCATTTCCATCGGATCAAAAACATTAAAACTCTGCATTAAACATAATCCCCTTACTTGATTTTGAAACAGAAACTGAAACGCTCGAAAACCAAATCCTGACCTTTATCACCAAATCAAAAATCTAATCCACTTGTATTATAGATCTTAGCCCCTTGATCCTCGCAGTAACTTCCAATTGTCGAAACGAGTGATGAGCAGCGAAGAACTGTAGAGAGAGAGAGAGAGAGAGAGAGAGAGAGAGAGAGCTCGCCGGTTCTAGAGAGAGAGAGAGAGAATTTTGGGTTTCTTACCCCTTAAGTAATGAAAATCCTATTTATAGGCCTTTTCACCCAGTCAAATTCGTTGATGACTTGGTCCCTTGACTCACTCGAAAAATGAGCAGCTCGAGAGCTATCCCAAGTATAGGAGTTCTATCGTGTAATATTAAGCCCAAGGGCTAGATCGTCTCCTCAGGGAATGCATTTTAATCTCAGATTTTACGTTTTTCCAATCGAAATTAAAAAGGTATTGAACTCAGTTTAGATTCAGGATTTTCAAAATTGTTTGATTTTACTTTTAACAAATTAAATAGCACGCAAATTAAAGTCCTAAAACTAACATGTATTGAACTAAAGAATAAAAACGGGAAACCCTAACCTACTCAAGGAAACATTAAAGCACGCATTAATTGAGGATGGTAACCTAGAACATGGAATTAAAACACACAGGAATGGAAACTTAACCAAACACACACACGCGCAATAAAAACCAAATCTTTAACATGGACCAAAAATTACGAATCAACATCACAATTTAAGATACGCAAACAATGACAGAACACAATAAAAATGAGAACTTTGGTAAGAATAACCCTAAACTAATCGAGCTTCAATCAAAAATTAAACTTTAAAAGGGTAACTAATTTAATTTCTAAGATAAAGACAAATAGATAAATAAATTAACATTGTAGCAAAAATGAAGACCTAACTAAACATTCCCATAAAAATTCTTACTTTAATAAAGATCCCAAAAGTAATCAAGTCTAAAGAAAACTTTAACAATTTAAAAATACTATCCAAGCAAATAACAATAATAATAATAATAATAATAATAATAATAATAATAATAATAATAAAACAAAAGAAAAACTGAAAGAAAATAAAAGAGAAGAAAAGAAATTAAATAAAAAGATTTTCTAGAGAGAGAGAGAGAGAGAGAGAGAGAGAGAGGCGGCCATGGCAGGGTAGGTTGGCTGTATCCGGGTGGCTGTCTGGAAGGAGTTGCCGCAAGCTAAAGGAGGGCTCGAGGCTACTTCGGGGAGATGTAGTGCTGTAATGGAGGCCGAAGCTAGTGCTGTGGAAGATGGAAGGGCTCTCGGGTCCTGCTAGTATGCTTGGTTTTCTGGTGTTGCTGCAGAGGAGGCTTGGCCATGCGGTGCTGGTCTGTTGGTGGCTGAAGTTCAGCAGTTCTGGGAGGAGAAGCTGCTAGTGCTCCGATGGAAGGAGAGGTAGAGGAGTCGGCGCTGGTGTGCCTGTCTCATGGCTGTGCTGGTATGGCAATAGCAGGGGGGAGCTAGTTCGTGGGTTGGAGAAGACACACGGCTGTTGTGGCTTAGAGAGGTTGCAGAGGGTAGAGCAGAGGGGCAGAGGGAGATTGAGTAGGGAGTAGGGAGCTGGGAGTTGAGAGAATGAAAGGGTAAGAGAAAAAGGGAGAAGAGCAGGGGAAGAAGGAAAAGGTGAGAACAGAGACAGAAGAAAAACAGAGAGAGTTCAAGGAGAGAAGCTAAGGGAAAGAGAGATAACAAAAAGAAGAAGAAGAAGAAGAAGAAGAAGAAGAAGAAGAAGAAGAAGAAGAAGAAGAAGAAGAAGGAGAAGGAGAAGAGGAAGAGAATGAGAGAATGGGGAGCCCTCGGGCTGCCTGCGGGAAAGAAGAAGAAGAGAAAAATATATAGGGAAGGGGGATGCGCTGCCCTAGGATCTGTGAAGCCACAACCTAACTTGTCCAACCCGACCCGAATTGTTATATTTTTTTTTCATTTTTTTTATTCTCTGTTCATCGCAAATCTGACTCTTCTGGAGCCCGTTTCTCAAAAAACTCAAAACACAAAAGTTATATATAATCCTTTCCTCTTTCTCTAGAAATTTGAATCAACTCGATCGGAGCTTGGACAGAAAAGTTATGCATGAAATACGAACAGGTGTTGGTTTTGGTTTCCGAGATTTTTCCTACAACAAAAAATTACCAAAACTTCATAAATAGTGCAATAAAGTTCAAGAATGATGATTTTGGCAATTTATTAAAATATTGGACAATTTTAGACATTTAATTAAAAATATAAACCGTAAAGCCCGGGTTAAGATGCCCAATTACGCAGTTTTGACGTGTAATCACACCCCCCAACTAACATTTTGCTAGTCTCTAGCAAATGACGTGAATGAATCTCAGGGTGGTGTCTACAACTACATACTCCGGTGATCATGAAATCAATGCACATGCTACATAACTATACCACTTCACATACAAGAACATAACTGAATTTCACACAAGCTCGTTTATATTCAATGCACACGACTCCAAAGCACCTCACTCATGCAAGTTTCATCGTTTATATGTGATTTGAGAGCAATATACTCACACGAAGTTAATCAGAGGCACATTCAGAGTTAATGCAATCATATAAGTTTGAGTATAAACAGGTAAACTCTCGAGGTGTGTGTGATGTGTGTGACTCAGTACACCTAGGACGCCAGTGGACACC
The DNA here is from genome assembly GCF_029873635.1 of Malania oleifera. Classification (NCBI taxonomy): domain Eukaryota; kingdom Viridiplantae; phylum Streptophyta; class Magnoliopsida; order Santalales; family Ximeniaceae; genus Malania; species Malania oleifera. Next base: position 42,605,740 of record NC_080421.1, on the reverse strand, counting down.
TACAGAACGGTCACTTTGACTCGGCCTAACTGGTATACCCTCGAGAACACTCAAAGAAAATGGGTTCACTCATCATATGTGAGGAGGAGTGTCGCAATCAAACATCTCACATATTAAAAGGAACAATGCTAAGTATATGGAGTGGACTAGTCTGGAAAGGATCTAGCCTATCTATGAGGTGTCGGGTCCTTCACCCTAGCATCTTCTCACCTACTCGCCATATCCAACTGAGACCACCCTAGATCAACTTACTCATAAACTTGTCGTGAATACATCTGAGGCATTAATCGGTTGAAGAATCTTCATACGTGGAAAATATGTGTCGTATCCTTGTGATATGTATTTGGACCGGCATTGACATCACATTTCATGCGCATGTGTATTGCTTATTCTTTATTTTGCTCATTCTTCATTTTCTGTCTTTTCTTGATCAATTAGGACAATCATAATACTTCTTTTGTAATCTTCATACCATCAATGAGAATTGAGCTCAAATAGGAGTTCATGAATTAAGTCTATCTCTAGGGGTGGCTCAGCCTTCACATTTTGAGTAGGCTACAAGACCTAGGTTTCTATCTCCCCACTAGGTGTCACCTCTAGGCTAGTAAATCAAAACATAGACTAGTGTACAATGGAATCATCCAGAAAAAGAGAATTGAGTTCCATGAACTCTGATTTGATATTAACACTCAAAAGGATGATAAATAGCTCAAGGATATCTCACAAGGTGTCATAGTCGCCACGGGTGCTCTCTCAATGCTCACAGGAAACCCTAAGTGCAATGAATCACGTGAATGTATTTATTTAGCCTCGTGAGATGCATGTAGATATAGGAAATTATATAGCCAAATTAACACGAATGTTCTACCAATCAATTCTTCATAGAGTCATAAAGTCATATAAAGAGAAAACTACGCATGATTGACTCAAGTGTGTCATTCTTAAGTTATACATGAGTATGTAAAAGGGTATGAATCAGTGTTAAGCATGGCATAATGCAGTGTAATTCCTCAGTGCTCCTCCTTTCTTTCTCTCTTTCTTTTTGATTTTTTTTTATTTTTTTATTTTTTGTTTTTATATGAAACCCGGTACGTGTATGTGCACAGTGTCACATGCAAATGCTCATCCCCCCCCAACTAAAGTGGAACATTGTCCTCAATGTGAAAGCATAGGGGAAATAGAAAAGATTGTGCATGCGAAAAGTAAGGCGTACCTGAGTGGCGAAGTAATGGAAAAGAAAAATCGAACTATGATAAAATGAACCTGAAAACTAACTAAAAATAAAATAAGATAAAATAAAAGGAAAAGAAGGAAAAGAAAAACATCACAATTGTCCGGCGGAGGCTCAGGAGAAATTTCGTCTGGTGGCCGCAGGTCTATAAATTGCATCGGTTAGTCTCCAAATTTGAGCCTCCAAAATCGATTAGTCTTCAAACCTGCACGAAAATTAACCTCAAATGAATTAATGCTCGTTAATATACCAAACAATACGTGTGCAGGTCGACCCTTATGTGTGGACAAGAAAGGATCTTTATTCAACATCGTGTCTAGGAAATGTGCTTCTTTACGAACTAACATGTGATGGGAAGTTATTGGAGCAATTACCTGTAGTTCTTCAGAAGCATTAACATTAAAGGTTTTACCTAGTTCTTTGAAAATTAGGCTCTCACCAGTTTGGTCACCCTCTTTATCGGGTGTACAAATCATCGTACCACTGCAAGCGTCTACTTCCATATTAGGCTCCTTGACATCTGATTTAGGTGGAAATGACGATTCCACGGTTTCTAAGCTCGGAGTATGAGGTACCACAGGTTGGTACTCCGTATGAGTATCAGTCTCCTCATCAACTAACTGCTCTGCTTTTGGCCCCGTTTCCTCTGATTTTTCTTTGACCTCTTTTGATTCAGCCGTGACTTTTAGTACTGGGACAAGTGGTTGTCCGACGATGAGCATCTTAGGTTGGGGAAATTCTTTCTCGCTTCTCAAGTAGTGGTGGTCTCTGCTGTCTCAAGAGAAACATCGTATATTTGTTGGTGTGGCTGCTGGTACTCTTGAGAACTAGGCTGAGGTTCCACGAGCAATTCTTCATTTTCTAAGACGTCCAACTATGTGCTTATTGCATTAATGGTATCCCGCAATTCATTATTATGATCGACTTGAGTTTGCATGAACTGCTGGAGCATGTTCGCCATCTGTGTTATGCTATCCTCGAAAAGGTCTGATGGCGTACAGCTTGGCGGGATCTGTTGTGGCTGGTATTGAGGCGGAGGAATATTTGGGCAGTCTTGTGGCTCATATGCATCTCCACCACTAATTGTGCTGATAGGGTGTGCAGTCATGGGTGCCTGAGTGTATCGTGTGTTGCACTGTGGGACATTGTCAGCTAAGTAATCAAAGAATGATAATACTTGATCTAGATTCTCGCTGACGGGTTCTCCATTACACATGGTGTGGAAAAAATACTTGCAATCAGGGGTAAGAGCAGTATAAAAATAATCAGCTAACCTCCATGAGTCAAACCCGTGATGTGGGCAAGTACTTAGTTATTCCTTGAATCGTTTCTAGTAAGCCCGAAATGTCTCGTCATCTTGCTGCACAAAATTAAAAATCTGTTCCTACAAAAATTAAGTTTTCTATGAGGGACAAAATGCATGCAGGAATTCATGTTCCATATCAACCCAATTAGTGATAGAGTGAGGTCTCAAGGAATGAAACCAAATCAGTGCCCTATCCTGCAAAGTAGCAAGAAATAAATTCAGTCTACTAGATTCATCAGTTTTAGCATAAGAGAAAAACATGTTGCAATTGTACTCAAACTCTGCTAAGTGTTGATAAGGGCACTCAGATTCCGTCCCGTAGAACTCAGGTAGCAATGACGTCCTTCCACGCTGCATCATGAAATTAAGCTCGTCATAAGGCAAAATAGTGGAAGAAGATGCAGTGGCATATTCAAGTTGCAAAAAGTCCATTATCGTGCGCGGTGCAGGTGTAGCCATTTTTTCAAAACTCAAAATTTTTTTCTATTTTTGTTTTATGCTTTTTTTTTCTTTTTCATAAAACTAATAAAAATGACGGGAAAAACACAAAATTGAGACTAAGAACGACATTCCCCGGCAACAGTGCCAAAAACTTGACTCACTCGAAAAATAAGCAGCTCAAGAGTTATCCCAAGTATAGGAGTTCTATCGTGTAATATTAAGCCCAAGGGCTAGATCGTCTCCTCAGAGAATGCGTTTTAATCTCAGATTTTACATTTTTTCAATCGAAATTAAAAAGGTACTGAACTCGGTTTAGATTCAGGATTTTCAAAATTGTTTGATTTTACTTTTAACAAATTAAATAGCACACAAATTAAAGTCCTAAAACTAACATGTATTGAACTAAAGAATAAAAATGGGAAACCCTAACCTACTCAAGGAAACATCAAAGCACGCATTAATTCAGGATGGTAACCTAGAACATGGAATTAAAACATACAGGAATGGGAACTCAACCAAACACACACACACGCAATAAAAACCAAATCTTTAACATGGACCAAAAATTACGAATCAACATCACAATTTAAGATACGCAAACAATGATGGAACACAATAAAAATGAGAACTTTGGTAAGAATAACCCTAAACTAATCGAGCTTCAATCAAAAATTAAACTTTAAAAGGGTAACTAATTTAATTTCTAAGATAAAGACAAATTGATAAATAAATAAACATTGTAGCAAAAATGAAGACCTAACTAAACATTCCCGTAAAATTCTTACTTTAATAAAGATCCCAAAAGTAATCAAGTCTAAAAGAAACTTTAACAATTTAAAAATACTATCCAAGCAAATAACAATAATAATAATAATAATAATAAAACAAAAGAAAAACTGAAAGAAAATAAAAGAGAAGAAAAGAAATTAAATAAAAAGATTTTCTAGAGAAAGAAAGAGAGAGAGAGAGAGAGAGAGAGAGAGAGAGAGAGAGAGAGAGAGAGAGAGAGGCGGCCATGGCAGGGGTAGGTTGGCTGTATCCGGGTGGCTGTCTGGAAGGAGTTGCCGCAAGATGAAGGAGGGCTCGGGGCTGCTTCGGGGAGATATGGTGCTGTGATGGAGGCCGGAGCTAATGCTGTGGAAGATGGAAGGGCTCTCGGGTCCTGCTAGTATGCTCGATTTTCTGGTGTTGCTGTAGAGGAGGCTTGGCCATGCGGTGCTAGTCTGTTGGTGGCTGAAATTCAGCAGTCTTGGGAGGAGATGCTGCTAGTGTTCCGATGGAAGGAGAGGTAGAGGAGCCGGCACTGGTGTGCCTGTCTTGTGGCTATGCTGGTATGGCAGCAGCAGGGGGGAGCTGGTTCGTGGGCTGGAGAAGACACACGGCTGTTGTGGCTTAGAGAGGTTGCAGAGGGTAGAGCAGAGGGGCAGAGGGAAATTTGGGAAGAGGGAGACTGACCAGGGAGCAGGGAGCTGGGAGTTGAGAGAATGAAAGGGTAAGATAAAAAGGGAGAAGAGCAGGGGAAGAAGGAAAAGGTGAGAACAGAGATAGAAGAAAAACAGAGAGAGTTCAAGGAGAGAAGCTAAGGGAAAAAGAGATAACAAAAAGAAGAAGAAGAAGAAGGAGAAGAGGAAGAGAAGGAGAGAATGGGGATCCCTCGGGCTACCTGCGGGAAAGAAGAAGAAGAGAAAAATATATAACGGAAGGGGGATGCGCTGCCCTAGGATCCGTGAAGCCACGGCCCAACTTGTCCAACCCGACCCGAATTGTTATTTTTTTTTTTTCATTTTTTTCATTCTCTGTTCATCGCAAACCTGACTCTTTTGGAGCCTGTTTCTCACAAAACTAAAAACATGAAAGTTGTAGATAATCTTTTCCTCTTGCTCTAGAAATTTAAATTGTCTCGATCGGAGCTCGGACATAAAAGTCATGCATGAAATACGAACAGGTGTCGGTTTTGGTTTCCAAGATTTTTTCTGCAACAAAAAATTACCAAAACTTCATAAATAGTGTAATAAAGTTCAAGAATGATGATTTTGGCACTTTATTAAAATATTGGACAATTTTAGACATTTAATTAAAAATATAAACTGTAAAGCCCAGGTTAAGATGCCCAATTACGCAGTTTTGACGCGTAATCATCCCTCGTCGACGAACCATAGAAGACTATTCATCGACGAACCTCCTCCTTCGTCGACAAACCTAAGCCTAATATTTTATTCCATCTATCGAGATCTCTTCATTGACGAGACTCTAAATTTCGGTTGCGAAGCACTGAAGGGAATTCATCGATCAGAACATTGGTTTCATCGACGAAACTTGCAAAAATTGCCTTTTCATCCTTTTCTTATTTTACAGGCTCAAGTCCCTACAATCTCTCACAGCTTTACAGAAAAGTTTGCAGCCACACACATAGTGGTTCTGACCCAAGTTTATTACATACCCTCGCTTATGGTAGAGCAATACTGTGGATACAACATAAAGTCTCACAAAATCACACTCTTATACTAACCTCTCTCTTAAATACATGAAAGTAACTAGTAACCACACAACCTACCTTACCTGTTTGGAGCTAACTCTCTCTAAAGAGTTGTGGGTACTTCTAGCGTATATCAGCCTCTAACTCCCAAGAAGCCTCCTCTACTGCGTGGTTTCACCACAGTACTTTCACTGAAGATATCTCCTTAGTACGTAATTGTTGTACCTTCTGGTTCAGAATCAGAACTAGTACCTCCTCATATGATAATGTGTCCCCGATGTTCATAGGTTCATAACTGAGCACGCATGAAGGGTCTAGCATGTACTTCCTCAAAACGGATACGTGAAACATGTCAACTCTGGATAGTGCTGGGGGCAACGCCACGTGGTAAGCAACTGGACCTATCCTCTCCAGGATCTCAAATGGCCTAATGTACCAAGGGCTCAAATTCCCTTTCTTCCCAAACCTCATCATCCCTTTCATCAGGGCAATCTTCTGGAATATCTTATCCCTGATCTCAAACTATAACTCCCATCGGCAAGTATCCGCATAACTCTTCTACCAACTCTGAGCTGATCTAACCCTTTCTCTGATAAGCTCGACCTTTGTAGAGGCGTGCTGGATCAGTTTCGGTCCTAACACATGCCGCTCTCCTACCTTATCTCAATGTAACAAAGATTGACACCGGTGACCACACAATGCCTAATATGGTGCCATTTCTATGCTGGTCTGGTAGCTATTATTATATGCAAATTCCACGAGTGGAAAATACCGAATCCAACTATCCCCAAAGTCTAACACTCAAGCCCGTAACATATCTTCTAAGGTTTGAATGGTCCTCTCTTATTGTCCATTCGTTTGTAGGTGAAACGAGGTGCTAAAAGTGAGCTATGATCCCAAGGCATCCTGCAAACCCTTCTAGAACCGAGAGGTAAATCGTGGGTCTTGGTCTGAAACTATAGAAGTAGGGACACCATGAAGTCGTACTATCTCCTACATATATAACTCTGCCAGCTTATTCATGGAATATTTGACTCTAATGGGAATGAAGTGTGCAGTCTTTGTCAGCCGATCCACTATAACCCAGATGGCATTCTGCCTATACAGCGCTACATGCAAACCCAACAAAAAATCCATCGAGATGTGGTCCCATTTCCATTTAGGAATGTTAAGTGGCTGTAGTGGTCCTGCTAGCCTCTGATGCTCTACCTTAACCTGCTGACATGTCAAGCATTGCTCCCCAAATCTAGCAATTTCCCTCTTCATATTACTCCACCAAAACGACTCCCGCAAATCCCTATACATTTTGTACTTCCTAGATGCACAGTATAGAGAGATCAATGAGCCTCCTCTAGAATAACCCGTTTAATATCGACGTCATTCCGTACAAAAATTCGAGTACGGAACCTCAACATCCCATCAATAAAGACATTGAAATCCAACTTCAATCCATTCTGCACTCCCTCCATGACCTTTACCAGCTCCACATCTTCTTTTTGAGTTATCTTGATTCTCTCTCGCAAGGTTAGCTAAACAACTAAACTGGCAATGAATGCCTGTGGATCTTCGTCTGCCAACTCTACTCCCAACCTCTCCAGATCCATCACAATCTGATGTTATAGGACAACTGCTAAAACCGATGTGCTCACTAACTTCCAGCTCAAAGCGTCAGCCACCATATTAGTTTTTCCCAGGTGGTAACTAATGGTGCAGTCGTAGTCCTTAATCAGCTCGAGCCATCTGCATTGCTTCATATTCAGCTCCTTTTGGGTGAAGAAGTATTTGAGGCTCTTATGGTCAGTAAAGATCTCGCACTTTTCACCATAAAGGTCGTGCCGCTAGATCTTTAGTGCAAACACCACTATGCCAATTCTAAATCATGCGTAGGGTAGTTCTTCTCATACTCCTTAAGTTGGCGAGAAGCATAAGCGATAACTTCACCTTATTGCATCAAAACACACCTAAGTCCTTTCTAGGATATGTCACTATAAATCAAGCAACTACCATCCCCTGATGGAATGGCCAATACTGGGGCTGTGACTTGACATTGCTTCAACTCCTGAAAGCTCAGCTCAAAATCACAAGTTCATTCAAACCTACTATTCTTTTTTGTAAGCTGTGTCAATGAACCTAATAGCTTAGAAAAGCCCTCGATAAAACAGCGGTAGTACCCTTCTAGACCTAAGAAACTTCTAATCTCCTACTGATACTCCTTCTTTGGACACTACATATCCCAAAATAGCAACCTGCTCAAGCCAGAATTCGCATTTCTTGAATTTAACAAATAACTTCTTCTTTCTAAGTACCCAAAGTACTAGCCTCAAATGAGTTTCATGCTCTACAGAACTCCTTGAATTGATCAGGATGTCATCTATAAATACTACCACAAACCGATCCAAGTACTCGTGGAACACCCGGTCCATCAAGTCCATGGATGTTGTAGGCGCATTCGTCAAACCAAATGACATAACCAAAAATTCATAATGGCCATATTGGGTTCGAAAGGCCGTCTTTGATACGTCATCTAACTTCACCTTCAGTTGGTGATACCCGGATCACAGATCGATCTTAAAGAAAACCTAAGTTCCCTTCAGCTGGTCAAACAGGTCATCAATACGTGGTAATGGGTATTTTTTCTTTATAGTTATCTCTCTGTAGTCGATGTACATCCTCATCGACCCATCATTCTTCTTTACAAACAACACCGGCGCTCCCTAGGGTGATACGCTCGGCCTAATGAAACCGTTATCTAGAAGTTCCTGTAGTTGCTCTTTTAGCTCAATAGCCAACTCCACCTCCCAATCTGGAAACAACCCTGGTAAGTCCTCAGGAAAGACATTGGGAAAGTCCCGTATCACTGGAATATCCGCCAACTTTAGTCCTTCCTTTGGTACTGCTTTCACACACGCCAGCTACCCCTAGCCACTGTCCAGAAGTAACTTCCTTGCCTGCACTGCTAAGAGGATTTGTGGTGCAGAGTGCACACACGACCCTACAAATTTAAATCTTCCTCGCCTAGAGGTATAAACACTACCTCCTTCTTTCAGCACTCTATGCTCGCATAGCTAAATGCTAACCAGTCCATCCCTAGGATAATATCGAATCCCAACATCTCAAGAACAAATGAGACTAGCAGACAACCTCCTCCCCTAAATCTCTATCAGATGGTCTTTCAGCACCTTACTACACACAATAACCAACCACATCGGTGTGGCCACTCCTAACTTGACCCCTAACAACTAGGTCTCGATGCCACATACTCTAGCAAATCTCTGGGATACAAATGAATGGGTCGCACCTAAGTTGAATAGCACAATAGCATTATGTGATAAAATTAAAATTGTACCTATCACTACATTGCCAGCATTCTCTGCATCATTAGGCGTCAAATAGTACACCCACGCCTGCACGGTGCCCCCTTGGTGACCTTCTTTAGCCGTCTAACTACTTCCTCCATACTGCAACTGTGAAGGCGCATAGTTCAATATTGCGCGACAATCCCATATCCAGTTTCCTATACTACCACACTAATAGCAAGCCAAAAAACCAATCCTACACTTGCCTATATGCATCTTATTGCATTTAGGATAGGCAGGGTGCTAAGAATTTCCCTAAGTGGCTCGCAGTCCTGACGCCTATCGCTATCCCGATGAACTACCAGGCCGCTTCCAGAAGTTCTGACTGGTGCTGGATTGATAAATTTGAGATAAAGGCCTCTTCTTCTAACTTGCCTCTCTCTCCCCTTCCTATATACTAGCTTCAGCCACCATGGCTCTATCCACCAACTCTGTAAATCCCTGGACCATCAATGTCGCCACCTGTGCGCGTATGGTGTGTCTCAGTCCTCTCTTGAACATCTGAGCCTTCCTCAGCTCATCTGGGATCATATATGGAGCAAATCGGGATAGCTCCACAAATCTAGTCGCATACTACTGCACGACCATGGATCCCTGTGTCGCACTCAAAAACTCCTCCACCTTTACCTCTCTAGTGGCAACGGGGATGTATCTACTGAAGAAAACTTCACTAAACCAGCTCTAGGTAACCGATACATGCCCTGGACGCTACTCCTCTACCAGCTTTGCCAATCGCCACCATCTTTTTGCCTCCCCCACCAGTTTTAAGGCAAAAAAAACTTACCTTATGTTCCTCTGTGCACTCCAACACTTCCAACAGCTCCTCCATCTCCTGGACCTAGTCCTCTTCCGCAATCGGGTTCGGTCCTCCCAAGAATGCCGAAGGATTCGTCCGTGAGAACTATTGGAACGTGTAGCCTTTATCATCGGCTGGCTGACTCTGTTCCTTGGAATCTCTTCGAGATTCCCTCTTGGTCTGTTATGTTTTACTACGCTGTATGGACAAAGCTTCAACATCATCACTACTGGAGGTATCCATGTGATTGTTCCCTCCAGTCATGACTCCCCTTCCCTAGAATCCATCCTAAAGATAGGATATGACCCGATTTAAAAATTCCACATTTATCATGGTTAAAACAAATATGGAATGACTAACAGATAGAACTCATAAGTTTGCAGTTTAAAGGATCCACATGCACATCTCTACTGCAAGACTTCTAAAATATCAGACCCTAGACATACGATAACACGACGCACATACTTTCCGAGTCCAGCCCTTCAACCTAGAACCAAAACCATCAATAGATTTACCATGATTTTCCTGAAATCGTCATTCCAAGAAAAGCACAGAAGACTGTCGACAGAATTCCATTTCCAAGCCTCTAGACTAAAACCCAACTATCATACCCCTTCTCATTCTTAACTAACTCAACCTATACTCTAGTAATTAACACTGACCATCAAAGTCTGCAGAAGCTAGCAAACCTAGGCTCTAATACCACCTATAACTCCCTGACCCGACACGTGGGCCTAGGGTGCTACTTTAGTGACATCTGTGTACCTGATACCATCTCAACACACAAGATATGCAGCGGAATAATGAAACATTTTCCATTTTCTATTAGCAGAGTCTAAACCACAATATACATAAATATTATTCCATTCACATATTACATCCCATAACAGTAAGTCAACTAAATTGGTCCACTCGATCAATAATATAAGCCCAAAGGCATACTACATAAACTACTCATATCAGAGTACTTGAAGACACTCACAAAAAGTAACTAAACTAGTCTCCACCCACTGGATCCCGCTAAACTCGATCTTTGCAATTCCTTAAAAAGATATGTTATACAACGGGGTGAGACACCTCTCACTAAGGAAGATTTAGTTAATGACAGTGTGTGATAGCATGCTTTTTAGTGTATACTAGAATCACACCTCTCTCTTTTATTGAACATAGTATGTATACTCATTTCTCATTTCTCATAACATAAATCATTACTGAAAAACAATTACATCATTACATAAATTTACAGATATGCATAAAAGATACACCCTGAAACTACTTGCCATGTATAAACCCCCATACTCAGGGTTGTGCAGCCTGAAGGCTGGACAAAAACCTAGGGTGATCAACCCAAATCAAGTCAACTCCCTGCACACTCCACTGGCAGGCTTTCGCAAGCCTGCTTGCGGGTCCAATTGCCTTACCACTTCCAAGAAGGGTACTACATCTATCGAGGTCAATCAGCTAGGACCACTCAACACCACATGCTCGTAGATGTGGGTGCACGCGGTCAAATGGTGAAACTTTCTCTCTAGAAACGGTATTGTGCTATGGGTTCATAGGTTTCCTAAAGCATATCCTGCAATTTAGGTAATTAAAACTGTACTTTAACACATATCATAAAACCTAGGCTCTCGCCGTTTAATACCACTTAGGCCTCTGCCCTCTCATAAAGTACAAATTTTGAGCCTCGACCCCTCTGTTACAACTCGGCCATTGAATACAAACCCACCCTCAAAATAAACTCTGTTATTTTATAATACCCAAGCTCAGCTATTTTATACAAACTCAACCTCAGCCCTCTCATAAAGTTTCTGCAATTTCCAAAAAAGTTCCAGTATTTCTGCAAACAGTTTAGAATTACACAAACATACCCATCCTAATATTTCCATCACTCTAAAATCATATTCACATGCCACACAATTTTCCATATTTAAACATAGCACGTAGGCAACGACAAAAAACTCTTTATAAATGATTTATAGGATCAACCCAAACTTTCCACCGTTCATTTCTATTCAAAATATCAAATCGTATATCCTAGGTTTGAAAACAAGCATTTCAAACGGTTGGTCTTAAAAAGAACAACTAAAAACATAAATACTCCATTCCATAACCATTTCCATTGGATCAAAAACATTAAAACACTTCATTAAACATATTCCCTTTACCTGATTTCAAAACAGAAATTGAAACGCTTGAAAACCAAATCTCGACCCTTATCACCAAATCAAAAATCTAATCTGCTAGTACTGTAGATCTTAGCTCCCTGATCCTCACAGTAACTTCCGATCGTCGAAACGAGTGTTGAGCGATGAAGAACTACAAAGAGAGAGAGAGAGAGAGAGAGAGAGAGAGAGAGAGAGAGAGAACTCATTGATTCTAGAGAGAGAGAAAGAGAGGGGGAGAGAGAGAGAGAAAGAGAGAGAGAATTTTGGGTTTCTTATCCCTTAAGCAATGAAAATTCCTATTTATAGGCCTTTTGACTTGGCTAAATTCATCAACGAATTGGTCCCTCATTGAAAAACCATAGAAAACTGTTCGTCGATGAACCTCCTCCTTCGTCGATGAACCCAAGCCTAATATTTTCTTTTTTTGGTTGAAATCTCTTTGTCGACGAGACTTTGAATTTCTGTGATGAAGCATTGAAGGGCATTCGTCTAAGAGAACATTGGTTTTTTTGACGAAGCCTGCAAAAATCCCCGTTTTATCCTTTTCTTGTTTTTTGGGTTCGGGTCTCTACAAGAGCAAATTACCTTCCTTGGACATATGATCTCTAGGGGTGGTATCTCAGTAGACCTGAGTAAGATCGAGGCGATAGTAGATTGGGTACGACCAAAGAATGTGCAGGAAATTAGAACTTTTTTGGGATTGACTGGATACTACCGCAGATTTGTTAAGAGTTTCTCTAAATTGTCAGGTCCGTTGACAAGGTTGACCAGGAAAGGGGCAAAGTTTGAATAGTCAGATGAATGTGAGCAGAGCTTTTAGGAGCTGAAGCAGCAACACATCATTATACCAGTGTTGATGATTCTTTCAAGTGAGGAGGGTTTCGTGATTTACAGTGATGCGTCGCATAAAAGGCTTGGCTGTGTTATGATGCAGCAGAGGAAAGTTATAGCATATGAATCACATCAATTGAAAGAATATGAGAAGATTTACCCTACCCACGATTTGGAGCTGGCAACGATAGTGTACGCACTAAAGATTTGGCAACATTATTTGCATGGGGGTAGGTGTAAAATTTTTACTGACCATAAGAGTTTGAAATACTTTTTCATACAGAAAGAGTTGAACATGAGGAAAAAGAGATGGTTAGAGTTGATAAAGGATTATGACTGCATCATTAGTTACCACCCGGGAAAGGCTAATGTGGTGGCTGATGCCTTGAGCCGGAAATCAGTGGGTGCCACAGTATGTGCAGTGGAGATTTAGCATCTGGTTCATATGGATCTGGAAAGAATGGGGATAGAACTCATGGAGGGAAACCATCAGGCATTTATCGCCAATCTGGTGTTGCAACCAACTCTATAGAAAAGAATTAAAGTAGCATAGAGGAGTGATGCAGAATTAATAGAGCTGATAGAGAAAGTACAAGATGGTTTGGAGGAAGATTTCAGTATCTCAGATGATGGAACCTTGAGGTTCCGTACCAGTTTATGTGTACCTGTCGATCCTAAGATTAAGAAAGTGATTTTGGAGGAAGCGCACTAATCCTTGTATACGGTACATCCAGGTAGCACTAAAATGGATAGGGATCTTTGAGATTCATTTTGGTGGAGCGGAATGAAAAGAGAGATTGTTGAGTTTGTAGCACAGTATTTGACATGCCAGCAAGTGAAAGCTAAGCATTAGAGACCAGCGGGGTCATTGCAGCCATTTTATATTCTTGAGTGGAAGTGGGGGCATATAGTGATGGATTTTGTCACTAAGTTACCACCGGCGCTTCACGAACAGGACTTCATTTGGGTAGTGGTGGATCGACTTACGAAGACTGCCCATTTTCTTCCTATTAAAGTTAACTACTCCTTAAACCGATTGGCAGAGTTATATATTTAGGAGATAGTGAGAATGCATGGTGTGCCTGTGTCCATAGTTTTAGACTAAGACCCACGGTTCATATCCCATTTTTGGAGGAGTTTTCAAGAGGCCATGGGTTCTCAGTTATCATTCAGCACTACATTTCATCCTTAAATAGATGGACAAACAGAGAGGATGATACAGATATTAGAGGATATGCTACAAGCATGCATGCTGGACTTTGGAGGCAGTTGGTTGCAATTTATACCATTAGTCGAGTTTACGTATAATAACAGCTTTCAGACCAGCATTGGGATGGCACCATTTGAGGCATTATATGGCAAGAGGTGCTGATCCCCGTTATATTGGGATGAATTGGTAAGAGACAGATATTGGGTCTAGAGCTGATACAGCAGACTCAAGAAAAAAGTTAGACTCATTAGAGATAGAATTAGTGTAGCACAGAACTGACAGAAGAGTTATGCTGATACTCATTGGCGAGAGTTGGATTTTGACACACGGGATCATGTGTTCCTAAAAGTCGCACCGTTGAAAGGTGTTATGAGAATCAGGAGGAAGGGTAAGTTGAGCCCTAGGTATATTGGGTCATTTGAGATTCAAGAGAAAGTGGGTCCAATTGCTTTCAGGTTGGCTTTGTCACCTGCTTTGTCTAAAATCCATGATGTCTTTCACGTTTCAATATTGAGGAAATACATCCCAGATCCCTCCCATGTAATTAGATATGAGGCACTGGAACTCAATGATGCCTTGTCTTATGAGGAAATTCCAGTGCAGATTTTGGATTGGAAAGAACAGGAGTTGAGTACAAAAAGTTATACTATTGGTAAAAGTTTTGTGGCGCAACCATGTAGTAGAGGAGACTTCTTGAGAGTTAGAGGAGTAGATGCACCAAAGATATTTGCACCTATTCAATGGGAATTAGGGTTAAAGTATGTAATTTAATTTGTATAATATAGGTTAGGTAGTGTTTAAATTTTAATGGTTTTGAGGACAATTTTGTTTCAATTGTTGTAATCTCCCAAAACCCCTTTATAACCATGGTATTCTTCCGCCATAAGTGAGGGTAAGTAATAGAATAAGTAGCCAATTTTTCCTCAAAGGATGGTGTTCAATACAAATAGTAAATTTCATAGATGAAATTTTATAAGGAGAGGAGAATGTAAAGACCTGAAGAATTATAAAAATGAAGTAAATAAAAGAAAGGAGAGAAAAGGATTTTTCAAAAGGGACTCAGCAGGGTCTCATCGGTGAAAACAGAGCGCTCATCGATGAGTAGCCTTCTTGGCCTTGTCAACGTGGACTCCAGTCTCATCGACAAGAACTTACTAAGAGGGGTTTAGCAAAGCCTAAATTTCATCGACGAGGGTTACGAGTTCGTCGAAGAACTTCCTTCATAGACTTGTCGATGAGGTGATGTGTCCCGTCGATAAATCCGCATGTTATAAATACTCCAACCTCGGGATTTCAGCGAAATTTTCATGCAGCCATTCTCTCTCTAAAATCGTCTCCTCTACCTTCTCTCTTCATTTTCGATTTTGATTCTCGCTGGTTTGACAATCGGAAGCCACCACGCTACTCTTGGGAAGATTCTCTACAAGTCTGCTGGAGTAGATTGTTGGTTAGACCAACTTGGGCACCATCCCAAAATCAATTTAAGTAAGAAATTTAAGGGTACCATGAGTTGTTTGGAGTATTTGAAATATAGGTAGTATTATTCTGAAATTGTTGTGGGAAATGAGTTGATTGATTTGGTAAAAATATGATTTTTAGGCTTTTGAGTTGGGAACGTCAAGGATCATCAAAATTGGGTGTTTGTTGTGAGCATCTCAATAAGCCAAGTAAGGGGAATAAATTATAGTAGTTATTGACTCTACGAGTCCAATCCAGTTTTGATAATGACAAATCACTTGGTATTTGATATATGCATTGAGTTTGTGAATAGGAACTATATTAAGCATGCATGGAAGGATAACGAGTCATGGAAGCTTTAAAGTAAAGCATACATATCTTGGCAAGATCCATGGAACTCAAAGAGTACGAGAATCAAGATGCAAGCGGCAAAGTTTAAGAACATCTTTGGAATGGGTACTTAGACCTCATGTATTTACATTTTCATATGATTTCATTTGAGGCTCAACATATACGTTAGAATGACTTTAGGACTCATGCATTTCATGAACATCATTAGGGGGACATTCATGGACTTAGAAATAATGCCAAAACCCTGGAAAATGTTTTTATAAAAGAGTCAAGAAAGAAAGCAAACTAGATTTTTGAATTGGAAAGTAAATATGCAAAAATTAGGAATTTCAGATAACTGAACTTTAAGTTCTGTTGACTGAAGAATTTCCTCAAATGTTTGAAGAATAAGCTCAGTCATCTGAAGACTTTTGGATGAAAAATAGAAATTGGCAGAAGCACCTCAGATGACTGAACATTGACCTCAGTCATCTGACCTTTGACCTCGATCATTTGACCCTGTGTCCAGGCTATTTTTTCGAAGGATAAAAATGACTTCAGTCGTCTAGGCCTTTGACCTTAGTCATCTGAACTTTGCGGGAAAAATTAAAAATGTAATTTTTTGTTGAGCAAACACGCGAGCTATCTTATGATCCAACAGTTGAGATCACTTCTAAGGGTAAGACACTATATATACTGAATATCTAAACCCTAGTTTGCATGCCAAGAAAAATGAGAAGAAAAGAGAACACCTTTTGAAAGCGAATTGAGAACGTTAAGCACTTTGCTATACGATTGCCTACACTTCAACTTACACTTATCAAGCTTGGGAAAATCTACTCCGGAAATCAAAGGGGTTTTCATTCACACAACTTTATTTCCTCTTGGTATTAAGGTTTGGTTGATTTTTGGAATTGGTGTGATCCCAAAAAGGGGGTGAATTGGACATTTAAAACTTTTCGGCTAATTTAAAACATTTCTCCTATTCACTACATATCATATCCCATTCAATATTAAACGCGCGTATGTAAAATGATTACGCTATTGGTTCATGCATACACGTGTATTTCATTCAATGTAAATGTGTGCATGCAATTGAATACAATAGTAAGCAAATAGGCATACACATACTGAATTTAAAATGCAGTAATTTAAATGAGATAGGGAGAGAGAGACACACAATTTGTTATCGAGGTTCGGCCAAAACCAGCCTACATCCCCGCCTTGGGCTTACCTCCAAGGATTCCACTATACCTACTCACTTAACCGGGTGGAGCAAAAAGCCTTTTACATCCTCTCCTTATGGGGCAAGGAAAACCCCAGCTCAATTACTAGGCAGAGCCAAACTAGTCTCACTTGTGAGGCTGAGACTCCCCAGTTCAATTCAGAGCTGAACCGAACTGGTCTCATTTGCGGGGCTGAGACTCCCCAGTTCAATTAAAGGGCTGAATCGAACCGTTACAATAAAACTATTTTGTACATAAAATATGCTTCTAAAATACAAGCAAAGATGTACACGCTAAGCTCATAAAAACATACACTCCAATGATATGAAATAATGCTTAAGGGAGTAAGGGTGCTTAACTATATTTAAATCCTAATAAAAGATTTTCTCCAAAAAGGTATTTCGATGAAAATATAGGAGAACCTAGAGTTTTGCTCTTTCAATGATATTGCACAAATAAAATGTGTATGAAAAATGTGTACCATGTTCTCCAACAAAGATTTATGCAAATGAAAAACTACTTGGAGAATCTAGGAGTTAAGCCCAAGATAAATATTTGTTCACTAAATAAATTCTCCCAAAATATTTATCATGAAAACAATCAAGAGAAACCAAAGTTATGCTCTCAAAAAGATTTTCAAAAATAAAGCATAAGTGAGAGTATGCATGTGAAAATAAATGCCCCAAAAATAAACATGCTCTCTTCAAGAGTGATTTTGAGATGAAAGAGTGGAAGAGAGTTGGAGAGGTTTTATTAAAATATTTTGCCCCAAAAGAATGATTTTAAACAATTAAAAGCATTTTTGGAGAACTTTGATTAACCAAGGATTAGAGAGAAATTTAGTTGCTAATCTGGAGTAATGAGGGGGTATTTATAGAGTTTGTGAAAAATGGGACCGTTGGGGACACGCTCGATATTTTGGAAAAGTTTAATTAAATTTAATAATGTTTTAAACACTTAAAAAATATTCCAACCCAAGAGCACCGGTCGACCAGAATACTTTCGGTCGACCAAAGTTCATATGGCTCAGTCAACCGGGCCAATTTTGAACTCTAGGGTTGGTCGACCAGGAAGGGCTATTTTTTCAAATTAGCGCGATTCGAACGACCAGGGTGTAAATGAACTAAAGGTTCGGTCGATCGAAAGAGGCGATTTTTCAAATTTGTGAGGTTCGGTCGACTGGGGCATTTTGAACTAAGAGGTTCAGTTGACCAGGTTATTGGGGCATCTCCCGAGGACCCTCGGTCGACTAGGTAGTTGGTATACAAATTTGGCTCGGTCGACCAGGTGGTCAAAATGTTGACCCCTAAGGGGTTCGGTAGACCAGGTGTTTTGAACTAACCTGATTTGGTCGACCGGGATGTGGTCAACTAGTTGACCTAGTCCGAGTTTGGTCGATCGAGGCATTTTGTGCATGGTAGTTCGGTCGATCGAATGTGCACATTTTGTGCATTTCGGTCAACGAAATGTGCACATTTTGTGCATTTCGGTCAACGAAATGTGCACATTTTGTGCATTTTGGTCCTATTCGAGCAAATGATCACCCTATTTCAAATGACCAAGTATGGGTATGCACGAGTGAGTTTCCTAAGGTCATTTCTAGGTCCTTTTTTAGGACACTGAAAAAATTCGGTGTCGGTCGACCAAAGTTTTTGTAAACTTCGTTGTAGCCCCAATTTTGACCCTAAAGCTATTCCAAAAAGTTTGTATGATTTTAGCCTATTTAGAAAAAGGTTTTTGGTGAGATGTGCTGGTCCCTAGGGTCTATCTACAGTCATTCTGAGCATTCATACACATCATGCAAATGCATGCATTATTACATACCAAAGATATAAAAATTAAATGCAATTACATAAAACACAAATGTCTTCGTCTTCTTCTTTCTTCTTTTGCTCTTCTGACTTCATGGAATGCTTGATCGTATAGTCTTTAAGTCCTACAAGCTTCCATCGCTGTTTCCTTATGTGTGTGTTAAATAAATGGACCTATTCACATTCTGAATACACACATAAGAAACATGTGTTTTGTCAGCATCAAAACAGGGATTGGACTCAAAAAGTCAACATTGATTCTTTTAGCTTTTTCAAAAGACTCTCATATCAACTTCTATCATTGAATATCTTTATAGAAATTTGATTTTGAGTTTTATTTTCATAATCATATAAAGATTGTTTTTGACTAGTTGAATACTTGAGAAAGTTTTTTATTTGGCCATTGTTTAAAGAGTAATCATTCAAGTGTTTTCAAAGTTAAAGATGTGATATTTTGATTACTTCTAAACTAGTTGATTAGATATCCTAAGAAGTGCATAACTATATCTATACATATTGAAGGATATTTATTGAAAATCATATATTAAGTTTTTGATCCTTGGTATTCTCATCATATAGATACATATATATATATATATATATATATATGTGCATTAGGGAAAATACTACCAAGATCACATTAAGATTGAAATCTTGAGAGAAATATTGTTTTTGACAAAGTGTGTGTCAATATTTGCAATCTTCAAAGCTATTTTTGTATTCAAAGATTTAAACTAAGTTCTCCAAAATAGTGATTCATATAAATATTTTTGGGAGATTTGATAAAAATAATTTTGAGTGTGGAAGCATATCATACATAAACGATTGCATCGTTTCAAACATTCTGAGCTTCAAGTTTAATCATATGTTAATATATTAGGAATTTGAATTGTACTCATGAGCTTTTATTTGAAAGCATTTTTGAGTGTTTTTACAAATTCTATTGTATACATGGTTCAGTGTGTGAACCGGTTTTGGAGGAGAGAGTTGTATCTCTTGTAAGCAGCGGAGTAGGAGGGAGTTGTACCTCTTATAAGTAGCGGATTGTAAGGGAAGCTTCGTCCCAATTTAAGGAGCAGGGATTTTAGTGAAATCCTTGAGTGGTTGCTCAAGGTGAGGACGTAGGCCGAGTTGGCTGAACCTCGTAAAAACTATGTTTGTCTTCTCTCTTCCCTTTACTCTTTACTTTTAGCACTACATTTAAATTGTTCATATTGCATGTGTAGGTTGAATAACATTGCACATAATCAATTGGGTAATAAGAACTCATTGGTAAATTGAATTTATTGTTTGTTATAAACCCCTAAGATTGGTTTGCTAAATATATATAAGTAGGGATTAAGTAGTAAATAGATTCAAAGAATTTTAAATACCCAATTGACCCCCCCCCCCCACTTGGGATTACACCTAATTCAACAACAGCGTTTTTATGGAAATTATGGGTTGAAAAATATGTGAAAATGGTACATGATATTTTACCTGAAGTTTATATATAATATAAATATCAGATGAAATTTGTGTGGCATATGAATTATGTTGGAAAATGTTTAAACTGGGATAAAAGAATTATCCTGTGAAATATATGATATTGTGTCACGCCCCGAACCCGCAGGTGGGTCCCAGGTATGAGTTTAAGAAACCTAATCTATCTCTGTATCAATTTAAACATACATGATACAATACATAAAGGGGGTTTGACCTCGTGGGGTAAACGGATGCCCACATATATACACACAATCATCAATACTCATCCATAATACGCAGCGAAATACGGTCTTTTATACAATAACAACATCATACCAGAGTCTATACAACTAGGATATACATTCCCATAATTACAACATATACTCCAGGTGTCCACAAAACTATACTGACAACCTGGTTACCAAAACTCGTACCTAAAAGGTACTAGCAATAGCTACGACACCCCTTACTTTCAGATGCTAGGATGCTACTTACCGCTACCTGAAGGACCTGAAAAATATTGTACGTACATTCGGGGTGAGACAACTCTCAATAAGGAAGAAAACAGTTTATATCAATGTGTGGCATACCAGCGTCATTTTACATACTTCATAACACTGTACATACGATACAGTTTGAAACAATTCAAATAGTTTCACACAATTTCATACAGTTCCAGTATTTTTAGAAAACCATTCCAGTTCATACGAGACCAAACATACATACATACATACATACGGTCAATGTCACACTAGTTCGCAACTACACCAGGTCACCTCGTCTCACAGCGATTACATTACTACACACACAACTACACTAAGACGATCAAGGCCCAATGGTGAATCCATTGCCTCATACGCAACTACACTAGGTCACCTAGTCTCACAGCGATTACATTACTACATATGCAACTACGAAGATCTACGACTCAGGCCCAATAGTGATTACATTACTACATACGCAACTACACAAGGTCACCTAATCTCACCCTGATTACATTGTCACATGCAAAACTACACTGCGATGACCTAGGCCCACAATGAATCCATTGCTTCATACGATGTAGCATATAGCTCACACCACTTCGGTGACCAACCGGAATTAGACTGGTGATATTTCACACCCTCGGATATAGAGCCAGACACTCTTGCCTGTGGTAGTTAACCAATCCATGGCACAACGTACAACAATTAGCCGTCACATAGTTGTTTCGGCGTACGGTAATTAGCTGCCACTAGCCAATTTCACAAAACCTAGAATCATTTTGGAACCCACGTCCCTATACATTTCAGCATACGATAATTAGCCGCCACATAGCTCTTTTACAGATACCTGGAACAAATACATACAACCATACATACCACACTTATTTGGTTTATGGCAAATTGTATCATTTACAATCTCAAGTATATAGTTTATGCAAATATGGATTACGGTCACCTTAATAATACAGTTTCAACAAAACCAACCGTTTTTCAAACAAAATAGAGATGATACCCAAAAACTGTAATCCGAAAATCCCGCATTTTTACATGATAGATTTCCCCAAATAAGTAGCCAAAACATGCATATGATCATAGCCTACAGGCTTACCAATCCTGATTTCAAAAATGGACTGATATAAACAGAATCCCCTTACATTAACCCGAATCCCAACTACGAACTCTACGGCCCTCAAAACTACGAACCGAGACTTCAAAAGCTTCAACATTCTTACAATCTATACTACTATACATATAGCGAATCAATGAAAACCGAGCCTTACCTCGATTTTAGCCGAAACCCAAAAAAGCTCGAAACGAGATTCTGATCTGTAGAAGTTGTAGAGAATCCTTCCACAATCCTCGTGGTAACTTCCATTTCCCAATTCTAGTAATGATCGGTGAAGGAATCTAGAGAGAAGGAGAAGGGAGAGTTTTAGAGAGAGAGAGAGAGAGAGAGAGAGCTCTTGGGAAAACTTAGCCCCAAAGCAACCCCCAAAGATCTTTTATAAGCCTTTGACCCGAGCGGCTTCGTAGAAGAAATGGTGTCCTCATCGACGAAGTCTTCAAGGATTTCGTCGAGGAGGTAGCAATCTCGTCAACGAACCCTGATATTTAAATTTTCCTAAACCCCTCGGCTTTTTCTTGTCAACGAACCTCTGAATTTTCTCGACGAAAAGTCTTCTACCTTCGTCGACAAATTATGGCCTCGTCAACGAAGTCTACAAAATTCCATTTTTTTTTTTTCCTCTTTTATACAATAAATCCATATATCACGGTTCGAGTTCTTACAATCTCCCCTCCTTACAAAAATTTCGTCCTCAAAATTTGCAATCTCTTATTACGAACACATTCATACTACTACATACATACCTACTCTGAGGTGAAACCGTGACTATCTATACGCAGTCCCTCTATGATACATACATACTCACTCTAGAGAATACGGCGGCCATTTATACGCAGCCCCGTCACGATACATACATACATACTCTAGAGAATACGACGGCCATTTATATGCAGCCCTGTTACAATACATACATACATGCCCTCACTTATGGCGGAGGAATACCGTGGTCACATACATACACGGTCTCAGGAACTTACAATATCACAGGATTCTCCCTGAGACTAACCATTAAATACAACATGATAACAGAGGATTACATACGTACATACATACTCATACCACCCTGCTATCCAAATACAACTCAAATAATTGTGGGTACTTCTGGCGTATCTCCATCTCTAGTTCCCAAGAAGCTTCCTCAACCTCATAGTTCAGCCACAATACCTTCACTAACAGTATCTCTTTGGTACAAAGCTTTTAAACTTTATGGTCCAAAACCTGAACAGGTATCTCTTCATATGCTAAAGTATCCTCAAGTCCCAAAGACTCATCACTAATAACATATGATGGATCAAACACGTACCTCCTCAACATAGATACGTGAAATACATCATTGACCCTTGAGAGTGCTAGGGGTAGTGCAACTCTGTAAGCTACCGGATCCACTCACTCAAGTACCTCAAATGGTCCAATATACCTCGGGCTTAACTTGCCTTTCCTTCCGAATCTCATCACTCCTTTCGTCGAGCGATTCTAAGGAATACCTTACCCCCCACCTACTCCAACTCACGGTGGCAAACATCTACATAACTCTTCTGCCGACTCTGAGTCGATCTAATCCTCTCCCGGATCAAACCTACTTTCTCAGACGCCTGCTACACTAGTTCAGGTCCTAAAACCTGACGTTCACCAACCTCATCCCAATACAATGGAGATCGACACCTCCGACCATACAAAGCCTCGAACGTTGCCATCCCTATACTAGCCTGGAAGTTATTTTTATAGGCAAACTCCACTAGTGGCAGAAACCGAATCCAACTACCACCGAAGTCCAATACACAAGCCTGTAACATATCCTCCAAGATCTATATTGTTCTCTCCGACTATCCATCAGTCTGGGGGTGGAACACTGTACTGAAAGTAAGCTTCATCCCCAATGCTTCCTGCAAGCTCTTTCAAAATCGAGAAGTAAACCTCAGATCCCGATCTGAAACAATGGACACCAGTACTCCATGCCTTCGCACAATCTCATGCACGTACATATCAGTTACCCTACTCAAAGGGTAGCTAACCTTAATTGGTACAAAGTGAGCAGATTTCTTCAACCTGTCCACAATTACCCAAATAGCATTCTACCTGTGAAGCGCTGTCAGTAATCCGGTAACAAAGTCCATAGAAATGTGTTCCCATTTCCACACCGAAATAGGCAAAGGCTGCAACGGCCCTGCCGGCCTCTAATGTTCAGCTTGCACCTACTAACACGTCAGACACTGCTCCACAAACCAGGCAATATCTCTCCTCATACCACTCCACTAGAAGGACTCGCGCAAATCCCGATACATCTTCGTACCACCCGGATGTACCATATACAGAGAACGGTGCGCTTCCTCTAGAATCGTCCTTCTGATCTCCTCGTCCTTTGGAACACACAATCTGGTCCCAAACCTCAATACACCTCTGTCAAAGATGTCAAAATCCACAGCCAAACCCTGCTGTACCTTCTCTACAATCTCAGCTAACTCATCATCACTAGCCTGCGTAGCTTTAATACGCTCAAACAAGGTCGGTTGAATCACCAAGCTAGCAATGAAAGCCTGATGATCACCAGATACCAACTCCACGCCAAGGCTTTCCAGATCCTATCTGATATGATGTTGAGCTATAACTGTAGATACTGTTGCATGTTCTGATTTTCGACTCAACGCATCTATTACCACATTAGCCTTTCCTGGGTGATAACTGATCATGCAATCGTAGTCCTTGATCAATTCTAGCCACCGCCTCTGCCTTATATTCAGCTCCTTCTGCATGAAAAAGTACCTGAGGCTTTTGTGGTAAGTGAAAATATCACACTAAACACCATACAGGTAGTGTCGCCAGATCTTTAGAGCATATACTACAATAGCCAATTCCAGATCATGCATAAGGTAATTCTTCTCATACTCCTTAAGTTGCTGAGAAGCATAAGCTACCACCTTACCCTGTTGTAAAAGCACACATCCCAAACCCTTCAGGGACGCGTCGCTATAAATCACAAAATCCCCATCCCCCAAAGGAATGGTCAATACTGGAGTAGTAACTAGCCGGTGCTTCAACTCGAGAAAACACTGCTCGCAATCACTAGTCCAGTCAAACTTCACTCCTTTCTTAGTCAATCATGTCAGAGGTCCAGACAATTTAGAGAATCCCTCCACGAACCGACGATAGTAACCCGCCAGTCCCAGAAAACTTCGAACCTCCTGCATATTCTTCGGTCTAGCCCAGTTGACCATAGCTTCGATCTTTCTAGGATCGACAGAGATACCACCCTCAGAAACCACGTGGCCTAAGAAAGCAACCTGATTCAACTAGAACTCACATTTCTTCAGCTTAGCATACAGCTTCTTCTCCCGCAAAATCTGTAACACTAACCTCAAATGTTCCACATGCTCTTCTGTACTCCTCGATTATACCAGAATGTTGTCAATGAATACCACTACGAATTGATCTAGGTACACATGGAAAACCCTGTTCATCAAATCCATGAACACTTCCGGTGCATTGGTCAGCCCAAACGGCATAACCAATAATTCATAGTGGTTGTATCTGGTTCGGAAAGCAGTCTTCGCTACATCCTCAGATCTAACCTTCACCTGATGATACCATGACCGTAGATCGATCTTCGAAAAGACCTGCGTTTCCTGCAGTTGGCCAAAAAGATCATCTATACGAGGTAAAGGGTAACGGTTCTTCACCATCACTTTGTTAATCTCACGGTAGTCAATACACATACGCATCGACCCGTCCTTCTTCTTCATAAATAATACTGGAGCTCCCCAGGGTGAAACACTCGGTCGAATAAAACCCTGGTTCAGTAATTCTTGCAACTGCTCCTTCAACTCTTGAAGTTATGTTGGAGCCATCCGGTACAGAGCTTTAGAGATCGGCGCCCTACCAAGCAACAACTCTATTGCAAACTCCACCTCACGATCCGGAGGTAAACCTGGTAATTCATCAGGAAACACATCTAGAAACTCGTCGACCACCCGAATATCCTCGAGTCTCAACTCATTCCACGGCAGTTCCTTCACACAAGCTAGGTACCCCTAACAACCATCCAAGAGTAACCTCCTTGCCTGTAATGCCGATAAAATCTGTGGTGTCGAATGCACACACGATCCCACGAACTCAAACTCCTACTTCCTAGGAGGTCTGAACACTATTACCTTCCTACGACAATCAATTACCGCATAACTAAAGAACAACCAATCCATTCCTAGTATGACATCAAAGCCTGACATGTCGTATACTACAAGATTTGCCAGTAGCAGTCTCTCCTGAATTACAACTGGGCAGTTTCTTAACATCTTACTACAAGTCGTTACACTCCCAATCGGCGCAATCATAGACAACATCTCATTCATCACACAGGTTTCCACCCCA
The DNA here is from genome assembly GCF_029873635.1 of Malania oleifera. Taxonomy (NCBI): domain Eukaryota; kingdom Viridiplantae; phylum Streptophyta; class Magnoliopsida; order Santalales; family Ximeniaceae; genus Malania; species Malania oleifera. Next base: position 42,579,663 of record NC_080421.1, on the reverse strand, counting down.
TATAATTTCATATAACTAGCAGATATGAACAAATGGGTTGCCCCCGAATAAAAAAAAACACCATCTCTATTCAAAAGCAATAACATGGTACCTATCACCACGTTCCCAATGTATTCCTCATCTGCTGAAGTAAGTGAATATACTCTCTCCGGAGCCGTGGTTGCCTGGTAATTCCCTCGAGGCATCTGATTACTCCCATGGTTCTAGCTCTGTGCAGGCATATCCTTCCTCGGTTCCTAGCAGCTCTTTGCTATGTGGCCCGACTTGCCACAGTTATAGCAAACACCCCATAATGGCCGACACTCACCATCATGCCATTTATGGCACTTGGTGCACAGTGCGGAGGATGGATCCCCCTGAGAAGTCAGCCGCTCGATGTTCTGCCGATAACTAGAGCTGTAATTCTTCTTCTTCTACTACTTACTCTACGGAGGACCACTCTGAGGACCAAAAGATATTGGCCTCTTCCCCTGAACTTGCACTATCTCATCTCCCCAAAGGTTAGTCTCAACTATGGTGGCTTTACCCACCAGGACAGAGAACTCACGGATCTGTAGCATCCCTACAAGACGGCAGATGTCTTTCCTCAAACCCCTCTCGAACCTTTGAGCCTTCTCGTACTCATTCGGAACTAAGTACGGTGCAAATCGAGATAACTCGATATATCCAGAAGCATACCTCTGCACCGTCAAAGTACCCTGTACTAGGCCTGAAAACTCATCTGCCTTCGCATCTTGAGTGGAGACCGGAAAGTATCTCTCGAAAAATACCTCCTTGAAACGACCCCACGTCATACTAGATGGACCAGCTCTCTGCCTCTCTAGTAGGCTCACTATCATCCACCATCGCCCTGCCTCCCCAGTCAATTGGAAGGTAGCATACAAGACCTTCTGCTTCTCAGTGTAGTGGAGGACTTCCAAAATCCTCTCGGTCTTCTCGACCCAATCCTCCACCACTATCGGATCAGGTCCTCCCATAAATGTCAGAGGGGGCATGCATGTGAACCTCTCGATGGTACACCCCGCATCAATAGGAGAACTCTCGCATCTCCTAACACTTCGTCCAATCTCTCGGATCACCTGTCTCGCCAAACCGCGAGACACAGAAGGAGACTCATCACTCGTCGTCTCCTCGGAGCCACTCTCCAAGTTATTATCCTTGGGCTCCATTCTGAAAATAGAATAGGAATCGATTAGAATTACTATATCGTACATAGTTAACACAATCATACACCTAATCATGTCAACTATTACTCTCACAAGTCTAAGCCTGTCCCGTCACACCGACACGAAAGTCGTCAATGGTCTACCCTGCCTTTACTAGAATCATCATCCTAAGAAAAACACGAAATACCGCCGACAAATCCTCGTCTAGCAACAGAACAACCCTCACCCAATACTACCCATTTCCTACATCCTATACTCAGGTATGTACACATCAATACTCCTAACCAAATCTACAAGACCTAACAACCTGGTTAGCTCTAATACCAAGCTATCACACCCCAAACCCGCAGATGGGCCCCAGGTATGAGTTTAAGTACCTAACCTGTCTCTGTATCAAATTTAAACATACATGATACAATACATAAAGGGGATCCAACCCCATAGGGTAAACGAATGCCCACATACATACACACAATCATCCCTAAAACGGATGCCCACATACATACACATAATCATCCCTACTCATCCATAATACACAATAGAATACGGTATTTTATGCAATAACAGTATCATACCAGAGTCTATACAACTAGGATATACATTCCCCTAATTACAACACATACTCTGGGTGTCCACAAAACTATATTGACAACCTGGATACCAAAACTCGTACCTAAAAGGTACTAGTAGTAGCTATGACACCCCTTGCTTTCGGACTCTAGGATGCTACTTACCGCTGCCTAAAGGACTTGAAAAACATTATATATACATTCGGGGTGAGACACCTCATAGTAAGGAAGAAAATAGTTTATATCAGTGTGTGGCATACCAGCATCATTTTACATACTTCATAACACTCTACATACGATACAGTTTGAAACAATTCGTACAGTTTCATACAATTCCATACAGTTCCAGTATTTCAGAAAACCATTCCAATTCATACGATACCCAACATACATACATACATATGGTCAGTGTCGTCACACTAGTTCGCAACTACACCAGGTCATCTTGTCTTACAGTGATTACATTGCTACATACGCAACTACGCTGTGACAATCAAGGCCCAATGGTGAATCCATTGCCTCATACGCAACTACACTAGGTCACCTAGTCTCACAGCGATTACATTACTACACATGTAACTGCGAAGATCTACGACTCAGGCCCAAAAGTGATTACATTGCTACATACGCAACTACACAAGGTCACCTAGTCTCACCCCAATTACATTGCCACATGCAAAACTATGCTGCGATGACCTAGGCTCACAGTGAATCCATTGCTTCATACGATGTAGCATATAGCTCACACCATTTCGATGACCAACCATAATTAGACTGGGGATATTTCACACCCTTGGATATAGAGCCGGACACTCTTGCCTATGGTAGTTAACCGATCCATGGCACATCGTATGGTAAATAAGTCGTCACATAGCTGTTTTGGCGTACGGTAATTAGCCGCCACTAGCCGATTTCACAAAATCTGGAATCATTTTGAAACTCACGTCCCTATACATTTTAGCGTACGGTAATTAGCCGCCACATAACTGTTTTACAAATACCTGGAACAAATATATACAACCATACATACCACACTTATTTGGTTTACGGCAAATCATATCATTTACAATCTCAAGTATACAGTTTATGCAAATATGGATTACGATCACCTTAATAATATAGTTTCAACAAAACCAACCATTTTTCAAACAAAATAGAGATGATACCCGAAATCCCCAATTTTCTTAAAAACTATAACCCGAAAATCTCACATTTTTACCTGATAGATTTCCCTAAATAAGTAGTCAAAACATACATATGATCGTAGCCTACAGGCTTACCGATCCTGATTTCAAAAATGGACTGATATAAACAGAATCTCCTTACCTTAACTCGAATCCCAACTACGAACTCTACGGCCCTCAAAACTACGAACCGAGACTTCAAAATCATTAAACCATAGTACAAAACATTCTTACAATCTATACAACTATACATATACCGAATTAGAAATGAAAACCGAGCCTTACCTCGATTTTAGCCTTGAAACCCGAAAATGCTCGAAACGAGATTCTGATCCATAGAAGTTGTAGAGAATCCTTCCACGATCCTCGTGGTAACTTTCGTTTCCCGATTCTAGCAATGATCGGTGAAGGAATCTAAAGAGAATGAGGAGGAGAGTTTTAGAGAGAGAGAGAGAGAGAGCTTTTGGGAAAACTTAGCCCCAAAGCAACCCCCAAAGATCTTTTATAAGCCTTTGACCCGAGGGGCTTCGTCGATGAAATGGTGTCCTCGTCGACGAAGCCTTTAGGGATTTCATCGACGAGGTAGCGATTTCGTCAACGAACCCTGATATTTAAATTTTCCTGAACCCCTCAGCTTTTTCGTGTCGACAAACCTCTGAATTTCGTCAACGAAAAGCCTTCTACCTTCGTCGACAAATTATGGCCTCGTCGAAGAAGTCTGCAGAATTTCATTTTTTTTTTCCTCTTTTATACAATAAATCCATATATCACGATTCGAGTTTTTACATATTGAAATGTGTTATGACATGAGAGTTGAATTGTAGGAAAATGATGAAAGTGAAATATGTAGGAAATGCATTTTCTGAGAAAATGAGGAAATGTGAAATATGTTAATGTGTTTTGAGAAATACTGAATATTTGTGAAAAGAGATATTTATATGATAAAATGTGGTGAAATGAATCATGAACTGAGGAAGTATTATTGAAATGATAAATGTGTTGAAAATACTAATTTTGAAATGTGTACATTGCAATGCAAAATTCTGCAATATGAATATGAGAAATGTGAACATGTGAAACATGATGATAAGAAATGTGAATATGGGAATAAAAATATTGCAATGTTAATTCTGCAATATGAAATTGTGAAATATGATTATGAGAAATGTAAATATGTGAAATGTGAATATTGCACCGTTAATTCTGAAATGTTAATACTAAATTGTGAGAAATGAAATGTGGAATTCCGCATGGGAAATACAGACATGTGATGGATGAAATGCCAATACCACATAATGATTGTTGGTATGTGGCAGCGATAACCCTGCTGGATGAATATGGAAACCCTAATGATAGGTTATGATATTAAGAGCACGGTACCGTTGCTAGTGGAGCAGTGCAACCACACGAGCTCATGGAGCGTGTGGCGTGACAATAGGTTAAGTCATATAGTAGAGTTTGTAGAGACCTGAAGAATTATGGTACTTAAATAATAAAAGAGGGAGAAAAGGGAAAACGTGAAGCGTTCGTTGATGAAGTGGCTTATTGGGATCGTCGACAAGGACATGTGTCTCATCGACGAGAAGTTACCAAAAGGCTATTTTCAGCTCTGAATTTCGTCGACGAGGAATAAGCATTCGTCGAAGAACTTCCTTCGTGGCCTCGTCGACAAAGTAACGTGGCTCGTCGACAAGTGCAGGTGTATAAATAGTCTAAATTCAATTTTTCTGCATAAATCACATGAGGAAACCTTCTCTCTCTCTCTCTCTCTCTCTCTCTCTCTCTCTCTCTCTCTCTCTCTCTCATGTTCGTCCCTTCCCCCTTCTCTCTAAGATTGTGGGTCGGATTCTTGCCGGTTCGACGATCTGAGGCCACCACGACACTCCTAGGAAAGGTCTCTTCAAACCTGCTGGAGTGGATCATTGGTGGGGCTGACTTGAACTCCATGCTAAATTCAAGGTAAGGCTTGTTATTTAGTTTTTGGCTTTCCCCCAGTTGTAGGAAATGTAGCACTCAAAAAAATACTGAAGTTTTGTTTAGGGAGATATTGTTTTCAGGGTGTTGAACGGGGAATCCTACGGGTGTAAAACTAGACTTTGTAGGGGTTTTTCAGGAATCAGGTAAGGGGATAAACTAAGTCAGGATTTTATGAAAATGTATTTACTATTTTACAGCATTTAGTTTCAGGTATATATATTGTATAATTATGTTGGAAATAAAGTCGTTGATCAGAAATATGCTTAATACCTCTTCTGTGTGGCATGAGTAATTTTTACCATGGAAATTATGATGATGAAATATTATGTTTACAAAGTAAGTATGTTTTTTTTATTGCTTCCAGGAAAATGTTAAAATGATACAGGTATTTTATATGATATATCGGTGTACGGGCCGAGGTTTTTATATAATATGTCAGCGTACAGGCCGAGGTTTTTATATGATATGTCAGTGTATGGGCCGAGGGTATTATATGAAATACTGGCGTAAGGGCTGAAGATTTTTATGCTATACGATGCAAAATTATATGAAGATATTAACTTGACAATTATTATTATGTAATAGCCATGTATCATTATTTGGAAATATGTTATATGTTATCAAAACCTAGTTGGCTTGGTTTAGTCTTTCACGAAACACGGTACCTTAACTATATGATCGTGATCATGTTTATGTTAGTGCTACCGCTTGCCGTACGAGGCAATGGGAGATCAACAGTCGATGTGGTTTGTTGTAGCGCAGGCGTCCCTCTAGTGTCCGGACCAAGAGGGGCAGACCTATCGTACTTACAGACTTTTGTTTGATCTAACGTGGTCAGCTAGTCATTACTAGGTCCCACCTTCGAGCCACACAACCTAGTCATGTGGGGGTAAGACATGACACCAACCAGCTAACCATCCAGGATGTTTTCTAAGTACTATTATATAAGATGATTTATGTGTATAGAAAATCAGTATGTTATACCATGATATGATAAAACATGTTTCTCTTAGATATGATACAAACAGTTTTATCAAGTATGTTTATGTACTGATATATGTATAACACGAAAATACTCAAGTTGCCACACATTGATATTAATTTATTTTCCTTACTGAGAGGTGTCTCACCCCAAATTATATAAACATTTCAGGAGCCCCAAATCGAAGAGCGGATAAAGCTCCACATCATTAGAGTTCAGCTGTTTTACCCTGTCTAAAGGATAAGTCTTGTTGTTAGAGTCTGACAGATTTTTGGGTGGTGACCCTAGACCACTTTTGGATATTTTGGGATATGTGCATGTTTATGACAGTTGTAGTAAGACTCTGGTATTGTGTTAGTTGGACAATTTGATATGTATATGATTTTACGTTTCCTGCTGCTTAGGAATTTATGTTGTATTTCAGGTCTTTCCCTAGTACGCGAGAGTCCAGGTTGATTATGATTTGCCAGGATTATTATATTGGATATTATTATTATAAAAAAAAAAATATGGCATAATAAGTAAGTCGTTACAGTTTGGTATCAGAGCCTAGGTTGTTAGGTTCTATAAACTTTAGAGTGCAGCGGAAACGATACCAGAGTATAGGAAAAGGATTTAAGGTTTTATTCTATAGTCTAGAGGTAGGACTTCTATGGTGGTTTCTGTGCTTTTCCTTGGGTGACGATTTCAGGAAAACTATAGTAAAATATTATCGGGTTGTGTTCCTAGAATGTAAGACTGGATCTAGAAATAAGATGAAGATGTTAAGATAAAGGATTATGTTAGGCGAGTAAATTATAAGGATAGGGTCTCTCAATCACATTTATTATTTTTCAGGATGGACCTTGGACGAGGTAGTGCTCATGCGAGCGGAAGTGATGGTGCAAAGCCCTTGAGTGCAGGCGGGACTGATTTTGATGTGGTACTACACAACGTGGCTCAGTAGGTTATGGCTGAGATTGCTAGGAACTCTAGAGAGCATGGAGGCTTGTCTACAAGCCATGGGTGCATGATAGAGAAGTTTACCAAGATGAATCCTCCAACATTTTCAGGAGGAGTTGATCCTGCAGCCGCCGAGAATTGGATGTAGGAGATCAAGAAAGTCTTGGCCGTATTACAGTGTACGGAGGAACAGAGGGTCCTCTTCACCACCTATAAACTGACAGGAGAGGCCGAGAGGTGGTGGACTTTTATGAGACTTCTGAAGCAGCAGAGGACAATGCCAATAGCTATGGCATGGGATCGATTTAAAGAATTATTCTTTGACTAATATTTCCTAGCCACTGTAAGGGAAGCTAAAGTGGAAGAGTTCCTAAATCTGAAGCAAGGATAGCAGTCGGTCCACCAGTATGCGGTGCGGTTTATAAAGTTATTTCACTTCACTCCGTATATTATTCCTAATGAAGTAAAGAAGGCGAGACAGTTTGAAAGTGGTTTGAGGTGAGGCATATACAAGTAGGTAGTAGTAGATACAGGACTTTGCTGAGTTAGTCAACAGAACAGCCTTTGTTGAGGTTAGTGAGTATATGGATGTAGAAGAGCAGGGATAGAAGAAGAGATCTGCACCTTCAGGTTTCCAGTAGAGATCTAGGCAGGGTTAATGTAGGAGAGGAAACTATGGCAGAGGACAGAGGCCGGAGACTGGAGGTTGTGAGGTTCGGGCAATGCAGAATTTTCCTGTCTGTCAGACTTTGGGAAAAGACACTGGGGAGAGTGTCAAGTGGAGAGAGTTGTCTGCTATTGCTGCAATAGATGGGGACATCTAGTGTGAGACTGCCCTACACCACCAAATATCGCTCCTGCTCCCAGACCGTACTAGGGAGGCTATCAAGCGCCCCGTGGTGGCTAGCAGAGGAATGTAGCTCTAGCGAGGGTCTATGCATTAACGTCTGGGGATGGTGAGATAGCCGGCGATGTGGTGACAAGTATGATTAACACATTTTCATTTAAAGTTATTGTATTGTTTGATTCAGAAGCCACACATTAGTTCGTGTCTATGGAGTGTATTAGATTATGTGGGCTAGAAATACAATAGTTAGACACCAAACTATTAGTAACTACACCGACAAGGTCAGTAGTGATGTGTAGTAGAGTGCTCCTAGACTATCCAGTTGATATTTAGGGAAAAATTTTACTAGTTGATTAAATAGTATTAGACATACACGAGTTTGATGTAATCTTTGGTATGAGCTGGTTGGCAACCAATTACGCCATCATAGACAGTCGTTTGAAATAAGTAATCTTCAGACCTCTGGGAAGACCAGAATTTAGGTTTATAGGGTCGCGAGTGCAATCCCCGCCTCAGTTAGTTTCAGCTATTCAGGCGAGGAGACTGCTTCTGAGTGGTTGTCTGTGATTCATGGCATTTGTAAAGCAAATGACAGGAAATGAATTGAAGCTCACTAGTATGCTAGTAGTAAAGGATTTTACAGATGCTTTTCCAGATAAATTACCAGGCTTGCCACCTAATCATGAGGCAGAATTTCCTATTGATCTACTTCCAGGTACAGTTCCGATCTCTAAAGCACCTTACCGAATGGCGCCAGCAGAATTGGCAGAATTAAAGAATCAGTTGCAAGATTTTCTTGATAAGAGTTTTATACGACCTAGTGTATCTCTGTGGGGAACTCCAGTGTTATTTGTGAAGAAGAAAGATGGGCCTATGAGGTTGTGTATAGATTACAGGGAAATTAATAAAGCGACAATCAAGAACAAGTATCCTCTACTCCGTATAAATGATTTATTTGACTACCTCCAGGGTACACGGGTGTATTCTAAGATTGATCTTAGATCAAGCTATCATCAAGTAAAGGTAAGGGCAGAAGACGTCTTGCAGACAGCTTTCAGGACTAGATATGGGCATTATGAATTCCTCGTTATGTTGTTTGGTCTGATGAATGCTCTTACAATATTCATGGATTTGATGAATAGAATCTTCCACCAATATTTAGACCAGTTTGTTGTTGTTTTTATTGATGATGTACTTGTTTATTCAAGGAGCTATGAGGAGCATGAGACGCATTTGAGGCAGGTTTTACAGACGTTTAAGGAAAAGAAGTTATATGCCAAGTTCAGCAAGTGTGAATTCTAACTCAAAAAGGTTGTGTTTTTCGGGTATGTCATCTCGGGGGATGGAATATCTATGGATCCTAGTAAAATTGATGCGGTTGTGAATTGGGTTAGACAGAGGAACATCCAGGATATTAGGAGTTTCTTGGGGCTAGCTGGGTATTACCATCATTTTTTTAAGGGATTCTCAACAATATCAGAGCCTCTAACATGACTGATTAAGAAGAATACCAGATTTGAATAGGATGATAGCTGTGAGTAGAACTTCCAAGAACTAAAGCAAAGGCTTGTCACGGCACCAATGCTGATCATCCCATCAGAGGGTAAAGGTTATATTATCTATAATGATGCATCCTTGAGGGACTTGGTTGTGCATTGGTGCAGCATGGTAGGGTGGTAGCGTATGCTTCCAAGAAGTTGAAAGAGTATGAAAAGAACTACCCTACCCATGATCTTGAATTGGCTACAGTAGTACATGCATTGAAGAATTTGAGGCATTACCTATATAGCGAGTGATGCAAAATCTTCTCCGACCATAAGAGTCTAAAGTACTTTTTCACTCTGAAGGAATTGAACATAAGACAGAGAAGGTGGTTGGAGCTTATTAAATATTTTGATTGTACTATCAATTACCACCCAAGAAAAGCAAATGTGGTAGCTGATGCGTTGAGTAGGAAGTCTCTGGGACCAGCAGTGGCAGCTATGAAGATTTAGTATCCGATCATGATGGATCTGGTGAGACTCAGCATAGAGTTGGTTGAGAGTGGTCCTCAGGTATGTATTGTCAATTTAGTGGTGCAACCTACTCTACAGGAAATGATTAAAACTACTTAGAAAGATGATCCAGAATTAGTAGAGGTAATGGTCAAAGTACAGAGTGGTCAGGAAGAGGAGTTTAGTATCATAGATGACGGGGTTTTACGGTTCCGTTCTAGATTATGTGTTCTTACTAATACTGATATCAAAAAGACCATCTTAGAAGAGGCTCACAAATCTTTATACACAGTTCATCCCAGCAACATGAAAATGTATAGGGATTTGCGAGAGTCTTATTGGTGGAGTGGTATGAAGAAGGAAATGGTTGAGTATGTAGCGCAGTGTTTGACGTGCCAATAGGTAAAGGCTAAGTACCAGAGGTTGGCAAGTCAGTTGTAGCAACTTTTTATCCCAGAGTGGAAAAGAGATCACATATCTATAGATTTTGTTTCAGAGCTGCCATCGGCATTGCATGGCCAGAATGCAATCTAGGTGATTGTAGATCATTTGACCAAGACCACCCATTTTCTTCCCATCAAAATCAGCTACTCCATTAATAGACTGTCAAAGATATATATTCAAGATATCTTCTGTTCTTGCGGTGTGCCTATGTCTATAGTATCAGATCGAGACCCACGTTTCACGTCACAATTTTGAAGGAGCTTATAAAAAGCTCTAGGGTCTAAGTTATCTTTTAGCACGACATTCCATCCTCAGTCAGATGGGTAGATTGAGAGGACAATTCAAATATTAGAAGATATGCTTCGAGCATGCGTGCTAGACTTTGGGGGTAGTTGGACCTAGTTTATGCCACTGGTGGAGTTTGCATACAATAACAGTTATCAGGCCGACATTGGCATGGCACCATTTGAGACGCTCTATGGCAAAAGATGTCATTATCCTATATATTGGGATGAAATGGGTAAGCGGCGAGTTGTGGGGCGAGAGTTAGTACAGCAAGCATATGATAAGGTTCAGCTCATCAGAGACAGAATCAGTGCAACTCAAAGCTGATAGAAGAGTTACACCGATAACTTCCGCAGGAAGTTGGAGTTTGATATCAGTGACCATTTGTTTTTGAAAATAGCTCCGTTAAAAGGGGTTATAAGATTTGGGAAGAAAGGTAAACTTAGCCCTAGGTTCATTGGCCCATTTGAGATTCTAGAGAAAGTGGGTCAGTTGCCTACAGGTTAGCTTTACCACCTGTGTTATCCAAGATACACGACATATTCCACGTTTCCATATTAAGGAAATACGTCTCAGACCTTTCTCATGTGATAAGTTATGGTGAATTAAAACTCAGTGATTCACTAGTTTATAAGGAGATACCAATATAGATTCTAGACAAAAAGGAACAAGAATTACATAATAAGAAGATTCCTTTAGTAAAAGTCCTATGGAGAAATCACGCAATAGAAGAAGCATCTTGGGAGCTCGAGGAACAGATAAGGCAGAAATATTCACATTTATTTAGTGGAGCTCAGTTGTAATTAGAAAAGTGAAAGTAATTATGTAATGTTTCTTTTGCAAGTTATTCAGTATAAGTAATAGTTTATTTAGTAAGTAGTATTTTAGTTTTGGGAGAATTTTATTTTATATATGTAATCTCCCAAAACTTTGAATGTAACCACAATATTCCTCCGCCATAAGTGAGGGAAGGTAATAAAATAAGTTGACTATTTTCCTCAAGGGATGATGAATTATATAGATAGCAAATATCAAGGACGAAATTTTTATGAGGCGAGAATGTAGAGACCCGAAGAATTATGGTATTTAAATAATAAAAGAGGGAGAAAAGGGAAAACGCGAAGCATTCGTCGAAGAGAAGTTACTGAAAGACTATTTTCAACTCTGAATTTCATCGATGAGGAATAAGGATTCATCGACGAACTACCTCTATGGTCTCGTCGATGAAGTAACGTGGCTCATCGATGAGTACAAATGTATAAATAGTCTAAACTTTATTTTTCTATAGAAATCACACAAAGAAACCCTCTCTCTCTCTCTCTTTCTCTCTCTCCTTTTCATCCCTTCCCCCTTCTCTCTAAGATTTTGAGCCGGATTCTTACCGGTTCAACGATCCGAGGCCACCACGATACTACTGGGAAAGTTCTCTTCAAGCCTGCTGGAGTGGATCATTGGTGGAGCTGACTTGAACTCCATCCCAAAATTAGGGTAATGTTTGTTATTTAGTTTTTGGTTTTCCTCTAGTTGTAGGAAATGTAGTACTCGAAGAAATACTGAAGTTTTGTTCAAGGAGATATTGTTTTCAGGGTGTTGAATGGGGAACCTTGCGAGTGTAAAACTAGACTTTGTAGGGGCTTTTTAGGAATCAGGTAAGGGGATAAACTAAGTCAGGATTTTATGAAAATGAAATTACTATTTTACAACATTTAGTTTCACGTAAATATATATATATATATATATTGCAGAATTATGTTGGAAATAATGTTGTTGATCAAAAATATGTTTAAAACCTCTTCTGTGTGGCATGAGTAATATTTACCATGGAAATTATGATGATGAAATATTATATTTACAAAGTAAGTATGTTTTTTTTACTACTTCTAGGAAAATGTTAAAATGATACGGGGATTTTATATGATATATCGGTGTACAGGCCGAGGTTTTTACATGATATGTCGGTGTATAGGCCGAGGTTTTTATATGATATGTTGGCGTACGGGCCAAGGGTTTTATATGAACTACTGGCATAAGGGCCGAATATTTTTATGATATGTTATGCAAAATTATATGAAAATATTAACTTGACAGTTATTATTATGTAATAGTCATGTATCATTATTTGGGAATACGTTATATGTTATCAGAACCTAGTGTGCTTGGTTTAGGCTTTCAAGAAGCACGGTACCGTAGCTATATGATCACGATCATGTTTATGTTAGTGCTACCACTTGTCGTATGGAGCAATGGGAGATCAACAATCAATGTGATTTATTGTAGTGCACGCGTCCCTCTGGTGTCTAGACCAAGAGGGGCAGACCCATCATACTTGCAGACTTTTGTTTGAGCTAACGTGGTCAGCCAGCCATTGCTAGGTTCTGCCTTCAGGCTACACAAACCAGTCATGTGGGGGTAAGACATGACACCAGGCAGCTAACCATCGAGGATGTTTTCTATATATAGTTATATAAGATGATTTATGAGTCTAGAAATTCAGTATGTTATACCATGATATGATAAAGCATGTTTCTCTTAGATATGATACAGATAGTTTTATCAAGTATGTTTATGTACTGATATATGTATAATACGAAAACACTCAGGTTGCCACACACTAATATTAGTTTATTTCCCTTATTGAGAGGTGTCTCACCCCAAATTATATGAACATTTTAGGAGCCTCAGATAGAAGAGCGGATAAAGCTACACAGCGTTACAGTTCAACTGTTTTACCCTATCTAAAGGGTAAGTCTTGTTGTTAGAGCCTGACAAATTTTTGGGTGGTGACCCTAGGCCACTTTTGGATATTTTGGTATATGTGTATTTTTATGACAGTTGTAGTAAAACTCTGATATTGTGTTTGCTGGACAATTTGATATGTATATGATTTCACGTTTCCTGCTGCTTAGGAATCTGTGTTGTATTTCAGGTCTTTCCCTAGTACTCGTGGGTCCAGGTTGATTATGATTTTCCAGGATAATTATATTGGATATTATTATTATAAAAAATATATATATAGTCTAAGCAGGTTGTTACAAAGTTGTTGTGGCCCCTGAGTCTGGATTAGGGCTTTGGTCAGTCAGTCATACTACAGATATGAGATATGTGATGATATTTGACCTAACCAGGGTGGCCAATTGCGGTTAGGTCTAGTTTTCGAGCCGCACAACCCTATTCATGGGGGAAGCATGACGTGGAGCGAGATCCTCAGAGCAGCCATGAGTACAGATACGGATACTTCAATATGGTGACACTCGCGAACTAGATATGGAAATGGAAATGAAAAGGGAATGGAAAATGATAATGAAAATGGAAATTGGAAATGAAATGAGAATGGAGATGAACATGGAAATGGGAACAAGAATGAAATGGGAAATGAATAGCATGAGTTAATAAATAATTAAAGCAAAGTAAAACACACCACTTGAGGGCTTGCTGAGTAAGGTGGGTGCTCTAATAAGTATCAGTTGCAGTTGAACCCGAGTTAATCGGGCTAGACTGCAAACGATAGCAGGGCAGAGGGAAGCTGCTTGTATAGACAGGTAAGTTTCCCTATTCTCAGGAACTTCCCTGGTAAATTTGGGTTATATTGAATGATTTTGGAAATGAAAGTAAAAACTTTTGAATTCTTATCTTGTATATCTGTATGATGATAAATGTGAAAAGATGTATTTTCCCAGAAAACACAAACACTATTATGCTTATATGTTATGATATAATGAATCTCATATTGCCACACACTATAGATAATTTATTCCATCTTACTAAGATGTGTCTGACTCACTCAAAAAATGAGCAGTACGGAAGTTATCCCAAGTATAAGAGTTACGTCGTGTAATATTCAGCCCAAGGGCTAGATCGTCTCCTCAGGGAATGCGTTTTAATCTCAAGTTTTACGTTTTCCAATCAAAAAAATAAAAGGTTACTGAACTCAGTTTAGATTCAGGATTTTCAAGGTTGTTTCAGATTTACTTTTGACAAATTAAATGAACACACAATTTAAATCCTAATCCTAGCATGCACTGAATTAAATGATAAGAATGAAAAATCTATGTCTAATAGGCAAACACTGGAACACACGTTAACTAAAGACGGTAACTTTAACATGTAATTAAAACACGCAATAAGGAAACCCGCTCAAATATAAATGCGGACGATAAAAACTGGATTTCTAACAAAATTCAAAACTTGACCACAATCGTAATTTAAGGGCAATCAAGAACTCGAACCCAAATTAAATTGTTAACGACTTAAACGATAACTAGACACGATAAAAATACGAACTTTAATAAAATCGACCTTAACTAAATCGAGTTTAAACAAATAAATAAATCTTGAACAAAAAACAACTAATTTAATTTCCCAAAGACAAAAACAATTTTTTTTCTATCTGTATTTTATTCTTTTTTTTTTTTCAAGAAACAAGACTGAATAAAATCGAGCATAAATTAATTTGAGCAAACAAAACAAACAAACAAAAAACAACTTTAATCTAATAATGAAATCAAATAATATAACACCTTAAACAATTATTTAAAATCTAAAATAAGCCTTAATAACATTTTAACCATGTCCAACTATCAATACAAAAAAAATAAAAGAAAAAGAGAGAGAGAGAGAGAGAGAGAGAGAGAGAGAGAGAGAGAGAGAGAGAGATAGAGAGAAGAGATAGTGTTGCAATGTTGTTGTCTGGTTCTGTGAGCCGTGGAGGATGGCTGTTCTGGTGTTGGAGCTAGCAGGTGGTTGGTGACTAGCCGTGGAGCAGAGATGACTGGTGTCTGTGGGCTTCAGGTGGCTGTGTGGACGGCAGTGGAGGTATAGAGCTGGTGTTGACTGGTCTTCAGGTGGCTGTGTGGGTTCTGGTGGCTGTGTAGTCTAGTGAGGCAGTAATTGAAGTAGACGAGAGCTTCGGGTGTGGTCTGGCTGGAGCAGAGGAGGTCTTCGAGAGGAGTAGTGGACCTATGCAGCAATTGGTAGAGAGAAGAGTCTTGGCTAACCAGCAGTTGGTAGAGCGGCAAAGAGGAGAGGGATAAACAGGAAGAGAGACTGAGGGAGAAAAGAAAAGGACTAAGAAAAAGAGAGACCCGAGAGATAGAGAGAGAAATAGAAATTGAAAGAGAGGGGGAGGGAACTGAGAGAGGTTGAAGAAGGGAGTTAGGAAAAGAAGGAGCAGGGAAGAGGGATAGAGAAGGAGAGAGAGAGCAGGGGAAAGTGAGGGTGCGCGGGGGCACCCCAAAATAAGAGAAAGAAAAGAGATAAATAAGGAGAGGAAGGTGGTTGCCCTACGACCCGGATAAGCAACCCAACTCGACCTGCATGGGTGGGTCACATCAGAATTACTTATGTTATATTTTTTTTCTTTTTTTTTTCTTCTTTCCTTTTCTTTTTTTTTTCTTAGCAAACGAGCCCTGTTTTGACCCTACTAAAACTCGTTTCTCTCGAAACTGAAAACACAGAAGTTGTAGATAATCTTCTTGTCTTTCTCCAGAATTTCAAATCATCTTGATTGGAGTTCAGACAGAAAAGTTATGCGTGAATTACAAACTGATGCCGGTTTTAGCCCCTGAAAATTTTCCTATGATAAAAAAAATGCCAAAAATTCATAAATTGCTCAATAAAGCTCAGAGATTGTAACTAAGACACTTTTTTAAAATATTGAGAGTGATTAGGAATTTAATTAAAAATATAAGCCCTAATGCTCAGATTAAAATGCCTAATTACGCAGTTTAAGCGCGTAATCACACCCCCCCCCAACTAATGTTTTGCTAGTTTCTAACAAATAACGTGAATGAATTTCAGGGTCGTGCCCATAATTACGAACTCTAATGAACATAAAATTAATGCACATGTAATCACAATCATACC
This sequence comes from Malania oleifera, assembly GCF_029873635.1. NCBI lineage: Eukaryota > Viridiplantae > Streptophyta > Magnoliopsida > Santalales > Ximeniaceae > Malania > Malania oleifera. The sequence continues at coordinate 42,563,411 of NC_080421.1, read as the reverse complement.
GTTTCACATATAAGAATATAACTGAATTTCACACTTAGCACACACAACTCCGAGGCACGTCACTCATGCAAGTTTCATCATTTATATAGCAATTAAAAGTAGTATACTCACATGAAGTTAATCAGCTGTACGATTCAGAGTTAGTGTGATCATATAAGTTCGAGTATAAATAGGAGAAATCTTGAGGTGTGTGTGATGTGTGTGACTCATTACACCTAGGATACTAGTGGACACCTATAGAACGGTCATTTTGACTTGGCCTAAGTGATATATCCTCAAGAACACTCAAAAGGAATGGGTTCACTCGTCATATGTGAGGAGGAGTGTCGCAATCCAACATCCCACATATTGAAAGGAACAAATGCTAAGTATATGGAGTGGACTAGTCTGAGAAGGATCTAGCCTATCTATGAGGTGTCGAGTCCTTCACCCTAACATCTTCTCCCCTACTCGCCATATCCAACTGAGACCACCCTAGATCAACTTATTCACAAACTTGTTGTGAATACATCTAAGGCATTAACCGATTGAAGAATCTTCATACGTGGAGAACATGTGTCGTGTCCTTGACTTTTTTGTGGTATTTATGTTGAGGAAGCATTAGCATTTCATTTCATATGTATTTCTATTTCTTATTCTTTCTTCTGCTCATTCTTCATTTTCTGTCTTTTCTTAATTAATTAGGACAATCATTACACTTCTTTTGTTATCTTCATACCATCAACGAGAATTAAGCTCGAACAGTGGTCCATGAACTAAGTCTATTTCTAGGGGTGGCTCGACCTTCACATCTTGAGTAGGCTACAAGACCTAGGTTTCTATCTTCCTACTAGGTGTCACCTCTAGGCTAGAAAATCAAAAACAGAGACTAGTGTATAAAGAATCATCCAGAAGAAAAAAAAATTGAGTTCCATGAACTCTGATTTAATGTTAACGCTCAAAAGGACGATAAATAGCTCAAGGATATCTCACAAGGTGTCATAGTCGCCATGGGTGTTCTCTCAGTGCTCACAAGGAACCCTAAGTGCTCACAAGGAACCTTAAGTGCAATGAATCACATGAATGTGTCTATTCAGCCTTGTGAGAAGCCGTGTAAATACAAGAAATTATATAACCAGCTTAACACGAGTATACTACCAATCAATTCTTCATGGAGTTACAAAATCATATAAAGAGAAACTACGCATAAATGACTCAAGTGTGTAATTCTTAGGTTATATACAAGTATGTGAAGGATATGAGTCAGTGTTAATCATGACATAATTCAATGTAATTCCTCACTACTCTTCCTTTCTTTTCTCCTTTTTATTTTTTATTTTTTTTATTTTTTTATATATTTTTTTTCAAACAATATATAAAACCCAGAAAGTATACATGCACAATGTCACATACAACTACTCACCCCCCCCAACTAAAGTGGAACATTGTCCTCAATGTGAAAGCATAGGGGAAATAGAAAAACTGTGCACGGGAGAAATAAAGCGTACTTGGGTGGAGAAGTGATGGAAAATAAAAACTGGACTAGAAGAAAATGTACCTAAAAATTAACTCAAAATAAAATAAGGTAAAACAAAAGGAAAAGAAGGGAAAGAAAAACATCACACTTGTCTGGCGGAGGCTCTGGAGGAATTTCGTCTAGTGGGTGCAGGTCTATAATTGAACTAGCGGATCTCCAAATTTGAGCCGCCACCATGAATCAATCTTCATACTTACACGAAAGTCAGCCTTAAATGAATTAATACTCTTCAAAATACCAGACAATAAGTGTGCAGATCGACTTTCTTGTTTTAACAAGATAGGGTCATTATTCAGCATCTTTTTTTAGAAAATTTACTTCTTTACGAACTAGGGTTTTACCTGGTTCCTTGAAATTTAAACATTCACCATTCTACTCACCCTCTTTATTGGGTGTACCAATCATCTTACCACTGCAGGGAGTTGCTTCAGCATTGGGCTCCTTGACCTTTAATTCAGTCGGGAGTGACGCTTCCACAGTTGCCAAGCTTTGAGGATAAGGTAGCACAGGTTGGTACTCATTATTAGTATCAATCTCTTCATTAATTGACTGCTCCACTTCTGGGTCCGCTTCCTCTAGTTTTTCTTTGACTTCTTCTGTTTCAGCTATAACTTCTAGTGCTGAGATAACTGGTTGTCTAGCGATAAGCATCTCAAGTTGGGGAACTTCTTTCCCGCTTCTCGAAGTCTCAAGAGAATCATTATGTATTTGATGTTGTTGCTGCTAGTATTCTTAAGGACTAGGTTAAGGTTCCACTAGAAATTTCTCTTTTGCTAAGATATCCAACTGCGTTCTTATCACATTAACAACATCCCGCAATTCATTCAAGTTCTGAGTAGACTGTTTTATCTGAATTTGCATGAATTGTTGAAGCATATTCGCCATCTGTGTCATGCTATCATCAGGAAATCCTAATGGCGCATAGCTCTAAAGGATCTGTTGTGGCTAATACTGAGGTGGAAGGGTGTATGGGTAAAATGTTGGCTCATATGTATCTCCACCACTGATTGTGTTGATAGGGTGTATTGTCATGGGTGCCTGATTGTATCATGTATTCCACTGTGGGACACTTTCAGATAGATAATCAAAGAATGATAGTACCTGATCTGGATCCTTGCTAAAGGGTTCTCCATTGCACATGGTCTAGACAAAGTGCTTGCAATCAGGGATAAGAGCAATATAAAAATAGTTAACTAACCTCCATGATTCAAACCCGTGATGTGGACAAGTACTTAACAGATCCTTGAATCGCTCCCAACAAGCCTGAAATGTCTCGTCACCCTGCTGCATAAACTGAATAATCTGTTCCTATAAAAATTGAGTTCTATGAGGGACAAAACATATACAGAAATTCATGCTCCATATCAGTCCAATTAGTGATAGAGTGAGGTCTCAAGGAATATAACCACATCTGTGCCCCATCCTACAAAGAAGTAAGAAATAAACGCAGTCTAGTATATTCATAAATTCTAACATGAGAGAAAAACATATTGCAAGTTGACTCAAACTCTGTCAGGTGCTGATAAGGGGACTCAGATTCCGTCTCATAGAACTAGGGTAGCAATGACGTCCTCCCACGCTGCATCATGAAATCAAGTTCTTCATTAAATAAAACTGTGATAGATGGTGCAGTGGTGTATTGAAGCTGCAAAAAGTCCATCATCATGCGTGGTGCAGGTGCAGCCATATTTATTTATTTTTTTTTTTCAAAAATCTATTTTTTTCTTCTTTTTTCTTTTTCTTTTTCAAAAGAATAATTAAAATGATGAGGAAAACACTAATTTGATACTAAGACCGACATTCCCCGACAAAGGCGCCAAAAACTTAACTCACTTGAAAAATGAGCAACTCGAAAGCTATCCCAAGTATAGGAGTTACGTCGTGTAATATTCAGCCCAAGGGCCAGATCGTCTCCTCAGGGAATGCTTTTTAATCTCAAGTTTTACGTTTTCCAATCGAAAAATAAAAGGTTACTGAACTTAGTTCAGATTCGAGATTTTCAAGGTTGTTTCAGATTTACTTTAAACAAATTAAACGAACACATAATTTAAATCCTAATCCTAGCATACACTGAATTAAATGACAAGAATGAAAAATTTATGTCTAATAGGCAGACACCGGAACACACGTTAACCAAGACGGTAACTTTAATACATAATGAAAACACGCAATAATGAAACCCACTCAAACATAAACGCAGATGATAAAAACAAGATTTTTAACAAAATCAAGAACTTGAACCACAATCGCAATTTAAGGGCAATCAAGAACTTGAACCAAAATTAAACTGTTAACGACTTAAATGATAACTAGACACGATCAAAATACGAACTTTAATAAAACTGACCCTAACTAAATCGAGTTTCAACAAAAAAAAAAAATTTGAACAAAAAACAACTAATTTAATTTCCCAAAGACAAAAACAAATTTTTTTCTTTCTATATTTTATTCTTTTTTTTTTTTCAAGAAACAAGACCGAATAAAATCAAGCAGAAATTAATTTGAGCAAACAAAAAAAACAACTTTAATCTAATAATGAAATCAAATAATAAAACACCTTAATCAATTATTTAAAATCTAAAACAAACCTTAATAACATTTTAACCATGTCCAACTATCAATACAAAAAAAAAATTAAAAGAGAAAGAGAGAGAAGAGATAGTGCTGCGATGTTGCTATCTCATTCTGTGAGCTGTGGAGGATGGCTATTCTGGTGTTGGAGCTAGCAGGTGGTTGGTGACTGGCCATGGAGTAGAGATCGCTAGTGTCTGCGGGCTTCGAGTGGTTGTGTGGCCGACAGTGGAGGTCTGGAGTTGGTGTTGCCTGGTCTTCGGGTGGCTGTGTGGGTTATAGTGGCTGTGCAGTATGGTGAGGCAGCAACTGAAGTAGTAGGAGCTTCGGGTGTGGTCTGGTCGGAGCAAAGGAGGTCTTCGAGAGGAGCAATGGAGCTGTGCAGCAATTAGTAGAGAGAAGAGTCTCGGCTGGCCAGCAGTTGGTAAAGCGGTAGATAGGAGAGGGAGAAGCAGGAAGAGAGACTGAGGGAGAAAAGAAAAGAACTAAGAAAAAGAGAAGCTCGAGATACAAAGAGAGAAAGAGAAACTGAAAGAGAGGGGAAGGGAATCGAGAGAAGTTGAAGAAGGGAGTTAGGGAGAGAAGGAGCAGGGAAAAGGGATAGAGAGAGCAGGAGGAAGGTTAGGGGAGAGTGAGGGTGCGCGGGGGCACCCCAGAATAGGAGAAAGAAAAGAGATAAATAGGGAGGGGAAGGTGGCCACCCTATGACCCAGATAAGCAACCCAACCCTGCCTGTATGGCCGGGTCACATCAGAATTACTTATGTTATTTTTTTTTCTTCTTTCTTCTTCTTTTTTTTTTCTTAGTAAACGAGCTCCATTTTGACCCTGCTGAAGCTCGTTTCTCTTAAAACTAAAAACACGGAAGTTGTAGATAATCTCTTTGTCTTTCTCCAGAATTCGTCTTGATTGGAGCTCGTACACAAAAGTTATTCATGAATTATGAAATGATACCAGTTTTAGCTCCTGAAAATTTTCTTGCGATAAAAAAATGCCAAAAATTCATAAATTGCTCAATAAAGCTTAGAGATTGTAAATAGGACACTTTGTTAAAAGATTTAGAGTAATTAGGCATTTAATTAAAAATATAAGCCCTAATTCTCGAATTAAAACGCTTAATTACGCAGTTTAAGCGCGTAATTAGTGTCTCACCCAATAAATTAAATATTTCAGAAAACCAAGATAGACCTAGTGATAGAGCTCCAAGATAGAGGGGAGCAGATACCCTGAGTAGCCGGGGTGAGTATTTTGAGCTAGGTAGGTTTGGCTTCCCTAGAGATTTTATATGAAACTTGTATTTATGGATGATTTTGTACTCTGGTATGCGTATTCATTGTGGGATGTGTATATGAATATGAAATGACTTCCGCTATTAGGATTATGTATGTGTGTATGATGTATACCCGGTGTCACGCCCTGAACCCGGTAATGGGACCCAGGGGTGAATAATTAGGCATTTAATTAAAAATATAAGCCCTAATTCTCGAATTAAAACGCTTAATTACGCAGTTTAAGCGCGTAATCAGTGTCTCATCCAATAAATTAAATATTTCAGAAAACCAAGATAGACCTAGTGATAGAGCTCCAAGATAGAGGGGAGCAGATACCCTGAGTAGCCAGGGTGAGTATTTTGAGCTAGGTAGGTTTGGCTTCCCTAGAGATTTTGTATGAAACTTGTATTTATGGATGATTTTGTACTCTGGTATGCGTATTCATTGTGGGATGTGTATATGAATATGAAATGACTTCTGCTGTTAGGATTATGTATGTGTGTATGATGTATACCCGGTGTCACGCCCTGAACCCGGTAATGGGACCCAGGGGTGAATAAGTAATCTAATCTATTCCTGTATCATACAAAATTCCAATGATACACCATAATGAATGAGGGTCTGACCTCATGGGGTTCCCGTAAACCCTATACACATTCATATACATGACAAATATGCAGCGAAAAAATATTCTTTCTATACATATCTTGTACCATACTAGAGTCTAAACAAAAGGAGTTGGGGCTCCATAATACAAAACATACACCCGGGTGTCAGTCAAAAACCCCAAAAAGACAACTCGATACAGTCTTAGTTCTTACTCAAGTACTTCCCGCAGTACACTGACCACTATGCTCCCAACACAAGGACGCTAGTTCCGGTTACTCGAAGGACCTGAAAAATATGTATGTACAATAGGGGTGAGACACCTTTCAGTATGGTAGATCCAAGTTATATTGATGTGTGGCATATGAGTGTTATAATGACATAAAACATACACAGTTCAATGCAATTCCAGTATTTTCACAAAACAGTTCTAGTACAGTGCATATCACGCACACACATATGATCAAATAACCTAGTGTCGTCACACCCTTTGGCTTGAAGTCAGCTCGCAATACACGGCGTCCCCGGCACACGGCGTAGTCCTAGACTCCCATGGCATCGTATCGGTACAACTGGTGGATCCACACCCTTCGATGATTAGTCGGTAAGGCTCATACCCTCGAATATAGAGCCGGACACTCTTGCCACACATGGTAGGTAATATTTCACACCCTCAGATATAGAGTTGGATACTCTTTCACAACCTAGAACAATTCAGAACCCCGTTCCTATTGCATTTTAGCAAAACACAACCATGTATGTTCATATAACCAAACAAACCACACCCATTTGGTCATCTAAAATCATGATTTTCTAAAAATATACAATTCAAACAAGTCAAGGCACGACCATCGCTATAATATAATATATATATATATATATCACAATATATTCATGGTTTTCCAACAAAACCAAAGATGCAATCCAATGCCCCCTTTTCCCAAAACTGTAACATGAAAAACCTATAATTTTACCCGTTAGACTTCCCCAAATGAGTAACTAAAACACACAGAGGACTGTGAACCACAGTTCTACCGAGTCTGATTTCGAAAATAATCGACATAAGCAGAATCCCCTTACCTTTCCCCCAAATGACAAATCCTGAATTCTACGGCCCCTAAAAAGCTAACCGAGTTCCCAAAACCTATAAAGCACAGTACAGAACATACTCACAATCCTATTCCCTATAGAACTACCGAAACAAAATTAAAAATCGAGCCTTACCTCGATTTTAAGCCAAAACCCAAAAATGCTCGTCCGTTCCACAAATCTTGAAGAGAATCCTTCCCTGATCCTCGTGGTAATGTCAGATCGACAATTCCAGCAATGTTTGACGAAGAAATCTAGAGAAAGAGAGAGTATTTTGAGTTCTTAGAGAGAAAGAGAGAGAATTTTCATTTCTTAGCTAAGAAACAACCCAAATGGATATTTATAGCACCTTTGATTCGCCCAAACTCGTCGATGAGATGGCGTCTTCGTCGACGAGTCCATGAAGACAGTTTATTGACGAGACGGTGACCTCATCGACGAGCCTGAGATTTCTAGATTCTCAAAACCTCTCGACTTCTCCTCATCGACGAGCTCTTGCATTTCATCGCCGAGCATCATAAAGCCTTCGTCGATGAACTCTGGCTTCGTCGATGAAGCCTGCTCAATTTACAATTCTACCCTTCTCTTTTTTTATTATTGCATATATTACCATTCAAGTTCTTACAACCTCCCCTCCTTACAAAAATTTCATCCTTAAAATTTGTAATCTTTCATTCACGAACTCATTCACATTAACAAACACACACACTTGACTCTAGAAAGAACTGGCGACTACTACAATGTAGCCCCATCACAATATATACATACCCTCACTTATGGTAGAGGAATACCGTAGTTACATACATGAATTGTTTTAGGAGTTCATAGTAACAAACACTCCCAACTACTAACCACCTATCCCAATATCATAGTAGGGTAACGCACATACTCAGAACAACTGTGGATACTTCCGGCGTATCTTTGCTTCCAATTCTCGGGAAGCTTCCTCAATCTCGTGATTCCGCCATAATACCTTCACTAACGGTATGTCCTTGGTATGTAGCTTCTGAACTTTACGGTCCACAATATGAATAGGTACCTCCTTGTATGCTAAAGTATCCCTAATCTCCAAGTCCTCATAACTAATAACATGCAATGGATCTGACACGTACCTCCTCAACATGAATACGTGAAACACATTGTGGATCCTTGAGAGTCCTAGGGGTAGCGCAATCTTGTAGGCTATTGGACCCACTCGTTCAAGAACCTCGAATGGTCTGATAAACCTCGGGCTCAGCTTGCTCTTCTTCCTGAATCTCATCACTCCTTTCATCGGAGCGATCATCAGATGCTTGCTGCACAAGTTTAGGTCTTAACACCTAACATTCACTAAAATTAGGATAGCTTTCCCAAGAGGTTGGGTGAATTGGTTTATTTTAAATTTTAACCTCTTTTGACTACTAACTTGTTTTAATATAACAACAAGAAAATAAATCATCAACTAATAACCACAACCAAAACACACCACAAGATACTGAAAATTTAAACACACAATCCAAAAAAATGAAAGTATAAAATTCAAACAAACATGCAAGATTTGTTAAACCTTTTGTCAGCTGCCCTGTGGATGTTTGCAACCTGCTTTGAATGAAATTTTTATTTGTGCTTCTCTTGATTAAGATTTCCGCAAATTAACTAATGTACTCTCTTTAAGGTTTCTGCAAACGGTTAATTAAAACGTACTTTCTAAATATCAACAGTCTTCCTTAAATATGATTGTTAAGCCGTGCAACCTGCATTTTAGCATACACAAGAATATGTTGTGCAAAAAATAAAGAGTAAGGAAGAGAGAGAGACACAAAGATTTTATGAGATTCGGCTTCAACACAGCCTACGTCCTCGCCCTTGGCAAACCACCAAAGGATTCCACTATCGTAGTTCCTTTACCGAGCGGAACAAAACCTTTACAAGCACTCCTTCAAATAGGCTAAAGCCCGCCTCTCCAAACGATGACTCGTTCAATCAACAATCCAACAACCTAGAATCGTCCAATATCTACAAGAGAAACCATAAGAGGATGTGTACAAAGAGTGCTCACACAAAGAGCAAGTTAGTACAATTCAAATCTATATACTTCAAAAGTTAAATATCAATAATGAAATACACTTTGAAGCTTAAAGAATAGAATTCACCAAACTCCCTTTTCTCCAGATGAGAAATCAACAAGTATATCTCAGGGATTGATGATCAATGATCTCAGAACACCAGCACTTTTAGTTTGCAAAAGATGAGCAAGTTGGAACTTTGAGAGCAACAGAGCTTATAGCAGATTTTTCAATACTTGGTGAGTTTTGATTTGGAAAACCATGTATTTATAAGCATTCAAAAGAGTTTTCTTATTGCCCAAGTTTACTTGGAGTATTTCCCAAGTTTTCAAAAAGTTTGGAGCCCAAGCAACTTATATTTAAAAAATAATTTTTTTGAAAAATTTGCCCATTAACAATGTTCAGACGACTGAACACTCGAGTTCAGTCTTCTGAAGTTCCTTAGTCTTTGAAAAATTTGAACTGGATGCAGGGTTAAATGACCGATGTCAAGGGTTAGATGACCGAAGAGTCAAGTTTAGAGGACCGAAGTTAGAGTTCAATCATCTGAGGGACTTCTGCCAGTTTTTTTCTTTCACCAATAAATCTTCAAATGACTGAACTTATTCTTCAGACGTCTGAAGTAATTCTTCATATGACCGAACTTGAAGTTCAATCTTCCGAAGTTGTCACTTCAGGCTTCTGAACAGAACTTCAGTCTTTTGAATAGATTGTTTTCTGGTTTTTAATTTACATTTTAAAAAATGGTTTGCTCTCTTTCTTTATTCTTTTATAAAACATTTTCCAGGGAATTTAATTAGGTCTCTAATTCAAGTAATTCTCCTAAAGAGCTTCAAAAGATATTTCAATAGATATTTTGACTTTGAAGTACTTACATTTTTCTTTCCTAAAACCTTATATGCTAAGCTTGAAATCATCCACTTTATATTTGCTTTGAAATCCCTTGGATGTTAGCTTGAGCTGGTTTTAGCTTCCCATGTATTGATCAATATAGTGCTGCTTTGAGCTTCATTTGGATCACTTGATAGATTATGTAGCTTGATGGTCCACAATGATCCTTGTTTTCTTGTCAAACCTGAAACACCATAACTCAACCATTCCAAATTAAAATGTCTTTTGTTTTTTATCACCAAAACTGATTGAAAAGCCTACTTAGGCCAACATTCACCAACCTCATCCTAATACAGAGGAGATCGACACCTCCGACCATACAGAGCCTTGAATGGTGCCATCCCGATACTCGCTTGAAAGCTATTGTTATAGGCGAACTCTACCAGTGGCATAAACTATATCCAGCTACCACCGAAGTCTAACACACAAGCCCGTAACACATCTTCCAAGATCTGTATTGTTTTCGCCGATTGCCCATCAATCTAGGGGTGGAACGCTATACTGAAAGTAAACTTCGTCCCCAGTGCTTCCTGCAAGCTCGTCTAGAGATGAGAGGTAAACCTCGGGTCTCGATCTGACACAATGGACACTGGTACCCCATGCATTCTAATTATCTCATGCACGTACAAATCTACTAGCCTACTCAAAGGGTAGCTAACCTTCATTGGTAAGAAGTGAGCAGATTTCATCAACCTATCCATGATCACCTAAATGGCATTCTGCCCGTGAAGTGCTGGCGGTAATTCGGTCACAAAGTTCATGAAAATATGCTCCCATTTCCATTCCAAAATAGCTAAGGGATGTAACGGCCCTGCCGACCTTAGATATTCAGCTTTCACCTGCTGACACGTCAGACACTACTCCACGAATTGAGCAATCTGCCTTTTCATACTACTCCACCAAAAGGTCTCACGCAAGTCCCGATACATCTTCGTGCTACCACGATGTACCGTATACAAAAAACGATGCGCTTCCTCTAGAATCGTCTTTCTGATCTCGTTGTCATTCAGAACACATAGCCTGGTCCCAAACCTCAACGCACCTCCCTCAGAGAGGTTAAATTCCGTAGCCAACCCCTACTATACTTTTCCCACAATTTCAATCAACTCTGCATCACTAGCTTGCGCAGCTTTAATACGCTTAAACAAAGTCAGCTAGATCACCAAGCTAGCAATGAAAGCCTGATGGTCACTGGCCACCAACTCCATACCCAAGCTCTCCAGATCTTGTCTAATGTGATGCTGAGCCACAACTGCAGATACTGCCGCATGTTCCGACTTCCGACTCAATGCATCAGCTACTACATTAGCTTTTCCCAGGTGATAACTAATGATGCAATCGTAGTCTTTAATCAATTCAAGCCACCATCTTTGCCTCATGTTCAATTCCTTCTGCGTGAAAATTTTTTTGAGGCTTTTATGATTAGTGAAAATCTCGCACTACACACCATACAAGTAGTGTCGCCAGATCTTCAATGCATATACAACAACAGCTAACTCCAAATCATGCGTAGGGTAATTTTTCTTGTATTCCTTGAGTTTTCGAGAAGCATATGCTATTACCTTACAATGCTACATAAGCACACACCCTAGACCCTTTAGAGACGCGTCACTATAAATCACAAAATCGCCATCCCAAAAAGGAATGGTCAAAATCGGAGCAGTAACTAGCTAGTGCTTCAACTCCTGAAAGCACTGCTAGCAATCATTGGTCCACTCAAACTTCACCCCCTTCTTGGTCAACCGGTCAGAGGCCTAGACAACTTAGAGAATCCCTTCACGAACCAATGATAATAACTCGCTAGTCCCATAAAACTCCAAACCTCGTGCACACTCTTCGGCCTCACCCAATTAACCACAGCTTCGATCTTACTAGGATCAATTGAGATACTGTCCTTAGACACCACATGGCCTAAGAATGCAACTTGATTCAACCAGAACTCACACTTCTTCAGTTTGGCATACAACTTCCTCTCCCGCAGAATCTGTAGCACCAACCTTAGATGGTTTTCATGCTCTTCTGAACTCCTCGAGTATACTAGGATATCATCGATAAACACTACCACAAACTGGTTTAGGTACTCATGGAAAAACCCTGTTCATAAGATCCATGAACACTGCCGGAACATTCATCAACCCAAACGACATGACTAAGAACTCGTAGGAATCATATCTGGTTTGGAAAGCAGTATTCACAACATCTTCAAATCAAACCCTCACCTGATGATATCTTGACCATAGGTTGATCTTTGAAAAGACTTGCGTCCCCTGTAGCTGGTCAAAGGGATCATCGATACGAGGCAATGGGTAATGGTTCTTCATAGTTACCTTATTAATCTCACGATAATCAATGCACATGCGCATCGACCCGTCCTTCTTCTTCACAAACAAAACTAAAGCTCCCTAGGGCGAAACATTAGATTGAATGAAGCCCCTGTCTAGTAATTCCTGCAACTGCTCCTTTAACTCTTGAAGTTCTGCTGGAGCCATTCGGTACGAAGCTTTAGAGATCGGTGCCTTGCCAGGCAGCAACTCTATCACAAACTCCACCTCACGATCCAAAGGTAAACAGTGTAAATATTTTGGAAATACTTCCGAGAACTTGCTAACCACTCGAATATCCTTGAGCCTTAACTCATCTTGCGGTGGTTCCTTCACGCAAGTCAGGTACCCCTGACATCCATCCAAGAGTAACCTCCTTGCCTGTAGTGCCGATAAAACCTGTGGCGTCAAACGCACACACGATCCTACAAACTCGTACTCCTGCTCCCCAGGAGGTCTGAACACCACCACCTTTTTACGAAATTTGATCATAGAATAACTAGAGAATAACCAATCCATCCCCAGTATGACATCAAACCCTGACATATTGTATTCCACAAGATTCGCCGGTAGCAACTTCCCCTAAATTACCACTGGGCAGTCTCCTATCATCCTCCTACTGAAAGATACACTCCCCGATGGTGTAGCTACAAACAATTCTTCATCCATGACTTGGGTCTCCACCCTACACAGTTTCATAAAATTAATAGATATAAAGGAGTGGGTTGCACCCGAATCAAATAAAACCACAGCTCTATTTAAAAGTAACATCATAGTACCTGCCACCACATTCCCCGCATGCTCAACATTCGCTGAAGTAAGTGAGTAGACCCTTGCTGGAGCTGTGTTCGCCTGATAAGTTCCCCGGGATACCTAATTACTACCCGATTCTAACTTGAAGCGGGTGTACCCCTCTTTGGTGCGTGACAATCCCAAGCCATGTGACCTAACTGGCCAAAGTTGTAGAAGTTACCCCCAAACGATTGGCATTCACCTCTATGCCATCTATGGCACCTGGTACAACGATCACCTAACTGACTCACCTGAGAACTCTGATGCTCGGTATTCTAACAGTATTTCAAGCCCCTGTTCCTCTTCTTCCATGATCCCTGGCGAGATCCAACTGAGAACTAGAAGATACTAGCCTCTTCTTCGATTCCTGATCCACCTCATCCTCTCGGATGTCGGTCTCGATCACAGTTGCCTTATCTACCAAAACTGAAAATTCACGGATCTACAACATCCCCATTAACCTGCGGACGTCTTTCCTTAAGGCCTTCTCAAAACTCAAAGTCTTCTTGTACTCTTTTGAGATCAAACACGGTGTGAAACGGGATAGCTCTATAGACCAAACAGCATACCCCTGCACCGTCATATTTCCCTAAGTCAGAGTAGAAAACTCATCCGTTGTAGCATCACGTGTGGAAGCTGGGAAGTATCTTTCAAAGAACACTTCCTTAAAACGGCTCCATGTCATCTCTATAGGACTGGTTCTCTGCTTCTCCAACAGACTCACCACAATCCACCATCGACCCGCCTCCCCAGACAGCTGAAAGGTAGCATAGAGGACTCTCTTCCTATCCATGCAATGTAGGACCTCCAAGATCCTCTCAATCTTCTCAACCCAGTCCTTTGCTATCATCGGATCACATCCTTTTGAGAACGTCGAAAGGTGCATGCGTGTGAACCTCTCAATAGTGCACCCCGCAAACGTAGGAGAGTGTTCGCGTCTCCTAACACTTCACTCGATCTTCTGCATGACTTGCCTCATCAAACCTCGAGGCATGGAAGGAGACTCATCACTCGTCATCTCCTCGGAGCCACTTCCCAAGTTGTTATCCTTGGGCTCCATTCTGAAAACACAATAGGAATCCATTAACACTCATATAACACGTACGGTTAACACAATTACCTACAACTAATCATGTTAACTACCACCTCACGGGTCCAGGTCTGTCCTATCACACTGACACGAATATCATCAATGGTTTGCCATAATTTTACTCAAATTGTCATTCCAGGAAAAGCATGGAACACCCCCAACACATGGCGTAGTCCTAGACCCATAGCATCGTACCGGTACAACTAGTGGATCCACACCCTTTGGTGATCAGCTGGTAAGGCTCACGCCTTTGGATATAGAGCCAGACACTTTTGCCACACATGACAGGTGATATTTTACACCCTTAGATATAGAGCCGGACACTCTTTCACAACTTGGAACAATTTGGAACCCCGTTCCTATTGCATTTCAGCAAAACACAACCATGCATGTTCATATAACCAAACAAACCACACTCATTTGGTAATCTAAAACCATGATTTTACAAAAATATACAGTTCAAACAAGTCAAGGCATGACCATCCCTATAACATAATATATATCACAATATATTCATGGTTTTCTAACAAAACCAGAGATGCAACTCAATGCCCCCTTTTTCCCAAAACTGTAATATGAAAAACCCATAATTTTATCCGTTAAATTTTCCCAAATGAGTAACCAAAACACACACAGGACCATGAACCACAGTTCTACTGAGTCCAATTTCGAAAATAATCAACATAAACAAAATCCCCTTACATTTCCCCAAACAACAAATTCCGAACTCTACGGCCCCTAAACAGCGAACCGAGTTCCCAAAACCTATAAAGCATAGTACAAAACTTACTCACAATCTTATTCCTTACAGAACTACTAAAATAGAATTGAAAACTGAGTTTTACCTCGATTTTAAGCCAAAACCCAAAAATGCTCGGAATGAAGATCCGTTCCACAAATCTTGAAGAGATTCCTTCTCTAATCCTCGTGGTAACGTCGGATCGACGATTCTAGCAATGTACGACGAAAAAATCTAGAGAGAGAGAGAGAGAGAGAGAGAGAGAGAGAGTATTTCGAGTTCTTAGAGAAAGAGAGAGAGAATTTACATTTCTTAGCTAAGAAGCAACCCAAATGGATATTTATAGCACCTTTGACTTGGCCAAACTCGTCGACAAGATGACATCTTCGTCGACGAGTCTATGAAGACAGTTCGTTGACAAGCTTGAGATTTCTGAATTCCCAAAACCTCTCGGCTTCTCCTCGTTGACGAGCTCCTGGATTTCGTCATCGAGCATCATAAGGCCTTCGTCAACGAACTCTGGCTTTGTCGACGAAGCTTGCTCAATTTACAATTCTACATTTTTCTTTATTTATTATTGCATATATCACTGTACGGGTTCTTACACCTGGTACCCACTTGCAGGTAGGGTTATGTACTTTGGTATTAGTGGTTGACGTGGCTAATATGTGTGGATATATGTAATGAAAAAAAAATTGGTATGAAAATTGGGGTGTCACAAGTAACTCCTTACGTATTATTTTCTTTATCATTGCAAGTTCATCAGAAGTCACATCTCTGCTTAGAATCATTTTTTTTCATCTTGAGACACCAAAGATGGTATCCTTTTACTCCTGCACTAATCCCCTAGAATATTGTTTTCTTGGCTCTAGGATCCAACTTAGATTCTTTAACTTGATAATAAGCAAGAGTACCAAATATATGTAAAAAATCATAATCATTAGCAGGTTTTTTAGACCATACCTCATAGGGTGTTTTCCACCTAAATAACAAACGACGGTAGACGATTGATGAGATGACACACATACCTAACAACCTCAACCCAAAAACTTTTGTCCAACCCAGCTTTAGACAACATACATTGAACTTTCTCTAGTAAAGCCCGATTTATGCGCTCTGCCACCCCATTTTGTTGTGGTGTATTTTTAACTGTAAAGTGTTGAATAATACTTTCATCTTAACATACTTTCATAAACAGATCACTCGTGTATTCATCACTATTATCTGATCTGAGCCGTTTGATCTTTCTGCCAGTTTAAGTTTTAAAAAATATTTTCCACTTAAGGAAAATATCACACATTTCATTTTTATTTTTCATAGCATACACCCAAACTCTTTTAAAAAAAATCATCAACAAAAGTGACAAAATAATGCATACCACCCAAAGAAGCAGTTTTGGTAGGCCCCGATGCATTTGTGTCGATGTAGTCTAAAATACCTTCAGTCTAGTAGGTTGCAGTGCCAAATTTCACTCTTACCTATTTTCCCAGAATACCATGTTTACAAAATTCAAGCTTACATACCTTTGCACATCATTTGTAAACACACCTTCCATTTGAAGAGTTATAAATAATATCTGTACTTTAGGGTATTTCTAATTTGCCTAAGTTGTAATTTTTTGGAAGTAGTGGATTGATTGCTGATGCCTAAGGATGTAGGTAATTCTTTACCAAATCTCGTAAATTCTTGTGTTGTTCTTCATCCTTTGTTGTTGTCTTCCTATGTTTGGACAGTGCAATAATCAGCTACAAAATGGGTAAAGATTTGTTGTGGAAGAAGCATGCCTTCAATTGTCTATCATTATATATGGTCTTCTTCTATTGTTTTGCTAGCGAGTCCTAAGGTGAGTTTAGCCATATTGCCAGAAGTGATTGATGGCACCGAAGATGGATGACGGGGATGTGACACAAATATGCTAGGTGGTATTTAAGAGTTGCTATGTGTAGGGGGAAAAAGATGCAAGATGGTAGATTGAAAACTTGGGAGAATTGGACGTGTGATCCTAAGAACATTTTTTCAAAAACGACTACCGCATCATGTTTTTGGAGACAATTGAAAACCAATTTTTGTGATTTCCATATTTTATCGAAACAAAAGAAACATTTTTCATTGGGTTTTCTAAACAACTAAATGCAACATAATCAAAGGTCTATTTGGTGTCATTGCTGCTTTCTTTTTTTATGTTTCTATTTCTTCATTGTGAAGAAACAAATTACAAAAATGCATTTGTTTATTTTGTGAGTTTTCTGTTTTCGTTACCAGTTTTCGTCTGTTTGCTAAAAAAACTGAAAATCAGATTTTATGATTTTCAATTATTTTGATAACATGTTGTCAAAAGTTTTAATATCTAGAAATAGTTTTTTTAGATTAAATTATTCATTTTATACACTTTTAAATTAAAATAAAAAATTAAATGATCATTTGAATTTAAATATAATTAAAAGAAAAATATATGTAAATTTTAAAAAATAGTAATAATGCCAATTGCAAAATACTTCTAATATTTTTAATTGTCATGTCCAATAAAATTTTTATTGTAAAGTAAAATTTGAAAGTAGAATAATTACAATAAATTTTATTTTTATTATAGTAATTTTTTTAATGTGTAGTGCCTGTAATTTCATTATTTTATTTATATTTTTATAATATTATTTGATTTAAAGATGAAAATGAACATTTTTTAATTAAGTTTTTAATTTGTATTAGTTTTAAAAGTGTTAACCAAACAGGTTGCTAATTTCAAGTTTTTAGTTTCTATTTTTGATTCTTAGTTTTCATTTCTCTAATTTTTGGCAGTGATGCCAAACAACTCCTGCTTCACATTCTAAAAGAACAAAAAAAAAAAAAAAAACAACAACAATAATATCAAATAAACTCAAATATATTTGTTGTTTTCAATTTTGGACACGCTCGAACATGAAATGAAACGATCGAACAAGAAATAAAAATGCTCGGACACATTTGATACTAAACTTTACATATTTCTTTAGGGATGTAATCAGACCCGTATGGTGAATTCAGTACATTAATCAAATTCACTAAAAAAATTTCAGTATGCCATATTTATTCACTATAAAATAAATATTTATAATATATATTTACTTATTTACATGTATATTTATAATTTATATATTAATATTTTATACATTCGTTGATTATTTCGATTGAAAAAAAAAAAATACTCTTAAAGCGAACCGATTTAACCGAACTTCTTTGGTTAGATCGCTAAATTCGGTTTTCACCGAATATTGCTTAGCCATGGGGAAAAAAAAAAAAAAAAAAAAAACGGAGTCAGGTAATGAGATAAGCATAGACGAGCCGGTCCGTCCCAGGTCCTTCGTCGAATGACTCGAACCCAAGCGCACGCGACCCCATTCTCCAGCCTCCCAGGCCTTCGAAGTTTGAACCTCTGTCCGAGCCGCCTAACCTTCGCCGGGCATCTCAGCCTTCATCGACGGTGATCGTGGCTTCTGTCGAAGGCTCGAGGGCTTTTCTTTGGTTGAGCCCTTCCCTGTTCGCCGGACATCTCACCCTAGTACTCGCGGCTCCATCCTCCCAGCTGGAAGTCTCGAAGCCTCTTCTTTGCACAACGTGAGTTCATCCCTTCTCCTTCCCTCCATCTTCTTCATCTCCTTATCTGTGTTTTTACATTTTTCTATTTTGGAACTATTGAAGTGTCCGAGCAAAAAAATTTCAGTGTTTGAATGGTTGAATGCAAAATTGATGTTAATGTTTCGGTGTTTCAAAAAATCAAAAGTTAAAAGGGGGACTGCCCCAGCACAAAGAATGCATCTTCAGAGTGTACTTGCGATCCCATCCTCCCCCACGGGCCCAACGCCTAGTTTTTGAATATTTGTTTTGTTTTTAAAAATTGATGGATGGCGATATTGATATATTGATATCAATAATTTAATATTAATATCATAGTAATGAAATTATCAATATTATTATTGTTATCATGTTTTTGAACTATGAAAATATGGAACTTGGACTGCTGTCACTGCTCTCTTGCTTAGCTTAGTTGCTTTTTGCTTAATTTGGTTAACTTGATAAATTGATCATAATATGCCTATTACCTAAATATTTTTCATTTAAAAGGTAAAACATGTATATATATATATATATATTTCAATATCAATTAACTGACGTATCCTGGGTGTTATCTCCTTGTTTTTACGAAATCACTGTATTGCGGTGTCCATATTGTGTCATATCAGTGTCCCCATAAGGCTGATTTTTATTGAGTGCAGCATTTTTTTTTTGTTGTTTCATAAATTGTTTATAAATCTGGCAATTGAAGAAATGAAGCATTAGATGTCATTTGGAAATTATATATATTGTGGCTGTCATCTTGAGATAGGAAATGTGTTGAAAACTTTTATTTGTGGTTTTGTATGTAGTATATAAAAAAATTTAGAGAACAATATTGTGAAGTTGATGATAATGTCAAGTAATTGTCAGAAATTTATGTGCATACTGCATATCTCATTGGAATGCAGATAAAACAATGAAGGCTATGAAGCAGTCTAAGGATCCTTTTGAAGTAGCTTTTGAGGAACAGGAGGATTCACCACCTGATTCCCCCACTGCCTTTCATGAGATAGAATCTAAAACTCAGGCTGCAATGGTTACTGATAATCAGCGTGATGTTGACATGAATGCCAACAGTCATACTGCAAATCCTTCAAAAGCTACAGCTCCAACTGTCTTGGCTGGTGCCACTAGACCCACAAGCAAGACCAAAGAGGATGACGATGATGATGAGGAGGAGAATGTGGATGTTGAGCTTGCAAAATTCCCATCCAGTGGTGACCCTGACAAAATGGCCAAGATGCAGTAAGTTTCTGACTTGTTCAAATTTCCTTCCTAGAGGTGATCCAGATGTAATACTGTTGTTACTATCGTTGTTATCCTTTTC
The DNA here is from genome assembly GCF_029873635.1 of Malania oleifera. Classification (NCBI taxonomy): domain Eukaryota; kingdom Viridiplantae; phylum Streptophyta; class Magnoliopsida; order Santalales; family Ximeniaceae; genus Malania; species Malania oleifera. The sequence goes on along the minus strand of NC_080421.1, from coordinate 42,543,563 downwards.
ATGGTATTATTCCATCTCAAATTTTTATGATTTGCTTGAAAAAACTTTACTAATACCTTTTATGACGAATAATGAATTGATGCATCAATGTAGCTATGAAATATTGGTGCAACTTTTTTTTTTTTTTTTTAATCAAAGCTTTATTTATTTATTTTAGCCGATCCCTCCTAGTGGGACTAAGGCTTGGTTTTGTTGTTGTTGTTTATTTATTTTTTTATTTTTACCCATTTATTAGCTTTAGAAACATAGGAGGGTACAGAGAATGCTTCTTTTTCCGTTTATTTTCTCTCTGTTGTTTTTGAAGAAGATCATACTAGAGCTATTTATGGTAATTTTTGCTTTCAAATTGAACTATCACAAATTAGACAGCCCAAAATGTTTTAATGGAGAGTGTACCTATTTTACAGACTTATAAACCCTCTCATTATTGGTATGTGCACAGACTGCTAATGCAGTTTATCTTCAAATAAAGACTTGTTTCATTGAGAGCACGTATAAGCATTGAAAATCCATCTTAAGCTTCACAATTTTTAGCTTTGACTTAGCTTTATTTCAGTTATGAGTTATGACTATGATGCTTGTTTTCAATGTGAAACATGGTTGGAATTCGTGATTTTTTGCATTTTTTTCCTTCAAATATAGGAGAAAATTTGATTTAATTTGAGAAGTTAGGAGGAAGCATAAGTAATGCTAAAATACTTCTAAGTAAATTTATCTTATGCAAGATAACCTGAATTAAAATTCCTAGGGATAGCTCAGTTGGCTTGGCCTGTGCCTCATGAAGGTTGATCACTTGTCGATGTTTATTATTGGATATAGTGGTGTTCTTGGCCTGTTTCTAGGCTTATTCTTTTGACTTTTTCTGTGGATTATTGTTGTCAACCTTCAAAGGGATTGGAGGGCAGTTCTATTGTATTCTTTTTGGTTGTTGATTCTTTGAGGACACCTTGTCCTCATCCTATTGTACATAGTTTCAGTTCTTAATAAATTTTTTCTCTTATTCAAAAAAATTTCCCCTTCCCCTGTGGGGCTGCTTACGTACAAGGGAAAAAAGATAATTCAAAAGAATAGTGAAGGCGTAGTACATTTTGTAATTGGTTATTGGTATTTCAAAAACGTGGAAACAAGTTAATTTGCAACTTCGATTGCTGCTGATTTCATGATTATAAGTGGGCGACGAGTCTTTTGCAGTTGGATCTTGAAAGAACCTACCCCAACTTGAGCTTGGGATTCCTGTGGATTTTGTCAAGGAGTCGAAGAGGTGGATTTGTTGGTGTATCTCTATAATCTTTGCTTGGTGAATTAGTGTGATCATTTGGAGTTAGGTGGGCTTGACAGGGGGATCCATACTCTTATCTTCTTTAACCTTCAATATTGTGGAGTGGAGTGGAATTTGTTTTTGATGGGACAATGATGGACGAATTATTAAACATTTTCAAGTTGAGGTGGTTGAGGGAGACTAATGTGGTACTCATTGTGTTTACACTGGCACTGCTGTTTTCCTTTATAACCTTGTGAGAGCAATTGGGTATTCTGACTTGTAACATGATTTGAGATGGTCACCAATTGGAGATCAACTTGCAAAAGTGTGAAATCATTCTCATGGATGAATTGTTATTTGCAAATCTTCACAGGAGAATAATTCCCAAGTTTTCTCCATCGTGACATTGCTAGGCACCTCCAGAGTAATTGGTTTGGTGTTTTTGGCAAGATGTGGCTATTTGTGCGGTGGGGAAAATTTTATGATTATGGTCATGGGTTTGGCAGGGGTAGAAAGGGGAGATTTTTTGGAGCTGTGCTTGTTTTGGCAGCCTTTGGATGTTGTGGTCGTAGAGAAATGATAGGTTCTCCTACGATAAATTCAACTATCCACCTTTGATTTAGGATAGGGTTGGGCTTGTATCTTCCTTTGGGCTATATATTTTGGGGATTTTGGGGAATTTCTTGGGATGATTTGCAGTGGGATTGGAGGTATGCCCTGGTGGAGGGCGTTTTGTTCTCCTTTTTGTTTTCTGGGAGGATGCCTTATTCTCTAGCTTCATGTTTTCTCCTTTCTCTTGACAAGTCTTCTTTTTCTATCTTAAAAAAGTTTCACAGATGGGGTGGAGATTGTGACTAATTTTGCAAAATAGTCTTAGATGTATTATGAGTTCTCTTCTTGTGAAGTACCCAAATATGCCTTGGATGCAAAAGTTTAAGCCTTACGTTCTTGATGCAGTGGCTGTTTTCTTTGTAAAATAAGGGTTTTGGGCTCCATGGTCATCAAGGAGATTGTGCACATTTTGTAGAACAAGATGTGTTGGAGAAATTGCAATCTACCAATGCTGTTGAGCATAAAGAATGACAAATAAGCTTTGTAGGAAGTGGAGATTTCAGTGGCCAATGGTTATTGTTTGGCCTCAACAACAGTGATTCAGACTAGATTGTGTGGAAAGTTAAAGGTGTTCCGAAAATGTTTTGTGTTCTTGATTTCTAGCTTCTAGATATTTATAATAATATGTTTCACTTTGTTTTCAATTGTATCGATTCTTCTAGTTTCATGGACATTGCATGAGCCTCTGGAGATCTGTTTATGGTACCTTTGGCCACCTGCTTAGATATGAATGGAATATGTTGAGGAGGTTGTATGGAGGCATATATGGGAGCTACTTGACGTGCTCAAGTCTTTAGCAGATGAGCCATGTTGATGCAAGAATTGAGTTGAGATGATATCAGGAATTTGTTCTTGTGAATATCAGAGGCCTTTTGAATTTGGTTGAGCTTTCCTCACTTTGGGCTGCTAACATAGTTTAGGGCTTGCAGTTGGCATGACTTATAGTTAGGAAGTTTTTCTTTGACCTCCCAAAAAATGAGTGAAAAGCAGTTGTTTTGGAATGGAACTTTTAGTACTTAATCCCTACGTAATTTTTGACAAAATATGATAGGTAAAGTTAAAAATAAATGGTCAACCTTCACTTGACAGTTGACACGTACACTTCCACTTTTTTTTGGGTCATTTTTTTAGGACAAAAAAATGTAATTTTAATGTTTAAAAAGGTTCTTGCTTGATTTATGGTCATAATATTGCATTGAAAAGGAAAAAAATGGATCTTCAAAGAAAAGAAAAGTTACTTTACATTGATTAGTAACTTTGCGTTGACTACTATATATATCACGTGCATTGCATGTGACTAACCTCAGATAAAATATTTTTATAATTCTTAATATAGTTTAGATAAATTTTTTAACAATTAATTATATATTGTCGTATATAATTTAGTTTACAAATATTAAATTATGAATATTCAATGTTATTTATAAAATTTAGGGAAAAAGACACTAACATCCCCAAAATTTGTCAGATAAAATTGCCTATGATTGTGTAAATTGACGGAAAAGGATTCATGTAGCCAACCCCACCTAGTGGGACTTGAGGCTTGATTTGTTGTTGTTGTACGCTAACCTTCCTTCAAGTTTGGCAAAAAGACAAATTCCTCCCTTGAGGTTTTAAAAATTTTAGAGACCTTTCCTGAGATTTCAAAAATTGCATAGATTTCCCTTGACATTTGAATTTTGCGCACTTATAAGTTTCAAAAAATTTGTCTTTTTTTGCCAAATATAAGGGGGAGGTTTGTATTTTTCTTGCAAACCTTAAGGGAGGTCTACAGAATCTTTAAAAATCTCAAGAGAGGTCCTTAGGATTTTTGAAACCTTAGGAGAGGTCCTTATCTTTTTCTTAAGGGGAGACCAGGGTCTTTTACCCCAAGATTTATATTTTGTCTATAATGAAAAAAAAATATAATATGGGCACAAGATGCTATATCAACACCATATAGATACAATGACACACAAAAAAAGAGAGGATATGATATATAACAAACATGTGCTAATTAAAACCATGTGAAGTATTGAATTTTAATATTTATAAACCATTATAGAAAAAAAAATGGTAATCAATATATATACACACAAACACACACATTTTTCTTTCTTTTTTATTTTTAAAAATCTGCAATATATGTTTTCTTTACATGAAAATAGCTTATTGTGCTTTCTAAATTTTGATTTTCTGCCTAAAATCTTTGTCAATTTAGTGAGTTTTCAAAATTTCTTATAAATTTTAAAATTATTATTTGGAGGGTGCTTCTAGGTGTATAATTTATTTCCATAGCTTATTTTTTAGAAATATGTTATTAATTATGTAAATAATGTTAGACACTTGGCAATAATTTTAGAAGACGCAAGAGGAATTTATCTTTTTTTTTTGTTGGAATATACCTTTTATTTAGCATTTATAATACTATTGTGTTATTTTATTTTTTAGTCAATTTTTTTTTTTGGTTTCAAAACTTAACCTACTTAAAGTAAAATTTATGAATGTAAAATTTGTTGGAATTGGTGTATTCCCAAGGGGGGGGGGGAGGGGGGTGAATTGGAAATTTAAAACCTTCCTAGGTTAAATTCAAATCACAATCAGTATTTCCCAACCTAGGGTCTTTCTAAGTATTAACCAATTCAGCAGAAATCAAACTGAGCAAAAATGTAACAATTGAAACAATCACAGTATTTCTGAAACATTCATAGTAATTAAAATAACAACATTCAAGTGCGTAAATTTAAGCGCGGAAATTTAAAATTGACACAAGATATGTTATCAGGGTTCGGTCAATACTGCCTACATCTCCGCCTCAGCTCGCAAGCCTGAGGATTTCACTACGACTCACTTAACGGTTGGAGCGGCACCGGTTACAATCAGGTCAAATTATTAGGGCTAACCTCAACCTTTACATACAATTTTTTCGGGTTAGATTATCACCCCTTCAGGCCACGCCTGGAATACAACAAATAATCAATACAAATTTCGTGTACAAAAATACGCGCTTCTCTAATAAGCATATTTGTACCAGTATAACCAATATACTACATTATGATAGGATATGATAAGCTCAATGTAGATTAGATGACTACTCTCAAAGTAATGCAAGTATAGCGACCAGAATGTGAGAGTTTATGTGTTAGGATCTTTGAATCAAGATAACAATATCAATTACAAGGTGTAGTATCAAAGATCTTGAGCACACAAGCAAATATCTCAAAAATGTTTTTCTCAAAAATCAAGCATAAGAGATATTTGAAATTAGTTTGTAATAAATATTTCACAAACAAACACAATACGAGCTCTTGAGTTTTGCAACAATAATGCAAGACTCATAAGCTCTAGAGAATTTTCCCAAAGATGACTTATGAACAAAATCACAAGGGGAAAACTCAAAGCTTACTCTCAATAAAATCAATCTCAATCAAATACAAGCAATGAGAGTGTAAGCTTGTAGTATGATCTTTAGAACACTTTTACTAAATGATTTTAACAAGGAGGATGAGTAAGAATGGAAGTAGTAAGCTTGTATGTGAAAAATGGGTATTTGAAAATTCAGAGTATATATTGCTAATGATGTTTTCTAATCAGTTGCTAATTAAATCAAATGAGGGAGTATATATAGACACTCCAAAAAATATAACTGTTCGGGACTCATTCAGTATTTCTGAAAAAGTTTAAGTAAGGTCATTAAAAAATAACCCTGATTTAACTTCGGTAAAAATTTAGCAATCCTAGAGTTTCGGTTGACCGTACTAAGGGTTCGGTCGACCACTTTATGAGCTTCGGTCGACCGTGGAGTTTTTCAACAGAGAATATGGTCGATTGTATTCGGGCGATTTTGAACAGTTCGAGGTTCGGTCAATCAACAAAGAGTTTGGTCGGCTATTCATACAATTCGGTCGACTGTGGCCAAATAGAACTGAAAATTTGGTCGACCGAACAGTTGGGGTGTTAGACACGTGGCAGTTCGGGCGACCGAGGACATTGTGTTCAAAACTGAACGGTCAACCATACTAAGTCAAAATGTTGATTTCCGTACGATTCGGTCGACCGTATCATTTATACTGCACAAGTTCGGTCGACCAGGCTTAATCTTTTCAGTCAACAGTGGTTCGGTCGACCAAGTATAGTATAACTAAATTGGTTTGGTCGACCGAGTACCTTTCAATGGTCATTTTAAGTCCTGATTTTCATTTGAAGTCATCCCTATTCACATAAGTATAATTTCTGAGTTATAGGGGACTTTTTATGTGATGTTTTAGGGATCTAAAGTCAATCTATGGCCTTGAGCATTTAGTCCAAAAAATCCGATTTCGATCGACCAAAGGTAATCCCAACGGTCCTGTGGTTCCCTATGGTCAAACTATGGTCATTGAGCTTATCTATCCTATCATGCATGCAATGCATTAATTATTACAAATCATGATTAATATTACAGACCCAAATGAATTAAACAACAAATACCATTCAAAATTATTTGGTCTTCATTTCCTTTGCTTCTCCAAACGCCACCATATATAATGTGAGCATTCAGTTCTTTATGGCCTCCACCGTGTTCGTACCCATGCGTGCAAAGTATGGTTTTGTTTACAAATTCAAGGCATAGTTTAGATTCCAAGATATTTGTCATTATCAAAACGGGATATGACCTATAAGGTCAACAAATTTATCTAATTTTATTGAATTTTTTATTTGAAGAAATTATGTCTCTTACCATATAAAGATGATAATATTTTTGACTACAAAGATTTTCAGTATTTGTACATTTATACGTGATATGCATATACATTGCTAGTTTATTTTGATCTTAACCAAGTAGAGTTTCATTCTTTTGGTACGAGCATATAAATATCTAAAATAAATTTTATAAATGTAATTTAGTTTAATTTTAGCTGATTTTATTTCTTTAAAAATATTTTGTCTTACTTTTAAAATATGAGAATATTTTTGTCACATTTACCTCATTCATACTTTATTTATAGTATGGAAGTATAGATATGGATATGTAGATATGTATTGCTGGTTTATTTTATATTTGAACCAAATGAATTTTTTTTTAATTTTTGTTGACTTTTAGACATTTTAAATGTAATTTTACCTGGTTTGGTTGAATTTAGTTTTCTTTAGGAACATATTTTCTTTCTTTTAAAAAATTTGGATATTTTTGTCCACAAAATGATTTATACGATTCATACTTCTATATGTAATATACAATTTACTTCTTTTATGAATGTTTAGTCTTATTTTCAAAAGAAAAGGATATTTTTGTTCACAAAATGATTTACACTATTTGTGCTTTTCTATAGTACGGATAGATTGTAATAGTAACTTTACATCGAGTTTTCCCCTATATGTACTTCTTTTGATGTTTAACCATGAGCATTTCTTTTGAATTGTTTTTACAACTTATGTGAGACACAACCCAAAGATTGCCATATTCTATCTAAAGTTTTTTTAGATGTAAAAAGAAATTTATTGAGAAAGAAGAATGTACAAGGACGATAAAGGAAAAGAATAAAAATGAAAAAGAAAACCAATTCAACAAGAAAACCAAATTAAGCTACTAAAGTTCTCCCATATCAAATCAAGAGAAGAAGTGCGATCCTTGAAAAGAACTAGTGGTCCTCGTTTCAGGTTGAGGGAACGCTAGCTTTGTACTAGCTTCAAAATTGAAGGGGTTGAAAGAAAAGCTCAAAGTGTGTCATAAAAGCACCTTCGGAAATATTCAAGCAAAAAAGACCGCCATTCTTAATGGCATCGAGGATCTTGATGAGTAGGAGACGGGTCAAGGGCTTAGTACCAAAGGAAAGAAGAAAAGGGTAGCGCTGAAGAAGGAGTTGTCAGAGATCATCTGCCTTGAAGAGATCACCCAGAGATAGAAATCTAGAGCCTTATGGCTTAAGGAGGGAGATCAAAACACTAAATTTTTCCACTAGACTGAAACACTCAACACAGGTTAAACACCATTTCAAGCATAGAAATCGGTGGGAATACCTTGGCTGAGGAAGGGGAGTGGCTTAAGAGATCCTTCAAAGAAGCTGAAATCCTCCGAGCAATCAGAGATTGCAATGATGAAAAAGCGCCTGTCCCTGATGGTTTCTCCTTATCCTTTTTTTAGTTTAATTAGGACATTCTTAAATAGGACCTCATCAATACTTTTGAAGACTTCTTTAGATCAACCCCTTCTGTTGCCCCTCATAGTAACTAACACACTCTTCCTCACTGGCGCACTATGTGGCCTACGTTGCACGTGTCCAAACCACCTGAGTCGTCCCTCTTTTATCTTATCTTCTATAGGAGCTACACCTAACTTATTGCGAATATGTTCATTCCTTAAATTATCTTTCAGTGTTATACCACTCATTCATCTAAGCATTCTCATCTCGACAACTTTTACTTTTTGGATATTCTATTTCTTCGCCGCCCAACATTCTAATCCATATAGCATAACTAGTCTTATAGCTATCCTATAAAACTTCCCTTTTAATTTTAAGGGTATTCTACAATCACAAAGCACACTTGAATCACTTCTCCTTTTTACCCAGCCTACTTTAACTCTATGCATTACATCATTTTCAATTTCTCCTTCAGCTTGCATAATAGATCCAATGTATCGAATTCTACAAGTTCTATATATATCTTCATCATCATGTTTAACTTTGTCTCCAAGATTACATCTTCCATTACTGAAATTACATTTCATATATTCTGTTTTATTTTTTACTTATCCTAAAGCTTCTAGATTTCAAAGCTTCTACCCATAATTCTAACTCAGTCTCTACTCCGCCCCTAGTTTCAATAATCAATACAATATCATTTGCAAACAACATACACCATGGAACCTCATTTTGAATGCTCTTAGTCAATCGGTCCATCACTAAAGCAAAAAGACAATGGCTCAAAGCAGATCCTTGACGTACAACTATGGTGATTGGAAATTCTCTAGTTTCTCTATTTGTAGTCCTTGCACTAGTCATTACTTCATCATACATATCCTTAATGACATCAGTATACCTACTATATACACCCTTTTTTCCTAAAACTGACCATAGAACTTCCCTACTCTATCATATGCTTTCGTTAAGTCAATAAATACCATATGCAAGCCCCTCTTCTTTTTTCTAAACTTTTCCATTAATCTTCTTAAATGATATATAACTTCTATGGTAGATCTCCTAGTCATAAAATCAAATTGATTTTTTGAGACCTTCATTTCTAGCCTTAATTTTGTTCAACTACCCTTTCCCGTAGTTTCATCGCATGACTCATAAGTTTAATTCCACGATAGTTATTGCAATTTTGAATATCTCCTTTATTTTTGTATTTGGTATTAAAGTGCTTTTCCTCCATTCATTTGGCATTTTCTTAGTTTTTATAATTGTATTAAATAAATTAGTTAACCATATAATTCTGTTATCAGCTAAGCATTTCCAAAATTCAATTGGAATGTTATCTAGTCCTATAACTTTTCCATTTTTCATCTTTTTTTAGTGCAAACTTAACTTCATTAATTCTAATTTTGCGAATAAATCTCATATTTTTTTTTTTCTTTTTCCTTATTTGTCAATTCTAAGTTTTGGTCTTCTATTTGGTTTTCATTAAACAACTTATTAGAGTAACTTCACTATCTTTCTTTTATCTCTTCGTCCTTAATCAAGACAATATCATCCTCACTTTTTATACATTTTTACATTTCCTAAGTCCTTATGCTTTCTTTCTCTAGCTTTAGCAAGTTTAAATATATCTCATTCCCCTTCTTTTGAATCTAATCTATCATACAAACTATTAAATGATGTGTGTTTAGCTTCACTAATGACCTTTTTTTGCATCTTTTCTCATCTCTTTATACTTTACAAAGTTATCAATGTTTCTACATTTTTGCCACGTTTTATATCAAATTCTTATTTTTTGTATTTACGGCTTTCTAGACATCTTTATCCCACCACCAACTTTCTTTGCTATTCAAGAATCTTCCCCTTGATTCACCTAAAATCTCTTTGCTATCTTTTTAATAGAGCTAGTCAATCTACTTCAAAGAGTATTTGTATCTATCTCATCCTCTATAGTCCAATCCCCATCTTTGACCATTTTATCGTTAAATTTTATTATATTTTCTCCTCTTAGGTTTCACCACCTAGTTCTATTACACTAGTTTATTTTATCTAACACTAAGACTCTATGTTGCGTGATTAGACTTTGACTTGGAATAACTTACAATCCTTGCATGATAAACGATCTACCCTCCTAGTTAAAATAAAAATCAATTTGACTTCTATTTTGTCCACTTTTAAAGGTTATTAAGTGTTCTTCTCTCTTCTTAAAGCAAGTATTTATTACAATAAAATCATATGATATAGCAAAGTTTAACATCATCTCCCCAGGCTCATTTTTGTCCCCATATCCATATCCTCTATGTGTCCTCTCATAACCTTAATTATCCCTTCCAACATGTCCATTCATATCTCCTCCTATGTGTTAGCTTTGGTGCAATTCCAAGAGGGGGGTGAATTGGAGATAAAAAAAATTATGCCTAGGTTTATCTAATCCAACAATCAGTATTACACAATCTAGGAGGTAGTCTAAGCAGTTTCAAACCCAAGCAGATATTCAACCAATAAACATACAAGTGCAGAAAATAAAGTGCGAAAAATAAACTGACATCAAATATGATATCGGGGTTTGGCCAAAGTGCCTACGTCCCTGCCTTGGCTCACCAGCACAAGAATTCCACTACAGCTCACTTAACGGGTGGAACGACACCGTTTACAATCAGGTCAATTAGCAGGGTTAACCTCAATCTACATCCTACCAAGATGGTGCACCTAGCTTTCTTAATTGGGTCTAAGCCAATCCGGGACTATTCCATAGGGCTACTCTCCCTCTTCAGGCCCACACCTAGAATATAACAAGTATGTATAAAATTTTGCGTACACGGAAATATGCTTCTTCAAAAGCAGATATGTACACCAGTATAGCTCAAGCAATAACACAAGCACGAATGATATGTAAGTATGCTCGGTGCTTTAATATGTAATAACACTCAATCAAGTATGGATAAACAATCAAGATCTAGAGTGTATATCTAAGTAAGATTTGAAACACAGTATTGAATATCACTATATCAGTTTAGGGTTAAAAAAAAAAGTGCTAGCAAGATGATTCAAACAAACTCAATAATATGTTTTCACTATACCAAGCACAAGGGATGTTTGAATGCAAGCTTGAAAACAGTTTTTGCACACAAAAATATGGGCTAAGGTAACTTGCAATGACAATGCAAGAACCACAAGCCTCTAAGTCTTCCCACACAAGATTTATCAAATAAAATCAATGGGAGAACTTAATGCTTTACTCTCTATAAAATCAATCAATAAATCACAACAACTAAAAGTATGAGCAAATGAGAATTAAGCACAAGCACTTTAAGAACACTCACAACACTTGGATAATCAAAGGAATTTGAGTTTTGAAGTGTGTGGGAGTAGTATAGGGTAAAATAGAATTTTGGAATTTTGAGAGAATTGACCTTAATGATTTTTGCTAATCCCTTGCTAAATATTGCAAATGAGCTAGTATATATATAGGCAAGGGGCAAATTATGACCGTTGGGGATTTAATGAGTATTATTAGAAAAGATTTAACACAAGTTTAAAGTTTTAACCCATTTTTAACCCCTAATTACCTCGGTAAAAATAAACAACTCGAGAGCTTTCGGGTGTCCGATCCAAGGTTCGGGTGCACGAACAGATACAATGCTGAAAAAGTGTTTTTGAGGTTCGGTCGCCTGAAAAGTAGTTTGGTTTGCCGAACAGAGGCGATTCCTCAAAAGTCCGCGATTTGGTCGCCTGGTCTAAAGTTCGGTATGCCGAACTCATAAGTTCGATCTCCCAAGGGTAAAATGAACGTGAGGTTCGGTCGCCTGGGTTTGTGAAAAGTGACCTGACACAGGTTTGGTCGACCGTGGAAGATGTGTTCATTTTGGTTTGGTCTGCTGAACATAGGTCAACTTGTTGACCCGTCCATTGTTTGGTCGCTCGAGGTGTTTTGAACACCAATGGTTCGGTCGCTCGACCTCTCACAAAATTTTCATTTAAGTCCAATTTTGCTTCAGTTAACTCCCCTGATATATTAAGTGATGTTGGGGAATTAGTGCACTATGTGGAGCATACCTACCTATCATGCATGATGTAAGTTATTACAAGCCATTGGTGTACACTATACAACACAAATATCTTCATTCTTATGCTTGATCACCGTACGCTATCATGATATGTCTTTCAATTCAAATATACGCATAAGGTGAACCTGCATGCAAGCCTCAGTACAAACATCGGTACCAAGAGTATTTGTCATTATCAAAACTGGGTGTGACCTATTAGATCAACAATTCATATGAATATTTTATCAGTCCTTGGTATGCCTTGTATAAAACTATCCATATCTTCCCAAAATTGTCTCTTAAGATTGTTTGCTAAGCCTACTTGAGGAGCATAAACACTAATGATATTGATTATCTCTTGGCCTAATACCATCTTGACTTTTATAATTCTATCCCCTATTCTGTTTACATCAACAACACTATCTTTTAAGTTTTTGTCTACAATAATTCCTACTTTTATATTTTTCTTTTCTAGTGTACCAAAGTTTAAATCCTGATTTATCAATTTTTCTAGTTTTCTCCCCCACGCACTTAGTTTCTTGAAGGCAAATAGTATTAATTTTTCTTCTAATCATTGTGTCCACAATTTCCATGTTTTTACTTGTAAGTGTCCCTATATTCCAAGTTGCTAATCTAATCTTAATTTCTTGAACTAGCTTCTTTGCCTGCGCACGTCCAAAATGATGCAGGAAGCGTTGCATATTTGACACCGTACCCAGGTGTCACGATCCGACTATTTTCAGAAGGGCCGTGCGGCGCTAGCTAAAGCACTCTTGTTTAACTAGCCAACCTATCGTTTATCAACATTCATCCACGAAACACTTTCATTAGCATTTAATCAAATGGCAGCGGAAACAGTAAGCATTCATGAAAGCCATGGCAAGCAAGTAGTAAACATTGAAGCAAACGTAATTCATTAACAACACCTCCGTTGACATCGAGTGTTTAGCGAGGGAGGCAAGTAGGCTAAACACGATGACAATAGCTAGTGAGTTTTACAATGACTGATGAACACCCACCCTCCCCTAAAGAGGTTTTTATGTAATTATCATCCTAGCACTAGGAACAAAGTGATTGAGGAGTCATACTGCCTTATTTGGCATACAAAGACACTACTAGTAGAAAATAACCCTACATTAGTATTTACATGATGGAAACTCATCCCAAGCACATGAGATAAGTGGTCACAGGCAAGCAAAATGCCCTGAACAAGCTTAACTAGTGACATTCTCCCCCACTTATGCGGTCGACGTCCTCGTAGACTTTGGCGGTAGGTACACTTCAAGTTTGTCCACGAACAGTTGAATATCTTCTGCAGAAATCCAGCTAATTTCTTTGTCATCAAGGCATTTCCACTTCACTAGGAACTTCTGCCGCTTCTTCCTTGAGGATATGAACTTTTTATCTGCAAGGATCTCTTCAACTTCACGTCTATCAGGTTGCACTGTCTTCAACTCTATTCTGTTGGACTGACTTCTGCTCAGGTCATTGGTGTTGGCGTTGAATGTCTTGAGGCAGCTGACATGAAACTGCGGTCTTCTCCCCTAATCTGCCCACTTCTTCATCTGCTTAAAAGCTTTCTCCAGATAGGATCGGGCAAACTCTACATTCTGTCTCCATTCTCTGGTGAAGATGTACGCCTTGGGACTCTTTCGTCTGTACGGCTCGCCCACTATGTGAGGTAACAGTGGCAGTTGGCCTGTAACAAGCTTAAAAGGGCTCTTGTTGGTTATTGAGCTCCTTTGGGCTTTACCACAGAACGGAGCCACATCAAGTAGTTGCACGCCATTCTTCTGGTTGTTGTTGACAAAATGGCACAAGTACTCCTTTAGTAGCCCTCTAAATCTCTTCATCTGTCCATCTGTCTGTCTGTGATAATTCGAAGAGATGTCAAGATGTGACTTGAATATCCTAAAAAACTTTTTCAAGAAGTTTTCAGTGAACATTAAATCTCAGTCACAAATAATAACTTGGGAAACACCCCAATGTTTCACAACAGTCACAAGGAACAATTGTGTCGTCTCCTCTGCCGAATAGTACTTTGGTGTGGCCCTGAAAGTATCATACTTCTTCCGCTCCCCCTTGTCTTGTTGGCAAGTGAGACAAGTTTTGGTATGATCAACCACATCATCCCGCGTGTGCGGCCAATAATACATCCTCAGTAGTCCCGTCATTGGAGTCATTCTTCGCGAATACCCCTCAACGAACTTCCTGCAGTATCTAGTAAGGCCAAGAAAGGAACGCAACTCCTTCACTGTCGTGGAGATCTTCCATTCTTGAATCATCCTTACCTTCTCCATACCCCTCTGGATACGACCTTGTTCAACCACATGACCAAGGAATTTGTTGTTCCACTGAGTGAAAGAGTACTTCTCTTTCTTCACATCCTGACTGTTTCCCCTCAGCCTATCAAACACCTTCCGTAGATGCTTTTCATGTTTCCTCTGAAACAACACCAATGCTCTCAACGGTGTTTTGGAAGGGTGAACATATCCCACTTCCAATTTATCAAGTTGTTTCCCCAACTCTACTATCTCTCGAGGCACAATCCGACATGGCCCTTTAGCCGGTGGTTTCAATCCTGATAACAACTAGATCTCATGCTTTACAGTCTGTTGTGAAGGCAAATTGTGAGGCAGCTTATCCGGCAATACCTCCTTATCCTCATCCAACACCGCTTGGATGGTCGTAGGCTCCAGCTCTTGGCCTACTTCTTTGTCTACCACCACTGTGGCTAGACGTGTCTGCTCACCCTGACCCCATCCCTCATTGAGTTGTATGGCTGAAAGGGACTTCCCGTCGTCTCCTATCGTGGCAACGACTTGCACCATGCACGAGTGATCTCCCATCAATCATAGGGAACCAGCCGAAGGCATCGGCACTGCCTTCGTCCCCCTTAGGAACTCCATTCCTAGAATGACTGTAAAGTCATCCAATGGCACCGCTGTGAAATTCGCATGACCTTCCCACTATCCAAGCTTTTACAGTTACTTGCTTGGCTACTCCCAAAGTAGGCTGGGCTACAGAGTTAACTGCTTTCATGCGTCCTATATCCTTCTCTAAGGATAAGTTGAGTCTCCATGCTTCCAACTACGAAACAAAATTATGAGTAGCCTCCGTATCCACCATAGCGTAGGTACTCTTCCCATTTATCCTCAAGTCCACAAACATCAACCCTTTTGCTCGTGTAACTTTCAGTGTTTTTGCTTGCTTTTCCAATGCGCTCACCAACCGCACTGAACCTACCTTCGGGGCATTATCCTCTTCCTCCTCGCTTTCCACCCCTTTTCCCGAAGTAGAAGCTTGTAAGGCATTGAGTAATCCCTTGTGTTGACACTCACTCACTCTGTGAGATCCACCACACAAGTAACACGAAATTTGCCTCTTCCCCTTTCCATTGGGTGGGTTGAACCCTTGAGACGACAAAGCTTCCTTTGAGGTTGATGATTTAGTGTTGGTTCCCCCACTCCTGTGTTTGCCTTTCTTGAAATACTTTCCAATGTTTCCCTCTCCGCCAAACTATTTTGATGAAGCGGTATCATCACCAGCGTAGTCAGTCAAGCGTTCTGCAGCAGCTTGTGCAATTGACAAGTCTTGAACCCTTTTCCTATGAAGTTCAGTTCTTGCCCACGGTTTCATCCCCTCTAGAAAATAGAACAACTTGTCCTTCTCTGACATATCCCGAATATCCAACATTAAAGCAGAAAATTATTTCACATATTCCCTGATTGACCCCATATGCTTGAGATCTCTCAGTTTTCTCCTTGCATTATACTCAACATTTTCAGGAAAGATATGGGCCTTGAGCTCTCTCTTCAAATCTGCCAAACTATTGATTACACAGCTTCCATTTTCAATCTTTTGGTACTTGGTATGCCACCACAGTTTGGCATCACCAACCAAGTACATGGTCACAGTATTCACCTTTGCATGTTATGAGGCCATCCTCATAGCGCGAAAGTACTGCTCCACATCAAACAAGAAGTTCTCTAACTCCTTGGCATCTCGGGCACCCCCATACGTCCTGGGTTCTGGTACCTTGGTCTTGCTAACTCCCGGAGTGTTGGAGTTCCCCATAGCAAGAACCGTCAGATTGATTTTGCATCCAGATTAGCCATCCGCGACTGCAAAGTTTCAACTGTATGGCGAAAGTCCTCTGACATCTCACTTAGCAAACTTGCTTGATGCTTTTGTAATCCCATCACTTCATCAACAAGTTCTCTCATCTGGGCCACCTCCGCAGTCACAGTATTTTTTTGCCTCAACCTGTGCTTCTAGCACGCTGATCCTCTCAGCATTGTTTGGTGCCATGGTTACTTACCAAAGCTTTCCAAATCCAACAACGAAGGCAATCGAATTCACGTTGCAACTCAAGCTTGGGCTCTGATACCAAGTGTCATGGTCCGACTATTTTCACACCCTTGTGAAGGGTCGTGCGGCACTAGCTAAAGCACTCTTGTTTGACTAGCCAGCCTAACGTTTACCAACATTCATCCACGAAATACTTTTATTAGCATTCAATCAAATGGTAGCGGAAACAGTAAGCATTCATGAAATCCGTGGCAAGCAAGCAGTAAACATTGAAGCAAACGTAATTCATTAACAACACCTCCGTTGACATCGAGTGTTTGGCGAGGGACGCAAGTAGGCTAAACACATTAACAATAGCTAGTGAGTTTTACAATGACTGATAAACACTCACCCTCCCCTAGAGAGGTTTTTATGTAATTATCATCCTAGCACTAGGAAACATCAAAGTGACCGAGGAGTCATACTGCATTATTTGGCATACAAAGACACTACTAGCAGAAAATAACTCTACACTAGTATTTACATGATGGAAACTCATCCCAAGCACACGAGATTGGTCACAGGTAAGCATAATGTCCTGAACAAGCTTAGCTCGTGACACCGGGCACCGACAAAGCGCGTCGCTTTGGGGCGATGACCTAGCCCACTGTCACGGTCCGCCTTTTTCACACCGTTGTGAAGGGCCGTGCGGCGCTAGCTAAAGCACTCTTGCTTAACTAGCCAGCCTTTTGTTTACCAACATTCATCCACGGAACACTTTCATTAACATTCAATCAGATAGCAGCGGAAATAATAATCAATTCATGAAAACCGTGGCAACCAAGCAGTAAATATTGAAGCAAACGTAATTCATTAACAAATCCTCCGTTGACATGTTGTACTTAGCGAGGGAGGCAAGTAGGCTAAGCACGTTGACAATTGCTAGTGAGTTTTACAATGATTGATGAACACTCACCCTCCCCTAAAGAGCTTTCTAGGCCATTCTCACTCTAGCACTAGGAAACATCAAAGTGACCGAGGAGTCATACTGCCTTATTTGGCTTACAATGAAAGAAATACTAGAAAATAACCCTACACTAGTATTTACATGATGGAAACCCATCCCAAACACACGAGATAAGCGGTCATAGGCAAGCATAATGCCCTGAACAAGCTTAGCCCGTGACATTCTCCCCCACTTATGCGGTCGACGTCCTCGTAGACTTTTGGCGGTAGGTACACTTCAAATTTGTCCACGAACAGTTGAATATCTTCCGCAGAAATCCAGCTGATTTCTTTGTCATCAAGGCGCTTCCACTTCACTAGGAATGTCTGCCGCTTCTTCCTTGAGGATATGAACTTTCTGCCTGCAAGGATCTCTTCAACATCATGTCTGTCAGGTTGCACTGTCTTCAACTCTGCGCTGTTTGACTGACTTCTGCTCAGGTCATTGGTGTTGGCGTTGAATGGCTTGAGGCAATTGACATGAAATTGCGGTTTTCTCGGTTGATCTGCCCACTTCTTCATCTGCTCAAAAGCTTTCTCCAGATAGGCTTGGGCAAAGTCTGCATTCTGTCTTCCTTCACTAGTGAAGATGTATGCCTTAGGACTCTTTCGTCTGTACGGCTCGCCCACTGTGTGAGGTAACAGCGGCAGCTGGTCTATAACAAGCTCAAAAGGGCTCTTGTTGGTAGTTGAGCGCCTTTGGGCGTTGCCACAGAATGGAGCCACATGAAGTAGTTGCACGCCATTCTTCTGGTTGTCGTTGACAAAATGGCACAAGTACTCATCTAGTAGCTCTCTGAATCTCTTCATCTGTTCGTCTGTCTGTCGATGATAACTCGAAGAGATGTCAAGATGTGACCTGAATATCCTGAAAAACCCTGTTAAGAAGTTGTCAGTGAACATTAAATCTTGGTCACAAATAATAACTTGGGGAAAACCCCAAAGTTTCACAATGGTCACAAGGAACAATTGTGTCGTCCCCTCTGCCGAACAGTACTTTGGTGCGGCCATGAAAGTACCATACTTCTTCCGCTCCCCCTTGTCTTGTTGGCAAGTGAGACAAGTTTTGGTATAATTAACCACATCATCCCGCGTGTGCGGCCAATAATACCTTCCCAGTAGTCCTGTCATTGGAGTCATTCTCCGCGAATACCCCTTAACGAACTTCCTGTAGAAACTAGTAAGGCCAAGAAAGGAACGCAACTCCTTCACTGTCGTGGGGATCTTCCGTTCTTGAATCCTCCTTACCTTCTCCATACCCCTCCGGATACGACCTTGTTCAACGACTTGACCAAGGAATTTGTTGCTCCACCGAGCGAAAAAGAAATTCTCCTTCTTCAAATTCAGACTGTTTCCCTTCAGCCTGTCGAACACCTTCAGTAGATGCTCTTCATGTTTCCTCTGAAACGACACCGATACTCCCAACGGTGTTTTGGAAGGGCGAACACATCCCGCTTCCACTTCATCAAGCTGTTTCACCAACTCTACTATCTCTCTAGGCGCAATCCAACATGGCCTTTTAGCAGGTGGTTTCACTCCTGATAACAACTTGATCTCTTGCTCCACAGTCCGTCGTGAAGGCAAATTGTGAGGCAGCTTATCCGGCAACACCTCCTTATCCTCATCCAACACCGCTTGGATGGGCGTAGGCTCCAGCTCTTGGCCTACTTCTTTGTCTACCACCACCGTGGCTAGACGTGTCTGCTCACCCTGACCCAATCCTTCATTGAGTTGTATGGCTGAAAGGGACTTCCCTTCGTCTCCTTTCGTTGCAACGACTTGCACCATGCACGAGTGATCTCCCATCAGACACAGAGAACCAGCCGAAGGCATCAGCACTGCCCTCGTCCCCATTAGGAACTCCGTTCCTAGAATGACTGGATAGTCATCCAATGGAACTGCTGTGAAATTCGCATGACCTTCCCACTGTCCAAGCTTTATAGCCACTTGCTTGGCTACTCCCAGAGTAGGCTGGGCTACAGAGTTAACTGCTTTCACGCGTCCTGTATCCTTCTCTAAGGGTAAGTTGAGTCTTCCTGCTTCCAACTGCGAAACAAAATTATGAGTAGCTCCCGTATCCACCATAGCGCGAGTACTCTTCCCATTTATCCTCAAGTCCACAAACATTAACCCTTTTGCTCGTGTAACTTTCGGTAGTTTGGCCTGCTTTTCCAATGCGTTCACCAACCGCACTGAACCCACCCTCGGGGCTTCATCCTCTTCCCCATCGTCTTCCACTGCCTGTTCTACAATGGAAGCCTGTAAGGCATTAAGTGATGCTTTGTGAGGGCACTCAAAAACTCTATGAGGACCTCGACACAAGAAACACTCAATTTTACTCTTCCCCTTTCCATTGGGTGTGTTGAACCCTCGAGACGACGAAGCTTCCTGTAAGGTTGATGAATTAGGGTCGGCTCCCCCACTCTTGGGTTTGCCATTCTTGAAAGACTTTCCACCGTTTCCCTCTCCGCCAAACCGTTTGGACGAAGTGGTCTCATCACCAGCGTAGTCTGTCAAGCGTTCTGCAGCCGCTTGTGCAGTTGACAAGTCTTGAACCCTTTGTCTATGAAGTTCAGTTCTTGCCCACGGTTTCATCCCCTCTAGAAAATAGAACAACTTGTCCTTCTCCGACATATCCCGAATATCCAACATTAAAGCAGAAAATTGTTTCACATAGTCACTGATTGACCCCGTATGCTTGAGATCTCTCAGTTTTCTCCTTGCATTATACTCAACGTTCTCAGGAAAGAATTGGGCCTTGAGCTCTCTCCTCAAGTCTGCCCAACTATCAATCACACAGTTTCCATTTTCAATTTCTCTGTACTTGGTACGCCACCACAGTTTGGCATCACCAACCAAGTACATGGTCGCAGTATCCACCTTTGCCTGTTCTGAGGCCATCCTCACAACGCGAAAGTACTGCTCCACATCAAACAAGAAGTTCTCTAACTCCTTGGCATCTCGGGCACCCCCATACGTCCTGGGTTCTGGCACCTTGGTTTTGCTAACTCCCGGAGTGTTGGAGTTCCCCATAGCAAGAACCATCACATTTACCTTTGCATCCAGATCTGCCATCCGGGCTTGCAAAGTTTCCACCGTGTGGCGAAAGTCCTCTGACATGTCGCCTATCAAACCTGCTTGATGTTTTTGTGATCCCCTCACTTCATCAACAAGTTCTCTCATCTGGGCCACCTCCGCGGCCATAGTGTTGGTTGACTCTTCAACCTGTGCTTCCAGCACGCTGATCCTCTCAGCATTGTTTGGTGCCATGGTCACTTACCAAAGCTTTCCAAACCCAACAACGAAGGCAATCGAATTCACGTAGCAACTCAACCTTGGGCTCTCACCAAGTGTCACCGACTTGGGCTCTGATACCAAATGTCACGGTCCGCCTTTTTCACACCGTTGTGAAGGGCCGTGCGGCGCTAGCTAAAGCACTCTTGCTTAACTAGCCAGCCTTTTGTTTACCAACATTCATCCACGGAACACTTTCATTAACATTCAATCAGATAGCAGCGGAAATAATAATCAATTCATGAAAACCGTGGCAACCAAGCAGTAAATATTGAAGCAAACGTAATTCATTAACAAATCCTCCGTTGACATGTTGTACTTAGCGAGGGAGGCAAGTAGGCTAAGCACGTTGACAATTGCTAGTGAGTTTTACAATGATTGATGAACACTCACCCTCCCCTAAAGAGCTTTCTAGGCCATTCTCACTCTAGCACTAGGAAACATCAAAGTGACCGAGGAGTCATACTGCCTTATTTGGCTTACAATGAAAGAAATACTAGAAAATAACCCTACACTAGTATTTACATGATGGAAACCCATCCCAAACACACGAGATAAGCGGTCATAGGCAAGCATAATGCCCTGAACAAGCTTAGCCCGTGACACCCACCCTCGCCCACTTTTTGCTACACCTGGGTGGTACAAGTGCAATGCATTGATTGTTGGGGACGCCTCAGTGAATATTCGGTCAAGATTGATATTATAGTGATATGACAAATTTTACGTTGGTTATCAGCTACCCAATGCAATCCCCCTCTTTACCCAGGCTTGGGACCAGCTGTGTGTGAAAAAAATTTGGACACTAAGTGCATCACAGGCGGAGTTTTTAACAGTTCATAAACAGCTTCTCATATTTTTCTGCACTGTGTTTTTGCTTGGAAAAATGCGAAACAGGTTTTTTGGTTTATTGGGAGAAAGTTGGGTCTGCGCAGACACAATGTAGAATTTCTTGGTATCTCTTTTTCTGGCCTTGGGTAGAAATAAGGATGCTGTAGCTTTATGGAGATGTCATTACATAACACACACATTTTCTGGGAAGAAGCTGAATATTTCTTTGTTTTGGGATAAGGTTCATTACTTAGCTTCGCTCTGGTGTGTTGGTTCGGGATGCCTTAAAAGGAGTGAGCTTCTCTGACATCCAACAGTATTGGCTATCTTTGTTGGTTTGATTGTTGTTTTTTCATTTATTTTTTCTGTTCTCTTTAGGAAGGTTTCTCGCTCTTCTTTTTGTACATTCTTTCTTTAATGGAATCGTACCCTTTTGTTGTCAAAAAGAATTAAAAAAGGAAAGAAAAGAAAAAGGAAGTTGTGGTCCTCCGGAGCTCTACAATTCCTTTCATGCCAAAATACTTCACATATCACAGCCGGATAAATTCCCAAGCCTTCCTTTTTTCCATATTGTCACACCCTCTGCAGCGTGGGAACATCTCTATATTGATCTTCTGCAGAATCCATTCAATACCAAACATACAGAAAACTGAGGAACACCACATCAATAGCAACATGCCACTGAAACAATAAGTGGCCGACAATCTCCTGCAAGACTATTTACACCGTGGTTTTAAATAAAGGCTGCGACTGTTACGTAACATCGTTATGTAATGGTTTTTTGGGTTACCGATACTGTTACACACCGCGAAATTGGTGGGAAAAAAATCACAGCCTTAGTTGCTGTTACGGACCGCAACTGTTACGTGAAGGCTGCTATGGCCGTTATGTAATCGCTACTGGATTGTTACACCAGAAAATTATTTGATTTTTTACTTTTTCTTCTCACTTTTTCCCTCTCTTTCATATATCATTCTCAATATACCTAGTGGCAAGAGGGGGAAAAGATTATAACGAGGATGACAATGATACAAAATTTACTATTTCTTTAAATACTAACAATAGATGCATTAATTAACAATTTGAAAATACTAACTTGTTAGGAAAATATTTTATTTTGATAATATTAGTAATGTGATATTTATGTTCTACATTTTTCAACTTCAACCTTCTTTCTTTTCTAACTATTTTATATTTGTATGATTTGTATGTCTTCTGTGTCTAATAGATTAATGGAGTGTATAATGTATTTTGTTTTATTAATTAATTTAGCACACATAAGAATTTATCACAGAAAAAAACAATGAGAAGTATAAATATGCACACACATGTAATTTTTCTATCAATGGTGGTTTAAAACAAATGTAAACTTGTTGCCCTTACCAAGTAACTTAGTTACACGAACTAAAGGATCCAAAAAACACTAAAACTCTTTCTACGATGGGCTAAAAGCTTAACACATACAAGTAAGCTAATATGCACAAGGTTGTGCGTGCTTAAAAAAATTCACAGCCGTTATACCCGCTTCCCGTTATTTAACATCTATTACTCCTGCTTCGCGTTACACCCATTACCGTTATGTTATGGTACCTGCTACCGCGATTTAAAACCATGGTTTACACAATGCAGAAACAATTAACATCAGATCCTCTAATTATCTAGGGTGAGAATGGCTCCTGAAGCAGATGTCTACACAAAAATGAGTCACCTTGAGTGGAGGATTTGAAGAATTCCTGGTTTGCCTCACCAACGAGTGGACACTTTCTTGCTGCTCTGCTCCCCCTTCGAATGGAATGGATCCGCTGCCCCTCCAATAGAAGCTGAAGATGCGGGCTTAGAGCTTTCACCCCGCTTTCCCTACTTCAATGGAAAGGGGGAATCACCCATCTAATAGCCGTTTCTTTAGCATCGGTCTTTCCAAGCAAGATGCACTTCTTACCTCTCTTACAATATAAACCACAATCTGAGGCCTGCCCTAAAAGAATTTTTCAATTTGGTCCCTGAAACATCCACTTCTTACACTTATTACTAGAATCTGTGTCCATCTCTAGTCCAGCAATGCTTTCTTGTTCTGTTCAGTGGAATAGCTATTCATTGGAATAAGATGGAATATAGTTTAAATTTTGGAAATCAAGGGAATACTATTCCTTATATATACCTAATTATTTCATTCAGCTTGTAATAAGAAAGGAATAAACATCCCCATGATGAAATTTGGGAATAGTTATTCCTTGTCTATTCCTTATTATGGACTCATAAATTGTTTCACGTTGTTATTTTCTTTATTATAACAACATAATTTCTTGTATAGCTAATTGTAACTGACCTACTAAAACTAATCTATTCGTGGGAATAGGCTTTCCACAAACCAAACATAACCTTAGTGACCTTGGGTTCCATGTAGTCCCTAGCCTTTGTGAACTCCAAATACATGTCCACTAAAGCATTCATGTTTCCAAGATTCTAAAGATTCCTGAGACTCCCTTATTAGAGGCCTCCCACTGCATCAAATATGAAATATAATAACCCTAATTACACATTCTGCCATTCCCCACCATAAAACATTTTATGCTTGGAGATTTTACTTATATGTATAATTTCTTCCCAATCTAACAGCATATAAGAAATTCTTATCAAACCCTAACACCATCCGCTTGAATCTATCCCTAACATCACCCCCTATCAACATCCACAAAGAGCCTCTCAACAACAAATCTCCACAACTTTATCCATAACCTTGCCTGAAGGCCCTCAATAGATGGTACTTTTTTGTTTTGATAATAAAAGAAAGTTCATTAGATAAGGAGAAATGAAAGAAAGTGTGTAGAGACAAGGAGTCCACCAAAATAACAGAAAAGAAAAAAAAAAAAAAAAAAAAACTGAAGATAAAACCATGAAACTAGATAAAATTAACCACGAAAACCCCTTTTCTGATCCCTTCCATCTTAATTTACAGAGCTCTTCAAATTCACTAATTCCCTTTGACCCTTCAATTTATGACTTTTGCCACCACCCAAGCGAGCCTTATTTCCTCCAATATCACTCAACTTTAAATTCAACTTATCCAAAAGATCTTGAGCTTCTAAGCCCTCCTTGGGAATTTCCTCCAAGGGAGTAAGCAATATTCCATCCCTACACTGTAAATTGTTGACCAAACCATCATTTTAAAAAATAGACACTCTTCAAACCTTCCAATGGAGCAGGATGAACATAAGATAAATCCCCTGCTTTGTCACAAGAATCAAAAACCTACCAAAATTGTTTTCTAATCTCATCCAACAACAACCCCCTACCACTGTCATATTCACTCAAATCATCACTTTCTGAGTGTGAAAAATCCCCCCATTTCTTCACCTCCTTTTCTTTTCTTGCCCCATTGCTACACCCAACCTCCTTTGTAAGAGTGTCTTTTACTATGCTAAGTTCTTCTATTAAGTCTCTCCTTAAAAGTTTTGCCCCTGTCACACAAGGATTTTCTTTCTTCTTATCCAACACCTTCCTCATCTCAGCACCCATACAAGCTGCCTTCCTACAAGCATATGCCTTACTACTGTCCAATCAGTCAAAATTTGGACAAAGATAGCATCAATCTCCCCCATAACTGCTCTTGGCTTTTTACATCTTACCTCCCCATTTTTTGAACACTCTTCCAGGCTAGTTACATTTTTAATACCATAGTCTAATTCTAACTCTAAGCTATTAATATCCTGAAAATGTTCCAGAATTTGATCTGGCCGATTCAAAATTTGGTGTGCTGGAAAATGGGCGTGAAGTCTAACATCCTCCTTCCCACTGCTCGTTTCCTAGTCCTTGCCATTCTTGAAATACGGCAGTGACTTATCTAATTCTCCGTTTCCCTGTCCAGCATCTTGACTTTCGCCATTGCCTTCTGTATAGAGCCCAAGGAATGAAGATCCCTCTTAGACTCCTCTGTTGGAGGCCAACTCAGATATACCTAAGTGTTGGCCTTGCTCAAGTAAATGACCCAGTTTATATAAAAAAGAAATACCCTTCTTTTCTATTAGTTAGGCCATGTCCAAAACTAAAAACATACCTCCTAGCCCATGTCCCTTCACATCCCTCCCCTGAATGCAGCCCTAGCAATCTCTGAGAAGAGCAATATCCCTTGTCAGAACCCTGGCTTCTTTCTCAGGAAATTTTGACTGGTTAACAATGATTGCTGTCTTCAAAAGTTCAGCATTCTTCATCTGTACCCTAGCTGCCTTCTCAGTCAGTTCTGGCTGGTTAGCGGTGACTGTTGACTTTGAAAGCCCAGCTTTGTTCGTCTGAAACACACCACCACACCTACAGCACCTCTTTTCCCTTTCAGCTACAATACTACGATCTCCAGAAAGATCTTAACAATCGCAACCCTTGCCTTCACCTTTATTGCCTTCCAGCATGACCTGCCTCCATGATCTGAACTCTGAAGCCTGGATGACCATCAGCAACTACACCACCCAAATCTTTCTGTAACTCATCCGTTAGCACAAAACATTTGCGAAGCTTTGCCATCCTTCACCCTTCGCGATGCTGGGAATGAACACAGAAAATCTCTTATGTTTCCAACACAACCCTAACTCCAGGAACTTTCCCACCTTTGTCCACCTGATCAGCAACCAGTAATTTGTAATACCCTTGCAAAAGCTCTGAGAATCCCTCTCCGTGCAACCAAAAACTGACAACCCATCAATGAACCACAATATAGCCTCTTCTGATAACCTAACCCATCTGTAATGAACGGAATTCTGTGAGCAAAGATGAGCTCTTCTTGCCCTGGTCCTAAATGCAAATTGAAGGATTTTTCTTTGATCTGAATCGCTCAGTTCATCGTAACCCACACCAGGCTTTATTGAAGGGTATGCAAGAGAGGGGGAGAAGATCTGTTTCACGAGAGGGGGAGAGAGAGAGAGGCGGATAGGGGTGTTTCAAATTATTTCTCTCTCCCTTCCCTGGCACCAATGCACTCTTGTTGTACATGTAGTGTATTTTGCTAGGCCTACTTAAATGGTCCATATTCCTTTACCAAGAACTTGGTGGGCATTGACATTGTGAGCTTTAGCAAAACTGGCACAAGAATGACTAATTTTAGTAACCTTTGCGTTCTCCATCAAAATATAATTTTTACTCATCATTTACTAGAAATAAAATAAGAAATTTGTTTTCATGATGAGGAGCTGACTGATGAATAATGTGCTACGAATAGCCAAAATAGATTTTAAGTGCTGTATAAATGCAGTGATTCTACACCTTGTTTCTCTTTCTTAAGCTTAAAAGAATACAAGTATCATATGCAATGGGATTTTTTTTTTTTCTCCATTCTGTTTTCAAATGCTATGCAAAACAACATATGTCTAGTTTCCTTTTGATATGCAACAAATGGCTGTTCTGCACAGGAAGTTGAGACAGCCAATTGTTATTTTCTTTCTACCCATGTAATGAATGATCACTGGGCATGTCTATCTAAATTATATCATGTGTAATGAATCTTAACTAGACATTTTTTTTGGCGTGGGAATCATCACTAAACATGTTTCTCTAAACTGTTCACATATTTTGTTTCTGTCAGAGCTATTCTATCACAATTCACGGAAGAACAGATGAGTAGGTATGAATCTTTCCGAAGGTCTGGATTTCAGAAAGCAAACATGAAAAGGGTAAGGCTTCTTCATCTGCTTGCAATGTCTTCTGTAAATATTTTTCTTTATTTTCCTCAAGAAAATATTTGTTTTTCTTTGTCCAGCAGCAATCAGCCTTTTTTTGTTTTTTTTGTTTTAAGCAAATGAAATTTGTTGAGAACCAAGAAGAAAATACTACAATCAAAAAGAGGATGGTCAGTCCTAAAAAATAAGCCAAAAATGGAGAAAAAATGAAAAACAAGAAAGAAGAATTCTGCCATTGCCAATTGAAGCACTTTAAATTATCTAATTCACATCCATCTTTCTTCATCTTGCTCTTATCACCATCCATCCTAACTTCATGTCCATTGGGAGCAAATAACCACAAACTGATCTTATAATCAGTTGTTGAGCTTCAATATCCTTCTTACTTAGCTGCACCTCAAAAGATTGGAGGAAACGGCAAAAGTATCATCGTTTTTGAGTGTGGCACCTGATGGAACCCCTCGTGGGAAATGTCACTCCCTAAATCTTTGGAATCCAAAGCGTACACATATTACTCACGAAATGTATTTAATAATAAATGTCCATTGCATGCAAAGTTGCTATCAAAGTTGGCTTTCCTTATTACATCCCTCCACTTTTTACTTGCCGTTGACAGACAGCCCTTGGTAATCTTCTTCTCTAATCCATCTCTTTGATCTTCAGAAGAATATAACTACCATCATAATTTCTCTTTAAAGTTTTAGTGGTATGGTACACGCCTCCTGGTTATATTGTTTTCCTCAAAAGCTTTGTGTGCCTCAAAACCCACTTGCATAGCCTTTCACTGAGCAGAAACCTTACTAGACCTTGGCAGAGGGACTTGTTTTCTGGCACTTTCTGATTTGCTTCCTGATGTAGGATGGTAAGCTGGTTAATTGGATGGATCATTTATACCCAATTAGGAAACCATTTCAAAGAAAAGGGTCGAGAGATTGTTGGTCCTAAATCTGAATATAGTTAGTTAGTAATTGTTATGTGTTTTTAGTTTAATTAGTAGTATGCTTATGTGTATTTGGGGCTTTGTTTGTAATAAATGTGTCTTTTAGGCATTTATTTGTAATTCTTATTTATTTAGGGATTTATTTGTAGTTTTATTCTATCTTTAGAATTTCTTATAAATAGGGCGTGAAAGCTATATCAGTGTAGTTTTTGTGAATTTGAAAGTGGAAATTAAATGTGAGTTTCCCCCCATCTCTATCTTCTCCTTCTGGTGTTTTTCTTTCTCTCCCTTTCTCCTCACTGTTTCTCTTCCAATTTCTCCCTTGGCAGTAATTACTCTATATTGTTAAGTCTGTTATGTATCATTTGGTATCAGAACAACTCACAATCGCCACGCCATAGCCATCTTCCCAAAACATGTTGCTACCATCAAAGCCATCAGCTGAGATCACTGTCCAACACTAGAACACCAGACACCATTCAATTAGAGCCCCAGGACAGATTCACAGAAACCAGACAATCATTTTTCATCATCTGCAAGACTGCAATTTTTCTCCAAAATTACAATGTTTGCCCATTTCAAACTCTGTTTTTTTGACATCCCACTTCGACGACTCCAGCCCCATAAAAAAAACAGAACCCCTCTAAAATCCCTCCCCCAAAATTTCATTATGGTGCAATGACCAGGAGAGCCCTCACATGCTGGCTGAAGCTCTAATTGCCACTACTCCTTGTGTTAGCCTTGCTGGAGTTCTCCTGACACATCACCACCTCCATTACATTCTTCAACATTAGGTCTGCCTCCAGCTAGAAGATTATAGCTGGAGGACCTTCGCTAGTGGCGTACAGACCCCACATGCTGGTGAATGACTGAATCCTGCACCTGAAAATTTAAACTGCAGTGTAATAATTCAATTCTAGACACAATATTTTAATTTCACACTTGATATTTTTATCTGAATTGTTACAAATTGGACTTTACTATCTGCATTTTGGAGAGTCAATTGTGCCACCCCACCATCAAGAAGTAGACTCTATTGCTCCATTTTGTGAGTTTTGTAAGTGGATTTGTTTAAGTTCTGCATGATACTCAATATTAAAGGTAATCAGAGATAGTTCTTGAGATATTGAGCAAGTATGTGATTTTGCATGAATATCAGGATTGTTGAAAAATTGTGTTTAGGGTCATTCGTGATATGAAGTTATGGTGTATGTGTTTGCAAATAATCAGAAATGTGGTGACTATTGTTGAGTTATCCTCCAAAGTGGAGTTGTTGGCTGGTAGGGTACAGAACATGGATAATGCTTCGTATAGGCTAACAGCTGAAGTAGCAACCTTGGGTAAAAGGCTCATTAATTTTCCTAGCAGATAAGAAAGTGGCATAGCTGCTGCTGCAGTCCACACTTTTGAGTTGTGCAGTGACGAAAATTTTCATTTGAATCCAGGGATTAAATTGGAAGTTTAAAATACCACCGATAATGGTTCTTTTGATGAATTTGATGATTGGGTGTATTCTTTGGAGTACTATTTCTGTTGGTATGAAATGAATGAGGCTCGAGTATTGTATTTGGCTGAATTGATTTGAAGGGAACTGCTTGAATTTGGTGGTTTAAACAGCAAGAGATCTTCGGAAGGAGGGGATATGGTGAAATCATGACATGGGATGAGATGGAACAAGCCGTGTAGGAGTTTTTGTACCTTACAATTACTAGCAACATGTTTACGTGTAATTCTTTAATTTGAAGCAAGAAGATAAGAAATAAAGAAAGAGATTACGCTAGTAGGTTGTATCATTTGGCTTCCATGCCAACATAGAATGAAAAGAGGATGTGATTATAGATTTTCTTACAAAAGGATTGAACCCAGCTATTGCCTCCAAGCTTGTTACATGTCATCTCACTCCATAAATGTCGAGGATGCCATGAATGTTACATGAAAAGGTTGAGGATCTCATGAATGTTGCAACTTAGAGGACTATATATAGCGTATACCTCTTAGAGCTACATCTTTGGTTTAAGAGGATCACAAGTATGAATTGTGCTTGAGAAGTCAGCTGAGCAATTTGGACAAATGTAGAGCACTTTGGAACAACTTATGAGGTTGCAATCAAGTGCTTCAAATGTCAAGATTTTGGACATCGAGCAACACAATGTCCTAACCAAGTCCTGGCAATTACAGAAAAAGGAGTTGATGATGCCATCCTAGTAATTGAGGTTGAGACAAAAGTCCTAAGTGGCTTAGATGAAGATGGCAATGTGAAAGATTGTTTAGGGCTTTAGCCTACCCTTGCCTCCTACATGGTTGAACAACCAACATTTTTCAAAACCCAAGTAGTTTCATAAGTAGCCTCTTTGGTTGTTGGTCCTAGTAGCTATACAAATGTAGTTTCTAAAGAAGTTGTAAGGAAGTTAAATTTGAAGGTTGAATCACATCCTGATCCATACGAGATTGCATGGGTCAACTATACCAATATCAAGGTCCATCTTGTTACTTGCTTACCTTTAAGTTTTGTTCAACTACGGGGACAATGCATTGTGATATCCTTCCTTTCAAGATTTATCATATCCATTTGGGTTGTCCATGGTTGATAGGACAGGTAAGCATAATGCTATTGAAAATTCTTATATCTGTTAATAGAAGGCCATAAATTATGCCTTGTTAATAGTTATTAATCTAGGTTGTATATACTTTCATAAATAGAAGAGGAGATTTAGCTTACCATGTATAGCTTCCTAAAATCAGTCTATGTAAATTAGCTGGCTTACCATATATAGCTTCCTAAGATCACTCTGTGTAATTAACATGTACAGATTTAAGTTTCCTTGTATAACTGGCAGTCTTGCCTATATAATGAAAGACTTTCTCAAAAGAGAGGACAATTCGAACCATTCTGTTCTGGTATGAGAGCCATTCTCTAAGAAATCATAGTCCTAGTTTTCTCAGTCATAGCCTCGGTACTTATGCAGAAGTCAGATAATGTTTGTCAGATTCACTTGCAAAAATTATGCTGCTTGCGAGTTTCAATTGGAGACTTTTCTCAAGGGTAAAGAGCTGTGGGGACATAGATGGCAGCAGCAAAGGGGGATCTACTGAGGAAAGGTCTGTGGACAACAAGGCAGCTTGGGATGCCAAAGATAATCGAATCATGTCCTGGATTCTTGGTTCTATGGAGCCACATCTGATTCTTTCTCTGCATCGTCATAGGTCTGCAAAGGCTATTCGGAATTATCTCAGGCAAGTCTATAACCAAGACAACAATGCTAGGCGCTTCCAGCTTGAGTTGGCCATTGCTAACTATTCTCAAGGGGAGCTATCAGTTCAAGACTACTGCTCTGGTTTTCTGATTTTATGGAATGACTATTCTGACCTTGTTACAGCCACGGTCTCTGCAGAAGGATTGGAGGCAGGATTGGCGACAGTACAACACGTACACAAAACCAGCCAAAGAGACCAATTTCTAATGAAATTGAGGCCTGACTTTAGATCCTGTTTCGACTGGAGAGCTCGTGTGAGGAACAACGCCTCAATACTCAGAATATTATGGAACAGTCTCGTGTTGCTTCTAATACTGTATCAGTTGCCTATGCTGCTCATGGCAAGGGGAAGGGTCGTGACATGAGCACCACACAGTGCTATAGTTGCACGAAATATGGCCATATAGCCCCTAACTGTCCTCAGAAATTTTGTAATTACTACATGCAACCAGGGCACATTATTAAGGACTCTACTATTCTTCCTTCACGCTCCAACAAGGTCTATCATGCTGTTGTTACTGGTGACATACAGCCAGCTATGCCTGCTGCTACTGCTGCAACTTCTGCTGTTGCTTTACAGCCTCCAGCACCTTTTCTAACTCGAGAAACAGTGCAAGAAATGATTGTGAGTGCATTTTCAGCATTGGGTGTTCAGGGTACTGGTTCTTCATACCCCTCTTGGATCTTAGACTTAGGTGCTTCTAATCATATGACTAATTCTCTCCATGGTTTAAGTAATGTCAGAGAATATTGTGGCTCTTCACATATTCAAACAGCCAATGGTAGTGCTCTTGAAGCTAATAAGACTTGGGAAGTGGTGGATTGTCCTGCAGGTGTGACTCCACTCGGATGTAAGTGAGTCTATTCTATTAAGGTTAAGTTTGATGGTAGTTTGGACAGGTATAAAGCCCGCTTAGTAGCTCTTGGAAATAATCAAGAATATGGAGTAAATTACAAGGAAACTTTTGCTCCGGTGACCAAAATTACCACCATCCGCACAATTTTGGCTATTGCCGCTTCACAAAATTGGGGTTTGCACCAAATGGATGTGAAGAACGCCTTTCTTCACGGGGATCTCAAAGAAGATGTTTATATGCGTCCTCCTGCAGGTTTACTTTTCACCCCTACTTCGGCAGTGTGCAAGTTGCATTGCTCCTTGTATGGTCTCAAACAGGCCCCTCCTGCATGGTATGAGAAATTTACTTCTACCCTACTCAAGTTTGCTTTTCTCATAAAGCAAGTATGATGCATCTTTGTTTCTTTGCAAAACTGAGATTGGTGTTGTCATTTTCTTCGTGTATGTTAATGACATAATCATCACGGGTACTGATTCGGTTCTGATCTCCCAATTAAAGCAGTATTTACAGGTGTCTTTTCGCATGAAGGATCTGGGATCTCTTACGTATTTTCTTGGTCTAGAAATCACTGCTGGTTCACATGGTATTTTTCTGTCACAGCACAAGCATGCCTAGGATTTGGTGGCTGCTGCTGGTCTCCAGGACTCTACCCCTCTTGATACTCCCATGGAACTTAATCTCAAGCTGCACAAAGAAGAGGGTGACTTGTTATCAGACCTTGTAGCCTATCATACGCTGGTTGGCAGCTTGGTCTATCTTACAATTACTAGACCTGATATTTCTTATGCAGTCCAACAGCTTAGTCAGTTCATGGCTTCTCCTTGGCACCTTCATATGGCTGCAGTTCGATGAATCATTTGCTATGTCCATGGCGCAACTTTGCGGGGACTTTTCTATCCTTCTGGTACTTCACTTGATCTTGTAACATGTAGTGATGCTGATTACGTCGGATGTAGTGACACTCGACGTTCTACTATGAGTTGGTGTATGTTTCTTGGTTTGGCTCTTATTTCTTGTAAAAGCAAGAAACAGGACCATGCTTCTAAGTCCTCTACTGAGTCTGAATATAGGGCCATGTCCCAAGCTTGCGCTGAGATACATTGGCTCTGAGGGCTATTGGCTGAACTTGGCCTTCTCTCCAGGTGGTCCTAACTCCTACGTCTCTTCATGTGGATAATACTAGTGCCATTCACATTTCAGCCAATCCCATCTTCCCTGAACGCACTAAACATATTGAGGTTGATTGCCACTTCATTTGTGAGGCGTTTGAAGCTCAGACTATCTATCTTCCTCATGCTTCTAGCAATATTCAAGTGACAGATATTTTCACCAAAGCTCTCACACGGCAACGACATAATTTTCTTACAAACAAATTGATGCTTATGGATAACCCGCATCAATTTGAGGGGGGATGTCAATAGATGGCCATAAATTATGCCTTTTTAATAGCTATTAATCTAGGTTGTATATACTTTCATAAATAGGAGAGGAGATTTAGCTTACCATGTATAGCTTCCTAAAATTACTCTATGTAAATTAGCTGGCTTACCATATATAGCTTCCTAAGATCACTCTGTGTAATTAACATGTACAGATTTAAGTTTCCTTGCATAATTGGCAGACTTGCCTATATAATGAAAGACCTTCTCAAAAGAGAGGACAATTCGAACCATTCTATTAATACCTTCTCCAACAAGTGTAAGTTGGCCTCATATTGAGCTCTTCCACTCACTACATTGAAGCGCACCCCTTCTTCCTTTCTTATGAAATGAGATGATTCTTTCCATGTTGATAGACTCCTTGGTGTTTTCCCCTGTGAACGAAGTCGAGTTCTTTTCAAAAAAAGAGGATTTGTCGTAGGATGAGAAGCGGGTAGTTGAATGGATCACTTTGACCCAATTTGGGAACCAATTTCAAAGAATAGGGTGCTTGTTGTAGTCATTTTCTTGCAGCTAGTGTGCTTTATAAGGGATTGTTGGGTTGTGTTTAACTGAATTAGTAGTAGGCTTGTGTGTATTTGGTCATTTATTTGTAGTAATTGTGTCTTTTTTAGGGATTATTTGTAATTTCTTGTATATTTTTAGGGCTTTATTTGTAATTTTCTTGTATCTTTAAGCTTTCTTATAATTTTTCTTTAGAAAAAAAAAATACATGTGAGGTGGTTTTTGCGAATTTGAAAGTGGAAAACTACTATGAGTTTTCCCCCCAGTTGTAGTTTCCTCTTCTTCCTCTTCTTCCTTTTGTGAGGTGTTTAATTCCTTTTTACTATTATGCATCACTTCCACTATTATTTATGAACCTGGACGCCCTTAAGGGTCTCACCTGCTACTGATCTTGCACACTTCACATTCTGCTAGCTCATCACTGAGACAACTCCTCATTGCAGACATATATATTGACCGTTGCAGTTTTCTAAATTTGGTGATCTTCCAGGTTGAATCATTTGGGTTTTGAATGTGGCGACCTACCTTTTGTGACAGAAAATTGGCAGTCAAAACTTGTTAACATTGTTAGATCTTAGCCTAGCAAAATAAGTAGACTTGGACTTCTTGGGCTTTGCTATTTCAATTAATAACCTATTGTTGGGCTGGACCACAACCCAACTCATACAACATCCATGTCCAAAACTTGAATCATCCCAGACCCATTCCAGCTCATGATAGCTCTCCCAGTCATGTCATTTGTGTTGCCCTTTGAAAACCCTAGCTAACCACCTACACCTGCCAAACTTCCTGCTTGCTAGAAAGCTCCACGATTTCTTCAAATTGCATGTAACCATCCGCAAGTAGACAAAGTCAAAGCACTTGCGACCATCATGCATAATTTTTGAACTTCGAACCCAAAGAAATGGGTTTCCTTCCTGGTCTAGGTTATTTACTTGAACTATAGTTGCATTGAACGGGCTTTGACCTAGAAAAACTTGGTTGACTCAAGCAAATTTGGTGGATCAGTTGGGTCAACCCATCCTATCATGATCTTACATTGGATGTGGACTAAGGGGTCTTGGGCTTATAAGGATAGTTTGAGCTTCAACTATGTGAGGCGCCTTTCATAAGACAAAACAGTGAGGCCAGTGGGCCAAAGCAGATAATACCTCACCAGAGTTGTGTCAAGACTATTACTATTGGTATTAGAGCCACCTTGTGGTACTAACATGTGGGTGGACTCCACTTAGAGTAGTTCCCACATAGGGGTGTGGGCCACTTTGACGAGCTCGTCAAAGATCGGAAGGGATAGCCCATCCCGATTCCACACCAAATATGTATGAGGGAAATCTTGGACTTATAAGGATGTTTGGAGCTCCAACCATTTGAGACACTTTTTATAGGACAAAATCATTAGGCTAGCAAGCCCAAAGTAGACAATGCCTCATTGGAGTTGGGCCGAGACTATTACATGACTCCTTGCACAAAAAAAGTTCAACAATACACATGAGGATTGAACTTGGGACCTTAAGGAAGATGAGGCATGGGATACTAGTAGACCAAGTTGTGTTGTTTTGTATATTTAGGAACAAATAATACATGTATAGCACATAATATAGCCCTTGATTCCAAATTCCCTTCCATTTTTAGCCTGGCTTGCAATAAGGATGCTTTTATCAATAAGCACCTTCAAATTACCAATCAAAGGATCTTTTGTAACATTCACCTCACATCGGACATGTTTTAGGGTTCTTTAGTTTACAAGGATGATTTGAGTTCCAATTATGTGAGACACCTTTTATAAGACAAAACCATGAGGCTAGTGAGCCAAAGCAGACAATATCACACCAGGGTTTGGTTGAGATTGTTATATTTAATATCAGAGCCATCCTTGGGTACTGTCGTGTGGGTGGACCCTACATTGATGTGTCATGGGGGTGTGGGCTGCTTTGATGAGGGCATTGAAGATGCAAAGGGATAGTTTGTCTCAATCCCATACCAAATGTATACGAGGGATATCTTGGGCTTATGAGGATAGTTCGACCACAAACGACGTGAGATGCTTTTTGTAGGACAAAATGGTGATGTTAGTAAGGCCGAAGTAGACAATACCTCACTAAAGGTGGGCCAAGACTATTGTAGGGCTCCTTCACAAAAAAAAAAAGTTCAACGCTGCACAAATTGAACCTAGGACCTTATGGAAGATGATGCATGGGATACCCAATAGACCAAGTTGTGCTGGTTTATATATTTAGGAGCAAATAATAAATGTACATAGCACATGATATAAAATATGCCCTTGATTCCAAATTTCCTTCCATTTTTAGTTTGGCTTGCGATAAGTATGCTCTTATCAGTAAGCAACTTCAAGTTACCAATTAAAGGATCTTTTTGTAACATTCACCCTAATAAATGTTTGGGAAATTGACCACATTAAGGATTTTTACAATAGTTTGTGCAATTTCAATGTGTGAACACTACTATTGCTAAGTGGGGCCTAGAAAATTTGTAGATTTACAATCCGGTCTTATCACTGGAATCTCACTCCTCAGTTGTAACCAATAAAAACTTCCTTTGGAAACCTATCTAGAAAAGGTTGCCTTCTTTGCATGGTACTCTTGGAAAGATTTTACAATTGATAACCTACAAAAAGAAAAGGGACCTCCCCTTTTAATAGTTGCTTCTTGTTTTGGGTAATGCTGAATCAGTTGATCACATCCACTTGCACTGCTGCAATAATAATCATAATAATATTGATGGTGATGGTGATGATTTGGACGCATTCTTATATATTATTTATAGTTAATCATAGACAATCAAGTTTTCTCAGCTCATTTTAAAAGGGTATGTTGAATAATTGGGTGAAATGGAAGACCTAAACTCAATGATAGGTCTCTCCTTCTATTTATAATATAGGTCAAGTACAATGGGAATGACCATAATACCCTAACTCAACACTTATTACTAACAAAACTCTTAACTCATAATAATAATGCTAAATGACTAAATAACTATTAACACTCCCCTTCAAGCTGGAGCATATATATCATATGCTTCGAGCTTGTTACAAATGAATTTCACACGAGCACCTCCCAATACTTCAGTGAACAAATTAGCAAGCTGAAACTCATATTTCACATGAGTGGTTTTAATGAGCTTTTGTACAAGCCTAATGTGCTTTGCCCACTTATGGAAGACCAAGTTGGAGGCAATATGAATAGCAACTTGATTGTCACACATCAACTCCATAGGTTGAGAATGTGGAAAACCTAGTTCTTTCAACATGTTCTTCAACCAAACAAGCTCACATGTAGTGTGTGCCATAGCTCTGTACTCTGACTCAACACTCGACTTGCCCACCACAATTTTTTCTTACTTTTCCAAGATACCAAATTGCCACCGACGAAGATACAATACCCGGTTGTGGATCTTCTATCAGAAGATGATCCAACCCAATATGCATCAGTATATTCCTGAATATGAGTGTGACCTTGATCCTGATAGAAGAGATCTCTTCCAGGTGCATCTGTAAGATATCTTAAGATATGAATTACTGCATCCGAGTGAGTTGTTCTTGAAGAGTCAAGAAACTAACTCACAACACCCATTGAGAAAGATTTATCCAACTGAGTGACTTCGAGATAATTCAACTTTCCAACAAGTCTTTGATATCTTCCTAGGTTGGGCAACAAGTCACCCATATCTGTCACTAGGTTGCTATTAGGATCCATAGGTATATCAACGGGTTTGGATCCTTACAGTCCAATCTTATCCAAAAGATGAAGAACATACTTCCTCTATGACAAGATGGTTCGGGTACAAGATCTCGATACTTATGTATCCAAGAAGTACTTCAATGGTCCCAAATCCTTTGTCTGCAACTTAGTGTGCACGAAATGCTTTAGGCTCTGAATACCTTGATCATCATCACCAGTAATCATAATATCATCCATAGTAAGCAGAATCCTTCCAGATGGAGTATGACGATAATAGAGTGATCTACTGCACACCATTGAAGGTCAAACTTAAGTACTACAACATTGAAGTGACCAAATCATGCCTCAAAGATTGTTTTAAACCATATAGTGACTTCTTGAGCCGACACACTAAGCCAACTCCCCCTAAGTAACATACCTAGGTAGTTGCTCCATATAGACCTCCTCTAGAAGATCACCATGAAGGAAAACATTCTTCATGTCTAACTAGTATAAAGGCCAATGAGAGGTGGTGGCTAAGGATATGAACAAACATACTGAGGCAAGTTTGGCTACAAGGGAGAACGTGTCTGAAAAGTCCAAGCCATATACTTGAGTATATCCCTTAGCAACAAGGCAGACCTTCGATCGAACTAGGGAACTATTCGGATTAACCTTCACAGTATACACCCAATGACAACCTACCATAGCCTTATCAGGAGGAAGACGTACCAAGTCCCAAGTATCATTATCTTATAGAGCATGTATCTCTTCTATCATTGCATTCTTCCATCCAGAATGGGATAGGGCTTCAAAAATAAACTTGGGAAGAGCAATAGAAGATAGGGTACTAACAAAACAGTAGTACGAGGGTGACAATAAATCATAAGAAACAAAATTAGAGATTGGATGTTGGGTGCAAGTACGCTTATCTTTTCGAACAACAATAGGAGGATCACAAGGAAGCTGGAAGCATAGAAGTGGAAGCTGGAGGAGGCTTTCTCCCTTGAGTCGTCTTGTGTACACTTGCAGATTGGGACAATCCAAGCAATGAGGACTCAAACTGGATGAAGATGCAAGAGGACTAGACGAAGGAAATCAATAAGGATCAAGAAGGCTAGGCAGAGAAAAAGACTTATCAAGGTCGACAAAACTTAAGGAATCAGAATAGTATGGTGTAGATTCAAAAAAGGTGACATTAGCAGAGACAAAGAATCGATGTAAAGTGGGACTGTAATATCTATATCCTTTTTTAGTATAGGAATAACCTTGAAAAATACATTTGATAGCACGAGTATCCAATTTATCCCTTCTTGGATTTAATTGATGAACGAAGGACACAACCAAATATATGAGGAGGAAGGGAGAACAAAGGAGCCTTAGGGAAGATAATTGATTATGGGATTTTATCGCCAAGGACAGAAGATGGCATTTTATTGATGAGAGAGCGAACAGTTAGATCAACATCACCCCAAAAAACTTTGGGGGCAGAAAGGGGTTTAAGTGACTTGAAGAATATGTCTATTTTTTCTCTCCGCAATTCCATTTTGTTGTGGATTTTGGGCACAAGATGACTGATGGATCTCACCAGAGTTTGTCATATAGGTAATGAATTGAGTACTGAAGTACTCTTTAACATTATCACTGCGAAGTATTCAAACTAGCATATCAAACTAAGTTTTTATTTGAGAATAGAAGGCAAAATAGATATTAAATAACTCATAGCTATTTTCATCAAATACAACCAAGTCATTTTGGAATAGTCTTCGACAAAAGTGACAAAGTATCGAAACCTCAACTTTGTTGTGACACGACTAGAACCTCAAACATTAGAATGGACTAACAAAAAAGGTCTAACCACTCTTTTATTGGCTCGGGAGGCAAAGGGAACATGATGATGCTTTCCTAATTGACAAGACTCACAATCAAGGGTAGACATGGAACTCAAAGTAGGAACTAGCCGTTTTAACTTGTCCAATGATGGATGACCAAGGCGACAACGGATTTGATGTGGTGTGACAGCAACACTATAGGCAATAGGAGAAGAGAGCGACTCAAAGTAGTAAAGTCCATCAGCCTCATGTCTCGTGTCAATCGTCTTCC
This sequence comes from Malania oleifera, assembly GCF_029873635.1. Taxonomy (NCBI): domain Eukaryota; kingdom Viridiplantae; phylum Streptophyta; class Magnoliopsida; order Santalales; family Ximeniaceae; genus Malania; species Malania oleifera. The sequence continues at coordinate 42,503,692 of NC_080421.1, read as the reverse complement.
TCGTCTTCAGATACTGAATAAAAGCAGAATTAGGAAAGAAGGTCGAATTGGTGAATTTGAAAAATATGGTGCTGATGGACTTTACTTGTTGGGGTCCAGCAGGCACCATGTTTTTCAAATTCACCAACTTGACCCCTACATAAACAACCTTTGACAACTGATGCAAACCACAAGCCCACAATGTACCAATCAAAAAACACAACAAATACCACTTTCAGGCTCAATAAACTCAATAAACATTGACAAACAGCTTCAAGAAGCATAAACAACCATTTCTCGGATGTCGTAAATGAGTAACTAAAAAAGTAAGATCTTTGAACAAAAAAGTCACGAAAAAACTTCTATAATCTGTTTAGAGGGATTCGAGCCCTGCTGGAAGCATTCAGGTCAGAAACATGCTTCAATAAACTTCACGTGCCGGTGCGTGAGGTCGGCCCTGGCAGCCTTCGACCAGCATGTGAGGGTGCGTGGGAAAAGCTGCTGGAGATGAGATTTCAGTAGTGGGCAGATCGGCAGTGTCTGTGGGTGACTATGGTGCTGTTTTTGCAAAATCTATTATAGATCATGTGTACCTGAGCTGGCAGTGTTGCCCAGGAATTTTCCTGCAACTTCTCTGGCTTCTGCCAGCTGCTGGCTATTTTTTCCAGGGGTATAGTGCTGCTGAAAATTCTTCTACGATGGTAGACATGCAGCAGATTTTGGGTTTTGGGCTTCCGTTTGATGGTGGCTGCGACAATTAGGATTCTCAGAATCTTGCTCTGATACCATGTTGAATTATTGGGTGAAATGGAAGGACCCAAACTTAATGATAGTTCTCTCCCTATATATATAATATTTGTCAAGTACAATGAGAATGACCACAATACCCTTTCTAACTCAACACTTATTACTAACAAAAATCTAATGCATAATAATAATGCTAAATGACTAACAAAACTCTAATACATAATAATAATGCTAAATGAATAAATTACCATTAACAAGATAAATATATGTTCATTTGACTCAAAGATTCAGAGTTTGTATCTTCTATTTATATTTAATAGAGATTTGGAACAGCCTTTTAATGCACCAAAGTGTAAGGAAGAACATTATAATTGACCAGAAAAAAAAAAAAAAAATACCAACATTCTAATTTGGTATCATTGAATGCTTCCCACCCCATTCAATTATTTTTACAGCTCATTTTAAGAAGGTGAATAGATGATCATTTGACTCAAAGCTTCAGAGTCTATATCTTCTATTTATATTTAATAAAAATTTGGAAGACTTTTGATGCACCAAAGTATAAGGAAGAACATTATATTTTACCCCAAAAAAAAAATAAAAATTACCAACATTCTAATTTGGTATCACGGAAGGCTTCTCACTCCATTCACCATTGAGTTTCTTTGGCATCTCGTCTTTCCAACCAACCCCCTCCCCCCACCCAAAAAAAAAAAAAAACAATAATAGTAAGGTATTTTACTCAAATTGGCTAATAAGTACAACAACAACAACAAAAGTAAGTCTTAGTCCCACTAAGTGGGTCGGCTATATGAATCATTTTACGCCAATTTATGCGATCATTGACCATTTCTTTTGATAGATTCAAGGATATTAGATCATTACTCACTATCTCCTCCCAAGTTATTTTAAGTCTACCCCTACCCCTTCTACTGCTCCCCACAATAACTAAAGTCATTTTTCCTCATAGGTGCACTATAAGGCCTACGTTGCAAGCGTCCATACCATCTGAGTCGTCCCTCCTTTATCTTATTTTCTATAGGAGCTACACCTAACTTACCATGAATATGTTCATTCCTTAATTTATCTTTCGATGTTATATCACTCATCCATCTAAGCATTCTCATCTCGGCAACTTTTACTTTTTGGATATTATGTTTCTTCGTCGCCCAACATTCTAATCCATATAGCATAGTTGGTCTTATAGCTGTCCTCTAAAACTTCCCTTTCAATTTTAAGGGTATTCTATGATCACATAGCACACTTGAAGCACTTCTTCATTTTACCAACCTGCTTTAACTCTATGCATTACATCATCTTCAATTTTTCCTTCTGCTTGCATAATAGATCCAAGGTATCGAAATCTACAAGTGCTATTTATTTTTTCATCATCAAGTTTAACTTTGTCTCCAATATTCCTCCTATCATTACTAAAATTACATTTCATATATTCTATTTTATTTCTACTTATCCTAAAGCCTCTAGATTCCAACGCTTCTCTCCATAATTCTAACTCAGCCTCTACTCTGTCTCTAGTTTCGTCAATTAATACAATATCATCTGCAAACAACATACACCATGGAACCTCCTTTTGAATACTCTTAGTCAATTGGTCCATCACTAAAGTAAAAAGATAAGGACTTAAAACAGATCCTTGATGTACACCTATGGTAATTGGAAATTCTCTAGTTTCTCCATCTATAGTCCTTACACTAGTCATTACTCCATCGTACATATCTTTAATGACATCGGTATACCTACAACATACATCCTTTTTTTCTAAAACCCATCATAGAACTTCTCTAGGTATCCTATCATATGCTTTCTCAAGGTCAATAAATATCATATGCAAGTCCCTCTTCTTTTCCCTAAATTTTTCCATTAATCTTCTTAAAATATAAATAGCTTATGTGGTAGATCTCCCAGGAATAAAACCAAATTGATTTTCTGAGATCTTCGTTTCTAACCTTAATCTTTGTTCAACTACTTTTTCCCATAGTTTCATGGTATGACTCATAAGTTTAATTCCACGATAGTTATTACTATTTTGAATATCTCCTTTATTTTTGTATATAGGTATTAAAGTGTTTTTCCTCCATTCATCTGACATTTTCTTAGTTTTTACAGTTGTATTAAATAAATTAGTTAACCATATAATTTCGTTATCACCCAAGCATTTCCAAACTTCAATTGGGATGTTATCTAGTCTCATAGCTTTCCCATTTTTCATCTTTTTTAGTGCAAACTTAATTTTGTTAACTCTAGTTTTGCGAATAAATCTTATATTTTTAGTCTTTTCCTCATTTGACAATTCTAAGTTTAAGCCTTCTATTTGGTTTTCATTAAACAACTTACTAAAGTAACTTCACCATCTTTCTTTAATATTTTCGTCCTTAACCAAGACAATATCATCCTCACTTTTTATACATTTTACCTTTCTTAAGTCCTTGCTCTTCCTTTCTCTAGCTTTAGTAAATTTAAACATATCTCTTTCCCCTTCTTTTGTACCTAATCTATCATACAAACTATTAAATGATCTATATTTAGCTTCACTAACGGCCCTTTTTGCATCTTTTCTTGTCTCCTTATATTTTTTTAAGTTATCTCTGTTTCTACATTTTTGTCACGTTTTATACCAAATTCTTTTTGTCTTTATGATTTTTTGTATATCTTTATCTCACCACCAATTTTATTTGCTATTCGAGAATCTTTCCCTTGATTCACCTAAAATATCTTTTGTCATCTTTTTAATAGAGCTAGCTAATCTATTCCAAAGAGTATTTGTATGTATCCCATCCTCTAAGGCCCAATCCCCATCTTTGATCATTTTATCTTTAAATTTTATTATATTTTCTCCTTTTAGGTTCCATCATCTAGTTCTCCAACACTGATTTATTTTATCATTTTTCTTCCATTTTTTAATACATATATCTAACACTAAGACTCTATGTTGTGTGGTTAGGCTTTCACCTGGAATAACTTTACAATTCTTGCATGATAAACAATCTACCCTCCTAGTTAAAAAAAAAAATCTATTTGACTTTTATTTTGTTCACTGTTAAAGGTTATTAAGTGTTCTTCTCTCTTTTGAAAGCAAGTATTCATTATACTAAAATCATATGACATAGCAAAGTCTAAGATCATCTCCCCAGACTCATTTTTGTCTCCATATCCATATCCTCTATGTATCCTCTCATAATTTTTATTATCTTTTCCATTGTGTCCATTCAGATCTCCTCCTATAAATATTTTCTTAGTCCCTGGTATGCCTTGTATAATACTATCAATATCTTCCCAAATTTGTCTCTTAAGATTTTCTGTAAGCTAACTTGAGGAGCATAAGCACTAATGACTAGTCTGACTAACACAGGGGTTTTAAAAACCATGCCTTCACAACCTTGCTCCACTGACAATATTCTTCTCTAAGATTCTGTCCATGCTGAGTTTGGAGCCATCTGAATCACACAAACCTACCAGACCCTGCAAACCTTCAGTTTTGTCCAATTACCTCCTTTCGGACCTCAAGGAGTGAAGATTGAACAATCCTTGCCATTAGTAGACCTGCTTCCCATCTCAAGAAATCTAACATGACTTGGCCTGATTGCCACTCCATAACTGAAGCAGCCAAATCTTTTCTCAATGAAACACTCAACCTAGACCATGGGATCAAAGTCTGCAAAATCGATCGTATCACAACGGAAGCGTCCTCACTGAATTAGTCCTTGCTGCACTCTTATTCAAAACAACAGAACCACCTATTTTTTGCTTTCTAACCTCAAACCAAATGGTTTTCTTTTAATCTGGACCACTGCCAAAGATCCTGTTTCATGATAGCAATCATTGTGGATTGCTATGACAGGGATGGAACAATGAAAGAGGGCAATGTGAGAGAAGAAGAGAGAGGAAGCAGAGGACGACATCATGAGGAAAGCTTTTCAGTAGCTATCAACTTGTTGGCTCATATGTTCTTATCTAAGATGGTGGCTTCAAAGGGCAGCATATTTTTAGCATCAGCCATTATGCATCTTATGCTGCAGTGAAAAAAAAAAGGAATTATGAAATAGGCTTCCTCTCCTCTGTGGCTGGCAGGCATTTGTTGAGCTAAAATTTTCTTTTTGGGAGATACAAGTTGTTAATACGTTTGTTTGAGCTTTTAATGAGTTTATGCATGAATTAAAACATTTTTATCTTATTTGAACTTCATCAGTAACACCCTGCTGATGTCAATGCAGCTGTTAGCCAGCATAACTGGAAGCCAGAAAATTTCTGTACCCATGACAATTGTAGTTTCGGGGATAGCAAAAATGTTTATTGGTGAGCTTGTTGAAACAGGTATGCATGCTAACTTTCTGAATTTGGTGTTAGAATCACAATTTCAGTATGATATATACTCTTAAAAATTTCAACAATAGGGAATTAAAAAGGACTATGGCTTAGTTTGGCCCTTCTGTGACTTTTTAAAAGGAGCTGATGAAAAGGAGCTTTTCAAATAACTGCAAAAGTTGTTTGGCCCCTCTGTGAAAAAGGAGCTGTTGAAAACAAAAAGCTGGTATTGAGTGTTTGATAAAAAAAGTTATAAGCTGACTGAAATGTTTAAAATGACTAAAAAGGTATTCCAATTTATGAGTGTTTTTGTTAAATTATTTATCAAAAACATGAATAACATGAAATTAACATATATGAATAATATGATTTAAATGGTTATTAAATTATTTATCAAAAAAATTATTTGTGTAAAACAATATCATTACCAATATAGATCCTACGTTTTTTATTTTATGAAAAAAGAAGGAAAAAAATATGGGCAAGAGAGGGTGGGGGGAGGTGAGTGGGTAATTTTGTAATATTAAAAAATTATCATGGACATCCATGGAACAAAATTATCTTCCAACAAAAAAGTCAATTTTTTGCTTTTATAAGCTTCAAATTCCTAACTTTTAAAGCTCCCCCAAAAAGCTAAAAATTAGCTTTAAAAAACTGGAAAAGCTATTTACCAAACATGATAGACCCAGCTTTTATTTTTAAAAAGGAGAAGTTGAGGAAAAAAAAAAAAGGGGGGGTGGGGGGGTGGACTGACCCTATACCTGTATGAAAAGAAGAAGGAATGACTGAACTGTACTATACTCGTATTTTGTTGCAACAACATGATCCTCAGTTAAATTCGGTAGTAAATTGTTTTACGGTCTTTAATTATTTAGTTCTTGGCTTACTGGCGTTAAAATCCAATTATTCAGAACTTGTCTAGATTAACCTCTGCTTATCTTCTATTGAGGTGTTGTTTGCAGCTAGAATGGTCATGGCAGAGAGAAAGGAGACTGGACCAATCAGGCCCTGCCACATCAGAGAAGCATACAGAAGATTAAAGCTTGAAGGCAAAGTGCCAAAGAGATCAGTGCCACGGCTTTTCCGATAAATCAACAAGAGGGAGTTCTGTAGCTGTTCACTCTTAAGGTTTTTATTGTTGACCATTTGGCATCCAAATGTGTGTTTTGCATTTCCATATTGCTCACATCCTCTACATATTTAAAGCTGTTAAGTTAAATACCTTAAGGGACGGCTAATGGGCTGGCATCTTTCCCCACTCGAATACCGCAGCATAGCTGGACTTGAACTCATACACCTGTGTGCTCCTGTGAATTTAGGAAGGCAGATGTTCTTCTGATTGTACTATAGTTTTATGGTCAGTTAGTATCTATTTGTTTTAGATATTGAAACAATATCTGCTTGGTTGTTTTGTCTGAAGGAGTTTTGAAGTGGCTTATTGACTGATATTTTTTAGCTGAGAAATTTTACAGGGAACAAACTGAAGCATTGGAAACCGAAGTAAAATCGTTTAAAAATAATAATAAACAGTTCAAGTAAGTACAAGTGTCATTTTTTTGCATGTTAGAAGACATGGAACTGTTCTTATGTGCAATTAAGAGGTCCTTCAAACCTGAGCTGCGATTTTGTTGTAAACTCTGACAATAACTTATCCAGACAGCGTATAACAGATATTAATGAATTTATATTTTTGGAGCAAGATCTCAATGAAACTAAACAAACTTGATAATGTAGGAGTTTTTATAAGGATAGCACTGGAGAGAATAAAACCTCACATTATTTAGGGACATTGCTTTAGTGTTAGGAGGTACAAATTGATGTTACTTTCATTCTGGGACTGTCTTGTCATTGTTGTGCTCTTCACAAAATAATTGGGTTGGAAGTGTTTAAATCATAAGCAGTATTGAATGTTCCATTGCTTTTGCCATGGTTTAGGCTTAAGAGGTTGACTACTAAATGTCTAGAGCCCTGCAAAACTTGACAAACAAACCAAAAAACAGAAGGCCAAAAATAATGACATAAGCAAAATAATGGGTGACAGCATGTTAATAGCTTGGAAATTGGAATTGTATCATTGAGGGATTGATTTGTTTGATAGAATATGATATGGTAATAGTGTGTATGTGCATATTTTCTTTGTCAGAATGCGATACAGTAATTGTTTGCCCTTGTGCATACTTCCTAAATGGCAGCAAAGTGTTGTATTGCCAACTGTGCAACTTTTTGAAGTGCCATTTATGATTGATTACATCAAGAGCTCTTTTGATCCTTTTTTGGCCAGAAGGATGAGAGGATTATCCCAATGCGATACAGTAATTGTTTGCCCTTGTGCATACTTCCTAAATAGCAGCAAAGTGTTGTATTGCCAACTGTGCAACTTTTTGAAGTGCCATTTATGATTGATTACATCAAGAGCTCTTTTGATCCTTTTTTGGCCAGAAGGATGAGAGGATTATCCCATTGTCTGAGGATGTAATGATGTAAGCGAGCCCCTCATATTAGGAGAATACACGGGGCGCAGAAGACAGCATCTGTGGACTTACCTCTTATTTGTGTACGGATTAGAAGGGTCTTTCTATTTTTTATCAGATTTTATTTTTGGTTCTAGCATCTGAATTCTTTTTTGGGTTGCTTTCTTGGGGGTTTGTTAAGTTCATTGTTTAATTTTTTGTAACTGAACTACTTGGTGCCACTATATATTTCTTCTTCCATCTCCTCCTGCTTAATGACCGCATTAAAGTTTTTGTCAGTAGATCATTTTGTTTGTAGGATTCATTGTAGTTCTGCATGAGTGTAGTTCATGGGGAGATCTTGGAGGTGTGGACGACTGAGGGTAAAAAGAAAATGCTCTTGTAGAATAACAAAATCTCGTCCGGAACTCTAGAGTCTGGAGTAATAACATGATTTGAATACATGTAATGCCTAATAGATGAGCTGTACCCAATAAATTTATATGTTGTAATTTTTGACAAGGTACTCTAGTATTGGGGTTGTGTGGAAAGTGGCAACTCAGAGATTCTTCTCGAAGAAACCAGATATCAAGGACCATCCCATTAGTTTCTTGAAGAGTCTCAATCGTTGATTTAATGGGTAGAAAGCTGTCCCGAGTCTGTCTTGTGTATTCTGTTTTCATCTGCGTACATATAAATTACAGACAAAACATAAGTAAAAATAAGAATTTTGTAATCCATATGCAGTTTTTTTTGTTACTTTCTTGGGTACTAATTTTGTTTAGTGCTTTGGTTCTTAGATGGGTCAGCATTTGGGCTTTCAACAACTGCTGCAGCCTGCTGTCGAGAGAGGCCAGTCTGGGTTTGCCATTCTGTGTATCTACCTTCTGAATGAAGTTAAACTGGTTGTTTCTTTGAGCAAAAGTATTTGTAAATATAAAGACTATCCCCGCGGGCCTTCTGTTATGACCACAAAACTGCTACATCTCTCTCTCTCTCTCTCTCTCTCATGCAGTTGGGATTGCGAGTAGCCATCATGAAAGAAGGGTCCCCTCTGAAATGCTGGTTAGCCTACTCTGACATAAATGGCATTTCAGATGTTTTGAGTTAATATTGCTAAGAACCCAACAGTATTTATTTCTTATCTTACATTTGGGAGCATGAAATTAGGAGTACGATTTGATTTCTTTTAAATCCATACAAATTCAACTACAAGAGTGGGAAAAAAAAATGCCTAGGACACAATGAGGTACCTAAACTTGATTCAGAACGTTCCAAACTCAAAGCCCACTCCAGTAAGTGAAATTTTCTCGATTGTAACATCGTAGAATTGAAATTGTCTTTTACTGCAAGATCTTGGAATTGAAGCTTAGACTAAAATAATACTGAACACATTTATAAAATATATAATATTGTATTTATTAGACATTCTAGTAAAGGGGTTTACGGACATGATTACTTACATAATATGAAAAATAATAAAATACCAAAAAAGATTGATAAAATTCAATTATGCTCTCAAGTAATACTGTAAAATTTGAACTTAGAAAGCTTTTCCATTTGCTTAAACTCGAGTGAACAAAGTTGGGTTATGCAGAAGGTTTGGCTTGATTAACTTGCATCCTTTTTTAAACTTGATAATTTAGTTTTGTCAGGCTCACTTTGCGCTACTATTGCTAGTCAGGCAACCTCTCTTTTTGAGTGTTTGGTGAAATCGCTTGATAACCTTGCGGATGCCAGAAAAACCCAGATGACCCGACAGCAATCTTCAACCTTATTCCTTCAAGAAAAACCAGAGAAAGGTGCTTGTTTGTGAAGTCTGAGTTTAGAATCAACTCCAACTCCCAACTGTCACTTTTTGTTGAGTGAGCTTTGCTGTGCTTAGGGAGGTACCTTTTCTTTCGAATAACTCCCTCTTTTCTCTCTCTCTCTCTCTCTCTCTCTCTCTGTGCTATGTGAATAAATAAAATTCTTCATTAATTTTGTTGCTTTCTGACTGGAAAATATAATTAAAAGAGTCAAAATTTGAAAACACAGAATTTAAGTTATGTATGAGGTGAGAAAAAAATTAGGTCTTCTTGAGGGACGGCTAATCATACATTCTCAATTAATAAAATCACTTCAAATAATGAGTCTCGTTATGCTACACGTGGACTTGACAAGTGAATACACATGGGACCTATTCCAAGAGGTCACCCTAAGTGAGTCCCACTCCCACTACATGTGGACCTTATTAGGTGGGAGCCACATGAAATTATTTGGTGTAATTTCATTGGTTGAAAAGGCTTGATGAGAGGACCATGTTGGCCAGGGAGGACTAGAACGACTTAATTTTTTTCTCTTGAGAAAAGATAGGCTAGAAGACGAGCTAACAAAAAAAGCCGAAAATTGAAGAAAGAAGCTCTCATTATGTCATCTCTTAGTTTTCCTCTCCTTTTTGCTTTGCTCCATATAGGATTCTTAGTGACTTTTCTTGTGGTATTTCTTTTAAATTGCACAATTTTTATTTTTGGGTCTTATTTTCTGCTGCAATTGTCCTATCCTTTAGTAACAAAAATTTACAACAAATGAAACACCTTGAATAGTCAAGATGTCTTGAATCTATGAATTACAGTATATTGGAGTGCCACCAAAATTGCAGGGACTAAAAAATTTTGTGCAAATTAAATGAGATGATCATTCACCAAGCAATCAAATCACATAAATCAAACATACATGAACAACCACAAATTAACTCAAAAAGAGACAACATGTAAGATCTTCAATAGTGTGTAAGCACTTGAATAACAACAATATTTGTAACCCTAATGTGGATTTTAGAAAAAAAAAAAATCAGAAAAGGTCGCACTAAGTAGGCATTTTCAGCAAGCAAACAAGAATATCGATGGACGATCAAGTCTGGTAGAAATAATATCCGTACTATCGAGAGCAACATACTAATATTTCATCTAAGTCAGGCTTCAAATGACCTTCTAATTGGATTCAAAGATGTAGATATAGTGAACAAAAACTCAAAACTTTTTTCTTCACTTCTTGCTCCCAACATACATTACAAAACATTCTAACCAACTATATAATTGTATGGCAAGTTCCTATGTAATCCCACTAATCACTATGACTTTTCTTTCCCTTTTTTTAATGTTGCTAGAGAAGGTGGGTCCTACCACATGGGCGGGACACCACTCAAAAAACATCCCCTTATGCCTATGTGAAGAATTCCACCAAGCATGCCACTTTCATGTAAACAACCATTTTTTCCCCATTGGCAAGGACAAATATTGAATTCATTTTAATCAATATGGTTTTTCTCTAGTTCTAATAAGTCTATCTTGAAAGCATCTTGAATCTAGTGATAAATGACATCAACATACCTCAATCTCAAATGCAATGTGGGGTTTTTAATGAGATGGATAACATTTTGACTGTCAGGCCTAAATTTTTCTTACCTCAATCATAGAGAAAGCATCACTTTTTATAGTATATTGCCATGATGCCTCTTCACCTAAAAAAGTCATGAAGTATCCAAAGTGGACTTCCTAATATCAACCTTGCCATTTTTGCACCATCCAACATAGGCTTATATCATCACTAAACGTCACAAGCTAAGCTTGTTCAAGGAATTTGGCTTTCCTATAACCGCTTTCTTTGTGTATATGGGATGGGTAACCATCATGTAAATAATATGTTGACTTTTTGAGTCTAGTCCTTGTTTTGGTGCTAACAAAGCATCTGTATCTTATTTGTGTATTTAGTGCGTGAACAAGTCTTCATTTCAGCATAGGAATAAGATACCGAAAAATGAAAGTCGGCAGGAACTTAAAGGTCACATCAATCTGGTGCATTCCATGGAATTGAAGAGCAAGATAGAAGAAGACATTTGCTTTCAATTGTATTGCATTTTGTTTTAATTTGGTTTGTAATAATTGCATGGCATGCATGATGTCGATGTAAGCTCAAAATGATCATAAACCGACCCTAGGGACCAACACTTTACACAGAAACTCATTTCTTAAATAACTAACTGGTCAGGGCTAAAGATTATGACTAAAACGAAGTTTACAAAAATTTTGGTCGACCAACGCTATGTTTTTGGGCTTAATTAAAAGTCTCGGTCGATCTTTGTCGGCCAACCATCGCAAGGTCATTTGACCTCGGTTGACTAAACTAAGAAAGTCATATAACATAGTCGACCTTATAGTTGTCTTATAAAACTTTCCTTTTAATTTTAAGGGTATTTTATGATCACACAACACACCTTACGCACTCCTCTATTTTACCCAACCTATTTTAATTTTATGTACCACATCTTCTTCAATTTTCCCTTTAGCTTGCATGATAGATCCAAAATATCTGAATCTATTAGTACTTTTAATCTCTTGATTACCCAGTTTAATCTACTCTCATTACTACTCCTTGCCTTAACAAAATTACATTTCATATAATTTGTCTTAGTCCTACTTATCCTAAACCATTTAAACTCTAATATGTCTTCCAAAGTTCTAACTTTGATTCTACTTCACTCCTACTATCATCAGTTAACACAATATCATCTGCAAACAACATATACCAAGGAATCTCATTTTGGATATTTTGATTAAGTTCAATAATTGCTAAAGCAAAAAGATGAGGATTTAAAGTAGAGCTTTGATATACACCTATTATGATCGGAAAATCTCTAGATACCCCTATACCCCTCCTACAATCCTAATGCTAGTCCCAACTCTATCATAGATATCCTTAATGACCTTAGTATATCTACTGCAAATCCCCTTATTTTCTAAAGGTTCGCTAAAGAACTTCTCTAGGTACTCTATCATGTGCTTTCTCTAGGTCAATAACAACCATATGAAAGTCCCTCTTCTTTTCCTTAAACTTTTCCATTAAACTTATTAAAAAATAAATAGCTTATGTCGTTGATCTCCTTAGCATAAAACCAAATTGATTTTCTAAACTCTTCATTTCTAGGCTTATTCTATGTTCAATTACCCTTTCCCATAATCTCATTTTATGATTCATAATCTTAATTCCATGATAATTATTATTGTTTTGAATATCGCCATTATTTTTCGATAAAGGTACTAACTTACTTTTCCTCGATTCTTCTGGCATTTTTTTGGTTTTTATAACAGTGTTGAATAGATTAATTAACCAAATAATTCCTTCATCCCTAAAAATTTTCAAACTTCAATTGGTATTTTATCTGGTCCTATTGATTTCCCACTTTCATCTTTTTTAATGTCATCCTAACTTTAAGGACTATAATAGGACTCTAATTTTGCTAATAAATCTCTTATTTTCAATCTTCTTTTCATTTGTCACTTCTAAGTTTAGTCTTTCATTTTTGTCTTCATTAAACAACTTGTCGACACATGACTTTGGTCTAGGATACACCGACGAGTGGGGAATTGCTTATGCATGGCAATCCCCAAACAAGATAGTTAAATGGGGGATGGGATAGACTCAAATAAAAAAAAATAGAAAATGCAGAGTTGCCACCTTAATTATTTTCTATATGGAAAAAAAAAAACCTAAAGAGGTCTATAGTCTATAAAAAAAACGGGTTCGAGGGTACATTTGTGTGTAGGAAAGGTGGTAGACCAACCATTCTAAGGGGGATCAGCCATCCAGCACCCTACAACACCCATTCGAAAAACGATTACCGCTATGTGTATGGGTATCCTAATTAAGAAATAAAAATGAATAGGGAGAAAGGAAGGAAAATACCCTTTGATCATCCAATGAAGAATCACGGTCCAAGAGTCCAAATAAATAGGGCTAAAAGTCCTAACCTACTCTTTTTTGATAGAGGAATTGACCTCATAATATCCTAAGTTTTGAACAAAAAAAAAAAAAAGATAATGAAAAAAGGTTTTAATTGATTGCCTTAGATTCAAAGATAATTCATTCCTTTGAAAATATGATTTAGAAAACCTTAACATCAAAGTTTTAGTTTCAATCATGGATTGGATAATGTGAATGAGGTTTCTAGTTTGAATTTTGAATAAGGGATTGAAAATAAAGGAATTAATGTTTATGGAGTAAAGGATTCCTTGATTGACACCAAGCATTGATAAAGAGTTGAAATAATCCATCATTTATGAAGATTTAAAATCTTGGATTGACTATCGTGGTTTAATGTCAAGATAGGGTTGACTCTTAATGGAGGATTTTGAAAATCCCTAATTGATAATTAGGGTTTTAATGCAAAAATGGAGTCAATTTATAATCAAGGTTTTAATGTAAAATAGGGTCAACCCTTGATTGGAGATTGAAAATCCCAACTTGGAGACCAGGGTTTTAATGCCAAGATAGAGTCACTCCCTAATGGAGGATTTTGAAAATATCTAATTGAAAATCAGGGTTTTAATGTAGGGATTTAGTGAACTCTCTAATTGAAAGCTTGGGAATCTTGGATGTGTCACTTATTTTGATTGGATTGAGCATCTTTAAGTAAGGCAATCATCATTTACAAAAAAAGATTTTGACATTTTTTAAAAAGGAAGGTTTTTATTTTGACAAAAATGGAATGTCTTTTTTCTAAAAAAAAAACTACTAAACTTTTAGTGTCCATTAATAGAAAGGATTTGAACTTTTGAAAAAAAAAAAAAAAAAAAGGAAAGTTTCAATTTTGATAAAAACGAAAGTTTTGAAAAACTACAAAATTCATCATCAGCCATTAAAGGTAAGGATTTGAGAATTTTGGAAAAGGAAAGTTTTAAATTTTTTTCAAAAGAGAAGTTTTGGAAAGTTGTTAATATGAAAAAGTTTTTTTTTTTTTTTTAAGACATTTTTCCTTTAGGAAGAGAAGATTCCAAATTCGCTCCTCTCTTTAATCTTGTGGTGCAAATGTCAACTCTGTTCACCCATACGGGTTTAATGAGAGCACATGCCCCATGCCTAGGGTTGAGAAAGGGGAGAGTACCATACATTGAGACTCCCCTGACCATCCCATCATTAATCAAATTAAAGTCTTAAAACAAAATTGGAGGCCGACAAATATGCTAACATAAAGGGGGGTAGGACAGTACATACTCTTAATGAGAAAGCACAAACAATCTAAAGCACATTAGAGATTACCTATGATGTGAGAAAAAAAATTTTAATTCATGATTGAAACAAATTTTTAATGTTCACAATTAGCTCTCATTAATAAAATCAATTATATACATCTCATGAGAACCTTTTAAAGCCATATTTCACCAAGTAAGAAATAAGGGAATACATTACATCCCTATAAGTCACCAAATTAATCACAAGGGCAGCAACCAATTCATAATTATGCTCCTTTCATTTATTCAATAAGCAAAATAAAGGACGATTTGTGCATACAAAACATGTAAAGTTTCATTAGTGTTCAAACTAGAAAAATCAAGTTACCTCCATGCATCTATTCAAAGTTAAGAAGGGCATGTTAATCAATCCAAGATCAAAGAAAGGTTTCAATCATACAAAATTAAAAATAAAAAAAGAAGCCTAATCCTAATATCTATGCAGCTCAAAACAATTCCCAAACAAGCCATGTATTTATTTCCTTGTAACCCTACCAACCAACCTTAAACTCCAGCCTTCTGCAACCCTTACTGCTGCTGCTGTTGATGCTATTTGCAGGACTGTTGCAGCCCCTAAAATGGCCACGAAACACCCTAACAACCTTCCTTAAGCTGCCATAAAATAAACCTAAAGCAGCCCTTAAAACAACCATGCATCCATAACCTTCTTCCATTGCCAAGCCAACTACAAAGCCTAGCCCCCTATTACTTTTGCGGCTTTGGTTGTGTTACTGTTTGCAGCACTATGGCAGCCTTCTAAATAGCCACCAAGCACCTTAGAAGCCTTCCTTTGGCTTCCATTTTAACCCTAAAACAACCCCCAAAAGGAAAGTGCCGCGATCCGGAAAATGGGAATAACAAGAAAAACAAAGAAAAAGAGGATTTTGATTTGGTGTAAACCAAACCGTCGACGGTTTGGTGGGGGAAGCAAAAAACAGTCGACGATTTTGTAATTACCATGGCTCAGTAACAATAAATCAGTGAAAACGGCTTAGTTAAAAAACCAAACCATCGATGGTTTCAAGGAAACCATAGATGGTTTCTCCCGCACCAGCAACCCTATATAAAGGGTTTAAGTGATTTTATTTGTTTAAAAATCAAATCTCTCTCTCTCTCTCTCTCTCTCTCTCTCTCTCTCTCTCTCTCTCTCTCTCTCTCTCTCTCTCTCTCTCTCTTTTCATTTTCTCGCTTGGTTTAAGCCCGAATCAAAGAAGGAATGTCATTTCGAGATCCTAGCGATGTTTTCTGCAATTTAACTGGAGCAATTTTGAGAATCAGGTATTTCGGGCACCACTCCAAAACCAGGGTAAGGAGATTATTTTTAAAACATTAGCTAGTTATTGGTAATATGTGGACCTAGGTATGTTGAATGGTCGTTATTCTAAGGTTAAGTTGATTGAGTTAGGGTATATGGATACAAGCTTTGTGCGGGCACCATAGGCATATTATTGAATTCCCTGCAAGCATAATTCTAGGAAACGGATAAGGGGACAGATTATGTCAAGTATTTTTAGAAAGTTCACTGTTTAAAATACAATATTTAAGTCAAAAATTTTATATATATATATATATATATATATATATATATATATGAATTATTTGAATATTCAAATTTATGGAAACAGATTTAATAATATTTCTCAGAAAAAATATTATCTTCCCAAACAGTCAACATATTATAGAATAGAACTCACTTATGTGACATGAGTATAAATACTTTATTGCAGACATTGGCATGTCATATTATTTTATGGTTACATAGAACAAGAATGTTTTTATAACGAATTTTTAGAAAATCTATAAACAGTATAGAACTTATGAAATTTTCAGTATATTATGATAATTCATCTGGCCCAGATGCCGTGATTATTCAGCCGGCCCAGATGCCGTGATAATTCAGCAGGCCTAGATGGCGTGATAATTCAGTTAGCCCAGATGCCATGATATTTCAACTAGCCCAGATGTCGTGATATTTCAGCAGGCTTAGATGTCGTGACTAGATATATTTATAACAGTTTATTTAGAAACATTATTATGATAGATTTTACACAGATTCATGAAATAGTTATATTATAGTTATTTACTATATGTTAGCAGAACTCAGATGGCTTAGTTTAGTTTCAGAGCACAATACCGTAGCTATCAGTTGAGATTAGTGCCACCACACGTCTCCGATAGAGCGCGGTGTATGGATAGTTGATTAAGCCCAGTGTAGTGGTGTGCCCCCTGGCAGTCCAAACCAGGCTGGCTAGGCCAATCGTACTTATAGATGAGTCAGTTTTGTCTTAGCATAGCAGGCCAACCATTGTTAGGTCTCGCCTATGGGTTGCACAACCCAATCATGTGGGATAATACATGATATCAGCTAACTATCCATCTAGGGGAAAATTTCAATATTATACAGATATTGTAACGACTTGCTTAACTTACTACATAATAAATCACATATAATATAATCAACCCAAACTCGTAGGTAACGGGGACATACCTGTTATGCACAGCGGAAACCTAAGAAGCAGTAAAATAAATTACATTCACCAAACCATATAGTGCATAATACCAAAGTTAACAACAATCCACAATAATACCGTGTTTATATACAATCTCCAAAACATTCAAAAATATATATAGGATCCCACAACAAAATTCTCCTGATCCTAGTTTCAAACTTACCCTTCTAGTGGGGTAGCACAACTAACTCAACGGCGGCCCTGATTCGCCGGTCTTTCTGGGTTTCCTAAAAATTATTTAAGCTGGTGTGAGACACCTCTCAGTAAGGGAAAATAAACTAAATACAACTGTGTGGCAACATGAATATTTAATACTATAGTAGATATATAGTATATTTCACATACTGGAAAACATTGATCATAACATAGCTGAGTAAACATATAATTTCATAATTCTCATAAATCATACTATTCACGAATTGTCTGATATAACTAATAATACTGAAATTTACCCAGGATGTATAGCTATCTGATGTCATGTATTACCCCCATAACGGGTTGTGCAGCCCGAAGGCGGGACCCGACAATGGTTGGTTGACCACCGCCGCGTCAAAAATGTCTGTAAGTACGATGGGCCTGCCACACCCTGGTCCGGACTGTCAGGTGGATGTCTACAACTCTACACTAAAAGCCACATCTACTATCCATCTCCCACCCCCTCTTCTTGCAAGGGCGGTTAGCACAAGTTTGAACTGTAATAATCTGAACTATATAGCTACGGTACCATGCTCCTGAAACTGAAATGAACAATCATCTGGGTTTTGATAACATATAATATATGATAATATACTATTTAACGTAAATAGATTGATAGCATTTTCTGTAATAACATAAATAAATATGGTCTTGCACCGATTACTTTCATATTTGCGGCCTTGCGTCGAAATCATTCATAAATACGACCTCGCGCCGAAATCATACATAATACACGGCCTTGCGCCAGCTATCAATCACGGCCTTGCGCCGAACATTTCATACATATTAATCTAAATAAATATATATTTTATCATGTATTCTAAAATCATAATGTACTGCATTATTCCATAATTCCTGAAAATCACTGTAATATACTTTATCTGTAAAATTACCTTAACATGATACAATTTGCGTAAAATAATATTCATACCACACAATGTTGAATAAAATCATACATTCTAATGTGAAATCATATTTTATGGCATTTTATACTAAAAACATGCATTTCGGTGAAATAGCAGTATTTTCCCAAATATGCATTTACCCAAAAAATACTCAGATATAATACATGTTTTCTGAACATAAATCTACTAGTACTTTAATAATAATTTTCATGAAAAATTACTACTTTAGTTTCTTCCCTCACCTGACAACTGAAAAAGCCCTTATGAAATTTTAGTCCTGCACCCACAGGGTTCCCCGTTCAACACTTTGAAAACAACATCCCCCAAAACAAAACTTCAGTATTTTTCTATGTACTACATTTCTTATAACTATGGTAAAACCAAATATTGAATAAAAGGTCTTACCTTGAATTTGGGATGAAATTTAAGGCAGCCTCACCAACGATTCACTACGGCAGACTTGAAGAGAACTTTCCCAAGAATGTCGTGGTGGCCTCGGATCATCGAACCGGCAAGAATCTAACCCGAAAACTTAGAGAGAAGGTGGGAGAGACGAACAGGAGAGGGATTTTTTGCATGAATTATGGCTGAAAAATGAGGTTTAGGCTTTTTATACATTGGCCTTCATTGACGAGCCATGTCACTTCGTCGACGAGGTCAAGAAGGAAGTTTGTCGACGAATGCCTACTCCTCGTCGATGAAATTTAGAACTGAAATATAGCCCCTCAGTATCCTCTCATCAACGAGACACGTCCCCGTCGACGAGCCCCTCATGTGTGCTCGTCAATGAATCCCCTATGTTCGTCGATGAGACCCTGTTTAATTTTCCAAATTTTAATTCTTTTTCTCTCATTCTCCTATTATTGAATTATGATAATTATCCGGGTCTCTACATTCTCCCCTCCTTATAAAATTTCGTCCTCAAAATTTACTATTCATATGATTCATCATTCCTTTAGAAAAATAAACGGTCTACTTATTTTATTACTTACCCTCACTTATGGTGGAGGAATACCATGGTTAAATTCCAAGTTCTGGGAGATTACATATATAAAATAAAATTTTCCCCAAAACTAAAATATTACTTACTAACTAAATTACTACAAGTACCTGCAAAAAAAACACCGCATAACTGTCTATACTTTACTTGGTTATAATTAAACTTCTTGGAATAATTGTGGGTATTTTCGTCTTATCTGTTCCTCAAGCTCCCAAGACGCCTCTTCTATTACATGATTTCTCCATAAAACTTTTACTAAAGGAATTTTCTTATTACGTAATTCATGTTATCTTCTATCTAGAATCTATACTAGTACCTCCTCATAAACTAGTGAATCACTGAGCTCTAGTTCACCATAACTGATTATATGAGAAGGGTTTGGAACGTATTTCTTCAACATGGAAACGTGAAATACGTTGTGTATCCTGGACAACACAGGTGGTAAAACTAACCTATAGGCAACCAGCCCCACTTTCTCTAGAATCTCAAATAGACCGATGAACGTAGGGCTAAGTTTACCTTTCCTTTCAAATCTTATAACCCTTTTTAACGGAAATATTTTCAAAAATACATGGTCACCAATATCAAATTCCAATTTTCTATGGCGATTATCGACATAACTCTTATGTCGGCTCTGAGCTGCACTAATTCTATCTCTGATGAGCCGAACCATATCATACGCTTTCTGCACTAACTCTGGTCCTACAACTCGCCGCTCACCCATCTCGTCTCAATATAAAGGAGAACGACATCACCTACTGTACAGTACCTCAAACGGTGTCATACCAATGCTGGCCTGATAACTATTATTATACCCAAACTCTACCAGCGGCATAAACTAAGTCCAACTACCCCCAAAGTTTAGCATGCATGCTCAAAGCATATCTTCTAATATTTGTATCATCGTCTCAGTTTGCCCATCAGATTGAGGATAGAATGTCATACTAAAAGATAATTGAGACCCTAAAGTTTCCGACAACCTTTTCCAAAAATGTGACGTGCAACGCGGGTCTCGATCTAACACTATAGATACTGGCACTCCATGAGAATGAACTATCTCCTAAATATAAATCTCCGCCAAATGGTTAAGGGAATAGTTGATCTTAATAGGTAAGAAATGGGTGCTCTTAGTCAAATGGTCTACAATCACCCAAATTGTTTTCTGGCTATGCAATTTCGATGGTAGTCCTGAAACAAAATCCATGGATATATAATCCCACTTCCACTTTGGGATAAATAGCGGCTGCAACTGACCTGACGGCCTCTTATGCTTAGCTTTTACCTGCTGGCACGTCAAACACTGTGCTACATATTCAGTGATCTCTTTCTTCATACTGCTCCACCAATAAAACTCTCGCAGATCCCTATACATTTTCGTACTGTCGGGATGAACCATGTATAAAGATCTATGAGCCTCTTCTAAAATGGTCTTCCTGATATTAGCATCAGTTGGAACACACAATATGGAATGGAAACGCAGGGCTCCATCATTTGAAAAGCAAAATTCCTCTCCCTGACCATTCTGTACTCTGACCATCATCTCTACTAATTCTGGTTCTTCCTTCTGTGCAACTTTAATCCTTTCCTGCAGAGTTGGCTGGACCACTAAACTAGCAATACATGCCTGAGGGTCACTCTCGACTAATTCTATGCTGAGTCTCTCCAGATGCATTATAATCGGATACTAAATCTCCATAGCTGTCAACGCTGGCCCTACAGATTTCCTGTTTAATGCATCTGCTACCACGTTTGCTTTTCTTGGGTGGTAACTGATAGTGCAATCAAAATCTTTAATTAGATCCAACCACCTTCTCTGTCTCATATTCAATTCCTTCTGAGTGAAGAAATACTTTAAACTCTTACGGTTGGAGAAAATTTCACATTGCTCGCCATACAGGTAATGCCTCCAAATTTTCAATGCATGTACTACTGCAGCTAATTCAAGATCATGGGCAGGATAGTTCTTCTCATACTCTTTCAGCTACCTAGAAGCATACGCTACTACCCTACCATCTGACCAGTACTAGTGCTATGACTAGCCTTTACTTCAATTCTTGAAAACTCTGCTCACAGCTGTCATCTCATTCAAATCTGATGTTCTTCCTAGTTAGTCGCGTTAGAGGCCCTAATAAAGCTGAGAATCCCTTAACCAAATGACAGTAATAACCAGCCAACCCCAAGAAACTCAAGATCTCCTGGACATTTCTTGGTCTAACCCAATTCACTACCGCATCAATTTTACTAGGATCCACAGAAATTCCATTCGTTGAGATAACGTGCCCCAAAAACACAACTTTCTCGTGCCAGAACTCACATTTACTGAACTTGGCATACGACTTCTTTTCCCTGAGCGTCTGTAAAACTTGCCTCAAATGTATCTCATGCTCCTCATAGCTTCTCGAATAAACTAGCAAATCATCAATAAAAATAACAACAAACTAGTCTTAATATGGATGGAAAATCCTATTCATCAAATCCATAAATATTACAGGAGCATTCATCAGACCAAACGACATAACAAGAAACTCGTAATGCCCATACCTAGTCCTGAAGGTTGTCTTCGATACATCTTCTGCCCTTACCTTTACTTGATGGTAGCTTGATCCAAGATCAATCTTATAATACACCCGTGTATCTTGGAGCTGGTCAAAACTCATCTATACGGGGTAGAGGATACTTGTTCTTTATTGTCACTTTGTTAATTTCCCTATGATCTATACACATCCTCATGGACCCATCTTTCTTCTTCACAAATAATACTGGAGCTCCCCACGGAGATACACTAGGTTGTATAAAACCTTTATCAAGCAAATCCTGCAACTGATTCTTTAATTCTGCCAACTCTACTGGCACCATTTGGTAAGGTGCTTTAGAGATCGGTGTTGTACCTAGAAGTAGATTAATAGGAAAATCTACCTCACAATCAGGTGGCAAACCTGGTAATTCATCTCTAAAAATATCTGTAAATTATTTCACTACTAGCGTACTAGTGAGCTTCAACTCATTCCCTAATCTTTCCTTCACAAAGGCCACGAATCCCTGACAACCATTCAAGAGCAGTCTTCTCTCCTGGACAGTTGAAACCATCTGAGGTAAAGATTGCACTTGTGATCTTATAAATCTGAATTCTGGTCTTCCTGGGGGTCTAAATATCAATTCTCTCAATGGCAATCTATACTAGTAAAGTTAGCTGCTAGCCAATCCATGCCGAATATGACATCAAACCCATGCATGTTCAGCACTATCAAATCAGCAGATAAAATTCTCCCCTGAATATCAACTGGACAACCATGAAGCACCCTACTACACCTTACTACTGACTCAGTTGGTGTAGTCACTATCAATTCAACATCTAGTAACTGTGTTTCTGCCTCATATAATTTAATACACCCCATAGACACCAAAGAGTGTGTGGCCCCTGATTCAAATAATGCAATAACTTTAAATAAAAACATATTAACCATACCTGTCACCACATCGTCGAGTGTCTCAGCATCACCCAACGTCAAAGCAAAAACCCTAACTGGAGCCATATTCCTCTACTGGCCTCCACGTGGCGCTTGATAGCCTTCTCCAACAAGTCTAGGAGTGGGAACGGCACCAATCTGAGCCTAACGATCTCTCATCACATGCCTTGGCTCCCCACACTGGTAGCAAATACTCGCCCGGCATGACACTCCCCCAGGTGCCTCTTCCCACAAGTCGAGCAAGCTAGAAGTGGCTGCATACCTTGGAAAAACCACGATTCCTTGTCTCCTGCCTCTGGTCTCTGTAGTAGCCACCTCTCTTCCACAAACCACGACTAAACCTCTATTGGGAACTAGACGGAGTGGATCTCTTCCTCTGTCTCTGCTCCTCAGCTTCCAACCGCTCTCCAATTTCTGCTATAGTGGCCCTATCTACCAACTCAGTAAAATCCTACAACTTTAGTATCAACACCTGCTTATATATTTCTTTCCTTATACCTCTTTCAAACTGTCGTACCTTTTTCGTCTCATCCATAATGATGTACGGGGTGAAGCGATATAGTTCAATAAACCTCACCGCGTACTGTTGCACCATCTGCTGTCCCTACTTCAGAATCAGGAATTCCTCAATCTTAGCTTCCCTGGACGAGGCTGGAAAATACCTGTCAAAAAATAACCTCCTTAAATCGTTTCCATGTCATCTCCATAGGTACTGTCCTCTATGGCTCTATAAGTTTCATTGCTATCCACTATCTCTCGACCTCTTCAGTCAGTTTACATATAACGAACAACACCCTCTACTCCTCAGTACACTTTCTCAATATTCTGCAACCAGTTTTTAGCGACTGTAGGATCAATTCCTCCCGAGAAAGTCGAAGGATTCATCTTAAAGAATTTCTCAATCGAGCTGTCGTGGCCTACCAATGGACCACCATGTTCTCTAGAACTCCTAGCAATTTCAACCTTAACTTGTTGTGCTATGCTATGCAGTATTGCATCTGAATCACCACCTACAGCGCCTGAGGGTCCAACACCCTCATTCCTACTAGCATAGGCATTACTACCTCCAAGGTCCATCCTGAAAGACAATAAACTTAACTTAGGACCCTATCATCGTAACATGTCATCTAATTAATATATTACATCTTAAACTAATTTATCACCCCTGATCTAGATTCAAGGTTCAATCTTGCAACCTAGATACCTAACCCAACGATAGTTTACCATGGTTTTCCTGAAATCGTCACCCTAGGAAAATCACACAAACCGTCACAAAAGTCCTACATCTAGACTACAAAACCAGACCTCAAATTCCCTTATCCTATACCCTGGTATCATTATTAATGTATTCTAGAGTCTACAGAACCTAGCATCCTAGGCTCTGATACCAAACTGTAATGACCTGCTTAACTTACTACATAATAAATCATATATAATATAGTCAACTCGAACTCATGGGTAATGGGGACACACCTGTCATGCACAACGAAAACCTAAGCAGCAGTAAAATAAATTACATTCACCAAACCATATAGTGCATAATACCAGAGTTAACTGCAATCCACAATAATACCGTGTTTATATACGATCTCAAAAACATTCAAAAATATATCTACGATTTCACAACAAAAATCTCCTGATCCTAGTTTCAAACTTACCCTCCTAGCGGGGTAGCACAATTAACTCAACGACGGCCTCAATCCGCTGGTCTTTCTAGGTTTCCTGAAAATTATTTAAGCTAGGGTGAGACACCTCTTAGTAAGGGAAAATAAACTAAATTCAGTTGTGTGACAACATGAATATTTAATACTATAGTAGATATATAGTACATTTCACATACTGGAAAACATTGATCATAACATAGCTGAGTAAACATATAATTTCATAATTCTCATAAATCATGCTGTTCAGTGTTCACATTTCAATATTCACAACTCAGTATTCATATTGCAAAATTTACATTGCAGTATTCACATTTCAGTACATATTTCATTTCATGTATTTCAATATTTCTCAATAAAACATATCATCATTTTATATTTCCTTATTTATCATAAAAAAAATTTCTATATTCATATTTCATATTTCATCACTTCCTAGTAAAATACACGTTGATACAACATAATTTATCATTCTCAATAAAACAATTTTATTTACCACTTTTCATCATTTCCCATATTTCAAATCCCAAAACATCACAATTCAGTATAAATCATATGTCACACAATTTTCTCTGATATTCGTATCATAATAATTTCAGACAAAATATCATATTCTCATTTTCACGTATTAATTCAACTAATAGTTCTCAATAACTAGTATAATTTATTCCCCTTACTTGCTTACTAAGAAGCCTGCTAAAAACTATAGATCCACGCCCGCGGCGTATAGAACTCAAAATCCTAAAATCATATTTTTCTCAATTCAATTAACTCAACACCAGAATTACAATTATTTTAACATTTCCTAAGCCCACACACTCCCATACTAATTAAACTTTAAAAATAATTAACAGATATATTTCCACTACCCTATCCTAGCCTTGGAGTGGTGCCTAGGAAACCCAAATTAAAAATCTATTCCAACTAACATGATAAGGATCGAACCTGGGACCCTATGGTGGTGTCCGATCTTCAATTTTCCTAGAGATTTAAGGAAAAATTGAGGAGAGAGAGAGGTTACCTTACAGTAGGAGTGGTACCTACATCACTCCTATGATAAATCCACTCTGGTAAAAATGTTGGTGGCGGAGAATGGAATCTAGGGGTATCTTTCGTTTCTCGATCGGCGCCTGTTTGGTCAAGAAAATCGAGGAGAGAGAGAGAGAGAGAGAGAGAGAGAGAGAGAGAATACGAGGAGAGAGACGGAGAGTGAGAGACGCGTCTGGGGGGGCGCTGCTCCTCAGATTGTAATGTTATAACCTCCTAAAGCTATTTAAAAGAGAAAGATATATATATATATATAATAATAATATTATTATTATTACTATTATTATATTATATTATATTATTTAATTAATATATTAATATATTATATTATTTAATTAATAATTATTATTTAATAAATTTAATTATTTAATTTTTTTTTTTAACACTTCCATGCATATTAATTTTCTAGGGTGTTACAACCAGGATGAATCCTTTGGCCTTTTCAGGGATTGCAGACCCGATTATGGCTGAAAACTAGGTCCAAAAGATTGAGAAAAATACTGACAGTGCTGCACTGCACTGATGAACAGAGAGTTTTGTATGGCACATTCAAACTAACAGGGGAGACTGGTCTGCTGTGAGACTCTTGGAGGAGCAGAGACCAGTACCTATAGCCATGACTTGGAGTTGGTTTAAAGAGATGTTTTTCAACCGATATTTCCCTACCACCACTAGAGAAGTTAAAATGGAGGAGTTCTTGAATCTGACCTAGGGGCACCTGATAATTCAGCAGTATGCGGCAAAGTTTGTTGAGATGTCTCGCTTTACCCCATACATAGTCCCAGATGAGGAAAAAAAGGCAAGAAAATTTGAGAGAGGCTTGAGGTAAGAAATTTATGAACAGGTGGTTATTTTAAAGGTGCAAGTTTTTGCAAAATTGGTAGATAGGGCTGTCGTAGCAGAGATGAGTAGGCAGAGGGGTGTCGAGGTGCAGAGTTAGAGGAAGAGGCCCACGCCTCCTGGATTTTAGGCAAGTATTAGCTGGGGCCCATAAAGGAGAGGTAGATACAGTGAGGGACAAAGGCAGGAAATAGGAAACCATGGATTTCAGGGCGAACTAACTAATCCTATTTTCCCTAGTTGTAGCAGGAGGCACATGGGTGAGTGCCGAGTGGGAAAGAATACCTGCTATTAGTATGGTAAACCGGTTCACTTGGCACAAGATTGTCATGTGCAGCCAAGCAATGCTCTCGCCTTTAGACAATTCTGGGGAAACAATTAGGCACCCTGAGATGACCAGTAGAGGAATACCGTGCAAGCGCAGGTCTACGCACTGGTACCAGGGGTGGCTGAGGCAGCTAGCAATGTGGTGACAGGTTTTATTACCATGCTTTCAATTAAAGGTATTGTTTTATTTGATTCAGGGGCCACACACTATTTTGTATCTATGGGGTATATCAAGTTATGTGGGATAGAAAATCAATCGCTAGACACTAAATTATAAGTAGTGTAGTAATCCAAAAATTTAACCTGGTAAAATATCTAAATACTCTCTAATACCACACACACACATACACACACACACACACACACACACATACACACACACACACACACACACACACACACACACACACACACACACACACATATATATATATATATATATATATATATATATATATATCGCAACCCACCCTAACCAAGGAATCTCGGGTACACCTGTCATTATTGGAATTAAAAACCATACAACGGAAGATGCTAAAACATAAAAACACTTTACTAGAGTTCTAACTATTCCCAAATACATACATAAAACTACTTGTCTATATAATACAACGCAACAAAATAGCAAAAGGTAACAGCTGATGGCTCACCAGCTCTATCTATCACCTTCAAAAGTCTAATCCCTATCCCGTAGTAAGTTAGGCACGATTCCCTAAAGTACCTAAAATATGATTTGTATAATGGGGTGACACACTTCTCAGTAAGACGGATTATATTATTATCAATGTGTGGCTAGCATGAGTTCCCGGGTGAATATAAAACTTCCATTATTTCATTATATATAAAGATATGACATTTAATTTGTTCTATTGGCTCAATATAACCCATAAATAGTAAATTTGCCCATATATGCATAAAAGACACAACCTGGACTGCTGAATTAGCGTCGTCACGATATCACATAGTCATACGACATGCTTTACCCCATAACGGGTTGTGTGGCCTGAAGGCTGGACTCAACATATGGTCGGCCGACCATAGTTGAGTCAGAAAAAGGTTGTAAGTACGATTGTGCCTATCCTAAAGGGTCACCCAGAATTGCATCGGATGGGGCCCCGGAAGTGCCTCAGAGTAGTACTGCACCCACGTCTCCAATCGACTATCCCATAACACATTTCCATCCCCGTGTGATTGTACTCACTGCCAACACATAACTACGATACAATGGTCATAATATCACATCGCATATCCACAGGGTTCTAGAATCATATATGGCAATTTACATAATAATACAAAAATCATAATTCATTTCTATAAATCTGTATAAAACATATGTTGTTCATAATTTTGTCATTTTCTGTCTCCGTATAAAATCGGCATCTCAAATTTCGGCTTATAGTCTTCACATCAAATCTTGGCTTATAGTCGTCCCATCACATATTGGCTTATAGTCGTCATTTCTCACATCGGCTTATAGCTGTCATTTCTCACATTGACTTATATCTGTCACATCATAATAGTTTACATAGTCTATTTATTTATGCCAATTAAACCATACTCATACCACACAATTTTTCACCTCATAAATCATAAATAAAGTAAACTGTTTGAGAAAGTGTACAAGTAGCTAAACACAAAGGTATGAGCATCTTCAGGGTTTTATTCCACTCAAATTACATATTTTATTGAAAATGGGAGATGTTCAAACCATTCACGTTAGTTTTCCCCAAAAACGTATAAAAGTCCAAACAACCATTTCCATATACCCAATTCGTACATAAAATCATATATACTATTTCTGTAAATACAAATTGCAATTTAATTAGTACATAATTCAAAAGCAATTGACATAATATAATCCCCTTACCTGTTTCTAAATAAAAAACCTAAAACCTTCAAAACCACGAAAACCTAATGGCACGAATTTGCCGAAGATCGATGGCCTACGTGCCGGGAGAATGGAGAGAGGACCGGAGAGCACTTGCGGAGACTTCTCGAGCTAGAGAGAGAGAGAGTCAAAACCTAACTTTGAGAGAGAGAGAGAGAGAGCAAATGAAAGCTATGAACAAAAATGAGTAACTTAGCCCTTAAGTATGTAGACCCGTAGGAAAATTGTTGACGGTTTTTCTAGGCTTGACAAAACCATCGACAGTTTGGCCTTTAAACAACTCTAGGTTGTTTACCTATGAGAAAACCGTCAATAGTTTTTCTGATCCTCTCAAAACCAGCGATGATTTTTCTGATCCTAACAAAATTGGCGACGATTGGGTCCTAGCCAAACCCTCTTTCCTCTTTTTCCTTTCCTTTCTCTTTTCTTTTATTTATTTCTTTATTTTCTTAGTTCGAGTTACTACAATCTCCCCTCCTTACAAAAATTTTGTCCTCGAAATTTGCTAACTGATTTCCATCACATCCATATAATGATTACTGATTTGCTAATCCAACTCTAAGAAAAGTCGGCGGCCACCCACATAGCAGCCCTATCCCAAATTTATTAATTACCCTCACTTATGGCAGAGGAATATCGTGGTTGCACATGCTTTCTCGAGAGATTACAATACCCATGCAAAACCCTCCCAAATACCAACCATGAACAAAACAACAACAGCTGATGAAGCTAACAAGCCTACTCTAAGCAACCTATGTACAAAACCACACTTACCTATCGTTCTACTTACCTATTTAGTGCAGAGCTTCTCTGAACAGTTGTGGATACTTTTGACGTATCTTTGTAATTAATTCCTATGATGCTTCCTCCACTACATGATTATGCCAAAGCACCTTTACAAGCAGAATCCTTTAGTACGTAGCCCTTGTTCCTTATAGTCTAAGATTTGTACTAGTATCTCCTTATATTCCAAAGTGTCCCTGAGCTCCAAACACTCATAACTGATCACATGCGAAGGATCCAAAACATACTTCCTTAGCATGGACACGTGGAACACGTCGTGAATCCTAGACAATGCTGGGAGAAATTCTATTATGTATGCCACCGGACCAACTTTCTCCAGAATCTCGAATAGCCTAATGTATCTAGGGCTTAGCTTCCCCTTTTTCCTAAATCTCATTACCTCTTTCATTGGAGCAATCCTAAAAAATATGGCATCCACTATCTCAAACTCTAACTCTCACTGGTGTATATCTGCATAGCTTTTCTACCGACTTTGTGTTGTCTTAAATCTTTCCATAATAAGCTGGACCTTCTTAGAGGTCTGCTAAATAAGTTCCAGCCCCAAAATCTGCCACTCACCAACCTCATCCCAGTGCAATGAAGATCGGCACCGTCAACCATACAGTGCCTCATATAATGCTATCCCGATACTGGCCTGATAATTGTTATTGTATGCGAACTCAACTAACAGCAGATATTTAATCGAACTACCCCCGAAATGCAGTACACACGCCCGCATATCCTCTAAGATCTGAATGGTCCTCTCTGACTGACCATCAATTTGCAGGTGAAAAGCAGTACTGAAAGTGAGTTGAGCTCTCAATGCTTCCTGTAGACTCTTCCAAAACTGGGAAGTACACCGCGGGTCCCTATCTAAAATGATGGATACAAGCACCCCGTGCAATCTGACTATCTCTTGCATATAGAGTTCTGCTAACCTATTTATGGAATAACTGAATTTAACCAGAATGAAATGGGAAGTCTTCGTCAATCTGTTAACAACTACCCAGATAGCATTCTGTCCGTGAAGTGCCGATGGCAATCCCATAACAAAGTCCATGGAAATATGCTCCCACTTCCACTTAGGAATGAGAAATGGTTGCAACAGTCCTGCTGACCTCTAGTGCTCGGCCTTCACTTGTTGACACGTTAGGTACTAGGGGTGAGCAAAATTCGGTGAAAACCGAATTAACCGAATTAACCGGCCGAAATTGGTCGGCTCGGTTCGGGTAAAAATCCCGGTTCGGTCGATTCGGTTATAATTCCACAAAATTTTGGTTAATCGGTTTCGGTTCGGTTAAGGGTAAAAAAATTTCGGTTAACCGAATTAACCGAATTACTAATTAATTAGATTTTAAATATAATTTATGAATATAAATTTTGCTTATGCAAGTGCATGAAGGAGTTTAATTAACATATTTCGATTCTTTGTTTTACGGTAAAATATTATTTTCATTAATAAAATTAATAAATAAGGTATTTAATTAAGTTAGATTTGGTTTTAAAAAAAATTTATAATTGTATTATATTTCTAACAATTAATTTTAAATGATTTCAGTTAAAATCGGTTAACCGAATTACCCGAATGGGCAATTCGGTCGGGGTCGGTTTGGTTTCCATCGTCAATTCGGTCGGTTCGGTTAATGGTTTTATTTAACCAAATTTTTCGGTTAAT
Organism: Malania oleifera; assembly: GCF_029873635.1. Lineage (NCBI taxonomy): Eukaryota > Viridiplantae > Streptophyta > Magnoliopsida > Santalales > Ximeniaceae > Malania > Malania oleifera. The sequence goes on along the minus strand of NC_080421.1, from coordinate 42,472,846 downwards.
TCGGTTAATTACCCGAATTTAACCGAACCGACCGTTTGCTCACCCCTATTAGGTACTGCTCAACAAAATGGGCAATCTCTATTTTAATGTTAGACCACCAAAAAGATTTTCACAGATCTTTGTACGTCTTTGTGCTCCCTGGATGCACTTTATATAGAGAGTGATGTGCCTCTTCCAGTGTTAACTCTATGAGTCTAATCCGGTTTTGATAAAGACAAATCACTTGGTATTTAATATGTGCATTGAGATTGTGAACAGGAACTATATTTAGCATGCACAGAAGGATAACAAGTCATGAAAGCCATGAAGATTAAATCATACACATCTTGGTAAAATCTACATATCTTGGCACAATCCATGGAATTAAAAGAATATAAGAATGAAGATGCAAGCAGTAAGTTCAATATCATCATGGGAATGGGTATTTAGAACTAAATGTACTTACATTTCATATGATTTAATTTGAGGCTCAATATATACCCTAGAATGACCTCAGGACTCATGCATTTCATGAACATCATTAGGGGATATCTATGGACTTATATATATTTTCAAAACCGCGGAAAATATTTTTATAAAAAAGCCAAGAAAGAGAGCAAAGTAGAATTTTAAACTAGAAAGAAAAAATTTTGAAATTGGTCACTTTAGTAGACCGAACTCAACGTTTAGTCGCTTGAAGTTGCAACTTCAAAAGACCGAAGTTAAGCTCAGTCATCTGAAGAATTTTTTTAGAAGATCAAAGATTAAGTTCAGTCGCTTGAAGAATTAACGGTGAAACATAGAACCTGGCAGAAGAACCTCAAAAGACTGAACTCAGACTTCAGTCATCTGAACCCGACACTTCAGAAGACTGAACCCCAACTTCAGTCGTCTGACCCTATGTCTAGGTTAATTTTTTGAAGCTCTATGGAACTTTAGTCATCTGAGCTCTCAACCTCAGTCGTCTGAACCTGCAAGAAAGTTTAAAATTTTAATTTTTAATAAGAGAACGCATGAGCTATTTCTTTGATCCAATGGTTAGGAATGATTCTAATGATAAGACACCTATATATTGAACATCTAAACCCTAGTGCTTAAGACTTTTGAAAGAAGAAGAGAATAGAACATCTTTTTGAAAGAAAATTGAGAAACTTGAACATATTGCTATACGATTACCTGCACTTCAGCTCATACTCATCAAGTTTGGGCAAATCAACTTAGAAAAACAAAGGGACTTCATATACAAATCTTGATTTCATTTTGGTATTGAGCTACATTGAGTATTTTGCAGATTTGATATTATGTTGTAATCAAGGTTCAGGTTGTGAACCAGGTTTGAGGAGAGAGCTATATCTCTCGTAAGTAGCGGATTATAAGGAAATTGTACCTTTTATAAGCAGCGGATGTAAGGGAAGCTCCATCCACATTTAAGAAGCAAGGGATTATAGTGGAATCCTTAAGTGGGTTGCTCAAGGCGAGGACACAGGCCGGGTTGGCTAAACCTCATAAAATCGTGTTTGCATTCTCTCTTCCCTTATCTTTTTATTTTTCGCATTGCATTTAATTACTCATATTGCACATGTATAATGAATAACTCCACACGCACTTAATTGGGTAAAAAGGATTCATTGATAAAATAAATTTAAATCAGCCTCAAACTCTTGCATCTAATTTGTTAAATTTAGAAGGAGGGACTGTAACGACCCAACCCTTTACACAGACTCAGGTGTCACTCACATACATCAAACACCTATACCTGTTCAAGATATGGTAATAACCCGCCCTAAACAGGGACATACGGGTGTAAAACATACATAATCATGATGTAAATGTTGCGGAAAAACATAAACATCCATTGGGATTACTACTAACCTTATACCAGAGTTCACTAATACATCCATAATTTACATACATTCGGACTTAGAGTAATCGTCATATTACAACCCTAAAAAAAAAAAAAAAAAACTTTCATCAAGTGTAGTACAAAATTTAGATGCTTACGTAAGCTAACCAAAATAACCACCCCAGTCCCTTTATCTACTAGGACCAACGCACGGACGGACCTGAAGATAAAGGTTGTAAGATAGGGTGAGACACCTCTCAGTAAGGAAGAAGGAGTTACAACAGTGTGTGACTGCATACATGCATATTTTCATTCAACATTTAGAATATAAATCAAATATTTTTAATACAGTAATGCATCAGGTATATCATTATTCATATTACAAAATTCTCACATCTGTCTTTCGACCATTTAATGATTTATCAGATGACCAACAGCAAAATATCCCTATGACCAGTTTTACCCCATGGCCCGAGTTGTGCACTGATACTCGTCCAATGCCCTGTTCGTGCAGGCACTGTCGAGTACCTACATACGATCCGATTGCCCCCATTGGCCCAATATCAGCCAATGGTTTCACCCTGCTAGCCGACCATCTTGGTACCCACATCGTTTAATACGTGTGGTTGCACGTGTACATCTAGCTGTGATATCGTGCCGTATCATATAACAGTAGTTTATTTCAACTCTGCAAAGAAAGTATTTTTCAACCCTCCCGGGACTCTCAAGCTGTGGTTCCGTGTATCATAAATTCAATTTATACAAATATGATTTTATCTCCCATAATCTATATCAATAGTATAGAAATAATTCCAGCGGGTTCAAACCGGCGTCTTTCCACTCAGTTTACCCCTCTTTGTTTACTAATGCAGTTCGGTGTATCACCAGCCTACCTCTGTTTATCACATTGTCAGTATAAAAAATTGGAATTTCATTCCCATATTCTATATCAGTAGTATAGAAAATACATTCATTTCCATTTCAACATATATCACACAAGTTTAATACAAAAACCCGCTAAATGATAGAAATTCAATATACATTGTTTAACTGAATAAATAAAGGATTTGAGCATCTCCTACTATAGTGTAAATACAAATAAACAATATTTGTAAAATTTGGAGATCACACATCAAAATCCTCGTTTTTACCAAAAATCGTAAAATCGTCAAACCGGCATCTCTGTTCGGTAGAATTTCACAAATAAGCAGTTAAATCATAAATAATAACATAAACTAGTTTTTCAGCGGTTTAGTTTTTCAAATATGCTGTTGTAATCAAATTCCCCTTACCTTATATTTGAAATGAAACTTCATACGAAAACGATTCAAAACGACAACCCGAGATCCCGAAAACCAAAAACCATAGAACATAACCTTACTATGTTTTCTACTGCTATCTAAATATCCAACCAAAATTAGGATCAGATTCCTACCTCGATTCTTGGGAAAACCCGAAACTCTCCAAAACGACAATCTGATCTACTAAAAGTGTAGAGTTTCCTCTTCTGATCCACGCAGTATCCTCTGTTTTTGGAAACGGACGACGAACGGTGAATGATCTTAGAGAGAGAGAGAGAGAGAGAGAGAGAGAGAGAGAGAATGAGAGAATGAGAGAGAATAAGAGAATTTATAGAATAAATCCTAACTTAGCCCTTAAGTAATCTAAATAAATATCTCCTCCAAGATATTAATATATAAATATCTCAAAATATCTCTTTTCAAAATATCTTCTCCAAAATATCTTTTTTTTTTTTTTTCGAGGTCGGGTTACTATAGGGACTAAGAGGTAAATAGGTTTTAAAGAATTTTAAAATACCCAATTCATCCCCCCCCCCTCTTGGGATTACACCTAATTCAACATCCAGGATGGTTCATTTAATCTCAGTATCATTCAGTACGCATATCCTAGTGTGAAATCTCAACACCCCGTCGCTTGAGACATTGAAATCTGCCTTCAACCCATCCTGTACTCCATTCACAATCTCTACCAACTATGCATCTTTCGTCTGAGCTGCCCTGATCCTTTCCCTTAAGGTCGGTTGCACTACTAGGCTAGCAATGAATACCTGGTGATTTCCTTCCACTAACTGCACACCCAACCTTTCCAGGTCCATCCTGATTCGATGTTGAATTCCAACTACTGAGACTGATGCATTCACTGACTTTCAACTCAAAGTATCTACTACCACATTAGCTTTTCTTGGGTGGTAACTAATGGTACAGTCATAGTCCTTTATCAACACAAGCCATCTCCACTGCCTTATATTTAACTCCTTTTAAGTGAAAAATTACTTAAGACTCTTGTGATCAGTAAAGATCTTGCACCTTTCACCATACAGGTAGTGCCTACTACTGTCAATTCCATGTCATGGGTAGAATAGTTCTTCTCGTACTCCTTGAGTTGGTGAGAAGTGTACGCAATAACCGTTCCCTGCTACATTAAGACACACCTGAGTCCTTTCTTAGATGTGTCACTGTAGATCACAAATCCATGATCTCTTGATGGAATGGTCAAAACTTGGGCAATAACTAGTCACTGCTTCAGTTCCTAAAAACTCTGCTTGCACTCACTAGTCCACTTGAACCTCGTGTTCTTCCTTGTGAGTCATGTCAACGAACCAGATTGTCTAGAAAATCCCACTACAAACCAGCCGTAATAACCTACCAAACCCAAGAAACTTCTAACCTTATGCACATTCTTCGATCTCGCCCAATTAACTACCGCTTCTATTTTGCTCGGGTCCACTAAGACACCTTCTCTGGATACTATATGTCCCAAAAATGCCACTTGCTCTAATCAGAATTCACATTTCTTGAACTTTGCAAACAAATTTTTCCCTCTAAGTACCTGAAGTACCAACCTCAAATGAGTTGCATACTCTTCAGGATTCCTTGAATAAATCAGGATGTCATCGATGAATACTACCACAAATTGATCTAAGTACTCGTGGAATACCCTATTCATCATGTCCATGAATGCCGCATGAGCATTGGTCAATCCGAAAGGCATAACTAGAAATTCGTAGGAGCCATACCTAGTACGGAAGGCTGTCTTTGGTACATCCTCTGTTTTAACTCTTACCTGATGATACCCGAATCACAGATCAATCTTGGAAAAGACCTGTGTGCCCTGTAACTGATCGAACAGATCGTCAATTCGGGGTAATGGGTACTTATTCTTTATTTCCACTTTGTTAATCTTTCTATAGTCAATGCACATCCTCATCGACTCATCCTTCTTCTTTACAAACAACACTAGTGCTTCCCAAGGTGATACGCTCGATTTGATAAACCCTTTTTCAAGAAGTTCCTACAGTTGCTCCTTTAACTCCTTTAGTTTAGCTGGAGTCATTCTGTATGGAGCCTTAGAAATTGACACTGTCCTTGGAAGCAACTCAATGGAAAATTCCACCTCGCGATCAGGAGGCAATCCTGGTAAATCCTTTCATAAAACATTTGAGAACTCTCTTACCACGAGGATATCCTTTAGTTTAAGTTCCTCCCTCAGTGCTTCTTTCACAAATTCTAGGCTCCCCTGGCATCCCTCTAGGAGTAACCTCTTTGCCTGAATGGCTGAAAGAATCTGTGGTGCAGAGCGCACACACGACCCAACAAATTTAAACTCCTGTTCCCCAAGAGGTCTGAACATTACCTCCTTCCTGTGGCAATCAATACTCATGTAACTGGATGCTAACTAGTCCATCCCTAGAATGATATCAAAACCATGCATGTCAAAAACAATCAAGTTAGCAGGCAGCATTCTCCCTTGAATCTCCACTGGGTAGTCTCTAATCACTTTGCTGCATACTACCACCTCCCCTGTCGGTGTGACCACCTCTAACTCGGCATCTAACAATTTTCTTTCTACCCTACACAATTTAATAAATCCCCAAAACACAAAGAGTGCATCGCACCTGAATCAAACAACACTACAACACTATTTGACAAAATGGAAATAGTACCTGTCACCACGCCAGCGTTCTCTGCATCTCCCGGCGTAAGCGAGTACATCTGCGCTAGGACGATGCCCCTCTGGTAACCACGTCGAGATGCCTAGTTACCACCCCGATACTGATGTTGTGGAGGTGCGAAATTCAACATTGCGCGGCAATCTTGCACCATGTGTCCAAGCTTACCACACCAAAAAAAGTCACCTAGTCCACTCTGCACTCTCCCAAATACCTCTTGCCATATGTGGGGCAAACAGGGTATGATGAGGTATCCTAAAATGCTCTACCATCCATATCCCGTCGCTGGCCTTTGTCGTTACCATACCTCATCCAAGGACCTTGCCTCGCACCCTTATGAGAACTAGAAGGCATTAGCCTCTTCTTTGGGTTCTAAACCTCCACATCTCCCTGTAGGCTCGCCTCTACCACAGTGACCTTATCCACTAGTGTAGTGAACTCCTGCACCTATAATATAGCCACCTACTTTATAATCTCCTACCTCAAACCCCTCTCAAATTTCCAAGCCTTCGTGGACTCATCAAGTACCATATAGGGAGCAAAACGTGACAATTCCACAAATCGGGTGGCGTACTACTGAATAGTCAGCTGTCCCTGAGTCAGGTTCAGGAACTCCTCTGCCTTTGCTTTTCTGATCGAGGCTGGAAAATACCAATCAAAGAAAACCTCTCTGAAGCAACTCCACGTCATTACCACTGGTACTAATCTCTGATCCTCTAGCAGCTTTACCGCTTCCCAGTTCCCACCATCCCTTGACCTCTCCAATCAGCTTAAACGTGGTATAGAGCACCTTCTACTCATCTGTGCATTGTAGTACGACCAAGATCTTTTCAATTTCTCGAATCCAATTCTTCCCAAGGATCAGGTCAGTACTTCCCGCGAAGGTAGGAGGCTTCAAGTGAGTGAACTGGTCGATAGAACCTCTCAACTCAATAGTGGGATGATCCTGCCCCCGAGAACTCCACATAACTTCAGCCATAAATTGTTGGGAGAAATCCCAAAGCGCCACTATAGAATCACTGCCACCCTCATGGGCAGCCCCCTCACTGCTACTCCTTCCAGCGATAGCGTTACTATCCCTGAGATCCATCTTAAAGATAAAACCAAAACGAATTTAGAATTATAATATCCTAGTATGTCTGGTGCAATTATAACACTAAAATGCTCACTTTAAATAAATTCCAAATATCAGCCTAAATTTTCTCCCCTAATTTACGACATACTCTACCAATTTCATATTCCCATTCTAGTTCCAAGTTCCTACCCTTCCACTTGGAAACTAAACCGTCGATGCATTGTCGTGGTTTTCTGAACCTATCGATTGATTCAGAAAAATACAGAAGTCCATAAAGGAAATTCTGCCTCTAGGCTTACTAAGCAAAACTCAAAATTCCTATTCTACCCATTCCTAGCCTCATCCAAGTTGAACCTATACTCTGGTAATATCATCCGACATAGTCTGTAGTGTAAAGACCCGAAAAATAAAATAAAATAATAATTATTAACTAATTAATTATTATTTTAAATTAATTAATTAATTAAACAAACAAAAAGGAATAGTGTGGACAAGAAAAAAATTGAAATAAAGATATATAAATAAATATATATATATAAGGTTATTATATAATATAAGTTAAAGTAGATATATATATATATATATAATATTAATATAATATATATCAAATGTAATAGGATGGTTTGATTTCAATTTGAAATCCATTTCCATCTCCTTCAGCCTCCTCTCTGCATTTTATTTGATGTTACTTTTCTCTCTCAGTTTTTCATTTCACTCTGTCTCCGTCTCTCTCTTTTCTCATTCCTTGGCGAATATTCGGCCGATCATAAAAAGGAAGGTACCGCTGGATTCCTAACTCCGCCGCCAATATTTCTACTGGAGCAAATTTGTCGTGGGAGCGACATAGGTACCATTCCTCAGGTAAGGTAACTTTTCCCAATTTACTCAATTTCTCCTTAGATCTTTAGCCAAATCGACGATCGGGTACCACCATGGGGTCCTAGTCACAATCGTCGTCATTTTGGTTGAATTAAATTTTCAATTTGGGTTTTCTAGGCCACACTCCAAAGCGAGAGTGGGATTTGGGAAATTAAGTAAATTGGTTATATTTGAGGGTATAATTATTTATTTAGAATTTATGGGCTTAAGAAATGTTAAAATAGTATTTTATTTAGGGTTGATTTAATGGAATTAGGATTTTTTATTCAGGGTCCAGGTGAGCACCGCAGTTATTTTTCGGGGTCCTTATTGGCGTAGTTCAAGAAATCAAGTAAGAGGAAAAATATATATTAAACTAGAATTTTTATGAATTTAATGAAAAATAAATTGTGTTATATATACGTGTATATGTGTCTGTATGGGTTTAAAATGTCAACCATTTAAATTATGTTTTTTAGAGTTTAGGGTTGTTTATTAGATACGTATATACGAAAATAAACTGATGAAAGTGAAAAATATTTTCAAGATAATTATGCAAGAAATGAAAGGTATTTTCAGTATATAAACGTTAAATGTTGGTTGGCCTATTTTACAGGCAATGTATGAATTATATTGCTAAATTGTGTGGCATGAGTAAAGGTAAGTTCTGTGCAAATATATGTTAAATGTATGAGATGCAAGCTAAGTAAGTAAAGCATTAAGAATGAAATATGATATGAATCATGTTGCTTGTGTATGTTAATGCAACCATGTTAATGTATGACAACTGAAAGCTGTGTTAACAGATTCTAGTGCATTTCTAGGTGGACTAATTGATGACAGATAAAATAAGTTGCGTTAGTAGATTTTAGCGCATTTCTATGCGGACTAGCTAATGACGGCTAAAGAACGATTGTAGTACGAATGAATGAGATGAAAATGGAATGAAATGAAAATGGAATGAAATGTGAAATGTGAACGATGTCAATACGAAAGAGTCACTTAAAATGAAATGCAATGCAATGTTTAAGCTATGACCATGAACATATGTGAATGGTTAAATAATGACAGAAAGAATAACGTATTATGATATTAGAAGTATCTATGCTCGTAGAACATGTTACGATTGGCGGGGCATACTCTTCGCCTGAGGACTTGCTGAGAAAGGCGAGTGTGCTAGTAACTTCAAATGTGGCAGTGACTGCATAACATACTAGGGTAGAGGGAACTTACTTGTATGTACTGGTAGATTTTTCTATCCTTGGGGCCTTAGTTGGTAAACCTTTATTTGAATTGTGTGAGTATGAGATCAATCTAATACTTGAGGGCTTACTAAGTAAGGTGAGTGCCCTAATATGCTTCAGTAGTGACCTTCGGGTTGCCAAATGTATCAAAGTAGAGGGGTGCTACTTATATGGGTGGATAATCACCCCTATCCTTGGGTAATCTCATGGGTTAAATTTTTTGCATGTGATTGATTAGGTTCAGAGAATGATTTCAAAAATTATGTTAACGATTTTCAAATGTTAAATATTATGTTGTTATATAAACTCATGTTAATCCCATGCTATTTTAATATATTGTTTCTTCCCTTACTGAGATGTGTCACACCCAAATATGAATTTATCTTTTTCAGGATTTCCTAGAGATCGAGCTTAGAAAGCTCCAGGTTTTATAGCATTTTTGAAAAATAGAAAGAGAAAAGGGTAAACTTTTATGTTAATTTTGAGATGTATAAATTTATGTTTTATGTTTTATGTTTTAAGTTTTCTGAGATATGGATAGTTGAGAATACTGGTATTTGTGGATAATGTTTTGGAGACATGTATATATGTGAGTACAGGTGAGAAATAGTTAATTTGGATTATGGATAGGAATAGTAAACTCTAGTATTATATAATTGGAGATTATATTTATGTTTTCCGCTGCATACATGATATTAGTATGTGGATTATCAGGTAAATGAATGGATTAGTAGCACTCCGAGCTCACATAGAGGGTCGGGGCGTCACAGATGGTATCAGAGAAATGTCCAACTGGAAGTGTGATTAAATTCACATCGCCTGGTTATGGAAATATTAGAGTATTAGGTTAGGAATGATTTATACCATAGTATAGGATTGAGTTTCGATAAGGATAAGGATGAGTAGATTAAGATACCGTTAGGAATTCTAAGTTGTGTTTCGTAAGCTTAGGGGCAGAAATCCCTTGATAGTCTCCTGTGTTTTTCTGAAGAAGTCGCTAGTTTCAGAAAATCATGATAAATCCATTGATGGTGATGTTTCCGAGCAGAGAAATTAGAACTTGGAATTTGAATTCAATGGTTAGGTTGGTTGATTTAAGGAGAAAAATCTTTGAAGAAGAATAATTTAGGTGTTGTGGTTTAACGGTTTATAGTCAACTTGGGTGTTTGATATTTAAATTGGAGTATATGGAAAAGTGTGGCATGAGGTTGGTTAGTTGATTTCAGAGGTTATAGTATTAGGGTAAACTAGTAAGTACCTCTAGGTAGAGGTGTACAAGCACGAGTGTACTTGTTGATCTCGACTTAGGTAAATATTGCCAAGGGGGGCATGTATGAGTTTATGTTTAAATAAATGATAGTTTTATTTAATTATGGATAATATAGGAATTTATATAATGATATGTATTAGATAGTGTGAGATAGTTAGTTAATAATTTTTAAAAAAAATGTGAACAATGATCGGGTAGAAAAATGTGAACAATGATTGGGTAGCGAATTTCAAGGACGAAATTTTCTAAAGGAGGGGAGAATGTAAAGACCCAAAAAATAAAATAAAATAATTATTATTAACTAATTAATTATTATTAAATTAAATTAATTAATTAATTAAAAAATAAAAGAAATAGTGTGGAAAAGAAAAAAAATTGAAATAAAGATATATATATATATATATATAAGGTTATTATATAATATAAGTTAAAGTAAATATATATATATATAATATTAAAATAATATATATTAAATGTAATAGGATGGATTGGATTTCAATTTGAAATTCATTTCCATCTCCTTCAGTTGCCTCTTTGCATTTTATTTGATGTTACTTTTCTCTTTTAGTTTCTCATTTCACTCCTCCGTCTCCATTTCTCTCTTTCCTCATTTCTTGGCGAATGTTCGACCAATCGTAAAACGGAAGGTACCGCTAGATTCCTAACTCCGCCACCAACATTTCTATTAGAGCATATTTGTCGTAGGAGCGGTGTAGGTATCATTCCTAGGGTAAGGTATCTTTTTCCAATTTACTCAATTTCTCCTTAGATCTTCCGTCAAATCGATGATCGGGCACCACTACAGGATCCTAGTCGCGATCGTCATTATTTTGGCTGGAGTAAATTTTCAATTTGGGTTTTCTAGACCCCACTCCAAAGCCAAAGTGAGATTTGGGGAATTAAGTAAATAGGTTATATTTTCTGGTAAACCTTTATTTGAACTCTATGAGTACAAGATCAATTTAATACTTGAGGGCTTACTAAGTAAGGTGAGTGCCTTAATATGCTTCAGTAGTGACCTTCGAGTTGCCAAATATATCAGAGGGGTGCTACTTGTATGGGCAGGTAATCACCCCTATCCTTGGGTAATCTCGTGGGTTAAATATTTTGCATGTGATTAATTAGGTTCAGAGAATGATTTCAAAATTTATTTTAATGATTTTGAAATATTAAATTATGTTGTTATATAAACTCATGTTAGCCACACGCTGTTTAAATATATTGTTTCTTCCCTTACTGAGATTTGTAACACCCGAATATGAATTTATCTTTTTTAGGATTTCCTCGAGATCAAGTTTAGGGAGCTCGAGGTTTTATAGCATTTTTGGAAAATAGAAAGAGAAAAGGGTATATTTTTATGTTAATTTTGAAATGTATAAATTTATGTTTTATATTTTATGTTTTAAGTTTTCTGAGATATGGATGGTTGAGATTACTGGTATTTGTGGGTAATGTTTTGGAGACATATATATATATATATATATATATATATATATATATATATATATATATATATATATATATATATGTGAGTACAGGTGGTGAATAGTTAATTTAGATTATGGATAGGAATAGTAAACTTTGGTATTATACAATTGGAGATTATATTTATGTTTTCCGCTACTTACATGATATTAGTATGTGGATTATCAGGTAAATGAATGGATTAGTAGCACTCCGGGCCCACGTAGAGGGTCGGGGCGTTACATGCAGAACCTGGTAACCTAGGCTCTAATACCACTTGTAGCAACCCGAAAATTTAACTTGCTAAAATACCTAAAATACTCTCTGATACCACATATATATATTGCAACCTGCCCTAACCAAGGAATCCCGAGTGCACCTGTCATTACTGGAATTAAAAACCATACAGTGGAAGATGCTAAAACATCAAAACACTTTACTAGAGTTCTAACTGTTCCTAAATACATACATAAAACTACCTGTCTATATAATACAACCCAACAAAATAGCAAAAGGTAACATCTGGTGGCTCACCAGCTTTTTCTATCACCCCCAAAAGTCTAATCCCTGCCTCATAGTAAGCTAGACACGATTCCCTGAAGGACCTGATATATGATTTGTATAATGGGGTGAGACACTTCTCAGTAAGACGGATTATATTATTATCAATGTGTGGCTAGCATGAGTTCCCGTGTGAATATAAAACTTCCATTATTTCACTATATATAAAGATATGGCATTTAAATTGTACTATTTGCTCATTATAGCCCATAAATAGTAAAGTTTCCCATATATGCATAAAAGACATAGCCTGGAATGCTGAATTAGTGTCATCATGCTATCACATACTCATAAGATATGCTTCCCCATGATGGGTTGTGCGGCTCGAAGGCTGGACTCAACATATGGCTAGCTGACCATAGTTAAGTTAGAAAAAGGTTGTAAGTACGATTGTGCCTACCCAAAAGGGTCACTTGGAACTGCATCAGATGGGGCCCCTGAACTACCTCGGAGTAGTGTTGTACCTAGGTCTCCAATTGACTATCCTATATCACACTTTCATCCTCGTGTGATTGCACTCACTACCAACACATAGCTACGATATCGTGCTCATAATATCACATCGCATATCCACAAGGTTCTAGAATCATATATAGAAATTTACATAATAATACGGAAATCATAATTTATTTCTATAAATATATATAAAACATATGTTGTTCATAATTCTGTCATTTTTCTGTCTTGGTATAAAACAAGCATCTTAAATCTTGGCTTATAGCTGTCACATCAAATATCGACTTATAGCCATCACATCATATATCGGCTTATAGCCGTCATTTCTCACATCGGCTTATAGTCATCATTTCTCACATCAGCTTATAGTCGTCACATAACAGTAGTTTACATAGTCTGTTTATTTATGCCAATTAAACCATACTCATGCCACACAATTTTTCACCTAATAAATCATAAATAAAGTAAACTGTTTGAGAAAGTATACAAGTAGCTAAACACAGAGGTATGAGCATCTCCAGGGTTTTATTTCACTCAAACTACATATTTTATTGAAAATAGTAGATGTTCAAACCATTCACATTAATTTTCCCCAAAAACATATAAAAGTCCAAACAGTCATTTCCATATACTCGATTTGTTCAAAAAATAATATATATTGTTTCTGTAAACATAAATTGCAATTTAATCGGTCCATAATTCAAAAACAACTAACATAATATAATCTCCTTACCTGTTCCTGAAGAAATAGCCTAAAACCTTTAAAACCACGAAAACCTAACCGCACGAATCCGTCGAAGATCGATGACCTATGTGTCAGGAGAAGGGAGAGAGGACCGGAGAGCACTTGCGGAAACTTCCCAAGCTAGAGAGAGAGAGAGAGAGAGAGAGAGAGAGAGAGCAAATGAAAGTTATGAATAAAAATGAGTAACTTAGCACTTTAGTAAGCAACCCATAAAATGGGAATAATAAGAAAAATAAAGAAAAAGAGAATTTTGGTTTGGTGTGGACCAAATCGTCAATAGTTTGGTGGGGGAAGCAGAAAATCGTCGACGGTTTTGTAATTACTGCGGCTCAATAACAGTAAATCAGTGAAAATGACTTGGTTAAAAGACCAAATTGTCGACAGTTTCAGGGAAACTTTCAACAATTTCCCCTACACCAGCAACCCTATATAAATGGTTTAAGTGATTTTATTTGTTTAGAAATCAAATCTCTCTATTTCTTTCTCTTAGGGCTATGACCAACTCTCTCTCTCTCTCTCTCTCTCTCTCTCTCTCTCTCTCTCTCTCTCTCTCTCTCTCTCTCTTTCTCTTCATTTTCTCGCTCGTTTAAGCCTAAATTGAAGAAGGAGCACCATTTCGGGATCCTGGCAATGTTCTCTGCAATTTAACCAGACTAATTTTGAGAATCAGGCATTTCAGGCACCACTCCAAAACGAGGGTAAGGAGATTATTTTTAAAAGTTTAGCTAGTTATTGGTAATATGTGGGCCTAGGTATGTTGAATGGCCATTTTTTCTGGGGTTAAGTTGATTGAGTTAGGGTTTATGGATACAGGCTTTGTGCGGGCGTCGTAGGCAAAGTATTGAATTCCTTGCAAGCATAGTTCCAGGAAACAGGTAAGGGGATAGATTATGTCACGAATTTTCAGAAAGTTCACTGTTTAAAATATAGTATTTAATTCAGAAATTATATATATATGAATTATATGGATATTCATATTTATGGAAACAGATTTAATGTTATTTCTTAGAAAAAATATAATCTTCACAGACAACCAACAAATTATAAAATAGCACTCACTTGAGTGGCATAAATACAAATACTTTATTACAGACATTAGCATGTCAGATTATTTTATAGTTACATAGAACAAGCATGTTTTTATAATGAATTTTAGAAAATCTATAAACAGTACAGAACTTATGATATTTTTAGTATATTATGGTAATTCAGCTAGCTCAAATGCCATGATAATTTAGTCAGCCCAGATGTCATGATAATTCAATCAGTCTAGATGTCATGATATTTCAACCGGCCCAGATGCTGTGACTACATATATTTATAGCAGTTTATTCGAAAACATTATTATGACATATTTTACACAGAACCATGAAACAGTTACATTACAGTTATTTATGAAATGTACTATATGTTAGCAGAACTCGGATGGTTTAGTTTAGTTTCAGAGCATGGTACTGTAGCTATCAGTTCAGATTAGTGCCACCACATGTCTCAAATAGAGTGTCGGTGTATGGATAATCGATTAAGCCTAGTGTAGTAGTGTGCCCCCTAGTAGTTTGGAGCAGGTTGGCCAGGACAATCGTACTTACAGACTTACAGGCTGGCCAGTTTTGGCTTAGCATGGTAGGCCAACCATTGCTAAGTCCCGCCCACAAGCTGCATAACCCAATCATGTGGGGGTAATACATGATATTAGCTAACTATCCATCCAGAGGAGAATTTCAGTATTATACAGATATAGCAAATATTTTATATGCATATAGAAATTTTAGTATTATACAGATTTATGTGCATACAAAAATTTATTATGACATAGTATGTCTATGTTGAAATATGATTTCTTCATATTTATACAGAACAAATTTACTTGATTTATAAGATGCAGTTAATTATGTACGGTATATGTTTATAACACAATAGAACTCATGTGCCACACACTAATGCTAATCTATCCCACTAACTGAGAGGTGTCTCACCCTAGAATTCAAACACTTCAGAAAATCTAGACAGACGAGCGGAGTGAGTTCCGAGATAGAGGAGGATTAAGTACTGCCTTAGCTGTAGGGTAGGTATTTGAGTTAGAAGAGAGATTTTGTGTAAGTCCCTAGAATATTCTATGGATATATATAGCCAAAATTTTTGGGGTGATACAGACACAAGCTACCCCCTTTATTTGTTGTAAAATAGCCCCTAGAAAACCATAAAGACCAACGACCAGTAGCTGCCCTTGTGGGTATTTATAGACCTATGGAACTAGAAAAAAAAAAAATGAGGGCCAACAACCGTCTTGTGTTGCCCCCTACACACGAAAAACCCTAGTTCTTCTTAGTTGCAGCCGCCGTTCTTCTTGCAGCAACCCCTGTTGTGACCTACAACAATTGTGCATGTTGTCACAACCGCATAACCTCCCCCTACACCTTAGCTTCTTGTTGTAAAAGAAAACAATAAACCCTAGACACTATCAGCCCCCAAGCACAGCGCACACAGCAACTTATGCGTGTTGCCATAACCAAAAAAAGAGCCTAAAGAACTCTAACTTTTGCATAAAGAAACACCCATTTGCCACCATCCACTCCTCTCCTCAATATAGTTGTTTCAAACCCCATACAAACCCTAACTCGAACACACACAGAAACTAGAAGCCAAACAAATTTCAAGAATCAAAATCTAAACAAAAAATAACACTACTTTAGCATGAAAACTCATACCTTTTGAAGATTTTCCTATGTGTGCTTTCTTTTTTTTCTTCTTTTTTTGTTGGTTTGAAGCCCTAGCTTTTCTTCTTCCTTTCCTTCTTCTTATGTGGCCACCCCTCTCTCTCTCTCTCTCTCTGGACTCTATTCTAAACCCTACCCCCTTCTCTTTCTCTCTAATTTGGATCCCCCTTTCCTTGCTCTCCTCCCTCCTATTTACAAGCAATAAGGAGGAGTTAAGGTTTTCTTAAAATAATTTAAGGGACAAAAGTGTCTTTGGAGGCAAGCTTGACCTCCGTTATGCTCTGGGGCTTCACATATTTGAGCTCTTGTACCCATAGTTATGGCCCAATTGGGCTCCTTAGACTACAATGATCCTTTTTTAATTTACATTAGGTCCCTTGTGGCCCAATTGGGCCCCTCATACTACAAAGAGTCTTTTTAAGCTTCAAAGAGGCCCCTTGAGACCCCAAAAAGACTCCTTGAGCCCCCAATTAAATCCAATAAGATGCACGAGTCCCTTGAAGGACCATCTCCATTGAGAATAACCCTTTTAAAGATCTATTAGTATCAATTCTCCTAAGTAATACCCTATAGGTTAAAATGGGCATCGATACAACTTATCAAAGTATCTTTGCCACCTCTCTTTTATATCTTTTTCTCTAATTAAGACATTATCATTCTCATCCTTTATACATTTCACATCACCTAAATCTTTACATTTTCTTTTTCTATCTCTAAAAAGTTTATAAATGTCTTTTTCTCCTTCTTTTATATCTAGTTTAGCTTACCAAGTATCATAAACTCTTTGTTTAGCTTCACTAATAGTTTTTTTGCATTCTTTCTCGCTTCTTTATTTCTTTCAAGATTTTCTATATTTCTACACTTTTGTCATATTTTATAACAACTTATTTTTGTCTTAACATCTTTTTTAACTTCTTGATCGCACCACCAACTTTCTTTTGAACATTAATGGAACTAAATTTATTTACTTTTAGTTTCCGTATGCCTTTTTTGTCGCTCATTCTCATCATCTCCATGCTCTAGGCCCTAGTGAACTTGGGAGGCTAAAATTCCTTGAATAATTTTTAACCCTTTTTTTTGGGATCATGGCCTTCGAATTACAAGGCTCAAAATGATTTAAGAATTTAAGTCGCTCTCTAGGTTCATGGCCCTTGGGATTTTATGAGGCTCAAAATGCCTTAAGTAATAACCCACTCCAGATTCATGGCTGGCTTAAAACATCTCAAGTAATTTAACCACCTCTCAAGGCTCATGGCCTTTGGGTATTTACTTCATTCCTTTCATAAATTTCAATGAACAAAAGGAATGACTATTTACATTAAACATTAAACTTGCAAAAGGATGCCTAGAAATTCATCCAAAAATGTGATCCCAACTAGTGGTATATTGACATACCCTAGAGGCCCAAACTTCAACTATCTAATTAACACAAATCGCAAGCCTCTCAAATTCCAAAGGGCCATAAGCTTGGAGAGGGAGTTAATTACTTAGGGGTTTGAGCTTCACAAAATCCCCAAGGCCATAAGCTTGGAGAGGGTTTAAATTACAAAGCAATTTTGAGCCTCACAACCCAAAGGCCATGATCCTAGAAAAGGGTCTGGGGTTAAAAATTATTCAAGTCATTTTTAGCCTCATAAATTCACATGGGCCTAGAGCTAGTGTGGAGATGGGTGAGAGTGCAAAAAAGATAGAAGGCGTACAAAAATTAAAGGAAATAAAATAACAAATTTAGTTCCATTAATGTTCAAGAGTGATTACAATAATGTCAAACATGAAAAAAAAAAAGGCACAAAGAAAGAAAGAGAAGAGGCCCCTTAAATAGAAAGAGCCTAAGAATTGGGTTGCTCAAGTAGCATAATCCTTATTTTATCCCTTCTTATTTCATAATGAATTTCAAAATCTCTTTCTTAAAGTTAAAAAAAACTGAAGTGGTTCTTAATATGGTCGAATAATGGCCGTGATTTTTATCCTCAAGTACATATTAAGCGACCCATCTCTTCATATATTAGTTAGTTCTTGGAAGTTTCTCTTAGTAATATTCTTGGGATAAGAGAAACAAACAAATAATATTTAATTCTCTTTCTCTTCAAACTTAGAAGATACAATCATTATTGCTAGTCATATAATGGGCCACAAGATGGTTCATTTTCATATCAGCTGCTCCCCATACATCCAAAAACCATATTGAAAATATTTTCTCAATATTTGCCCCTTTTTGTAGAAAGCACCGTACTTTTTTGAAAATCTCTTTTGTGTAAACACATTATTCAATGATAGTTAGTGTTTTACTCTCAATAAATGATGGCATTAGTGTTCAATTGTCGAAGTGACTGCCTTATGTACCATTAGACTTCTGAATTCATTTTCTCTAATTTATAGATTATCATTTTCTAAATCATAATTATTTTTATTTATTTTAAAAAATAAAATAGGATTGCAATCTCTTTTAACTTATTTTTCCCTTCTAAAACTGAGTTTTCTTTACTAATGTCAGAAGTATTATTTTTTTTCTCACACTTTCAACATTGGTTATATGTGATCAAATTACTATAAAATCACATTTTGTCGTCTCCCTTATCTACATATTTCTAAGATTTAAATTCCTATTCAATCTCTAAAATGTGGGAATGCTTTTGCATATTATTTTAATTAAATTAGCTTGAAAATTTTACTTTACACCCAATTTATGCCTCACTTGCCAATATCGAGCCACTAGGCATTACAAAGTATTCCCTTATTTTCAAATTTAAATTTGGAATCTTAAGAACATTTTGAACTATTAGTAAATATAGTATAATATTACATCAAAATAGTGTCCTCATAAGAAAATTGCAGGGTTTGTTTATTGTCATTATTTTTTTTTTCTATTTTCTATTCCATTTATGTACAGTGAAGAAACATTTTATAAAAACATGTTTGTTTACATTATCAGTTTTATGTTTTTGTTGTTAGTTTTCAACTGTGTACGAAAAAACTAAAAATCAAATTTTTTATTTTCATTTATTTTGACAACTTGTTTCTAAAATATTTTGTATCTAGAATTAACTTTTTTGGATCAAATAATTAATTTTATTCATAATTTTAATTAAAAATTAAAATAGAGTGATTGTATGATTTTAAAATATAATTAAAATAAAAATGTCCATAAATTTTCAAAAAAATAAAAAATAATAAAGGTCATTTACTAAATATTTTGAATATTTTTAGATTGTCGTCTACAATAAGATTATTCTTCTAAAGTGAATTTGGAATACAATAATCAAATAAAATAATTATAATAATTATTATTTTTATTATAATATTTTTAGTTTGTATATTTTGTTCTTTTATTATTTTAATTATCTATTGTTAGCTTTGGTGTATTCATAGGAGGGGAGGTGAATTGGGTATTTAAAATTTCTCCCTAGGTTTAACCAGACATTTGCAGTAGTACATAACCTAGAGTCTGTCTATGTAATCTCAAATGCGCGGATAAGTATAATATGTAGAAATTTAAATCATGCGCATCATTCATTCAATAACATACACGTACAGGAATATAAATTGCGGAAATATAAATAGACACACGATATGTTATCGGGGTTCTGCCAACTATGCCTACGTCCTTGCTTCTAACTCGCAAGCCCAAGGATTCCATTAATGCTCACTTAACGGGTGGAGCAGCACCAATTACAATCAGGTCAATTCACGGGGTTGACCTCAACTTACACTTTACCAAAATGGTGCACCTAACTTTCCTAACCGGGTCTAAGTCAATCCGGGACTATTCAACATGGTTAGTCTCCCTTTTCAGGCTCACACCTAGAATACAACAAATGTAAATTTTTGTGTACACGGAAATGCTTCTTTGAAAACAAGTATACCAAATCTCAATGTCAGATCAGTGTATCAAAAATGCTAACAATAATATTCAAACAAATTCTAAAATATTTTTTTCAATGTAGCAAGCACAAGAGTTGTTTGAAAACGAGCTCGTAAAATATTTTTTTTTTGCACACAAAATATAAGCCTAAGGAATCTTGCAATATCAATGCAAAGACCATCAAGCTACTGAATTTTCCCACACAAGATTTATTTGATAAAATCAGTGGGAACAGCTCTAGCCTAACTCTCAAGATAAAAATTAAACAATACAAACTTCAAATGAAAGTTGTAGGCTTTTTAGAATGGAGGACAAGCAATCTAGAAACTCTCACAATAATTGGATAATCAAGGAATAAGTGTATGAGAGTGAATGAGAGTAGTATGAGCCAAATAGGTTTTGAAAATTTTGAGAGAATTTTGGCTTAATGATTTTGCTAATCCATTACTAATTTTTGCAAATAAGGGGGTATAAATAGAATTCCCCAAAATTATAACCGTCTAAGACATATTAGTCATTTTAGAAAAAGTTTAACTAAGGTTAATAAATTTTAACTGTGTTTTAACCTCGGTAATTCTCGCCAACCTAAGAGCACCAGTTGACCGAACTTAAGGTTTGGTTGACCGAATGGCTGGGTTCGGTCAACCGAGAGAAATTTGAATTAGAAGGATGGTCAGCCAAAATTGAAGGTTTTAAAGGCGATTTCCAAATCCGTGCAGTTCAGTCAACCAGGTCATTTTTAACTAAGAGGTTCGATCGACCGGGCGGTTGGCATTTCCCACGTGGGGGTTCGGTCGACTAGGGCATTTCCTATATAATCTTGTTCGGTCGACCGAGCAGTCAATTTGTTGACCCAAGAAGATTCAGTCGACCAGGGCTTGCCTATATACTTCTGGTCGGTCGATCGAGCGGTCAACTTATTGACTAGGTAGGGGTTCGGTCGACCGAGGATCTCAGTGTAACTGAGTTTGATTGACCAAACATTCCAATTTGGGAATTTTTGGTCCTTTTTACTTTAAAATGTTGTCCCGATTCATATGATAATTAACTTAGTTTTAATAAGGCACACTTTTATGCATTGCATGGGAGACCTAAGGTCAGTCTAGGTCTTTTTGAGGTCTACCCAAAAAAAATCCGGCAACGGTCGACCGAAGGGTGATCCCTAAGATCTTTCTAAAGTATTGAGCTTATAGTCCTACATGCATGATATGCAAATTATTACAAACTTTTTATTAATTAAGATTATAGACCCAAACAGAAATTACAACAAATAAATATGTCGGGGTCTTCCTTTTCTTCAAGTTACCACATGCTGTCAATGTGATCCAGTTTAGTATAATCCTACATACAAACTTGAAAGTCATCAAATACCAGAGTATTTGTCATTATCAAAACTGAGAATAACCCATAGGGTCAACATATATTTTTAATTATTATTTTATTTAAGGACTAAATGAATATTTGTTTAATCAAGTTTTAAATTCGATTTAATTTTAAAAATATTAACCAAACAAGTTACTAATTTTGGATTTTAGTTTTTATTTCTAGTTTTAAGTTCTCCTTTCCATAATTTTTAATACTGATACCAAACGACACTGTATCAATCAATTTATAATGTATATATATTATACTAGTTGAATATCATACACTTAATTGCCTAGACAATACCAACTCATTTGCCAAGATAACAGTAGAAGATAACTTATCATGGGTTATCTTGTAGGATTTAGTGGATTGACTTTCTATGCTGCTAAGGAGGAAGCATATAGAAGCTGAAAAGATACTCAGTAAGGTCAGAGATGGACATGGTTAGGACCAATGGACTTCAACAGAGTTGCTAGCCTGGTTTTTGTTAGTGTTGTTGGATAATTAGCTTGGGTACATGTTGTTGATAGCCATTTTTTTGTCAAACATTTCATAACACAGTTAAATAACTTGAGAATTGAGTTAAAGCCACAAAAAGAAGATATTGCATAGGGGGGGATGTTGAATGACCTGACAGTTATGACGTAATCCCAAAAGGGAGGGTGAATTAGGTATTTAAAAATTATAGATCAATTTACCCTTTTTCTTAAAAAAAAAATTCACAAGCAGTATTACACGACCTAAGGTCTTTCTATACAATCTAAAATCCCACGAATATTTAAAGCATGTATATAAAGCAAACAATGCAATAAATGATCAAACATACATGTACAGAAATTATATAAAGTGCGGAAATTAAATAGAGTAGGCAAGAGAATGCAGACACAATATTTTTATCAAGGTTTGGTCAATCCTGCCTATGTCCCCACCTTGGAAAAACCACCCAAGAATTCCACTACCTTGCTCACTTAATCGGACAGAGCGACGTTGTTTACAATTCTCCTTATTAGGCAAAGTTTCCCCAACTCACTTAACTGGGCGAAACCAAACCGTTTCTTCTTATAAGGTGGAGTCCCCCTAACTCACTTACTAGGCGAAGCCAAACCGTTTCTCCTTACAGGGTGGAGTCTCCCTAACTCACTTGCCGAGCGAAGCCAAACCGTTTCTCCTTACAGAGCGGAGTCTCCCTAACTCACTTACAAGGCGGAGCCAAACCGTTTCTCCTTATAGGGCAAAGTCTCCCTAACTCACTTATCGGGTGGAGTTAAATCGATTACAAGTATAAAATTTTTGTACAAATAAATTGCTTCTCAAATAAGTAAGGATGTACAAATTAAAGTTCTATATGCACTCTCTAATGATATGAAGTTAAACCCAGTAGAGTAGATATATTTTTCTCTCAAAAATAATTTTCAATTGAAACCAAGAGCATGAAAAATGATTTTCTCAATATCAAAGAGTAAGAGACCTTTCAAGCAAAGATATATAGATGGATATATACTCAAGGTTCTCTGGACTTAACCAAAGATTTTCTCCTAAAATATATTTCAACGTAAGTGTAGGAGAAGCTTAGGTTTTGCTCAAAATAAATTTTTGCAATAAAGAACAAAATGAGCTTTTGAATCTTGTAATGAAGATGCTCAAAGATTCACAAGCTAAGTAAGGTTTCTCCAAAAATATTTATCAAGAAAAATATATGGAGAAACTCAAGCTTTACTCTCTAAAAATGATTTTCAAAATAAAGGATTAAAGTGAGAGTGTTGGAAATGGTGTGATCCCAAGAGGGGGTGAATTGGGTTTTAAAATTTTTTAACTAATTTAAACATATGTCAATTCACCACATATCATATCTCATTTTATATTACAACGTGTATGTAAAATGATTAAGTTATGAGTGTGAACATACACGTGCTGCATATCTCATTTAAATAAAAGTGTGCATGCAAATAATTAGAACTATGAATAAACAAGCATACACATATGCAGATTTAAAGTTCAGTATTTAAATGAGAAAGAGAGTGAGTGAAACAAGGTATTTGTTATCGAGGTTCGACCAAACCAGCCTACATCCTCGCCTTGGGCATACCCCCCAAGGATTCCACTATCCCTGCTCACTTAAATAGGCGGAGTAGAAGCCATTTACAACCTTTCCTTGCGGGGCAAGGTAAATCCAAACTCAATTATCAGGCTGAGCCCAACTGGTCTCCCTTATGGGGCGGAGACACCCCAGATCAATTTTTGGTCTGAACCGAATCAGTCTCACTTACGGGGCTGAGACTCCCCAAGTCAATTAACGGGCTGAACCCAACCGGTACAATAAAAATATTTTTGTACAAGATAATGCTTCTAAAAATACAAACAAAGATGTACACATTAAAGTTCTACAATGCACTCTAATATAATATGAAATATGCTCAGTAGAGTAAGGGAGTTTTTCAAATAGTTAATGCACAAAAAAAATATATGTGAATATTATAAATATGTTCTCCAACAAAGTTTTTTGCAAATTAAAATATTTAGAGAATTTGGGATTTTAAGTTTAAGAAAATATTTGTGCTATAAATAATTTCTTCCAATAATATTTATTATTAAAATAATAGGGAGAAACCCAAGTAATACTCTCAAAGATGATTTTCAAAACAAAACTTAAGTGAGAGTAAAAGCTAAGGATCAACAATACGAATGCCCAAAAATAAATGTTCTCTTTTTAAAAGGATTTTTGAAATAAAAGAATGGAAGAGAGTTGGAGAGATTTGTTTGAAAAATTTTGTCCCAAAGAAGAGACTTTTGCAATAAAAATGATTTGGGGGGACTTTGATTAACAAGGGATTTGAGAGAAAAGTTAGGCTAATCAAAGTTACTAATCTTGAGTAATGAAGGGGTATTTATAGAGTCTGGGAGATTTTTTACCATTGGGGACACACTGGGTAGTATTATAAAGGTTTGATTAATTTTTAAACCCATTTTAGCATTTAAAAATACTACAACCCAAGAGGTTCAGTCGCCCATTCCTTGGGGCCTATAGTTCGAACAAACACAAAGTTTGTATTGGGTTTAAGTGACTATGGGTGAGTTCGGTTGGCTGAAGTCAAGGCAATTTCCCAACCTTCGTAGGTTTGGGCGCCTGGTTCATTGGTTTGATTTGCCATGCGTCACAATTTGGTCACTCGGGATGATTTTGAACCATAAGTTCGGGTGGCCGGGGACAGTGGAATAGTCAATGACCGGGGTTCGATCGACCGTGAAAGATACGTTCATTTTTTTGGTCACCCGAGACTTAGTCAACATTTTGACTTTTTGGCCAACAGAATGTTCAGTTGACCAAGGTGTTTATAACTGAAATGGGTCGGTTGACTGAGGCTATTACAGTATCCCAAAAATCCAACATCGATCGACTTTGTTTTTGCCCCACTTTAAACCCTAAGGACATTTTAAAACCTTTGTATGATGTTAGTGTGTCTATGGCCTTTGGTTCCCTAGGGTCTGTTTACAGTCGTTTTGAGCTTGTCGTTCACATCATGCATGCAAATGCATTATTAAAGACCAAATTATAAAATAAAATGCAATACAAATGAAATTTAAATGTTTTCAATCTTCTTTGCTTTTGTGACTTCCTTGGAATGCGCCAGATGATATACATGTTCTTCGAGTTTCTTCTCACTTCCATTTTCAGTCTCCTTATGTGTGTGTTCTGAAATGTTACCAGTTCAAGCACTAAATACACACATAAGACACTGGTGGTTTGTTAGTATCAAAACAGAGATCGGACTCAAAAAGTCAACAGAGAGTAAATGCTTTGGATGAAGAAATAAATGCCCCAAATAAATGTTCCTTTCAACAATCCCTTAAAAGCAATTAATTTGCAAATAAGGGAGTGAAAGAAAATCAAATGCTCTCTTAAAAAGGTTTTTCAAATGAATGAGAGTAAGAGAGTATAAATGATTTTCTTGTATTTGAAAAGATAAAAGAAATGAAGGACAAAATTTTTGAGAGGATTTTCAATATAATCAATTGTTTAGAAATGAATTATGAGAGGGGTATTTATAGACTTATTTCAAAATATAACCGTTAGGGACACACTGGACATTTTAAAATTTGTTAATTAAAAAATAATGATATTTAGTACTGAAAAATTTGGCCAATCTGAGAGGTTCGATCAACTAGGGAATGTGCCGGTCGACTGGGCAAAGCGCCAGTTGGTTGGCTCTAGGCGATTTTTCAATCCTTCTATGGTTCAGTTGGTCGAGGCTTTTCCTATTCTAAAATGACCGGTCGGTTGGGCTATACAAAGCTGGTCGTATGTTAAGGTCAGTCGGTTGGGCCTAAACGCTTTGATGATAGCCGGTTGGCCAGGGCATGCTCAATACATGCCAAATGATAGGCTGGTTGGCTGGGCAGAGTAAAAATGGCTGGTTGGATAGGCTAATGTGTTTTGGCCAGAATGGCCTGGACGGTTGGTTAGGGCGTGTAATACATGAAAGGGTCGGTCGATTGGCCCTTAATAAAATTTTAGTTTCAACCCCTTTTTTACCATAAAACCATTTTAAAAACCTTTGTAAGATTTTATCATTTTAGAAAACGATTTTTCATGAAAGGTTAGGTGCCTTAAGGTCTGTCTATGGTCGGTCTTGAGCTTTGCAATCATATCATGTAAAGCATGCATTTACAATACAAAACTAAATGCAATTACAAAGGAAATATATGTCTTCTTTTCTTTGCTTTTCAATCTTTCATGGAATACGCCAAGTTAAAATGCTCTTTAAGTCCCTCATGTCTTCCATTTTCCTTTTCCTTATGTGTGTACTGAATTATAAACCTCTTCACATACTAAATACACACATAAGATACTTGAGCTTTGTCATTATCAAAATAGTGATCGCACTCAAAAAGTCAACATTAAATGACTTTTAAAGGGGGTCAACCAATTCCTTTCCCTTTTTTGTACATACGCCAACCCAATATTAGTTGATCGGTCCTCACATGGCAGTCAATCGATTCTGTTGAAATTTAAATTTTGAATTTTTTTTCTTTTGATTGGCCAGTCGTTTTATATATGCTATGTGACCTAATTGTTGCTATGTACCTACAATGAACCAAAGCATTGGTAGTTGTTGATTGGTGGTTGTGGAAGTTGAAATTTTGAATTTGAATTTAAAATTTTCAACTTCCTTTCCCTCCCATTTGCATGCTCTAAAAATTGACCATGTATTAACAATTTTAGAGCACATCCTAGTTGGGGAAAAGGGAGAATTTGCTACAAGAATCATTCAGTGTTTGGTGCATTTGAGAAGGGATTTGCATTGGGTTTTTTTTTTTAAAGAGATATCTCACATTCTCTTACACTTCATTTATGATTCTTTTTATATTTTCTTTCTTGAGTGTTTTTCTCACTAGAATACACAAATTTATCTCATTCAAGTTAGTCTTATTGTCAACACTAGACCCAAGTAGCCCGTTTGGTTGCCAAATAATTTGGTGAACATTTAAAAAAAAAAAATGAGGTGTAGGGAATTGAGCCATTGATTATCTAACCCACTTTTAAATTTTGAAAACAGAATCATGGCAAAAATCACAAAAAAAAAAAAAATTAAAAAATCAAATTCCATGTATATAAAGTTTTAGCTTTTATATCGTTTCTTAGCTTACAAAAAATAGGATCCTTTGTTAGTTCCATTTGGTTCATATAGGATGGTATTTAATATGTGATTTGGATTGTTTGTTTATATATGTGCTTTATGTAATCTTCATGTTTATTTTACCTATTGTCTCATGTCCATATAACATGATTGAATTTGGAGATATATGAAGAGCCTTTTTTGATATATTGTTGCATGATATGATTTTGTACTTATTTTATAAGCAAGGGATGGACGCCATTAGCCCAATCTCGCAAAAAGCCACAAATAGTCATTGTTTCATCATAGTGGCTAGAGATTATTTCATAAAGTGGGTGGAGGTCGTGTCTTATGCCAGCTTCACCAAGAAGGTGGTAGTTCTGTTCATCAAGAAGGAGATTATCTGTAGGTATGGGCTCCCAGAATAGCTCATATCAAACAATGCTACCAACCTTAACAACAAGATGATGAAAGATTTGTGTAAATAATTCAAGATGCAACATCTCAACTCCACCACATATCGCCCTAAGATAAATGGGGCGGTGGAAGCAGCCAATAAGAACATCAAGAAGATTTTGGAAAAAATAACAGTCACCTACTAAGATAGGCATGAAAGTTGCTTTTTGCCCTACATGCATATATGACCAATGTTAGAACCTTTACAAGAACTACTCTGATAGGAATGGTGTATTCCCAAGAGGGGGGTGAATTGGGTATTAAAAATATTCTTAGGTTAAATTCAAATTTCAGACAGTATTTCGCAATCTAGGGTCTTACTAAGCAATTATCATTTCCACGGATATTCAAAGCATGTATGTAAAATAATCAAGACAATAAATGATTAAACATACATGTACAGAAATTAAAATGCAAGAAATAAAGAGCAGACACAATATTTGTCATTGGGGTTCGACCAATCCTACCTACGTCCTCGCCTTAAGCCAGCAGCTCAAGATTTCACTAAATGCACACTTTAACCAGGTGGAGCGACGCCACTTACAACTCTTCTTACGGGGTGGAGACTCCCTAGCTTAATTACAGGGCTGAGCCACAAGTAGTACTCTTTATAAGTCAAAGTCACCTTAGCTCAATTATAGAGCTAAGCCACAACCAGCTCTCCTTACGAGGTGAAGACACCTTGGTTCACTTTTCGGGCGGAACCAAGCCGTACACACTTTATAGGATGGTGCACCTCCTAGCTCACCTAACCAGGTTCGAGCCAAATCGGGACTCCTTACAGGGTGAGTCTCCCTCTTCAGGCCACGCCTGGAATACAACAGATAATAAAATTTGCGTACAAATAAATGATTCTCACAACAAGCAGATGTGTGCAAATTTAAAGCACTAATGCACTCACACAAGATATGAATTTAAGCTAAGTGAGTATGTGTATTTTCTCACAATAATTTTGTAATCTTTTAAAATGATGTATATGATAAAGTGCTTCAAAGATTTGAACCCTAACAAATATTTTCCAAAAAGATGTTCAAAAATATGTTCAAAGGAAGCTAGGGTTTTTGTTCAAAATGATTTTCACAATAAAGATAATATGAGCTTTTGAATCTTGCAATAGATGTGCAAAGTTTTACAAACAATAAAAACAAGTTCTCCCAAAAAATATTTATCAAGGAAATAGCTACGAGAAACTCTAAGCTTACTCTCAAAATGATTTTCAAAAAGAATGCCTAAATGAGAGTAAAAGCTTTTAAGATGATAGAGTGAATGCCTAAAATATATGCTTCTTTCAATAACCTTCAAGTACAATCAATTTGCAAATAAAAGAGATGAAATAAAAATGAATGCTCTCTATAAAGGATTTATAAAATGATAAATGTAAGAGAGTAAAAATCAACAAAGCACAAAAATGTTTTGGGAGGGTTTTCAATATGAGCATTAACTAAAAAATGGGTTATGAGGGGCTATTTATAGGATTCTCTCAAATTATGAATGTTAAGGACACAGTGGGAATTTTCTAATTTGTTAAATTAAAAATTAACCCCATTTAGACGCCGAAAAATTACCAAACCCGAGAGGTTCGGTCGACTGGCACCAACGCCGGTCAACTGGCCTCTGTATAAAATTTAAATTTCAAAAAGGGTCGGTTGACCGTGTAGACAATCAATCGGTTAGCCTTTTCAACTCGCAAGAATTAGCCTGCTAGGCCAAACTATCGGTCAGTCGAGCTTGAGAGCCAGTCGGCGGAGGGCCTTTTGTGCTTAATTTGGTCGGTCGACTGAGCTTTGAAAGAAGGCCAAATACAAAGGGTCGGTCGGCTTAGTTCATGATTTGGTTGGCCAGACCAAAGGTCGGTTGGCTGGGCACTTCAAGTGTAAAAATGGTCGGTTGGTTGAGCCTATGTAAATAGGCCAAATATTAAGGGATCGGTCAATTAAGCATATTTAAACGTGAAAGGTTCGTTCGATCGGGCCTAGTTAAAATGTAAGATTGCCCTTATTTTTTACCCTAAAACCTTTACATGATTTTAGCGTTTTTAGAAAAAGGTTTTTCTTAACAGTGTTAGGTGCCCTAAGGTTAATCTATGGTCATTCTGAGCTTTCAATCACATCATGCATGATATGCATTATTACAAACTAAAAATTGAGAGCAATTTACAATTAAAACATGCCTTTTCCTTCTTTTTGCTCTTCACTTCTTCATGGAATATGCTAGGAGTATGAGCTTTAAGTTCCTCATTGGCCTCCATGTTCAGTCCCCTTATGTGTGTGTGTTGAATAATAAACTTGCTCAATCACTAAATACACACATAAGATACTTGTGCTTTGTCCGCAACAAAATAGAGATCGGACTCAAAAAGTCAACATACTCCTTATGCAATAGTCTATTGCATGGATCCAATGTTAACAGTAGAGGTGGAAATCCCATCTCTACGAATCCTATAAAAGGCGAAGATTTCAGAGGAAGAATGGATTTAGAGCCGATTATATGTGTTGAACTTTATTGATGAAAAGAGAATACAATCCATTTTCCATGGACAACTATACCACCATAGGATTGCCCGAGTGTACAATACAAAAGTACATACTCGACATTTTCAGGAGGGAGATTTAGTGCTAAAAAGAATCCTTAAAAATCAAAATGATCCTAGGGGAAAATTCACACCTAATTATGAAGGACCATATTTTGTGAAAAAACTATTCTCGAGAGGAGTAGTCATTTTGGTAGACATGGATGGGGAAACATTTCATTAGCCAAACAATTCAAATATCATCAAGAATTTATATGCATAACGAATAATATTTTGGTGATTAGAATAGGGTCTCCTATGTCAAACATCAATGAAGGATGACCATGTTTAATTAAGCCATTCCTTTACATAGACCTTAATAAAGATTGTAACCCTTGTTAACCAATTTGGCTTGAATGTATACATTTTATTCTAGTGGTCCTTAAATGCTATTGTTTTTTTTTTAATATCTTAATTCTATTTTTGTCATTATATTTTGATTGGGGAAGATGAAACCTAATGATAAGAGGCATTTGTTCCAACTTAAAATCTTCTGTTACTTAACCCCTTTTGAGCTTGAAATTCTGTTGTGTAAAACCCCCCAAATATGCACAGTGAAAATATATATTTGTGTCAAGAATCAAACACACAATGCAGCAATCTAATGATGAATATGTAGAACAATCCACAACCACAACAAGTAAATTAAAGCAATAACAATCCCAAAGACACAGAGAATTACGTGGTTCGACAATGCCTACATCCATGGGAGCAAAAGATAAAGATTCACTATCTTCTTGTGTAAATTACAAGATATATACAAGAACCCTCTCAATTATCTCAACAATCATCAACCAGCACACTTGACTCACCATATACATCATATACTATGCATATATAAGCGTCCTCGGAGATTTCCCCCCGAAACCCAACCACATTAACGTCCAAATATTCAAAATTCAAAATCTGTGTTGTGTGTCTTGAGCCAAACAGTCGACTGATTGGACCAATCAGTCGATTGTTTCAGACATAATGTAATTTTCTAAATTCTAGATCAAACCGTCTATTGATTTGGCTAAACAATCGACGGTTTGTTGCTTTTCTTCCTTATTTATGCACTCCGTCAAGTATATGAGCCACAAGTACACAACAAATTCCTTTTGTGAACCTTGGTCAAGGATTACCAAACATCAAAATATTCTGTCAGAAAGGCCCTTCTACACTGGGGCAGTTTTATCTTGTGAAAAAAGAAAAAGAAAAAAAAGGAAAGAATGAAAAAGAGGGGAGGTTGGAAAAATAGGAGAATAAAGGAAAGCTTAGAAATTGAGAAAATGAAAGAATTTAAAATGTCCCAAGTGATCCTTGACTGTGCAAAATTTCTTCAACACTCACTTTTGAGCCTATTGTATCCTTTCTTGTTTCACCCTAAAACTTTAGCCCCATTACAACCAGGATTAAAGCCCTCTTTGATAGGATTCATCATCTTCCTTCCAGCCAATCATGCATAAGCTACATAAAGACTTGATCCTTGTATGGGGTATGTAGGTAATCCATGACTTAAACAATAGGTTCAATCGAAATACTTGCAGTCCAATAGAATCAAGAAGAGAGGTTTTTTTAGCATATTAGTCCATTCTTTTTAGAATGCTTTGAAATCCCTGGCCAAGTTTTGTCCCAAAGGAAAGTCTATCCTAAGATTTTCATCTTATGTATAAGTCCTTCTCTAATCACAAGAACATTAGCATGCAATCCTTCTAGTGCGACTAGATTGGATAAGCATCCAATGTTTCCCTAGACTTTGTTAGCCGTCGGAGGGAGTCTGGAGGAGCTAGAGATATCTTGTAGAGAGAGAGAGAGAGAGAGAGAGAGAGAGAGAGAGAGAGAGAGAGAGAGAGAGAGAGAGAGAGAGAGAGGAATGGCAAACAACATGGAGATCACTGGCATAGGGATAGTTTTTTGGATACCTGGAGATCATTGGCACTGGGGTAGTTTTATTGGTATATTTAGAGATTCTTGGAACTAGGGCAATTTTTGAGATGGGATACATGGTGATTATTAATACTGGAGCAGATTTTGAGATGAGATTGATAATTTCATCTATTCCCTTTTGTAAAAGTTATCCTTAGATGGGATTGGCAGTTTGAATGAATCTCGTACCCTCCTTGATAATCAAGTAGGGGACAAAATGCAATTTTTGTTAATCCTTTAACATGATAAATTGGTTTCCTTTTCTAGAAATTCATTCATTGTTTAATTAGCAAAGTTTTGGGAGCATTATTCTTACTTGAAAAAACAATGCTTCAGAGTTAGTGAGGCTCCAGGAGTATTCTTGTGATGTGGCTAGCCTATCAATCTCAAAAGTAAACAGATAAGAACGAAAAAGGAGCTTATTAAAAGAAGGATTATATTTTTCCTAGATCTGATTGTTTTGGTTTCACAAACATTCGAAAAATGATATGCATTTGGCTTATTTCTATGATAATGTTTGTTGTTGCCTCTACTCTCTTCAAACCAGACCTTGTGATTTGTTACTACTCCTTTTCAAAAGTGGTGTGTGTGCTTGCTCATTAACCTTTGAAGTTACCAAATCCCCCCAAGGCAACCAAGATTTGACTAGCCAAGTTTGAGGTCTTTGTACTTGTGAGGATAGCATAGTTGGAGGTTCGCTAGCCTTTTCTACTTCTCCTGATTTCCATATTTCCAAATTTTTTCACCCAAGTCTTGCGATTAAGCATATAATGGCTCCCGATTCACACACATTTTTACATAAGTCTTGCAATTAAGCATGT
Source organism: Malania oleifera (assembly GCF_029873635.1). Classification (NCBI taxonomy): domain Eukaryota; kingdom Viridiplantae; phylum Streptophyta; class Magnoliopsida; order Santalales; family Ximeniaceae; genus Malania; species Malania oleifera. The sequence goes on along the minus strand of NC_080421.1, from coordinate 42,440,068 downwards.
AATGGCTCCCACTTTCCAAATTTCCAAATTTTTGCACACAGGTCTTGCAATTAGGCATGTAATGGCTCCTAATTCACACACATTTGCACACGAGTCTTGCAATTAAGCATATAATGACTCTCGATTTCTAAATTTTAAAATTTTGCACATAGGTCTTGCAATTGAGAATGTAATGGCTCTTGATCCACACACATTTGTACATGGGTCTTGCGATTAAGCATGTAATGGCTCCCGATTTCTAGATTTCCATATTTTTGCATGCAAGTCTTGTGATTAAGCATGTAATGGCTCTCAATTTCTATATTTAAAGATTTCTAGATTTTTGCATGCAAGTCTTATAATTAAGCATGTAATGGCTCATAATTCACACATATTTGCACACGAGGCTTGTGATTAAGTATGTAATGGCTACTGATTTCTAGATTTCCTATTTTTACACATAGGTCTTGCAATTAAACATGTAATGGCTCCTTATTTACACACATTTGCACATGGGTCTTGTGATTAAGCATGCAATGGCTCCTGATTTCCATATTTTAATATTTTGCACGCAATTTTTGCAAATGAGCACGTAATAGCTCCTATTTCACATGCTTTCTTCATGTGCCATTGTGCACGATAATCCCCCAATTTCTTTTTTTAGGCTACCTCTCAAACTATGCTACCATAGACTCGTTCGTTTCATTATAAGTAGGTGGTTAATCCCCATGAGTGACACACCTCTAATTACTTGTGATTTGCTCTAATGCAATTGCTAGTTCAAAATAGGGCATCTCTTTCTTTGCCTAACACCTTCATACGAAGACACTAGTCAAAGAGAGACAACTGTTAATGCCTATTTTGACCCATAGGGTATTATTTAGGAGCATTGATCGTAAGAGAGCATAAAAGGGGCTATTTTCAATGGAGAAGGACTTTTAAGGGACTCATGCATCTTATGGGCTTCAATTTGGGTCTCAATGGGCCTCTTTGATGCTTAAAAAAGGCTCCTTGTAGTCTAAGGGGCCCAATTGGGTCACAAAAGCCCCAATTTATACTTAAAAAAGCTCCTTGTACTCTAAGGGGCCCAAGAGGTTGATGATGAAGTCTTAGATTTTCAAAAACATCATGCATTTCATCAAAACACCTTCAAAACTCCTTCTTCAAAGACAGGTAATACAAACTCGGTGCACCATTTCTAAATCTTAGTTTTCAAGTCGGTAATACAAATCTGATATTTTTCACGCTAAACATTTTCATCATTATCATCGTCGTCATCATCATCGTCATCATCATCATCATCATCATCATGTTTCTACAAAATTAGGATTCTAAGGCCAACTTCCCCTTTTCGGACAAGAGTGCGTCAAGACTTTTAATTCTATTTGTTAAGACTCTTGGACAATGATTATTCACTAGATGATCAAAAGGAGATTTTTCTTCCTTCTTCCTATTTATTTTTATCACACACACACACACATAGCAGTAACTGTTCCTAGAATGGATAGCCTACCACCTTCCCTACACAATAGTGTACTCTTGAGTCCATTTTATCTAGACCATAAATTATTTTAGTGTTTTTTACCTTTGTTTTTTCTATAAAAAAATAATAAAGGCGGGATTTTGCATTTTCCATATTTTATTATTTTCTCGAGTCTATTCCCCCCTTTAACTATCTAATTTGGAATCGCCATATAAATTCTCATTCGTCGGCGCACCCCTCGATCAGAATCCGATGTCGACACTTACCAAAAAATATTAATAAAACTATAAATTTTTTATTTGGAATAAAATAGTTAAATAATGTTGAAGATTAAAGGCTTAGCATATACATGTATATGTATCTAATATTTTTAATGAGTGAGAAGTTTAGAAGGGAGCAATTAAAAAAATGCATGCAATCGTAAGGTGACGGTGAGCTCTTTTCCTAAATTTCAAATTTTATATGGTAAGTTGAACTCCACCCAAAGTTTTTGATATTCCTAAATTTCAGATTTACATTTATTTTCTTTAATTTTGACCTCTGACTATTAGTTGAGAGATTGAAGAAAAATCAAAGTTTAGAAAATTCTTGTACCAAGCAGGGGGGGGGGGGGGAGTAAGGTGGGTGCCGTGATTTCTATATATTTCATGTTGAATGATCAATTTAATTCATGTAAAAATTTATTTAGTTATTTATTTTAATAATTCGAAAACTCTGACCACTATCCCGCCACTTTAGACACTATGATACGACATCAAATCCAAAGGTGAAGTTTACATAATCTATGTGGGTGGGAATTTCTTAGTATGTTAAATTAATTTAATAATTAAAACTCTAAATTATTTTACATAAAAATTCATACTTAGTTTGTGTTTATTAGTTAATTGTCGTGTTGGTATAATAAAATAAGCTATATTTGGTGCATATAATGTGAGGTGTTTCTAAGAAAATCCATTGAATATTGTAGGAGCTAATTTTCACAAATGAATAAAACATGAATTATAATATAGATAGAGAATTTTATTTTGAAATTTTAGAATGAAGCATTGTGGAATTAGCTTATGAAAGTTTAGATAATTATATTATTTCAAATTTAGGACTTTAAAATATAGTCTTTGAATTTAGATATATATGGATTTGAATAAATTATAATATAAAATTTTATTGAATTTATGTCCTCAAATATAACTTTATGGAGAGAATAAAAAAAAAATTAAAAATTAAAAATCATATCGTTTCCCTAAACCGGCTGGTTCCGACCGGCTCCCGCGCTTCTCCTCACGGAGATATGCTTTGGGGCTAAATCACAGCTACCGTGTCTACCGTTGATATTAATCAACGGCAGTGATTGAATGATTTCTGGAACCAAATGTTGTGAGCTCTTTCTTTCTCCCAAATCTCAACCCCACCCCATGGCGGATTCTCCCAGCTACGCTCGCTTCCTCAACCCATGGGTTCTTCATCTCCAGAAGCTTGCTCTGGAGCTCAAATGCCCTGTCTGGTCTCTCTCTCTCTCTCTCTCTGAAGCTGCGATTGTTTCTGGTTTTAGAAGGTGTCTCTGATGTTGATACGGTGCTTTTTGTTGTTTTTGCAGCTTAAATTTGTTCACTCGACCAATGCTGCTGCCCTGTAATCACATATTCTGCAAGTTCGTTCTTCTTTATTTTTCCGATTCGAATGTTCATGTACATTTTATTGTGTTTTATTTCTGTGTTTTGATTTGTGGTCTTTTTTTTTTCCCCTGGGATCTGTTCACGCAGCACTTGCTTACCCAGATCGAACGAGTTTGGTTCCGAGTGTCCTCTCTGTAAAGTGCATTCTACCGATCGAGGTGAAGTTGCTGACATTTACGTTTTACTTCCTCTGTGCGTGTACGCGCGCATACTGTTTAAAAAATGCCGGATCCGTTCATCTGAAGAAGATAACGCTTCAAATTCAATTTTTTGACTGGAGCTTTGATTGATTGAATGAACTCGCTTCTAACACTGGAAAGATTTTTATTTTTATTTTTATAATGGATATGTGAAAATGACGTTCTGGAGAAATATTTCAGGTGTTGTAAATGACAAACCGGGAGAGATTAATGTGTAAAATTTTCCTTGAACAATTATTTACCCCTAAATAAGCAAGATCAGTTTAATTCATTTTCCTAATGAAAAAGCTATTTGGGACTGCAGATCTAAGGCAAGTTCCTTCCATGGAAAATATGGTAACCATCTATAAGAGCTTGGACGCCACTCTCTCTGCTCATCTCTTTCAAACTATTTCTTCAGGTGCTATTACATCATATGCTAACTTTCGTTTAAAAGTTTTATTTTAGTGATTGTACATCTGAATCTGAAAAATTTTGGGGATTATTATGAGTGGTTTGAATTTTTGTCAAAGTGGGCCCTGGGAACATTTCAGAGCAATGCCGGGTATCAGAGAGCATGGACTATGATAGCAAGTCTAGTAAGGAACATGTTGACACATCTCAGAGGGGTCCTGGTGATTCAGGCAGCGGGCAATCCATTCTCTCATTGACAGCTAACAAGCGAGTTCAGAATCAGTCTTATAATTATGATCTAAATGAGGTGGTCCTTAATGCAAAATTTGATAAATGTACCATGCAAAGCAATGTCGAAGGCACAAACTTTGTGTTGCCTACTAGGGGAGCGGTTTGCAATTATGCTAAAGGGACTTCGGAAATAGACATGAGTCATGTGGCACAATCTTCACAAGATAGTCCTCCTTCCTTTGGTGCTGATTCCAAGGGTCTAGATGATGATAGCAGTGATCAAGGCAGTGTGCCGGTAAGCTTTCATAAACTGCAAAGACCAAGGCTCATTTATGTTATGTTCAATGAGTAAATTGTACTAAAGATGTAATATAGACATGTTTGCAGCCAGCCTTGTATCTATGGGGACACGAAGCTAAACTGAAAATGGAAAAAAAATTATATGTTCTTTTACATGTTTTTTTATGCTTCATTATGGTAAATTTTCTCTCAATATTTGCCTATGTATGTGTTAGTTATTATTTTTGGCATGAAAAAGGGTAAGGTTAGGCTTAAAATAACTTGAAATGAGGTAATGAGGAAAGCTTTAATAGCCCTTAATGTAGTAGAGAAAAATGCTCTTGATCAGGTGAATTGGCGGAAAAAAATTCATGTAGCTGACCCCACCTGGGGGAACTCAAGGCTTGTTGTTATTGTGGTTGTATTTGCTTATGTGTGTGCGTGTGTATGTATTGGTTCATGACCTGTTTTGAGATTTTTTTTATCATGTTTTTCCTTTGTTGAATATTTTAGAGATATCTAAAATGTTTACAAACAAATGATCTTAAAAAATATTACATGTTTAATGTTGCTTTTAAAAACTTCATACATGAGTTGATTTCTATTTATTTTAAATGGATGTGGTTTGTCAGTAGTGTCAGGCTGATGCTTCAATATTGATGGATTTTTTTAATTTTTAGACCTCAAAAAATTATCCAGCCAAAAGATCAATGTATGAAAGTGCTGATAATGAGGCAGGAAAGAAAGTGATTGACAGACCGATTTCCGGGGCTGAAGAAGGTCTTAGGGATCTCAAGAGACAAAAGAAATTGGAATATGGACAACCAGAGATCAGCATAAAAAATGAAAGAGATTTTCAACCTATAGATTTGCATTCTTCCAGAGTTCAATTGGAACCTAATGGTGAAGGACCTCCTTCCGGCATGCAGCAGCATGCATCTTCAGATTCTTTGGATTCAAATAAATATATTTGTGCGTTCTGCCAGTCCTTTCAACTTTCAGAGGTGATTTCACAGTATTGGTCTTTCTTACATATTTATTTTATTACAAAGTCAATTTTCTACTCTTTTTTGTTATACAACAGTACTGGTACTGAATTACATAAACATCTAACGACGGAAACACAATTATGAGATTGATCTCTATTCCTTAATGTATGCTTCCAGGCTACAGGGCCAATGCTGCATTATGCCAGTGGTAAACCAGTGGTGGGAGATGAGGCCACTGGTACGAGTGTCATACATGTTCATAGGAAATGCATTGAGTGGTATGCCATCTCTGTCTTCTGTTTGAAATGGTTCAAACTTCAAAAAATTGGATGTTATGAGGTGTGATGACTGATGTCATGTTTGGTTTGCAAGTTGGTATTATTTTAATCAACATGGAATTGACATAGAATGACTGAATAATATATCTGTCCATGGGAATTCCAATTCCTATGCTATTCCACGTTGAGTTGAATAGCCCCAAAATTTGCAGTCATTTGCTTCATATTGGTAATGCTTTTATTTATTTATTTATCAAACTGTTATAATGTTCTGCAATAGCAATTCCATTCCCAACTTTGTTCATTCTGTGAACCAAATTTAAGATTATTTCAGAAAGGCATGTAACAAGGCTGTATATAGGTACAAAAGGCATTGATTTTGAAGTTTTGACTTTAAGAGTTCTATTAGTGATGCAGATTAAATGAAGTACTCTTTTCTATGCATGAAGAATTAAATGATATGGGTTATTACCGGAACCTGCATTCATGTATCTCAATCATGCACCAAAAAGAAAATCTCAATTATTGATGCAGGAAATTTTTTTGTTTGTTTGGAATATTTTTTGTTTTGAACTAATTATGATCCATATAGGGCTACAGTCTGGTAGTTAAGTTAAATAGCTGTGATAATTAATAGATTATAAGTTAAGAATGGTTGCATCATAAGTTAACCCTGAGAAAGTCACTATTTTAGTTAACAGTCATGGGTGCTCTTCATGTTACTGTGGCAGTTAGTATTAATGCTTAGTGTTATCAAAGTCCCTCATTGTTTACACGAACATAATAGGGAATTAGCATTGCATTGATCGACTGGTTTTTCCTTGGTGGGTCTTAGTTTACTGTTAACAAATGTTTTAAGCAATGTCTGGTGTTAAATGTTCTTAGAAGTTAGAACCTTTTTCCAACTGGCTATGCTGAATCAGTGTACATTTGCAGAGCATTATATAACCTAGTTAAGAAAGGGGCGACCTAGGAGTCTCTCTCCACCTCCTGACACCCCTCCTCCCCCACAAATCTTATTTCCTATTTTCTTCAATATTTATCTCCTTTAAGAATTTAAGTTACGCTTGGTTTGCGGAATGCCTGTTCTCAGGAATAGATTAGTTTAGTAGATTAGTTACAATTAATTATACAATAATTATGTTGTTACTATAAAGCAAATAATAATGTGAAATATTTTTATGAGTCCATAAAAAATAATAGACAAGGAATAACTATTCCTAAATTTCATTATGGAGATGTCTATCTTTTTTTTATTACATGTTGAATGAAATAATTAGGAATATACAAGGAATAACTGTTCTCTTGATTTCCAAAATTAAACTTAGTCTAAGAAATAACTATTCCGTTGAACCAAATGAGCCGTTAGGGTTTAGATGCTTCAATGGAATAGTTATGACTACTGCATGTTTATTGTTGTTGATTTCGTTTGTGGAAAGGCATGTACAATTGTACCTGGTTTAAAAGGATTTTTAGGGTGCTTTCATGTCGTAATTCTATATTTAAACTCCATGTATAACCTTGGTTGTTGATGTTTCAATAGCATTTGAAATAACAGGGCACCGCAGGTTTATTTTGTTAGTGAATCTGTTAAGAATTTGAAGAAAGAATTGGCAAGGAGTGCTAAATTAAAATGCAGCAGTTGTGGACTTAAAGGAGCCGCCCTTGGCTGCTATGCAAAATCTTGCAGGAAAAGTTATCATGTTCCTTGTGCAGTGCAAATTGTTGACTGTCGATGGGATTGTGTAAGTTAATTATGCCCTTCTGTTTTTGTACAACATGCTTATATGTATTGCATGAGACATGTTAGTGTTTGCATATTCAACGCGAGCTATATATATATGTTAGCACCGGAGGAATCCATGGGTGGGCTTGATACATATGGGTGAATACCAACTTGACCCAAAAGCTTTTAAGCCTATTGGGTTTTGGGCTTAACCATGAATATAAGCACCCATCATTCACTTACATTTTCCAATGTGAGACACTCACAAAAGGAATTCTCAAAAATTTCTCCCTCACTTGTGAGTTCCAACTGCTCCCCCTTCAACAGAAACCATCTCCCTTATTGAAGTAAGCTCAATTCCCCAATAGTTGCTCAAATGAGCCTTATCACTGGCACCTTACGTGCGTCGGATTGCATTCCACATGCTTTCGAACCAATCCTACCTCTCATGTCTTGACCCTATTCGGATCCATTCCCAGCCTAGATGATCCTTGTTGGTCTCAGACACACACTTGGTCTCCAATTGTTAGCACGTCAGGAGAATTAGTTTCACATCTCGACTTTTTACGTGTCGCTCACCCAGAGTTACGAACCGTCAGTTTTGATACCACTTGTTAGCACCAAAGGAATTCATGGGCGGGTTTGATACACATGGGTGAACACTAACTTGACCCAAAAACTTAAGCCTATTGACCAAACCATGTATATAAGCACCCATCATCCACTCAAATTTTTGAATGTGGGACAAACTCATAAGAGGAATTCTCAAAAATATTGTTAAGCTGAAATGGAAACGGAGAAAATAGAAACGGATTAAATGGAAACGGAAAATTAAATGGCCTTGAATAGGATGAGTTGTAGATGAAAATGAGCTGCGGAGGAGCCAGCTTTCATGCGTTGGAGTGATAATGTCTGCGTGCTAAAATAATCCATTAAATATCCCAATTACTTCCTTTCCTATCCATTCAATATAACTATATAATGAAGCAATTGTATGTGAATGTGAATAAAGTGAAGTGAATGAGCGAGGAGTGTGAGAGTGCTGAAGGTGAGAGAGAGAGAAAAATGTGAGAAGAGTTGCGTTGAGTGTGTGTCTCCTCCTATTGTTTTTCTCTCAGGTTATAGTATATTTGGTGTGCTCTGTGGACGTAGGTCAGATTAGGAACCACGTAAATCTGGTGTTCTTATTTTGTGTGCTTATTTTGCTTGTTTGTGTGATTATTGTTCCTAGATCCCTAACAATATATATATAAAAATTTATTTATTCTTTTGTCTCTTGCAGGAAAATTTTCTAGTGCTCTGTCCAAATCATTCATCTTTCAAATTTCCAAATGAAAAGTCAAATTATTCAAAGCATATCTGTAATAAATATCCTGCACCGACTGAAAGGTATAATTCTGGCATTAATAATAGTAGTTATGTCAATATTAATTTGTTTTTGTCTTTCATTTTTTTTAAAGTTTCTCTGATAAACAATATCGGACTAGTTGCATTTGGACATCATTAGTTTGTTCAAATGTCAACTTGTTCATTTAGTTTTTAAAATATGGAGGTCTCTTTCTCTTGGATTTCTAGAGGTCCTAGCTTGGGGTGGGCCTGTTAGCTAAGAAGGCAGCAAATAATTTGGAGTTTTATGTGAGGAATATGCTGCCATAGAGGTCAAGTTCTCACTTGTGTGTAGTTTCCTTTCTTCATTTTTCTAGGTGGTTCCCATCATATTTTTACTAATCATTTTTGCTTTGTTGAAAATTCTTATCCTGTTTCATGTTAAAATGTTTGTTTTGAGGTTTAGATGAGTAGTTAAGATAAATGGTTCTACAGAGGAAAATGGAATAGAGCTTTGTGATAAAGAAAATGAGATTCATTTTCTAGTTGATTTTCTTTTGGGTAAAATGTTCAATGAATAGCTCTAGATGCTGCTGAACTAGGCAGATAAAGCTTTTCCTTTCCCCCTTTCTTCTTGTTTGTTTGTTTTTTTTTTTATCTTTGGGGGTGGGGGGGTGTTGAGGGTTCAAATATTGATAAAAGCCAACCATCATTTTAAAAGAAGACAATTTTGAGAATCTGCATTTTAATTTGGATCAAATGCTTAAACAACACTGAAGTTTCATACATTCTATTCTTCTGGATCACTTGTTTGGGTATCATGTACTCAGAGTCTTGGACTAGCTCGTTTGCCAGTGTTAGTACTGATTCCTAGGGCTTCGAATGTTTTGGGGGAAGATTACTTAAATTGCTTTCTAATGTTGTTTCTTGGGGGTGCAGGGGGGATAATCTCCCAGTGAGAAGGTAAAAAAGTAAAAAACATTTGTTTGGGTGTTAATGGGTGTTTCAGAACTAAGCAGATTTTTTTTTTCCATTTTTCAAGGTAATTTTACTTGATGCTTTGTATGGCTTCTTTTTCTTCTCTTTGGTTCTTTGTATTGAACACCTCCCCCTCGGTTTGTGAAGTGAAGAAGTTAAAATACAAGATCATTCTGCATGCAGGGCCTCTCAAAAGTCAGACTTTCGGCAAGCCTCACCTAATGGAGCTAGAGAATGGGTTCTATGTGGATCTGCTCTGTCTTCTGAAGATAAGGTTGGATAATCTGGATGGGCGTGTCATATACTTTTTATTGCATTTATTCCATGGTCATGTCACCGTTGGAGACTGATATAGTTATTCCCAAAGTAAATGCATTTACTTCAACTATTGCTTTGCAGTTTCTTTTGGTCAAGTTTGCTACCATGAGTGGTGCAACTGTGGCCAAGTCCTGGAGTTCAAATGTCAGTCATGTGATTGCAGCCACAGATGCACAGGGTGCATGCACGAGGACCCTAAAAGTTCTGATGGCCATTTTGAATGGGAAATGGATCCTTACGATTGATTGTAAGTTCCCGAATTTAATAATTTGTCTTTTACTTGTAATTCTGCAGTTCGTACTTTTTCCTTTTATTTCCAAGCGTGGCTTTTGTTATGTGGTTCTTTTTTGTGTCTTGGGGGGTGGCAAAAGAAATCACTGTTTGAACACACACAATGTGAGACATGAGATTTTTTGCCAACGATGACAAACATAAGTACTGCTAAGTCATGCCATAATAAATGAATAATAAATTCTATGTTGTAGTTCAAGAATCCACTTATCCTGTGACTCCTACTGATGACCCCCCATGTGTAATGCTCATGCATTTTGGTATGCATACATGCATGTGGTCCCTTCACTTCATTTCTTCGTTGTTTCTTTGATTAATCCATTCAATAATGATAGTTGGTAATGGGTTTTCAGGGATAAAGGCATGCATAGAAGCCATGCATCCAGTGGATGAAGAACCATACGAAGTCAGCCTTGATAATCATGGCTGTCGTGAGGGCCCGAAGACTGGCAGATTTAGAATCTTGGACAATGTAATGTCCCTCTATCCTTCATGCTTGGTTGCCACTAAATAAAAATATTACGTATTTGGGAATCTTGACCTTGGTCACTTAGATTTTTCAAGCCCCTTGGCTCGAGTGTCAGACATGTTGAAATGTCAATCTGAAAAACATGGCAAGGGCGATAAAAAAGCATATGTACTTTTAGAAATGTGTTACGCGGCATTGAATTTGCATCTAAATTGATTTTTGGACTCTACAATTTCACTTAATTTAGATATATCTTTTAAAACACAAAAAATCTCTCTAAATTTGTTAATGTTACAAAATATCTTCTAAGATTTTTATTGATTTGCTTTAAAAAATACCCATGTGTCCTGTAAGTGCAGGATAGTGTAGATTTGCTGCGTCTGACACCTGTCCAGAAATAGAAAAATAAGTTTGACTCGCTGGAAGGCGTCTGCCCTGCATTGGGGTCGTGTCTGACATGCATTGGGGCCATGTGGACTCTGCCACTTGTTAAACCCTTGATGCTCAAGAGGTTGGCTGGCAACAAAAATGTTGGAACCACAATAAATCATGGCTATAAGGGATATATTAATTATTAGTTAGTGGAAAATAGTAAGGCCTTTAGGATTATTCTCAAAAATTAGAAAAACGAAAATAAAAAATAAGAAATAAAAAATAAAAATCAATAACATGTTTAATTAAAATTTATAAGACTAATACAAATTAAAAAAATTAATTAAAAAAATTCTCATTTTCATATTTAAATTAAGACTATAAAATATGATTAAAATAATAAATCTCAAATAATATTACATTAAAAATTACTATAATAAAAATAACATTTATTATAATTATTTTACTTAATTTTTCTATTTTTAAAATTTAATTTACAAGAAAAATTTTATTGTATATGACAATTGAAAAATTGTAAAATAAGTTTGTAATTGACTTTATTATTATTTTTTAATATTTATGTATATTTTTATTTTAATTATATTTAAATTCATGTAATCATTTAATTTTAATTTTTTTAATTTAAAAGTTTATAAAATGAATAATTTAATTCAAAAAAACTATTTTTGAATATATAACTCAAAATCATAAATTCTGGTTTTTAGTTTTTTGACAAACAATTGAAAATTAGTAATAGAAATATAAAATTAATAACAGAAACAAATACATTTTTATAAGCTATTTTTTTACCGAAGAAACAAAAACAGAAAATATAAAACAGTAATGATACCAGACAGGCTCTAAGATATTGGATCTAGGTCCTATATTTTCAAGTGGAAACTTGTCTCAAGTTATTCCGTAGAATTTTTCAAGTTGGGGTCCCTTTTGGTGAAGCCTTTGCTGATTGCCATTTGTAGTATGCATTGGGTTCAAATACAAGGGTAGTCCCCCCCCCCCCCATTATGTTTTTCTTTCACAATAGAATTACATTGTTGTCTGCTGTTTTCTTCTGCAGGCGCCAAAGCTTTTTAATGGTTTAAATTTTTATTTCACTGGTGAATTTCTGCCTGCTTACGAGAGAGACCTCCAAAATTTGGTTGCTACCGCCGGAGGCACTATTCTAAAGAGCAAGGAGAAGTTGATGGCCCAAGGACATGAAGTGGAAACAACTCCAACAACACTAGTTGTTTATAACCTTGATCCTCCGCAAGGATGTGATTTGGGAGATGAAGTTTCTGTTGTTTTGCATAGACTGGAAGAAGCAGATACTTTGGCTGCTGAAATTGGTTCGAGAGTCATTCCTCATACCTGGCTGTTGGAATCAATTGCAGCATGTAAGTTGCTACCTTTTGCCAGCTGATAAGGAAACATGTTCAAATATGTATCGTTTGTTCTATGTCATCAAACTTGGTTCTACTCACTAGTTGAATACAACTGGCTTTTGCTCGAGTCTTTTGTGTTGTCCAATAAAAAAAAAACGAGGTTTAAATGTTGTGTGAAAATTTTTGTATCGACATGCGATGTAAACTGATATGCTTGGATCACTGTCGTGCATCAGCAAAATGAATGAATGTTTTTTTGATGATTTAAATGAGAATCAAACTTGCCCTATCATTTCATTGCATTTGAATTTTCAAATGAATGTATTGCCAAATATGTTCTGTTCTTTTAATTTTTGTAAGAAACTGAAACATTTGCGTTGTTATTATTTTTCTAGCATGCGATTTGAATTTTCTGTGATGAAATTCATTTGTTTTGCTACTACCACATTCGTTTCTCAGCAAATGCTACACCAAAGGGTGGATGAAATTTTCCAGGTGAAATTTATTAAAGTTATAATTATTTCTCCCAAAAAAGAATATTATACAATAGAAGATAGTATAAGAGATTTATATAAGCTGCTGTGTCTATTTCAGTACTAGGATCATTTATTCTTGCATATGCATTAAATTCTGTAGCAACTTCTTGTTCAATACATAAAATTAGTGATTTTCTCATAAAACTATCCTCCAACTTGCTGTGAAAATATTCTTTTTTGAGGTACTAATGAAGTCTATAGAGCATTCAATGGAGGATTTTATTTAGAATGAATTGTTCAATATGTCCAAATGTACTGGGATTGATTGATGTTTCTCTCCAAATGAACAAAAAATGATCAATTGCTACCGCAATTTATTTATTTTCCAATTGTGAATACCATTGTGAGCGAATCCAATCTAAAATTGTTTATTATTAAAGTGCACATGTTGTGTAAACAAAAAATAATAATTAAAATAATGTCATTATAGGGTAAATATTCAAATGCTGCTTTTGAAAATATGGATTCTGGATCTTAGGTTTGAATTTGGATGGATTTGAACAAATTTCAATATAATTTTATATTATATCTTATTTAATCTAATACAAATCTAAATATAATCCCTCTCCAAACAGAGGATAAGAAAATTACTTTAACTAACAAAAGTTATGATAGTAATTTTTTGGTTTCAAAGTACGAGCATCCAAATTTAACAGATTATCTTCAAACTTCATCATCTTGGTTCTCGTAATTTTCATTTATTTGCTTGTGTAATCTAAGGTCACACTAAATTCATTTGTGGCCTTTATTATATGATCTTTAGATGGATGAATTTTACCATTTAAATAATCAAAATTAAATGAAGCCAAGGGTATGTCATTCTTTGAAGAGAATTGTAGAACTATATCATATCCCACGCCTAGCCGAAAGGACAATTTGTTGAGTCATATCTTTTGTATTTGTATACTTTAGTCAAAAGTTGCCATATTAAAAGTTGCTGACATTTTGTTTTGTTTGATAAGGCGAGTTAGCAAAGCATGTGTTGTCCCCTCCTTTATTTAAAGTGGCTTTTACTTGAGCTTTTACCTTTTCTTTTGTCAACAACATTGGTTTGACATCTACTTTTGAGAAAGCAAGTTATACTTATCCATTAGTAGTTTGCTTGCCTATATAAGGGAGCTCCGACCCTTGTGTTCGGAGAGGGAAAATTAAGATACACTAATAGAAGTCTATTCAGTTCTAAATCTTTCTCTTTGAGTATTTCTTTCTATTCCAAACATTATTGTGTGAAAGTTGAAGCTCTAAAAAAGTCCAAGGAAGCTCATTGAAAGAGCATTCGTAGAGGTTCCATTTATGTTGACTTTGGTATTTGGAGTATTCTTAAGAATCTATATTATTTGATTTCATAACTAACTAGAAATGCTCTTGAAAATTTGAATTATATCACTTAGTATCTAACAACAATTTTCTATAAATTATTTAAAACTTTATATTCATTATACATAAGAAAATCAACATGCTTAAAAAATAATATAGAAATCATAAAAAAAATTGCTGCAAAATCAATTTAAAACTTTAAGATTATAATTCACACAAAATTTTAAATAATAACAAAAATTTAGAAAATAAATTTACTACATTTGAGAGAAATTTAAAAATGAAACATCAATAGATTTAGAGAAAAGTAAGAAAGAATGATGGTGTTGTTTCCTTCCTGGGATGGTAGGAGAGCATTGGAGAACTAGAGAAGTACTACATTTGATTTAAAAATGAAACATCAATAGATTTAGAGAAAAATATCCAGCCGGGTTGGCTCAAGTGATAAGGGTGACTTGTGAATTTGGTAATCCTAAGGTCACAAGTTCGATTCCTCTTGAGAGTTTACCCTGGTAAATTACAAGGGGGTGTATCAATAGGTGGGCAGCTTTCATTCCCCCGAAAGAATAACCTTCGTTGATGGTGTTGTTGCCGTAGAGAATGAGAGATGTACAATGTGTCAATGTGGTCAGGAGTGTTTTTTTCTCTTTTAGATTTCTTTACCTTTTTGTTAATTTTATAGGTGGCATTTAGTTTGTGGCATCTTTCAGTATTTTTCAGAATGTGATACCCATTCTAATGCTATTTGAAAAACTTCCCAACTTGATGAACTTAATCCATAACAAATAATGGTTTCAAATAGAATTTGGATCGGTTGATGGAATTTTCTTTAATGAACCAAATATATATTATTTGGCTACATGCTAGCTAGCGAGTAGCTTAGCATGTAGCTCACAAAGGGTAGGTAAAAGTTCTTATTGCTTAAAAGCTTTAACCTTGTTTCTTCACTTTCTTTCCATATTCAATAATTCCTTGTTTAATCTTCATGTCTTTACATGCATATTTTGTAATAATGAACCCAAAAAAAAAAAAAAAACTTCTACTTAAGTATCAAATTAAATAATTAGTTTAATTTTTTAAAATAAAATCATACATTTGGGTGACACTAATGAATTCAATGTGAGAAATGTTTTGCAAAACTTTAATATCGTCCATATTGTTATGTTTTTCTCATAAAAATAAGATAAATCGCCAACTCAACCAAATCCACTTAAATACTAAGTCAACTCAAACTATTTTTTTTTTTTTTAATGATTTGCCTTAGGATTGAATTTTAACTAAACGAATTAAATTGGGTACATTGGAGTTTTGGTTCCAACTTGATCCCTAAACAACCCTACCTTATAGAATTTCTATTGGTATGAAAATGTTTCTAGCGCACCAATGGTTGTTATATAAGGCATGACCTCCAAGAATTGACTAGTATGCTTCTTTGTTCACCTTTTATCTGCACAAGGTAGAGCATGGGGTGACCAAAGCAGGACTCTTGGAAAAACCCTTCAATGCTTATGTTAATAGAGAAATTGATAAGATGATGGAGATTACTAGTGTTTGGGATGAATCAATTTACTTTTATCTTCCCTTGTACATATAGATGGGTCATGCTTATTCCATTAACGAGGATCTTTGGACTAGTCTTTTTGCTTGATGGGGCATTTGACCTACATGCTCAAGAGTCTTCGTTACACCCACCTCCTAGATACATGCCTACTCGACAAGGCATCCTTGACAATTGTCAATATGGGAGCATTGACATCCTTTTGAAGTGGGTGACATATGGTGTTTGTCTTAAAGACTCACACCTTACATGAGCACACAAGCCTCTGCATGTGCCCTTGCTATTTATACCCTCATTAGTTGTCATTAGCTTGCTAGGAGATGCTTTGGATTGTGGGGTGCTTCGGATATTTGTGTTGCTTCTAGTTGGTGCAAGTCACTAGGGTTTGGGATTTGAAAGGGAAATTTATCAACCTAAAGGGGGAAGTTTAGAAACTTCCAATGAGGTTGACACTTAGAATGATAGATGTCTGTGACAAGGCTTCAGAATTCACCACACATTAAATGTGGGTGAGGATGCTATATTTATAATTATTGACCTTATAGGTCACGCCCGGTTTTGATTATGACAAATACTCATTGTTTCTAATGGGTGTTTGAGGTTTTGTGTAGGAACTAAAATTATTAAGATCAAGATGTGCACAAAGAGGAACTGAAGCTGAAGACCCATTTATCGATTGTATTGTATTTAATTCATATGCAAAGGGTATGTAGTAGTAATTAGGGCTTATGGCTTGTAATAATTGCATGCATCACTTGCATGATCTAATAGGTAAGCTCAAACCAATCATAATGCAAAAATGACCTTAGGGTTTACCCTTCGGTCGATCAACACTGGATTCTTTCGGTGTCTTTATTTTGGACAAAAATAACCCTAGGACACACACCATTGCACCTATGATTGTTAGGCACTTGAATAGGGTTTGTGTGTTTCAAAACAGGACCGAAATGCACACATTGTGCACTTTTGGTCGACCGACCTAGGCAGTTCATTCTGCCCCGGTCGATCGAAATAGGCATGGGTCAACAGTTGACCAAGGCCTTGGTTGACCGAACCAGTGTAGTTCAAAATGCCTCGGTCGACCGAAACTCCCTGAGGTCAACAATTTGACCATCTGGTCGACCGAGCCAAAAATGAATACCAACTACCTGGTCGATCGAGGGTCCTCGGGAAAAATTCCAACGGTCTGGTCGACCGAACCAGTCAGTTCAAAATGGCATGGTTGACTGAACTTCGGTAAAGTGGAAAATCGCCCACTTTCGGTTGACCGAATCATATGAACTTTAGTCAACCGAAACTGTTCTGGTCGACCGAACCTCTCGGGTTGCCCTGATTTTTACCGCGGTTAAACATCTTTTAAACAGGGTTAAAATATTTGAAATGTCATTAAACTTTCCTAATAATACCCAATAGGTCTCTAACGGTTATAACTTGTCCTATGTCTATTTATATGTGATCATTTGTGCAAATTAGAAATAAATTAGCAGATTGGATTAGGGAGAAATTCTTTGAAAATCTAGAAACCCATAATACTCATCTTTGAGCCTCCAACACTTATTCTTACCAGATCTTACTTCTAAAATATCTTTGTAAGTGTGTTTAAGTGTGGTTGTGCATAAAGGTTTGCTCTCCTTGCTCTAGTTGCTTGATATAATTTTCTTGAGAGCTAAACCTAAGTATTCTTAGGAAACTTTGTTAATAAGTCTCACCTAAGAAGACTTGTATTAAACTTCTGAGTATTGCATATCCATTGCAATATCTTGAGAAGTTCATATTTGTTTGTGGATTGCAAAATCTCTTCAAAACATTTTCAAATATCTTGTGGTATTTATTTTGATATAACTTTGAGAAGATATTTGTTTATGTGATAGTGATCTTTGTTACAATATTCAATATCTCATATATTATTTGTTGAATACAAAGATTACACATCTTTTGCAAACCAAGCATATACATCACTTGATATTTACATGCTTGAGACATCCTGCTTATTGAAATACTTGAGACTTGACATCTTTATGTGAACTTATTGGCTGAAGATCTTGTGATACAAAGATTGCTTGATTGATACTCTCACGCACTCATTACACTGATAGTAAATATATATATATATATATATATATATATATATGAGAGTTGAGATATTGGACCATATTAAACTTACATATTAAATCATATTGTGGTGCATGTAATTGCGCGTAGTTGGGTACACATCTGCTTTACTTGACAGCACTTTTATCTGTACCATTTGATTGTAATACACATCTGTTGTATTTGTGGGCACGAGTTTGAAGAGGGAGACTAGCTCTGGAATAGTCCCGGATTGTCTTAGAACCGATTAGGAAAGTTAGGTGCGCCATCCTGTTAAGCCGTGTAGGTTGAGGTCAGCCCCGCTAATTGACCTGGTTAAGGTTGAGGTCAGCCCTGTGCTAATTGACCTGGTTATAATCGGTGTCGCTCCACCCTCAAGTGAGCTATTAGTGGAATCCTCGGACTTGCGAGCTAGAGGCGGGGACGTAGGCACAGTTGGCCGAACCCCGATAACATATCGTGTGTTTGTGTATATTGTCGCACTTTATATTTACCGCACGTGTATGTTATTATGTGAATGATGCGCTTGATTTAAATTTCCGCATATTATATTTATCGGTGTATTTGGAACTGGATAGAAAGACCCTAGGTTGTAATACTCAGCTAACATCTAGTTCAACCTAGGAGAAAAGTTTAAAATTCCAATTCACCCCCCCTCTTAGGAATACACCAATTCTAACAATAATCACAAAGGATAATTGCAATTAAGTAATATCTCAAATAATAGGGAAACTAATCTCCTAGAATCAATGTAATGAGCTATAATCATAGGTCAATGAATTTATATTTGGGAAGCCTCTTATGGAGCCGTGTGATCCTCAGCACCCCCCAGGCAAGCTGAGCGTTGGATTTGAATAGACGTGAAGTTTGGATCGAAAAAATTCAAATAGAGGGTGAGGAATACTTTTGGTGAAGATGTCGACAATCTGAATATGAGAAGGCACATACTGAGTGTAAATTTTTCCAGCAAGAACAAGTTCACGTAGAAAATGATAGTCTAATTCAACATGCTTGGCACGCTTATGAGTAACCGGGTTGGAGCTCAAAAAGATTGCACTCTTGTTGTCACATAAAAGGAGAGGTGGTTTGGGAACGGAAACCTGGAGATTAGATAGAAGATGAGTGAGCCAAATCAATTCGGCAGCAATGTGGGCAAGAGTATGATACTTAGATTCATAGCTAGAATGAGAGACAGTAGGTTGCTTTTTAGCACTCCAGGAGACCAAATTGTCACCAAGATAAATAGAGTAGTTGGAAGTAGAATGACGTGTGTCTGGGCAACTAGCCCAGTTAGTATCAAAGTAGCACTGAGAGTACCAAGAGTAGTAGAGTGGCGAAAAGTAAGGCCAAAATGAAGAGTGCCCTTGACATAGCAAAGAATACGCTTAACCACCTGAAAATGATCTTCAGTGGGAGCGTGTAGAAACAGGCTAACAGAGTTGACAACATTGGAAATATCAGGGTTTGTGATGGTTAGGTATTGAAGAGCACCAACAATAGACCTATATAAAGTGGGATCAGAGAACGAAGGATCAGCAGTAGACAGATTCTGAGAGATAACCTTGGGAGTAGGAACCAATTTGTTGTCAAGCAACTAGGCACAAGTGAGGATATCCCGTGCATACTTGAGCTGACTGAGAAAAAGTCCATCAGCAAAAGGTGGGGCTTCAAGACTAAGAAAATAGCTAAGATAACCCAAATCTTTGGTGGCAAACTCAGAATGGAGTTTTCGAGTAAAGCTGTTAAGAAAAGATTTGTTGTTCCCAATAATAATAATGTCATGAACATAAAGAAGTAAATAAATAACTGTAGAATGCTTATGAAAAACAAATAGAGATGTGTCAGCATGACTGCAGGTAAACCTAAGTTGGAGAAGAAAAGAGCTGAAACTTTGAAACTAGGCACGAGGAGCTTACTTGAGGACATAAACAACTTTCTTCAATTGACATACATGATTAGGGAAACAAGGATCAATGTAGCCAGGAGGCTGCTCCATATAGAAATTTTTAGTGAGAGTACCATTGAGGAAAACATTCTTGATGTCAAGTTGGTGAAGAGGCCATTTGTTGGTTACATAAAGAGAAAGTACAATACGAACTGTAGTAGCGTTGATGACCGGGCTGAAAGTATCAATGTAGTCAAGACCAGGAATTTAAGTGAAACCTTTGGCAACAAGATGAGCCTTGAGTCTTTCAATGGAGCCATTAGGAAGATATTTGGTCCAGAACACCCATTTGGAGCCCACAATGTTGGTATCGGCAGGGTGAGGGACCAAAATCCAATTGCGATTATTCGGTAGAGCCCAAACTTTTTCATCCATGGTAGCAAGCTAGGCAGGATTCTTAATAGTAGATTTGAAGCCTTTAGGCTCAACGGAGGCAAGTAGAGTCGAAAAAAGGCTAGAGGAGTGCAAAACACCAAGATTCGTAGGATGGTGAGTCTTAAAAATACCAACCTTAGCACGTGTGAGCATGGGATGAGAACCAAGCAAGTTTCATGAAGTAGGAACAAGAGGAGCCGTCTGTGCCTCAGGAGGAGCCAACTGTGCCACAGGAGAGAGCGGGCTAGAGGCTAGAGGGGGCAAAGAGGTACCTGCAATTGAATCAGTATCCTACAAAGAATCATATTCTGGATCAGTACAAATAGCACCTGGATCGGAGCGGGACTGAGTAATTGGGGAATACTGAAGTGTAGGGGATAAATGAAGGGGTTTAGTACGGAGAATATTAGGTTCCAAAAAACAAGAATATTAGAGGGAAGAAAGGGGCTGATCCTGAGATGTAGTGATGTAAGGAAAATGAAGTTCATCAAATTGAGCATGGCGGGTGATATAGAGCCTTGAGGAAAGGGGATCAAAACAATGAAACCCTTTATAGGAGGAACTGTAACCTAGAAAAATGTAGGGAAGACCATGTGGAGAAAATTTATTATGCATATAATCACACAAACAAGGATAAACACGACAACCAAAGGGGTGAAAGTTAGCATAATTAGAAGATGAACCATATAAAAGCTCAAAAGGGGACTTACCTCCAAGAAAAGGACTAGGCAAATGGTTGATGATGTAAATTGCAGTGCTAAAGGTGTCAACCCAGAAACAAGGAGAGAGATAAGAGTGAAATAGAAGGGCGAGACCAGTTTCTGTCATGTGGCGGTGTTTGCGTTCAACGTGACCATTTTAGTTGGGTGTACCGAGACAAGAAAGTTGATGATGTATGCCGGAGGATTGAATATGAGTGGCAAAGCAGGTGCTAGTGAATTCACCCCCACCATCACTCTGGAAAATCTTAATACGGGCAGAGCATTGAGTTTCCACAAAATTTTGAAATTGTATGAAAATATTAAAGAAATCTGATTTGAATTTTAAGGGATAAAGCCAAGTAAAGCGAGAGTAATCATTGAGGAAAAGAACATAATACATAAAGCCCAAATTTGATTTAACGGGGGAGGGAACCTAAAGATTGCAACGTACAAGGTCCAAAACTGAGGAGGATCTACGTTCATTAAGTGAATAGGGCATGCAATGATTTTTTTCAAGTTGACAAGTGCTACATAACTTAGGAGAGGGCAATGTAGATATAAGATAAAGATGAATTTTTTTAATTAATGAAGAGATTACAGGATGGTTTACATGTCCAAGGCGAGCATGCCATCTATCATTGGAAGCATGTAATGATTTGTTTTTAAGAATAGAAATAAAGGCCGAGTTGCCATGCTCTAACACATATAAACCGCCATCCCTTTTACTGGTTGCTACCACCCTTCTTGTTTGACGATTCTGAATAGAAAAAATATTATTAGTAAAAATAACAGCCAAAGGAAAATTAGATGCTAATTTACTAATTGAAAGTAGATTTTTAGTGAGATGTGGAACAACTAAGATATCTAATAAAAGGACAATAAGAGCAAGGGAAAGGCAACCTGTATGAGTAATAAGTAAGGATGCACCATTTCCCACAATTACAGAGTCCTTACCAACATAGGGTGTGGGTTGATCCAGAACAGAGGGGTCATTCGACATGTGGGTTGAAGCCCTAGTGCCTAAAAACCACTCAGAACCCGCAGGATCATTGATAGAACAAGACCTAGTGAATGCTTCGTCAAGGTTGGCAGTAGAGTCACTGCGAGTGTATTGTAGATGGCACCGGTTGGCATAGCAACACGGCATATTTGACAGTGGGGAGGACGGAGCCCATGACGAGAGGAGGAACGACCACGTGAGGATTGGTTGCTACCATTGCTGGAGGTTTGGCTAGAATTCATGAGGGAAGAAGTTCCCTAGTGTAGGTGGTTAGATCTGCAAAGAGAGGCTGTGAACGCAGCAGAAGGAGGTGCAATAGGCTCAAGTGACCTCTAAAAGATCTCAAAACTCTCAGATTTGGAGACAAGATCAGCAAAGGTGGTTAAGGGAGTAAGAGCCATATGGATAGAGGAGAAGCTCGAGAAATCAGTGCCGAGTCCACAGAGGAACCAGTTCACTTTGTCTCTGTCATCAATCGGACGACCAATGACATGGAGTTGATCATAAAGGGTTTTGAAGGCCCGAGCAAACTCAGTCATGGGTCAGGAACCTCTTTTCATTTACTAGAGTCATCTTTGAGATGAATCTCATGGGCCTTTAACCGATGATTGAAGGTGGTCTCCAAGGTAAACTAGACCTCTTGTGCAGTAGAAAGACCAACAATTTCAGCCGAGGCTTCTTCGGTGAGAGAGGAACGAAGAAGAAAAAAGAGACATTGGTCAGCGGCTGTCACGCCCCGATCCCATGGATGGGTCCCAGGTGTGATTTAGTAACCTAACCTATCTCTGTATCATTTAAAACATACATGAAACTATATTGAATGAGGGTCTGAGGGTCCGACCCCATAGGGTACACGTAAACCCTATACACAATTACATACATGTCCATACACATCAAATACGCAGTGAAAATGTTCTTTCTATATATACATCATACCATACTAGAGTCTATACATAAATGGAATATACGTTCCCAAAATACAGTACATACTCCAGGTGTCTACATAACCCAACAATGACAACCCGGTAACAACACCCGTACTTACATAAGTACTCTACATAGCTAACCGACACCCATGCTTTCGGACGCTAGGATGCTAGTTTCAACTACCCAAAGGACCTAAAAAATATTTGTATATTCGAGGTGAGACACCTCTCAGCAAGGAAGAAAATAAGTTATATCAGTGTGTGACATACAAGTGTTATTTCAACATAAAAAATAACACGATACAGTTTCAGTATTTTCACAAATTTAGTTCCAATACATACGATACCAAATATACTGTTAGTGTCGTCACACTCAAGGACACGATACCCTACAATAACCGAAGCCTCACAGCGATATCATTTCCAGTACGGTGTCCACTCACACCCATCGGTGATCAATCAGAACAAACAAGTGATATTTCACACTCTCGAATATAGAGCCGGACACTCTTGCCCACAGTAATTAGCCGCCCCTAGATGCTTTATAAAACCTAGAATAATTTTGGAACTCATGTTCCTATACTCATTAGCGTACGGTAATTGGACGCCCCTAACTGTTTTACAAAACTTGGAACATTTTACATATAGTAGTTCATTGCACACTTACTTGAGGATACACAAATTATATCGTTTTTAGTTCAAGAAATATAGTTTAATACAAATATAGGTACGGTCATCTCAATACTACAGTTTTATACAACATACGATTTTCCAACAGAAATAAAGATGATACCCGAAACCCCCCAATTTTCCCAAAACTGTAACTCGAAAATCTCGCATTTTCACCCGATAGATTTTTCTAAATAAGTAGCCAAAACATACATATGATCGTAAACTACAGGTTTACTGATCTTGATTTAAAAAATAACTGATATAAACGGAATCACCTTACATTTTCCTGAATACCAAAGTACGAACTCTACGGCTCCAACACTACGAACCGAGTTCCCAAAACCTAAACATCCAAGAACTATACTTCACTATAATTCTTACTACTACATATATACTAAAATGAAATTGAAATCGAACCCTTACCTTGGTTTTGGATCAAAACCCAAAAATCCTCAAAATGAATTTCTAATCCACTATAAACGTAGAGATTCCCTTCCTAATCCACGTGGTAATGTTGGATCGTTGATTCCGACAACTGACGGCTTGAAATTCTAAAGAAAGAAAAAAAGAGAGAGAGAGAGAGAGAGAGAGAGAGAGAGAGAGAGAGAGAGAGAGAGAGAGAGAGAGAGAGAGAGAGAGAGAGAGAGGTTTTTGGTTTATTAACCATTAAGCAAGTGAAAAATACATTTATAAACAAGTTGACCCGGCCAGACTCGTCGATGAGATGGCGTCCTCGTCAACGGGCTGCAGAAGGAAGTTCGTTGACGCCAAGGTGGCCTCTCCGACGAGCCTGAGATTTCAAGATTTCCCAAAATCTCTCGGCATCTCCTCGTCGACGAGCTACTGAATCTCATCGCTGAGCTAAACAAGAGGCTTCATTGACGAGCAAAGAAGCCTCGTTGACGAGCCCTGCAGATTTTTGCCTTTTAAACTTTCCTTCTCTTTTTCTCATTTATTTAATACACTTATCTCGGGTCGGGTTCTTACAACCTCCCCTCCTTACAAAAATTTCATTCTCAAAATTTGTAATCTCTCATTTACCAACTCAAGTACATATCCAAATGTATACCCGACTCTAGAAAGAGTCGGCGATCACTCACATAGTAGCCCCTTCCCAAATACATACATACCCTCACTTAAGCTGGAAGAATACCGTGGTTACATACATACTATCTCAGGAGTTCACAATATTACAAAACTCTCCCAGAGCCCAACCACCCCATATTACTAAAATAGTAGAATGTTACATACATACATACCCATACCAATCCTGCTACTAAAACTACTACTCAGAACAATTGTGAATGTTCCGGCGTATTTCTGTCTCTAAATCCCAAGAAGCTTCCTCAACCGTGTGATACCACCACTATACCTTCACTAACGATATCTCCTTGGTACGCAACTTTTGAACTTTGCGGTCAATAATCTGAATAGGTATCTCCTTATACGTTGAACCATCCTCAATCTCCAAAGATTCGTAACTAATCATGTCCAATGGATCTGACACGTACCTCCTCAACATGGATACGTGGAACACATCACGGATCCTCGAGAGCACTAGGGGTAGTGCAATCCTATAGGCCACCAGACCAACTCATTTTAGTACCTCGAATGGTCCAATATACCTCAGACTCAGCTTGCCCTTCTTCCTGAATCTCATCACCCCTTTCATCGGAGCGATTCTCAGGAGTATCTTACCCCCAACCTTAAATTCCAACTCACGACGGCGAATATTCGCATAATTTTTCTGTTGACTTTGAGCTGATTTAATTTTATCCCTGATTAATTTGACCTTCTCAAAAGTTTGTTGTACGAGTTTGGGACCCAATATCTACCGTTCACCGACCTCATCCCAATACAGAGGAGACCGATACCTCTGACCGTACAATGCCTCGAACAGTGTCATCCCGATACTAGCTTGTAAACTGTTGTTATAGGCAAACTCCACTAATGGTAGAAACTAGATCCAACTACCACCGAAGTCTAATACACAAGCCCGTAACATATCCTCTAAGATCTGTATTATCCTCCCTAACTATCCATCAGTTTGGGGGTGGAACTTTGTACTAAAAGTAAGTTTCGTCCCCAATGCTTCCTGCAATAGCCCTGCCGACCTATGATGTTCAGCCTTTACCTACTAACACGTCAGACATTGCTCCACAAATCAAACAATCTCCCTTTTCATGCCACTCCACCAGAAGGACTCGCGCAAATCCCGATACATCTTCGTACTACCCGGATGTATCGTATACAAAGTACAATGCGCCTTCTCCAAAATCGTCCTCTTTATTCCCTCGTCGATTGGAACATACAGCCTGGTCCCAAACCTTAGCACACCTCCTTTGGAGATGTTAAAATCTGCAGCCAACCCTTGCTGCACTTGCTTTACAACCTCGACTAACTCCGCATCATTAGCCTATGCAGCTGTAATCCTTTAAAATAATGTTGGTTGGATCACCAAGTTAGCAATGAAAGCCTGATGATTACCATCCATCAACACCATGCCAAGACTCTCTAGATCTCGTCTGATATGATGCTGACCTACCACTGCAGATACTGACACGTGCTCTGACTTCCGACTTAATGCATCAACTACCATATTAGCTTTCCTCGAGTGATAGCTAATCGTGCAATTGTAGTCCTTGATTAGTTCTAACCACCTTCTCTTCCTCATCTTCAACTGCTTCTGTATAAAAGAGTATTTGAGGCTCCTATGGTTTCTGAAGATCTCACACTGTTCACCGTATAAGTAGTGTTTCTAGATCTTCAACGCATATACTACTACCGCCAACTCTAGATCAAGCGTGGGGTAATTCTTCTCGTACTCCTTGAGTTTATGAGCAGCATAAGCAATTACCTTCCCCTATTGCATCAGCACACATCCCAACCTCTTTAGCAACGCGTTGCTGTAAATCACAAAACCACCATCCCTAGATGGGATGGTTAAAACCGGAGCAATGACCAATCTGTGTTTCAACTCCTAGAAACTCTACTCGCACTTGTCATTTCAACCAAATTTCACACCCTTCCTCGTCAACCATGTCAGAGGGCTAGATAAGTTAGAGAATCCCTCCACAAACCGCTGGTAATACCCAGCTAGTCCTGGGAAACTCCGAACATCCTGCACGCTCTTCAGTTTCACCTAGTCAACCACTGCTTCTATTCTACCAGGATCAACTGAGATACCACCCTTCGACACGACATGGCCTAGAAACGCGAGCTGACTCAAACAGAACTCACATTTCTTTAGCTTAACATACAACTTCTTCTCCTATAGAACCTGAAGTACCAACCTTAGATGGTTTTCGTGCTCTTCAGAACTCTTAGAATATACCAGAATATCGTCGATAAAAACCACTACAAACTAATCTAGGTATTCATGGAAAACTCTGTTCATTAGGTCCATAAATACGGTCGGAGCATTAGTCAACCAAATGGCATGACCAAAAACTTGTAGTGACCATATAGGGTTCGGAAAGCAATCTTCGCCACATCCTTAATCCTAACTGTCACCTGATGATACCCTGACCGTAAATCGATCTTTGAAAAGACCTGCATTCCCTGCAGCTGGTCAAACAAATCATCTATACGAGGCAATGGGTATTAGTTCTTCACTGTTACCTTGTTGATCTCACAATAATCCATGCACATTCGCATCGATCCATTTTTCTTCTTCACAAACAATATTGGAGCTCCCCAAGGTGAAACACTAGGTCTGATAAAGCCCTTGTACATTAGTTCCTGTTACTGCTCCTTCAAGTCTCTAAGTTCAGATGGAGCCATCCGGTATGGAGCTTTAGAAATCGACGCCTTTCCTGACAATAGATCAATAGCGAACTTCACCTCCCAATCAGGAGGAAAACCGAGTAAGTCTTCCGGGAATACATCCAAAAATTTGTTAACCACTCAAATATCTTCAAGTTTCAAATCATCCCGAGATGGTTCCTTCACACAAGCTAAGTACCCCTGACAACCCTCTCAGAGTAACCTTCTCGCCTATATAGTTGATAGAATCTGTGGCGTCGAACACACACATGATCCAATGAACTCATACTCCTGTTCCCTAGGAGGTCTGAGCACTACTACTTTCCTACAACAATCAATCACCACATAACTAAAGAATAACCAATCCATCCCAGTATGATGTCAAATCCACACATGTCTTACACTACTAGGTTCCCTGATAGAAGCCTTCCCTGAATAACCACTAGGAAGTTTCCTAACATCTTACTACAGATCGTTACACTCCCAGTCGGTGTAACCATAGACAACCACTTATCCATCACTTGGGTTTCAACCCCACATAGTTTCACAAAACTAGCAGATATAAATGAATGGGTTGCTCCCGCATCAAATAAAGCAACAGCTCTATTCGAAAGCAATAACATGGTACCTGTCACCATATTCCGATCGTGTTCCACATCTGCTGGAGTAAGAGAGTACACTCTTACTGGAGTTGTGTTTGCCTGATAGTTTCCCCGAGGCATTAGATTACTCCCATAGTTCTGGCTCTGTGCAGACATATCGCTTCTCAGTGCTTGAGAGTTTCGAGATATGTGGCCCGATTTTCCATAGTTGTAGTAGTTACCCTAGAACAGCTGGCATTCACCGTCATGCCATTTACAGCATTTGGTGCATGGTGCAAAAGACGGATCCCCCTATGAACCCTGTCATTCGGTATTCTAGCGATAACCCGAACTATAGTTCTTCTTCTTCTTCCATTGTCCCCATCAAGGACCAATCTGAGAACCAAAAGATACTAGCCTCTTCTTCTATTCTTGTACCACCTCATCTCCTTGGAGGTCAGCCTCGACTATGGTGGCTTTATCCATCATAACACAAAACTCTCGAATCTGCAGCATACCTACAAGCTTGCGAACGTCTTTCCTTAGACCCTTCTTGAACCTCCAAGTCTTCTCATACTCATTTGAGATCAAATACAGTGCGAAACAAGATAGCTTGATATATCTGGCAGCATATCTCTGCACCATTAGGGTTCCATGAGTCAGGCATGAGAACTTATCAGCCTTTGCATCACGAGTTGAAGCCAAGAAGTATCTCTCAAAGAATACCTCCTTGAAGCGGCTCCAACTCATACTAGATGGACCAACTCTCTGCTTCTTAAGCAAACGCATAGCCGTCCACCATCTTTCCGCTTCTCCTACCAGATGAAAGGTAGAATAGAGAACCTTCTGCTAGTCAGTGCGGTGTAGAAGTTCTGATATCTTCTCTGTCTTTTGCACCTTATTCTCTACCACTATCGGATCGGGTCCTCCTGTAAACGTCGAAGGGTGCATGCGGGTGAACCTATCTATGGTACAACCCATAGCAGTAGAAGAATGCTCACGTCTCCTAACACTCCACCTGATCTCCCGTATAACCCGCCTCGTCAAACCTCAAGGCACAGAAGAAGACCCATCACTCGCAGTCGCTTCAGAACTACTTTCCAAGTTGTTATCCTTGGGTTCCATTCTGAAAATAAGATAGGAATCAGTTAGAATTCCTATATCCTACACAGTTAACACAATCATTGAAAACTAATCATGTCAATTACTGCTCTCACGGGTCCAGGTCTGTCCTACCACACCGACCCAAAACCATCAATGGTTTACCGTGGTTTTACAAAAATCGTCATTCCAAGAAAAACACAGAACACTGCCAATGAATCCTCATCTAGCAACAAAACAACTCTCAACCTACTCTACCCATTTCCTACATCCTATACTCTGATGCGTACACAAAGTTACGCCTAACCAAGTCTACAAGACCTAACAACCTGACTCTAATACCAAGCTGTCACACCTCGATCCCACGGATGGGTCTGAGGTGTGATTTAGTAACCTAACCTATCTCTGTATCATTTAAAACATACATGATACTATACTGAATGAGGGTTTGACCCCGTGGGGTACACGTAAACCCTATACACAATTACATTCATGTCCATACACATCAAATACGCAGCGAAAATGTTCTTTCTATACATACATCATATCATACCAGAGTTAATACATAACTGGACTATACATTTCCAAAATACAGTACATACTTCGGGTGTCTACATAACCCAACAATGACAACCCGGTTACAACACCCGTACTTACACAAGTACTCTACGTAGCTAATCGATGCCCACCGGACGCTAGGATGCTAGTTTTGGCTACCCAAAGGACCTGAAAAATATTTGTATATTCAGGATGAGACACTTCTCAGTAAGGAAGAAAACATGTTATATTAGTTTGTGACATACAAGTGTTAATCAATATAAAACATAACACGATACAGTTCCAGTATTTTCACAAATTCAGTTCCAGTACATATGATACCAAATATACGGTTAGTGTCGTCACACTCAAGTACACGATACCCTGCAATAATCGAAGCCTCACAGCGATATCGTTGCCATTACGGTGTCCACTCACACCCAATAATGACCATCCGGAAAAACTAGGCGATATTTCACACCCTCAGATATAGAGTTGGATACTCTTGCCCACGGTAATTAGCTAAGACATGGCGGCAGCATACAGTAATTAGCCGCCCCTAGCTGCTTTACAAAACTTGGAACAATTTTGGAACTCATGTTCCTATACTCATCAGCATACGGTAATTAGCCACCCCTAACTATTTTGCAAAACTTGGAACATTTTATATACAATAGTTCATTCCACACTTATTTGAGCATACACAAATCATATCGTTTTTAGTTCAAGAAATACAGTTTAATACAAATACAGGTACGGTCATCTCAATACTACAGTTTTATGCAACATACGATTTTCCAACAGAAATAGAGATGATACCCGAAACCTCAAATTTTTCCAAAACTGTAACTCGAAAATCCCGCATTTTCACCCCTAACTACAGGTTTACTGATTCCGATTTCAAAAATAACTGATATAAAAGGAATTCCCTTACCTTTTCGCGAATACCAAAATACGAACTTTATGACTCCAACACTACGAACCAAGTTCCCAAAACCTAAACATCCAAAAACTATACTTCACTATAATTATTTTTACTACATATATACTAAAACGAAACTAAAATCAGACCCTTACCTCTATTTTGGGTCAAAACCCAAAAATCCTTGAAACGAATTTTTGATCCGCTATAAATGTGGAGATTCTCCTCCTAATCCATGTGGTAACGTTGGATCGTTGATTCCGGCAGCTAACGACCTGAAATCCTAGAGAGAGAGAGAGAGAGAGAGAGAGAGAGAGAGAGAGAGATTTTTGGTTTCTTAACTATTAAGCAAGGGAAAAAGATATTTATAAACAAGTTGACCTTGTCAGACTCGTCGACGAGACAACATCCTCGTCGACGGGCCGCAGAAAAAAGTTTGTCGACGCCAAAGTGGCCTCATCGATGAGCCTGAGATTTCAGAATTTTCTAAAATCTCTTGGCATCTCCTCGTCGACGAGCTACTAAATTTCGTCATCGAACTAAACAAGAGGTTTCGTCGACGAGCCCTATAGATTTTTGCCTTTTATACTTTCCTTCTCTTTTCCTCATTTATTCATTACACTTATCTCGAGTCAGGTTCTTAAAGCAACCCTCCACATCAGGTAGTTTTCGTTTGGTTTCTAAGAGGTGGCAAGGTCAAATTTTGAAGGTCGGTCAATGAAACCATCTAGATGATCAAGTAGATCTTGACTCTCAATTATGGGAAGAATTTGACCACGTAGAGAAGATAATTTAGGGAGGATAGCTTGATGGTGATTATGTGAGAAAGGGTATGGAAAGGGAGAGGAGTGGAAGAGCCTGCAGTTGCCATGGGTTTGACGGGATCTCCGGAGATTGCAGCAGCCAAAGAATCGGATCGCAAGGGGTGAGGGATGGCTGATAGAGATTCAGCGACGTTTAGTGAGCGTTGACGGCGCAACTACTAGAGGACACGAATAAATGATAGTGGAAGAAGATTGGGAATCGCCGGAAATTCCAGCAGCTTGCTGGTTAGCCGATTGCCAACGGGAACGTCAAGGGGGGTGGCGTAGGGAAAAAGAGGGGAAGGGATGTCGCGGGACGGCAGCGGAGGAGGAATTCGAGGGGGTGGGGGGGGCGGGGGTGGGGGTGGTATGCTTGTGGGTGGTGTAGTCGCTGGGAACAGAGATCGGTGACGAAGACGAAGGCGACGGAGAATGTCAACGAGAGAGACGGAGAGTCGAGAGTGGAGGGAGTGCCGGAGACGATGTCAAAGGAGAGGACCTTGGAGGACGTCGATGGAGATAGAGAGCCGAGATTGTGAGGGAGTGCCGTAGAGACAGAGTATTGCGGCCGTTGGGAACGCACAGGTTGCAATGGACCTGCTGTTAACCGTGGAGGTGAAGCAGCAGGGAAGGAGGCACAGGGAAAAAACGAAAGAGAGATGCGCGCTGGAAGAAATATTAGGGCTGCGGGAAAAATGCCCGCGCTAAACGAAAAATAGGAACGATTCAGAAATCACCATGACAAGGCTTGAGAAATCACCACACATTAAACGGGTTATCATTGAGGATAATAATTAAATAATATATTAAATAATAAAGAAACTAATCTTTTAGAATCAATGTAATGAGTTACAATCATTGGTCAATAAATTTATATTTGGGAAGCCATGTGATCCTCAACAATCTGGTGGTCTAAGTTCTAGATATGGGATTTTAGTTAGACAACTTGAGTTGGGTTGAAATCGCCATTATAGCCAAATACGTGTTGGTAATGCAAATTGATCACTGGAAAATTGTATCTTATTATTTCATGTCTTGTTTTTATTCAATTTTTTTTAAAATAAAATGATGAATTCATTTAAAAATAAATAAACAATCATACGCTTCACTCACCCATCAATAAAAGAGATTTTACGTTGCACTTTGGTTAAAGAGGCAGCTGAAGAGTCTACAGTGTTGTAGACTGCCACTGAATCTTCTCAAAACTGAACTTGATTGTCTAAATCAAGGTAGATTTAGAATAACATAGTTGGCTAAACTGAAGACAAAGAAATTTCAATAGTTTTGGAAGGTCAGATAGTAATCACTTGATCGGAGAAATGTTTTGTGGGATCTATAGTTGATTACTGCATTTTGATAACATGAGTAGACATTAGTCACTTCATGCATCACTTTGGGCTTCATTTCAAGCAAATTTAATTTATTTTGCAAAAGATTAGCAAGCTAAAAGTTGTAGTGAACTAGTTTGGTTCACCACTTCCACTTTTATCCACGCAAACGGAGCTAGCCTACACCTACCAATAACTAGCAGCTTGCATGTGTCAACGATTATTCTCATATTACAAACTAAACTAGTTTATCCTTGATGTTATAATAGCAGAGTTCTTATGAAAAAAGTGTTCCTTATAGACCAAGTTGGCTGACACCTACCAATGGTGAGGGATGTTGACATCAGATTATTGTCCAAGGGAGTGCTAACGAATGAAGCATTGCATGGCGATTTTTCCAAACAAGAAAGTCAGAAAGGGTGGATAAAGACTTTAAGAGGATACAAAAGAGTGAAAAACAAAGTAACCACCTTTTTTTATTTTTTTAGGAAAACAAAGGAAAAACTCTAAAAGTTCCATGACACAGAGAACAAGTTTTGGGAGTGCATTTGTGCATTGGGAAGGTGATTGACCAACCGTTCAAAGGGAGATTAGTCAACTAATACCCCTATTGACACCATTATAAGAATGGTTACCACTGTGTGTGTGTGTCTTAACTAAAAAGGATTAGAAGGAAGAAAAATGTTCCTTTTTGATCATCTGATGAAACACCACCATCCAAGAGCCCAAGCAACGAGGTTGAAAACCTTGATATGCCCTTATTTATAAAAGGGGTTAGCCTCAGGTAACCCTAGATTTTTGAAAATAGAAGATTAAAAAGGGGGATGATGAAAAATTTATGATTGATTTCCATGAAGAAGTTCAAAGATAACCCTTTTCTTGAAAGTTGGAATTAGGGGGAGTCAATTAAAAATTCTCAATTGAGTCGGGGGTTGGATGAGATGCATGAGATCATTAATTAAGTTTTTAATGGAGGTTGTGGTTCCAAGTGCAAGATTTAAATTTAAGAGTTTAATGTTGATGGGGTTGAAAATCTCTTGATTGACATCGTGGTTTAATGAAGATGAGGACTTAATCCTGGATTGAAATCAATTATTTAATGAGGACGAAGTTGAAGAATCTTATGATAGGCAATCAGGGTTTAATAAGGATGGAAATTGAATCTTTGGTTTAAAATTTATCACTAAATAAGAGATTTGAAAAATCTTTTGATTGGCAATCTGGATTTAATGATGATTGATGTCAACCATTTAAGAGTGAATTGAAAAATCTCCTGATTGAAAATCAGGGTTTAATGGTGTTGGTTTTTTGAGTTTGGTCTCTGTTTTGATGCTAACAAAACACCAGTATTGTGATGCCCCGATTTTCGTATAATTTTTTTTTCAATAATCAATAATAAATGAACAATCACTCGTCATTAACCACATCCAAAAATCAGCCACGTCAACAACCCTACTATCATTCATACAACCCGACCCGCATTGGGTACTAGGTAAAAGGTCATTTTATTTAAAAAACCTAACAGCAGAAGACAGTATATACATATAAGTCAGAATACAATACCCAGAGTATCAATATACACATATACACAAACATATACACTACCATCACAACCTAAAAACAACACAACTTTAGGGGAATTACACCTCCCCTAGTCCACAAAACTCACCCTGTGTGTCAGGGTCCCAGCTCCTTATGATCACGGAGTTCTATCACCAGATCTATCCCTGTTCCCTAAAAAATTTAGATAATTTGGGTGATACACATTTCAGTAAGAAGGAATAAATTATTTACAGTGTGTGGCCATATGAGTTCAATTATAATACACTTTATTTTTCAAATCATAATTTCATATGAGAAAATACACTAATATTCACATTCTCATAATCATATAGATATACAACACAAGCTTTTATAAGCTTTTAAAACCATTTCTTATATTCAATAATTTCAACACATAATTATCTGCGAAGTTCCTGAGAATAGGAAAGGTTACCCGCCCATACAGGTAGCTTCCCTCTGCCCTAACACGTTATGCAGTCAGGTATGACCACATCTGATACCTATCAAGGCACTCACCTTACTCAGTAAACCTTCAGGCGGAGAGTTTCACTTCGCCTTAATTATTTATGTCATTAACTCACACAGTTCATTTCTCATATTTAACATTCTTTATTTCTCAATTTTCATTCTTTCTTTCATTTCTCATTTTAGCCAATTTTATCATTTTTTCACTTTCCATTTTCATTTTACTTTCTGGATCATGAGTATCCTTGGTATCAAATACCAACATCGCGTCTGTAACTCATGGCCACCCTGAGGATCTTTCTATCCATGCCATGCTTCCCCCTATGCTCAAGATTGTGCGGCCCGAAGGCTGGATCTAACTGCGGTTGGCCGACTCTGTTAGATCAAATATCATATCATATATCGCATCTGTAGTATGACTGGCCAGCCTATAACCCTGATCCGGACTCAGGGGGCTCACAACCCTACAAAATGGCACAGTCGACTATCATGCCACACGCTCCAAGAGTTGGTGTGGTTGCACTAACACCACTAGCAACGGTACCGTGCTCAATATCATAACCATCCAACAGGGTTTACTACCACATACCCGCAATCATTATGCGGTATTGACATTTCATCAATCATAATCTAGTATATCATAATTCAGTTCAATATAAATATTCTCATCATTTTCTGTGCACATTTCATCATCTCGTAATAATATATATCGTATTTCACATATTTTCACATTTTCCCAAAATACTCATATCAATAATTTGTACAAACTCATTTGTCATGCACATAATTTCCACTCACAAATAAATACCACATTTCATTATTTTCTAATATCTGTAATTCTCAAAATCTCATTTTTCAGGGAAAACATTTCCACTCACATATAAATACCATATTTCATTATTTCTTACTAATCACATCAATAATTCTCATTTCAATATTTTTTCAGAAATTACACATCGTTATATTTTACACTCCCAAAATATCACACTTTAAAATTACTCAAAAGCCACATAATTTATCTGATATTATATCGTAATAATTTCCAGACAAAATACCATAAGCACATTTTCACATATTAATTTAAATAGTAATTCTAAAAATACTGCTATAATTTATTCCCCTTACCTGGTTTATTGAGAGTCTCGTTAACACCCAGATCCTACGCCCTTGGCGCCTGAAATTTAACTCTTGCAATTTACATTTTTTCCAGATTAATTAATCTATTTCTCCAAAATAATACCCATATAACTTTCCCTAGGCTCGATGTACCTCAAATTAATATTTAAAATAACATTTAACAGCCCTACTTAATTTTCTAAATTTTACCTACGGGTCCCAAAATTACACCCACGCTTACCTAAGCCCTAAATTTCAGAAATCCTACTTCAACTCCAGATGCTCAATATTTTAGAATTTCTAAATTAATCCTAATTAATTAAAAATAAACCCCTTAATAACCCCCGTACCCCAAATTTGGGGTTTGCCCACCACGACCCCACGAGAATTCCGTCCCGCTAGACTTGTAATCATCCCTAGATTCTCGTGGTGGTGTCCGTTCGTTGATTGAGCTTATAATTTGTAAGAAATTAAAGAAAAAGGGGAGATTGGCTTACCCCAGAAGATTTGTTTACGCCGCTCCTACCACCGATCCGCTCCGATAGAAATGACAGCAGCGGAGAATGGAGTCCAGTGGTATCTTCTAATTCTCGATAGGGCGAGAATCCATCACGTAATTGAGGAGAGAGGGAGAGAGAACGAGAGGAGAGAGAGAAAGAGTTGAGTGGGGGGGTCTGTTGCGCAGAGAAGGCCTCTACAATCTTCAACAAATCCTGAAGCTTCTTAAAGAAGCTTCAAGTGATCACATATAATAATAATAATAATAATAATATATTTAATTAATATTAATAATAATATATTTTATTAATAAAAAAATTAATTATTTTTTTTAAATTTGATTAATTAATTAAATTTTTTTATTTTTATTTTTTTTGAAATCACTCCACTAATCTTCTATATCCCTTTTTGGGGTTATTACATTCTCCCGTCCCTATAAAAATTTTGTCCTCGAAATTTGCTTATTCATCAGCTTTCCATTCTTAAAGAGAAACATCTCAATTTTATTAATTATCCTCACTTATGGCGAAGGAACACCGTGGTTACAAAGAGGGTTTTGGGAGATTATAACTATTCAAAATTCTCCAAAAACTATTTACGTTTCAAAACTAAAAATCCTATCTATCTTACGTTACACTATACAAATAAAAACTACATAATATTATTCTTTTTACTCTGACTAGCTCAGCTCTAAACTCCACTGAACAAGTGTGGATATCTCTGGCGCATCTGATCCTCTAGTTCCCAGGAAGCCTCCTTAACGGCATGATTGCGCCACAAAACTTTTACTAGTGGAATCTTCTTCGTGCGTAGTTCCTATTTCTTCCAGTCAAGAATCTGCACTAGCACTTCCTCATAAGTTAAAGTGTCTCTCAACTCCAGTGCTTCATATCTGATCACATGAGAGGGGTCTGGAACGTATTTTCTCAGCATAGAAATATGGAATACGTCATGGATCCTAGATAGGACTGGTGGTAATGCTAAACGATAGGCAACTGGACTCACTCTTTCAAGAATCTCGAATGGTCCAATATACCTAGGGCTAAGGTTACCCTTCCTCCCAAACCTCATAACTCCCTTCATCAACGCCACCTTCAGGAACACGTAATCTCCTGCGTCAAACTCCAATTCTCGCCAACGAGTATCAGCATAACTCTTCTGTCGCTCTGCGTTGTCCTGATCCTGTCTCCAATGAGTCTGACTTTATCCTGAGTCTGCTGTATCAACTTTGGCCCCAATACCTGTCTCTCTCCAACCTCACCCCAGTACAACAGGAATCAGAAACTCCTACCATAAAGCGCCTCATACGGTGCCATCCCAATGCTGGCCTAGTAGCTGTTGTTATACGCAAACTCAACCAGTGGCAGATACTGCATCCAACAACTTCCAAAGTCCAGCGCACATGCTCGCAGCATATCCTCCAAAATCTGTATCGTCCTCTCTATCTGCCCATCTGTCTGAGGATGAAAAGTTGTACTGAACGACAACTGAGAACCCATGGCCCCTTGCAGACTCTTCCAAAAATGAGATGTGAATCGTAGGTCTCTATCTGAAATTATGGACACTGGGACGCTGTGGAGCCTAACTATCTCCTAGATGTATATCTCAGTAAATCTGTCCATGGAGTAGCTAACTCTGATTGGAAAAAAATGGGCAGTCTTCATTGGTCGATCCACCACTACCCAAATAGCGTCTTGTTCATGCAATGCAGGCGGTAATCCTGAGACGAAATCCATCGCTATATGCTCCCACTTCCACTCGGGAATGTGGAGTAGCTACAACGATCCCGTCGGTCTCTGATGCTCAGCCTTCACTTGCTGGCACGTCAAACACTGATCCACAAACTGAGCTATCTCCCTCTTCATGTTACTCCACCAGAAGGACTCTCGAAGATCCCTGTACATTTTAGTACTACCTGGATGTACAGTATACAGAGACCGATATACTTCCTCCAGAATGACTTTCTTGATCTGTGGGTCGGTAGGAACACATAACCTGGTACGTAACCTTAAGGTTCCATCATCTGAAATGCTGAACTCTGGTTCCTAACCATCCTGTACCTTTCCCACAAGCTCTACTAATTTTGCATCATTCCTCTGAGCTGCTTTAATCCTCTCCTATAGAGTCGGCTGTAAAACTAAGTCAGCAATAAACGCTTGGTGATCGCCCTCTACCAGCTCCACGTTGAGCCTCTCTAGATCCATCTGAATCGGATGCTGAATCTCCACTGCAAATACAGATAAATCCACTGATTTCTGACTCAAAGCATCAACAACCACATTAGCCTTTCCCAGGTGGTAGCTAATAGTACAGTCGTAATCCTTTATTAGCTCTAGCCATCTCCTCTGCCTCATATTTAGTTCCTTCTGCGTGAAGAAATATTTTAAGCTCTTATGGTCAGTAAATATCTCACACCTACCCCCATAAAGATAGTGCCTCCAAATCTTCAGTGCGTAAACAACCATCGCCAACTCTAGATCATGGGTAGGGTAGTTCTTCTTATATTCTTTCAACTATCGCGAGGCATAAACTATCACTCTCCCTCGCTGCATCAACACGCATCTAAGCCCCTTATGGGACGCATCCCTGTAAATTACGAACCCTTCTTCTCCTGAAGGAATCGTCAACACAGGCACAGTGATGAGTCGCTGCTTCAACTCTTGGAAGCTCTGTTCACATTCATCGGACCACTTAAACTTCACTCCCTTCCTAGTCAATCGAGTAAGTGGGCCTGACAATCTAGAGAAGCCCTCAACAAACCTGCGGTAGTACCCAGCCAATCCTAGAAAACTCCTGATCTCGTGCATGTTCTTTGGTCATACCTAGTCTACTACCGCCTCAATCTTACTCGAATCAACAGAAATACCACCCCTGGATATGACGTTTCCAAGGAAGGTAACCTGTTCCAGCCAGAACTCACACTTCTTGAGCTTCGTGTATAACTTCTTCTCTTGCAATACCTAAAGCACTATACTCAAATGCTCCTCACGCTCCTCTGGGCTCTTCAAATATACCAGTATATCATCAATAAATACCACCACAAATTGATCCAAATACTAGTGAAAAACCCTGTTCATCAAATCCATAAACACTACAGGAGCATTCGTCAAACCAAACAGCATAACTAGAAATTCATAATGGCCATACCATGTTCTAAATGCCGTCTTCGAAACATCTTCCGCCCTAACTTTCACCTGATGGTACCCAGAGCGTAAGTATATCTTTGAAAAGATCTGTGTCCCCTGTAACTGGTCAAACAAATCATCGATATGCGGGAGCGGGTATTTATTCTTAATAGTCACTTTGTTTATTTCTTGATAGTCGATGCACAAACTCATCGAGCCATCCTTCTTCCTCACAAATAAAACCGGTGCTCCCCAAGGCGACACACTGGACCGAACAAATCCCTTATCTAATAGTTCTTGCAACTGCTCTTTCAATTCTTTCAGCTCTATCGGTGGCATTCTATACGGCGCCTTCGAAATCGACGCTGTCCCCAGAACCAGATCAATAACAAACTCTACCTCACAATCAGGAGGTAGTCCCAAAAAATCCTCGAGGAATACATCAAGAAAATCCCTCACCACTGGGATATCCTCCACCCTCAGCTCCCCTTCTGATATTCCCTTCACACAAGCTAAATATCCCTGATTGCCTTCTGATAGCAATCCACGTGCTTGAATAGCGGATAGTAACTGAGGTGGGGTGCGCACACATGATCCCACGAATCTGTACTCCTATCCCTCTAGAGGTCTGAATACTACCATTCTCCGATGGCATCAATGCTAGCATAGTGGGAAGCTAGCCAATCCATACCCAAGATTATCTCAAACCCATGCGTGTCTAGAACCACCATATTAGCTGGCAAAGACCTCCCCTGAATACCCATTGGACAGTCTCTGAGTACCTTTCTACATATCCCTACAGCCCCAGTCAGCGTAGCAACAGACAAACTAATTTCTAACTGTTGAGGCTCAAACCCACACAATTTAACATAATCCCGAGTGATAAACAAATGCATCGCCCCAAAATCAAACAAAACAGTAGCTTTAAATGACAGTATTGAAACCGTACCTGTCACCACATCTCCCGCTGCCTTAGCATCTCCTGGCGTCAGTGCATAAACTTGCGCCGATGCAGTATTCCTCTGCTGTCCACCTCAAGATGCCTGGTAGCCTCCTCTATATGGTCAAGGAGCAGCCGATACCACTAGCGGTGCCTGATAGTTCCGTGCAATATGCCCAGGCTGATGGCACTGATAGAAAACAACCTCTCTCGCTCGGTACTCCCCTAGGTGCCTCCTCAAACATCTGGGACAAGAAGGGGGCATCCGTCT
Source organism: Malania oleifera (assembly GCF_029873635.1). Taxonomy (NCBI): domain Eukaryota; kingdom Viridiplantae; phylum Streptophyta; class Magnoliopsida; order Santalales; family Ximeniaceae; genus Malania; species Malania oleifera. Next base: position 42,399,565 of record NC_080421.1, on the reverse strand, counting down.
GCCCTGTACTGCTAGATCTCATCCTCTTTGTCATCGTATCCCTCTGCTATCATATCTTCTTCATGGCCCTTGACTGGGCCCTCCCTGAAAATTAGAGTGGCGCAGCGGAAGCGTGGTGAGCCCATAACCCACAAGTCCCAAGATCGAAACTTGGCTCTGATACCAAACTGTGACGCCCCGATTTTCGTACAATTTTTTTTAATAATCAATAATAAAGGAATAATCACTCGTCATTAACCACATCCAAAAATCGGCTACGTCAACAACTCTACTATCATTCATACAACCTGACCCGCATTGGGTACTGGGTAAAAAGTCATTTTATTTATAAAACCTAACAACGGAAGACAGTATATACATATCAGTCAGAAAACAATACCCATAGTATCAATATACACATATACACAAATATATACACTACCATTACAACCTAAAAACACACAACTTTAGGGGAATTACACCTCCCCTAGTCCACAAAACTCACCCTGTGTATCAGGGTCCCAGCTCCTTATGATCACGGAGTTCTATCACCAGATCTATCCCTGTTCTCTAAAAAATTTAGATAATTTGGGTGAGACACATCTCAGTAAGAAGGAATAAATTATTTACAGTGTGTGGCCATATGAGTTTAATTATAATACACTTTACTTTTCAAATCATAATTTCATCTGAGAAAATACACTAATATTCCCATTCTCATAATCATATAGATAAACAATACAAGCTTTTATAAACTTTTAAAACCATTTCTTAAATTCAATAATTTCAACACATAATTATCTGCGAAGTTCCTGAGAATAGGAAAGGTTACCCGCTCATATGGGTAGCTTCCCTATGCCCTAACACGTTATGCAGCTAGGTATGACCACATCTGATACCTATCAAGGCACTCACCTTACTCAGTAAAACCTCAGGCGGAGAGTTTCACTTCCCTTTAATTATTTATGTCATTAACTCACACAGTTCGTTTATCATATTTAACATTCTTTATTTCTTAATTTTCATTCTTTCTTTAATTTCCCATTTTAGCCAATTTTATCATTTTCTCACTTTCCATTTTCATTTTACTTTCCAGCTCATGAGTATCCTTGGTATCAAATACCAACATCGTGTCTGTAACTCATGGCCACCCTGAGGATCTTTCTATCCATGCCATGCTTCCCCCCATGCTCAAGGTTGTGCGGCCTGAAGGCTGGATCTAACCACGGTTGGCCGACCTGATTAGATCAAATATCATATCATATATCGCATCTGTAGTTCGACTGGCCGGCCTATAATGTGACAACCCGAATAATAATGGGATTTAAATAATAAAGAGAAAGGGAATGGAGATGGTAATAGAAGGAGGAAGTCGACTTCGTTGACGAATAGAGGGGATTCGTCGACGAAGGTATAAGAAGATTCGTCGACGAAGAAATATCGAGAGAGGTTTTGAACTGACTAAATTTCATTGATGAGGACTGAATTTCATTGACGAAAATATTAAAGGATTCGTCGACGAATGACGTGGCTCGTCAACGAATCCAACTCTATAAATACTAAAAATCTGGATTTTTGTTACTTCATAACTAAGCAACAAATTTTATCTCTCTCCCCTTCAGCCCTCTCTCTCTCTTTCATTGATTTTGGGCCAGATTTACGCCGGATTGACAATCTGAAGTCACCACAACACTCCTAGGGAAGTTCTCTCCAAATTTGCCGGAGCGGATCGTTGGTGAAAGCAAGTTGGAAATCATCCCTGAGTTGAGGTAAGACTTTTTAAGCCAAATTTGGTCTTACGACAGTTATAGGAAATGATATACACGTAGAAATACTGAAGTTTAATACTGGGAGTTTTCAGTTTCAGGGTATTGATCAGGAAATCCTACGGGGGGGTAGACTAGGATATTTTATTGGCTTTCTCAGTAGCCAGGTAAGGGAATAAACTAAAGCAGTTATTTTCATGCAAATTATTATTATTTGTGAGAAAAGTTATTTTCTGAAAAACATGTATTATAACTATAGATTACGAAGGAAATGTACGTTTGAGAAAAATACTGCTAATATGTTGAAATGTATACATATATGTATGAGATGCCATAAAATATGATTTTAAAATGTAAGGTATGGTTTTATACAACAAATGTGTGGCATGAATATTATTTTACGTGGAAAATATTATGATATGATGATGATATGAATGTAGTATGATTTGAGAAGTTATGAAAGTAAACAGTACATTATAACTTTGACAAATATATGATTAAATAATTATTTTCAGAATGACGTATGTATGTATGATTTCGGTGTAAGGTCGTATTTATATATGAAATATTCGGCACAAGGTCGTATTTATGAAACGTTCGGCACAAGGCCGTATTTATGAATTGTTCGACGCAAGGCCATAATATGAAATGTTCGAAACAAGGCCGTAATTATGAAAGATGCTATAATATCACGTATTATATGTTATCAGAACCCGGATGTTAGTTTAGTTCAGTTTTAGGAGCTCGGTATCGTAGCTATATAGATCAGATATCTATGTTCAGACTTGTGCTAACCACCCCATAAGGGAGTGGGAGATGGATAGTCGATGTGACTTTCAGTGTAGAGTTGTAGACGTCCACCTGGCAGTCCGGACCATGGTGTGGGGGGCCCATCGTACTTACAGATATATTTTTGACTTGGCAGTGATCGGCCAACCATTGTCGGGTCCTGCCTTCGGGCCGCACAACCCGTCATGGGGGGTAATACATGACATTAACTAGCTATTCATCCTAGGTATGTTTTCAGTATTATCAATCATAACAGATGTTTTATGTACGTTACGATTTATTAATGAATATGATAGTATATGAAAATTTAGTATGTTATGATGAATGATTACCGACATATGAAATATACTATATATGTGTAATTGCATTAAATGTTCATGTTGCCACACAACTGTATTTAGTTTATTTCCCCTTACTGAGAAGTGTCTCACCCCCGAACTAAATATATTTTTCAAGAGACCCTGAGTGACTGGCGGGTCGTGGCCGCCATTGAGTCAGTAATATTACCCATTATGAGGGTAAGATTTTGTACTAGGGTCAGAATTATTTTGTGTCTGATCCTAGAGTTATTTTGATGTTTATGAGGATGTATATAAATACATCTTTATGATGTTGTAGTAAACTCTGGTATTATGCTTTATGGATGGATGATTGAGATTTTACACTTGTTACTGCTTAGGTTTCCGCTATGATTGACAGGCATCCCCGTTACCTACGGGTTCGGGTCGACTTTTCCATTTAATATATTACATTTTATGTTAAAGAAATTGAGGTCGTTACATTTTGTAACGCCCCAACATGGGTTTGCCAAGAAGTACTGCCTCTCTCCTCCTCCACCAGGACCAGACAACAGGGGGGCGAGCCTTATCGAACTAATGACTGGCCCCACAGATCAACACGTGTCCTTTTCAGCGTGTTTTGTCCTCACTCACACACTTCCTGGGAAAACTTCCCACGAGGTCACCCATCCCAATATTGCTCCAAAGTAAGCACGCTTAACCGTGGAGTTCTTATGGGAAAACTCCCAAAAAGAAAGGTGCACCTTGTTAATATGGGTAGTAACATCTAATCCTTTTAAGTCTTTCATCCATGGGGTATCACATTCTCCCCCACTTATAGAATGCAATGTCCTCATTGCGAACCCACATTTCCAAACCCAGGCAATGTGAATCTCATCACACTTCCGGCTGGGTGTTGGCTCTAATACCATTTGTAACACCCCAACCTGGGTCTGCTAGGGAGCACTGCCTCTCTCCTCCTCCATCTGGACCAGATAACAGGGGGCGGGCCTTATCGGACTAATGACTGGCCTCACAGATCAACACGTGTCCTTTTCAGTGTGTTTTGTCCTCACTCACACACTTCTTGAGAAAACTTCCCAGGAGGTCACCCATCCTAATATTGCTCCAAGGCAAGCAAGCTTAACCGTGGAGTTCTTATGGGAAAGCTCTCGAAAATAAAGGTGTACTGTAACACCCCGACCCCGAGGGGCTTGGGGTATTAACTTTTTACTACTAATTTACAGCGGAAGCAAAATAAACTCAATTTTTTATTAAACCAGAGCGCTAATCATCCATATTACAATCATTTATTTCAAAAGAAGAAAAATTACACAAACATAAATATCAAAAACCATACTAATATTTCTAATCAATCTTTATTTTTCTAATCTCCACCCGCATGCTTGCTAAGCTTGATTTCCGACATGTCCTTCAGAGTTATCTGAAATAAAATATGATTGGGGTGAGACGACGCTCAGTCAGTAAATAAGATTATTATTAGTGTGTGGCCAAAATGAGCTTTTAAAGAATTTCGTAAAACAATATTTAATACTATAACTTCAATACTGCTTTTAGAATAAATATAAATTTAAAAATTTCTGCATAAAACTTTTGTCATCAATTTCAACAGTAAATTTTTATAATCATATACTATAACTGCTAAATTAAACTTTTAACTTTAAAACTGTAAAAATATTTAATGATAAACATACATATACTTTTCCTTATACGTTTTTCTTAGATCGTCATTTAAGCACAAGAATGATCCTTTTCACGTAAACTTACACTTTTCCTTCAAATCATCAGTAACTTTGTACACGTAATTAAATATGTATAAAAAAAAAAATCACCCTTAGGCCTTTTTGCCGTAAGTCATGTTTACCCCCATAACTGGGTTGTGCAGTCCGAAGACTGGACTTAGCAAGCTGGCCGACCAAACTAAATCAACGTACGTAAACTTTAAGTGAGATTTTCGTTATTAAGTCCTGGTTCGGAACTAGGTGTGCACTCAGGAGAAATCCACTAACATAGATAACCACTCTGTAAAGAGTGTGGGTGCACTCTGATCCGTATAAACTTTAAGCTGCGGTACCGAGCATCTGTAACTTTGAACTTTCATTGTCATAAGGGGTTTTAAAATCATCTTATTATAATTTATGCAAATTTAAAATAATATCGTAAAAATCTCATCTTTACTCATATTTTCAAAAAAGAAAATGCAACGTAGAAATAAACTCATGCCACACAATTTTTGTGTTAAAAATATATATAATTTTATTTTTGAATAGAAAGAAATGCTGAAAATTTACCCGAGGGGATTAGAACATTTTTTAACCCAAAAATAGATGCAAGTATATTAAAGATAGAACTGGTATAATTAAATATGCGTAAAAATAAACTCATGAAAATTTTGTGGAACTAATTAACATAATTGAAATTTACTTATAAAATAAACTCGGGTATAAATTTTAAATAAAAAAAAAACTAACATAATCAAAATTTACTTACCTTCTTCTTTTACCGTGTGCTACGAACACAAAAACTATCTTTAAGCAATGAGATCGGAAAGAGTGGGTGAGTGAGAACTTACTTAAAATTCTCTCTCCACCACAAATTCTTTCACTCACTAATCCTTCTCTTCCTTGGAAAATTGTTGTGAAAAATGAAGGTTGAGAGCTCCCTATTTATAGGAAAAATTTGGGGAAGAAATGAAATTTATAAAAGTGTGGGGAGATGGGTGAAATTATAATTTTTAAAAATTAAAGAATGGGTAAGGGATGGGCAAGGTATGGGTTGAGTATGGGATGGGGATGGAGGCCATGTGGGAGTGCTTGCCACCATTCCCGTTAAATAAAATTTTAATTAATCACTTACCTAATTAATTAATCAATTAGTTAATTAATTATTTTATTATTTTTCTTAATCATTATTATCATTATTATTAATTTTTGAACCATTTTTAGTATTTATTTATTTTATTATTTATTTTTGAATAAGAATTAAATTTGAATTTTGAAAACTCATGTGGGCCCCACATGGTCTTGTGGGCCCCACACCACTTCGAGACCCAAACGGATCCTACGTAACTCCAATAATCCTCATACGATTTTATGAGCCCTACACAGCTTCGAGACTCGTGTAAACCTCCACACGGCTTCGGGATTCATATGGGCCCCGCAGAGGATACTTATATTATTATCATTTTATCATATATTTCTACAAATTATATCAGTCAAATCATTATTTTATGTACTTATTTATGTATATAAACAGTGTCTACCCTATTTTATCCTATGAAATTTCATTTTGACCAGGCCGACCTCTAGGGAGCGATTGAGCCGCAATGGTCTCTAAGTACTCGCTTAGAGAAGGTCTTTCTTAGGCATCAAACATGGAATCAAGGATCCTAACAGAGAAACATTTCTTTTTTAATACTAACTATTATTCTTTTTTTTTTCTTGGGTTATTACATCTTCCCCTCCTTATAAAAATTTCGTCCTCGAAATTTGCAAAGATTTAAATGAGTACCTTGTATAATGTTGTGCTTTTACCCAATCCTGCTATCGTCAAAAAGATGTGGGTATTTCTGGCATATTTCTGCTTCTAGTTCCCATGATGCTTCCTCAATGTTGTGGTTGTGCCAGAGCACTTTTACTAGTGAAATCTTCTTTGTACGCAACTCCTGATCTTTCTTGTCTAAAATCTGGATTGGTACTTCTTCATATGATAGAGTGTCACTAATTTCTAACAACTCATAACTTATCACATGAGAAGGGTTTGGGACGTACGTCTTTAACATTGAGACATGGAATACATCATGTATTCTCGATAGTGCAGGAGGTAAGGCAATTTTGTAAGCGACTGGACCAATCTTCTCCAATACCTCGAATGGTCCAATATACCTGGGGCTTAGTTTGCCCTTCTTCCCAAACCTCATGATTCTTTTCATTGGAGCTACTTTTAAAAATATTTTATCCCCCACTTCAAACTCCAACTCACGTCGACGGGTATTCGCATAGCTCCTTTGCCGACTTTGAGCGGTTTTTATTTTGTCCCGGATGAGCTTAATTTTCTCAGAGGTTCTTTGTATAATCTCAGGACCTAAAATTCGTCATTCGTCAACCTCATCCCAATATAATGGGGATCGACACTTTCGGCCATATAATGCTTCATACGGTGCCATCTCTATGCTGGACTGATAACTGTTGTTATAGGCGAACTCAACTAACGGTAGATACTGAATCCAACTTCCTTTGAAATCCAGTACACAAGCTCTCAACATGTCCTCCATTATCTGAATGGTTCTCTCTGACTGTCCATCAGTTTGAGGATGAAATGCTGTGCTGAAGGTAAGTCGTGATCCCAAGGCTCTTTGCAAACTCTTCCAAAATTGTGATGTGAATCGTGGATCTCGATCTGATACGATAGAAACGGGCACGCCATGTAGTCTAACTATCTCTTGAACATATAATTCTGCAAGCTTAGTTATAGAGTAGTTAACTTTGATTGGAATAAAGTGAGCGGTCTTTGTTAGACGATCAACAACCACCCAGATGGCGTTCTGTCCATGGAGTGCTGGAGGTAGCCCAGTTACAAAATCCATGGAGATGTGCTCCCATTTCCATTCAGGAATGTGGAGTGGTTGCAGTGGTCCTGCTGGTCTCTGGTGCTCAGCCTTTACTTGCTGACAAGTAAGACACTGTTCCACAAATTGTGCAATCTCCCTCTTCATGTTATTCCACCAAAAAGACTCTCTCAAGTCCCTATACATCTTCGTGCTTCCCGGATGCATTGTATAAAGAGATCGATGAGCTTCTTCCAAGATTGTTCTTTTGATATCTTTGTCATTGGGCACACACAATCTAGTTTGGAATCTCAAAACTCCATCGTCAGAGATGTTAAAGTCTCCCTTCAGTCCACTCTGTACCTTACCCATAATCTTCACTAGCTCTGCATCTTCCATCTGTGCAGCCTTAATCTTTTCTAGTAAGGTCTATTGGATTACCAGATTAGCAATAAGAGCTTGATGATTTCCTACCACTATTTCCACACCAAATCTTTCCAGGTCCATCATAATTGATGTTGGGTCACCATTGCCGAGACTGACGCATTCATTGACTTTCGACTTAATGCATCTGCTACCACGTTGGCTTTTCTCGGGTGATAGTTGATGGCGCAATCATAATCTTTGATTAATTCTAACCATCTTCTCTGTCTCATGTTTAATTCCTTTTGTGTAAAAAAGTATTTAAGACTTTTATGGTATGTGAAAATCTCACACCTTTCACAGTAGAGATAGTGTCTCCAGATCTTTAATGCGAATACCACAGCTGCTAGCTCTAAATCGTGTGTGGGATAATTCTTCTCATAGTCCTTGAGTTGTCGAGAAACATATGCAATGACCTTCCCCTGTTGCATTAATACACACCCGAGCCCTTTCCGAGATGCATCACTGTAGATCACAAAACCATCTTCTCCGGATGGAATTGTTAGCACTGGGGCAGTGATGAGTCGTTGCTTTAATTATTGAAAGCTTTGCTCACATTCATTAGTCCATTCATACTTCACATTCTTTCTTGTCAATCTCGTCAGAGGACCAGATATTTTAGAAAACCCTTCCACAAATCGACGATAATATCCTGCCAGACCTAAGAAACTCCTGATCTCATGAACATTCTTCGGTCTCGCCCAATCCACTACTGCCTCTATTTTACTTGGGTCCACAGAAATACCATCCTTAGATATCACGTGCCCTAAGAATGCAACTCTTTCTAGCCAGAACTCACATTTCGTAAGTTTGGCATAGAGTTTCTTTTCTCTTAACATTTTGAGTACTAGCCTCAAATGGTTCTCATGTTCCTGGGGGCTTTTTGAATAAATCAAAATGTCATCAATGAAGACCACCACAAATTGATCTAGATATTTATGAAAAACCCTATTCATAAGGTCCGTAAAGGCAGCAAAAGCATTGGTCAGTCCAAATGGCATGACTAACAATTCATAGTGACCATATCTCGTTCGGAATGCGGTCTTTGGAACATCTTCTGATTTGATTTTCACTTGATGGTACCCTGATCGGAGGTCAATTTTAGAGAAGACTTGTGTTCCTTGGAGTTGATCAAACAAGTCATCTATGTGAGGTATTGGGTACTTGTTCTTAATGGTCACTTTATTTATTTCTCGATAATCAATACACATTCTCATCGATCCATCTTTCTTTTTAACAAACAGTACTGGTGCTCCCCATGGTGACACGCTGGGTCTGATGAATCCTTTGTCTAGCAACTCTTGTAATTGTTCCTTTAGTTCTTTCAATTCTACTGGTGCCATTCTGTATGGAGTTTTAGATATTGGTACCTGGTAGTAGGTCGATAACAAACTCGATTTTGCGGTCAGGAGGTAGCCTAGGTAAATCCTCAGGGAATACATCCGAGAATTCCCTTACTATTGGGATATCCTCGAGCTTCAATTCTTCCTTTGATGCCTCCACCACGCATGCTAGGTACCCTTGACATCCATTCAAGAGTAATCTCTTTTCCTGGATTACCGACAATATTTGTGGTGAAAGGTATACATGAGTTCCATTAAACTTGTATTCTTGTTCTCCAAGAGGTCTAAATACCACCTCCTTATTATAGCAATTTATACTAGCATAACTAGAAGTTAGCCAGTCCATCCCAAGAATTACGTCAAACCCGTGCATATTAAATACTACCAAGTTAACCGGTAGTATTCTTTCCTCAATACAAATTGGGTAGGCTTTAAGTATTTTTCTACATACTACCGACGTTCCCATTAGTGTACCCCCAGATAACTCAGTCTCTAATGGTTGAGTCTCTACCCCGTATATTTTAACATAAGTTGTACATATAAAGGAGTGTGTGGCTCCAGAATCAAATAATACTACTGCTTTCTTGGAGAATATGGGAATAATACCTGTCACCACATCACTAGTATTTTCGGCATCTCTTGGAGTGAGGGCATAGACACATGCCTAAGTGGTGTTCTGTTGATTGTTGCTTCGAGGTGCCTGGTTGCCTCCTCTTTGTTGATTTTGTGGGCATTCTCGTTGTATGTGACCAGGTTCACGACACCGATAACATACCCCTAGTCCAGCTCGACACTCTCCCCCATGTAATTTGTTGCATTTTGGACAAGGGGTGCTTTGTGCATTTTTTGGGTTTCTCGCTGTTTGCCCTCGCCCCACATTGCTGCTGCTACTGTTGCTGTTGTTGTTGTTGTTGCTCCTTTTCCAAGGTCCTTGATTTCTACTAGGGTGAGACCCTTGTGACATGGGTCTCTTTCTTTGCTCGGATATCTTCGCACTCCTCTGTAGACTTTCTTCTGCCTTCGTTGCTTTGTTCACCAATTGGGAGAAGTCTTCGAGCTCAAATACTGTTACCATCTCATAAATCCTTGAGTTCAATCCTTCTTCAAATTTTCAAGCTTTCTTTGATTCATCCGGAACCAAATAAGATGCAAAACGAGATAATTCAATGAACTTTGCTGCATATTGTTGTACATTCATATTTCCTTGTTTCAACTCCAAAAATTCCCTGGCCTTGGCATCTCTGGTGGTTTTAGGGAAAAATCATTCAAAGAAGACTTCCTTAAAACGCTCCCATGTAAGGACGGTTGGATTTGGTCCTTCCTCCAAGAGTAACTTTTTTGAGTTCCACCAACGTTTGGCTTCACCAATCATTTTATAGGCTGCATGTAGCACCTTCTGTTCGTCTGTACAATGAAGGACTCGTAGTATTTCTTCCATTGCTTGCATCCAATCTTCTGCAGCAATTGGATCGGCTTTTCCCTCAAAATTCGGAGGGTGCATTCGATTGAACTGTTCAACCGTACAACCTTCATGGGTTGGTGGATCATTCCGATCCTTGGAGTTCCGCAGAAGTTCCTTCCTGACTTGTGCCACGTTACGCAACACTGTAGTAGCATTGATGTCTTCTCCATTTCGAGTACTCGTATTATTCTCGTTTCCTTCAACACTTACGTTGTTGTTCCTTGGGTCCATTCTGAGGGAAAGGAATAGAGTTATTTTAAAATCATAACCTCATTTTTAAAATTTTATCAAATTTATTGGCAAAATAAAAACATCCTAATTTACCCGTTCTTACCCACATCATGGTTATGCCTATGCTCTGGTAAAATTATTTCTTAAAGTCTACAGAACCTATAACCTATTGCTCTGATACCAAATGTAACACCCCGACCCCGAGGGGCTTGGGGTATTAACTTTTTACTACTAATTTACAGCGGAAGCAAAATAAACTCAATTTTTTATTAAACCAGAGCGCTAATCATCCATATTACAATCATTTATTTCAAAAGAAGAAAAATTATACAAACATAAATATCAAAAACCATACTAATATTTCTAATCAATCTTTATTTTTCTAATCCCCACCCGCATGCTTGCTAAGCTTGATTTCCGACATGTCCTTCAGAGTTATCTGAAATAAAATATGATTGGGGTGAGACGACGCTCAGTAAGTAAATAAGATTATTATTAGTGTGTGACCAAAATGAGCTTTTAAAGAATTTCGTAAAACAATATTTAATACTATAACTTCAATACTGCTTTAAGAATAAATATAAATTCAAAAATTTCTGCATAAAACTTTTGTCATCAATTTCAACAGTAAATTTTTATAATCATATACTATAACTGCTAAATTAAACTTTTAACTTTAAAACTGTAAAAATATTTAATGATAAACATACATATACTTTTCCTTATACGTTTTCCTTAGATCGTCATTTAAGCACCAGAATGATCCTTTTCACGTAAACTTACATTTTTCCTTCAAATCATCAGTAACTTTGTACACGTAATTAAATATGTATAAAAAAAAAAAATCACCCTTAGGCCTTTTTGCCGTAAGTCATGTTTACCCCCATGACTGGGTTGTGCGGTCCGAAGACTAGACTTAGCTGGCTGGCCGACCAAACTAAATCAACGTACGTAAACTTTAAGTGAGATTTTCCTTATTAAGTCCTGGTCCGGAACCAGGTGTGTACTCAGGAAAAATCCACTAACATAGATAACCACTCTGTAAACAGTGTGGGTGCACTCTGATTCGTATAAACTTTAAGCTGCGATACCGAGCATCTGTAACTTTGAAATTTCGTTGCCATAAGAGGTTTTAAAATCATCTTATTATAATTTATGCAAATTTAAAATAATATCGTAAAAATCTCATCTTTACTCATATTTTTTAAAAAAAATGCAACGTAGAAATAAACTCATGCCACACAATTTTTGTGTTAAAAATATATATAATTTTATTTTTGAATAGAAAGAAATGCTGAAAATTTATCCGAAGGGATTAGAATATTTCTTAACCCAAAAATAGATGCAAGTATATTGAAGATAGAACTGGTATAATTAAATATACGTAAAAATAAACTCATGAAAATTTTGTGGAACTAATTAACATAATTGAAATTTACTTATAAAATAAACTCGGGTATAAATTTTAAATAAAAAAAAACTAACATAATCAAAATTTACTTACCTTCTTCTTTTACCGTGTGCTACGAACACAAAAACTATCTTTAAGCAATGAGATCGGAAAGAGTGGGTGAGTGAGAACTTACTTAAAATTCTCTCTCCACCACAAATTCTTTCACTCACTAATCCTTCTCTTCCTTGGAAAATTGTTGTGAAAAATGAAGGTTGAGAGCTCCCTATTTATAGGAAAATTTTGGGGAAGAAATGAAATTTATAAAAGTGTGGGGAGATGGGTGAAATTATAATTTTTAAAAATTAAAGAATGGGCAAGGGATGGGCAAGGTATGGGTTGAGTATGGGATGGGGATGGAGGCCATGTGGGAGTGCTTGCCACCATTCCCGTTAAATAAAATTTTAATTAATCACTTACCTAATTAATTAATCAATTAGTTAATTAATTATTTTATTATTTTTCTTAATCATTATTATCATTATTATTAATTTTTGAACCATTTTTAGTATTTATTTATTTTATTATTTGTTTTTGAATAAGAATTAAATTTGAATTTTGAAAACTCATGTGGGCCCCACATGGTCTTGTGGGCCCCACACCACTTCGAGACCCAAACGGATCCTACGTAACTCCAATAATCCTCATACGATTTTATGAGCCCTACACAGCTTCGAGACTCGTGTAAACCTCCACACGGCTTCGGGATTCATGTGAGCCCCACACAGTCTTGTGAGCCCCGCAAAGGATACCTATATTATTATTATTTTATCATATATTTCTACAAATTATATCAGTCAAAATATTATTTTATGTACTTATTTACGTATATAAACAGTGTCTACCCTGTTTTATCCTATGAAATTCCATTTTGACCAGGCCGACCTCCAGGGAGTGACTAAGCCGCAATGGTCTCTGAGCACTCGCTTAGACAAGGTCTTTCTTAGGCATCAAACATGGAATCAAGGATCCTAATAGAGAAACACTTTCTTTTTTAATACTAACTATTATTTATTTTTTTTTCTTGGGTTATTACATGCACCTTATTGATATGGGTAGTAACATCTAATCCTTTTAAGTCTTTCATCCATGGGGTATCACATATAACCCTGATCCGGACTTAGGGGTCCCACAACCCTACAAAATGGCACAGTCGACTATCACGCCACACGCTCCAAGAGTCCGTGTGGTTGCACTAACACCACTAGCAACAGTACCGTGCTCAATATCACAACCATCCAACAGGGTTTACTACCACATACCCGCAATCATTATGCAGTATTAACATTTCATCAATCATAATCCTGTATATCATAATTCAGTTCAATATAAATATTCTCATCATTTTCTGTGCATATTTCATCATCTCGTAATAATATATATCGTATTTCACATATTTTCACATTTTCCCAAAATACTCATATCAATAATTTGTACAAACTCATTTGTCATGCACAAAATTTCCACTCACAAATAAATACCACATTTTATTATTTTCTAATATCTGTAATTCTCAAAATCTCATTTTTCAGGCAAAACATTTCCGCTCACATATAAATACCATATTTCATTATTTCTTACTAATCACATCAATAATTCTCATTTCAATATTTTTTCAGAAATTACACATCGTTATATTTTACACTCCCAAAATATCACACTTTAAAATTACTCAAAATCCACACAATTTATCTGATATTATATAGTAATAATTTCTAGACAAAATACCATAAGCACATTTTCACATATTAATTTAAATAGTAATTCTAAAAATACTGCTATAATTTATTCCCCTTACCTGGCTTACTGAGAGTCTCGTTAACACCCAGATCCTACGCCATTGGCGCCTGAAATTTAACTTCTGCAATTTGCATTTTTTCCAGATTAATTAATCTATTTCTCCAAAATAATACCCATCTAACCTTCCCTAGGCTCGATATAACTCAAATTAATATTTAAACTAACATTTAACAGCCCTACTTAATTTTATAAATTTTGCCCGCGGGTCCCAAAATGACACCCGCCGCGCTCATTCAGGTCCTAAATTTCAGAAATCCTATTTCAACTCTAGGTGCTCAATATTTTAGTATTTCTAAATTAATCCTAATTAATTAAAAATAAGCCCCTTAATAACTCCCGTACCCCAAATTTAGGGTTTTACCCACGAGAATTTCGTCCCGCTAGACTTATAGAGAATCATCCCTAGATTCTCGTGGTGGTGTCCGTTCGTCGATTGGGCTTATAATTTGCAAGAAATTAAAGAAAAAGGGAAAATTGACTTACCCCAAGAGATACGTTTACGCCGCTCCTACCACCAATCCGCTCGAGTAGAAATGACGGCAGTGGTGAATGGAGTCCAGCGGTATCTTCTGATTCTCGATCGGGCAAGAATCCGCCACGTAACTAAGGAGAGAGGGAGAGAGAGAGTTCAGTGGGGGGGGGGGGTGTGTTGCGCAGAGAAGACCTCTGCAATCTTCAACAAATCCTGAAGCTTCTTAAAGAAGCTTCAGGTGATCATATATAATAATAATAATAATAATAATAATAATAATAATAATAATAATAATAATAATAATAATAATAATATATTTAATTAATATTAATAATAATATATTTTATTAATAAAAATAAAATAAATTTTAATTTTTTTTCTTTTTTTTAAATTCGATTAATTAATTAATTAATTATTTTTTTATTTTTTTTATTTTTTTGGGAATCACTCCACTAATCTTCTATATCCTTTTTTGGGGTTATTATAAGTATCTTATGTGTGTACTTAGTATGTGAACAGATCTTTATATCAAACACACATAAAAGGAAAGGAAATTGAGGTCATACAAGACTTAAAGCTCACATCATATGGCAGATTCCATAAAGAGTTTAAGAGCAAAAGAAGAATAAGAAGAAGACACATATTTCTATTGTAAATGCATTTTCGGTTTTGGTCTATAATGATTGCATGTCATGCATGATATGGATTGGAAAGCTCAAAATAACCATAGTCTGACCGTAGGGATTCAAACCTAACCTTAGGGACCCAACCTAAACTCAAAACCTTTTTCTTAAAAGCTGAAACTCATGCAAAGGTTTATAAAAAAAACCTAAGGTCAAAAATAGGGTTCGCAAAGATGGTCGACCGACGGTCGACCGAACCCTTCCAGTATAAATTAGCTCAGTCGACCGAACAGATCGTAGGCTAGAAAGTCAAAAGTTTGACTAAGTCTCGATTGGCCAACTGATTTGCGTTACAAATGCTTTATTTGATCAAACAGGTGAAAATCAAATATTTGACTTGTCTCGATCGACCGACCCATTTTTGAACTAATCGTTCACGGTCGATCGAACCTTGAAAGTGCCTTTTTCTATCAGCCCTAGCTAACCAAACCTTTAGGTTAAAATTACTTCGGTCGACCGAAATCCAAAGTTCGGCAAACTAAACCTTTCTTCCAGCGACCGAAAGCACGAAGGCTCGGGAAATCATCTAGCTCAACCAACCGAACCCTTCCCTCAGCTGACCGAACTAGTTTTAAGCTTCAAATTCTTTGTGAGTGTTCGGGCGACCGACCTCAATCTTGGTTGACCGAACCTCTCGGTCTGGCTAAGTTTTACTGCGTTAAATAGGGGTTAATTTTAATTAAACTTAATCAAACTTTTTCTAAAATTCCCCTTGTGTCCCAAACAGTCATAGTTTGCAAGAGGTCTATAAATAGCCCCTTATAAATCATTTTTATGAATGAGCTTAGATTAGAAAATCCTCCCAAATATTTTTTAGCCTTAAATTTTTTATACTCCCTTATACACATTCCATTCAATTTTTATTAAGAGAGCATTCACTTTGGGCATTGCTTTTTTCATATAAAAAACATCAACTCTCTCATATATTTCATTTCAAAATTCTTTGAGAGTTGATTTTAAGTTTTCTCCCCATTAGTTTTATTGATAAATTTACTTGGAGAAAACTTGTCTTAGCTTGAGATTCTTGCACATCTATTGCAAGATTCCAAAAGCTCACTTGTCTTTATTGCAAAAATATTTTTGAGCTTAAAACCCTAACTCTCTAGCACTTTATTTTTTCAACAATATATCTGAGAGATATTATTTCGGGGGTTTTTGAGATCTTTGAGATATTTTTATTTGGGAGATATTTCCTAAGTTCTCCTATTATTATTTGAGATATTCTTTTTGGGAGAAAAATTATATTAGGATTGAATCTTTGAAGTGCTTATCATATACATTATTTTCAAAGATAACAAAATCATTTTGAGAAATCCCCATACTCACATTGAGCTTCATTTCATATCATACGTGAGGGCATTGTGCTTATTGTTGTACACATCTACTTTTTAGAAGCACCTTGGTTGTACAAAAAATATTTTATTTGAATATCGTTGTATTCCCAATGTGTGGTCGAAAGAGGGAGACTAGCCATGTGAATAGTCCCAAATTGCTTTGATTCGGTTAGGAGAGCAATGGACTGGTTTAGACCTGGTTAGGAAAACTAGGTGCACCATCCTGTAAGGTGTTGTAATCAGCATCGCTCCACCCGTTAAGCGAGCATTAGTGGAATCTTCTTGTTAGCTTGAGGCAAGGACGTAGGCAGTATTGACCGAACCCCGATATCATATCTGGTGTCAGCTTTATTTATTTGCAATTTATTTTCCACACCTATATGATATTTTTCATTACTCTGATTATACTGTTTATATGGATTGAATGATTGGTAATCTTGAGATTGATTTATTTGTTCAAATATTTGCTCGATAGTTTATATATTGAATTGGTGTATGTTCTAGACAGACCCTAAGTTGTGGTATATTGTTGTTGGATTAGTTACACCTAGAGAGAAATTTTTTAATGCCCAATTCACCCCCCCCCCCTCTTGAGAATACACCAATCCCAGTAAATGGTGATTGAAATCAACCATTTAATGAGAAAGTTGAAAAATCTCTAGATTTTCAATTAGAGTTTAATGATTATTAATGTCAACCATTTAATGAAAGAGTTGAAAAATCTCATAATGGGTAATCAGGGTTTAGTCATGATTGAAGTCAATCATATAGAGGGTTGAAAAATCTCCTAATTGGAAATTTGGGTTTAATAATGGTTGAAATCAACCGTTTGACGAAGGAGTTGAAAAATCTCCTAATTGACAATCAAGGTTTAGTGGTGGTTGTATTCAACCATTTAATGAGTTGAAAAATCTCTTGATTGACAATTAAGGTTTAATGATGAGCATTGGATCTCTTTGATTGGCAATCAATCATTACGAAGAGGATATTAGAGTTTCAAAAATGGAAGTTTGTTTTTGGAAAAAAAAAAAAAAATACTTAACAAAACATAGAATATTTTTGAAAACATTGTTAAATTGGTCATTGGCCAAAATGAGTAACAAAGGGGAGTTTTTTAAGAAGGTGTTTAGAAAAAAAGAAATTTCAAAATTTTCCTTAATGTCTCACTCGTGTAGTGCAAGCATAGGTTACCATTCATCCATATAGGCCAGGGAGGGCGCTTGTCCCTACCTAGGGATGAGAAGGAGAAAGTCATCATACGGTAAATTTTCCCCTTTTGTCCCATCATAAGTCGAGTTGCAAATTCAAAGAGCACAAACGTAGATGTAACAACCTGAAGAATAATGATATTTTTAAATAATAAAGAAGAAGGGAAATGGAAATAGAAACAGAACGTGGCAGCAGGCGTGTTCTTCGATGACATTGCACTTTGGATGGAATGACTTGGAAGTAACACAAAGGGCCTCGTCGACGAACAAAGGGAGTTCGTTGACGAGCGCATAAAGGGACCTCATCGACGAAGCCATGCCTCGTCGACGAGAAGATGCCGAGAAGAGTTTTTGGGACAGCCTGAAATTCGTCGACGAGGGTGGAAGTTTGTCGAAAAAATTATTAAAGGACTTGTCGATGAGGTGATGTGTCTCGTCGATGAATCCGGCTCTATAAATAGTGAAAACCTAGATTTTTTATGAAAAACTGGCGCAAGAAATCTCCTTTTTCTCTCTCTACGCCCCTCACCCCTTCTCTTTTCGATTCCAGGTCTGTTTTACGCTAAATCGACGATTTGAAGCCACCATGACGCTCCTGGTGAAGTTCTCTACAAGTCTGCTAAAGCTGATCATTGGTGGAGTTGGTTTGGATTTCGTCCCAATCTTAGAGTAAAGCATTTTATTCACTATTTGTCTTTCCCTCAGTGATAAGAAATACAATGCACGAAGAAATACTGATGTTTTGTTCTAGGGGATGTGGTTTTCAAGGTGTTGAGTGGAGAACCCAGCGGGCATAGCGCTAGAGTGCAGTAGGGACTTTTTAGATTTAGGGTAAAGGAAATATGTTATGCTAGGAAATTTATTATCGTTATCTGAAATTTTATATATATATATATATACATATATACATATATATATATATATATATATGCATGTATACTAGATGTTATACGGAATATGAATTTTTAAAGTATGTGTGGCCTGAGTAGATGATATTGATATGGAATTTTATGCAATTTTTTAGTATTTCAAGTTATACAGTATAGTTAGTTATTTGCATATTTTATACAGATAGAATATGTGTACATATACAGTGTTATTCAGATGATTACACAAACAGATGTATATAACAGTATACAGATATTTATTCAAAACAATATATACAGTGTGTATAGAAAGCTATGTTTTCCTAAATGCCATAACACTATACAGATAGATTATACAGATAGAAGATACAGACAGATTATACAGTTATAGTATCAAGATGCTACCGACATCATAGTATTTACAGTACATAAATGTAGTGTTATGGTTATTTTGGAAACATAATGAAAACAATATAAAGAGTATAGTATGTGTATATATATATAGTATCAAATCCATGTGGAAAGGTTACATATAGATATAGTACAAATATAGAATATAGAGCACGGTACCGATGCTAATACAGATAGAGTGCAACCATATATCTCAGATAGTTTGCGGGTACCATCAACTGTGCTCGGAGAGTATGCAGCTCCCCAGTTCACTGGGTTGAGAGGGCCAGTTTGACGAGGTAGTAGCCAGTCCTACGCCTAGGAGAGTATGCAGTTTGGCTGGGCTGAGATAGTGTAGAGTATAGTGACTTTCCTGGAAGGCCGACCAGGTTAAGTCCCGCCTACAGGCCGCACAACCCTGTCATGAGGAGTTAAATCATGACACACAGAGTTCCAGGGAAAGAACACAGTTATGTATATGTATACAGTTTTACAGCATTTGTTAAATATAGTATAATATTAGCAGTATGAAAGATAGAAAGTTCAGATGATACAAATGTTTTAAATTACTATAAATGTGTTTTACTGATTTGCCGGATCTAATAGTTTTAAATACGGTTATTATAGTTTTACAACTCGATCACCACACACTAGTAATAATATATTTCCAGTTACTGAGCGTCGACTCACCCCATTACTTTACCATTTTTCAGGGGAGCCAGCTAGGCGAGCAAATCAGGCTTGCGGATAAAGAGTCTTCTTGATTACCCTAGTTGTAGGGTGAGTTTGTGACAAAGTTTTTGTATTTTTGGGGTAGTTGACACTGTAGTGAGAGAGAGATGTGTTATGGAGCTATGGTTTGAAAATATTGAATTCTGGTATTGTGTGTATATATATATATATGTGTGTGTGTGTGTGTGTGTGTGTGTGTATGTGGTTATATGATGTATGTTTTCCACTGCATAGGGGTGCCCATTACATATAGACATCAGAGTAATTTATTATATAGAAAAAATGATATAAATTTTGAGGACGTTACAATTTGGTATCAGAGCCTAAGTTGCTAGGTTCTATAGACTTTAGAGTGCGGCAGGAAACAATACCACAATATAGGAAAAGAATTTGAGGTTTCATTCTGTGATATGGATACAGGATTTTCGTGGTGGTTTTTGTGTTTTTTCTAGGGTGATGACTTTAGGAAAGCCATAGTAAACTATCGACGAGTTATGTATTTAGGTTATGGGATGTGATTTGGGGTTAGGATCAGGAGGGATGATTAATAGAGAATTTGAAGTTTTAGTTGAATAAGTTGGATCTGTATGAGAAATAGGGTTCTGAAACAGTGTTCTCTATATCTGCAGGATGGACCCAAGAGGCAGTAGTGCCCACGTTAGTGGGGATGATGGTGTCGGGCCTTCAAATGTAGGAGGTGCGGATTCAGATACTGTGCTACATAGTGTGGCTCAGCAAGTTATGGCTAAGATAGCACAGAACTCTAGAAAGCAGGGAGGTCCATCTCCAGTTCAGGGATGCACCATAGAGAAATTCATGAAGATGAGTCCGCCAGCTTTTTCTGAAGCGACTGACCCTACAGTTGCTGAGAATTGGGTGCAGGAGGTAGAGAAGATCCTGATAGTACTTCACTATACTGACGAGTAGAGAGTTTTGTACGCTACGTATAGGCCAGCAGGGAAGGCTGAGAGATGGTGGACGACCACTAGAATGTTGGAGAAGCAAAGAGTGATACTAGTGTTGATGACGTGGGCTCGATTCAGGGAGGTGTTCTTTGATAGGTACTATTATACCTCAGTTAGAGAGGCTCAGGTACAGGAGTTCCTGAGTCTGTTCTAGGGGTCGATGACAGTCCAGTAGTACACGGCGAGATTTATCGAGCTTTTGCGTTTCTGCCCATATAATTTCCCTAATGAAGTGTAGAAGGCCAGAATGTTCGAGAGGAATCTGAGGCGAGATATTTACAGGCAGGTGGCAATACTGAGGATCCAGGATTTCTCAAAGTTGGTTGTCAGGGCTATTATAGCAGAGGAAAGTTCGTTGAGGGAGACGGAGGTACAGAGTCTGAAGAAGAGGACTGCGCCCTTGAGTTTTCAGGCAGGTCCCAGTCGAGGCCCTCGGAGAGGAGGTAGATTGGGCGGAGGCCAGAGACAGATGGAGGAGCACTGGGATTTCAAGGCAGACAACTTCCTGCCATTTGTCCTAGATGTGGATGAAGGCACCCTAGTGAGTTCCGGCTGGGGAAGAATGTCTGTTATTGTTGTGGGAGACCTGGCCATATGGCTCGATCGTGTCAGATGCCGTCAAATTATGCATCTAGTCCTAGGCCATTTTGAGGTGGTTATTAGGCACCCCATAGAGGCCAGGAGAGGAATACCGCGCCGGCAAGGGTATATGCGTTGACACCGAGAGACTCCAAGACAGCTGGAGACGTGGTTACAGGTATCCTTGCTGCTTTACCATATACAATTATTGTTTTGTTTGATACAGGTGCCACCCATTCCTTTATATCGGCAGGTTATGTGAAAATAGCTAGAATAGAGACACAACCATTAGATATAGAACTGTTTGTGGGTACGCCGATGGGGTATGTGGTGAGATGCAGGAAGATACTTCAGAATTTTCCAGTAAGTATTTAGGAGAGGGTATTATTAGCTGATCTAGTGGTTCTAGATATGTAGGGGTTTGATGTAATACTGAGTATGGACTGGCTGGCTACTCATCATGCCCGTATAAATTGCCATAAGAAAGAAGTTATTTTCATACCCTTGGGCGTGTACGTGCCTCACCACAGCTAGTGTCGGCTATTCAGGTGAGAAGACTACTACAGGGTGGTTTCCAGGGGTATGTCGTATACATAAAAGAATTTCCAAAAGAAGAATTGAGACAAGCTGACATACCAATAGTGAGGGAATTCCCAAATGTATTTCCAGAAGAATTGCCTGGTTTGCCGCCTGACCGTGAGATTGAGTTTACCATCGATCTGTTGCCGGGATCTACACCAATATCAAAAGTACCATACCGTATGGCCCCAGTAGAGTTAAAAGAATTAAAAGAACGGTTACAGGAATTTCTGGATAAAGGTTTCATCAAGCCTAGCGTGTTGCCTTGGGGTGCGCTAGTTTTGTTCGTGAAAAAGGAAGATGGAACCATGAGATTGTGCATCGATTATAGGGAGATAAACAAACTGACAGTCAAGAATAAATATTCTCTCCCTAGGATCGATGATTTATTTGATCAGCTTCAGGGGACCCAGGTTTACTCTAAAATTGATCGGCGATCGGGTTACCATCAGGTGAAAGTTAGAGTAGAAGATATTTCGAAGACCACATTTTGTACTAAATATGGGCATTACAAGTTTTTAGTAATGCCGTTTGGGTTGACTAACGCACCAGCAGTATTCATGGATTTGATGAATCGGATGTTCCATCAATACTTAGATCAATTTGTGGTTGTGTTCATCGATGATATACTGGTCTATTCGAGAAGTTTTGAGCATGAGCATCATTTGAGACTAGTGTTGTAGGTATTAAGGGAAACGAAATTATATGCAAAATTTAAGAAATGTGAGTTCTGGTTAAGCCAGGTTACTTTTCTCGGCCTTGTGATCTCAGAAACAGGAGTATCAGTTGATCCGAGTAAAATAGAGGCTGTGGTGAGTTGGGAAAGGCCGGGAAGTATTCAAGAAGTTAGGAGTTTTCTAGGATTAGCAGGCCACTATTGGAGTTTCATAAATGGATTCTCCAGTTTATCAGGTCCATTAACGCGACTCACGAGGAAAAATGTAAAATTTGAATGGACTGATGACTGTGAGCAGAGTTTTCAAGAGTTAAAGCGGCGGTTAGTTTCAGCTCCGGTATTAGCTATTCCATTAGGGGAGGATGGGTTCATAATATACAGTGATGCCTTTTTGAAGGGTCTTGGATACTTGTTGATGCAGCACGGTAGGGTTATTGCATATGCGTCTAGGCAGCTTAAAGAATATGAGAAGAATTATCCTGTCCATGATTTAAAGCTTGCTGCGGTGGTGTATGCTTTTAATATTTGGAGGCATTACTTATATGGTGGAAAGTGTGAGATTTTCATGGATCAAAAGATCCTGAAATATTTCTTTACCCAGAAAGGGCTGAATATGAGGCAAAGAAGGTGGCTAGAGCTTATTAAAAACTATGATTGCACGATTAGTTACCACCCAGGAAAAGCGAATGTAGTGGCAAATGCTCTAAGCAGGAAGTCAGGGGGACCCGTACTGGCAGTTATGGAGATTTAGCACTCAATTCTGATGGATTTGGAGAGGCTCAGCATAGAATTGGTGGAGAAGAGTCCTCGGGTAGTTATTGTCAGTCTAGTGGTTCAGCCTACGCTATACGAGAGAATTAAAGCAGCTCAGGATGATGATGCGAAGTTGGCAGAGGTGATGGCTAGAGTGCGGCATGGTCAGGGAGAGGAGTTCAGCATATCAGATGATGAAGCCCTACGATTTCATACTAGGCTATGTGTCCCCATAGATACTAAGATTAGGAGAACTATATTGGAGGAGGCTAATAGATCCCTATACACAGTTCATCCCAGCGGTACTAAAATGTACAGGGATCTGCAGGAGTACTTTTGGTGGAGTGGGATGAAGAGAGAAATATCCAAATGTGTACAGCAGTGCTTGACGTGTTAGTAGGTTAAAGCTGAGCACCAGAGGCCAGTAGGGCAGTTGTAGCCATTGTTTATTCCAGAGTGGAAATGGGACTACGTTTCTATAGATTTTGTTACGGGGTTACCACCAGTGCAACAGGGGTTAAAATGCGATTTGGGTGGTTGTTGATCGTTTGACGAAGACCACCCATTTCATTCCTATTAAAATCGATTATTCCATGGACAGGTTGGCAAAAATTTATGTTCAGGAGATAGTTCGCGTCTATGGTGTACCGATATCCATTGTCTCAGACTGAGATCCTCTGTTTACTTCACGATTTTGGAAAAGTTTTCAGGAGGCTATGGGTACACAGTTAGCTTTTAGCACTACTTTCCATCCCCAAACAGATGGTCAGATTGAGAGGAAGATTCAGACACTAGAGGAAATGCTTCGTGCTTGTGTGCTTGATTTTGGAGGCAGTTGGATTCAATTTATGTCGTTGATTGAGTTTGCTTACAATAACAGCTATCAGGCTAGCATTGGCATGGCACCCAACGAGGCATTGTATGGCAGGAGATGTCGTTCTCCTCTTTTCTGGGATGAAGTAGGTGAAAGGCGAGTTTTGGGTTCAAAGATAATACAACAGGCGTCCGACAAGGTCCGATTGATTAGAGAAAGAATCAATACAGCACAGAGTTGGCAAAAAAGCTACGCAAATACCCACCTCCGAGAGTTAGAGTTTGATGTGGGAGATCGAGTATTTTTGAAGATAGCTCCTCTGAAAGGAGTTATGAGGTTTGGAAAGAAGGGCAAGTTGAGCCCTAGGTATATTGACCCTTTTGAGATACTAGAGAGAATAGGGTCAGTTGCCTATAGGCTAGCTTTGCCGCCAGCTTTGGCTCGAATTTATGATGTGTTTCATGTTGCTATGTTAAGGAAATACGTCTCAGACCCATCCCACATCATTAGCTATGCAGAGATAGAACTTAAGGATTCATTGGCATATGAAGAAGTACCAGTACAAATTTTCGACAAAAAGATTCAAACTCTACGCACTAAATAAATACAGTTAGTTAAAGTTTTGTGAAGGAATCATGCCATAAAGAAAGCTTCTTGGGAACTTGAGGAGCAGATTAGATAAAAATACCCGCAGTTGTTCCAAGAGGTATAGAGGTAATCTGGTAAAGTATAATAGTTAGATAAGTTTCTTTTGCAGGTACATGTATGGATTTAGTTAGTAGATAGTTTTTAATTTTATATGTGTAATCTCCCAAAACATATAATGTAACCACAGTATTCCTACGCCATAAGTGAGGGTGGGTAATAAAATAAGTAGACTCTTTTCCTTTTTGGGATGATAAATGGAGATACAGATAGTAAATTTCGAGGACGAAATTTTATAAGGAGGGAAGAATGTAACGACTTGGAAGAATAATGATATTTTTAAATAATAAAGAGGAAGGGAAATGGAAATAGAAATAGAAGGTGGCAGCAGGCTTCATCGATGAACGCTTTGCGTTCGTCGACAACATTGCACTTTGAATGGAATGACTCGGAAGTAACACAAAGGGCCTCATCGATGAACACAGGGAGTTCTTCGACAAGGGCATCAAGGGACCTTGTCGACGAAGCCACGCCTCGTCAACGAGAAGATACCAAGAAGGGTTTTTGGGACAGCCTGAAATTCGTTGACGAGGGAGGAAGTTCGTCGACAAAATTATTAAAGGACTTGTCGACAAGGTGACGTGTCTCATCGACGAATCTGGCTCTATAAATAGTGAAAACCCAGATTTTTGATGAAAAACTAGCGCAAGAAATCTCTTTTTTCTCTCTCTATGCCCCTCTCCCCTTCTCTCTTTAATTCTGGGTCCGTTTTACGCCGGATCAACGATCTGAAGCCACCACGACGCTCTTAGCAAAGTTCTTTATAAGTCTACTGGCGCTGAACGGTTGTGGAGTTGGTTTGGATTTCATCCCAATCTTAGAGTAAGGCATTTTATTCGGTATTTGTTTTTCCCTCAGTTATAAGAAATACAATACACGAAGAAATACTGATGTTTTGTTCTGGGGGATGTGGTTTTCAAGGTGTTGAGTGGAGAACCCAATAGGTATAGGGCTAGAGTACAGTAGGGACTTTTCTGATTTAAGGTAAAGGAAATATGCTATGCTAGGAAATTTATTTACGTTATCATAAATTTTATATATATATATATAAAGGAATGTATACCAGATGTTATACGAAATATGAATTTTTAAATTATGTGTGGCCTGAGTACATGATATTGATATGGAATTTTATGCAGTTTTTCAACATTTCAAGTTATATAGATATAGTTAGATATTTGCAGATTTTATACAGATAGAATATGTGTACATATACAATGTGATTCAGATGATTACACAGACAAATGTATATAACAGTATAGAGATATTTATTCAGAACAATATATACAGTACGTATAGAAAGCTATGTTTTCCTAAATGTCATAACACTTAGAGTATACAGATAGATTATATAGATAGAAGATATAGACAGATTATACAGTTATAGCATCAAGATGCTACAAACATCACAATATTTACAGTACATAAATATAGTGTTATGGTTATTTTGGAAACATAATGAAAACAGTATAGAGAGTATAGTATGTATATGTATATAGTATCATATCACTGTTGAAAGGTTACAGATAGATATAGTACAGATACAGAATATAGAGCACGGTACCGATGCTAATACAGATAGAGTGCAACCACATATCTCAGATAGTGTGTGGGTACCGTCAACTGTGCTCGGAGAGTATGCAGCTCCCCAGTTCATTGGGTTGAGGAGGCCAGTTTGACGAGGTAGTAGCCAGTCCTGCACCTAGGAGAGTATATAGTTTGGCCAGTCTGAGGTAGAGTAGAGTATAGTGACTTTCCTGGAGGGCCGACTAGGTTAAGTCCCTCCTATGGGCCGCACAACCCTGTCATGAGGGGTTAAATCACGACATACAAGGTCCTAGGGAAAGAACACAGTTATGTATATGTATATAGTTTTACAGCATTTGTTAAATATAGTATGATATTAGCAGTATGAAAGATAGAAAGTTCAGATGATACAAATGTTTTAAATTACTATAAATTTGCTTTACTGATTTTTCGGATCTTATGGTTTTAAATACGGTTATTATAGTTTTACAACTTGGTCCCCACACACTATTTATAGCATATTTCCACTTACTGAGCATCAACTCACCCCATTACTTTACCATTTTTCAGGTGAGTCAGTTAGGCGAGCAGATCTGGCTCTCGGATAGAGAGTCTTCTTGATTACCCTGGTTGTAGGGTGAGTTTGTGACAGAGTTTTTGTATTTTTGGGGTAGTTGACACTGTAGCGAGAGAGAGATGTGTTATGTAGCTATGGTTTGAAAATATTGAATTCTGGTATTGTATATATATGTATATGTGGTTATATGATGTATGTTTTTCGCTGCATAGGGGTGCCCATTACATACAGACATCGGAGTAATTTATTATAAAAAAAAATGATACAAATTTTAAGGATGTTACAGTAGAGATGATTATCTCCCTAAAGGCAAACTTAGTCAAATGGATTTTAAAAATTGCTAATCACGGAAGGATGAATGCGTATCAATTAAAATATCCAATGTGCACAACAACTAGAAAATGAATACCAAATTAAGCCTTAAATAAAAGAGCATTTAACTGCCACTTTAACAAAACTGAGGTAAGAGTGTATCGAATTTGCAAGGCAAAAACAGCCATGAATGACATACTAAAAGAATGCTTCTAATATTGATTTAGAAGAATTATACTCTTTGAGTAAGCCACAAATTTTTTTCCCAAATCTTATTACTTTCTTTTCTAACATAAAGCATCATTCCCTTCTTTTCTTCTTCTTGCTTGTCTTTTCCTTTTTTCTTTATTTTTTTAATTTTTTTTCTAACAAAGGAAATGAAATTGAACAATATAAATAGCATATAAAATAATAATCAAAAATTAAAATATTAAAAAGAAAAGAAAATCAACCGATTTGGCTAGTTCAGCCAACCAACTAGCCCAAAACACCTATCACTTCTTTTCTTCCCATGCACAACTAGGGTTTTATTTGAAACCCTAGTCGCCGCCTGTAGTGCACACTTTCTCCCAATTCCAAACACCTATTGCAACCACCGAAAACCTATAACCATTGCTGCTATTTTTCGCTGCTATTGTGAACCAAACCCCAACCACCCTTAGCTTTTTATGCACATCTAGGGTTTTATCTGTAACCCTAGCTGTCGGCTGCCATACAAACTAACCTCCTCACAACAATTGCCCCCTTCATAACTGCCTGTTGTCCAGCCTCACTACCCAACAATCCTATGACAGCAAAAACTTTGGTTATGAGAGCAAATCGCCCCCACACAGCTAAAACTCATAGGATTTAACCATAGGTGATAAGGTTTCTTCGAAACCTTAGCGCTAAGACATCACAACAGCACTTTCCATGGCTGCCTTTCATCCCCAAGCCTCCTAAAATTAAAAGTTCTAAAGACCCTACTTAAACTCAAGAATTTATTTGGAACTTCAAAGAATATTAAATCATGGATTAAGTATAATAAAGACATAATCCCAAGCATTAAAAAAAATTGAAAGCACGCCAGCCTAAAAAAGACTAGCCAAGGGTTCTATACTTATAGAATCCTAAAGAAAGCATAGTTTGCTTGCCCCTTGAGTCTCATGAATTTCCACAAAATCTCCTCTTCGCAAGCATACACTTCTTTGTCCTATTTCTTCCTATGAACAACTCAATGGGTAGCTAGGATTCTTCCTCCTTTTCCTCTCTTATGAACCCTCTCTATAGCTTTATCCATGCAAGATCCCCTTCTTTTGCGCTAGCCATGTGTTTCCCTTTTGTTTAATTGTTTGGAATCCTCTTTTAAAACAAAACTGCACCAGTGCCGTGATGCGAGTTTTTTCTTCCCACACCGTTTCTTCTCTCCTTTTTTTTTTTTTTGTTTTTTTTCTTCTTGAATGCCTATATTCCATCTTGGTGCCATTTATGGTTTTCATCGAAAGTTGGCTCGTGTCTTTATAATGCTAGCAAGATAAATTTATTGTAAAAACATGAATCTCTAGATGAACTCTCAATAAGATGAAACATAGCCATGGTGACTAAGACTACTGCTCTTATGTTTGAGGTTCGTACCCTATGCTCACTAAGACTCCATAAGAGGCCTCTTAAGTTGTGGATTCTTCTTTTGGCTCTCCAAAGGCATGACTTCATGAGGGTCGAGGCCAACCATCATGTTAGAAGCACCTTGCTTAAAACATCTATAGTAGCTTCAACCTTATACTTGCTTAGAAAGACTGTGATACCCCATGGATGAAAGACCTAAAAAGGATTAGATGTTACTACCCATATCAACAAGGTGCACCTTTCTTTTCGGGAACTTTCCCTTAAGAACTCCATAGTTAAGCGTGCTTGACTTGGGGCAATATTGGGATGGGTGACCTCTTGGGAAATTTTCTCAGGAAGTGTGTGAGTGAGGACAAAACACACTGAAAAGGACATGTGTTGATCTGTGGGGCCAGTCATTAGTCCGACAAGGCTCGTCCCCCTGTCCAGGTGGAGGAGGAGAGACGCAGTGCTCCCTGGCAGACCTAGGTTGGGGCGTTACAAATGGTATCAGAGCCAATACTCATCCGGAAGTGTGATGAGATTCACATCGCCTGGGTTTGGAAATGTGGGTTCGCAATGAGGATGTTACGTTCTATAAGTGGGGGAGAATGTGATACCCCATGGATGAAAGACTTAAAAAGGATTAGATGTTACTACCCATATCAACAAGGTGTACCTTTCTTTTCAAGAACTTTCCTATAAGAACTCCATAGTTAAGTGTGCTTGGCTTAGAGCAATATTGGGATGGGTGACCTCTTGGGAAATTTTCTCAGGAAGTGTGTGAGTGAGGACAAAACACACTGAAAAGGACACGTGTTGATCTGTGGGGCCAGTCATTAGTCTGATAAGGCCCATCCCCCTGTTGTCTGGTCTAGGTGGAGGAGGAGATACGTAGTGCTCCCTAGCAGACCCAGGTTGGGGCGTTACAAAGACCTTATATTCTATTCATATAAGTGATTACCTTAATACACCAGGAAGCTATTTTATGAGGTATCACTTGCTTTCTCCCTTTACCAAGTTTAATTTGGGTTACTTTATGGTCATCCTTCCTTTTTCTTGCTTACAAGTCTTGGAGGCCTTTCTTATAGTAACAGAGTGGCTTGTTAGGATATGGTAGAACTAAATGGTCTTATGCAATCTCGTGAGATGGAAATAGTAAGTTTTTGACCAAATAACTTTTGACCTAAATGAAGATACCAAAATATGACAAAAAGTAAAAAAGAAAACGAAATTATTCATTAGGCGGTCAACCGGCCACTTTGGGCAGCCAACCAACCGTCCCTCCATTTCAAGTGTTTGGCACCACCCACAGATGGTTTGACGAGCTCCTTTAAGTAGTCGTTTGGCCCCACAAAAATTTCATTAAATGATTGGTTGGGGAATTTAGGCTTACTACATACCCCAATGATACCAAATGTCAAGCAACAACATTGGCAGTTGGTGGATGGTAATTATTGATAGTTATTTTTTGAATTTGAATTTTCAAAATTCAAATATAAAGAAGCCTTTCCCTCCATTTTATTGAAGGTCTATAAAAGGACCTTTTAGCATAGAGAAATGGGCATGTCCAAGTGGGGGAAGGTGAGATTTCCAAGGTTTTTTTCATGGGGGTAAAAGGGGACTTTATTTGAAAGAATAAAATGGGAGGAAAAATGTACATCTTTTTATTTGTTTGGGGTGTTTAGGGTGTGATTTTAGTGAGGATGTCCTCCATTTAATCTATAGAGGATTATTATTTAATAAGGTTAGTGTCATCACGAGCCGATCTTGTTCAGGACATTATTCTTGCCTGTGACCACTTGTCTCGCACGTTTGGGATGAGTTCCCATCATATAAATACTAGTGTAGGGTTATTTTATAGAAATAGTTTTTCCCTACACTAAAAAAAGGGAGTATGACTCCTCGGTCATGTTTATATGTCCTAGTGCCAGAGTTAGAATAGCATACAAAACTCTTTAGAGGAGGGTGAGTGTTCATCAACTTGTAAAATTCACCAGCTACAGTCAACATGTTTAGCTTACTTACCTCCCTCACTAGACACACATTGTTATTGGAGGTCTTGATAATGAATTACATTGCTTTAATGTTTACTGTTTAAGTGTCAATGCTTTCATAAGTTGCTTATTTCTTCCGCTTATATCTGCTTAAATGAAAATGAAAATAAAAGTGTTTTTTTGGTGAATTATGGTAAATGCTAGGCTGACTAGTTAAACAAGAGGGCTTTAGCTAGAGTCGCACAGTACATTCACAAAAGTGTGAAATATTTGGCTCATGAATCTTGGTATCAAAGCCTGGTTAGTTGTTATGTGAATTTAGTTGCCTTCGTTGTGGGATTAGTAAAGCTTTAGTAAATGACCATGGTAACTAATGTCGAGAGAATCGAGGTGCTGGAAGCACAGGCTGAGATAACAACCAACAATGTGGTCGTAGAGATGGCTTGATTGATGAAACGTATTGATGAATTGGAGGGATCACCAAAGCATCAACAAAGTTCGATGGTGAATATGTTAGAGGACTTTCACCACACTATGGAGACCTTGCAAGCTCAGATAGCTAATCTAATTGCAAAGGTAAATGTGAATGTGATGGTTCTTGCTATAGGAAACTTTAACACTTCGGTGTTTAGCAAGAGTAAGGTACCAGAATCCAAGACATATAGGGGTGCCTGTAGTGCCAAGGAGTTGGAGAACTTCTAGTTTGATATGGAGTAGTACTTTCATGCCTTGAGGATGAACTCAAAATAGGTGAAAGTGGATACTAGGACTATGTACTTGGTTGCTAACGCCAAACTATGGTGGCATACTAAGTACAATAAAATTGAAAATGTACATTGTGTAGTGGATTGTTGGGAAAACTTGAAGAGAGAGCTCAAGGCCTAATTCTTTCCTAAGAATGTTGACTATAATGCTAGGAAGAAGCTAAGAGACCTCAAGCATAATAAGTCAATCAGGGAATGTGTGAAACAATTTTCTGCTTTGATATTGGATGTCAAAGACATGTTGGAAAAAGATAAGCTGGTCTATTTTCTTGAGGGGTTGAAACCATGGACAAGAACAAAACTTCATAGGCAAAGATTTCAAGACTTTATCTACTGCACAAGATGCCGTGAAGTGCTTAATTGACTACGCTAGTGATAATAAGGCTCCGTCCAAAGAGAGTGGCAGAGGTGGAAAAAGTGGAAAGTCTTTCAAAAAGGGAAAACCCAAAATTGGGGGTGGGGGACGATTATGAGGTATCGACTTCAAAAGGAGCTTCATCATCTTGAGGGTTTAACACACCCAATAAAAAGGGTAGAATTTCATGCTACTCGTGTCGAGGCCTTCCTTGATTTGTTGAGTGCCCTCATAAGGCATCACTCAATGCTTTTCAAGCTTCCACTGCAGAGCGGCTAGTGGAAAGTTATGGGGAAAAGGAGGATACTCTGAGAATGGGTGCAATGCGGCTAGTGAACACATTGGGAAAGCGGGCGAAAGCACCAAAAGTTACACAAGTGAAAGGATCGATGTTTATGGACTTGCGGATCAATGGGAAGAGTACCCATGCTATGGTGGATATCGGGGCTACCTATAACTATGTTTCACAGGCAGAAGAAGGAAGACTCAATTTATCCTTGGATAAGGATTCAGGACGCATGAAAGCAGTGAATTTTGTAGCCTAGCCTACTCTGAGAATAGCCAAGCAAGTGATTGTGAAGCTTGGGTAGTGGGCAGGTCATGCAAATTTCACAACGGTGTCATCAGATGACTTCCAAGTCATTTTTGGAATGGAATTCCAAAGGGAGACTAAGGCAATGTCGATGCCTTTTGCTAGTAGCCTGTGTCTGATGGGAGATCACCCTTGCATAGTGCAAGTCGTTGCAAAGAAAGGAGACTATGAGAAGTTCCTTTCAGCCATGAAACTTAAAAAGGGATTGATAAAGGGTGAGCATACATATCTAGCCATGATGGTGGTAGAGGAAGAAGTAGTCCAAGAGTTGGTGCCTACAACCATCCAAGTTGTGTTGGATGAGTATAAGGAGGTGCTGGCAGATAAGCTGCCTCAAACTTGCCTCTACAACGAGGTTTGAAGCTTGATCTAGTTGTTTTCAGGAGTGAAGTCACTTGCTAAAGGACATATTGGATGGTGCCTCCAGAGCTAGCAGAGTTAAGAAAACAACTTGATGATTTATTGGAAGTGGGATATATTCGCCCTTCCAAAGCACCGTTCGAAGCACTGGTATTTTTTTAGAGGAAACATGCAAGGAGCATACAAATGTGTGTAGACTATCGCGCGCTCAACAAAGTGACAGTGCGCAACAAGTACCCTATTCCATTGATCGATAATCTGTTTGATCAGCTAAGTCATATCAAGTACATCACTAAACTCGACTTGAGGTCAAGCTACTATTAGGTGAGAATTGCTTATGGGGATGAGCATAAGACAACTTGTGTGACACGATATGGGGCATATCAATTCTTGGCTATGCCATTCGGGTTGACGAATGTACCTATGACATTTTGTACCTTGATGAACCAAGTATTTTTTTAGTACCTTGACAAGTTTTTCGTGGTGTACCTAGATGATATTTTTGTCTACAATTTCACTCTAGAGGAACATAAAGAGCATCTACGGAAGGTGTTTGATAGGCTAAAGGAGAAAAATTTGTACGTAAACAAAGAGAAGTGCTCTTTCGCTTAGTGGAGCATTAAATTACTTGGTCATGTGATTAAGCAAGGTCATATCAGGATAGATATGGAGAAGGTGAGGGCGATTCAAGAGTGGAAGATCCAAATGATAGTTAAGGAGCTGCATTCATTTATTGGTCTTGCCAACTATTACAAGAAGTCCGTAGAGGGGTACTCAAGGAAAACTGCTCCTATGATAGAACTTCTAAATAAGGGTCAAGGGTGGAACTAGATAGAGAAGTGCCAGGGAGCCTTTGATGACTTGAAGGATACCATGACGAGAGGTATGGTACTTGCTCTTCCGAAAATCATGAAACCCTTTGAGGTGCAAATAAATGCATTAAACTACGCCCTTAGAGGAATCTTGTTTCAGGTGGGACATTCTATTGCATACGAGAGTTGTAAACTTAGTGAAGAAGAATTGAAGTATACAACTCAAGAGAAGAAGATGCTAGCAGTGGTACATTGTCTCTGCATGTGGCAACATTACTTGGGTCAAGGTTTTTGGTGAAAACGAATAACTTAGGTGTTAGCCACTTCTTCACGCAGCCAAAGTTGACACCCAAGCAAGGCTGGTGGCAAGAATTATTGGCAGGATTTGACTTCTTATTTGAGAACAAGGCCCCTGCCTGAACCAAGTTGCCGATGCACTGAGTAGGAAGGTCGAGCTGGCAGTCTTGCCGATGGTAACACGCTTGACTGTGAGCACCGTTACCACAACGATATAAGAGCACATCAAAGAGAATTTAGCCAAAGATCCAGTTATGCAAAACCTCATGAAACTGGCCAAAGAGGGGAAATCATGTTAGTTTTGGATGGAAAAGGGATTGCTGATGACCTATGGTAGCTGACTCTTTGTGCCATAAGCTGGTGATTTGAGGAAGACACTATTGAGATAGTGTCATGATACCATGTGGGTCGGACATCCAAGATGGCAACACACTTTGACATTACTGAAGCAGAGGTATTATTGGTCGCACATGCATGATGATGTGGTTGATTATACCTGAATTTGTCTCAACTCCCAACAAGATAAGGTGGAGTGGAAGAATATTGCAAGGGTACTAGAGCGCCTACAAGTAACATCCAGACCGTAGGAAAGTGTCTAATTAGATTTCATCACCAACCTGCCCAGAGTGGGAGATGCAGGGTCTATACTAGTGGTTATAGACTGATTTTAGAAGTATGGTATGTTTGTACCCGCACAAAAGTATTGCTCGGTAGAGGAGACAACAAAATTATTGTAACACCCCAGAAAATAAAATGCAAGTGCAAAAAAAAAAAATTAATTAATTAATTAATTAACAATTATTAATTAGATAATATAAAATAATATATATATCAGGAAGCATCTTGATGCTTCTTGATTTCAATTTGAAATCATCCACCCCCCAAGTGTCTCTCTCTCCCTCAATTTCACGCCACTCTCTCTCTTTCTCCCTCTCTTCAACTCTTTCTCTCTCCTCAATTTATTGGCAAAACCTGCATCGATTGAAGAATGGAAAATATCCCTAGTGATACGGAACCCTAAGAATGAACGTCCAGAGATCCCAAATCAGATTTATCAAAACCCTAAACCCAAAATAAGATTCGACATGGTAGTGGATCCTTGACCTATTGCTTGATGTGAAGCACAAACCAAGAATATCAAATTAATGGATGAATGCCACAAAGGTAGCACCTTTGATAAGTTCGGTGAAAGTTCAATGAAGAACTTGAAGAGAAATAAACTTCACTTGGAATTATATTCCATAAAAAAAAAAAATCTTTTTAATACAACAGTGAGTTGGCTACTTATAGAAAATAAAAGAAATCCATGACATCAGTTCGGCCAATAAAAATAGGCTATGACATCAATCTGACAAAAAAAATAGCCCCACATAACCTTAAGCATGTCATGTCATTTAATGAAACATGTGCAAGTCACATGTCATGCTTAATCGACTCAATTGGCCCACTATTTAGTCCATAAAATTCCTGAAACAACCCTTATTGGCTTAAGGTTCCAGCTTCACACGTCTTTAGACAATTTACCATCTTAGGCTCTTCAAGAAAGTCCTTTTCTTTAGTGTCCATAACCCTCATTGACTCTTGCTCAAGCAACTTCTCGATTAGTACTTGCATAGCCTCCTTGACCTTCTTGGCTCCAACTCTTGTGATGGGTCCACTTGGCATGTACAGATCATCCTGTGCAATAAAAGCTTGTGGGTTCATATCATTCCCCCTCTCCTAAAAAAGATTTGTCCTTAAATCATCACCGACATTAAAAAAGGATAAATCAGAAACGTTGAAAGTTGCATTGACCTTATACTCACTTGGTAGATCCAACTTGTATGCATTATTGTTGATCTTTTCTACCACTTGAAAAGGTCCATCACCCCTTGGGTGTAGCTTTGTTTTCCTTTTAGTAGGAAACCTCTCTTTTCTCATATGCACCAATACCCAATCTCCCGGTTCAAAAGTAACGAACTTGCGCCCCTTATTAGTGTGAGATGAATATTGTTTGTTCTTCTTTTCGATGTGCTGTCATGCCTGTTCATGGATCCTTTTCACTAAGTCAACCTGGTGTCGTCTGTCTAAGCTAGTTATCTCATTCACAGGTAGCGGCATCAAATCCAATGGAGTCAAAGGATTAAAACCATAAACAATTTCAAATGGAGAAAAATTAGTGGAAGCATGCACAATTCTATTATAAACAAACTCAATAAGTGGTATGCATTCTACCTATGATTTTAAATTCCCTTGAATGACCGCACGCAATAAGGTAGCTAAAGTATGATTAACTACTTCGGTTTGACCATCGGTTTGAGGATGACAAATAGTAGAAAATAATAGCTTAGTTCCTAACTTTCCCCACAAAACCTTCCAAAAGTAGCTAAGGAATTTAACACCCCTATCACTCACAATTGTCCTAGGAATGCCAGGCAATCGCACAATGTCCCTAAAAAATAAATTGGCTATATTTATGGCATTATCACATTTATGGCAAGGAATAAAATGTGCCATTTTAGAAAATCTATCAACCACCACAAATATAGAGTCCATATACCCTTTGTACCTAGGCAAACCTAATGTGAAATCCATTGAAATGTCTACCCAAGGTTCACTAGTTACAGGCATAGGAGTATAAAGGCCATGAGGCAAGACCTTAGACTTAGCTTGTTTACATGAAATGCATCTAGAACACACTCTCTCTACATCTCTACACATATGTGGCCAAAAGAAGTGTTCATGCAGAATATCCAAAATCTTTTGTACCCCAAAATGTCCCATCAAACCCCCACTATGTGACTCTTGCACAAACAATTCTCTTAAGGAGCAATTAGGCACACAAAGTCTATTCTCCCTAAACAAATGTCCATCATTCCTATAGAATTTATGAAACACAACTTTATCACATGCCTCATACACATTTAAAAAATCAGAATCTTTAGCATATAAATCCTTTATGTACTCAAAACCCAATAGCTTAGTGCTAAGTGTAGTAATTAAGGCATACCTACGAGAAAGCACATCACCCACAACATTCTTTTTCCCCTACTTGTACTAAATGACATATGGGAAGGTCTTGATGAACTCCACCCATTTGGCATGGCGACGATTTAGCTTACCTTGCCCCTTCAAATGCTTTAATGATTCATGATCAGAGTGGATCACGAATTCTTTAGGCCACAAGTAGAGTTGCCACCTCTCCAATGCCCTCACCAAGGCATACAGTTCTTTGTCATTCGTGGAGTAGTTCAACGCTGCCCCATTGAGCTTTTCACTAAAATATGCAATGGGACACTTATCCTGCATCAAAACAGCTCCAATACCAATCATAGAGGCATCACATTCAATCTTAAAAGTTTTAGTGAAATCAAGTAAAAGCAACAATGGAGCAGAACATAACCTATCTTTAAGAATTTTAAAGGAATGTTCTTGTGCATTACCCCATTTAAACTCCACGTTCTTTTTTATCACTTTAGTTAAAGGTGCAGCAATGGTGCTAAAATATCTCACAAACTGCCTATAAAAACTGGCCAACCCATGAAAACTACGTACACCAGTCACAAATTTAGGTGTTGACCAATCTTTTATTGCTTTCACCTTTTCCTCATCCACTTCTACGCCTTTAGAACTCACCATATAACTCAAGAAAATAACCTTTTCCATGCAAAAATTACATTTCTTTAGATTAGCAAACAATTTTTCTTTTTTAAGAACATCTAGTACACCTTTCAAATGATCCAAGTGATTATCAAGATTCTTGTTGTACACTAGGATGTCGTCAAAGTAGACAACAACAAATCTGCCTATAAA
Source organism: Malania oleifera (assembly GCF_029873635.1). Taxonomy (NCBI): domain Eukaryota; kingdom Viridiplantae; phylum Streptophyta; class Magnoliopsida; order Santalales; family Ximeniaceae; genus Malania; species Malania oleifera. The sequence goes on along the minus strand of NC_080421.1, from coordinate 42,361,752 downwards.
TGCATGCAACATATGATTCATCAAGTGCATGAAAGTACTAGGTGCATTAGTGAGACCAAATGGCATAACCATCCATTCATACAAACTGTACTTTGTCTTAAATGTAGTTTTCCATTCATCACCTGATTTCATTCTTATTTAATGGTAGCCACTTTTTAAATCAATTTTAGAAAATATGCAAGAGTCATGCAGTTCATCTAACATGTCATATAGTCTAGGGTTAGGAGGGTGAAAGTTTACAGTGATTTTATTAATGGCTCTATAGTCCACGCACATCCTCCATGATCCATCTTTCTTCAGCACCAATAGCATGGGTACCGCACACAGACTCATGCTCTCCCTCACATGCCCCTTGGCTAGCAGCTCTCTACCTTGTCTTTGAAGTTCCTTAGTCACCTCAAAGCTGCTCCTATAGGCTGGATGGTTGGGAATCGTAGCCACGGGGATGAGGTGAGTTCGTTAGTACTCAAATATGCCTCCTTGTACATGAGTACAACTAAAGGTCTTTGTGCATAAAAAGCTTTCTTACACTCTTTTTCTTTTGCATACAAACTCACTTTTTCCTCTCTCGTTGTTTTTCCCTCATTTTTACCACTCTTTTTTTTTCTAATTTCAGCTCCTCTTGTAACAACCCGAATTTTTAAATGAAATTTAAATAATAAAGAAAGGAAAAGAAAAGGGAATGGAAACAAATAAAATAAAGAAAGAAGCTGCCAAGCTTCGTCAACGAACACAGGGATTTGTCGACAAAGACTTAAGAGAATTCATCGACGAACACAGAGCTTCATCGACGAGAAAATACCGAGAGGGGTTATGAGGCAACCTGACTTTCATCGACGAATACAAGGTTTCGTCAAAAAAATTTATGAAGAACTCGTCGACGAATTCCGCCGCCTATAAATATGAAAAATCCGATTTTAAAATCATTTTTAAGTTTCCTCTCTCTCTCTCCTCTCTCTCCTCTTCGGCTCTCTCACTCTTTCTCTTCGATTTTGGGCTAGTTTAACGCTGGATCAAAGATCTGAGGCTACCACGACGCTCCTGGCGAAGTTCCCTGCAAGTTTGCCGGAGCGGATCGTCGGGAAAACGAAGTTGGAAATCATTCCAAAGTTGAGGTAAGGCCTTTTAAGCCAAATTAGACTTTGAGGTAGTTATAGAAATTGACGTACGCATGAAAATACTGATGATTAATACTAGGAGTTTTGAGTTTCAAGGTATTGAGTAGGAAATCCTACAGGGGTCAGGCTAGGAAATTTGAGGGGCTTTCTTAGTAGTCAGGTAAGGGAGTAAACTAAAGTAGTTCTTTTCCATGCAAACTATTATTGATTATAAGAAGATTTATTTATGATATATTTTTTTATTATGAATGTAATGTACGATTTAGAAAATACTGCTATAATGCTTAAAGTGTATATATGTATGTATGAGATGTCAGGAAATCACGATTTTAAAATATGAAGCATGACTTTTAATAGAGCATGTGTGGCATGAATATTATTTTACGTGAAATGAGATAAGATAGGAATGCTTTTACGAGTAAAACACATTTTTAGGTATTATGAAATGATGAGTTATATTGTGATGGTTTTGACGATCGTATGATGAACGATGTATTTTCAAAATGTATATATACCTGAAACAAATTTGGCACGAGGTCGTATTTTATGTTATCGGCACGAGGCCGTATTTTATGTTATTGGCACGAGGCCGTATTTATGCTATCGGCACGAGGCCGTATTTATGTTATTGGCGCGAGGCCATATTTACTATAATTTTGGCACGAGGCCATTTGTATGATTTTGGCGCGAGGCCGTATCTATGTTTCCGACACGAGGCCGTAATGATGTTATGTATGATCATGTATTATATGTTATCACAACCAGGATGTTAGTTTAGTTCAGACCAGGAGCTCAGTACCGTAGCTATGGGTTGATTTTGGCACGAGGTCTTATTAGTGCTACCGTCCCACGAGGGGATGGGAGATGGATAGTCGATGAGGTTTTCAATAGAGTGTAGACGTCCACCTGGCAGTCCGGACCAGGGTGTGGCGGGCCCATCGTACTTACAGACATATTTGATTTGACAGTGGTCGGCCAGCTATTGCGGGTCTCGCCTTCGGGCTGCACAACCCGTCATGGGGGATAATACATGACATTAGCTAGCTATTCATCCTGGGTTGATTTTCAGTATTATAGTTATAGCAGATGTTTATATATGTTACGAGTTATTAGCATATATGAAAATGTATGATTATTTCGAATGATATGACGAATTTTTTTCGACTTATGAAATGTACAATATACGTATAATTGCACTAAATATTCATGTTGCCACACAACTGTATTTAGTTTACTTTCCCTTACTGAGAAGTGTCTCACCCCCAACATTATTAAATTTTTCGGGAGCCCTTGAGAGATCGGCGGGTCAGGGCTGCCGTTGAGTTAGAAAGATTACCCCGTGAGAAGGGTAAGATTTTTGTACTAGGGTTAGAGTTATTTTGTGTGACCCTAGAGATATTTTGATGTATATAGATATGTACAAGAGTATAGTATTATAATGTTATAAAAGCTCTGGTATTATGTTTTATGGATGGATGTATGGATTTTTATGTTTACTGTTGGAAGGTTTTCCACTGTGTGTGACAGGTATCCCCGTTACCCACGGGTTCGGGTCGACCATTTTATTTATTATGTCGTATTTTATTAAGGGACTTTACATTTGGTATTAGAGCCTCAGATACTAGGTTCTGCAGACTCTAGAGTGCAGCAGTAATAATACCAGAGTATAGGGTAAGAGGATTTGAGGTTTAGTTTTGTAGGCTAGATGCAGGACTTCCATGGTGGTTTGTATGATTTTCCTGGGGTGACGATTTCAGGAAATTCATTGTAAACTATCGTCGGGTTAGGTATCTAGGTTGCAGGATTGAACCTTGAATTGAGATCAGGAGAGATGAATTGATTAGGAGAAAATATTATAGGAGTTGGATGATATGTAAAGAGAAGAAGGAAGTTTGAGTTAAGTTACCTGTTTTTCAGGATGGACCTTGGTGGCAATAGTGCCCACGCCAGTGGGAGTGAGGGTGCTGGACCCTCAGGAGCTGCAGGTAGTGATTCATATGCAGTCTTATGCAGCGTAGCACAGCAGGTTATGGCAGAAATTGCCAGGAGTTCGAGGGAACAGGGTGGTCCAACAATAAGCCACGGTAGCTCGATCGAGAAGTTTATTAAGATGAGTCCTCCAGCTTTCTCAGGAGGGACAGATCCAGTAGTTGCTGAAAATTGGGTGCAGGAGATGGAGAATATATTTTCAGTGCTGCAGTGTTCGGAGGAGTAGAAGGTATTGTTTGCCACCTATAGATTGACTGGGGAGGCCGAGAGGTGGTGTTCGGCCATGAGACTATTAGAGCAGCAGAGGACCATACCTATGGAGATGATATGGGAGCGGTTTAAGGAGATTTTCTTTGATAGATATTTTCCAGCCTCTTCGAGGAAGGCTAAGATTTCAGAGTTCCTGAATCTGAAATAGGGACAGCTGTTAGTACAGCAGTACGCGGAGAGGTTCATCGAGCTATCTCGCTTCACCTCGTACATTATTCCAAATGAGGTGAAGAAGGTACGACAGTTTGAAAGAGGCCTGAGAAGAGAAATATACAAGCAGGTATCGATTCTAAAGTTGCAGGATTTTACTGAGCTAGTGGACCGAGCCACTATAGCTGAGATTGGTGATCGGTTGGAGGCTGAGGAACAGAAACAGAAGAAGAGGTCCATACCTTCTAGTTCCCAGCAGGGGGGTGGACGTGGTACATGGAAGAGAGGTGGCTACTATAGAGACCGGAGACAGGAGACCGGGCATCGCGATTTTCAGCATGCACAGCCATCTCCAGCTTGCCCATCTTGTGGGAAGAGACACCTGGGGGAGTGTCGTGCTAGGCAAGGTTTTTGCTACAGGCGCGGGGAGTCAGGGCATATGATGAGGGAGTGTTCGACGCAAACTGGTACTGCTCTTACTCCTAGACCTAAACGAGGAGGTTACCAGGCACCACGAGGAGGCCAGCAGAGGAATACGGCCCCAGCCAGAGTTTTTGCTTTGACGCCAGGCGACGCTGAGGCGGCCGGCGACGTGGTGATAGGTACTGTTAGTATGTTTACATTTAAAGTTATTGCACTTTTCCATTCTGGTGCCACACATTTGTTTATGTCCTTGGGGTGTGCTAAATTATGTGGAGCAGAAACGCAACCATTAGATGTCGAGTTATTAGTGGCTACACCGACCGGGTCAGCAGTGAGATGTAGTGGGGTACTCTGTGGTTGCCCAGTTGATGTTCAGGGGAAGATTTTATCTACTGATTTGGTGGTGCTGGATATGCACGGGTTTGATATTATTTTTGGCATGGATTGGCTAGTGGCTAATTCTTCTATTATCGATTGTCGTGCGAGAGAAGTGATATTCAGACCTCCAGGGAAACCAGAATTTAGATTTACAGGGTCACGAGTGCAGTCTTTACCTCAAATAGTCTTAGCTATTCAGGCGAGGAGATTGCTCCAGAGTGGTTGTTTGGGATTCGTGACTTTTTTGAAGGAAATGTCAGAGAATGAATTGAAGCTTATAAATACGCCTGTAGTGGGAGAATTTACAGATGTGTTTCCAGATGAGTTACCAGGTTTTCTGCCTGATTGTGAAGTAGATTTTTCCATTGATCTACTTCCAGGTACAGCGCCGATCTCTAAAGCACCGTATCGAATGGCGCCGACAGAGTTGGCAGAATTGAAAGCCCAGTTGCAGGACTTACTTGATCAAGGCTTCATACGGCCTAGTGTATCTCCGTGGGGAGCTCCAGTGTTGTTTGTGAAGAAGAAAGACGGGACTATGAGGATGTGTATAGACTATAGAGAGATTAATAAAGTGACTATCAAGAACAAGTATCCTCTACCCCGTATAAATGACTTGTTTGATCAGCTCCAGGGTATACGGGTGTATTCAAAGATTGATCTCAGGTCGGGTTACCATCAGGTGAAGGTGAGAGCAGACGATGTATCGAAGACAGCTTTCAAGACCAGATATGTGCATTACGAGTTTTTGGTTATGCCATTTGGTCTGACGAATGCTCATGCGGTATTTATGGACTTGATGAACCGAGTCTTCCACCAATACCTAGACCAGTTCGTAGTTGTTATTATTGATGATGTGTTGGTCTATTCGAGGAGCTATTAGGAGCATGAGATACACTTGAGGCGGGTTTTACAGATGCTCAGGGAGAAGAGGTTGTATGCCAAGTTCAGTAAATGTGATTTCTAGCTCGAGAAAGTTGTGTTTTTGGGGCATGTCATCTCAGGAGACGGAATTTCTGTAGATCCCAGTAAGATTGAGGCGGTGGTGAACTGGGCTAGACCGAGGAACGTTCAAGAGATCAGGAGTTTCTTGGGGTTAGCCGGTTATTACCGTCGTTTTGTCAAGGGGCTCTCAGCCCTATCAGGGCCTCTGACACGACTTACTAGGAAGAATGCCAGATTTGAGTGGGATGACAGCTGTGAGCAAAGTTTTTAGGAGCTGAAGCAGAGATTAGTCACAACGCTGGTATTGATCATCCCATCTGGGGGTGAGGGTTATACCATATACAGTGATGCGTCCTTAAAGGGACTTGGCGGTGTGTTGATGCAGCATGGCAGGGTGGTAGCGTATGCATCTAGACAGTTGAAAGAGTACAAAAAGAACTACCCTACCCACGATAGAGTTGGCTGCAGTAGTACACGCACTGAAAATTTGGAAGCATTATCTATACGGCGAGCAGTGCGAGATTTTCTCTAACCATAAGAGTTTGAAGTATTTCTTCACCCAGAAGGAACTGAATATGAGGCAGAGAAGGTGGTTGGAGTTGATTAAAGATTTTGACTGTACCATCAGTTATCACCTGGGGAAAGCAAATATGGTAGCTGATGCACTGAGCAGGAAGTCTGGAGTATCGGCGTTAGCAGCTATGGAGATCCAGCGTCCGATCATGATGGACTTGGAGAGACTTGGCATTGAGTTGATGGAGAGTAATACCCCAGTATGTATTACCAGCCTAGTAGTTTAGCCTACTCTCCAGGAAAGAATTAAATCCGCTCAGAAGGAAGATCCAGAGTTAGCAGAGGTGATAGACAGAGTATAGAGTGGGCAAGGGGGGGAGTTCAGTATGGCAGACGACGGAGCTTTGCGGTTCCGTCCCAGACTGTGTGTTCCTGCTGATGTTGACATCAGGAAGACTATTCTAGATGAGGCTCACAGATCCTTGTATACGATTCATCCAGGCAGTACAAAAATGTACAAGGATCTGCGAGAGTTTTACTGGTGGAGTGGAATGAAGAGGGAGATTGCTAAATATGTAGCCCAATGTTTGACGTGCCAACAGGTCAAAGCTTAGCACTAGAGGCCGGCAGGGCAGTTGCAGCTGTTATTTATCCCGTAGTGGAAGTGGGATCACATATCTATGGACTTTGTGTCAGGACTGCCGACGACATTACATGGCCAGAATGCCATTTGGGTGATTGTTGACCGGTGGACAAAGACCACCCACTTTATACCGATCAAGATCAGCTATTCCCTCAATCGATTGGCAGAGATTTATGTTCAGGAGATAGTTCATTCTCATGGGATGCCTGTATCCATTGTGTCAGACCCACGATTCACGTCACGATTTTGGAGGAGCTTGTAGGAGGATCTAGGGTCTCAGTTGTCGTTCAGTATGGCATTCCATCCTTAGTCAGACGGGCAGACTGAGAGGACGATGCAGATACTAGAAGATATGCTCCGAGTATGTGTTTTGGATTTTGGGGCTAGCTGGACTCAGTTCATGCCACTGGTAGAGTTCGCGTACAATAACAACTACCAGTCCAGTATTGGCATGGCACCGTTTGAGGCACTATACGGTAGGAGATGTCGATCTCCTTTATATTGGGATGAGATGGGTGAGCGGCGAGTTGTGGGACCAAAGTTGGTACAACAAACATATGATAAGGTTCATCTTATCAGGGACAGGATGGGTGCAGTACAGAGCCGACAGAAAAGTTATGCTGACAATCGCTGCAGGAATTTAGAGTTTGACGTGAGTGACCACGTATTTTTGAAGGTAGCTCTGTTGAAAGGAGTTATGAGATTTGGTAGGAAGGGTAAACTTAGCCCTAGGTTCATCGATCTGTTTGAGATTTTAGAGAAAGTGGGACCGGTGGCCTACAGGCTCGCTTTACCACCTTCATTATCCAGAATTCACGACGTATTCCACATATCGATGTTGAGGAAATATGTCTCAAATCCTTCTCATATTATCAGTTATGATGAGTTGGAGCTTCGTGATTCACTGGGGTTGAGGAGGTACCAGTACGTATTCTGGATAGGAAAGTACAGGAGCTACGTAACAAGAAGATTCCTCAGGTAAAGGTTTTGTGGAAGAATCATGCAGTAGAAGAGGCTTCTTGGGAGTTCGAGGAGCAGATGAGACAAAAGTATCTGCATCTATTCCCAGAAGTTTGATGCAGTAAAATGTAAGTAGTTAAGTTATATTTCTTGACAGGTACATGTATGGTTTTAGTAGTGTAGAGTTTTAGTTTTGGGAGGAGTTTTCTTTTGATATATGTAATCTCCCAAGACATGAGTTGTAACCACGGTATTCTTCCGCCATAAGTGAGGGTGAGTAATAAAATGAGTAGACCATTTTACCTAAGGGATGATAAATTATGTGAATAGTAAATTTTGAGGACGAAATTTTTATAAGGAGGGGAGAATGTAACAATCCGAATTTTTAAATGAAATTTAAATAATAAAGAAAGGAAAAGAAAAGGGAATGGAAACAAATAAAATAAAGAAGGAAGCTGCCAAGCTTCGTCGATGAACACAGGGATTCGTCGACGAAGACTTAAGAGAATTCGTCGACGAACATAAGACTTCGTCGACGAGAAAATACCGAGAGGGGTTCTGAGGCAGCTTGAATTTCATCGACAAATACAGGGTTTTGTCGACGAAATTTATAAAGAACTAGTCGACGAAGATTGGGCTCGTTGACGAATTCTGCCGCCTATAAATATGAAAAATTCGATTTTAAATTCATTTTTAAGTTTCCTCTCTCTCTCCTTTCTCTCCTCTTCGGCTCTCTCACTCTCTCTCTTCGATTTTGGGCAAGTTTTATGCCGAATCAAAGATCTGAGGCTACCACGACACTCCCGGCAAAGTTCCCTGCAAGTTTGCCAAAGCAGATCGTCGGGAAAACGAAGTTGGAAATCATCACAAAGTTGAGGTAAGACCTTTTAAGCCAAATTAGACTTTGAGGTAGTTATAGAAATTGATGTACGCATGAAAATACTGATGATTAATACTGGGAGTTTTGAGTTTCAGGGTATTGAGTAGGAAATCCTACGGGGGTCAGGCTAGGAAATTTGAGTGGCTTTCTCAGTAGTCAGGTAAGGGAGTAAACTAAAGTAGTTCTTTTCCATGCAAACTATTATTGATTATAAGAAGATTTATTTATGATATATTTGTTTATTATGAATGTAATGTACAATTTGGAAAATACTGCTATGATGCTTAAAGTGTATATATGTATGCATGAGGTGTCAAGAAATCACGATTTTAAAATATGAAGTATGACTTTTAATAGAGCATGTGTGGCATGAATATTATTTTACGTGAAATGAGATAAGATAGGAATGCTTTTACGAGTAAAACACATTTTCAAGTATTATGAAATGATGAGTTATATTGTGATGGTTTTGACGATCGTATGATAAACGGTGTATTTTCAGAATGTATATATACCTGAAACAATTTTAGCGCGAGGCCGTATTTTATGTTATCGGCACGAGACCGTATTTTATGTTATCGGCACGAGGCCGTATTTATGCTATCGGCATGAGGCCGTATTTATGTTATTGGCGCGAGGCCATATTTACTATGATTTTGGCACGAGGCCATTTATATGATTTCGGCGTGAGGCCGTATCTATGTTTCCGGCACGAGGCTGTAATGATGTTATGTATGATCATGTATTATATGTTATCACAACCAGGATGTTAGTTTAGTTCAGACCAGGAGCTCGGTACCGTAACTATGGGTTGATTTTGGCACGAGGCCTTATTAGTGCTACCGTCCCACAAGGGGATGGGAGATGGATAGTCGATGAGGCTTTCAGTTGAGTATAGACGTCCACCTGACAGCTCGGACCAGGGTGTGGCGGGCCCATCATACTTACAGACATATTTGATTCGGCAGTGGTTGGCCAGCTATTGTCGGGTCTCGCCTTTGGGCTGCACAACCCGTCATGGGGGGTAATACATGACATTAGCTGGCTATTCATCCTAGGTTGATTTTCAGTATTACAGTTATAGCAGATGTTTATGTACGTTACGAGTTATTAGCATATATGAAAATATATGATTATTTCGAATGATATGACGAATGTTTTTCGACTTATGAAATGTACAGTATATGTATAATTGCACTAAATATTCATGTTTCCATACAGCTGTATTTAGTTTACTTTCCCTTACCGAGAAGTGTCTCACCCCCAACATTATTAAATTTTTCAAGAGCCCCTGAGAGACCGGCGGGTTAGGGCTGCCGTTGAGTTAGAAAGATTACCCCATGAGGAGGGCAAGATTCTTGTACTAGGGTTAGAGTTATTTTGTGTAACCCTAGAGATATTTTGATGTATATAGATATTTACAAGAGTACAGTATTATAATATTATAAAAGCTCTGGTATTATGTTTTATGGATGGATGTATGGATTTTTATGTTTACTGCTGCTAGGTTTTCCGCTGTATATGACAGGTATCCCCATTACCCACGGGTTCGGGTCAACCATTTTATTTATTATGTCATATTTTATTGAGGGACGTTACACCCTCTTGCCCTCATTTTCTCTCATCTCTTTTTTTTCAATGTTCTCTACCTCTCCTTTTGTTTTATTCTCAGCCTCTTTTTTGTTTTTCTCATCATTTGCTCTTTTCAATCTCATTTAATCTTCGTACACTTGCTTAGGAGTCAATGGTACAAAGGTCACACTCCTCCCATATTTTATAAAGGAATACCTATTGTTGAACCCTTCATGAGTGACACGTCGATCATATTGCCAAGGCCTGCCCAATAAGATGTGACTAGCATGCATAGGGACCACATGATATAGAATCTCATCAGAATACTTTCCAATTGAAAATACGATCAGCACTTTCTTATTCACCCTAATCTCCCCACACTCATTCAACCATTGAAGTTTGTAAGGCCTAGAATGTTTTATGCATTGCAGCCCCAACTTCTCTACTAATGTGGTACTAGCTATGTTAGTGCAACTCCCTCCATCGATGATCATACTACACACCTTATCATGGATGTAACATCGAGTATGAAATATATTCTCATGCTGCTCCTCATTTTCATCTTTCACCACATGCATGTTTAAAGCTCTCCTAGTTACTAATGCCTCTTCATGGACAACATACTTAACATCACTAGAATCTTCTAGTGAAGGCATGGACTCATGATCACTCTCTTCATCATCGGTTTCAATAGTACCATCATCTCTCATAATCATTGCTCTTTTATTTGGGCATTGTGATGCAATATGGCCAGTCCCCAAACACCTAAAACACTTGGTATTTCTGTACCTACTAGGTTGAGAAGAAGTTATACCTTTTTCATGGCTGCCCACTTTATTTTTGCCTTTCTCCTTCTCTTCCTTGGATTTGGAAACAACCCTTTCTTATTTTGATTTCCCCTAATTCGGTTTCCTTGTGGAATGGGAAGCCGAAGTTGTTGTAGCATGTTTGTTTCCACCCTTGTGTTTGAGTTGCCTCTATACTTTCATTGCCATATGCACCATGTCCTCTAACTCCACACAGTGCTGCAGCTCCATTATGTTAGCAATTTCCCGGTTCAACCCAAATAAGAATCGTGACATTGTAGCTTGTCTATCTTCCTCAATATTTTCCTGAATCATAGCCATATCCATCTCCTTGTGGTAGTCCTCCACACTTTTGGTACCTTGGGTAAGGCTTTGAAGACGTTGGTGTAAGTCTCGGTAGTAGTGGTTTGGTACAAATCGCTTCCTCATCACCGCCTTCATTTCAGCCCACGTCTCAATAGGTCTTTCCATGTTTCTATGCCTACTAAGAAGAATATGATCCCACCATACCAGTGCATAGTCAGTGAACTCCACAGCTGCGAATTTCACCTTCTTTTCTTTGGAGTAGTTATGACACTCAAAAATGAGCTCAACCTTCCTCTCCCTTTCAAGGTATACATCTGGGTTATTTTTCCCTTGAAAAGGAGGGATCTTCATTTTGATGCTTCTAATGTTTCTATCGATGTTATCTTGACCCCTTGACTCCCATCAAGGTTGTCGCTCTTGCCTAGCACCTCGATAAGCAAATCTACCCATATCATCATGTTCATCATCACTTGCTTCATTGCTACCTATATCATGTTCAAATTCAGCAATCGGAGGAGTATGTGGCCTTCGCCGCCTTTCATTGGATTGCCCTCTTCTTAGACCATCAATTGCAGCGTCTTGTCTATCCAATCTATCTCTGAACTCCCCAAAAACCGTATTGAGTCTTTCAAACTGTTGTTGAATGGCTTGCAAGGTGAAGAATGAGTCTTGTGGAGGGTTCTCATTCTTGCTACCTTTGCTAGAAGTTTCAGTGCCAACCACCTTTCTAGTCATGATTTCAAACCTACAAAAAGGATATTAGAGAGAAAAAAATTCCTCACTCATTCCCTTACGTGTTTACCCTCCAAACAATGACACGCAACACTCGTGTTTTGACACAATTTTTTTTTTTGGCTTTTTCCCTCTGATACACTCACACGCTCGTGCCTCTTACCACTCAAGATTTCTCTTTTAGTTCTTTAATGAACTAATCACAAACAAACCAATAGTTCAACCAAATGCAACAATTGAATCAATGACGCAAACAACGAAGAAAAGACAAAAAGAAGTCAAGAAAACAATAATGACGCGAACGAAATAAGAAAAAATTCAATGGAACAAAATAACCAACTCGACTAAGGATATATTCAAACAAAAATTAAAATAATAAGTTGTTGCCTCCTCTCTTTTTTTTTTTTTTTTTGAATGCACAAAATGGCTTTTTTTTTTTAATGTGCTCTAATCAGCTTTGCTATGTTTCTTGCAATTTCCAATCACAAAAGATTCAATCTTGATGATGGACAATATTAAAGAAGAGATGGGAAATTTCGAAAACAAGAAAACAAGATAGGTAGATTGGATGATAGAAGAATATGAAATAAGGATAAATGATTATAAGATAAAAGAATTTTCGAAAGCAAACAAGAAAAATAAGATAGATAGAACCTGATTTGAACCTGGCTCTGATACCAAATGATGCGGAACCCCAAGAATGAATGTCCAGAGACCCCAAATCAGATTTATCAAAACCCCAAACCCAAAATAAGATTTGACATGGTAGTGGATCCTTAACCTATTGCTTGACGTGAAGCACAAACCAAGAATATCAAATTAATGGATGAACGCCACAAAGGTAGCACATTTGATAAGTTTGGCGAAAGTTTAATGAAGAACTTGAAGAGAAATAAACCTCACATGGAATTGTGTTCCATAAAAAAAAAAAATATCTTTTTAACACAACAGTGTGAGTTGGCTACTTATAGAAAATAAAAGAAACTCATGACATCAGTTTGGCCAATAAGAATATGCTATGACATCAATCTGGCCAATAAAATAGCCCCACATAACCTTAAGCATGCCATGTCATTTAATGAAACATGTGCAAGTCACATGTCATGTGTCATTTAATGAAACATATGCAAGTCACATGTCAGGTGTCATGTCATTTAATGAAACATGTGCAAGTCATATGTCATGCTTAATCAACACAATTGGTCCACTATTTAGTCCATAAAATTCCCGAAACAACCCTTACTGGCTTAAGGTTCCAGTTTCACACGTCTTTAGACAATTTACCATCTTAGGCACTTCAAGAAAGTCCTTTTCTTTAGTGTCCATGGCCTTCATTGACTCTTGCTCAAGCAACTTCTCGATTAGTCCTTGCATAGCATCCTTGACCTTCTTGGCTCCAGCTCTTGTGATGGGTCCGCTTGGCATGTGCAGATCATCCTATGCAATCGGAGCTTGTGTGTTCATATCACTTAGGTTCTAATTTCTACCATGAACATTTTAACTAGAGTGAATTCATCGTTGGGACGTCGTAAGCACCACTCCTGGGAACAGGTAAGGGGAATAAATTATGTCAATTATTTTTAAAATTCACCTGGTTAAATCATGGTATATGATTACTGGAATATTGTATATGGTTTTTTGAGTAATTTTATGGGTATGAACATATGGTTTATTTATTAAATTGTAGTATTTGATTAAATTAGATTTTTTGGGAATATTATGGAATTAAGTTAAACTGTAGGGATTTGATTAAATTAGATTTTTAGAAATATTTTGGAATTAAGTTAACTATAAGGATTTGATTAAATTGGAGTATTGGGAAAAATCTGGTATTATGAGTTTGAGAAAATCCTAGGAAAGTTTATATATTATTTTTCAGCAAACCCTATATTTTTCTTGGGTAATTATTATATTAAAAATTATTACTCAAATTGTGTGGCATGAGAAATGACTATACGATTACAATTAGAATATTTTATAACGATATACAGCAGATTATGATTTTATATTGAGTACATGAAATGTTATGTACATGATTTTATATTGATTTTAGAATTTTATGAATATGATGAAAATATGATATGGCAGTTTTATGCAGTAATTTGACACGACAAATTTATGCTAAGTTATGAAATGACAACTTTAAGTCGAGTTATGATATGATATGCCGATTTTATACCAAGACAGTTATGATATGACGGTTTTATACCGATTATGATATGATAGATATGACATGACAATGAAAACATGCTTTATACAGATTTATGAAATGATGATTATGAAATGAGATTACGTTATTAGTTATGTTATATAAAATGTACTATATGATATTAGAATCCTGATGGACTAGGTATGTTCAGAGCACGGTACCATAGCTAGCTAGCAAGATCAGACAGTGTAATCCCCCTGTGTGTCGACCCTAGAAGTGTTGAGAAGAGTAAGATGGGCAGACCAGGTTGGGTGTATAGCCGACAGTGCTGCCACACTATTCAGAAAGTGTCGGTGTCGAAGCTGATTAGCCTCAAAGTATTGAGAAGCGTAGGATACCCACTGTGCGCCGACCCGAGAAGTGTATAGAAGTGTAGGATGGGCAGACCAGGTTGGGTGAACAATCGTGCATAGTTATGTTATGTTTGACTTTGCCTGGTAGGCCAACCATGGTTAAGTCTAACCCTCAGGCTGCACAACCCGATCGTGCGGGGTTAATTCATGATGTTATGCTAGAACCATCAAGGGAAAGAAAAGGAAATATCTTACGTATATATGTAGCTTTATGAAAACAGAATTATCTATTATGTTAAAGTATGTTTGAGTAGAAAATATGTACCTTGAAATGTATAGGTGTGAGTTATGATTGTTATACAGATGCTTTTCAGTTACAATTTAATTAATAGCTATGTTTAAATATGTAAAACTCATCTGTCACACACTGACAATAATTTATTACTTCTTACTGAAAGGTGTCTCACCCCATGATTATCCAATATTTTTTAGATGCCTTGTGGTGTATAATAGTAATCAGAGTAACACAGCGAAGTATTGGTGGGGTAGAAGGTCTTTGGTTAGAATTGTTATTATTTTATTTATGTTTTTGATGAGTTCAAAACCTTATTCTGATACTAGGATTTTTATTGTAATAAAGGATGATTTTTGGTACTTTGATAATTGTTATGGAGATCTTCCGTTGTGTATTTATTGATATCAGAGTAGTAGAATTTTCAAGTCGTCACAGTTGGTCTCAGAGCTTAGGATACAGATTTTATAGACTCTAGAAAGGATTATTACTAGAGTATAGGTATGAAGTAGGATGGGGATAGGAATTGGTAGGTTAGGTGTGGTAAGAGTGATCAGATATAGGATGCGTAGCGGAGTAAAGTACAACAAGCAAATTAGAATTTTGGAGTTTTGTTTCATAGCCGAAAGTAGAAATTCATTGAGGATTTTAGGTGATTTTTATTGAACAATCGACAGTTCTAGAAAAGTCATGGCAAATCATTGACAGTTTTCTTCCAGAATGCTGCACTATGATCTTTTTCATATGTAAATAGTCACTGCAAGGAATGAACTATCATTTGCAATATTGGAATATATGAAATAGAATTTATTGCATTTTTAGGAATGTGCGCACCTTTGCACATTAGAGTATATTCCTAACTCTCTATGGTTCTTTGGTGTATGTTATTCTCCCTCGTATTGCTTGTGCTTAAAGAAAATATTCAATCTTTCTATATTCTTTTAAGTCAACCATGGGTTTTGAGAACAGCTTTTCAAAGGGACAGTAGCTTGTCAGTCGACTGAGACAGAGTCCTCAGTTACCTGATGAATTATAACTCATGATTTTGGGGGTGTTAGTGCAGGGTCAGTCAACTGACAAAGGGACCTCAGTCGACCGACTGAGATTTCAAGCAAATTACCGAGAACTGTCAAAAGGCAATCGACCGACCTCTTTGAGGTCAGTCGCCTGACTTGCTATAGGTTTGGATATTAAGTTGATTTTCACAAGTTTTGTTCAACTGAAACTTATGAGATTTTGAAATGAGGATATTTTTAAAGTATTTTAAAAAAAAAAATGAGGCAACGATAATGGAATAAATTTAAATTAAATAGGTGGAAAATGTTGGAGACAATACATTTTTTAAACTTTCAGATGGCCCATAAAGGAGATAAAGTTTGTATATATAACTTAAAGGCACAACCAACTTTATTGGAGTGAATTACAAACGGACAAGAGTAGGACCCCTTGTTTTGTTGTGAGGTATTGAAGTAGGTACACACTCTAAAGGGTGGACAAAATCTTTCATGGGGGACTTTGTGATTTGGGGAGGTTTGTGTTTCACATGATTTGAAAGAGGAAGTCTTCCTAGAAGCACGTTGTTCTAGATACATGATCCATTCTAGCAGCACTAAGATGTATATATTTTGAGAAAGTCTAATCACTTATCCATAACAGCTAGGAATATAGGCATTACGGTATTTGGATGTTTCAGATACCTAATATTTTTAGTGTTTTTCGGTGCAATGTTTAGTAGCACAAGCATCTGATAATGGACTTGGCCCTTTAGTTAAGGTATGATGAGAGAAGTGAATAAGTTGGAAGTTGCATTCAAACTTTTGTGGATATTCAAAAAGGAATATTGTTCTTCCAATTTGAAATTAGGAATAGCTTCCCAAGAGGGGCGGTGAATTGGCTTTTAAAAATTTCTTTTAATTCCTTTTGAGATACCTTAAACTTCCTTTATTTCTTTTAACCAATTCTTGACTTGTTTGTTT
The DNA here is from genome assembly GCF_029873635.1 of Malania oleifera. NCBI lineage: Eukaryota > Viridiplantae > Streptophyta > Magnoliopsida > Santalales > Ximeniaceae > Malania > Malania oleifera. Next base: position 42,345,297 of record NC_080421.1, on the reverse strand, counting down.
AATTCTTTAATCAATCGAGAACTTAGTTCTTTTATCCAATCAATAACACAATTAAACAATCAATTAATTAAACAATATCTTCAAGCCAAACAATCAATTTATTTGTCAAGTACAAGTTAAACAACAAACAATCAAACCAAGATATAAAGTATTCAACACTTTAGTAATATAACAACTCAAGATGGTTGTTTGTTTATATTTTCCAAATTTGAACCAAGCCCTGTAGTGAATGAAAATTTATGCTTGCTGGTATAAAGCCCTGTATAGATGAATCAAATCACTCTTTCCAAATAATTAGAACTCAAATAAACTCTTGGTAAATTTATTTTTGGGATGTTAACCAAGTAACGTACTCCCGTAAGGTTTCCACAAGATATGGTGTAACCAACGTACTCCCTTTCGGGTTTCGCAATCCAAATCAAAATTAAACCTTAAGTTTGTTTGATTTTCCAAATATATGTAGTTTATATGATTCCCAAATTTTAAACCATCCACGCAATTTAAATATGCTGAAAATAAAGAGTAAGGGAAAGAGAGAATGAGACGGAGATTTTTACGAGGTTCGGCTTATACCCAACCTACGTCCTCGCCTTTGGCAAACCACCAAAGGATTCACTAGTTCAGTTCTGTTGATGGGTGGAACAACTCCGATTACAACACTCCTTGGTTAAGGCTAGAGCCCGCCTTCTCCAAACGACATTACCTCGTTCGGTCACTCCTTACATACGCTAGAGTCCACCTCTCTAAGCAATGTACCCTTGCTTAGCCAACGATACAAATGACCCTTGGAATGTCAAAGAAATATAAGAAACACAAGATAAGATTTGCATACAAGTATACTCTCTCAAAGAGCAAGTTAGTACAATTTCAGCACTATATACTTTGAATGTAAAATATCAATATGAAATAAAATGAAGCTCAAGTGTAAAATTCACCAATATCCTTCTTAGATAAGGATTAGCAGTAGAAATTCAGAGGAGGAAGGATTAGCACTTCAGAATTCTTAGCAAAAGAATTTTTCAATGAGTGAACAAGAGAACTTAGGAAGAACAAGAGTATTTTCAGCTTCACAAGCAGATTTTTCAATTCTTGGATGTATTTTGATTTGAAAAAACATGTATTTATAGGCTTTCAAACTTGTTTCCATGTTGCAAAAGTTTCCTTTGAGATTTTCCAAAAATTTTAGAAAGTTTAGAGCTCAAACGGCTATATTTTAAAAACAAGAGTTTCAAAATTTTTGCCCGTTGAACAGTGTTCAATCATCTGAAGTGTCGAGGCCAGTCGACTGAAGTTTCTTAACCCCTTAAAAAAATAGAACTGGATACAGGGTTAGTTGACTAAAATCAGGATTCAGTCATCTGATGTCGTAGGTTCAGTCGACTGAAGTTGCAAGTTCAGTCGTCTAAACTTGCTGCTGTAATTCTCTGCCTATTCTGTCTTGTTCTTCTATCAGCAGTGACCCTTCTTCAATGTTTTGGCTATAACTTTTTCTATATAACTCCAAATTAGGTGTTCTTGATGTAAAATGAAAGCTAAGAGAAAATCCTACAACTTTCATGTTGACCACGTTTCAACATAATGAGGTTTTGATAGTGAAAAATTCACCTTAATGTGACATTATAAAAACTAACAGCAAATAGAAAAACCCTTTTTGGTGCTTTTTATTCCAAAAATGATTCTAACCCTTTTAAAATAATTTTTAGCCTTGAAAGTATTTTCTAGGTATTTTAAAAAGTATCTAGGTCTAAGTTAACCTAAAAGTTTCAAAATATTTCAAACGATATTTTAAATATTAAAAGTACTTACATGAAAACTTCTAAAACTTTTCTCATTCTTAAGTCTTCATGTTTTGTTTCTTCAAGCTTCCATCTTTTCTTCAAGATTTCATATTCTTTGAGCTTTATCACTTTGCCTTTCTTTGGATCTTTTAATATTCCTTGGCTTTCAACAACTCATTCATGTCTTCATATTCTTCAAGGTTTAATATATCATCTTTAAATCCATGCTTGGACTCTTTTAAGCTTCATTTTATCCTCTTGAGCACTTTGACCTTTTCTTTCTCATATATGAGCCCTGAAATATCATTACTCACACAAATACATTAAATTTCACTTGTTTGTTAGCATCAAAATAAGATAACAAGGTTGTAAGGCCAACACAATTGTTAAAATATGATTGAAAATTTATCTCCAATGAATATATATGAAGACTGCACGTCGGATTACTAGGACAGACATGACATGGTTTAACGGTTAAGAAGAAACTAGGAAATGTGTTCACAGGTGTGATCAATTACATTGTAAAATGTCTTAGGAGTACCTTTTGCCAAGTCTTTGAATTTTGAGCTAGTGTATTGTTGTAGCTTTTTCGAGGGATGGTGTTGAAGCGGTGCCTCCTAAAATTCTTTAGATATTGTGTTCTATTATGTGGCATCTAAAACAAGGTCATTTTTTGTTCTGAAGCTATTAGACATGTTCATGCTTGTGTTCATGCTTGTCCTTATATGATAGTAGGATTCCAAAAAAAAAATGTTGATTGAAAAGTGTAAGCCTGTGCATCAATTTGGCATTGAAAAGGAATTGGGTGATTAAATTCTAGGGAATACTTGGAAACCCATATAATTTTTGCTTAAACGAATTACAAGCTATGATGAGAGTTTTGAAATGTCTTCTATACATTTGATCTGACAGGAAAATGATTATGCATCCCAGTCTGAGATATCCCAACAGGTATGGTGCTTGATGAGTATTAAGTCATCATTGCAAGTTTTCTGTTTAAAGGTGAGGCTAACCATTGGTGGGAATCTATGCAATAGGTAAGAGATGTTGAGGGTTGAGGCTACGAGTTAGGACTGACTTTAAAATAGTTTTCAATGGGAAATATTTTTGAAAAGTACTCCAAGAAGCCAAATTATAGAAATTAATGTAGTTGAGTCAAAGGAATTTGTTTGTTAGTTAATAATATAAAAGAAAATTTGTTGAATTATCACAGTTTTGCCAAGACCTAGTTAACTCTGAGGAATTCAAGTATGATTCTTTTACACAACACTTAGGCAAGAGTTTTATTTGATTTTGGTTCTACCCACTCCTACATTGTTGCATCCTTTGCTAATATGTTGTGTTTAGAATTTGAACATTTAGAGTATTATCTTGTGAGTTGCTTCACCCGTGGGGAAGATTATAAATATGGACAGAATATGCAGACATGCATTTTAGATTTCGGTGGAAATAACTTCCCGACTGATTTATTAACATGGATATTGTAGATTATGAGGTAATCCTATAAATGGAGTGGTTATCTATTTATCATACACTTAGTTGATTGTTTCTAAAAGAAAGTAGTACTCGGAGATCCAAATGGAGTGACAGTTTCTTTCCAACTAACAAGCTCTCATGTTTGATATCTTGAGTGCTTGTGAAAGGATGGAATTTGGGCACATGTCTAGGGTTTGTAACAACAATGAAAGAAAATACACAAGTTAATGAAACCCAAACTTCTTTACCCATAGGTGATGAATTTCTAGATATATTTTTCTAGATGATTTATTGGAGCTGCCTCCAAAAGGAGATTGAATTCAATATTGATTTGATGCTAGGAACGGAGCCTATGTCGATTGCTTCATATTGAATGGCATTAGCCGAACTAAGGGAACATAGGGTGCAATTAGAAGATTTCTTTGACAAGGAATTTATTCAATCTAGTGTATCATCATGGGTTGCACCCATGTTATTTACTAAGAAATATAAGGGTCCTTGAGGCTATGCATTGATTATTAAAAGTTGAACTAAGTTACATTAAGAATTGGTATCAACTTCCAAGAATTGGTGGACTAATTGATCAATTGGAAAAATCCCAAAATTTTTGAAGATTGGCTTACAATCAAATTAGCACTAATTGAGATTTGGGAATTAAACATTCCAAAGATGCAATTTAGCATACAATATGATCACTACAAGTTCCTTGTGTTACCATTTGAGGTTACCAATGCACCTTACATTTTCATAGATATGATGAATCAAGTTATTCAACCATACTTGAATCAATTTATTATAGTTTTTATAGATGGTTTTTGATATATTTAAAGACTCAAGAAGAGCATGAACAACATTGGTGATTAACCTAACAAACATTACGGGAGCATCAGTTATATGCTGAATGAGAAATGTGAGTTCTAGACAACTAGTGCAAAAGTTTTGGGTCATGTCATATTCAAAGAATGGTTGTCAGTTTTAATAGAGTTGTTTACGAGATTAACTCAAAACTCGTTGGGTTAACAATGGATTTTATTTGGAGTTGTAGGAAACAAATTTCGAGGACGAAATTTTTATAAGGAGGGGAAAATGTAACGCCTTAGAAAATAATATGCAAGGAAGTGCAAAAATAAAAAATAAAAAAAATTAAATAAATAAATAAATAAAATTAATTAATTAACAATTATTAATTAAATAATATATATATATATATATTAGGATGCTTCCTGATTTCAATTTGAAATCATCCACCCCCTAGCGTCTCTCTTTCTCTCTCTCTCTCTTTCTCTCTATCTCCTCAACTCTTTCTCTTTCTTCAATTTCTCAGCGAAACCTACGCTAATTGAAGAACAGAAAATATCCCTAGGTTCCAATTTCTGCCACGAACATTTTAACCGGAGTGGATTCATCATTGTGACGTCGTAGACACCACTCTTGGGAGCAGGTAAAAGGAATAAATTATGTCAGTTATTTTAAAAATTCATCCTGTTAAATCATGGTATGTGATTATTGGAATATTGCATATGGTTTTCTGAGTAATTTTATGGGTATGTAAATTATGGTTTATTTATTAAATTGTAGTATTTGATTAAATTATAATTTTGGAAATATTATGGAAATAAGTTAAACTGCAGGGATTTGATTAAATTAGATTTTTGGGAAAAACCTGGTATTATGAGTTTGAGAAAACCCTAGAAAAGGTTATATATTATTTTTCAGCAAAACCTATGTTTTTCTTGGGTAATTATTATATTAAGAATTATTACTCAAATTGTGTGGCATGAGAAATGACTATACGATTACAATTAGAATATTTTATGACAATATACAACATATTAGGATTTTATATTGAGTACATGAAATGTTATGCACATGATTTTAGAATTTTATGAATCTGATAAAAATATGATATGTCGGTTTTATGCAGTAATTTGACAGAACAAATTTATGCTAAGTTATGAAATGATGGCTTTAAGCCGAGTTATGATATGATATGTCGATTTTATACCGAGATAGTTATGATATGACTATTTTATACTGATTATGATATGATAGATATGATAGTGAAAACATGCTTTATACAGATTTATGAAATGATGATTATAAAATGAGATTACATTATCAATTATGTTATATAAACTATCCTACATGATATCTAAATCTTGATGGACTAGGTATGTTCAAAGCCTAATACTATAACTAGCTAGCAAGATTAGACATTGTAATCCCCCTGTGTCGACCCGAGATGTGTTGAGAAGAGTAGGATGGGTGGACCAAGTTGGGTGTATAGCCGACAGTGCTGCCACACTATTCAGAAAGTGTCGGTGTCGAAGCCGATTAGCCCCGAAGTGTTAAGAAGCATAGGATACCCATTGTCCACCAACCCAAGAAGTGTCGAGAAGCATAGGATGGGCGGACTAGGTTAGGTGGGCAATCGTGCATAGTTATATTATGTTTGACTTAGCCTGGTAGGCTAGTCATGGTTAAGTCCAGCCCTCAAGCCGCACAACCCGACCATGTGGAGTTAATTCATGATGTTATGCTAGAACTATCAAGGGAAAGAAAAGGAAGTGTCTTATGTATATATGTAGTTTTATGAAAACAAAATTATATATTGTGTTAAAGTATGTTTGAGTAGAAAATATGTACCTTGAAATGTATAGGTGTGAGTTATGATTGTTATACAGATGCTTTTCAATTACAGTTTAATTAATAGTTGTATTTAAATATGTAAAACTGATCTGCCATACACTGACAATAATTTATTTCTTCTTACTGAAAGGTGTCTCACCCCATGATTATCCTATATTTTTTAGATGCCTTATGGAGTATAACAGTGATCAAGCGCAGTGAAGCATTGGTGGGGTAGAAGGTCTTTGATTATAATTGTTATTATTTTATTTATGTTTTTGATGAGTTCATAACCTTATTGTGATACTGAGATTTTTATTGTAGTAAAGGATAGTTTTTAGTACTCTGATAATTGTTATGGAGATCTTCCGTTGTGTATTTATTGGTATCAGAGTAGTTCAGGTCGTCACAACTATTCTTTAAGAATATTATGAAGTATTGGGGTGTTCCCTAAGATATTGTTAGTGACTGAGACTAAAGATTTATCAGCAACTTTTGGATAATACATTTCAAGATCCTTGGTTCACATCTTAACACCTCTTCAAGCTACCATCCATGAACAGGTGGATAGACGGAGAGATTCAAAGGACTATTGAAAAGTACTTGCACCATTTCATCAACACCAACCAGAAGAATTAGGTGCAACTACTTGATGTGGCTCAGTTTTATTTCAATGCACAAAAGAGCTTAACAACCAACAAAAGCCCTTTTGAGCTTGTTACAAGCCAACAATTACTATTACCTCACATAGTGGATAAGTTGTATAGAGGAAAAAGCCATAGGGCATACATATTCACCAAAGAATGGAGATAGAATGCAGAGATTGCCTGAGCCTACTTGAAGAAAGCTTCTAACCAGATGAAGAAGTGGGCAAATCAGGGGAGAAGACCACAACACTTCAACGTAGGTGACTTGGTGCTTGTTAGGCTCAATCCTGAACATATAAAGTCACAATAGGGATGATATAGGAGACTACTTTGTAAGTATGAAGGACCAGTCCCTATCTTGGCCAAAGTCGGGAAGGCCTCTCACAAAATTGACCCTTCTGCTCAAATGAAAGTGCATCCTATGTTTCATGTCAGCTGCCTTAAGTTTTTCAACGCAGATAATGAAGATCCAAGCAGAAATTAGCCAACCAAAGCAAAATTGAAGACAATGCAACTTGACAGATGAGAATTTGAAGACATCCCTGCAGACAGAAAGTTCACATCCTCAAGGAAGAAGTGGTGGGAGTTATTAGTCCAGTGGAAAAGCCTTGATGACGAAGAAATTAGCTAGGTTTCTGCGGAAGATATGCAACCTTTCATGGACAAAGTTGAAGTGTACCTAGCATCAAAGTCTACAAGGATGTCGACCGCATAAGTGGGAAAGCGTCATGAGCCAAGCTTGTTTAGGGCATTATGCTTGCTTGTGACCACTTGTCTTGTACGTTTGGGATGAGTTTCCATTATGTAAATACTAGAATAGGGTTATTTTTCAAAAATAGTAGGCTAAAAAGGGGAGTATGACTCCTCAGTCATGTTGATGTTTCCTGGTATCAGAATGAGAATAGCATAGAAAGGCCTTTAGGGGAGGGTGAGTGTTCATCAACTTGAAAAACTCACTAGCTTTTGTCAACGCATTTAACATACTTGTCTCCCTCACTAGATACACATTGTTAACATAGGTGTTGATAATGAATTATTTTGCTTCAATTTTTATTGCTTAAGTGACAATGCTTTCGTAAGTTGCTTATTGCTTCTGCTTATATTTGTTTGAATGATAATAAAAGTGTTTTGTTGGTGAATTGTGGTAAATGCTAGGTTGGCTAGTTAAACAAGAGGGATTTAGCTAGCATTGCACGATCCATTCATAAAGGTGTGAAATATTCGACCGGTGATACCTAGCCCTTTGCTTCGTCATTTTCATTTGCTGCTTGAGTTTTTATATGTTGAAGCATATTGATGATTCTTTGAATGTTATGCTTGATACATCAGGATTTCTTCATTAAGTCATATCAAAATGCATGTTAGGATTAGTAGGACATGTTTTTATTTTGATTGCATAGAAATTGAAGTTCAAAATTTTGCATATTAGTGGAAGTATATCTTCCACTTCTTTCATAAAATACCAACCCTAACCTTCTCCAAAAGAAAGGTCCTAGCCGACACCAGCCTCCTCCAACTATTGCCGCTGCCATACATAGCAGCTAAGCGTGCTGCCTGCAAGAAAAGAAACCCCAAAACCCTAGTTATTGCTACTACGCATAGAAAATATGTTGTCCCCTACTTCGCACAGCAGTTGCTACTACTGCCTTGCATGAAAATTATCCCTAAACCCCACCAAACACCTGCCCTAGCCAACCTCCCACAAACCCTCACACATATTATCACACTCCTAAAGCGTTACCAAGCCCTATACTCATACGCATATCAACAAGATCAGCAAAGAATCAAAGAAAAAATCAAGAATGAATGCTAAAAAATCATAAAGAAATAAACAAACATGATTAAACAAAAAACATCAAATTGCTTAACCCCTGTGTGTGCGCGCGCACCCGCATGTATAAGGTGTGTGACTCTGTATGTAACTATGTATGTGTGTGTTTGTGTGTGTGTGGATGTGCATGTATCTTTGTGTATGTATTCATGTTAATATATAGGAATAAATATTAGTATTTGCATGTATGTGCATGTGTTTATGTATTAGTGTGTGTGTGTGTGTGTGTGTGTGTGTGTGTGTTTGTGGGTTTTTGTATGTGTTAATCTTGTCATTATTGAAATTGTCAAAAAACAAAAAAAAAAAAATGAAACTTTTGAAAAATTTCAAAAAAAATAAAGTAAGATGAAGTTTTTGTCTCTTGGTTCCTAAGGTCTAATTCTAGCTTATGATGGGGTAAAAGGGAAATTTCTATTATATAGTACTTTCTTCCCATTTATCTCTAGGCATGGCAAGGTTTTTAACTTTCTAGAATTGTATGATTTGAAAAGGATTACGCCCCCACCAACATACTTAGATCGAAGAATCATGATTGTCTATTTGCTTAGTAATAGAATATGTGTTTAAAAATGCTTTCAAAAATTATGATGAAGTCCCGACTTTTCTAAAGACATGCATTTCATCACTTTCAACTTAAATCCTCCTCTTTTTTTTCGAAACTCACCATTTTCACTTTCTTCAAAGACTGGTAATATAAGTTTAGTGCTCTTTTCCCAAACTTTAGTTTTTCAAGTCGATAATTGCTCGACGTTTTCAAATCAACTGTTTCTTCACTTATCATCTATCACCATCCTCATCATCATGATTTCATTAAACTTAGGGTTCTAAAGCCAACCCTTATTAGAGCAAAAGTGTATACTTTCCGAAGCCATGTTTGAGTGCTCAGATAATGATACTAACATTAGAGGACCGAAATGAGTCTTTTCTCTTTTATCTTTTGTTTCTTTTCTGAAATTAATACATGCGTAATTGTTATAACCATTCTGCAAACATCTGTCATTCGGGGTGTTGAAAGACTAATCATCACTAAGATGGTTAGCTAATCATCCTCCCTATGAACAAATGTTCTCTTGAACTCAAAATTTAGTTTTCGCAAACCTTTTTTAGAGTTTTTCTTTATTTTCCATGTGTGTTAGAAACGATGCAATCCCAAGAGGGAGGGTGAATTGAGTATTTAAAAATTATAACTTAGGTTGAACAAGATAAACGGTATTACTTAACCTAGGGTCTATTTATACAAATGTAAACTCAATCATTCACAATATAACATATACGTGCAGTAATTAAATTGTGGAAATGTAAATGAACACGCATGATATGTTATCGAGGTTCGACCAACAATGCCTACGTCCCCGCCTTGGCCACACCAACACAAGAATTATCACTATAATGCTCACTTAAACGGGTGGAGCGGCACCTAATACAACCAGATCAATTCAAGGGGCTGACCTCAACCGATATGCCTTAACAGGATGGCGCACCTAGCTTTCCTAACAGGGTTTAAGCCAATCCGAGACTATTCCAAGGCTACTCTCCCTCTTCAGGCCTGTGCCTAGAAATACAACAAATGGGTATATAATTTTGCATACAAAGAAATGCTTCTTACACTAAGCCGATTATGTACCATTGAGCACAATGTAATTAATACACTACCAAGAGATAAGATTTGATAAGTTCGATGTAATCTGAGTGTCTACTCTCAAATATTTATGCAAATATAGCAATCAGTGCGTGAGAGTGTAAATGATAGGATCTTGCGTGAGAGTGTAAATGATAGGATCTTTGTGTCAAAATAATATTTCAATCACAATGCACCAAAAAAGATCACAAGCACACTTCAAATATCTCAATAAATAATATTTCTCAATAGAAACCACAAGAGATATTTAAAAATGGTTTGCAAAATATTTATTTGATCTTTGTAATAAAAGATAATCTCAATCAAAAGGTATAGCAACAAAGATCTTTTAGCACTTAATAAAATATCTCAAAATAGAATTCTCAAAGATACGCATAAGAGATATTTTTGAAAATGATTTATAATATTTTTGCAACCAAAACACAATATGAACTCTTGAGTATTGCAATGAGAATGCAAAACTCAGAAGCCCAAAGAAGTTTTCCTACGGAAGGCTTATTTACGAAGCCCCCTAGGAGAACTTGCAACTTACTCTCTATGAAATACAAATCTCAAATAGAACAACCAAGAGAGAGTTTAAGCTTGGTGAGATAAGCACAAAAATACTCTTACAAAGAGGTATTTGCAATATGAATGAGTAAGAGTGGGAGTTTAAAGTTTGAATATAAAATATAAGCTTTTTGAGATTGAGAGGATATTGGCTAATTATATTTGCTAATCTGATGCTAACTATTCCAAATGAGGGGGTATATATAGACAACCCCTAAAATATAACCGTTAAGAACACATATGGAATTATTAGGAAAGTTTTAATATATTTTAACCAAGTTAACCCCGTTTAAAAATATTAACTATGGTAAAAAATAAGTCCAACCCGAGAGCTTCGGTCGACCAGAAACTTTTCGATCGACCCAAGTTCATATGGTTCAGTCGACCAAGACAAAAATATACTGGGGACTCGGTCGATCGGACACATGTGTCGAGGGCAAAATTATCGAGGATCGGTCGACCAGGGGCAAATGAACTATGGTCTCGGTCGACCGGGAAGGGCAATTTTTCCAAACATCGCGGTTCGGTCGACCGGGAAGAAATGAACTAGATGGTTCGGTCGACCAGACCGTTGGGGCATCTCTCGAGGACCCTCGGTCGACCAGGTTGTTGGAGTACATTTTGGGTTCGATCGACCAGGTGGTCAAAAAGTTGACTCCCTAGGGGTTTCGATCAACCGGGTATAAATGAACTATATAAGTTCGGTCGACCGGGCTACGGTCAAATTGTTGACCCGGTCAAGGTTCGATCGACCGGCAAGAAATAAACTAGGAAGTTCGGTAGACCGAGCCATGGTCAACTTGTTGACCCAGCACCGGTTCGGTCGACCGGCCACTTTACCACAGGTAGGGTCGGTCGACCGAGTGTGCACATTTTGTGCATTTCGGTCCTATTTCAAGCATTCAATCACCCGAATCAAATAATCAATCATATGTATGCATGAGTGAGTGTCCTAGGGTCATTTCTAAGTCTTTTTCAAGACACCGAAAAAATCTAGTGTCGGTCGACCGAAGAGTGTTCCTTAAGGTTCATCTATGGTCTTAAGCTTATTGATCCTACCATGCAGGTAAGGCATTAATTATTATAGACCATATTCTCCTAATTACTATTACAGATCCAAATAATAATGAAATACAATAAACATGATCTTCAGGGTCTTCAGGTCTTCACTTCATATGCCATGTGCATGCATCATATAATACGTTCAATTGGTCCTGCACACAAACTCATCAACCATTAAATATCAAAGTATTTGTCATAATCAAAAACAGGGATATGACCTATGAGGTCAACAATGTGTTTTCAAAAAAAAAAGAAAAAAGAAAAAAAAAAGGTGGCTACTCCATATCTTATGATTTTAATTATTTTACCCCCCCTTTTCTTCAAACTCTTTTCGTTTGGGGATCGCCATTCCCTTTAGTCGACACCCAGGGCTAGCCTAACCATTAGGCGGCTGAGGTGTTCGCCTAGGGTCTTAAAAATTTTGGGGCCCCCAAATTTTTTTTAATTAAATAATGTTAACATTATTTATTATGCTCTCTTCCCATACATTGACTTTCCAACTAACAAATAAATGAAGTTGTATTTTAAAATGTAAAATAAATATAATTTAATTCTTTTTTTTTTTCAAGTCTCATTGATTTCCTAACTAACAACTTTATTATATTTATAACTATCTATTACTCTTATCTCTTTCTCTTAGCCTCTCTTTAAAAATCTTTCTATCTCTCACTCTCTCTCTCTCTCTCATCTCTCGGTCTCTTTATGATTTTTGCTCCGGCTCTTGTGTTCATCATTTTCGGGCCTCCGATTCTCTGTAATTTTCATCAACCCTAATTTTGATTTCAATGTTTATACATTATTTTTCTATTATTTTCACTCTAAATTTTTTTTTTTTCTATTTTTTCTTAGATTTTGGAAGCTTTGAGGTTAGAGCGTTGTATCCGACAAGAATCTAATATCTCTAAAGTCTCGCTCGCCGATTGATTTGCAACAATAATAATAATCAGGTTATATTGTTTCAATCTATTATTTATATAAATTTATTAAATTTATTTTTATTTGTTTACATAATTTGTCAATTTATAGTCAGTGTTAATTTTTAAATTTAATTATGTCAACGAGAAAATATGAATCTCGATATGAAAAACAAAGAAATAAAAAAAAATAAAAAAATTAGTGTCATCTCAAAAGGGAGCTCTTGATAAATTTATTTTTAGTTCTAAATAAAATATAAATGAGTAAGATAAAAATCTTCCAAGAAACGAGCAATCAATTCCAGAGATAGAATTAGAATCTAATAATAATAATAATAATAATAATAATAATAATGATAATAATAATAATAATAATAATAGTGATAAAATAACATTGATTAGTGATTTTGCATCTCAAAAAGTTAGAAAAATTGATTTTAAATAAAAATAAAAATTAAATAAAATATTAAAAGTCCTTGATTCATTCACATATTGTGAAAAGCTGAACCTGTCGGCGCCGTGGATAGAATTCAGCTATGAGGACGAGGAGCACATGCCTTGGTGGGGCTTAGGGTATAGACCCCTCCATATGATAGAAATTACCAAGGTGGGCAGGAATAGGTGCCCTCTGCTGTCCTTCTAGCTAGTCTTTAGTTTCCTCATATGATGTGTTTTTTTTCTTGTTACCATTTCTCATAGATGGTGGTAGAATAGTTATACGACACCAACAGTCGATATACAAGGTATTGACCCCCAAGGATCAACTTTGGTGCTTCTCAGACGCTATTACTTGTAGAAGGTAAAGCACATGTGACCAAGTAGGGCTACAAGAAAAAGCTTCGATACTTAAATTTGCAGATGATGGATCTTATTTATTCCCTTGGCAAGCAATTCATCTTCTTTCTTACTCGTTGAAGCATTTGACTTACCGTGCCTGCTCCTGGATGTGCGCCTCCCCAGCTAGGCTATATAGACAAGTGTCGATATGAGAGTGTTGTATGGGCGACCCATGGCATTTGTCTCACCCCCCACATAAGCACACATACCCCCACACGTGTCTTTGGTATTTCTACGCTCATCAATGTGAAAAGTGGTTCTGGCACAATGGTTGATATGTAAGGCACTGATCTCCAATGATCAATTTTGATATTGTTAGTTGCCAAAGGCTGAGGAGCATTAGGTAAACCTCCGACGCTGAAGTAGCTTGCTTGGAGTTTTTTCCCATTTTAACTTTTTTTAAAAAAAATATATTAAATAATACCTCATTTTGGGAAGTATTTCCCAGAATGACTCTAATGTAATCTCGCTACTTCAAGTAGCGATATTTAACCAAATCTCGCTACTTGGAGTAGCGAGATTTACTTTTGATTGAAGGGCCCGTGCTAACGCGTGGAAAATCTCGCTACTCCAAGTAGCGAGATTTAATTGGGATAATTAATGCTCTGTCAGCCGCCTTTCGACGCATGATAAATCTCTACCAGCCGCCTTTTGACGCGTGGTAAATCTCGCTACTCCAAGTAGCGAGATTTTGTTGGGATAATTAATACTCTACCAACCGCCTTTTGAATTACCATCCACCCGGCTTTCGACGCGTGGCAAATCTCGCTACTCCAAGTAGCGAGATTTGCTTCAGAATAACCTCGCCCGTTCTTCCTCCTTTCTTGCGCGAACAGAGTACCTGTTGCAGAGCCGAGCAGGTTACCGTTGAAGGAAGACTCCGGAGCAGGTGACCGTTGCGGGCTTCATCAAGTCGAAAGTTATATAAGGAGATGGGGTAAGTTATGTTTTCCATGTTCAGTGCATAGATTTTTAAATTATTTTTATTTCATCCAAAGCTTTGATAATCGGAGAGAGAGTTTGTGATTTGTGTTAAAAGATTCGTGGATAAACATTACTCTTAAGGTTAGTATTTCATTGTTTTGGTATTTGAATTTAATTTTTTGCCGATAATATTTTATTTTTTCCATTCAAACTGTTGTTCAATATTTATTTATTTTTTTTTGGATTGTTGTTTTATTGTAAAATGCATTATCTTTCCTGCACTAGAATTTGTTGAAGTTTCCTCCACTCACTAAATTTGTTGAATTTCCTTCTACTCTTTTGAATATAATTGTGCAATTATAATTAGATCATATAGTTTACTTTCAAAATGGGAAATTTTGTTATTCAATTCTTGAATTTTCTTCTACTGTTTTTAATATAATTGGGCACATCCACTAAAGTTTTTCAAGAACATGTAAATTGTATGGTTTTAATTGATGCTTTGAGTTAATGTGAGTACACATTGTAATTATAAATTGTATTTTCATTTATCGTATTAAGTGCATATACTTTTCTATGAGTTAACGAAATTTAGAATTTAAATTTTGACTTATTTTATTTCGTACACAAACTTTAATAATTTTACCTCATTTAAGAATGTAATGCCTATGATATATTTCATAGATAACGCATAGAGTATATATATACACGTGCCTTTGATGTTTCTTATATTTAATTTCAAGCTTTAATTTTCCTTGAATTTTAGTTTCAATTCCTAATGAATCAAATTCATACCTTGAACCAACCACATAATAAAGTTCAAGTTGAGCCGCATGTTTGAAACATTTGGAATAGATTAGAATAGAACTTTATAATTATAATATAAGGAGTATCATTTGTGAATTTTTTATTGTCAAATAAGAGGTCCTAGTGACGGGATTAAGTCCCCTCTCCCTCTCTTATGATTACTAGAATACAATAATTAATAGGATAAAAGATATTCATTTTTTTTAAGTTTGCTTAAAAGACAAATATCTTTCCTGAAATTTCAAAAATGTCACGAACGTCTCCTAAAGTATCAAAAATGTTAAAAACCTCATTTGATGTTTGTCAAAAGAAAATGAAATTTATCTTAAAAAAAAAACTTATCTTTTTGCAAATTTTAAAGTGAGATTTGTGCATTTTTAACAAATTTCAAGAGAGATCATTGAAATTCTTGAAATGTCAGCGAACATTCTTCAAATTCTTAAAACTCCTGGTATAATATTTAAAATTCTTGAAACCTTAGGATATGTGATTGTCTTTTTATCAAATTTTTGGGAAGATTAGTGTCTTTGTCTAAATTAATATACTTTATTAAAATTACCTAATAATTTAGTTCACCAATCACACTAAAAAACTGAAACTTGCAAAAATTATATTTAAAATAAAAAAAATAAATAAAAATATCCAAAGGAAGTAAGAGCAGATAAGGTGGGGAATTCATCATGAGACAAGCCCCATATGTATAAGATCCTAGGGTGGGGGGTGCCTGAGGAGGCCACAGTCGACAGAGCACCATTAAAGATCCAACGGTACGAGGGCAAAGTCGGCCTCGACTAGTCACCGTCGATGACGCTGACTGGGAACACCGTAGAGATGATAGCTAAAAGGTCACATTATTAGAGGAGAGTAGTAATGAGTTTTTTTCTCCCCAAATTTATGTATTTTTCACCAATATATCGATATAAATGTCGTGTTCATATTTTAAAGCACTTGCCATAAGACGATCCCATTCCCATTTCATGAATCGGGATGTTATGCGTCCTAAGTAACATTTTTCCAAAAGATCCCTTCAACTCCTTTGAGTATGGCTGTTCGGATTAGCAATGAATCCTCAAAAGGCTACTTAACAAAATTGAACTTCAAAATAAGTGGCAACCCAACCCATAATGAGGCAGAGTACGAAGTACCATTTTGGAAAAATTACTCTTAAGAGCACCATTTCATAGTTCTTTAGATTCTAAGTTGAATTACAATTTTGGGAAAATCCGAAGTATATGTCATATGGGGAAAATCAATACATATTCATGTTGTTTATTCATAGACGTTGAATTCATCTATTTATTTTCTTGGTGGGAAACTTAGGTCTAAACTCTAAGTTTATTCATTCATTAGAATTTCTATACATCTATTTGGTTTATAGTTATTAGTTATTTCGTCTCATTTACACATCACTTATACATACAATTTTGTCTTGCGTAGGTTTTTTTTATTTCCCAATCGCCGATCTAAATAGCAGGAAGCTCAAGCAGTGATCCAGTCACGGTATTTTTATATATAGGGGGGAACATTATAGCCGCATTAGATGGTGTTAGGTATAGTAGTTGGCCAGTTCGACTTATTCGAATTAGGCGTAGGTGTAAATTAAGTAAATTATATACGAAGATATATAAATATTTGCATACTGATCCAGATCAATATGCATTGCGGGTGACCGCAAGATACCCTGCGCGAGAGTTAAATAATACAGCATTCTACGAGACTGTTCCGATATCAGATGATTATGGGTTGCGCATTGTATTGGACGCACACTGTGTCGGTGAGACATATTTAACGATGCAATTGTATGTCGAGACCATTCCTCAAGTGGGTGTAATCGCAGTTGGGCAACCAGATGCGCTCGTGGAGCAATTGGATGAAGTCAGTGAAGACACCGAACAAACACATCAGGTCGATGTTGGTGGGGAGGTTCGTGTTATGTCCACGGTCGATTTTAATGAATATCCGTGATCGTCATTCCTGCCGTCGGAGTACGAAGCACTTGTTCCTCACACGTTTCCACAGGGAGGTTGCGAAGACGTCCCTAGTGCGGGACCAGCATTGTTGTTTGCCATTGCGAACGACGCATTGGACGAGGGCATGAACATTACGAATGATGTTCATATTGAATACGAACAAGTCGATCGGGGGAACACAGATTGGGCTGCGGAGCATGCCATGTACGTGAGTATATGGGTACATAGGCGCGAGTACATTGTCGAGGGAGTGCGGGTAGATGGCCCGATGCGTCCGGAGGATCCGTATTACGCGTGGTACAAGTCGATCACACGTCGCTTCGTAGATAGGACTGTGGCGGTCTACATGAGCCTCGTACACTTACTCAAACGTATACCTAATTTGTTACCATTTACATTAGTAGTTCAATGTTGTAACCACTATTTTCGTATGCTGCAGGCTGACGTATTACACCAGGTCGACTCGCTATCATCAGACCCCGCTGTAAGCGATTTAGCGAGAGTTGGTTTGGACATTGTCTACGAGGACGGGCGACGAATCCCTACCCCACACCGGACCCCATCCCCACGAGGTGGTCGAGCAGCTCCAGTACGAGGGGGTCGAGCAGCTACCTCCAGCCGTCCATCGAGTCCGTCCTTCTCACCGCCCATTGTAAATGAGGAGTATGTGTTTGGGCCGTCCGCACCGTATGCCCCATCTACAGCTGCTGATTTTGCGGGACCCTCCAGCAGACTGGCGGATTATCGATCTAACTCTGCCGCGATGCCGTCGATGTCGTACTTACTAGACGACCCTCTCGATGCAGAGGAGGTGGACGCACCCGGCTTGCCAGCTCGGACTCGTCCAGAGACTACATACGACATAGCTCCCCGTTCGCTTCACCTAGAGAGGGATTATCTAGTTTGTATGGGTGGAGACGACAGACGTGTAGCCCCTTGACGTGACCGGACGCCAGACGCGGACGAGTGGCCAGGTGAGGGCAGACGCAGACGGCAGCCACCCTGACACCAGAGACGACCTCCATGCGGTACCGAGTACCCGATATATGTATTTGTTAATTAGTTCATACTTTCATTTGTACATCAGATATATGTTTACAACTTTATTTGTACATAATGTATTTATTCATTATTCATTTGGGCATAATGTATTTATTAATGACTTCATTTGTACAACATCTATTTGTATAGAATATATCATTTGTCCTTTATTTCTACTTGTTTGGAGTATCATTTGTACATAATGTAATTGTTTGGAGTATCATTTGTACATAATGTAATTTTCTTAATTCTGAATCTATAGAGCAGCAATAGGTAAAGTGACAAGCAGGTATCATTTAGTGTAGTAATTTGATATGTTGAATGTATACGAATCTAATGAATGTAACGTTGTGAACATACTGGTATCAATTGTATTTGAAGAATGTTTTCTTTGCACAGGTGCGTGGATGGGTATGCTCAATTTGTAAACAGGATTCTGTCGAAATTAGTATAGTATTTTGATAGGTTGAATGTATACGATTCTCGTGAATGTAACGTTGTGAACATACTAGTATCAATTGTATTTGAAGAATGTTTTCTTTGCACAGGTGCATGGATGGATATGCTCAATTTGTAAACAACACTCTGCTGAAATTAGTATAGTATTTTGATAGGTTCAATGTATACGATTCTCATGAATGTAACGTTGTGAACATACTGGTATCAATTGTATTTGAAGAATGTTTTCTTTGCACAGGTGCGTGGATGGATATGCTCAATTTGTAAACAGGACTCTGTCGAAATTAGTATAGTATTTTGATAGGTTGAATGTATACGATTCTCGTGAATGTAACGTTGTGAACATACTAGTATCAATTGTATTTGAAGAATGTTTTCTTTGCACAGGTGCATGGATGGATATGCTCAATTTGTAAACAACACTCTGCTGAAATTAGTATAGTATTTTGATAGGTTCAATGTATACGATTCTCATGAATGTAACGTTGTGAACATACTGGTATCAATTGTATTTGAATAATGTTTTATTTGCACAGGTGCGTGGATGGGTATGCTCAATTTGTAAACAGGACTCTGCCGAATTTAGTATAGTATTTTGATAGGTTCAATGTATACGATTCTCGTGAATGTAAAGTTGTGAACATACTGGTATCAATTATATTTGAAGAATGTTTTCTTTGCACAGGTGCGTGGATGGATATGCTCAATTTGTAAACAGGACTCTGCCGAAATTAGTATAGTATTTTGATAGGTTCAATGTGTACGATTCTCGTGAATGTAACGTTGTGAACATACTGGTATCAATTGTATTTGAATAATGTTTTATTTGCACAGGTGCGTGGATGGATGTGCTCAATTTGTAAACAGGACTTTGCCGAAATTAGTATAGTATTTTGATAGGTTCAATGTATACAAATCTCGTGAATGTAACGTTGTGAAATATAATTTAGTCTCTCTATGTATGCTTCTTAGGTTTTATTTCTACTTTTAATTTCACAATATTGAAAGTAATACCAAACGGGCCCCCGAGGAAAAAGGAAAGAATTCAATTAGGTGCAATTCAACTTGAATAGGGTTGAAATGTATACTCAGTAAAAGAGCTGTATGATATGATGATTTATCTTTAGAACTACCAAAAAAAATATAATCCTAAAAAGTGTATACCGAGCCATTTGTATTTCTACAACAGTTGGTTCATGGAATCCTTGTATCCTTCGAATTTTGGATGCTTCAGAATTGTGTTACTGAAGATACAAAATTTTCATGAACATAAGAATTTTAATGTTTTGACCACAAACATATTGCTAATAGATTCCTTGGCATGGAGCATTAATCTTTTGTTCATAATAAGATTGATATGGAAAGGAGGGTATGTCTTCTTATTTTAAATATAAATTAATATTTTTTGTTAATTAATACCAAGTTGCGAATTTAGATATGAATGAACAGCTTCAATGAAAAATCTTTATTCTCGATAATGGAATTCGAACTAAACGAGGGAAAACATTGGAATACTTTGGAATCATTGAATGCACAAACCAAATGCTAAGCAAAGGCACAATAGAACCAATTATTAAATCAGAAATGTAATGACAATCCAAAATGTAGAAAGTTAAACATGAGCCAGACAAAAATAATAACCTATGATCTGTAAAGGAGAAAGTTCTATTAACTCCTATCGATAATTGATACATATATGATGAAGAAGTAAAAGTTAAAAAACATTAAATGCAGGACAGTGTTGTCCCAACTCTATATGCTAGAACATGTTAATAACATAGAAGAAAGAAATAATTTACAAATTTTAGCTCATTTTGTATGATTCATGAAGGGTGAAACCGTTTAACATTCAGAAATGTAAAGACAATCCGAAGGGGGATTGTCGTTTGAAGGAGAAACAGAATCAGAATTCACCTTCTCTCAGCTCCTCGCTGCCTTCTCTTCATTACCACCTACCCTGCCGAACACTGAACTGCTCTTCTTCTCTGGTGAAATACATGGATTCTCTATAGGCATCAAAATGTCCGTCAGTAGCTTCCGGCTTACTAGCTGAGGCTGCTGCTTATTATCTTGTCCTCTTTTCTTTCATGCAGCTGTTGCTGTCGATTTAGCATTTGTTGCTACTTGTTTTCTTCTACCCCCATTCTTTCCATATTCTGGGCGACCAGCTACCACATCCACCTTAAAATCTTCATCGCTGAAATCATCGTTTTCATCTTCCCCATCAGATATCTCTACAACAATTAACGACTTTTCTATGCTGCAGCCTTTGATACTTTCTTCCTCGCAAACACTTGGGGAATTTCATGTTAATTCCCAACACCAAGAACAATAAGTTTTGAAATGAGCAAAAGACTCCATAAGTATAATTGTAGTAGTCATTGGAGGAGTAATGACTGGTCTATCTGATCTGAGATCATTAGGGTGTTCCCTTACTTGGACAAATGGTACGGTTTTGAGCAAATTGGCCAAGGTGATTGCTAATCAGAGATGGATTCTGGGGGATCTGAGGGCCTAAAAAAACCTATAAAGACTCTTAATGCATCCCACTTCTCCCAACAAAAACTGCACGACATTCCCTCGGATGGTGACCTGCAACTACTACTGAATGAAAGGAGAGGGACTGTGAAATTATAGATGGGAAAGGAGAGGGAATGTGAAATGATAGGTGGTCTGGGTGTGCTGGATCTGAAAGCCTGGCATCTTTCCTTGCTCACAAAAACACTCTGCAATATCCACTCTAAAAAGGCTTTGTCTGGTCCAAATGTGTCAATCAAATCTACCTGAAAGGTTCGAGTCTGTGTGAGGCCAGGATATCAAATGATGAATTCTCACTATACAAAAAGTTCAATAGAATTAAGAATCAGATTATGTGAAGATGTGCGAACCACCTGGATGCATTGTCTCAACTTTTTGAGGAATGGGACATCGATCATTCTAGCTCTTTCATTTGCTATAACTTCTAGATAACTAAAGGAACTACGGTTCCTTGGTCCATGGTGGTTTGGAAGTGTGGAAGTACCCCTATACATGCTTTCACTCTTTCGCTGGGAATTATAAGGAAACTACCTACTTGTGATAGGCGTATTGGGTTTGAAAGAAACCTGTATTGTTCCTTTTGGTTGATAAGAGAGTTGGTTTGACCTCTACTGTTTATCTCATATGGAATGCCAGAAATAGGAAAAGGTTTGAAAGAAAATTCATATCTCCAATGGAGTTGATTGTGACCATTTAGAAAATATATACACAGTACTAGGCCAAAAGGTCCCTACATTTGCTCAGGCTCTCTTAAGATCCTGAGTGTCTTTATTGTTTGTAATTTTGATAGAGTTCATTTCCCCCCCTATATCTGCCCAGTGTTCCATGTAAATACTCATTTTGATCAATATATTTACTTTTCAATCAAAAAAACAATATGATAAATTGATAGATCATCGACTCTCTTTGTGCAACAGATAGTGGTAATAAATGGAACATAACATTTAAATATTTCCTACTCAATCATAAAATATATAAATATTTTCCTATTTAATTAAATATAGTTAATATATTAGCATATGAGCGCTGAGCTAATTTCTAAAATCCCCTCGAAAAAAAATTATTAAACAATAGTTTTTGTTAAACTTATTTTTATTAAGCATTCACTTTTTACGTGTCTCATTGTAATTTATCATTATCATTATGGAATCTTTTAAAAAAGAAAAATTGAAAGATTAGAAGTTAGGTAGGTAAAAGAGAAATTAAAATAAATCATAATTTTGGAATTTAGAGATGGATTTGAGTTTTAATATTTTATAAAAAGGGTAAAAAATATTTCCAATTATAATACTTTAATTAATTCTTGGCTTGTAAAGTAAAAGATAACTTGATGCTTGTACTATGAGGGGGATATCATACAAATTTGTTATGAAAAATATTAAATTCAAAATTTTGAATAGTATATGAAACAATTTTGAAATGAGGATACACTTCTTAATTTTGTTGTCTTGCCTGATCTTAATAAACATTTAAATGGATCCAAAAACATAAGGGGCAGCAATACAATATTAATGAATTTTTTGTAAAATTATAATTGCATTATTATTATTATTATTATTATTATTATTATTATTATTCCCAAGATCCAGCACTATCTATGATAAGTATTTTTGTCATTTGACTTAATAAATGAAACTGTCGGATCCTTCTAATTTAAATATTAATATGAGTAAAGATATTTTAAAAAAAAAGGCTAAAATCAAAAAAATTAGATTTAATTTTTTTATTTTTATTTTTAAAAGTAACTAAAACTTAAAATTAAGACTAAGGAATTGTGTTACAGATGACCTCCTCTTCCTCTTTCTTAATTAGTCTCAAGCGATAACCACCCTTAGGCCTCCCTATTAAAGAAACTTTTTTTTTTTTAAGAAATGAATTACTAAAAAAGTGAATTACATTTTTATTGTGCATGTCAGTATAATGGATGTGATCTGCAAGTCAGAATTCTGAACAGTTGCTGCAGAGCATGCACAATAGCCTGCATATAGTCACTATTTCCTACCATCCTATTTTTGCTAGCATCCATCAACTACGAATACTAATAAGCAATAAAAATAATATAATGTATATAAACATATTTAGTAATTATTTTTATAAAAAATTTTAAATCCCATCTTGGGATTTGCTGCCATCCAAAGAGACTAAACTCTCTGTCAACCATTTGATATTGTCCAATCAGATACTGACAAATCTGGGCTGACGTGGGCCATCCAACTCTACACATTTTGGGGCTGTCCACCCGAGACGATCCATCCAACGAACCAAAAAACACTACAGCACAAGGAACCGAGTTTTTTCTTTAATTATCATTTTTTAAAATATAGATATTAAATAATATTTTTTTACAAAACTAATTCTTAAATTGACACGTGAAAAATCTCGCTACTTTGAGTAGCGAGATTTGGTAAAATATCGCTACTTCAAGTAGCGAGATTTGTTTTTAGAAAGATAATTCTCCAGTTGACACATGATAAATCTCGCTACTCCAAGTAGCGAGATTTGGTTAAATATCGCTACTTGGAGTAGCGAGATTACGTCAAGATCATTCTGGAAAATACTTCCCAGAATGAGGTATTATTTAATATATTTTTTATAAAAAAAGTTAAAACGGGAAAAACTCAGCTTGCTTGTCCGCATTCATCACGCTCACCTCCTAGATACGCACTCCCCTAACTTAGCAATTTACAATTTTATATTGAAAACATTTCAAATTATGAAACCAAACACAGCTTTAATTACCATGTGATGAAATAAATTATCAAGCAAATTCTTTGATTCATGCAATTTTTACAAAAGAAATATTTAGTTGTATTAACCATATATATTGAGTTATTTTATTTATATTGGTATCAATTCATATTTTAAATGGATTTTAATTGTCCACCCAATCTTGCTACAAATTAAACAATCAGCTTGCAAACCTAGCTTGAAACCACCAGGCCAAAAATTGGCAAGGCCATCCTCCCGTGTGAAGTGTGAGGAGCTCTGGTCTACAGAAAAAGTAAAGTACTTCTATTTTTCACACTGATCCTGACCTAAAACAATTTAGATGAAATTTTTTTTTAACACTCTTTCAATTCTAAATGGGGATAGGGGGGGTGGGGGGGTGCTTCCTACAGAATTTGCACACCAAGTCTCAACATTTGTCCAAAAACATAAATAGAGCAACGAGACTCAAAAATCACCAGAAAGGGAGAAAATAAAAACAGATTGAATTGTCCAAAATACCAAATAAGCAAATTGCAGGAGTTCCAATGGACTTTCAGAAAATTCTGTCCAGAAAAGCTCTAATAACAAGCCCCCAATGCGTGTCTGCTTGCTCTGGCATTTATGCAACCATTTTAGAAGAAATTAAAAAAGAGGACAGATACGTAGTGAAATTATTCGCTACCACATTCTGTAAACATGCAAGAGCAGCAGAATATTTACATCCAAAAGCAATCAAAATGGTAAGGTGTGGAAACCAAAGGGTAAGAAATGAAAGATGCCGAGACAAATGCTTTCCCTGCCTGGTTATGAATCCGATGAAAAGGATCGATCTGCAACCACGCACGCAACATTAAAGCATAAAAGGAATGTTAGGGTAAGGAAGATGACTTGTGTCGTTTACACAGCTGATTTCAAAATGCTAGAGGTTCAGAAGGAAAACCAACCCAGAGAGTGTAGACTAGGTTAAAACCTTGCACCAACCAAGAAAGCTTTCATTTCGTTCTTTTAATTTTTTTTTTTTTTTTAAATTCCAAACCCGAAAGAATCATCATCCCAGGAGTTATAAGATGAAGCTGTCAAAACAAGATTAAAAAGAGAAATTCAAAGCTAACTACCCTTTCAAACATCAAATTAGACATACCACAGCCTTTTCAGACTTGGAAGACTTCACGCCCTCTCCAGTAATTTGCATTAAAGATCAAGTGAACAGTGCATCACTGAGCAAGTCCACTTTGAATTCCTTTCCACACCACAAATCCCATACAAAATTATTCAGTCCCACGAGTTTCAATTTACATTTCGGTATCATTCTCCTGTAGAAAAAAGGGAAATGCAGGAGGAAATGATTATGGCTTCTTAAAATGCGTCAACTGCTACTATGATTAGTTTACCACTAACATCCAGCAATAAACTCAAGCGGCCTACAGATCCATCCACATTTACCAAGACCTTCTCTACACCACAATATCTCTACTCTTCACTACCTATTATAGTATTATGAGAAAGCACAGCTACAAAATACTGCCAGTCACAAGGATTTTATAATAGCAACAACAAATTCCTACCAAACTACCAAAGATATGAGCAAATGCAAAGCCATCAAGTTATCAACTTGATCCCTCTCTCTCCAAAGAATATAATAATAACCAACCAAACAATAAATATCACCAAGAACTGTAAAAGTGAAAGGATCGGATAGAAACTACTCTAGCTCAAAAAGCAATGACAGAATAAAGTGTAAGCAAGCTAGCATATGAGAGACCTTTGTTGAAAGTTAAGACTAATAAAGGGCAAAGACTACTAAATAAGAAATATAATTACTACTCTTAACTAGCAGACATTAAATACTAATAGAAAAGCAACTGCATGCTCCTACTGAGATTGAAGGAACCCAACTGGGTCCAGCATCTGCTGTCATTGTGTGGATAGCCTTGCAGATGAGAAACAAAGCAGAATGGCCAGAGAAAGAGTAAAGTATCCATCTCATTGTGCACTGGGCTACCTGGAGAAAGCACCAACATTCAACTGCTAAAGCTGCTGGTTGCTTGCTAAGGCTCAGACCTCCAAACTGCACTAAAAATACGCTGAATTCCCATTTGCGTCGCCATAACCACCACCAATATACCCACTGCCAGCTCCTTCTTGCTCTGTGACACCAGAACCAGAACCAGCACCAGCATTGCTGTTTGGGGCATTCGCAGCATGCCCACCAGATGTCCCATACCCACCAGAATTGGGGAAAGATCTGCCACTTCCACCATAATTGCCATATCCATAACCTTGGTTCCCATATGCAGTAGCCCCACTCGGAGATTGACCCATAGGTGCAGAAACAGAACCACTACCTGCAGCATTCCAAGGGCCGATAGCCCCATAGCCTGCATTTGCACCATAGCCAGAAGCACCAAAACCAAGGCTTTGGTTGCTCCACTGGGTTTTTAAGGCATTGGGAGGGCCACTTACATAACCAGCATTAGGAACATTAGGATTTCCATAAGTCCCAGTTGAACCATTGAACCCAGCACTGGCATTTCCATAACCACCAATGCCATAACCTCCATATCCACCATAACCCATGCCATTATTTGCAGCTCCATATCCATAAGCAGGTCCACCATAGCCAGAGAATGGGGAAAAAGAAGCAGCAGTACTCTGAGGCTGCATATATCTGTTGCCATCCATTTGGCTATTAAATGAACCTGTATTAGCAACACCATAGCCTTGATAACCTCCACCACGGCTACCACCACCTGGATATGCATCTTTAGGGAGGGCACGCTTGACTTCTACAAGTTTCCCGTTCAACTCATGGAATGCCTTGTGGAGAACCCCATCAACTGCATCTTCAGAGTCAAATGAAATGAATCCAAAACCACGAGGTCGTTGTGTATTCTGATCATACATTACTACTACATCAGTAACATGACCATAACTTTCAAAATACTGACGAAATCCTTCTTCTGTTAACGTAGGAGGCAACCCTCCAACAAATATCTTTCTTGTTCTAAAATTTCCTCCACCTTCAGAGGTTTTCCCAGCATTAGAATTTCCAGGTCTAGAGATCAGATGCTCTTCTCTTGATAAAGCCCTTTTAGCATCCACCTGATTTTTTAACGTGAAGTTAGCATCCAGACAAACAACAACCACTTAAGAAACTATAAATGAGACTGAAGAAATATTGTATCAGCTGATGCAGGGTCATATTTAGAAACTCTTGCAGACAGGAACTACATTGACAAACCTTTCTGGCAGGGGTACATGTGATGGTGTCTTTTCTGTTCTATACTCTCTCTCTCTCTCTCTCTCTCCACACAATATATCAAATATTTCAAAGCCATCTCCATTTGTATTGAAAATAATTTGACACTTGGGACAAGTCCATGTTTCAGATATGATATTTTCCAGCATCCCGAATAGTCCCATATGATAATATAAATAAAAGCAATTATGCAGAAAGGAATCAAAAAGAAAAAATTTCAGTGATAAAGATCAGATTTTGTTTGGATCTTTCGTTTCATGCCAATCAAGAGTAGGCAACCTTCATGGCTCATGCACATAAACTCAATAATAAATAAATAAAACTTGGAAAATGATGTCATCACATTGTTAACCAACAACTTCAAATAATCCAGTGCCTTGACAGTACACTGCAAAAGATCCGTCAGTGCCAATTCTCTCTATTTCTGCTGTAAAATGAAGATTTCACCTAATCGAAGTAACATAGTACAAAGAAAAATAAATTAGCATAAAATGATAGAAAATCCAACCCAAAAAACTCAAGCAAGCACCAACAACTAGCAAACTTAGATAATTGTTTGCCCCCACCCTTTCACCCCCAAAATCTAAAAAGTGAAACCAAAGAAAAAACAGAAGAATAAAATATTTGAAAGAGGAAAAAAAATTTCAATTTCAATGAAACTCACAAGTCTCATTCACTGTGCAAAGCAATTTCAATTTTTCCAAAAAACAAATGAAATAAACAAAGATATGTCACTTGGGGTTCAGGAAAAATGGAAAACTAAACAAAAAACAATAACAAATTTAATAATATTTTTTCCATATTCAAAGATAAAAAATTAGAACCTCACAAATCAAATAAACTATGTCCAGTGAAATAAAACCAAAAAAAAAAATTAAAGAGAATAATTCATCAGGCAAGTCCTGAATGGCTGAATCTTCAAAAGCAAGACAACCTGAACATTACTTCATAATAAAAGAAAAAGGATATTATTACAAAACCACAAGCAAAATTGTTTGTGCTTCTGCCCATGCGCATGTGTGATAAAGAGAGTGAGACCCACAAGGCTTCATTTCGTGCGCATGTGTGATAAAGAGAGTGAGACCCACAAGGCTTCATTTGGTTGCTGAGATTTATATTTGACTACATAATTGCTGCAGAGAGAGAGAGAGAGAGAGAGAGAGAGAGAGAGAACATTTTTGTAGCTGGTGGATAGCAATGGAAGAAATCACAATTTTGAAACTTGGATATTATTACTCAAACCTAATCCAGCAACTTAGCTCAGTTGAGCAAACATTTCATTTCATTTTTTCATGTGGCCCCCCCCCCCCCCCCCCCCCCCCCCCCAATACCTCGCCCAAAAAAAAAAGAAAAGATAAAATAAAAATAAAATAAAATAAAGGAAAAGAAAACAGAAAACTCTAATATCGCTTTGCATGATTCACTTCATTTTTTTTCATCTTTTTATATCCAAAAAAGGGAAAACAGAAACTAGAACACCCCTAATTCGGTTTTCATCCACCGATTCCACCGTTCTGTTTCATCGTTCTCCACTTCCTTTCGAGTTTCATCTTTTCCTAGCCAAAAGAAAAATCGAAAGCACACTAACCTCCTTTAATTCCTACTTATCTTCTTTCCTACATTTTTTCAGTAACCAAACAGAGCCCCTCAAAAATTAATCCGATGTTGAAAAAAAGATTAACTAAATAATTAATCAACCCGATAAAGATTAGAGCAAAATAACACAACCCCCAAATTGAGGCAGTCAATAACAAACTTAATGCTTACAAAATTACAGAAATCATCACAGAAAAGTACAAGTTATACCAAAATAAAACTATAGAGCCAACAAACAATATTGTGGGTTAAACTGTCCCTCACCGTTCTGTTATCGATGACATGCTTCTCCTGAAGAACGAGATCCAGAATTGAGGGATCAGTGAACACCACGAAGGCAAAGCCTCTGGGTCGGCCCGTGATCTTGTCGCGCATGACAACAGCTTGGGTGACATCTCCGAACTTTCTGAAGTACTCAATCAGCTTGTCTTCAGTAGTGTCCCAAGCTATCCCTCCTATGAACAGCTTCCCTTCGTCTGAACCCATTTCCTTCTCTCTAACTGGAACTTGCAGAGGGAATGGAATTGGGAAAGAGTAGAAAGGGGCCTAGGGTTTGGGGCAAGGGAGCGAGGCCAAGTGGCTGTGTTGTTTTTACTACAGCGATTGTGTGGAGAGAGGAGATGGGGAGTGCCCCCTCCTGCTAGAATGACGTCGTTTATGTTTTATGTTTTAAGTGGACGTCATCTAAATGAGAAATACAACCGTTGACGTTGACGCACTTCTTGCCACTCTTGGTTGAACACACACACACACACACACACACACAGAGTTTAGGTACTTCTATTTTTAATTTTGCTTGTTAATATCATAATTTCATTTGAATCACGAAAAAATTTATAACAATATAAAAAACTTAGTGTTATTTCATCAATTTTTCTTTTTTTGTATTAACACAAATTCTAAATTGGTCAAATCCTTCGAATTTTTCTTTAACGTAAATCAAGAGAGAATACGACTAACCTGACAACTCCCTATTGATAAATTAAGAATTCGCATTTATGTCTTTGTAGGAATCAAATGCAATACATTTTATTATTGGGAACCCTATAGCTCGTCTATTTTCACTTGATAAAGTATTTCTAAATTATTATTTTTTTATGCTAATTACATTTTTCATAAATTATTAAATTCATATAGTGTAATTACTTTACTCTTATAAATATATATTCCACAAATCAAACGAAATATGTATTTATAAAAAAGCAAATGGAGTATAATATTTTTATAAATTCGAAGAAGTTCAAATTTCTTCAAATCTTCTCTCGTACATATATCTACAAAAATAAAGAGTGAAATAAGTAAAAGTAAAGCCAAAATGTAACTTAATGTCGAGTGTTATTCAATAAAAAACTGTAAATCTTCTTACTCACGAGTGAAGTAAAAGAGGAGAGGTGTGACCCCTACATAAAGCCAATAATTCAAATTAAATATGGAGGGTATTTATGTGCGGATGATAAAAAGATAGACTAAGGTTGAGGCAAGGGGGATTCTTTAATATACTTTCTAAGACTATAGCTACAATTATGCATACTCAATTCAGACTCTAACTCGAGTGTCAAACAACACCATAGGAGGCTATTGGAGGTCTCCTAAGCTTCTTTTTCCTAGGATCGTTTGTGATTGCCATGATATCTAATCGTGAAGATCAAAGTTTGATTTTTGCCCTCAAGTCGGTGCATCAAGTAGGGGAATCTTGTTTTCCTTGAGATAATCCTTGTGATTTGAAAACAAATAAAGGGTTAAAATAGAGAAAAAGTAAGGGGCATATTGATCAAACTCCCCCCCTTCCCCCCAAATTGAGGAATGTATTGTCTCCAAGGCTTGAGGAGGCCCAAAAAAAAGAGTGGAAGTGGATGACACCTCGATCAGACCCTTGGATTGAGGAACAACTCAACCCCAAGGTCTAAGGAGGCCTTTAAAAAAAAAAAGGGAGAGGAAGTGTAAGGAATCACGAGCAATCCCTAAAACTGAGGAGCATCTTGGCTCCAAGGCCTAAGGAGCACATAGAAAAAAAATAATAAACAATAAAATAAAATTAGAAAAACATAAGGGCTAATGCCACAATCAGATTTAATTCCTAAACAACCAAGACGACCAAAAACCGACACTAGCATATGACAATTCCACTAGGACCTATTTGATGCGAAAAAAATTAGTGATTGTGTGTAGTGAAGATGAGCTAAGAAGGAGGAATAGGGGCTTGCAAAGAGGATGTGGTGGTTTATCCCTTTTTGTTACAACTTCCTTTTCAATTGTAATTGTAGTGACCCGGATATTTTCTCTGATACCAATTGTAGTATCCTAAACTCGACAAGGTTCCCATAGCTCTGATACCAACTGTAGTCACCTGGATATTTTCTCCGAAACCACGTACACCTGTGACGACCCCGATTCTAGTGGGGTCTAGGGTACGCCTTTCCATAACTTAATTTAAAGCAAGCAATGGAAATAATTTAAACCTCAAATATCATACCAAAGTACTAAACCACAGAAATTACATAGGTATCTCCAAGTAATAATATTACATCACAGGGATAACAAAAGCATATTTAAATCAGTATCACGCAAGCACTTACTCTAAACTATATTATCTAAACCCCACCCCGAAGCTTGCTAAGCTTGATTCCCTGTATGTCCTGAAATATAAAATGGTTATTGGGATGAGACACCTCTTAGTAAGGAGGAATAGATTATTATTAGTGTGTAGCTAAAATGAGTTTTAGTGTAAGTAAAATACATCCATTAATTTAACTTTAAATGAAATGGCATTTGTAAACTGTATTCACACTTATATAATTGAAAATGCATATTTTCCTTCGAAACATAATTTTGGCTCAATAGATGGCCCCGTTTACATAAATCCTCAACTATGCATAGAAGAACCTCCCTTTTTGGACTAACTTCATGTTTAACCCCCATGATTGGGTTGTGCAGTCTGAAAACTAGACTTAATTTGGTTGGCCGACCAAAACTAAGTCAAGGTAACCTTTCTGTAAGTGCGATTTGCCTACCGCATCTTTGTCCAAACCCAGGAGGGTACACAACCCTTCTCAGGCCAAATCGACTATCCATCGCCTACACTTGCACAATAGTGTGGCTGCACTAATATTTCTCTCTAGCTACGGTACCGAGCTTTCAACGCATCTGGTCCATCAGGGTTCTTGAACCATATATTGCAATTTACATAATAAAACAGTAAAATGATCTCATTTTCTCAACACAATATTCGCAAAAGTCTTTCCACAATTTTCCAACCATCCACGTGATCGGTATTAAACCGTCAAATTCACAATATCCGCATTATTCCCAACAATTCAAGAAATCAGTAAAATATCACAACTTTCACCATATAACACCATAAAAATTCCAACAGATTTAATTATGCAATAAAAATAAATTATTCTTGTCACGCCCCAAACCCCGAAACGGACCCAAGGGTGAAAATGTAATCTAACCTGTCCCTGTATTCGATAAAACATCCAAAGATACAGTACAATGGATGAGGGTCCGACCCGTGGGATTCCCAGGCACCCTAAATACATTCAATTACAATCATATACACAGTGGAAAAAGGTTGTTCTATAACAACATATACAGTACCATACCAGAGTCTATACAAGAGCAGAACATGGCCCTATCAAAACGTACAAACGGGTGCCCAAATACATCTTAAAATAGCAACTTACCAAAAATACAGTCCTAGCACTTACCAAAGCGCTAAACGCAGTACACCGACCACTACGCTCCCTACACCAGGATGCTAGTTCTAGTTACTCGAAGGACCTCTAAAAATGTACGTATAGTAGGGGTGAGACACCTCTCAGTGAGGAAGAACACAGGTTATATCGGTGTGTGGCATTTGAGTGTTATCATGATACACTAACATGCATGGATCAATAGTCAACACAATCAAAACAATTCCAGTATTTTCACAAACCAAGCAATACAATTTGGTGTCGTCACACCCTTCGATTTGAAGCCGGACTCTCTGTTGGTATTTCACACCCTTCGATAAAAATTGGTGATCTGGTGGTATTTCACACCCTTCGGCAAACATCGATGCCCACGGTAACCTGGCATAGCATCAGTGTTGAACCAGTGCAGATCTGGTGTTCACACACCCTTCAGCTCGAAAGCCGTCCAATCTAGTGGTATTGCGCACTCTTCGGCAAAAGCCAAATTTTCAAACCTGGAAAAATTCGGAACCCCGTTCCTATTTCACCAAGATACAACATATGCATGCTCATATAACCAAACAAACCACACCTATTTGGTAATCTAAATCATGGTTTTCCAAACAAATACAATTTAAACAAGTCGAGGCATGGTCATCCCAATATCACAATATAAATCAACATCTACCCACGGTTTTCAACAAAACCAGGGATGCAGCCCGTCGCCCCCTTTTTCCCAAAACTATAATAATGAAAAAACCCATATTTTTCCCAGTTAAATCCCCCCAAATGAGTAGCCAAAACACACACAAGACCGTGAACCACAGTTCTACCGAGGCCGTTTTCAATAATAACCGATATAAACACAGTTCCCCTTACCTTTTCCCCGAATAGCAAATCCCGAACTCCAACGCCCCTAAACAGCGAACCGAGTTCCAAAACCTACAAATCACAGAACAGGATATGTTCACAAGACCATTACCAACAAAACTACCGGATCAGAATTGAAAACCAAGCCTTATCTCGATTTTTCACCAAAACCCAAAAATCTCCGAAACGAGATTCCAATCCGTAGAAGTTGTAGAGAATCCTTCCACGATCCTCGTGGTAACTTCAGATTCCCGATTTCAGCAACGATCGGTGAAGAAATCTAAAGAGAGAGAAAGTAGGAGAGTTCTAGAGAGAGAGAGATAAAATCTTAAGTTTTCTTAGTGAGGAAGTAAAGGAATTTCTATTTATAGCCCTTTGACCCGGCCCAATTCGTCGACGAAATGGTGCCTTCATCGACGAATCTTTCACTGACTTCGTCGATGAATCAGTGGCCTCGTCGACGAATCTGAGATCGCCAATTTTTTCCGAGACTCCTCAGCTTCTCCTCGTCGACGAGTCTCTGAATTTCATCGACGAAATATGCTAAATTCCCTATTTGCCCCTCTTTTAGTTATTTTAACCCATTTATCACGGTTCGGGTTCTTACAATTCTCATGCCACACTATTTGAGTGTTAAATCATAATCTAATAAATTTACCAGAGAAAGTACGTCATAATACACTCGGTATATTTTGCTAAAAATAAGGGTATGATCAACTCTATAGTTTTAATTTAACTCAAAATATATATTTTATAGGAAAAAGGAGATGATCACCCTACTCACTTTAATCTTCCCCGAATACGTGTATAATAAACCAAAATCATCAATTTCATACGCTTGATTCATTCAGAGAATCTGTTATAATATTCTTGTATCCACATACTCAAGTTTAATAGGTTCAATTTCAAAATAAATGAACATAATCTAATCCTCTTACCTATTCCCATAGATAGGCCTACCACGTTCCTGAAATTGTGCCCACAGCGTTCGGATGACGAAACCCTAGTGTCCTTAAACCTTGCCAAGGAGAGAGGAGTCGGCAAGTTAAAAGGAGAGAGACAGGATCGGAGAGCAAGAGTGGATACAATTTGGGAGAAAGGGAGAGTGGGACACAAATTAGAGGAATGGGGGGGGGGAAAGAGAGAGAGAGAGAGAGAGAGAGAGAGAGAGAGAGAGAGAGAGAGAGAAAGAAGCCCAATTAGAGAGTGAAGTTATATAAAAAAAAAAATGGCTTCCTCGCACTTAAAGACCCTCAGCCCGTCTGAAACCTTCGATTTTCCTGAGATTCCTGAAACCATCAACGGTTTGGTCTTGTACCAAACCATTTTTTTTTTCGAGTTACTACATCCTCCCCTCATTATAAAAATTTTATTCTCGAAATTTGCTAACCATCAATTATTACAACCTATGGAATTTACTGAAATGATTACCCGACTCTCAAAGGAGTCGACAACCACCCACATAGTGGTCCCGTCCCAAATTTATTAATAACCCTCACTTATGGCGGAGGAATATCGTGGTTACATATAAGGCCTCTGGGAGATTAAAAGTATCCAATTAAAAACTCTCCCAAAAACCACTCATAACCTAAAACCAGAAACAGATAGATTAAAACTAAACAAACCTAACTAAACAAACCTAACTGAACAACCTACACTAAACAAGTATATATTCAAAATAACTAAGCAACAGCCTAAACAGTCACGGTTACCTGCCTAGCGTTGAGCCTCGTTGAACAAATGTGGGTACCTTTAACGTATTTCCTTTTCTAATTCCCATTAAGCTTCCTCAATTGCATGATTACCACAAAGTACTTTTACCAACAGAATCTTCTTAGTACGTAACTCTTGATCCTTACGGTTTAGAATCTAGGCTAGTACTTCATCATATGATAAGGTGTCTCTGACTTCCAACGACTCATAACTTATCGCATGTGAAGGATCTGGAACGTACTTTTTCAGCATTGACATGTGAAACACGTCATGAATCCTAGATAATGTATAGAGGTAATGTTATTCTGTAAGCAACTTGGTCAATCCTCTCCAATATCTCGAATGACCCGATATACCTAGGATTTAGCTTACTCTTCTTTCCAAATCTCATAACTCCTTTCATTGGAGAAATCCTCAGAAATATCTTATCCCCTACATCAAACTCTAGTTCTTGTCGGCGAGTATCAGCATAACTCTTCTATCGACTCTAAGCTGTTTTAATTCTTTCCTGAATGAGTTTGATTTTTTTAGAAGTTTGTTGTATAATCTCTGGCCCCAAAATTCGTTGTTTACCAATCTCATCTCAATATAATGGAGATCAGCACCTCCAACCATATAATGCTTCGTACGGTTCCATCTCGATACTGGCCTAATAACTATTGTTGTAGGTGAACTCAACCGATGGCAGATACTGAATCCAACTTCCTCTGAAATCCAGCACATATGCCCACAACATATCTTCCCATAGCTGAATTGTTCTCTTTGATTGCCCATTAGTCTAGGGGTAAAATGTTGTACTAAAGGTAAGTTAAGATCCCAAGTCTTTCTGCAAACTTTTCCAAAACTGGGAGGTAAACCGTGGGTCCCGATTTGATATGATGGACATTGGTACGCCGTGCAATCTAACTATCTCCTGAGCATACAATTTTGCTAGTCTATTCATGGGGTAGTTAACTTTGATTAGAATAAAATAGGCAGCTTTTGTTAAAAGATCGACAATTACCCAAATGGTGTTTTGCTCATGAAGTGCTGATGGTAACCCTGTCATAAAATCCATGGAAATGTGCTCCCACTTCCATTCAGAAATATGGAGTGGTTGCAAAGGCCATGTAGGTCTCTGATGCTCAGCTTTTACTTGCTGACATCTAAGGCGCGCTCCACAAATCGGGAAATTTCTCTTTTCATGTTGTTCCACCAGAAAGATTCTCGTAAATCCCAATACATCTTGGTGCTTCCTGGATGCACTGTATACAAAGAGCGATGAGTTTCTTCCAGAATTGTTCTTTTAATCTCTCCATCATTGGGTACACATAATCTGGTTCGAAACCTCAAAACCCCATCTTCTGAGATGTTAAAGTCCACCCTCTGTCCACTCTATACCTTACCCATAATCTTCACCAACTTTGTATCTTTCATCTATGCGGCCTTAATCTTTTCTAGCAAGGTCGGTTGGATTACCAGATTAGTAATGAAATCTTGATAATTTCCCTCCACTATTTCCATACCAAATCTTTCCAAATCTATCTTGATTTGATGTTGAGTTACTACGGCTGAGAGTGATGCATTCAATGACTTTCGACTTAACGCATTAGCTACCACATTAGCTTTCCCCAGGTGGTAGTTGATGGTACAATCATAGTCTTTGATCAGTTCCAACCATCTCCTTTGTCTCATGTTCAATTTTTTTTTTTTTTTTGTGAAGAAGTACTTGAGACTTTTATGGTCCATAAAAATCTCACATATTTCACCATATAGGTAGTGTCTCCATACTTTCAACACAAATACCACCGCTGCCAATTCAAAATCATGTGTAGGATAATCCTTCTTGTGCTCCTTGAGTTGCTGGGAAGCATATGCAATGACCTTCCCCTATTGCATTAATACACACCCGAGCCCTTTTCGAGACGCATCACTGTAAATTAAGAAACCACCATCCCCTGAAGGAATTGTCAATACTAGCGCAGTGATGAGTCGTTGCTTTAATTCTTGGAATCTTTGCTCACATTCATCAGTCCACTCATACTTCACATTCTTCCTTGTCAATCTCGTCCGAGGATCAAATAATTTAGAAAACCCTTCTACAAATTGGCAATAATACCCTGTCAAACCTAAGAAACTCCTGACCTCGTGAACATTCTTTGGTCTCGCCCAATCCACTACTACCTCTATCTTACTTGGGTCCATAGAAATACCACCCCTGGATATTACATGTCCTAGGAATGAAACTTTTTCAAGCCGAAACTCACATTTCTTGAATTTGGCATAAAGCTTCCTTTCTCTTGGTACTTGGAGTACCAACCTCAAATGATTCTCATGCTCATCAAGACTCTTCGAATAAATCAAAATATCATCAATAAATACCACAATAAACTGATCCAGATATTCATGAAAGACCCTATTCATAAGGTCTATAAATGCAGCATGAGCATTAGTCAGTCTGAATGGCATAACTAAGAATCCATAGTGACTATATCTGGTTTGGAATGCAGTCTTTGGAACATCTTCTGACTTGACTTTCACCTTATGGTACTCGGATCGAAGATCGATGTTAAAGAAGACTTGTGTTCCCTGGAGTTGGTCAAACAAATCATCTATACGGGGTAATGGGTACTTGTTCTTAGTTGTCACCTTATTTATTTCCTGGTAATCGATACACATTCTCATTGACCCGTCTTTCTTTTTAACAAATAACATCGGTGCTCCCCAAGGTGACACACTAGGTCTGATGAATCCTTTGTCCAATAATTCATGTAACTGCTCCTTCAATTCCTTCAATTCTGCCAGATCTATTCTGTATGGAGTCTTAAAATTGGTGTCTTTCTTGGAAGTAAGTCAATAGCAAACTCAACTTCATGATCAGAAGGCAACCCAGGTAAGTCCTCCAAAAATACATAAGAGAATTTCCTTACTACTGGGATATCCTCAAGTTTTAGTTTTTTGTTTGGTGCTTCCTTCACACATGCTAGGTACTCTTAGAATCCATCCAAGAGTAGCCTTTTTTCCTGAATAGATGACAGTATTTTTGGTGAGGAGCGCACGTATGACCCAACAAATTTGTACTCCTGCTCCTTAGGAGGTCTAAACATTACCTCTTTCTTGTAACAATCTATACTAGCATAATTGGAGGCTACGCAATCCATCCCCAGAATTACATCAAATCCATGCATATCAAACACTACTAAATTAGTAGGTAGCATTCTTCTATGAATACCTATTGGATAGTCTTTAAGTACTTTTCTACATACCACTATGGTTCCCGTCGGTCTGATCACAAATAAGTCAGCATCTAATAGTTGAGTTCCCACCACACACATTTTAATATACTCCAGAGATATGAATGAATGTGTTGCTCTATAATCAAATAATACAACAACTTTCTTTGAAATAAAGATATTACATGTCACCACGTCACCAGGATTTTCTGCATCTCCAAGAGTAAGAGAATAAACACATGCTTGGGCGGTGTTCCTTTGATAGTTACCTCGGGGTGCCTGATTGTCTCCCCAGTATTGATTAGGAGTGGATGCATTAGTCAACGGCCCATGACAGTCTCGTGCAATGTGGCTGGATGTACCGCACCGATAACAGGTATCCACCCCAACCCGGCATTCCCCCCAATGCCTCATATTACATTTAGGAAAAGGAGGGCGTGATAGATTACCCTGATAAGCTCAATTCCCCATTTCCTGTCTCTAGCCCACATTGTTACTATTTCTTCTCCATGGACCCCGTGTAAGAACCCGAACTGTGATATATGGGTTTAAATAACTAAAAGAGGGGCAAATTGGGAATTTAGCAAGATTCGTCGACGAAGCCAAAGTTCGTCGACGAAGTCTATGTATTTCTCGTCGATGAAGTTCAGAGGCTCGTCGATGAGGAGAAGCTGAGGAGTCTCAGGAAACCGGTGTTCTCAGGCTCATCGACAAGGTTATCGTCTCATCAACAAGGGCGGCCTGGTCAAAGGGGCTATAAATAGAAGTTTCATTACTTCCAAGCTAAGAAAACTAAATCCTATCTCTCTCTCTCTTCAGAACTCTCCCTTACTCTCTATCTCTCTAGATTTCTTTGTCGTTCGTTGCGTGAATCGTAGATCTGAAGTTACCACGAGGATCGTGGAAGGATTCTCTACAAGTTCTACGGATCGAAATCCCGTTTAAGAGATTTTTGGGTTTTTGTGTAAAATCGAGGTAAGGCTCGATTTTCAATTCTGATCTGATAGTTTAGTAGAGAACAATATTTGTGAGTATATTCTATACTATGATTTGTAGGTTTTGAAACTCGATTCACTGCTTAGGGGCCTTGGAGTTCGAGATTTTCTATTCGGGAAAAAGGTAAGGAGAATTGTGTTTATATCGATTATTTTTGAAATCGGACTCGATAGAGTTGTGGTTCACGGTCCTGTGTGTGTTTTGGCTACTCATTTGGGGGGGATCTAACGAGGAAAACTATGGGTTTTTCATGATTACAGTTTTGAGAAAAAGGGGGCAACAGGTTGCATCCCTGGTTTTGTTGAAAACAGAACATATATGTTGATTTATATTGTGTTATAGGGATGGACGTGCCTTGACTTTTTTAAACTATATGTGTTTGGAGAATCATGATTTTAAATTTCCAAATGAGTTTGGTTTGTTTGATTATATAAGCATGCATATGTGTGTGATTTGTTTAGATGCTAGTAGGAACGCGATTCCAATTTGTTCCAGGTATAGAGAGTGTCCGGCTCTATATTCAAGGGCGTATAAAATTGATGGCCATAGATTGGCAGAGTATCTGGCTCTATATCTGAGGGTGTGAGCCTATTCCAACAGATCAGACCGAAGGGTGTGGATCCACCAGTTAGCACCGGTACGATGCCATGGGAGTCGGGGACTAGCCATATGTTGATGGCGCCGTGTTATGCGGATTGGCTACGGGCCAACATCGTACGTCACGAGCTGGCTTCAGGCCGAAGGGTGTGATGACACCGGGTTTGCTGATCATGGGTGTGCGTATGTGTGTGTGTGTACTGTGTAAAATTAATACTGGACTGCATTTAATTGCATGTATGTTGTATCATGATAACACTCAAATGCCACACACCGATATAACATGTGTTCTTCCTTACTGAGAGGTGTCTCACCCCTACTATACGTACATTTTTATAAGTCTTTCAACTAACTGAAACTAGCGTCCTGGTGTAGGGAGGGTAGTGGCCGGTGTACTGCAGTTAGCGCTTGGGTAAGTGTTAGGACTGTGTTTTGGTGGGTTGCCATTTTGGGATGTGTTGGGCACCCAGTTGTACATTGTATGTTAGAGCCTATTTCTTCTCTTGTATAGACTCTGGTATGGTACTGCATATATATATATATATATATATATAGAATGACCTTTTTCCGCGGCTTGTATTCTGTTGTGTTTGGATGTGTTTAGGGTGCCTAGGAATCCCATGGGGCCAGCCTCATCCTTTGTACTATATCTGTGGATGGTTTGTATGATACAGGGACAGGTTAGATTACATTTCCATCCCTGGGTCCCATTTTCGAGTTTGTGGCGTGACAGCTTGGTATCAAAGCTAACCAAGTTGTTAGGCTTGTAGACTTGGTTAGGCTTAGCTGTGAGTACATACCGGAGTATAGGATGTTGGATATGGGTAGAGTTGGTTAAGGGTTGTTCGGTTGCTAGACCAGGATTTTTCGATCGTATTCTGTGTTTTTCCTGGGATGACGATTCCAATAAAAGTAAGGCAGATCATTGATGACTTTCATGTTGGTGTGATAGGACTGACCTGGACCTAAGAGGGAGTAGTTAACACGATTAGTGTAGATCATTGTGTTAACTGTATGTGTTGTAGGGATACTAATAGATTCCTTTTGTGCTGCAGAATGGAGCCCAAGGATAATGACCTGGGAAGTGGTTCCGAGGAGACTGCGAGTGATGAGTCTCCTTCTGTGCCTCGAGTTTTGACAAAGCAGGTGTTACGGGAGATCGGGTGGAGTGTAAGAAGACGTGAGCGCTCTCCTACTGCTTTGGGGTGCACCATTGAGAGATTCACGCGCATGCATCCTCCATCGTTCTCTGGAGGACCTGACCCGACTATGGCAGAGGATTGGGTGGAGAAGATTGAGAGGATCTTGGAGGTCCTGCACTACACAGATAGATAGCGAGTCCTCTATACTACCCTCCAGCTATTTAGAGAGGTGAGTCAATGGTGGACTGCAATGAATTTGCTGAAGAAGCAGAGGGGTGGTCCTGAGGAGATGACGTGGAGCCGTTTCAAGGAGGTGTTCTTTGACAGATACTTCCCGGCTTCTGTACGTGATGCATAGGCGGATAAGTTTTCTGCTCTAACTCAGAAGAGTATGACCATGCCAGGGTATGCGACTCGGTATATAGAGTTGTCTCGATTTGTGCCGTATCTGATCTCGAGTGAGTATGAGAAGACTCAGAGGTTCGAGAAGGGTTTGAGGAAGGATATCCGCAGACTAGTGGGTATGCTTCAAATCCACAAGTTCTCGGTGTTGGTGGATAAAGCCACGGTGATTGAGACTGGTATCCGAGAGGACGAAGTGGATCAGGAATCGAGGAAGAGGACAATACCTTGTGGTTCTCAGACAGGATCTCGTCAGGGATCGTGGAAGAAAAGGAACAAGGGCTTGGGGTACCATCAGAATATCGAGCGCTAGGATTCTTAGATGAGCCAGACTAATAGACGTTGTACCAAATGTCACAAATGGCATGAGGGTGAGTGCCGGTCATTTAGGGGTAGCTGTTACAACTGTGACCAACCAGGTCACATGTTTCATGATTGTCATGCACCAAAGCGAGAAGTGCCTGCATCCAATGTGAACTGAAGGAGCAATCAGATACCTCGAGGAATCGTTCAGATGAATACAGCTCTAGCCAGAGTATATTCCCTTAGTCCAATGGATGCTGAGCATGCAGGGAACGTAGTGACAGGTACCTTATTATTGCTTTCAAATAAGGCTTCTGTTTTGTTTGATTCGGGTGCAACCCACTCCTTTATATCTGTGAACTTTGTTGGACGGTGTGGGGTTGAGACCCAAGTCATGAGCAGGGTGTTAGCGGTGACTACGCCATCTGGGAGTGTATCTTTCTGTGGGAAGATGTTGGTAGATTGCCCAGTAGTAATTCAAGGGAAGCTTCTATCGGCGAATCTTTTTGTATACGACATGTCAGGGTTCAATGTTGTTATAGGGATGGATTGGTTGTTCTCCAGTTATGTTGTGATCGACTGTCATAGGAAGGTAGTTGTTTTCAGACCTCCCAGGGAATAGGAGTATGAATTCGAGGGATCATGTGTGCGTCCAGCACCACAAATTCTATCAGCATTGTAGGCGAGGAGACTACTCTTGGACGGATGTCAGGGGTACCTAACTAGTATGAAGGAACCGCCACGGGATGAGTTGAGGCTCGAGGACATTCGGGTAGTCAGTGAGTTCCCGGACGTGTTTCCAGATGATTTACCTGGTTTACCTCCTGATCATGAGGTGGATTTTGTTATAGAGTTGCTACCTGGCAAGGCACCGATCTCTAAATCTCCGTACCAGATGGCTCCAGCAGAACTTCAGGAATTAAAGGAACAGTTGCAGGAATTACTGAATAGGGGATTCAGTCGAACTAGTGTTTCGCCCTGGGGAGCTCTAGTATTTTTTGTGAAGTGTGAATTCTAGTTGAGTCATATTGCATTCTTAGTCCATGTGGTTACTGGTGATGGTATATCAGTTGATTCTAGCAAGATTGAGGTTGTGGTTGACTAGGTGAGGCTGAAGAATGTGCAAGAGGTTTAGAGTTTTTTAGGACTGGCGGGTTATTATCATCGTTCGTGGAAGGTTTTTCTAAACTGTCTAGGCCTCTGACTCGATTGACCAGGAAGGGAGTGCAGTTTGAGTGGACCAGTGATTACGAGCAATGCTTACAGAAGTTGAAGCACCGGGTGGTTACTGTTATAATGTTGACCATTCCTTCGGGAGATGGTGGGTTTGTGATTTATAGCAACGCGTCTTTGAGAGGTTTGGGATGTGTGCTTATGCAGTAGGGTAAGGTTGTAGCGTATGCTTCTCGACAACTGAAGGAATATGAGAAGAATTACCCTACGCACGATTTGGAGTTGGCTGCTGTTGTATATGCACTGAAAATCTGGCGACACTATTTGTATGGTGTGCAATGTGAGATCTTCACTAATCATAAGAGCCTCAGGTATTTCTTCACACAGATGGAGTTGAATATAAGGCAGAGACGGTGGCTTGAGTTGATTAAGGACTACAATTGCATGATCAGTTATCACCCGGGGAAAACTAATGTGGTAGCTGATGCGTTGAGTCGGAAGTCGGAGCCTGCAACTATATTTGCGGTTGTAACTTAGTGTCACATTAGACAGGATTTAGAGAGCTCAGGTATAGAGTTGGTGTCTGGGGATCATCAGGCTTTCTTTGCTAGTTTGGTGATCCAGCCAACTTTGTTTGAGCGTATTAAGGTCGCGCAGGCTAGTGATGCAAAGTTGGCGGAAATTATGGAAAAGGTACAGTAGGGACTGACCACAGAGTTTAACATCTCTGAGGGAGGTGTGCTGAAGTTTGGGACCAAGTTATGTGTTCCGAACGATGATAAGATCAGAAAGACAATTCTAGAGGAAGCACATCATTCTTTGTATACAGTACATCCGGGTAGTACAAAGATGTATCGAAACTTGTGCGAGACCTTCTGGTGGTTTGGTATGAAGAGGCAGATTGCTCAGTTCATGGAGCAGTGTCTGATGTGTCAGCAGGTGAAAGCTGAAC
Organism: Malania oleifera; assembly: GCF_029873635.1. Lineage (NCBI taxonomy): Eukaryota > Viridiplantae > Streptophyta > Magnoliopsida > Santalales > Ximeniaceae > Malania > Malania oleifera. Next base: position 42,301,599 of record NC_080421.1, on the reverse strand, counting down.
ATCAAAGTCCGGCAGGGCCATTGCAGCCTTTGCCTATTCCGGTATGGAAATTGGAGTATATTTCCATGAATTTTGTGATCGGATTGCTGCCAGTGCTTCATGGGCAGAATGTTATTTGGGTAATCGTGGATAGATTGACGAAATCTACTCATTTTATACCGATGAAGATTAGCTATTCTTTAAATAGGCTAGCTTATATGTACGTGCATGAGATTGTGAAAATGCACAGGGTACCAGTGTCCATTGTGTCAGATCGGGATCTGAGGTTTACTTTTTGATTCTGGGCGAGCTTGCAGAAGGCATTGGGGACGAAACTTACTTTCAGTACAGCGTTCCACCCCCAGACTGATGGACAGTCGGAGAGGACAATACAGATCTTGGAAGATATGTTGCGAGCTTGTGTGTTAGACTTCGATGGTAGCTGGATACAGTTTATGCCACTAGTATAATTCGCTTATAACAATAACTTCCAGGCTAGTATCGAGATGGCATCATTTGAGGCTTTGTATGGTCAAAGGTGTCGATCTCCTTTGTGTTGGGATAAGGTTGGTGCGTCAAATGTTAGGACCTTAACTTATGCAACAGGCATCTGAGAAGGTGGGTTTGATCCGAGAAAGAATTAGATCAGCTTAGAGTTGACAAAAGAGTTATGTAGATGTTCCCTGCTGCGAGTTAGAGTTCGAGGTGGGGGGTAAGGTATTTCTTCGTATCGCTCCAATGAAAGGGGTGATGAGATTTGGAAGGAAAGGCAAGCTGAGCCCGAGGTATATCGAACCATTCAAGATTCTTGAGCGAGTGGGTCCGGTAGCCTACAAGATAGCACTACCCCCAGCACTCTCGAGGGTCCATGATGTGTTTCACATATCCATGTTGAGGAGGTATGTACTGGATCCATCACATATTATCAGTTATGATGAGTTGGAAATTGGGGATACTTTAGCATATGAGGAGATACCTGTTCAGGTTCTATACCGTAAAGTTCAGAAGCTTCGTACCAAGATATACCATTAGTGAAGGTATTGTGGTGGAACCACGAGGTTGAGGAAGCTTCTTGGGAACTGGAAACGGAAATACGCCGGAAGTATCTGCAATTATTTTGAGCACTTGTATGTTATCCTACTTTGGGTTTGGATAGGTGGTTAGTCGTTAGGAGTGTGTGTATTGTGAACTCCTGAGACGGATGTATATGTAACCACGGTATTCCTCCCCCATAAGTGAGGGTAAGTATGTGTATGATGGAGCTGCACTGTAGTAGTCGTCAGATTCTTTTTAGAGTTACGTGTATGTATTCAGTTGGATGTACGAGTTGTGTATATGTGTTCGATTGTATGAATGAGTTTGCAAACAAGAGATGGCAAATTTTGAGGCCAAAATTTTTGTAAGAAGGGGAGGTTGTAAGAACCCGAACCGTGATATATGGGTTTAAATAACTAAGAGAGGGGCAAATTGGGAATTTAGCAAGATTCGTCGACGAAGCCAGAGTTCGTCAACGAAGTCCATGTATCTCTCGTCGACGAGGAGAAGCCGAGGAGTCTCAGGAAACCAGTGTTCTCAGGCTCGTCGACGAGGTTACCATCTCATCGACGAGGTGTCTATATGACCTCGTCGACGAGGACACCATTCGTCGACGAGGGCGGCTTGGTCAAAGGGGCTATAAATAGAAGTTTCATTACTTCCAAGCTAAGAAAACTAAATCCTATCTCTCTCTCTCTTTAGAACTCTCCCCTACTCTCTATCTCTCTACATTTCTTCACCGTTCGTTGTGAGAATCGTAGATCTGAAGTTACCACAAGGATCGTGGAAGGATTCTCTACAAGTTCTACGGATCAGAATCCCGTTTCGAAGATTTTCGGGTTTTGGCGTAAAATTGAGGCAAGGCTTGATTTTCAATTCTGATTCGGTAGTTTAGTAAAGAACAGTGTTGTGAGTATATTTTGTACTGTGATTTGTAAGATTTGGAACTCGGTTCGTTGTTAGGGGCCTTAGAGTTCGGGATTTGCTATTCGGGGAAAAGGTAAGAGGAATTGTGTTTATATCGATTATTTTTGAAATCGGACTTGGTAGAACTGTGGTTCACGGTCCTGTGTGTGTTTTGGCTACTCATTTGGGGGGGATCTAATGGGGAAAACTATGGGTTTTTCATGATTATAGTTTTGAGAAAAAGGGGGCGACGGGCTGCATCCCTAGTTTTGTTAAAAACTGAACGTATATGTTGATTTATACTATGTTATAGGAATGGCCGTGCCTTAACTTGTTTAAACTGTATGTGTTTGGAAAACCGTGATTTTAGATTACCAAATGAGTGTGGTTTTTTTGGTTATATGAGCATGCATGTGTGTGTGATTTGTTGAAATGCTAGTAGGAACGCGGTTCTGAATTGTTCCAGGTACAAAGAGTGTCCGGCTCTATATCCGAGGGCGTATAAAATCGCTGGCCATAGATTGACAGAGTGTCCGGCTCTATATCTGAGGGCATGAGCCTATTCCGGCAAATCAGACCGAAGGGTGTGGATCCCCCAGTTAGCATCGGTATGATGCCATGGGAGTCGGGGACTAGCCATGTGTCGGTGGCGCCGTGTTACGCGGGTTGGCTACAGGCCAACGATGTATGTCAAGGGCCGACTTCGGGCCGAAGGGTGTGACGACACCGGGTTTGCTGATCATGGGTGTGCGTGTGCGTGTATGCACTATGTAAAATTAGTACTGGACTACATTTAACTGCGCATATGTTGTATCATGATAACACTCAAATGCTACACATCGATATAACTTGTGTTCTCCCTTACTGAGAGGTGTCTTACCCCTACTGTACGTACATTTTTACAAGTCCGTCGAGTAACCGGAACTAGTGTCCTGGTGTAGGGAGCGTAGTGGTCGGTGTACTGCGATTAGCGCTTGGGTAAGTTCTAGGATTGTGTTTTGGTGGGTTGCCATTCTGGGATGTATTGGGAACCCAGTTGTACATTGTTTGTTAAAGCTTGTTTCTATTCTTGTATAGACTCTGGTATGGTACTGCATATATATATATATAGAATGACCTTTTTTCGCTGCATATATTTTGTTGTGTTTGGATGTGTTTAGGGTGTCTGGGAACCCCACGGGGTCAGACCCTCATCCTTTGTACTGTATCTATGGATGATTTGTATGATACAGGGACAGGTTAGATTACATTTCCACCCCTGGGTCCCATTTCCGAGTTTGGGGTGTAACACCCCGACTTGTACTCGAGTGATAACCAGGAAGCATAGGCCTTTTCTTTTAATTTACTATCCTTGCACTTCTCTGTAGACTTGTTTCCAATACCGTTGCTTTATCCACCAATCCAAGAAGTTCTAAACTTGAAATTCCACCACCTGCTTATAGATCCTCAGACTCAGACGTTTCTCAAATCTCCACGCCTTCTTTGATTCGTTTGGAACCATATACGAGGCGAATTAGGACAGCTCAACAAACTTGGCCGCATAATGCTGAACGGTTAAGTTCCCTTGGGTTAAGTTCATAAACTCCTCCACCTTGGCATCTCTTGTGGAAGCGGGAAAGCACCGATCAAAGAAGATCTTCTTGAAACGATTCCAAGTCAAAGTTGCAGGTTTTGGCCTCTGTTCTTTGATTAGTTTCACAAATAGCCACCAACACTTGGCCTCCCCAGTCATTTTAAAAGTGGCATAAAAAACCTTCTTTTTATCTATGCAGCGAAGGACTGCCAGTAACTCTTCAATCTCTTGAACCCAATTTTCTACAATGACATAGGTCAGCTCCTCCCAAAAAAGTTGGGGGATTCATGCAAGTGAATTGCTTAATAGAACATCCCTGGTCAGTGGGTGGGCAGTTATATCCCCTAGAGTTATGCATAATCTCTGTCATGACCTGTTGGGCTAAACCCCATAGCACTGAAGTAGAATCAATGTCGTCCTTGTTGGCTTTATAGGAAGTCAGCAGTCAACCTTGTTACGAGGGATCGTAGTAGTGGCCCCAGCTCGACAATGCTTGGCATGCCAGCCCATTGGCACCCCTGCTTAGAATTGGTGCAGCCCCTTATGTCCACCCGACGCTTAGTGCGGGGCTCTACCCTGCCGTTTAAAGGAAAAAAGTTACGCCCCTTCTACCACCAATTAGTTTTAGAAGAACCGGTAGCGCTTAATCCTGACAAGTGGTATCAGAGCAAGGTCACGGGTTTAAGCACTCTCAGGATAGCTGCTGGGGGGGTGATTGTTGGCTTTATGGGAAGTCAGTAGTTAACCCTGTTGCGAGGGATCGTAGTAGTGGGCTCCAGCTCGACAATGCTTGAGTTTTGAGTCTTTATCTCTTTCAGAATTCTTCAAGAATTCTAACTCTTTCATTAAACTTTAATTCTTATTCTTCAATGAGGTGTTTTGTTTATTTGCCTTCATCAGCATCTTATGTACTTTGAATAGATCATTTTGAAGTTCATCATAAGATGGCATACCCTCATCACTTGATTCATCACTACAAGAATTATTTGAAGATTTAGTTGAGGAGCCTTCTTTGTTATCCCATGCCATAAAGCACGTGTAAGCAACCTCTTGGTCACTTATTTCATTCTCCGAACTACTTGTACTATCCCAAGTAGTGGCTTTCATGGCCTTCTTCTTTTTCTTCGTAGATTCTTTCTTTAGTAGTGGACATTCCGGTTTGATATGTCCAGCTTTGTTGCAATTGTAACACGTAGGAGTTTTATTCTTTGATTTCTTACTAACTTTTTCTTCTTCTTCTTCATCTGATACAGATTTTTGAATTCTTCCCTTGAATTTGTTTTTCCTTCTTAGTATCCTTGCTAGCTTTTTAGATATAAAGGCTGCTTCATCTTCATCCATCTCTTCACTACTAGAGTTTTCTTGTGAAGTTTTAAAGGCTATTTTTTCTTGGGCTTTGGTTTTCCCACTCTTTTCATTCATTACCATTTCATATGTGACGAGAGAACCTACAAGCTCATCTAAGGATGTATTTTTCATATTTCTACCTTCCGTGATAGCAGTAGCTTTTTGTTCCCACATGGAGGGAAGGTCTCGTAAAATTTTTCTTATCATCTCATAAGTAGTGTAAGTTTTTCCTAATGCATTTAGGGAATTTATTATATGAGTGAACCTAATAAACATATTTGTAATTGATTCATCCGGGTTCATCTTAAAGGCTTCATACTCACTTGTGAGCATATCAACCCTGAAATATCATTACTCACACAAATACATTAAATTTCACTTGTTTGTTAGCATCAAAACAAGATAACAAGATTTTAAGCCTTGTAAGGCTAACAATCTCCCCCTTTTTTATGATGACAAACAAGGAGCAAAAATTTGAGTAGGCCTTAAAAAAAAAAAAAAAAAAGGCTCCCCCTTTCAATAAGTTTCATCTTAAAAAAATCAATATTAATTTCATCGATCATGCTCATCACTTTCTTTTGGTTTTACAAGCTTTTTCAATCAATATTAAATACTTAAATACTTCTTTTGAATAGATATAATGTTCATGCTCAATTTTTGCTTCACAACTTCTCCCCCTTTTGACATCAATCAAAAAGAAAAAAAAAAGGTTTAAATTCAAATACAAATCATTTTAAGCATATCAATAACCATGTATTCCAAACATATGTACACACTCAAGTTATTGTTTTTCAATATAGCATGGGTAGTGTGTAGCTCATCGCATTTATTCAAGATACCAACTAATATTAATTTGATGGTTTTTATGATACCAATTTAAAATTTAAAAAAAATAATAATAATTCATGATATCAATTGATTAATGATTCATGACACTCCCCTTGAATTCAATACATTCAGTTTTGTTATTAATTTTGCTTTTATCATCTCATGTAAAATATTGAATTATATCACATATCAAATATCAATATCATGTTAAGATCATCAATGTCACATCATGCTCATAGACATAATCATGCTCATGAATAATTTGACTTTGTGATACCAAGTAAGCTTTTAGATTTGATATCTATTGAAATTTTTAACATGTGAAACCAAAAATACTTTATAGATACCAAAGCTTAATATCACATAATGTATAGTTCATGGATACCAATATAACTACTATTATCTTTCATAGCTCATAGATAAAGAGTAGTATGTTTATCAATGTGATTCATTTAAAATCATGCATGTTCAAGAATTATCCTTATATCAAAAAATTTATACTTAAGCTCAATAATCTCATTCTCAATTTTCAACATAATAAGTCATACTTTTCAATATAAATCAAGTCAAGTTAATTATTACACATGTAGCATATAGCATATTAACACATCACATGTAGGCAAGTAAGGATGTAGCATGTAACAGCAAGGCGCTTATATAAAAAGCTCAGATTTGATATTTTCTCTATATTTTCTTAAGTTAAGCCTTGTAAAAAGTCATCCTATGATTTTGGCCAACAATGCCATTTTCTAATTTATATATGTGTGAAGTCATTATTTCATTTTTGGTACCCATATTTGCTTGGGTTCGGAGGATTTTTCAAGGGAGGTTTCTTTTATTTTCCATACTTGTTTGGTTTTAACACTTTTCCTCTTAAATGGACATTCAAACTTTATATGCCCCTTTTTCTTGCATTGATAGCATATGATGTTTGTGTAAGCATTAGAAGATGTGCAAGTATAGTCTTTGGCTTCTTTCAAGAAATATCCCATGTAAGAATTCTTTTTCTTTTTATTTTCAATTCCATTGAAACCAATGCCTTCTTTATTTAAAGACATTCTTTGTAAGCCAATCATCTTATCAAGATTTTCTTTTCCTTTAGTGAAGTTATGAATGATCTTATCTTTATCTTCAATCTGAATTTTGAGATTTTCTATCTCTTTCTTGTTATCAACTTTCTTTTGTGATTTCTCTAACTCTAGAGATTATTTTCTTATTCTATCCTCTAATTCAAAAATATACATATCTTTCTCATATACAGTAGAGGATAGAGATCGAAGGTCTTCTATCATTTGTTCATTCTTGATTTCTAGTTTCTCAATTTTCAAGTTGTTTTCTTTTTCAGCAAGATTTATGTCTTCTATCACGGGTTTGAGCGCTCCCAGGGTAGCTGCTAGGGGGGTGATTGTTGGCTTTATGGGAAGTCAACAGTCAACCCTATTGCGAGGGATCGTAGCAGTGGGCCCCAACTCGACAATGCTTGGCGTGCCAGCCCGTCGGCACCCCTGCTTAGAATTGGTGTAGCCCCTTATGTCCACCCGACGCTTAGTACGAGGCTCTACGCTGCCGTTTAAAGGAAAAAAGTTGCGCCCCTTCTACCACCAATTGGTTTTAGAAGAACCGGTAGCGCTTGATCCTGACAGTCCTCATTGGAAGCCCCCAAATTGTTACTTCCTCCAGTATTCACATTGTTATCTCTAGGGTCCATCTTGAAGATAGGACAAAAATTAATTTAGAATCCCAATATCGTAACACGATCGGCACAACCATTTAACTAGGAAACTATAAAGCGCACAATACCCATATAAAAGAATACTTAAGCTTTCCCTCAGGGACTTCCCCCGCACAAATAAACCAATTTAATGTCCAAGTTCCCAATTTAAGTTTCAGTCTCACTACTGAGACACAAAACAGTCGACGGTTTTCCTGAGATTTTTGAAACCATTGATGGTTGGAAATACCGAGAGCATGTTTTTAAGGAAACCATCGACGGTTTGTGAATGTCACAGAAAACGGTCAATGGTTTGCCCCCAGAATGCTTCACCAAATCCCTCTCTTTGTGTAAGTTTAGTCATTTCAAGAAATAGGCCTCTAATCACAACACATAAATTACAACGTATCCAATAATAACTTACCAATATCCTAATCTACCCATTCCTACCTTCATCCTAACTCATGCCTATACTCTGGTAAAATTATTTATTAAATTCTACAGAACCTATCAACCTAGGCTCTGATACCAACTGTAGTGACCCGGATATTTTCTTTGATACCAACTATAGTGACTTGGATATTTTATTTAATACCAACTGTAGTATCCCGAACCCGACAAGGTTCCCATAGCTTTGATACCAACTGTAGTCACCCAGATATTTTCTCTGAAACCACACTTGTGTTGACCCGGATTCCAGTGGGGTCCAGGGTACTCCTTTCTATAACTTAATTTAAAGCAAGCAACAGCAATAATTTAAACCTCAAATACCATACCATAGTACTAAATCACAGAAATTACATAAGTATCTCCAAGTAACAATATTACATCACAAGGATAACAAAAGCATATTTAAATCAGTGTCACGAAAGCACTTACTCTAAACTATATTATTTAAACCCCGCCCTGAAGCTCACTAAGCTTGATTCCCTGTATGTCCTAAAATATGAAATGGTTATTGGGGTGAGACACCTCTCAGTAAGAAGGAATATATTATTATCAGTATGTGGCTAAAATGAGTTTTAGTGTAAGCAAAATAAATCCATTAATTTAACTTTAAATGAAATGACATTTGTAAATTGTACCCACACATATATCATTGAAAATACATATTTTCCTTCGAAACATTATTTCGACTCAATAGATGGCCCCGTTTACATAAATCCACAAATATGCATAGGAGAACCTCCCTTTTTGGACTAATTTCACGTTTAACCCCCATGATCGGGTTGTGTGGTTTGAAGACTGGATTTAACTTGGTTGGCCGACCAAAACCAAGACAAGGTAACCTTTCTGTAAGTACGATTTGCCTACCGCATCTTGGTCCAGACCCAGGAGGGTACACAACCCTTCTCAGGCCAAATCGACTATCCACCACCTACACTTCCACAACAGTGTGGCTGCACTAATATTTCTCTCTAGCTATGGTACCGAGCTTTCAACGCATCTGGTCCATCAAGGTTCTTAAACCATATATTGCAATTTACATAATAAAACAGTAAAATGATCTCATTTTCTCAACACAATATTCGCAAAAGTCTTTCCACAATTTTCCAACCATCCACGTGATCGATATTAAACCGTCAAATTCACAATATCCGCATTATTCCCAACAATTCAAGAAATCAATATAATGCCACAACTTTCGCTGTATAACACCATAAAAATTCCAACAGGTTTAATTATGCAATAAAAATAAATCATTCTCATGCCACACAATTTAAGTGTTAAATCATAATCTAATAAATTTATCGAAGAAAGTACGTCATAATACACTTGGTATATTTTGTTAAAAACAAGGGTGTGATCAACTCTATAGCTTTAATTTAACTCAAAATAAATATTTTATAGGATAAAGGAGATGATCACTCTACTCACTTTAATCTTCCCCGAATACTTATATAATAAACCAAAATCATCAATTTCATACGCTTGATTCATTCAAAAAAATCTAGAATAATATTCCTATATCCGCATACTCAAGTTTAATCGGTTCAATTTCAAAATAAACTGACATAATATAATCCCCTTACTTATTCCCGAAGATAGGCCTACCATGTTCCTAAAACTATGCCCATAGCGTTTGGACGACTAAACCCTAGTTTCCTTAAACCTTGCTGATGAGAGAGGAGCTGGCAAGTTGAGAGGAGAGAGAGACGATCGGAGAGCGAGAGTGGAGAGAATTTGGGAGAAAGAAAGAGTGGGACATGAATTAGAGTAAGGGGGAAGAGAGAGAGAGAGAGAGAGAGAGAGAGAGAGAGAAGCCCAATTAGAGAGTGAAGTTATAACAAAAAAGAAAAAAAATAGACTTCCTAGCACTTAAAGACCCTTAGCCCATTTGAAACCATTGACAATGTCTCTGAAATCGTCGACCGTCTAAAACCATTGAAAGTTTCCCTGAGATTCTTGAAACCATCGATGGTTTGGTCTTGTACCAAACCATTTTTTTTCGGGTTACTACAATAATGGTCATTGACAAGGATAGCTTATTTCAAAGGTGACAACATATAGGTTCTCATTCACTGAGGCTTTACAAAACTAAGGTTGTTCAATCAGTTTGGTTGGAGGTAAAAATCAAGAAATCAAATTTTTTTTTGGTTCTATGGATTTATAAAACAAACCAAACTAAACTAGTGGAGCAACCAACATCAAAACGATTGGTTTAGTTCGAGCTAAACACGTTGCAACCTAATCCAAACCAAAGTTTTTAAACCCAAGCCTCCTAAATGAAAAATTGAACTTCCCATACTGTGCTTCTAGGTAAAAACTGAATTTCCTATAATTTATATGCTTCAAAGACTGACAATAATAAGTTACTCCTGCTTAAAAGGATGATACAACTAAAATATAAAGAAGGGACATATGTGGCAGATCATTTGAATGAATTTCAAGGAGTTATGAATCAGTTACTTGGTATGGGCATTAATTTTTTATGAAATTATAGGGCTTTGGTTTCTTGCTACCCTACCAGATTCTTAGGAAACATTTCAGGTTTCACTTATCAATTCTGCTCCCAATGGTGGTTGTGACTATGGAAATTGGCAAAAATGGTGTGTTGAATGAAGATATGAGAAGGAGGTCTTAGGGTTCTTCATCACCGTCTAATGTTCTTGTCACTGAAAATAGGGGGAGAAGTAAATACATAACTGAAAAGGGTAGAGATAAAAGCCTAAATAAGTTGAGATCAAGATACAAAAATTTTAAGTGTCATCATTATGGCAAGATGGGTCATATCGGGAAGTACTGTTACAAATGGAAGAGATACAACAAGGGTGGTAGTATTAAACAAGAGAAGAAGGATCCCGAAAGTACTGTTCATGTTGCTTGTAACAACCCAGGAAATTTTAAAACAATTTAAAATAATAAGGAAGATGGAAGGGGAAGAAGGAATAAATTCGAAAGGTGGCAGCAAGCATTCATTGACGAATAGATTGGTTTCATCGATGAATGTTCTTCTTAGCTCGTCGATGAGGGTACATGTTTCGTCGACGAGGAAATACCGAGAGGTGTTTTTCGCATGACTAAAATTTGTCGATGAGTTGGCTATCTTGTCGACAAATTGTACACTAGGACTCATCAACGAATCGACGTGTCTCGTTGACGAGTCCCTACGTATAAATAGTGGATTTCTTTCATTTATACGGGAATTCTCTACATGTTTTCTCTCTCACACACTAAAATTCAGAACTACCACCTTCTCTCTTCGATTTCGGGGTGGATTTCTGCCGGTTCGACAATCAGAGGCCACCACGACACTCTTGGAGAGTTCACTACAAATCTGCTAGAGTGGATCGTCAGTGGGACTAGTTAGGAATTCATCCTAGATTTAAGGTAAGACTTTTTATGTAAAATTTGGCTTTACCCTAGTTGTAGGAAATATTATATACAAAGAAATACTGAAGTTTAGCTCTGGGAGATGTGGTTTTCAGGGCGTTGAACAGGAAACCCTGCGGGTGCAAGATTAGTTATTTTAGGAGGCTTTTCAGGAATTAGGTAAGGGGAAATATTTGATAATAGCTTTTTAGTAATTATTAAAATGACTAATTTTGGGAAAAAGTCCTATATATACAGGTATAATTTTATGAACCAAACTGATATTGAAAATACTGTTTTAATTATAAAAGTATTAAATTGGGAAAAATTGTGTGGTTGAAACCACTTTGATCATTAAATGATTGTTGAGCTTAGGGGAATGAGGAAATTGTTGAGATTGTGAATGTCATTTGACCGAAATTCGTGTCTGGTTGAATACATTGATTGGATTGTGAAGATTGTTTGGTTGAAAATACTGGATGATTGAGTATACTGTGGTATTTGCGTGGACATGGTTGATTGGTCAGGTTTGTGATTGATGTTTGGTGTGGTTTATGTAAATGACGATATAACGTTGGCAGTGGTATGAGGAGGTCATTATATCGTATCTGGTATAACCGTCATATAACGTTGGCAGTGGTATGAGGAGGTTGTTATATGGACGTTTATACTGGGAGTTAAACATTGGCAGTGGTATGAGGAGGTTGTTTACCTATTTATCATGAACAAGGTGTTTGTTTTGTAATTTGTGTGGTTTGAGCAGTCCTATGTGGACATTTATACTGTATTTGATTAGTCCTGTGTGGACCAGTCTTGTGTGGATGTTGATGTTGTAGTTGAGCAGTCCTGTGTGGACATTTATATTGTGCTTGATTAGTCATGTATGGACCAGCCCTGTGTGATCATATGTGGATTGATTATGATATGGGCTTATGCGTGAAATTCTGTGAAGCGATTGTGTTGGCTACGTACAAATGTTAATTAATTAAGTATTTAGGGTAAAGTAGATTACTCCACCCGAGGGCTTGCTGAGAAAGGCGAGTATGCTGGTAATTAATTGTGGGTACCAGAGTAGAGGAAAGCCACTTGTATGGGTGGGTGATCTTCTCTATTCTCGGTAGCTTTACCTGAATATACAGCCCAATGGGCTTATTGAGAAAGGTGAGTGCCCTGGTGTTAGCACTAGAGCAGAGGGAACCTACTTGTATGGGCGGGTAAATTTCCCTATTCTCGGCAACTAACCTTAAAAGACTAATGGTTATGGATATGTGGTTGGAAGATAAAGACGTTGATCTTGTGTGATTATGGGCATGTTATTTGGACTTCTTGTGAACTGTGTGTACACTTTAGTTGAATATTTTAATTATATTCTAAACACTTCAACCACACACTATTCTAAATTATTTCTTCCTTACTAAGAGGTGTCTCACCCCGTCATATGCTAAATCTTTTCAGGTTACCCAAGTGATCGAGCTTAGATAGCTCTAGGGCGGCGTAGTTTTGTGAGTTAAGTATAGCATATCAGATATGTATTTAGTTTATGTTTAATATGTATTAATTATGGATTTATAATATGAAGGAGTAGGTTGTAATTATTATGGATTAATGCATGTAAATATATCTCTCTGGTATTTTCTATTGAAGATATTTATTATTTCCGCTATGTGAATGGTATTAGAGACGCGTGTCGGTCTCTTAACGCACTGGGCCCCGCGTGGTGGGTCTGGGGCATTACATTGCTACTACTACCTCAGATGATATGGTGGTTGTTTATAATGAGAATATGATCAACCTAGCTTGCAATAAGACAAATTGGGTGATAGATACTGGTGCTTTACTTCATGAAACTTCACAAAAGAAATTATTCACATCTTATACACCTGGTAATTTTGGGGTACTAAAGATGGTTAATGACGAATTGTCACGGGTTTTTGGTATGGAAAATGTTAGTTTGAAGACTAAAAATGGAACAAAGCTAAAGCTCAGACATGTCAAGCATGCACTAGATATCCATTTGAATTTGATTTCAGTAGGAAAGCTCAATGATGAGGGATTTTGTAACACCTTCAATGAGGGTCAATGGAAATTGACTAAAGGATACTTGGTTATAGCTCGAGGAAAGAAGTGTTCAAATCTATATTTGATGCAAGCTTCAATTTCCAGAGGCATTGTTAATGTGACAGAAAATGAAAACTCAACTGATTTATGACATAAACGACTTAGTCACAAAAGTGAAAAGGGGCTTAACTATTTAGTGAGGAAGAACCAACTTTTTGGTTTTAATGGTGCTACACTGAAGAATTGTGCTCATTGCTTGGCTGGAAAACAAAAAAGAGTCTCATTCAAAAGTCACCCTCCTTTAAGAAAAATCATATTTTCTAGATTTGGCACATTCCAATGTTTGTGGTCCTTTGAAGGTAAGGTTGCATAGTGGTGCACTTTATTTCATGACTTTACTGATGACCATTCAAGAAAACTTTGGGTCTATGCCTTGAAAACAAAAGACCAAGTACTTGATGCATTTAAACAGTTTCAAACCTCATTTGAAAGGCAGATAGGGAAGAAATTGAAGTGCATTCGTTCTGATAATGGTGGTAAATATAGTGGACCATTTGATGAGTATTGTCAACTGTAGGGAATCAAACATTAGAAGACACCTCCTAAGACATCACAATTGAATGGCATGACTGAAAGAATGAACAGGACATTGATTGAGAGGGTCAGATGTTTGCTTTTAGATGCAAATTTGCCTAGATCATTTTGGGTTGAAGTGTAAGAACCTGACCCAAGAATTTCAAATTTAATAAATGACAAAAGGGTAAAAAGGTAAAATTAGCAAGCTTCGTCGATGAAGCCATTTTTCCCGTCGACAAAGGCCCTTATACTCTTCGTCGCCAAAATTCAGAGCCACGTCGATGAAGAGATACCGAATGAGATGAAAAATATCAGAATGGGGTTCGTCGCCGAAGGAACCGGTTCGTCGACGAAATGTGTAGATGATTCATCGACGAAGGAGCCGTCTCATCAACGAATTGGTCCTAGTCAAGGGTCTATAAATAGGATATTTTTTTGCTTCATTGCTAAGAAAACTCAAAACCTCTCTCTCTCTCTCTTTTTCTTTAAAACTCAAATCTCTCTCTCTCTCTCTCTCTCTCTCTCTCTAAGATTTCGGGTCATCTGTTACCTGAATCGATGATCCGACGTTACCACATGGATCAGAAGGAGAATCTCTACGTTTATAATGGATTGAAATTACGTTTCAAGGATTTTCAGGTTTTGACTCAAAATCGAGGTAAGGGTCCAATTTCATTTTCGTTTCGGTATATATGTAGTAGTAAGAATTATAGTGAAGTATAGTTCTTTTATGTTTAGGATTTAGGAACTCGGTTTGTAGTTTTGCAGCCGTAGAGTTCGTGTGTTGGTTTTCGGGTTAAGGTAAGGGGATTCTGTTTATATCAGTTATTTTTGAAATTAGGATCAGGGAGCATATAGTTTACGATTGTTTGTATGTTTTGGCTACTTATTTGAGAAAATCTATCGAGTGAAAATGCGGGATTTTCGAGTTACAGTTTTGGGGAAAATTGGGGGTTTCGGGTATCATCTTTATTTCTGTTGGAAAATCGTATGTCGTATAAAATGGTAGTAACGAGATGACTGTACTTGTATTTGTATTAAAATGTATTCTCAAATTGCAAACGATATGATTTGTTGTGTACTCATATAAGTGTGGAATGAACTGTGTAGTATGTAAAATGTTTTAGGTTTTGTAAAAACAGCTGTGACGGCTAATTACCGTAAGCTGAGGGGTATAGGAACATGAGTTCCAAAATTGTTCTAGGTTTTGTGAAATTTGTCATGTCTCGGCTAATTACCATGGGCAAACACCATGTCTCGGCTATATCATGGGCAAGAGTGTACGGCTCTATATCCAAGGGTGTGAAATATCGCCTGTTTGTTCTGGCTGGTCACTGATGGGTGTGAGTGGACACTGTATTAGCAACGATATCACTGTGGGGTTTCGGTTATTACAGGGTATCGGGTGCTTGAGTGTGATGACACTGACCGTATGTTTGGTATTGTATGTACTGGAACTGGATTGTGAAAATACTGGAATTGTATTGTGTTATGTTTTATGTCAAAATAACACTTGTATGTCACACACTGATATAACATGTTTTCTTCCTTACTGAGAGGTGTCTCACCCCAAACATACAAATGTTATTCAGATCCTTTGAGTAGCTGAAACTAACATCCTAGCATTCGGGAGCGTGGGTGTCAGTTAGCTACGTATGGTACTTTAGTAAGTACTGATTTTGTAACCAGGTTATCATTGTTGGGTTTTGTAGGCACCCAAGTTATGTACTACATTTTGGAGCATAGACTCTAACTATATATAGACTCTAGTATGATACGTTGTATGTATTATAAAGAACATTTTCACTGCGTATTTGATGTGTATGGATATGTATGTGATTGTGTACAGGGTTTACGTGTACCCCACGGGGTTGGACCCTCATTCGGTGTTGTATCATGTATGTTTTAGTTGATATAGAGACAGGTTAGGTTACTAAATTCACACTTGGGGCCTATTTTCTGGTTCGGGGCATGATAGCCTAGTATCAGAGCTAACCAAGTTGTTAGGTCTTGTAGACTTGGTTAGGCATAGCTAGGTGTACATACCAGAGTATAGGATGTAGGAAATGGGTAAAGTAGGTTAAGGGTTGTTTTGTTGCTAGACAAGGACTCATTGGCGATGTTCTGTGTTTTTCCTAGAATGACGATTTCAATAAAACCACGGCAAATCATTGATGGTTTCGTGTCAGTGTGGTTGGACAGACCTGGACCCGTGAGAGTTATAGTTAACATGATTAGCTTTAAATGATTGTGTTAACTGTGCATGATATAGGAATTCTAACCGATTCCTATCCTATTTTCAGAATGGAGCCCAAGGATAATTGTAATGACCCAGAGAAATTATGGTATTTTAAATGATGATAAAGAGGGGGAAAATAGAAATGGAAGGGAAAAGAAAGGGGTAGCAGGCCTCGTCGACGAGAAAATACTGAGAGAGGGTTTTGGATGACTCTGAATTTCGTCGACGAGGAGAGAGTTCATCGGTGAGTTGTCTTCATGACCACGTCGACGAGGTGACATGGCTCGTTGACGAAGGTCACAGTATAAATAATGCTAAACGCCAATTTTCGGTAGAATTCACGCGAACAGACTCTCCCTCTCTCCTCCCTTCAATTTTCCACTCTTCCCTCTTAGTTTCTAGGCCGAATTTCCACCAATTCAACAATCTGAAGCCACCACGACACTCCTGGGAGAATTCTCTTCAAATCTGATGGAGTGGATCGTCAGTGGGGCTGAGTTGGAAACCATCCCAAATTCAGGGTAAGGCTTTATACTCAGTATTTGGCTTTACTATAGTTGTAAGAAATGTTATATACGATGAAATACTAAATTTTAGTTCTGAGAAATATTGTTTTTAGGGTGTTGAGAAGGGAACCCTGCAGGTGCATGGCGAATTATTTTAAGGGCTTTTCAGGAATCAGGTAAGGGAATAAACTAAGTTAGTAATTTTATGAAAATGTATGTATGCTCTTACAATATGTGGTTTCAGGAAAATGAATATATATGTATATTTTATGTTGGGAAATACTGTGATAAATGGCGATGTGTTTAAATATACCTAATACCTATTCTGTGTGGCATAAGTAAGATTTATTGCGAAATACTGTTTTTTGAGAATATTTTTATATGATATGTCGGCGTACGGGCCGAGCTACTAATATGATAAGTCAACATACGGGCCGAGTTATTGAAGTGATTGAGCTGGCGTACGGGCCGAGTCTCTTATTTGTTATGTAATGCGGCGTATGGGCCGTGATTGATAAACTATGAAATGCCAGCATACGGGCCGATGATTTTTCACTTTGTATATGAAATGTGATATGATGATAGTGAATCGACAATTATTACTATGGAATAATGATGTATCACGGTTTGGAATATGATATATGGTATCAGAACCTTGTTGTCTTGGTTTAGGCTTACACTAGACACGGTACCATGGCTATGTGGTCACATTGATCGTGATATTTGTGTTATCACTATCGTATGAGGCAGCGTGAGGATGGATAGTCGATGTGGTTATTGAAGTGTTGGCGCCCTGGTGTACGGACCAGTTTGGCAGACCCATCGTACTTACAGAGATTTATTTTGGCTTGGCAGTGGTCGGCCAGCCATTGTCAGGTCCCGCCTTCGAGCCATACAACCCAGTCATGTGGGGGTAATACATGACATTAGTCAGCTAACCTACCAGAATTGTTTTTGTATTATTATCATTATAAAAGACGAATTATGTTTATGGAAACTCAGTATGTTTGGTTATGCTATGATTATACATGTTTTCCCAAAAATAATATTGATAGTTTTACTAAATATGTTTATGTATGCTCTTATGCATAAGACGGAATACCCATGTTGTCACACACTGGTATTAGTGTTATTTTCCCTTACTGAGAGGTGTCTCACCCCAAAATTTCATGAACTTTTTAGGAGCCCCGGATAGGAGAGCGGATAAAGCTCCGCTTAGGTAGATACAGTTAACCTGCCCTTTCTAAAGGGTAAGTCGTTTGCTAAAGTTCGATGGTGGTTTTGGGTGTCGACCCTAGGGCTGGTTTTTGGTTATTTTGGGATATGTATTATGGATATAGTAAACTCTGGTATTGTATTAAGTGATATTAAGTTATGTATGTGATTTTATGTTTTCCTACTGCTTAGGCTTCCGTACTGTATTTTTTGTATATCCCTGGTACCCATGGGTACAGGTGGATATGACCTGCAAGATCTATTATTTTGGGTTTTATTATTATTATTATTATATATATATATATATATATATATGGTAAAATAGGCTGGTCGTTACAATTTGGTATCAGAGCCTAGGTTACTAGGTTCTGTAGACTATAGAATGCAGCGAAAACAATACCAGAGTATAGGAAAAAGATTTGAGGTTTTGTTCTACAGTCTGGAGGCAGGACTTCCATGGTAATTTTTGTGTTTTTCTTGGGGTGACGATTTCAGGAAAACCATAGTAAGCTATTGTCGGGTTGTGTTCCTAGAATGTAGAACTGGATTTAGGAATAGGATAGGGTTATTAAGATAAGGGACTATGTAGGGTGAGTGAAATATGGGGAATAGGTATCTAAATCATGTTTATTGTTTTTCAAGATGGACCCTAGAGGTAGTGCCCACACGAGTGGTAGTGATGGAGCAAGGCCCTCAACTGCAAGCGGGGTTGATTCTGACGCAGTTTTACGCAACGTGGCTCAGTAGGTTATGGTTGAGATCACTAGGAGCCCTAGAGAGCAGGGAGGTCTGTCTGCAGGGCATGGGTGCACTATCGAGAAGTTTACGAAGATAAATCCTTTGGCTTTTTCGGGAGTAATCAATCCTACAGCTGCTGAGAACTGGATGCAGGAGATTGAGAAGGTCCTGGCCATATTGCAGTGTACTGAAGAATAGAGGGTCCTCTTCGCCACCTATAGATTGACAGGAGAGGCTGAGAGGTGGTGGACTGTAGTGAGGCTTCTGGAGCAGCAGAGGACGACGCCGATAGCCATAATTTGGGACCGATTTAAAGAGTTATTCTTTGACAGGTATTTCCTAGCCACGGTCAGGGAAGCTAAAGTGGAAGAGTTCCTGAATCTGAAATAGGGACAGCTGTCGGTACAGCAATATGCGGCACGGTTTATAGATTCGCTCCGTATATTGTTCCTGTTGAGATTAAGAAGGCGAGACAATTTGAGAGAGGTTTAAGGCAAAGTATACTCAAGCAGGTGGTAGTGCTGAAGATATAGGACTTTGCTAAGTTGGTCGACAGAGCAGCTTTGGCTGAGATTAGCAAGCGTATGGATGCAGAGGAGCAGGGACAGAAGAAGAGATTTGCGTCATCATGCTTTCAGCGGGCTCACAAGCAGGGTCAATGGAGGAGAGGAAACTATGGTAGAAGACAGAGGCAGGTGGTTGGGGGTCATGAGGTGTAGGCGGTACAGAATCCTTCTGTCTGTCAGACTTGTGGGAGGAAGCACTGGGGAGAGTGTTGTCTGGGACGAGTTGTCAACTATCGTTGTGTTAGACAGGGGCATTTGATGTGTGATTGCCCTACACCACCAGATGGTGCTCCAACTCCCAGACCACACCAGGGGGGCTATAAGGCACCACATGGGGGCCAACAGAGGAATACGGCTCCAACCAGAGTTTTTACTTTGACGTTGAGTGATGCTGAGACAGCCGGTGATGTGGTGACAAGTATGGTTAGCATGCTTTCCTTTAAAGTTAATTCATTATTTGATTCTGGGGCTACGCATTCATTTATGTCCTTGGAGTGCATTAGATTATGTGGGGCAGAAACACAATTATTAGATACGGGGTTGTTGGTATCTACACTGACCAGGTCAGCGGTGAGATGTAGTAGGGTGCTCCAAAACTGTCCATTTGATATCTAGGGGAAGACTTTGTCTGCTGATTTAATAGTGCTGGACATGCATGGGTTTGATGTCATATTCGGCATAGATTGGCTAGCAGCTAATTTTGCCAATATACACTGTCGTGCGAGAGAGGTGATATTCAGACCTCCACGAATATCAGAATTCAGATTTACAGGGTCGCGAGTGCAATCTCTACCTCAGATGGTCTCAACTATTTAGGCGAGGAGGCTACTTCTGAGTGGTCGTTAGAGATTTATGGCTTTCGTGAAGGAAACTGCAGGGAATGAAGTAAAGCTCACCAATACGCCAGTAGTAAAGGAATTTACTGATGTGTTTTCGGATGAATTACCAAGTTTGCCACCTGATCTAGAGGTAGATTTTCCTATTGATCTACTTCTAGGTAAAACGCCGATCTCTAAAGCATCGTATCGAATGGCGTCGGCAGAGTTGGCAGATCTGAAAAGATCAATTGCAGGATTTACTTGATAAGGGTTTCATACGATCTAGTGTATTCCCATGGGGAGCTCCAGTACTGTTCGTGAAAAAGAAGGACGGGTCTATGAGGATGTGTATAGACTATATGAAGATTAATAAAGTGACCATCAAGAACATGCATCCTCTACCCTGTATCAATGACTTGTTTGATCAGTTCTAGAGTACACGAGTATATTCTAAGATCGACCTCAGATCAGACTACCATCAAGTAAAGGTAAAAGCAAAAGATGTATTAAAGACGGCTTTTAGGACCAGGTATAGGCATTACGAGTTCTTTGTTATGTCGTTTGGTCTGACGAATGCTCCTGCTATATTTATGGATTTGATGAATAGGATTTTTCATCCATATTTAGATCAGTTTGTTATCGTGTTTATTGATGATGTACTGGTCTATTCGAGGAGCCATAAGGAGCATAAGACACACTTGAGGCAGGTTCTACGAACACTACGGAAAAAGAAGTTGTACGCCAAGTTCAGTAAATGTGAATTCTGGCTTGAGAAGGTCGTATTCTTGGGGCATGTTATATCTGGAGATCGTATTTCCGTGGATCCTAGTAAAATTGAGGTGGTAGTGAATTGGGCTAAACCAAGGAACGTCTAGAAGATTAGGTGTTTCTTGGGGTTACTTGGTTATTATCGTCGTTTTGTCTAGGGGTTCTCAGCATTATTAGGGCCTTTGACACGACTAACAAGGAATAATGTCAGATTTGAATGCGATGACAACTTTGAGCAGAGTTTTTAGGAATTGAAATAGAGGCTATTCACAGCACCAGTACTGATCATCCCGTCAGGGGGTGAGGGTTGTACTATCTACAATGCTGCATCCTTGAAAGGACTTGGTTGTGTATTGATGCAGCATGGCAGGGTGGTGGCATATGCGTCCAAACAATTGAAAGAATATGAAAAGAACTACCCTACCCATGATCTTGAATTGGCTGCAATGGTACATGCATTGAAAATTTGGAGGCATTACCTGTACGACAAGCAGTGTGAGATTTTCTCCGACCACAAGAGCTTAAAATACTTTTTCACTTAGAAGGAACTGAATATGAGGCAAAGAAGATGGTTGGAACTTATTAAAGATTTTGACTGCACTATCAGTTATCACCTGGGGAAAGCAAACGTGGTAGCTGATGCGTTGAGCAAGAAGTTTAGGGAACCAGTGTTGGCGGTTATGGAGATCCAGTATCCGATCATGATGGATCTGGAGAGACTCGGCATTGAATTAGTTGAAAGTGGTTCTTAGGCTCACATTGCCAGTTTAGTGGTGTAGCCTACTCTATAGGAGAGGATTAAAGCTGCCCAGAAGGAAGATCCAAAGTTAGCAGAGGTGATAGACAAAGTACAGGATGGTCAGAGGGAGGAATTCAGTATTGCAGATGACGGGGCTTTGCAGTTCCGTTCCAAATTATGCGTTCTTGTCGATACTGAAATCAAAAAGACTATTTTAGAGGAGGCTCATGGATCTTTGTACACAGTCCATCCCGGCAGTACGAAGATGTATAGGGATCTACGGGAGTCGTTCTGGTGGAATGGTATGAAGAATGAAGTTGCCAAGTATATGGTCCAGTATTTGACGTGCCAGCAGATAAAAGTTGAGCACCAAAGGTCGGCAGGGCAGTTGCAACCATTATTTATCCCAGAGTGGAAGTGGATCATATATCTATGGATTTTGTGACAGGACTTTCGGCAGCGTTACACGGTTAGAATGCTATCTAGGTGATTGTTGATCATTTGACTAAGACCGCCCACTTCTTGCCTATCAAGATCAGCTACTCCCTCAATTGTTTGGCAGAGATCTACATTTAGGAGATAGTTCGTCCTCATGGGATGCCAGTATCTATTGTGTCAGATCGAAACCCGCATTTTACGTCACGTTTTGGGAAGAGTTTGCAAGAAGCACTAGGGTCTCAATTGTCTTTTAGCATGACATTCCATCCTCAGTCAGACAGGCAGACTAAGAGGACGATACAGATATTAGAGGATATGCTCTGAGCGTGTGTATTAGATTTTGGGGGTGATTAGACTCAGTTCATGCCGCTGGTGGAATTTGCGTATAATAATAGTTATCAGACCAACATTGATATGGCACTGTTTGAGGCTCTTTATGGTAGGAGATGTCATTTTCCTTTATTTTGGGATGAAGTGGGTGAGCGGCGAGTTGTGGGACCAGAACTTGTTCAGCAGGCATATGATAACGTTCGACTTATCATAGAGAGAATCAGTGCAGCTTAGAGCCGACAAAAAAGTTATGCCAATAATCGCCGCAGGAATTTGGAGTTCGATGTTGGTGATTATGTATTTTTGAAGATAGTTTCGTTAAAAGGAATTATGAGGTTTGGGAAGAAGGGTAAACTTAGCCCTAGGTTTATCAGTCCATTTGAGATTCTAAATAAAGTCGGACCGGTGGCCTATAAGCTAGCTTTGCCACCTACATTATCCAGGATGCACGACGTATTCCACGTTGCCATATTGAGGAAGTACGCCCCAAACCCTTCTCATATTATTAGTTATGGAGAGTTGGAGCTTACCGATTCGCTAGTTTATGAGGAGGTGCCGGTACAGATTCTGGATAGGAAAGTGCAGGAGTTACGTAACAAGAACATTCCTCTAGTACAAGTTTTGTGGAGGAATCATACAGTGGAAGAGGCTTCTTGGGAGTCCGAGGAGCAGATGAAGCAAAAATATCCGCAATTATTTTAAGAAGCTTAAGTAGTTAGGTAATATTTCTTTTTGCAGGTACATGTAATAGTTTAATTAGTAAGTGATATTTTAAGTTTTGGGAAAATTTTATTTTGTTTATGTAATCTCCCAAGACTCAGAATGTAACCACGGTATTCCTCCACCATAAGTGAGGGCAGGTAATAAAATAAGTAGACCATTTTTATTTAAGGGATGATGAACTACGTGAATAGAAAATTTCGAGGACGAAATTTTTATAAAAAGGGGAGAATGTAATGACCCGAAGATGGTATTTTAAATGATGATAAAGAGGGGGAAAATAGAAATGGAATGGTAATGACCCAAGTGTTGGATGGGTGGTTGTCTATGGCTACACCGACTAGGAGTGTAACAATCTGTGGTAAGATGTTGGAAAACTGCCTAGTGGTTATTTAGGGAAGGCTACTACCGGGGAATCCTGTAGTGTACGACATGTGCAGATTTGACGTCATATTGGGAATGGATTGGCTATTCTCTAGTTATGTGGTGATTGATTGTTGTAGGAAGGTAGTAGTGTTCAGACCTCCTGGGGAGCAGGAGTATAAGTTTCTGGGATCGTGTGTGCATTCGACACCATAGATTCTATCAGCTATATAGGCGAGAAGGTTACTTTTGGATTGTTGTCAAGGGTAATTAGCTTGTGTGAAGGAACCACCTCGAGATGATCTGAAACTTGAAGATATCTAAGTGGTCAATGAATTTCCAGATGTATTCCTGGAAGACTTACCCGGTTTACCTCCCGATCGTGAGGGGGAGTTCGCTATCGAGTTACTGCAAGGCAAGTCAACGATTTCTAAAGCTCCATACCAGATGGCTCTAGCTGAACTTAAAGAGTTGAAGGAGCAGTTGCAGGAACTATTGGATAAGAGCTTTATCAGAACTAGTGTTTCGTCCTGGGGAGCTCTAGTATTGTTCGTAAAGAAGAAGGACGAGTCGGTGCGAATGTGCATTAATTACCGCGAGATCAACAAGGTAACAGTGAAGAACCGATACTCGATGCCTCATATAGATGATTTGTTTGACCAATTGTAGGGAAGGTAGGTCTTTTTGAAGATCAATCTACGGTCAGGGTATTATCAGGTGAAAGTTAGGACGAAGGATGTTGCGAAAACTACTTTCCGAACCAAATGTGGTCACTACGAATTTCTAGTCATGCATTTTGGGTTGACTAACGCCCTAGCAGTATTTATGGACCTAATGAACAAGGTTTTCATGAGTACCTGGATCATTTTGTAGTGGTATTCATTGACGATATTTTGGTATATTCTAAGAGTTCGCAAGAGTGCAAAAACCATCTGAGGTTGGTACTTCAGGTTCTACGAGAGAAGAAATTGTATGTTAAGCTGAAGAAATGTGAGTTCTGGTTGAATCGGGTCACATTTCTAGTTCATGTCGTGTCGAAGGGTGGTATCTCAGTTGATCCTGGTACGATAGAAGCAATGGTTGACTGGGTGAAATCAAAGAGCGCACAGGATGCTCGGAGTTTCCTAGGACTAGTTGGGTATTACCGGCAGTTTGTAGAGGGTTTCTCTAAGTTATCTGGCTTTCTGACACAGTTGACGAGGAAGGGTGTGAGATTTGATTGGAACGATGAGTGCAAGAAGAGTTTCCAAGAGTTGAAACACTGACTGGTCACTGCTCCGGTTTTAACCATCCAATCTGGGGATGGTGGTTTTGTGATTTACAACAATGCAGCGCTGAAAGGTTTGGGATGTGTGCTAATGCAATAGGAGAAAGTAATTTCTTATGCTTCTCGGCAACTCAAGGAGTACGAGAAGAATTACCCCACGCATGATCCGGAGTTGGCAACAGTAGCATATGAGTTGAAGATCTGGAGACACTACTCGTACGGGGAACAATGTGAGATCATCATGGACCACAAGAGCCTCAAATACTTTTTTCACATAGAAGGAGTTGAACGTGAGGCAGAGAAGGTGGTTGGAACTTATCAAGGACTACGATTGCACAATTAGCTATCATTCAGGAAAAGTTAATGTGGTAACTAATGCGTTGAGTCGAAAGTTGGAACACGTGTCAGTAATTGCAGTAGTAGGTCAACATCATATCTGACAGGATTTAGAAAGTCTTGGTGTGGAGTTGGTGGATGGTAACCATCAGGCTTTCATTGCTAGCTTGGTGATCCAGTCGACGTTATTTTAGAAGATTAAAGTCATGCAGGCTAATGATACGGAGTTAGTCGAGGTTGTAAAGAAAGTGAAGCGAGAGTTGGTTACAGTTTTTAACATCTCTGAGGGAGGTGTGCTGAGGTTTGGGACCAGGCTGTGTGTTCCAAACAACAAGGGGATAAAGAGGACGATCCTGGATGAGGCGCATTGTTCTTTGTATACAGTACATCCACGTAATACGAAGATGTATTGGGATTTGTGCGAATTTTTCTAATGAAGTGGCATGAAATGGGAGATTGCTCGGTTTGTGGAGCAATGTTTGACGTGTCAGTAGGTGAAAGCTCAACATCAGAGGTCGGTAGGGCCGTTGCAGCCATTGAGTATTCTAGAGTGGAAATGGGACCATATTTCCATAGACTTTGTCACTAGGTTACCATCAGCACTACACAGGCAGAATGTCATCTGGGTAATCATGGACAGGTTGACTAAATTTTCTCACTTTATACTGATGAAGGTTAGCTACTTATTGAGTAGGCTAGCATATTTGTACGTGTAGGAGATAGTCAGAATGCACGGGGTACTAGTTTCCATTGTTTCAAATCGAGACACGAGATTCACTTCTCGTTTCTAGAAGAGATTGCAAGAAGCACTGGAGATGAAGCTTACTTTCAGTATAGTGTTCTACCCTCGGACTGATGGACAGTCATAGAGGACGATACAGATCTTGGAGGATATGTTACGATCTTGTGTATTAGACTTCGGTGGTAGTTGGATTCAGTTTCTACCATTGATGGAGTTTGCCTATAACAACAGCTTCTAAGCAAGTATTGGTATGGCACCGTTTGAAGCATTGTATGGTCGGAGATGCAGGTCTCCTCTGTATTGGGATGAGGTCGGTGAACGAAAGGTATTGTTGCCCAAACTCATATAGCAGGCTTCTGAGAAGGTCAGATTGATCAAGGATAGGATTAAATCAGCTCAAAGTCGGCAAAAGAGTTATGCGGATGTTTGCCTCCTTGAGTTGGAATTCGAGGTGTGGGGTAAGGTATTTCTGAGGATCGCTCCGATGAAAGGAGTGATAAGATTCGGGAAGAAGGGAAAGCTGAGATTGAGGTATATCAGACCATTCGAGGTTCTGGAATGAGTGGGTTTGGTGGCATACAAGATTGCACTACCCCCAGCGCTTTCGAGGATCCATGATGTGTTCTACGTATCCATGTTGAGGAGGTACATGTTGGATTCGTTGCATGTGATTAGTTAAGAATCTTTAGAGATTGGGGATGCTTTGGCATATGAATGTAAAGACCCAAAAAAAAAAAAAAAGTTAAAATAATTAGAAAAATAATAATAATAAATAAAATAATAAATGAACATATAAAAAGAAATAGTATAAAAAAATAATAATAATAAAAATGTATATGAGATAAAATGAAATTAGATTAATTATAAATTAGTTAATTAATTGAATATTATTTAATTGAATTAATAAATTAATTAAACGTTATTTAAATGAATTAATTAAGTAAATTATAAGGATAAGGTATATATATGGTTAAAGTAATAAGTGTAATATAAAGATGGAATTAGATGAATTGGATTTCAATTTGAAATCCAATTCTTCTCCAGATTCACGCCCCCCCCCCCCCTCTGTAAATCCATTTCCTGCGCCTGTCTGTTCTGAGCTCGTCCAACCACCTTCATCTCCTCCTCTCTTTCTCTCTCAATTTCTCGGCGGATTTGTACCAGATCGGAAAACGGAAGGTGCCGTTGAATTCCTGGTTCTGCTGCCGACATTTCTAGTGGAGCAGATTGGTCGTGGGAACGACTTAGGCACTGCTCCTAGGGAAAGGTACTATTTTCCTATTTTCTCAATTTTGCTTTAAATCTACTGTTAAATCGGCGAACAGATACCACCATGTGGTCCTAATCGTCGTCGTCGTCATTTTGACATAGGTAATTTTGCAATTGGGATTTTCTAGGCCCTACTCCAAAGCGAGAGTGGGATTTGGAAAATTTGGGAAATTAGTTAAATTTGGCAAATTAGTTAAATTTGCGGGTATAACTGTAAATTAAAAATTATGACCCTAGAAAATATTTAAAAGTATGTTATTTAGGAATAATTTAAATGGAATTAGGGTTTTTGAATTAAGGCTCGGGTAAGCGCCGTGGGTGTAATTTTGGGCCCCGCAGGCGTAATTTAGAAATTAAGTGGGAGTGTTAAATATTAGTTTAAATGTTTATTTGAGGTATGTGGAGCCTAGGGAAGGCTAGATGGGTAGTATTTTGGGGAAATGAATTAATTAATTTGGGAAATTTAGTAATTTGACAATATTTAAGGGTATATTTATTTATTTAGAATTTATGGGCCTAGAAATTATTAAAATAATATTTTATTCAGGAATAATTTATTGGAACTAGGAATTTAATTTCAGGCTCCGGGTGAACGCCACAGGCATCTTTTCGGGATCCCTGTTGACGTAGTTCAAGAAACAAGGTAAGGGAGAAATTTATATATTAAATCAGGTTTTTCATGAATTAAAAATGAACATGTGTTATTTATGTATATATGTTTTTTTCATGTGGGTTTAAAATGCCAACCATGAAATTTATGTTTTCTGAGCCTATGATTGTTGATATAGTTATATATGTGTGAAAGTAAACAAACGAAAGTGAAAGGAATTTTCTAAGGAATTATGTAAGAAATGAAGTGTATTTTGAGCATGTAAATGTTAAATGTGGGTTGGCTTATTTTATGAGAAATATGTATGAATTTTACGGCTAAATTGTGTGGCATGAGAATCTGTGCAAATTATATGTTAAATGTATGAGATGCAGGCTAAGTAAGTAAAATAATGAGAATAAAATATGATATGGACAATGTTGCTTGTGTATGTTAAATGCAACCATGTAAATGTAAGACAGCTGAAAGAGAGCCATGTTAGCAGTTCTAGCACACTTCTGTGTAGACTAACTGATGACAGCTAAAAGGAGCTGTGTTAGCAGATTTAGTAAGTTTCTACATAGACTAACTGATGATGGCTAAAGACCAGCTGTAGTACGAAGTAATGAAATGAAATGTTATGCAATGAAATTACTGATGAAATGGCAATGAAATGAAATGACAAAGGCAAATGATGTAAATGGGAAAAAGTCACTTAAAGTGAAATGAAATGCAAAGTAAAGTATGAATAGGAATGAATGTGCATGAATGTATAATGACAGAACAGAATGATGTATTATGATAATAGAAGTATGTATGTATGTAGAACATGTTATGATTGGGCGAGGCATACTCTTCGCCTGAGGGCTTGCTGAGTAAGGCGAGTGCACTAGTAGCTTCAGATGTGGCAGTAGTTGCATAACACACTAGGGCAAAGGGAACCTACTTGTATGGGCGGGTAGGATTCCCTATCCTTAGGGCCTTTGCCGGTAAACTATTGTTGAACTGTGTGAGTACGAGGTTAATCTACCACTTGAGGGCTTACTGAGTAAGGTGAGTGCTCTGATATGTTTTAATTGTGACCTTAAGGTTATCTAAGTATCAGAGTAGAGGGGTGCTACTTGTATGGGCGGGTTATCACCCCTATCCTTGGGTAATCTCGTGGGTTAAATATTTGCATGTGATTGTTTAGGTTCAGAAAATGATTTCAATATTATATGATGATTTGCAAATGAAATAAAAATGATATCTATCTATCTCATGTTGGCCACACGCTGTTTTAATATGTATATTTCTTCCCTTACTGAGATGTGTCTCAACCGAATATGATTATTTCTTTTTCAGGACATCCTCGAGGTCGAGCTTAGGGAGCTCGAGGGTATTTAGCATTTTGAGGGACTTAAAGAGAAAGGGTATATTTTCAAAACACTTTGGAGGAATGTAAATATTTATGTTTTAAGTTTTTATGTTTTAATCCTGTTGAAAACAGGATGGTTGTGAAAATACTGAAATGCTTTTGGAGATGTATGTATATATGGGAATGCAGGTGTTGGATGGATACTTTGGATTATAGATAGAAATTAGTAAACTCTGGTATTGTGTTATATGGAGATTTTGTTTATGTTTTCCGTTGCGTATGTTAGGTTAATTATGGATTATTAAGGATTTTATCCGGTATAACGCGCCGAACCCGGGTTTAAGGGTTCAGGGCGTTACATGAGGAGATACCCATTCAAATACTGGACCGTAAAGTTCAGAAGCTACATACCAAGGAGATACTGTTAGTGAAGGAACTATGGCAAAATCACGCGGTTGAGGAAGCTTCTTAGGATTTAGAGACGGAAATACACCGAAAATATCCATAGTTGTTCTGAGTAGTAGTTTCGATAGCAAGATCGGTATGGGTATGTACGTATGTAATATTCTGTTATTGTAGTAACGTTATGTGGTTAATCTCTGGGAAAGTTTTGTAATATTGTGAGCTCTCGAGATGGTATGTGTAACAACCCAACGCTTTATACGGACCCAGATTGTTATCGCCAATACAAAATACCTGTACCTGATATACATATATAAACAACCCGCCCTAAATAGGGACATACGAGTGTAAGTCATATACAACTGTAGCGAAAAACATACACATCCATCGGGATTTCTATTCGACATATACCAGAGTTTTCTACCTGTCTTCTATAATACATACATCCATATTCAACATATAACTAGATTCTTACAATCTCCCAAAAAGATATTCCGTACCAAGACTATTACACACATAAAAGGCTTACGTAAGCTAAACTCAAAAACCACCTCCCTGGTCCCTCTAGCAACTAGGACTGACGTCCAGTAGAACCTAAAACAAAGGTTGTATAATGGGGTGAGACACTTCTCAGTAAGGCGGAAAATATTACAACAGTGCGTGACAACAAGCATATATTTCAATTAAAATCTGCTACATATAAGGCATATTTGCAATACTGTAATATAAGAGATCTATGGACATAAATCCAGTGACCTTATCCATTTTAATTGTTAAATCATGCATATAAATATTAGAACAACGACCAGCTTGGTACAATATAATACACCTATTTACCCCGTGGCACGGGTTGTGTACCAATAACTCTAACATGCCCTGTTTGTGCAGGCACTGTCGAGCATCTATTATATAGTCCGATTGCCCCACCTGGTCCATTATTTCACCAGTGGTTCCATTACTCTCGCAATCCAACTATCTTTGTACTCACACTGATTCACATGTGTGATTGCATTGTACTTTACTAGCTACGGAACCAAGCCTTTAGTAACAGGAGTATCTTTCAACCCTTATAAACTAAAGTATGTTTCAACTCCTTTACACTGAAGTATCTTTCAACTCCTTTGGTAACAAGTTGTGGTTCCATTTATCATACATACAATTTACAATAAAACATAGTAATATGTGCATTTCCAGTATTTTCACAAACTCATACAATCATATCATAGTATAAACCGGCACATGCTCTCTCGGTTTAACCCTTTTTACATATATAGCATGGTATATATTCAGCATCTGTTTTCCACATTTTCAGTATAGCAAAATGGAACTCCAGTTCCCATAATTCATTCAAATATTATAAAAGAATCTCACATTTCAATTCAATCCACATGTCACACTAGTTTAGTTAAAAGTTCGCTATATGGTATAAAATTCAATAAACATCATTTGAATGAGAAATAAGGGATTTAGGCATCATCCTCGAAATTTGTTAATCATTGCTAAGCATAATCTTGTCTTATAATGAAGAGTTCGTAGCCACCTACAAAATGGCTCCAGCCCAAGTTTATTACATATCCTCATATATGGCGGAGGAATACTGTGGTTACAATATAACGCTTCAAGAACGTATAATATAAATACAAAACACATTAACATATACACATTTTCTTACCTATCTAACTAGCCATCTCTGAACAACTGAGAATACTTTTGATGTATCTCAATTTCTAATTCCCATGAAGCTTCTTCCATTGCATGGTTACGCCATAATACCTTTACTAGTAGTATCTCTTTGGTCTGTAATTATTGTACCTTTCGATCTAATACCTGGTACCTCCTCATATGACAAAGCATCACTGATCTCTAGAGGTTCGTAACACAGTACGTGCGATGGATTTGGTATGTATTTCCTTAGTACTGACACGTAGAATACATCATGAACTCTGGATAGTGATGGGGGTAAAGCCACTCGATAAGCAACCGAACCTATCCTTTCCAGGATCTCTAAAGGCCCGATATACGGAGGACTTAGCTTCCCTTTCTTTTCAAACCTCATCACCCCTTTCATCGGAGCGATCCTCAAAAATACCGTGTCTCCTACCTCAAATTCCAAATCTTGTCAACGAGTATCGGCATGACTCTTCTATCGACTCTAAGCTGCCTTGATTCTCTCCCTGATCAACTCGACCTTTGTAGAGGCCTGTTGAACTAGTTCCGGACCCAATATCTGCCGCTCACCTACTTGATCCTAGTACAACAGAGATCAACACCGACGACCATACAGTGCTTCATAAGATGCCATCACTATGCTAGCCTAGTAACTATTGTTATATGCAAACTCAACAAGTGGTAGATATCGTATCCAACTATCACCAAAGTCCAGTACACAAGCCCGCAACATATCCTCTAACGTCTGAATAGTCCTCTCCGACTGTCCATCCTTCTGCGGGTGAAAATACGTACTGAACGTTAGTTGTGATCCCAAGGCATCCTGTAGACTCTTCCAGAAATGAGATGTAAAATGCGGATCTCGGTCTGAAACAATAGAAATAAGGATGTCATGGAGTCGTACCACCTCTTGGACATAAAGCTCTGCCAGCCTATTCATAGAGTAGCTGACTCTGATTGGAATGAAATGTGCAGTCTTCGTC
Source organism: Malania oleifera (assembly GCF_029873635.1). NCBI lineage: Eukaryota > Viridiplantae > Streptophyta > Magnoliopsida > Santalales > Ximeniaceae > Malania > Malania oleifera. The sequence goes on along the minus strand of NC_080421.1, from coordinate 42,269,720 downwards.
AACCGATCCACTATAACCCATATAGCATTCTGCCCATATACTACCGTAGGTAATCCCATGACAAAATCCATTGAGATGTGCTCCCACTTCTACTCAGGGATGCCAAATGGCTGAAGTGGTTTTGTTGGCCTCTGATATTCTACCTTGATCCGCTGACATGTCAGGCACTGCTCCACAAAATGGGCAATCTCTTTTTTCATGTTGGACCACCAAAAAGATTCCCTCAAATTTTAGTACATTTTCGTACTACCCGGATGTACAATGTAGAGTGAATGGTGTACCTCCTCTAGAATGACCCGTCTAATCTTGGCATCATTCGGTACACAAACCCTGCTGTGAAATCTCAATATCCCATCACCCGAGATATTGAAATTTGGCTTCAACCCATTGTGAACTCCTTCCATAACCTCAACCAACTCTAAATCCTCTTTTTGCGCTACTCGAATCCTTTCCTGCAAAGTCAACTGTACCACCAAGCTGGCAAGAACAGCCTGATGATTTTCTTCTACCACCTCCAAGCCCAACCTTTCAAGGTCCATATAGATCTGCTGCTGTACTCCCACCACTGAGAATGATGCATCAACAGACTTCCGACTCAGAACATCACCTACCACATTAGCCTTTCCTGGGTGATAGCTAACAATACAGTCATAGTCTTTGATCAACTCAAGCAATCTGCGCTATCTCATGTTCAACACTTTCTGGGTGAAAAAGTATTTAAGACTTTTATGGTCGATAAAAATCTCACACCTTTCACCGTACAGGTAGTACCTCCAAATTTTCAATGCAAACACCACCGCTTCTAATTCCATATCATGTGTTGGGTAGCTCTTCTCTTACTCCTTGAGTTGATGAGACGCGTAAGCAACCACTCGACCTTGCTGCATTAGAAAGTAACCAAGACCCTTTTTAGAGGCGTCACTGTAGATAACAAATCTACCATCTCTAGATGGAATGGTTAGTACTGGAGCAGTAACTAGTCGCCATTTCAGCTCTTGGAAACTCAGCTCACACTCATCAGTCCAACCGTACCACATGTTCTTCCTTATGAGTTGCGTCAAAGGACCTGCTAAACTGGAGAACCCTTCTACGAACCAACGGTAGTAACCTACAAGACCCATAAAACTTATGACTTCCTGAACATTCTTCAGTCTCGTCCAGTCCACTACTGCCTCTATCTTACTCAGGTCCACTAATACACCTTCGTTGGATACTACGTGCCCTAGAAATGCAATCTGCTCCAACTAGAAATCGCACTTCTTTAGTTTAGCATATAACCTCTTATCCTTAAGCATTTGTAGTACTAGCCTCAAATGAACTTCATGCTCTACAGCGCTCCTAGAATACACTAGGATGTCATCAATAAATACCACGACGAACTAGTCTAAATATTTGTGAAAGACCCTATTCATCAGATCCATAAATGTTACAGGTGCATTAGTTAAACCAAAAGGCATAACCATAAATTTATAATGGCCATACCAAGTTCGAAATGCTATCTTCAAAACGTCCTCCACTTTCACCTTCAGCTAGTGACACCCAGATCGTAGATCAATCTTAGAGAAGATCTGCGTGCCCTGAAGCTGATCAAACAAATTATCAATCCTGGGTAGCGGGTATTTATTCTTTACCATCACCTTGTTAAGCTCTCTATAGTCGATGCACATCCTCATCGACCCATCCGTCTTCTTCACAAATAACACCGGTGCTCCCTAAGGAGAAACAATTGGTCGAATGTACCCCTTATCTAGCAGCTCGTGGAGCTGTTCTTTCAACTCTCTCAGTTCAGCTAGAGCCATATGATATGGAGCTTTCGATATCAGTGTTGTACCTGGAGCTAAATTTATAGCGAATTTCACTTCACGGTCCGGAGGTAATCCTAGCAAGTCCTCTGGAAACACGTCAAGGAACTCGTGTACTATAGCAATCATCTCCAGTATACTTTCTTCGACCGACGCGTTTTTCACCAACGCCAGATACCCCTGGCATCGCTTCATGAGTAACTTCTTAGCCTGCATAGCTGAAAGGATTCGTAGTGCGGAACGCACACACGACCCTAGGAATTTAAATTCCTACTCCCCTAGCGGTCTAAACAACACCTCCCTCATGTGGCAATCAATACTGGCATAACTAGCCGACAACCAGTCCATCCCTAAGATGATATCAAAGTCATACATGTCATACACCACAAGGCCAACTGGTAGCACCCTTCCCTAAATCTCCACCGAGAATTCACGTACTACTTTGCTACACCCGACTACAGACTTAGACGGCATAGCCACCACCAGTTTATAATCTAATAGTTGCACCTCTAATCCACACAGTTTAACAAATCCTCGGGAAATAAAAGAATGCGTTGCCCTGGAATCAAATAATACAACAGCTTTATGAGAAAGCATGTAAATGATACCTGTGACTACATCACTAGCATTCTCTACGTCACCGGGAGTCAAAGAATACACCCTAACCTGGTTTGTACCCCCTTACTGACCACCACGCTGCGCCTGAGTATTTCCCCTATATGGTTGTTGTGAGGTTCCACTGCTACCCCGCATACGACAGTCTCTCGCCCGATGTCCTAGCTTACCACACCACATACAAGCCCCTGTAGTTATCCAACACTGCCCAGCGTGCCTCTTACCACATAGAGAGCAATCATGATAAGATGCGGTACTCTAAGGTGTACCACCACTATTCTTCTTCCAATTACCCTACCTCATCCCAGACGAAGAACTGGGAGGCGCTGGCCTCTTCTTCGAGACTTAAACCTCCGTGTCCTTTAGCAAACTCTCCTCTGCTACAGTAGCTTTGTCAATCAATGTAGCAAAGTCCTACAACTGTAAGATCGCTGTCTGTCTCCGTACTTCCTTCCTCAAATCCCTCTGAAACTTCCAGGCCTTCTTCGTTTCATCTGGTATCACGAATGGAGCGAATTGGATAGCTCCTAGAATTTGGCAGTGTATTGCTGCACCATCAGCAACTCCAGCGTCAGGCTTATGAATTCCTTCATCTTCGCATTTATGACCGTGGCCGAAAAATACCATTCAAAGAATAGCTCTTTGAAATCAGCCCACGTCATCGCTACTGGTATCGGTCGGTGCTCCTCCATCCTCTTTACAGACACCCACCATCTGTCTGCTTCTCCTAACAACTTGAATGTTGCAAACATTACCTTCTTCTTCTCTGTGTAGTTTAAAACATCCAGGATCTTCTCGATCTCCTGGATCCAATTCTCAGCTCGAACTAGATCTACACTTCCTACGAAAACCGAAGGCTTCAACCTGGTGAACTGATCAATGGAGCAACCCATCTCAGTCGTGGGATGGTCCTACCCTCTATTCGTTTGCACCACCTCAGCCATAAGCTACTGTGCGAAATCCCGCAATACGCTCATAGAGTCACTGCCAGCCTCATGGCCAGCACCCTCACTACTACTGCCTCCCACATTGGCAGTAATGTCCCTAGATTCCATCCTGAAAAGCAATTGAGAAATCCATTAGGAGGGTAATGGCCTAAACATCAGCTAATACAATCATACCATAGACTCAATCCCCTAAATTCATATCCTTAATATAAACATATTCCGTTAATTTGGCATCGTCATTCTAACTCAAGTTCCGCCCTTTCACTTGGAAACAAAACTGTTAATGGATTGTCATGATTTTCTAAACCTTTCGATTGATCCATAAAAACACAGAAGTCTGTCAATGGATTTCTGTCTCTAGGTATACAAAGCAAAACCCAAGGTCTTATCCATATCCTATACTCTGGTATATTCTCGACTATAGAAACTAGTAAATCCTAAGTTCTGCATATATCCCTAACTAGGTAGCATGAATCAAATCACACTTCCAACAAGTTATGGCTCTGATACCAACTCTAACAACCCAGCCCTTTATACGGACCCAGATTGTTATCACCAATACAAAATACTTGTACCTGATATACATGCATAAACAACTCGTCCTAAATAGGGACATACGGGTGTAAGTCATACACAACTATAGCGAAAAACATAAACATCTATCGGGATTTCTATTAGACATATACCAGAGTTTTCTACCTGTCTTCTATAATACATACATCCATATTCAACATATAACCAAATTCTTACAATCTCCCAAAAAGATATTCCATACCAAGACTATTAAACACATAAAAGGGTTACGTAAGCTAAACTTAAAAACCACCTCCCCGTTACCTCTAGCAACTAGGACTGACGTTCAATAGAACTTGAAACAAAGTTTGTATAATGGGGTGAGACACTTCTCAGTAAGGTGAAAAATATTACAACAGTGTGTGACCACATGCGTATATTTCAATTAAAATCTACTACATATAAGGCATATTTGCAATACTGTAATATAAGAGATCTATAGACAGAAATCTGTGGCACGGGTTGTGCACCGATAACTCTAACATGCCCTGTTTGTGCAGGCACTGTCGAGCATCTATTATATAGTCCGACTGCCCCACCTGGTCCATTATTTCACCAGTAGTTCCATTACTCCTGCAAGCCAACTATCTCTGTACTCACACTAATTCACATGTGTGATTGCACTGTACTTTACAAGCTACGGAACCAAGCCTTTAGTAATGGGAGTATCTTTCAACCCCTATAAACTGAAGTATGTTTCAACTCTTTCACACTAAAGTATCTTTCAACTCCTTTGGTAGCAAGTTGTGGTTCCATTTATCATACATACAATTTACAATAAAACATAGTAATCTATGCATTTCCAGTATTTTCACAAACTCATACAATCGTATCATAGTATAAACCGACACATGCTCTCTCAATTTAACCCTTTTTATGTATATAGTACGGTATATATCCGACATCTGTTTTCCACATTTTCAGTATAGCAAAATGGAACTCCAGTTCCCATAATTCATTGAAATATTATAAGAGAATCTCACATTTCAATTCAATCCATATGTCACACTAGTTTAGTTAAAAGTCCGCTATATGGTATAAAATTTAATAAACATCATTTGAATGAGAAATGAGTGATTCAAGCATCTCCTACAATAATATTAGTGCAAATAAAGAAGTTTTGGAAAGTTTGGAGATCATACGCCAAAATCCTCATTTTTACCAAAAATCGTAAATAAAAAAATCGACATTTTTATCCCACAAAATTTAACAAATAAGCAGTAAAATCATTCATATAACCATAAACTAACTTTTTAGCAATTTAGTTTAAAAAAAAAAACTCTTGTAAACAAATTCCCCTTACCTTAAACCCAAAAATAGAAACACATACGAATCGGTCCAAACCAACAACCCGAGATCCTCGAAACCTAAAAATCACAGAACGTTACTTTACCAAAATCTTGATTAATATCCAACTACCTAATCAAAAACGAAATCATATCCTTACCTCAATTTTTGGGAAAACCCAAAAATCTTCAAAACGACAATCTGATCCGTTATATTTGTAGAGTTTCCTCCTCTGATCCACGCAGGAACCTTCATTCGTAGAAACGAACGACGATTGGCGAAGGATCATAGAGAGAGAGAGAGAGGGAACTCGCTAGTTCTAGAGAGAGAGAGAGCGCTTTTGGGTTTTCTTAATCCTTAAGCAACTAAAAAGGATATTTATAGGGCCCTTGACCAAGTCAAACTTGTTGATGAGGCGGCGCCTTCATCAACAAGCTAGCCACACATCTCATTGACAAAGCCATACCTTAGTCGACAAACCCCATCTGGATATTTTCTTTGGCTCGCTCGGTATTTCCTTGTCAACGACGCTCTGAATTTTGTCAACGAGGCACCAAAGGAACTTCATCAACGAACATTCTTCCTTCATCGACGAACCCAGCATTAATTCCCCTTTTCCTTATTTATTTTCTTATTTACAAGTTCGGGTCTCTATAGTATGTATGTAACCACGGTATTTCTCCGCCATAAGTGAGAGTATGTATGTATTTTGGACGGGGCTGCTATGTGGGTGGCTGCCAACTCTTTCTAGAGTCAAGTATGCATTTGGGCATGTTGTTGAGTTGGTAAATGAGAGATAACAAATTTTGAGGACAAAATTTTTATAAGGAGGGAAGGTTGTAAGAACCCAACCCGAGAATTTCAAATTTAATAAAAGACAAAAGGGTAAAAAGATAAAATTAGTAGGCTTCGTCAACGAAGCCATTGTTCTCGTCGACAAAGGCCCTCATACTCTTCGTCACCAAAATTTAGAGCCTCGTCAATGAAGAGATACTGAACAAGATGTAAAATATTGGAATGGGGTTCGTTGCCGAAGGAACCGGTTCATTGACAAAATGTGTAGATGATTCGTCGACGAAGGCGCCGTCTCATCCACGAGTTGTTTCGGGTCAAGGGTCTATAAATAGGATATTTTGTTGCTTCATTGCTCAGAAAACTCAAAACCTCTCTCTCTCTCTAAAACTCGAATCTCTCTCTCACTCTCTCTAGGATTTCGGGCCATCTCTTACCCGAATCGATGATTCGATGCTACCATGTGGATCAGGAGGAGAATCTCTACGTTTATAGCGAATCAGAATTACATTTCAAGGATTTTTGGGTTTTGACCCAAAATCGAGGTAAGGGTCCGATTTCATTTTCGTTTTGGTATATGTGTAGTAGTAAGATTTATAGTGAAGTATAGCTCTTTGATGTTTAGGATTTGAGAACTCGGTTCATAGTTTTGGAGCCATAGAGTTCGTGTGTTGGTTTTCAGGTTAAGGTAAGGGGATTCTATTTATATCAGTTATTTTTGAAATCGGAATCGATGAACATGTAGTTTACGATTGTATGTATGTTTTGGTTACTTATTTGGGAAAATCTATTGGGTGAAATTGCGAGATTTTTGGGTTACATTTTTGGGGAAAATTGGGGGTTTCGAGTATCATCTCTCTTTTTGTTGGAAAATCGTATGTTGTATAAAACGGTAGTAACAAGATGATCGTACCTACATTTGTATTAAACTGTATTCTCGAATTGAAAACGATATGATTGTTGTATACTCAAATAAGCGTAGAATGAATTGTTGTATGTAAAATGTTCCAGGTTTTGTAAAAATAGTTATGATGGCTAATTACCGTAAGCTGAGGGGTACAGGAACATGAGTTCCAAAATTGTTCTAGATTTTTTGAAATTTGCCACGTCTCACCTAATTACCGTGGGCAAACTCTATGTCTCGGCCAAATACCATGGGCAAGATTGTCTGGCTCTATATCCGAGGGTGTGAAATATCACTTGTTTGTTCTAGCTAGTCACTAATGGATGTGAGTGGACACCGTATTAGCAACGATATCGTTGTGGGGCTTCGGTTATTGCAGGGTATCGGGTGCTTGAGTGTGACGACACTGACCGTATGTTTGGTATCATATGTACTGGAACTGGATTGTAAATACTGGAACTGTATCGTGTTATGTTTTATGTTGAAATCACACTTGTATGTCACACACTTATATAATCTGTTTTCTTCCTTACTGAGAGGTGTCTCACCTCGAATATTCAAATGTTTTTCAGGTCCTTCGAGTAGCCGAAACTAACATCCTAGCATTCGAGAGTGTTGGTGTTGGTTAGCTACATATAGTGCTTGAGTAAGTACTGATTTTGTAACCAGATTGTCATTGTTCAGTTTTGTAGCACCCGGGGTATATACTACATTTTGGAGCGTAGATTTTAGCTATGTATAGACTCTGGTATGATACGTTGTATGTATTAGAAAGAACATTTCTGCTGCATATTTGATGTGTATGGATATGTATGTGATTGTGTATAGGGTTTACATGTACCCCACGGGGTTGAACCCTTATTCGGTGTAGTATCATGTATGTTTTAGTTGATATAGAGACATGTTAGGTTACTAAATTCACACTTGGGATGCATTTGCAGGTTCGGGGCATGACATGAAGCCTTATATACAGTGGCATATGTGATTAATCTATCTCCTAGTGTTCCTTTGCAGAGCGATGAACCAGATAAAGTTTATTCTAGCAAGAACGTCTCTTATGATATCCTGGGTGTGTTTGGTTGCAAGGCATTTGTACATGTTCCAAAGGATGAGAGGTCAAAGTTAGATGCCAAGATTCATCAGTGTGTCTTTCTTGGTTATGGTCAAGATGAATTTGGGTACATATTATATGATCCAGTTGAAAACAAGCTTGTTAGAAGACGAGATGTTTTCATTGAGGGTCAGACCATTAAAGACATTGATAAAGCAGAGAAGATAGTTTCACAAAGTAATGATAACTTGAGCGATATGTTTCCAATTCCTTTAACCCCTTTGCCAAATCCAATTGATAATGATATGCAAAAAGATGTTGATGATGACCAACGGGGTATGGGTGAACTTAATGCTCCCATGGATGATGTTGTGAATGATCAACTCTAAGCACCTATGAATCCACCAGCAATTCCACTTCGGAGGTCTACTAGCAACCGAAAGCCTTCTTTGAGGTATTCTTCTAACTAGTATGTGCTTTTAATTAATGAAGAAGAACCAGAGTGTTATGAAGAGGTTATGGAAAGTGACTGCAAAAATCAGTGGGTTGATGCTATAAAAGATGAACTTAAAATATTTGCATGAAAACCATACATATAAGCTGGTGAAATTGCTTAAGGGTAAGAGAGCTTTGAAAAGTTGGTGGGCTTACATGTTGAAACAAGATGAGAATTCTTCAAGTCCACGATACAAAGCCAAATTGGTTGTTAAGGGTTTTAGTCAAAAAAAGGGGATTGATTTTGAGGAAATATTCTCACCAAATGTAAAAATGTCCTCTATTAGAACTATATTGAGTTTGGCAGCCTACTATGATTTAAAGGTTGAACACATGGATGTGAAGACTATTTTTTTTCATGGTGACTTGGATGAAGAGCTTTATGTGGAGTAGCTAAAGGGTTTTAGTACACAAGGGAAAGAGGACTATGTGTGCAAATTGAAGAAGAGCTTGTATGACTTGAAGCAAGCTCTGAGACAATGGTGTAAGAAGTTTTAAGTATGTTATGGGGGAGCATGGCTATAAGAAGACTACTTCTAATCATTGTGTTTTTGTTCAGAATTTCTCTGATGGTGATTTTATTATTATTTTTGCTCTATGTTGATGAAATGCTTATTGTAGGTTGTAATGCTTCTAAGATTGACATATTGAAGCAAAAATTGAGTAAGTCCTTTACGATGAAGGACTTGGGACCAGCAAAGCAAATCCTTGGTATAAGGATAACGTGTGATAGAAAGGCCAAGAAGTTATGGTTATCACAGGAGAAGTTCATTGAAAAAGTACTTTAAAGGTTTAATATGGACAAAACTAAAATGGTGAGCACTCCTTTTGCTACACACTTTAGACTGAGTGCCAAGCAAAGTCCTTCCACGTAAAAAGAGAAGGAAGACATGCAGAAAGTTCCTTATGCTACAGTCATGGATAGTTTGATGTATGCAATGGTACACACAAGAGCAATTGGAATGCAGTCAATTCTTCTGGTACAGTGAATTGGTTTCCTTCTAACCCAAGTAAAGAGCATTGGAATGTAGTGAAGTGGATTATAAGATATCTTCTAAGTACCTCCAACTTGAAACTTAATTTTGGTAATGAGAAACCTACTTGGTTATACAAATTCTGATATGGCTGGAGATATTGAATCCATAAAATCTACATCGGGTTACTTGATCACTTCTACAAGGGAAGCTATGGGTCAATCCAAATTGCAAAAATGTGTTGCATTGTCCACTACTGAATTAGAGTTTATTACAGTGACCAAAGCATGCAAGGAATTGATTTGGATAAAGAAATTTATGAAAGAACTTGGCTTTACACAGGAGAGGTATGTGTTATTTTGTGATAGCCAAAGTGCTATTCATCTTGGTAAAAATTCAACCTTTCATATTAGGTCTAAATATATTGACGTAAGGTATCATTGGAAACAAGATGTTCTAGATGCTAAACTACTAAAACTTGAGAAAATTCATACAGATGATATTGGTGCTGATATGTTGACTAAAGTCTTACCAAGAGGAAAGTTTGAAACTTGTTGCTTGATCATAAAGATGGCGAGCACCTCCACATAGTTGGGAGGGGGAGATTTGCTAGGTTTGGGTATCCCTTCTATGTGGAGAAACCTCATTCAACCCTATAGCCCATTTTCTTATGGCTCTTTTTTGAGAATTTTTAGAGGCCTTTTTACACCTCATTTAAGTAAATAAAATTAGGGTTGGTAGTGTAGAATTCCATTATAAATTGAGAGAGAGTGTACGGCAAAAAGAGGAAGAACCACATTGAGAAAATCTGAGTTTTTGTAATAAAACACAATTTTGATCAACCAATGCTTGGAGGGTCATCCGTTGTCCAATCAAGCTAAATTTTTGTCAATAAATAGAGAACGCATAGATTCTGATTTTGAACAGTCGAATTGGTTATCTAAGAACTGTAGCATCAAATATCGGCTTTTGAATAGTAACTACGTTGAGAAAATCTGTGTATTTGTAATAGTGTGCAGTTTTGATTAACTTACGATTGGAGTCATCCATGGTCTAATCAAGTTGATTTTTTTTTTCAGTAGATAGAGGGCTCATAGACATGGATTTTGAATACTCAGATTGGTCGTACAAGCACTATAGCGTCAGATATCAGGTTTGAACAGTTACCACATTTTTTGGTGAAATTCTCAACTTTCCCTATTTGTTTTTTAAGATCTCTTATTGTTAGCTAAAAATAGAGTTATGTACTCATTGTGATAACTGAAAATTGATATCTTGTACCCACACTTTCATAGTAAGTTTTTGAGTGGACTCTTAAGTCCCGTGATTTTTACCTTTTGATTTGAAGGGGTTTTCCACGTAAAATTGTGTCTCGTGTGACTAATATTTGTGATTATTTTTTAGGCTGATTTTGTGCTACCGAAAATATATATATTTTTGCTATTGTCATATCATAAGAACTGATTTTATTAATTAAGAGAGAAAGAACTTTAGATTGTACTTCCATGATTTTTCGATAAGTCTCGTTTCTTCCCAACACATACCTTACAGAATTTTCTTCAATCGATTGAGTAAGATTTCTAAGTTTAATATCATAAACCAAGAATTATACCCCAAGGAAACCAATATCCTTCCTTCTTTTTTCAATATGAGCGCTCTTCTCTCTCTCTAGTTGGACATAGGTTCTCCTAGTCTCTCTTTGAATGTGTAGCCCTTCTCTCCAATTTCGCCCTTGGGAGTTTTAGCTCTCCTTAATAAATTTGGAAACTAGGGGGTGTTTGTGTTTCCCTACTTACTCTTTTTTCTAAAATACTCTTATAAAGTAAAAGGGCTTTCTTCCTTATTCCCAATCATATGGATGTTTGGATACTCCCCTCATCTTATACTTAATAAAAAAAAACTTCAACGAGACAAGGATATTTTCTTATTCCGACAAAAGTATGAGTAAAGAGTCTTAAAACATATATTAAAACTTGAAAATGCTCTAAAACATGACATATACGATTTCTTAAACCAAACATGTAGCAACCTCAAGAGATCTTTTTTGCCCAATGGATAATGGTGGCACAAATATAAAATAGTTTTTGGAATTGTGAAGGCATGAAAATTCATGATGTTCATTCAACTCTATAGATCATCTATTACTAAAACTAAAAATGCATTGGCATCCAAATTGAATCTCGAGTAAATTAAATAAGAGAAGTCAAAAGCTCCATTTATACTAATTATTTTATTTAAGAAAATGAAAATATATATATAAGAAAAATCATTGCACATCATACTCTCTCTCTCTCTCTCTCTTTCTCTCTCTCTCTCTCTTTATATACTATACAAGTAAAAATTTGTTCCAATTTGATTATATAAAATTAAGAAATTCCAAAGGTCAAAAACATTTAAAATCTAAATTTTGTTTATTAATATACTATATATTTAATTTTCTCTCACTTCCCTTAATAACCAAATATGAAAAAGTAGATTCAACCATATTTTCTTTCTTTTTTGTAACATTTTTCTTAAAAAAAAATTAAATGGAGAAGTTTTCTCTTGCCTACTTACGCTTAATTTGGCTTTGTGTGGTTGATGTGAATGAGCTTTTCAAAAAGAATTGTAGAAAATGAGATGATTTAGATTCTTAATAAATTTATTTGTCTTCTCCAGAAAAGGTGGTAAAAAAGAAAAATTGATCCTCAAGGTCTCATAATAAGAACCATAATTCCTAAAATGTTTTAAAATGACAAAAAAGGGGTATCTCATTTTTTAAAAATATAATTAATACCTACATAAATTTGTAGTATTTTATAAGAACTAAAGAGAACTCTGAAAAAAGAATAATTTGTTAGAAAAAAAAAAAAAAGTTAACTTTTAACTTTTATCTTTGAAAATTTCTAATTCTATAATTGGTAGAAGCTCATTTAGAAAAGTTGTTTTTTTTTTATTAAAAAAACCCATTTAATTGTGGAAAATATATATATTTTTATTTTCTAAAAAATTATAAAAATTATAACTTATTTTTTACTTTTACAAGATCCGTGTTAAAAAGGTAGAAAAAAGAGTTGTTTAAATGTGCAAAATATTTTTTTATTTTTATTTATATTTTACAAGATAATTAATAAATAAGATAATTTTTTTTAAAATTATATCAGGTAATATTTGAGATTATAGATTTTTGGGTTTGATTTTGAATTCATATGTATTTAGAAGAAACTCTATATATAATCAATACAGACTAAAGTTGAAGCTCCAAATTTCATGTGTACACAAAATAAGAGTTAGAAATCTAGAAAAAAAAAATAGTAAAAAGGTGTTTTTCAAAATTTCCTAATAAATTTGTAAAAAATATAAAGCATGGGTGACATTTTTCGAATTATTTGAAAAAAAAATTAGAAATGAAAAATTTAAGACTTAGCTTAACTCACAATTAATGCACAAATTAAAATCTAAGATAGATGCATTTAACACAACAAAATCCAAATCACCCATTAGTTAAATAAAATTTTTAGCAAAACAGATTGGGATCATAAATTCAGGATGAACGGTCCAGATGAATTTATAAATAATAAATATAAGCATTAGTTAAATAATTTTTTTAGCAAAACAGATTGGGATCATAAATTCAGGATGAACGGTCCAGATGAATTTATAAATAATAAATATAAGCATCCTATTTTAACTTCCTTGGATTTGGAATCATAGCTCCCGATTACAGCCTGTGTTCACAATGACAAGACACGTTTTGTAACGGTCACTTTCCTTTTTTCAAAAATATATACAATCCTTTTGCTCGCTACTTCAAAGTTCTGGACCGTTTTGTTTTCTCCGTCTCCGTTCTCCTCCTCTACGCTCCTCTCTCTCTCTCTCTCTCTCGTGCGGTTACCATGAAGGCCCTTTGAGCAAAGCTTCTTTCATCGCAACCAAATCATTATCTGGGATAAAGAAGGGTGCTCCGATGGGTTGCTTTCTTGGCTGCTTCGGCTCTTCCAAGGATCGTAAGCGCAGAAAACAGAGGAACCAGGTTCTTCCTCGAGACCAAGTAAGCTCATCTGATGATTAGATTGTGGAGCTAGGCTCAGCTGAATGGTGGTTTTGTTTTCTGATGTTCTAAATAGTTAAAATATTTGCGAATTATAAGTTCTGAAATCTTTTCTTTTTTTTTAAGTCTTAAATTTCTCGGCAGCCAAACAGAGCTTTAATGGTCTTTTTTGGTTGGTTTTGTTCTTGAAAATTTGAAACTTGTTACAGAAACATGGAAGTTACAATCCTGTGAAAGCTACTGTCTCCTTAGGAGAAGACAACTCAGAGAAACCCCCTGGCGAAGTTCCAGAGCTCCAGTGAGTACTCAATTTTCGTTGCCTTTAGTTTCTCAAATTTCTTGCTTTATTTGCTTAATGCAAGAAAAATAAATAAATAAATAAAGGCGATTCATCTACCGTTTTCAATTCTAGTTTCTGTTTTGATTCTTTTTTCTGGGGTTTTGGGTGCAGAGAGAAACCTGATCAGGAGCGATTGAGCACCAGCGCCAGAAAGAAAGTTACTTTTGATTCAAATGTCAAAACCTACGAGCATATTTCTGATAATTGGATTGATGGTTTTTCGTCTGAAGGAGCTGCTGACAAAGACGGGAACAAGGAGAAGAGAGAAAACTTATCCAAGTCGAGCCACACCCATTCCTCATCTGATGACGGTGTGGTCATACCGATGTGGGGAACTTTTCCCCCAGATCACAGGTACTACAATTGCAGAGATAGCGACGAAGAGTTTGACTTTGAGGAAAGTGATCTAGAAGATGATGACAATGATGGCGACGAGGAAGATCAGTATGATGATTATGATCAGGATAAGCCATCTATGGAATCCAGGAATGAGGTTTCAGCCAGTCGAGTGACAATTGAGGAATTGCGTAGTCCATTGCCGGGATTTGGTTCCCCTGATCATGAACTGAAAACTATTGGATTGAACCAAAATGCTCGACACAGGAGTGCTTATGTTCATAACGTGCTGAACCCAGTAGAAAACCTCACTCAATGGAGAGCTATCAAAGCAAAAGAAGCACCGCCATTGAAGCTGCAGAAGGAGGGTTTCACCTTGGATGAACAACCCAGAGTATCATTTAGTCTTGAACATACTTCACAGGAATCATCATTTAGTATCAAGTTCAAATCGGACCGACCCAAGTGCACAAAGGAAGAAATATCTGTAGATGCAAGCCTCTCAAGCTGGATAGGGTCTTCTGAAAGTGAAAGCACACCCATCAGCGAGGCTACTTTGGTGGCTTCAGAGTCTGAAAAATGGATATCCAACCGTTCGGACTCGCTGCGAAGCCTTGAAGACAGGCCGATTCTAGGGGCATTAACTGTTGAAGAACTCCGGCAGTTTTCAGCTTCTACTTCGCCGAGAAAGTCTCCGAGCCGGAGCCCCGACGAGATGCCCATTATAGGCACTGTTGGGGGCTACTGGTGTCACGTAGAGACCGGCAAGGACTCTGGCTCAGCCTCTTCCTATAAAGGGATCCCAAACACAACCAGCAAGTACAGAGAGGTAGATGTGAAGTGAGATTTGTGGGTATTGTTTTTTTTGGCATCTGGGAACAAGTAGTGTATTGATAAAGCGTTGTGAGTGTGCAGGATAAGAGAGTGAATTGGCATTCTACCCCATTTGAGACGAGGCTGGAAAGGGCTTTAAAGAAGACTGCTAATAATGCTGCTGCTGCTGCTGCTGATGCCTAAACTACCAAATCTATCTGGCTTGAGAAAACCTGGGCAGGACTGTGATGCTTCTGATGCTTCTGAGTGTGCTCTGCTTCTACGCGTGCTGCTTGTGTGTGTGCCATTTTTACACAGTTCTTCTCTTCATCACTCACTACATTCATTGCTATGTGTTGGTTTATGTGTTTACATGTGGGAGATTTGAATGCTTTCTATGATTCGTAGTTTTTTTTCTTGTGTAATAATGATGAACAATATAGAGTTTAATTTTACATCTCTCTCTGTCTCTCTTCAAATCCTTACAAAAATGTTTCAATTCTTTGATAACCCTGTAATTCTGTACTGGTAAAAGGAAAATTATGCAGTTGGGTTTACACTATGATTTAACAGAGGACTGGTTGGGGACATTAGTTTATCTTAGTTTTGAAAATTAGAATTGGGCAAGGTGTGATCAGACTGGTGGAAGCCCCCCATTAAACCCATCCAACAAATTAAAGAGGTAAAATATGAATACAATACCGCATTCCGGACTTTACCTAATCAGTGAGATCTAGGGAAGGGCACTGATCCGTAAGTTTGGTGCCACACTAGGGGTCTGAAAGACTTGTTGGCAGTGGCTGAAATTCCTATGTAATCAAAAAAAAAATTCCTACAACTTAAATAGAGGGTAGCACCCGCTTGGGCGCCCATATTTCACAATTTTATCTCATAAAAAGTATCTTATAATCTAAACTAACCTTTTATGGGTAGTGGGATGTGGTCTTGACAGGTTCTCACCCATCCTCGCATGGCCTTTTTATCCCCCATAGAGTGGTTTTGAACTAAATAATGGTCTTTGATCTCCATGTCTGGTGGAGTGTTTTAGCCCATTTTCCCTTATAATTTTATCCCAGGCGGGTTGGTGCATCGAAAGATTAAAGACAAACCATGCTCATATGATTAAGACATCTCTAATGGACACTTGATGTGGAAGTAAGGATGGTCTCTAATAAACCTAGCTCGTCTCCTTGTTTCTTCTTATAAATATTTGTTTGACCCATATGAGATTGAAAATTCTAGTTGTATCTTATTAAAAGAGAATATTTTAAGATGTGTTTGGGAGCATGGATTTTGGATCTTGAATTTGAATTTGGATGGATTTGGACAAATTTATAATAAAATCTTATATTATATCTTATCCAAATTCAATATAACTCTAAATCCAAGATCTCTCCAAATATAAGGTAATTATATTTATGAGAATGAGCTATCTACAACATTGGAATATTTTTATTTAACCCATTTTAGGTGATTCACTTGATCAATATGTATAGGAGATACCTACGTTACCCATATTATAAAATTAATGAGTCAACAAATTAAGGATTTGTACCTTTAAAGTCGATTTCACAGGGATACTTACTTGGCGCCTCACATTACCTATATTATAAAATTAAAAGTAATAACTTATAATGAGTCAACAAATTAAGGATTTGTACCTTTAAAGTCGATTTCACAGGGATACTTACTTGGTGCCAAAGGTCAGTGTGCGCACAACCTTGAGGATACAACTCAATATCCATACGCACTTAGTTGCACCAACCAAGTGCTCTTCTTTTTTCTTTTTTTTTTTGCTCTCCTATTCTACCCCTAGTCCCATGTTTATAATATTTTATGTCTTCAATAACCTAAAAAAATCAATAATGAATATTAATATAAAAGAAAATTACTATTAAAAAGTTTAAAATTAAAGCAACATCTAAAAGTTAAAAATAGAATTTTCTTTACACTTTATTTAATCCTTTGATTGTTATAAAATTTTAAGCCATACAAACGTTATTAATTGACCAACTCTCCCATGTTTAATGCACCACCAAACATACAATAAAAAAATTTTAGGGAATAATGGGGACATGTTTTTAGTTTGTAGCAATATTAAAAACATGAATCCAACAAGTCCCCATAATTTAAATTAAAAAGAATAAAAGTAATTGTTAGACAACCACAGGTGGGGGATGTGGCTCATATTCAGAGTGGATCACATGTATAGGAGAAAACTACGTGATGCGAGGGACATAGGGAGAGAAGCAAGGTGCAGCCATGGAGGGCAAACCTTCGATGGTTTCAAGCAGTAGCTACAAGGTGTTTTATTCTGCTCCAAACCGTCGACGGTTTTCAGCGGTGCAGATCACGTAAATTCAAATCAGGGGCTTGTAGATTGAGCTTATCGGAGGGATTTCTTCCGGGAATTGCTACAGAAGTGTTTTAGATCAACTATAGATCTTTTGCACGCATTAGATTGTTATATAAACATCATTATATAACCCTATTGTAAGCTTGTAAGCTTCATTGATCATAGTGAAAACTGAAGTGCTGCTTTTGTGGACGTAGGCTATTGCCGACCCACGTGAATCTTGTGTGTTCTAGTTGTGTTTTCGATTCTTCATATTATTGTTTGATTATTTCTTGAGTATATTTCATCGAGTGATTGCATTAGTAGTTGTTGATTATTTTGTGTTTGATTGTGTGCTTCCGCTGCGCGTGTTCAAGTTGCACGAACAACAACAAGTGGTATCAGAGCTATTAGATCAACAATGGCTGAGGTCTCTTCAATTAAATTCAATGTGAACCAGTTCGATGGAACTGGTAATTTCAGGCTTTGGAAGCGAAGGGTGAAGGACTTGCTAGTGCAGCAAGGGATGATAAAGGCATTATATGATTAGAAGTAGGACGACATGAACGATGCAAGTTGGATGGATCTTGAAGCAAAGGCAGTTTCCACAATCAAGTTCTGTCTGAACAATGTTGTATTATATCACGTCATGGATGAGGACTCGCCAGCAGCGGTTTGGCTGAAACTGAAGTGCTAATACATGTCCAAGTCGAATTTTGAACAAGCTGTATCTTAAGCAAAAGTTTTATTGGCTTAAGCTGGCGGAGGGTTCGGACTTGACTCAGCACATCAACACATTTAGTAAAATCATTGGTGATCTGGGGCAAGTTGATGTGAAGTTTGAGGAGGAGGACAAGGCGTTGATTGATGTAGGATGGGATGGATTGACCTAATCCAACGGTTCAACCCTCACACAAGCACATACACTCAAAACACTTTAATTTAAGAACTCAATTAACTAAACATAAACACAATAAATCAAGTTTCATTTCACATGTTGTTGAATTTTTAAACGATGTATGATGCTGTCTAGAAATAAGTCCCACGGGTTCTTTATCAAGGAATCAAGCCTTATGCATATAGATGTTAATTTCAAAGTCAAGATTATAAGTTCTAAGTTAACACACTTGTTGACTCTATGAGTCCAATCCGGTTTTGATAATGACAAATCACTTGGTATTTGATTTGTGCATTGAGATTGTGAATAGGAACAATATTTAGCATGCACGAAAGGATAGCAAGTCATGGAAGTCATGAAGACTAAAGTATATACATCTTAGCAACTTCATGGAATTAAAAGAGTAGAAGAATAAAAATGCAAGCGGCAAGTTAAAGAACGTCATGGGAATGAGTTTTTACAACTGAATGTATTCACATCTTTCATATGATTTAATTTGAGGCTCAACATATACCCTAAACTGACCTTAGGAATCATGCATCTCATGAACATCATTAGGAGATATTTATGGGCTTAGAGATATTTTTGAACCCCGAAAAATATTTTATAAAAGAGCAAAGAAAAGGAGCAAAAACAGATTTTTAAAACTAAAAAGGAAAAATCCAAAAAATGAACAGTTCAGAAGACCGAACTCTACATTCAATCGTCTGAAGATATAACTTCAGAAGACCGAAGTTAAGCTCAGTCGTCTGAAAAATTTCTTCAGAAGAGCGAAGATTAAGTTCAGTCATCTGAAGAATTTATGGTGAAACACAGAACCTGGCAGAAGCACATCAGAGGACTAAACTCAGACTTCAGTCGTCTGAACCCGACACTTCAGAAGACTAAACCCCAACTTCAGTTGTCTAACCTTGTGTCTAGGTTAACTTTTTCGAAGTTCTAAGGGACTTCAGTCGTCTGAGCCTTAACCCTCAGTCGTCTGAACCTGTGGAAAAGTTTAAAGATTTAATTTTTAATGAGAGAACTCGCGAATTATTTTTTGATCCAACGATTAAGATTCATTCTAAAGGCAAGGTACACATATAATGAACATCTAAACCCTAGTCCCCTAACTAAGATCAATGAGAACAAATAAGAACAAAAAGAAACAACCATAAGAAGAAGAAAATCAAACCTTTGTCATACGATTGAGCATATTAGTACAGCTTGGGAGATCACACTACTGAGGTTGTGATTGAGATTTCAAATCTTATTCTACACATCTGAGCTAAAGCTACTTTGATCCTCAAAAGGTTTTCTTGTGATTATTGTGCAAGCATTTTGATATTGAGGTTTGGTAAATCAAACTACTTGTTAATATTTAGTCTCATAGAATTCTTCATATAAACTGATTTACTTGTTGATATTTAGTTTTCAAAGAACTTTTCATCTCAAAATCTATTATTGAATATAAGCTGAGTGATTGATCTTGAGTGTACTTACTTATAGATTATTTTGATAAGATTAATACTTGAGAAAAGTTTTCGCCATTGGTTAAGAGGTTTTGATTCAAGTGTGTATTCAGTTAAAGGCTCTATACTTTTTATATCTTAAAACCACTTGATTAAATATCCTTAGTGTTTATAACTATATATTTTATTTGAGGGATATTTTTTGGAAAACAGAATATTCAGTTTTTTATCTTTGGAAATCATATTTTATATGTATATATATATATATATATATATATATATATATGTATATTTATATTTGCATATTATAAAGATTGTATTGTGGTTGAATATTTGATAGAAAACTTTTTGATTTTGATCGATATAATATTCAAGACAAAGCTTTTGATAAGTTCACATTTGATATTTGTGCATTTTCGCAAAGTGAACTAGAACCTTAATTTTTTCCAAAGCTTTTACTTATATCATTACTTGGGAGATTTTAAGAAAGAAAAAAAAAAAGATATTGGTTAAAGCATTTCATTCATATAACGATTGTATCGTTTCATACATGCTGAGCTTCAAGTTGCATCATATGTATATGTGTTAGGCTTCAATTATACTCACAAGCTTTGTTAGAAGCAAATCTTGAGTTGTTTTGTAGATTCGAAATTATATTGTAATCACGGTTTGGGTTGTGAATCGGGTAAGGAGGAAGTTGTGCCTCTTGTAAGCAGCGGATGTAAGGGAAGTTCTGTCCTGGTTAAAGGAGCAGGGAAGTAGTGGAATCCTTAAGTGGGTTGCTCAAGGCGAGAACGTAGGCCGAGTTGGCTAAACCTCGTAAAATCTGTGTTTTCTTTCTCTCTTCCTTTACTCTTTTTATTTTTTACATCGCATTTAAATATCTATCTTGCATGTGTATGTTGAATAACCCTATACGTATTTGAAAATTAATTGGGTGGAAAGAATTCATTGGTGTAATAATTTAAATCAGTCTTATACTTCAACAATCAATTTATTAAATTTAGAAATAGGGATTACGTTGTAAAAGTTTCTGAAAATACCCAAATCACCCTCCTCTTAGTATTACACCTAAATTGACAACACTAATGTTCATGCAATTGATTTTAGCTAGCAAGTACCAATGTTGCAATTTATCGATTCAAATGGGTTATTCAAAGATGTGCATTTAAATATGTGTAATACCCATTTTGTGTGGCATGAGTAGAATTTATTATGATTTACTGTTTTCTGGAAAAATGTTAAATGATATAAAGTTTTACTATGATATGTCGGCGTACGGGCCAAGTGTTCTTATATGATATATCGGCATACGGGCCGAGGGTTTTTATATGATATACCGGCGTACGGGCTGAGGGTTTTCTTATACGATATACCGGTGTATGGGCCGAGCCTTTTATATGTTATGATGGCGTATGGGTTGAAAATTTTATCTGATATATATAATACGATGTACGGTCCGTGATTGATAAAATACGAAATGCCGGCGCAAGGGCCAAAGATTTTCATATTATGTTATGAAATGATATGATGATATTGATAGACAATTATTATTATGAAATAGTCATGTATCACAATTTGAAAATATGTTATATGTTATCAGAACCTGATTGACTTGGTTTAGGCTTACACGAGCACGGTACCGTAGTTATATGATCACGATCATGATATGTTAGTGAAAACCAAGGTGTAGTCCCAAGAGGGGGGTGAATTGAGTTATTAAAATTTCTTTCAAATCTTTTAATGAAGCCTTTTAATTCTTTCAAAGATTTCTTGACTTTTTGTTGATTTACACAAAAACTTAAATGAATAATCAATCCACAAATCAATCTCAACTCAAGTAATCAAAACTTCAACCAACCAATCAATCACTAAATGTCAAATCAAGATATACAATACAACTTCTTTTGGTAATTCTCAACTTTTCAAGAATTCAAGATATTTGTTTGTTTGCAGCCCTGTATATAATTATTATTTGACTCAAGCCCTGTAGAGAACGAAATTGGTCTTTCAAGGTGATAAGTAATATAACATCCACACTTTTCCAAATTTCAGATTTTAAATAAATTTTCAGTTAAAGAGTCTTTGGGTGTTAACCAATCAACGTACTCCCTTACGGTTTCCGCAAAGTATTGATCAACCAACGTACTCCCTTTTGGTTTCCGCAAGCCCAAAAACAAATTAATCCTTAAGTTTATTTAATATCCAAACTCGGTAGTATTTATGAAATTAAAACATCCACGTAGTTTATATGTGTGCTGGAAATTAAAGGAAGTAAGGGAAAGAGAAGGAGACCATGATTTTTACGAGGTTCGACTTATCCCCAGGCTACGTCCTCGCCTTTGGCAAACCACCAAAGGATTCACTAAAACCAGTTCCTTTGCCAGGCGGAACAACACCGTTACAAGCGATACCCCACGCTCAAATACTCCTTCACTAGGCTAGAGCAACACCTCTCCAAGTGATACCCCACACTCAGCCAACGATCCAACATCCTGTAATTGTCAAAGAACAATAAGGAACAAGAGAAAATCTCTGCGTACAAGAACACTCTCTTAAAGAGCATATATCACCGTAAGCCTTCTTTCTAGGTTGAAAGAATTAAGAGTAGGCTTCAGAATTTTATTGATAAATTCACAACAAATCTCAGTAGTGAAACTTGGAAATTGATTGCACACGAGAGCTTTGAGAGAATTGGGAGATTTGAGAGCAAGAAAGCTTGTTTGCTGTATTTTCCTGGTGTAATAAATCCTTAGCCTTGGGGGTTATTTATAGATGAGAAATCAAGTCTATTTCATGTTCCCCAAGTGACTTGGAGTGTTTTCTAGAGTTTATAGAAAGTTTGGAGTACAAGAAATATAAGTTTGAATTTAAAAACTTTTAAAAAATATGACCGTTAACAGTGTTCAGGGGCTAGAAGTCTCAGGGTCAGTCGCTTGAAGTTTCAAAAAATTGTAATTTTTTAAGTCAGTACAGGTTTAGGCGCCTGAACTCACAGGGTTAGTCGCCTGAGGTTGTTCTGTCTGCTGTTTAGGCGCCTGAACAGACAAGGTCAGTCACCTGATAGCTTCAACCCCTCTTCATTATTTTGGTCGTAAAATTTTATATACTACTCCAAATTAGTTGATCTTGGTGTCCAAAGAAAGGTAAGAGAAAATCCTACAACTTGTATGTTGAATACTTTTTAAAATAAGGAGTTTTTGATAAATAAAAATGCACCTCAATGCGGATGTAGAAAAAAATGACAACATTAGGAGAAACCTCTTTTTGGTGCTTTTCATTCCCAAAATAATTTTAACCTTTTTGAAATATCTTTTGACCTTATAAAAATATTTTTCAAGTATATTAAAAGGTATCTAGGTCCAAGAAGTTAATCTAAGAGTTTCATGTATCCATATTGAAATTATTTGAAGAACTTACATAAAACTTCCTTAAGATTCTTTCAACTCTTGAAGTTTTCATGTATGTCCTTGCTTTGAATCCATCTTTTCTTCAAGCTTTCAATGTACTTTAGGCTTTTAGTAAGTTCACTTTAATATGCATGCTCTCATAATCTTCAAGCTTTATTTAAATCATCTTTAAATCCATGCTTTGACTCTTTTAAGCTTCATTTGATCCTTATGAGCACTTTGACCTTACTTTCACATATGTGATCCTTGTGAGTTATGAAATATCACCACTCAACCAAAAATGTTAAGTTTCACTTGTTTGTTAGTATCAAAATAAGATTTTAAGTCTTGTAAGGCCAACAATTTCTCCTTTTTTGAGATGATGACAAATAAGGAGCAAAAATTTGAGTAAGCCTTAAAAAAGGCTCCCCTTTTCAATAAGCATCATCTTAACAATTTTTTCAATCTCAAGGTCATTTTCAAAAATATTTTCACTTATCATGCTCATATATCAAAATCACATTATTCAATATCATTATCAATCAACATCAAGTGCTTATCCTCCTTTTGATATATATATATCATGCTCATAAATTTTTAATATCATGCTTAATTTTTGCTGTCCAAAACCTCTCCCCCTTTTGACATCAAACAAAAAGAGTAAGACTTTAAGTACTAAGGCTATGAGCAACAATAAAAAGTATAGTACTTTAAACTTCAATATGCATAATAATTCATGATACCAATTATTTATTCCATGAGTCCAATTTAATAATTAGGTAAGAAACATAATACAAGCAATAAGTCATAATACTCCCCCCTGAATTTAATACATTTAGATTTGACATCAATTATGCTTTTAAGTTTATTATCCATGCTTCATATATTGATTTATATCATGTATGTTCTCATGAACACAATCATCAAATACCAATATCATGTTAACATCATCAATACCAATTGAGCCTTTTAAATTGTGATACTAATTAAAATTTTTAAAATGTGATACCAAAAATACTTTATAGATACCAAAGCTAATATCACATCATGCATAGTTTATGGATATCAAAAATATCATTCATAGCTCATGGATATCAATATAAAGAGAAGCACAAGACAAATTTATCTACTTGATTCATTATTAGCATGCATAGTAGAAAATTAATTTTATATCAAGATTCATGCTCATGCTCAATAATCTCATGCTCAAACTCCATACTTCTTATATCAAAATTTAGCTTCATAATCATGCTCAAGTTTGCAATATAATGAGCCATATATTATTAATATGAGTCAAGTCATGATCATACATGTAGTATATATATAGTACAACATGTATTTCATTTTCATTTGCTTTGTCATATTGCTCAAGTTGTCTTCAAGTATCTCTCATTCTTAAAATGTTTCTTATCAAAATATTCATGTAATATGCTTTATTTTTGCTTTCATATGAATTTTCTTTCCAAGTTTTAAAACTCTCTATTTCAACCTTATATGAATCATCTTATGATTTTGGCCAACAATGTTATTTGTGTTTTTATTTGTTCTAATAAATTCTTGGCGATTTTTAAGGCCTTAGGTACCCATACTTTCTTGGGTCCAAAAGGTTTCATAAGACTTGATTTTTCTTTTATTCTCCATACTTGTTTAATTCTTACATTCTTTCTCTTTAATGGACATTCAAATTTTATATGACCATTTTTCTTGCATAGGTAGCATACGGGGTTAGTGTAGGAATTAGAAGATGTGCTAGCATATTCTTTGAATGCTCTTGAAAAATATCCTATGTAAAGATTCTTTTTCTTTGTATTTTCAACCCCATTAAATCCAATGCCTTCTTTGTTTAAGGTGATCCTTTGTGAGCCTATCATTTTGTCAAAGTTTTCATTTCCTTTTGTGAAATTGTAAATGATCTTTTCTTTATCTTTAATTTGATTTTTGAGATCATTTATCTCAATATCTTTCTTGTTATCAACCTTCTTTAGTGATTTTTCTAATTCTTGAGATAATTTTCTTATTTTATCTTCTAATTCAGAAATATATATGTCTTTCTCATATTCCATAGAAGATAGGGATCGAAGGTCTTCTATCATCTTTTCATTCTTATTTTCTAATTTCTTGATTTTCAAGTCTTTTTCTTTTTTAGCAAGATTTTTAGCTTCTAATTCTTTTATTGCAACTTCATACTTATTTTCTATTTTCTTGAGTTTTGAATCTTTTTTATTTTCAGCAATCTTTCTTGATTCTAGCTCTTTCATCATTCCATTGATCTTGTTTTTCAATGATGTGTTTTGTTTAGTTACTTTGATTAGCATTTTATGTACTTTGAATAAATCATTTTGTAATTCATCATAAGATGACATATACTCATTGTTGGATTCATTTGATGAATCACTACAAGAATTATTTAAGGATTTGGATGAGGAGCTTTCCTCATTGTCCCAAGCCATAAATCAAGTATAAGCAATCTCTTGGTCACTTGATTCATATTCCGAACTACTTGTACTATCACAAGTAGTGACTTTCATGGTCTTTTTGTTTTTCTTCTTAGACTCTTTCTTAAGTAGTGGACATTCCGGTTTTATATGTCCAACTTTGTTGCAATTATAACATGTAGGAGTTTTATTTTTAGATTTCTTTTTGCTGATTTCTTCTTCTTCTGATTTGAAGTCTTGGTTTCTTCTTTTGAATTTGTTTTTCCTTCAAAGGATTTTTGCAAGTTTCTTAGATATGGAGGCTAGTTCATCTTCATCCATTTCTTCTTCACTACTATAGTTTTCTTTTGAGGCTTTAAAGGCTATTGATTCTTGGGCTTTGATTTTTCCACTCTTTTCATTCATTGTCATTTCGTATGTGAGGAGAGAACCTATAAGTTCATCTAAAGAAGTGGTTTTAAGGTTCCTACCTTCCGTTATTGCAGTAGCTTTTGGTTCCCATATAGGTGGTAGCCCTCTAAGAATTTTTCTTTTCATCTCATAGGTAGTGTAGGTTTTTCTTAAGGCATTTAGGGAATTTATTATGTGAGTGAACCTAATGTACATGCTCATTATAGATTCATCTGGGTTCATCTTAAAAGCTTCATATTCACTTGTAAGCATATCAATTATATTATCCCTAACATCTATAGTGCCTTCGTAAGTGACTTCTAGCTTGTCCCATATTTCCTTAGCCGATTTGCAAGTCATTACTCTATTAAATTCATTAGCATCTAAAGCACAATACATGACATTTATGACATTTGAATTTATTTGAAGTATTTTGTAGTCTATATCGGTCAAGTCCTTTTTCTCTTTTGGAATTTGTTTTCCATCCACTATTTTTGTAGGAATTCGATCTCCATCCATAACAACTTCCCATGCTTTCCAATCCATATGTTAAAGATAGACTTGCGTTCGTTTTTTTCCAAAAAGTGCAGTTATGTCCACAAAAGATAGGAGGCCTAGTTGAAGATTGTCCCTCTCCAAAGAGAGCTACGACTAAGTGAGCCATTAGGATATTTTTATAGTTACTAATTAAGATTTGCTATAACCCCACTCTGATACCAATTGAAAACCAAGGTGAAGTCCCAAGAGTGGGGTGAATTGGGTTATTAAAATTTCTTTCAAATATTTTAATGAAGTCTTTTAATTCTTTCAAAGATTTATTGACTTTTTGTTGATTTACACAAAAACTTAAATGAATAATCAATCCACAAATCAATCTCAACTCAAGTAATCAAAACTTCAACTAACCAATCAACCACTAAATGCCAAACCAAGATATACAATACAACTTCTTTTGGTAATTCTTAGCTTTTCAAGAATTCAAGATGTTTGTTTGTTTGCAGCCCTGTATATAATTATTATTTGACTCAAGCCCTGTAGAGAATGAAAGTGGTCTTTCAAGGTGATAAGTCATATAACATCTACACTCTTCCAAAATTCAGATTTTAAATAAACTTTCAGTTAAAGAGTCTTTGGGTGTTAACCAATCAACGTACTCTCTTACGATTCCCGCAAAGTATTGATCAACCAACGTACTCCCTTTTGGTTTCCGCAAGCCCAAAAATAAATTAATCTTTAAGTTTATTTTATATCCAAACTCCGTAGTATTTATGAAATTAAAACATCCACGCAGTTTATATGTGTGTTGGAAATTAAAGGAAGTAAGGGAAAAAGAAGGAGACCACGATTTTTACGAGGTTCGGCAAACCATCAAAGGATTCACTAAAACCAGCTCCTTTGTCGGGCGGAACAACATCGTTACAAGCGATACCCCACGCTCAAATACTCCTTCACTAGACTAGAGCAACGCCTCTCCAAGTGATACCCCACACTCGGCCAACGATCCAACAACCTAGAATCGTCAAAGAACAACAAGAAACAAGAGAAAATCTCTGCGTACAAGAACACTCTCTTAAATAGCAAATTAGTACAAGCTAAATCTATATACTTCAATTAAATTCACAATATGGAAATATGAAGCTCAAGAAGATATCACCATAAGCCTTCTTTACAGGTTGAAAGAATTAAGAGTAGGCTTCAGAATTTTATTGATAAATTCACAGCAAATCTCAGTAGTGAAACTTGGAAATTGATTGCATAAGAGAGCTTTGAGAGAATTGGGAGATTTGAGAGCAAGAAAGCTTGTTTGCTGTATTTTCTTGGTGTAATAAATCCTTAGCCTTGGGGGTTATTTATAGATGAGAAATCAAGTATATTTCATGTTCTCCAAGTGACTTGGAGTGTTTCCCAAGTTTATAGAAAGTTTGGAGCACAAGAAATATAAGTTTGAATTTAAAAACTTTTAAAAAATATGACCGTTAATAGTGTTCAGGCTCCTGAAGTCTCGGGGTCAGTCGCTTGAAGTTTCAAAAAACTATAATTTTCAAAGTTAGTACAGGTTCGGGCGCCTGAACTCCAGGATCAGTCGCTTGAGATTGTTTTGTCTGCTGTTTTGGCGCCTGAACAGACAAGGTCAATCACTTGACAACTTCAACTCCCTTTCAGTATTTTGGTTGTAAATTTTTATATAATACTCCAAATTAGTTGATCTTGGTGTCAAAAGAAAGGTAAGAGAAAATCTTACAACTTTTATGTTGAATAATTTTTAAAATAAGGAGCTTTGGATATAGAAAAATGCACCTTAATACGGATGTATAAAAAAATGACAACATTAGGAAAAACCTCTCTTTGATGCTTTTCATTCCAAAAATAATTTTAACCTTTTTAAAATATCTTTTGACCTTATAAAAATATTTTTCAAGTATTTTAAAAGGTATCTAAGTCCAAGAAGTTAACCTAAGAATTTCATGTATCCATATTGAAATTATTTGAATTACTTACATAAAACTTATTTAAGATTCCTTCAACTCTTGAAGTCTTCATGTATGTCCTTCTTTTGAGTCCATCTTTTCTTCAAGCTTTCAATGTACTTTAGGCTTTTATAAAGTTCACTTTAATATGCATGCTCTCATAATCTTCAAGCTTTATTTAAATCATCTTTAAATCCATACTTTGACTCTTTTAAGCTTCATTTGATCTTTGTGAGCACTTTGACATTGCTTTCACATATGTATTCCTTGTGAGTTCTGAAATATCACCACTCAACAAAAAATGTTAAATTCCACTTATTTTTTAGCATCAAAATAAAATTTTAAACCTTATAAGGCCAATAGTTAGTGCTATCGCTAGTCGTATGGGGCAGCGGGAGAATGGCAGTCGATGTGGTTTATTGTAGTGTTGGCGCCCCTGGTGTACGGACCAGTAGAGGCAGACCCATCATACTTACAGACTTTTGCTTTTGATTCGTCAATGGTCGGCCAACCATTGTTGGATCCCGCCTTCAGGTTGCATAACCCAATCATGTGGTGGTAAGACATGACACCAGTCAGCTAACCTTCCAGGATATTTTCTATTATTATTATTATTATTATATGAGATGAAATATGATTATGAAAATTCAGTATGTTCCACCATGATATGATTATATACATGTTTTTCCTAGATATGACATAGATAATTGTACCAAGTATGTCTATGTATGATTATATGTATAACACGGAAATACTCATGTTGTCACACACTGGTATTAGTTTATTTTCCCTTACTGAGAGGTGTCTCACCCCAAATTATATGAACATTTCAGGAGTCCCAAATAGAAGAGCGGATAAAGCTCCACAGTGCTAGTGTTCGATAGCCCTACCTTACCTGAAGGGTAAGTACTTGCAAGGGTCAGACGGATTTTTGGGTGGCGACCCTAGGACTATTTTGGATATTTTTGTGATGTGTATATTTATATGACGGTTGTAGTGAACTCTGGTATTGGGTTGTATGGTATTCTGATTGTATATGATTTCACATTTCTTGCTACTTAGGAAATGGTGATGAAATTCAGGTTACCCCTGGTACCCTTGGGCCCAGTTGGATTATGGTTTATAAGGATATTAATATTATTTGGAAAAAAAATTATATGATAAATTAAGCATGTCGTTACAGGGTGGATGTTTGGGGACTGGTGAGGATGTTTGGGTATCCTTTATAAATCAAGTGGAAGACCTCTCATTTCAAATTATACTGCCCAAGTCTTCTTCAAGAGAAGAGATGCAGAGAGTCGAAAAATAATATTAATAAAATAATTATGGAAAAAGAAGTAAAATGGTTTGGTGTAGACCAAACCGTCGACAGTTTGATGGGAACTTAGAAAAAAAAAAAATCGCTGATGCTTTTATGTTACCGCAGCCAAGTAAAGGTAAAACAGTTAAAAATGGTTTGGTTAAAGACCAAACCATCAAGCCCCTTTAAAATCACCTTGCCTTTTGGTATTCATATGGAACCATGGAAAATGCAAAGCGAGATAGTTCTAGAAATTTAGCAGTATATTGCTGAATAGTGAGGCGCCCCTAAGTCAAGTTGAAAAATTCCTCCACCTTCGCATTTCTGGTGGTGGCAGGAAAGTATCAGTCGTAGAAGACCTACTTGAAATGACCTCAGGTCATCGCTATAGGTACCGCTCGCTATTCCTCCAACAGCTTCATTGCATGCCACCACCGTTCAGCTTCTCCAACCAGTTTGATGGTGGCGAAAAGAACTTTTTGCTCTTCGGTGTAGTTCAACACTGCCAGTATCTTCTCCATTTCTTGCATCCACGTCTCAGCTTTAATCGGATCAGTACCACCCTAAAAAATGAGGGTTTCAGATGGGTGAATTGATCAATCGTGCAACCCTGGTGCACTAGTGGGTAGCTTGATCCCTCGAAGTCTCATCTCATCTCTTCCCTAACCTGACGAGCTATTTCATAATAGTCGAGAGGTGTCAATCTCATCCCTGCTAGAAGCTCCCAACTTGCTTCCTCTTCCTTTATCCACTCTTTTGCCTCTAGGATCCATCTACGAATATAAATATACAACAGAGGCAATTTAGAATCTCCACATCTTAATATATCTGACATATTCATAAAGCATGAAACCAATTTAATATCCAAATCCTCAATTAAATATCCAACATCCAATTATCCGCAATCATCTTAACCTTCAAATTCAAATTCCAAATTTCAGTTTCTCTGCTTGGAAACATCACCGTCGGTAGATTTACTATGATTTTCTGAAACTGTTGACTAATTCAAAAAATCACAGAAATCTGCCAAGGAATTTCTGCCTCTAAGCTACGAAACAAACTCAAAATCTTGTCAACACCCTAATCTACCCATTCCTACCCTTATTCAACTCAAACCTATACTTTGGTATTAATCCTCCTAAAATCTGCAAAATCGTTATGCTCTGATACCAACTGTAGCGCCCCTGACCTGTCACGTGGGGCCCGGAGTGTTATGAGACCAAACATATGTCTCTGATACCATTCATGCGGCAGAATTAATTAAATAACCTCAAACAAAATACCATAGTTCTATATATATATACATACGCAAATCCATAAAAGGTACAACAGAATCCTCCATATTACATAACCAGGATAATTTAACACAAAACATTACATAAACTTGTTCTTTTATCCACACACCAACTAAACCCTACCCAGAGCTTTCTAAGCTCGATCACCTGGAAGACTTGAAAAGTTTAAATAATCGACAGGGTGAGACACCTCTCAGTAAGGAAGAAATAAGTTATAACAGTGTGTGGCTTAAGTGTTTAATATATAATTACAAAATATACATACCATTGTATTTCACTATCAATAGCAGCTAAGAAAATGCATACATAAACACATCATTGTCGACCTCTCTGTCTTCCAATCACATACACACAAACATAATTATTTTTACTGATAATTCCCGAGAATAGGGAAGTCTACCCGCCTATACAAGTAGATTCCCTCTGCTCTAGTAATAACATCAGGGCACTCACCTTTCTTAGTAAGCCCTCGGGTTACGTATCCAGGTAAAATTTATGAGAATAGGGAAGGTCACCCACCTATATAAGTGGCTTCCCTTTGCTCTGGTATCCATGGATAATTACCAGAGCCCTCGCCTTTCTCAGCAAGCCCTCGGGCAGAGTAATCTATTTTACCATAAATACTTATGCAATTAAAGTTAAACGTAACCAACGTTAATCATTTCACAAGTTTCACATGTACACATACCACAACCAATCCACACAAGATACACACATAATCTTTTTCACCACATAGGTTACAACACAAGATTCTCAATCACACCCACAAAGGGTCCATAACCACGCAAGTATCACAGTCCACACATAATTACCCACATAATCTTCATTCACTCCCACACACACACAACCCTGTTCAGGGTAAATAGGTAAAACAAACTCCTCATACCACTGCTAATGTTT
Source organism: Malania oleifera (assembly GCF_029873635.1). Classification (NCBI taxonomy): domain Eukaryota; kingdom Viridiplantae; phylum Streptophyta; class Magnoliopsida; order Santalales; family Ximeniaceae; genus Malania; species Malania oleifera. The sequence continues at coordinate 42,237,900 of NC_080421.1, read as the reverse complement.
TACCCCCCCTCCCATATAAATGCCCATATAACGACCTCCTCATACCACTGCCAATGTTATATGACTATTTATATCAGGTACGATACAACGACCTCCTCATACTACTGCCAACGTTATATCGCAATTTATATCAGGTACGATATAATGACCTCCTCATACCACTGCCAACATTACATCGCAATTTTTTTACACGTACCACAGTACAATACACATCCAGTACAGGTAAACACATCAACACATTTCCTTTCACAAAATTTAATCATCCAAACAGCATCACACCAAACAGTATTCACAATCCAAACAGTATCCATAAGAAAACATCAATCAAATTTAAGCAGCACCCGCAGCCATTTAATTATCAAAGTTGTTTTTGTGCCACACGATTTTTCCTAATATAATATATAATTAAAAATAATATTTTTAATACCTGCACTGTTCAAAAAATTATACCTAAATATGTAGAATTTTATACCCAAAAATGAACCAATTTAAAATTAATAAAAATGTTGTTATAAAATATTTCCCCTTACCTACTCCTCGGAATTCTTGCCTAAACCGAACAAAACGAGACCCTGTATTCCAAAAATTTCAACTTACTCAAATCTTAGAAAAATACCCATTTAATACTTCCTAGGCTCCAAATAATTATATTTATTAAGAAAATTCTAAAATAACTCACTTACCCTGATTTTGGGATGCTTCCCAAACCTCTCAAATCGAAATTCTACTCTGCCTATGTTGCAAAGAATCTTCCTACGAGTCTCATGGTAGCTTCCGATCATCGAATTGGGTTAAATTTGAGCTGGATTCAAAGAGAGAAGGCAGAGGGGCCGTGTTTAGAGAGAGAAACTAAAGGAAAAATGATTCTTTCCTTTGAAATTCTGATTTTTGCCTATTTATAAGCAACTTACCACATGGCCTCGTCGACGAGACATCTGGTGTAGTGACCTGAAGAATTATGGTATTCAAATAATAAAGAAGGAGAAGAAAAGAAAATTAAAAGGGGGCACAACAAGTCCTCGTCGACGAACGCTTCGTGAACTCTCTCTCTATCTCTCTCTCTCCTCTTCGTTTCCCTACCCTTCTCTCTTAATTTCTAGGTCCGTTCTTCACCGGATCGACGATCCGAAGCCACCACGACACTCCTGGGGAAGTTTTCTACAAATCTTCTGGAGTAGATCGTCGGTGGGGCTAGTTTAGATTTCATCCCAAATTCAGGGTAAGGCTTTTATTCAGTATTTGGCATTCCCTGCAGTTATAGAAAACGCAGTACGCGTAGAAATATTGAATTTTTGTTTTGGGGAATATCATTTTGAGGGTGTTAAACAGGGAACCCTGTGAGTACAGGACAGATTATCTTAGGGGCTTTTCAAGAATCAGGTAAGGAGATAAATTAAGTTAGTTGTTTTATGAAAATATATGTATAATCTTACAACACATGATTTTAGGAATATATATATATATATATGCATTATGTTTGGAAAATACTGCTGTAAATGATGATATGTTCTAAATATACGTAATACCCATTCTATGTGGCATGAGTAGAATTTATTATGAAATGTTGTTTCTTAAGAAGATGTTAAATGATACAGAGTTTTACAATGATAAACCGGCATACGTGCCGAGAGTTTTATATGATATACCGGTGTATGGGCCGAGGATGTTTTGACATGATATGCTCATGTATGGGTCGAGCTTGTTACATGTTATGCCGGCGTATGAGCCGAGCTTGTTATATGATATGCCGATGTACGGGCCGATGATTTTTACATTATATATGAAATGTGATATGATGATATTGAATTGACAATTTTTATTATGGAATAGCAATATATATCACAATTTGGAATATGTTATATGTTATCATAACCTGGTTGGCTTGGTTTAGGCTTACACTTGCACGGTATCGTAGCTATGTGTTCATGATCCTCATGATATTGTGTTGTCGTTGTTGTACGGGGCAGCGTGAGGATGGATAGTCGATATGGTTTATTGAAGTGTTGGCGCCCTTAGTGTACGGACTAGTTCTAGCAGACCCATCGTACTTACGGACATTTATTTTGACTTGGCAGTGGTCAGCCACCCATTGTTAGGTCCCGCCTTTGGGCCACATAACCCAATCATGTAGGGGTAAGGCATGACACCAGCCAGCTAACCTTCCAAGGTTATTTTTGTATTATTATTATATGAGATGAATGATACTTATGGAAATCCAGTATGTTCTACCATGCTATGATTATACATGTTTTTCCCAGAAATGATATAGACAGTTTTACTAAATATGCTTATGTATGCTTTTATGTATAACATGGAAATACTTATGTTGCCACACACTGGTATTAGTTTATTTCCCTTACTGAGAGGTGTCTCACCCCAAATTATATGAACATTTCAAGAGCCCCAGATAGGAGAGCGGATAAAGCTCCGCAGAGATAGTTACAACTGATCTAACCTTTCTGAAGGGTAAGTAATTGTTCGGGTCAGACAGATTTCTAGGTGGAAGCCCTAGGACTATTTTGGATACTTTTGAGTTGTGTGTATCTATATGATGGTTGTAGTAAACTCTGGTATTGTGTTAATGGTACTTTGAGATGTATATTATATGTTTCCTCCTGCTTAGGCTTCCATGTTGTGTTTCTGATGTATCCCTGGTACCCATGAGTTCAGGTTGATTATGATTTGCTAGGTTTAATGTATCGGTTTTTATTAAAATAAAATAAGATAAATAATAATGGTAAAATAAGCAGGTCGTTACATCTGGACCCATCGATGAGCCCAAGAACACCCCTCGTAAACGAAACCAAGAGCTCATTGGCAAAATTCAGATATTCGAGAACCTCTCTTGGTAAACCCTCATGGACGAGACATGAATGCTCGGCGATGAGGCTCAGAAGATTGCTCGTCGATGAAAAAATCCAATTCGTCGACAATCACTTGCTTGCTACCCTTTTAAAATTTCTTTTCCCCTTTCTTCTATTTCCCCTTTTTCCTTTTATTATCTTTCTTATTATTTTAAATAGTTAAAATTTTCTAGGTCGTTACATCTGGAGGTATGAACACAACCTCTTTCTAATGACAATCTATATTGGCATAGTGAGCGGCTAGTCAGTCCATACCCAATATCACCTCGAATCCATGCATACCCAAGACAACTAGATCAGCCATTAAAATCCTCCCCTAAATACAAACTGGATAATTGCTAAGTACTTTATCACATGTCCCCACAGCCCCTGTTGGTGTAGCTACTGATAAACTAACCCCCAACTGCTGAGTTTCAAACCCACACAATTTTACGAATTCATAGGCGATGAAGGAATGGGTCGCCCCTGAATCAAATAATGCAGTAGCTTTAAATGACAGAATTGAAATGGTACCTATCATGATGTCTTTGGCCGCCTCTGTATCTCTAGGTGTCAACGCATAAACTTGTGCTGGGGCGGTATTCCTTTACTAACCACCACGAGGTGCCTGATGACCTCCTTTATACGGTCTCGGAGTAGGTACTGTCACCGGCGGTGCACAATAATCCCTCGCCATATGTCCCGGCTGATAACACCAATAGCAGGACCATCTCCCTGAGCCGGCATTCTCCCGAGTGCCTCCTATAACATGTGGGGCAAGGAGGGGGCTTTTGTCTACCCTGTCCTGCTCGATCTCCTCCCCCGATCTCCGTTCTCCTTTACTGTCCTGCCTCCTCTGGACCCTGCCTGAAACTCTGAAGGTACCGGCCTCTTCCCTTGACTCTAGGCTATAACACCTCTCTGCATGCCACTCTCGATTATGACAGCTCTGTCTACAACCTTGGCAAATGTCTGGGTTCGAAAACCTATGACCTGCTCGAAAACATTATGTCTGAGGCTCTCTTCAAATTTTCTCGCCTTGTTCTCCTTATCTGGTGCCAAATATGGGGTAAACCTTGATAGATCAATAAACCGGGCTGCGTACTGCTGCACTGTCATCTGCCCCTAAGTCAGGTGCAGGAACTCTGCTGCCTTCGTTCTTTGAACAATAATAGGAAAATATAACTCAAAAAATAATTCTTTGAAGCGACCCCATGTCACTGGCATAGGATTCGGTCTTTACTCCTCAATCAGCCTCGCTGATCTCCACCAACGTTTTGCTTCCCTGGTCAGCTTGAATGTTGCAAATGACACCTTTTGTTCATTGGTACATGGGACCACTACTAGCATGTCCTCAACGTCCTGAACCCATTTCTCAGCCACTATTGGGTCTGCTCCTCCAGCAAAGGATGGGGGTCTCATACGCGTAAACTGCTCGATCATGTAGCTCCGCTCCCCCGAACTCCTAGCCATCTCAGCCATTACCTGCTGAGTGACACTGTGCAATACTGCGTCAAAATCTTTGCCCCTTATACTAGAAGGTCCTGCTCCATCACCCCCAGCATTCGTGTCATTATTCCCAAGGTCCATCCTGAAAAGGAAACAACTAATCTCAGAATTCCATCATTATCACACAATCAATATATTCATCAGACTATAACTTATAAAACATCCTTCTAAAATCATCTATCCTATTATCCTCAGTTCCTATTTAGAATTCAGTCCTACCACCCAAAATAAGACCCAGTGATAGTATCCATGGTTTTCCTAGAATAGTCACCCTAGGAAAAACACAGAAACAACCACCGAAACCCTACTTCCAGGTTGCAAGACAGAACCCTAAATTCTAATCTCATCCTTTACAACAACTGACTTCTATCTCATCAACATTTGTTCTTATACTCTGGTATTGTATTCCGCTGTTTACTAAAGTTTGCAGAACCTAGCAAACCTAAGCTCTGATACCAAACTGTGACGCCTCGATTTTTCATATTTTTTTTTTCACATATTAGCAAACATAACATATCGGTCATGTCACCACCTTGATACCATTTAAGCACGACCCGACCCAAGGTGGATACCGGGTAAAACGATCATACCAGTATTCCTATCAGCGGAAGTCACAAAATATATACATACATCATAGTGAATACACATACCAGAGTGTCAACTAACCAAAAGTTTATACATCAATATACATCCCAAAATAACCAAACCCTAGAGGAATCATCCATCCCTAGTTTACACACTCACCCTGTATGTCAGGGTATCAGCTCCACCCTATCTAGGAGCTCTATCACCAGCTCGATCTCAATTCCCTGAAATATTTAAATGATTAGGTGAGATACATCTCAGTAAGACGAAATAAATTATTTACAGTGTGTAGCAATATGAGATTCATTGTTTCATAGCATATAACATATTAGTGATAATATTTTTTGAGAAAATATAACATTTCCACAACCATAATCATATAGATATACAACACAAGCTTTTATAAGCTTTACTTCCATTTCCAAAATCATTCATTTATAATCCAAGATTACCCACGAAGTTCCTGAGAATAGGGAAACTTACCCGCCTATACAAGTAGCTTCCCTTTGCCCTGAAATCGTTTGCAGCCTACCCTAATTTACTCGGGTTCAACTACAATTGATACTTATCATAGCACTCACCTTACTCAGTAAGCCCTCAGGCGGTGTGTTTTACTTTGCTTTAATTATTTATTAAATCAAGCAATTTCATTTTTCATTTACATCTCTTTTTCATTTTCCATTTCCATTTCTTTTCCATTTTTCATTTCCATTTCTAGCACATAAGTATCCTCGGTAACCCATATTTCCATGTCTCTAACTTATGGCTACCCTGAGGATTTTTCTCCACGCCATGCTTCCCCCCATGGTCAGGGTTGTGAGGCTCGAAGGCTAAATCTAACCGCGGTTGGCCGACCCGCTTAGATCAAATAATACCATATATCTGTCTGTAGTATCAAATGGCCTGCCAAATACCATAGTCTGGAATCCCGGGGCAATATGCAACCCTTCTCTGGCCCATTCGTACTGCCTCGCCACACGCTCCGCGAGTCCGTGTGGTTGCACTTTTCATCTGCTAGCATCGGTACCGTGCTCGATATGATAACCCACCGTTGGGGTTTACATATCTATTCCATCAAGGTTTTCTTTTCTATTATTTCACTTTTCCCACATTAGCATTTCCAAATTCAATATGCATTGCAGTTGTTAGTTGCAATGGTCACATTCCCAATTTTCACATTCACCATTCACAATTCAGTATTTATCAATCCATATTTCCATTTTAATATTCCCAGTTTCATTTCATAATAATATGCATATATATATATATATATATATATATATGAAAATATATTACATATCACATGTTTCATCATTTCCAGTATACACATATCAATATTTCATATTTTCCTCATTTCATAAAATCCTTTCCATATTTCCACATTTCTCTATATTCACAAGTATTAACATTTCATACTACCACTGTTTTCACAAAAATCATTTCTATATACCCTTTATCCCATTTCCTTATTATCCAAAAATCACAGTTAGCATTTCATCATTTTCATATAATTATATGCCACACAGATTTCATTTGTTAATCATATCATAATAATTTCAGGGAAAATACTATAAATCATTTCACATATAATTCACCTAGTATTTCAAAAAAATGCCTACTATAATTTATTCCCTTACCTGACTTACTGAGTTGCTCACAACGACACCCAATTTGCTCCTCAGTGTTCCCAACTCAAAAGCCTAAAAACCATATTTTTACCAAATTAATCACCTCATTTCCCACAACAATTTTAGTATAATACTGCCTACATTTCAAATACTCCAAACAACTCATAATACCCTTAAATCTCTTACTTACCCTGACTTTGGGATGGTACCCAAGTTTGGCCTAACCAACAAACTACTCTAGTAGACTTGAAGAGAATCTTCCCAAGAGTAGTGTGGTACCTTCTGATCATTGATCCGGGCTTTAACGAAGTCGAAATTATAGAGAGAAGGGGAGAGGGACAAGTTTTAGAGAGAGAGAAAAACGAGCCGCATGAAAATTTCGCTGAAATCCCGAGATTGGTGCTTTTATAAGGTGCGGATTCGTTGACGAGACACATCACCTCGTCGACGGGTCCATGAAGGAAGTTCGTCAACGAAATTCAGGCTTAACCAAACCTCTCTCGGTAAGTTCTCATCAACGAGACATGAGTCCCCGTCGAAGAGTCCAAGAAGATTGCTCGTCGATGAGCACTCAGCGTTCATCGATGAGACCTTGCTGAGTCCCCTTTTAAAAATCCTTTTCTCTCATTTTCCTTTATTATTTATTTTCTATAATTCTTTGGGTCTCTTCACTAGAGGTAAGCCAGCCATGGCTAAGTCCCGCCTTCGGGCCGCCCAACCTAGTCATGTGGGGTTATTACATGACGAGATGTATGAATGTCCAAGGGGAAGTTTCCATGTATGTGTATATATATATATATTTATTTATGATGATTTACGTATGGAGAAATTATTAAACCAAAGTATGTTTCGAGAAAATTATGTTTCCTCATATATATATATATATGTGTGTGTGTGTGTGTGTGTGTGTGTGTGAGTTCAGTTTTACTTGATTTATCAGTAAAAAGTTAATTGTTAAAAGGATATGTTTATGATATATTAAAAACTCATGTTGCCACACATTGATAATAATCTATTCCTTCTTACTAAGAGGTGTCTCATCCCATGATTTTATAACATTTTTTAGATGCCATGAGAAGATTAGCCAAAGTCAAAGTAGTGTAGAGGAAGCGTGAGTGGGATAGAAGGTTCTATTTAGAATAAATATTTAATTAAATTATGTTTTTGATGTATTTAGACTATTCTTTTAGGGATATGTAAATTGTGATGTTGGAAAGGATATTGTTGCTGTATTGGGATAATTTAGTACTCTGGTCATTATTATGGAGGTCTTTCGCTGTATGAAATATTTAGGTCATTTCAGGTGGTATCAGAGAAATTTTAAACGAAAATTTTCAGGTTGTCACATAGTGTGTCTCAAGGCGGGGACGTAGGTAAGAGGCTAAACCACATTAATATTGTTTGTCAAGCTTCATTTCCCTATACTCTTTCATTTATATATTGTGCATGATTTACATTCTATATATTGTGATATAATTTCTTGCATCTTACCAAGATTTATTATTTTGTAGGGAAAAGCAAAAATAAGCAAAAAAGCCTATTCACCCCCCTTCTAGACTCGACTTTAGGGCCAACACATATATTTTAAAGGTAGTAAAGAATCTACCTAAGTAGTTGGTTGGTAAGAACTATTACCTTGTGTGCTTGGAAGGTCGTAGCTTTTGGATGGTGGTGATCAGCACATATACTATCTTGTTTGTAGATGAGTAATTGAGCTTCATACATAAGAGGACCCTACTTAAGTAGTAGATTGTTTTTTGTGATCCTGCTTCTTTTTTTAAGAGGACCGAGCTTATTGCCTCCTTAGTAGCAACAAGGTACAGCAAAAGATAATCTTCAAGATGAGGCTTGGCCAAGAGAGGTATAGAGCTCAAGTATTCCTTTAGCTCATGAAATGACTTCTCTTGCTCATCTCCCCACCTGAATTTATTTACACTTCTTAAGGCTTTGAAGAAGGGTAGCCGTCTCTCTATCGATCTTACTATGGACAAATTATGGGTTGCAACTCTTCTTATTAGTTTTTGTGCATCTTTTTGGTACTTTGGGGAGTTCATATCCACGAAGGCTTAGATATTTTTAAAGTTTTCTTTAATTCATTTTTGGCTGACTATAAAACTAAGAAATTTCCCAAAGGCTATGCCAAAAGCGCACTTGGTCAGATTCAATTTCATTTGGTGTTTCATTAGCGCTGCAAAGACTACTTTAAGATGGTTGGGGTGATTGTCTGTCATGTTGCTGCTCACTAATATGTCATCAATGTAGGTTTCCATAGTTTTACTAAGCTCTTCTCAAACAAGTGATTAACCAACCTCTAGTACGTTGAGTCTGTGTTTTTGTTAAGCCCAAAAAGCATAACTTAATAGTAATGCAAGCGTGGATCTATAGAGAGGTAGCCTTCTCCGTATCTTTTGGATGCATCATGATTTGGTTATAGCCTAAGAAAGTGTCCATAAAGTTAAGAAGCTGATGTCCTACTATTGAAACCAACTGATCTATACAAGGTAATGGAAATCATCCTTTGGGCAGATCTTGTTTAGATTATGTAGTCTACGCAAGTCCTCCACTTGCCATGTAACTTCTTCACTAGGACTATGTTTTTATCCACTCTAGGTACTTGACCTCTAGAATGAATCCTACATATAAAATCTTCTTCACCACTTCATTTATTGCCTTATCTCGGTCTAGTGCAAATATCCTCTTCTTTTGTCAAATTGGTTTGTAGGTTGGTTCCATATTGAGCCGGTGTGAGATTATCTTTGGGTCGATTCATAACATATCGTCTGCTATCCAAGAAAATACGTCTTCGTGCCCCTATAACAGATGAATTAGCAACTCTCTTAATTTGGGAGCTAACTATATCCCAATTTTTTATTTCTTTCTTTAGTTTTTCCTCCAAAGATTGACTTTGGATTTTCCACAGGGTTTCCTTTCTTAAGGTTTCCACCATCTCGAATATCTAGATCTTCCACCACCAAAGTATCCATCGCTCAAGATTTTCCTTTTAGGGTTGTCCTGTAACACCACTGCGTTGTGACTTGATCCTATCACACCTAACCCACTCCCTAGTCCATTGGAAATTTGACAAGAAGATGTAGGTGGAAATGTTTGCTTGGATTGCATTTAAGCTCGCCCCCCCTAACATCATGTTATATATGGACGATTCATCTGCCAGTAGGAAATCCATCATTTTGGTTACTTATTGAGGGTTGGATCCCATAGCCATAGGAAATTGAACAATACCCACTGGTAAGACAACTTCTCCTCCAAAACCAACCAGAGGAGCTTTGGTAGGTTTCGACTGTCTCTTTGACATCTTCATTCCTTCTAAATCTGAGGTCAAGAGAATATACACTAAGCCTCTTCTATTCACAAGGACCCTCTACACACGATAATTCACAAGAACCAAGTTGATTTCTAGCACATCATTGTGTGGGGTTTGGATACCCTATAAATATGCTTTTACAAAAATAATTTCTTGCTCCTTCTTCTTTTTTGTGGTGGTGGCTTGTTATGAACTTGGAGGATTTGTCACGCATACCATTTTTTTTTGGCTAAACTACTTTCTCCCCCACTGGCCACTCCACATAATATAATAGAGACCTATCCTACTAAGGTCTCCTTCATTGTTTGCACCTTTCTTCCCTCTCCTCGGTTCCAAGCTATTCATCCTTCCTTTTTTCACATTGCACTCTAGCTAACCTCTTTGGACCACATTTTCCAAGAATCTTTTAAGGTGGACACAATCTTTAGTGTTGTGTTTGCGATTTTCTGGGTTGCAATACTTTGAATGATCTCTTCACTCTATAAGGGATTTTATTGGATTTGGAAATTAGATGAAATCATTGTATTGGATTTGCATTAGAACTTGAGCTTAGGCATGTTTATGGGAGTGGAATTTGAACTTGTATTCATGGTTGTCTCTCCTTCTAACTTTTTCCCTCCTAAGCATCGCCTAATCCCTTTGTGTTACTTTACTATGCACTTCAACCATCTGACTTTCTCTTCTTTGGTCTACCCCTTTATTTCTTCATCAACATCATCTCTTCTATATTTATGTACTTTTATGCTTTCATGGTAAGTTTTCCTATGTTTATCGATGCTTTTTTTCCTATAGATTAAAGGAATCGACCCAATTTTAGAGCATTGATGAGTGCTACTATTGCTACTTCTAAATTTAGGTTTCTTACCTCCAATGTTGTCGCGGTGAAATACCTTATGAAATCTTTTAGAGACTCAACATCTCCTTGAACTTAATTCATAAAGCTAGAAAGAGTTCTCGTCATCTTCTTGCTGTTGACTAAGTGGTCTTCGAACTTTTTGCTAAATTTAGTGAAATTGCTAATCATGTGAGATTTGAGGCTTTGATGCCAAGATTGGCCAGAGCCCTTTAATTTGGTCACAAAGGCTCGACACATAATTGGGTCTAAGACCCTTTAAAGGAGCATGAGTTATTTGAAGTTGTTGAGGTGGTTAATAGGTTCTCTAGTTCCATTGTAGGATTCAACTTATGACTTTTTGAGCTTTGTAGGCGAGGGTGTTTCCAAAACCTAGTGAATGGTGGATCTATCCACTCTGTGCCTAGCAATTCTAGCTCTATTTCCTTTCATGCTTCTTCTTGGCCATTTTATTGAATTGTTCGTTCATTTCTTTGAACCATTCACTCATGGAGGAAGAATGACCTACAACTATACTCGTTTCATCAAATGATCCCTCCATTAGAATAGTAACCACTGGAGGAACTGGGCTGCTAGACAACTTTTCTTCTTCCATAGGAAGAGTGGTGGGTATATGTGCACAGGTAGTGGTGTCTACTAGTTTTGGAAGATTTCCTCGAGGATTCCTTTAATTCCTTGTTAAAAAGGTGGTGAATTGGTCGTGGGTGGCTGGTTCTGATGGCGAGGGTGACAGGGGACTGCCTACCACTCAACCTTAAGTGATTTAACCGAGAGGTTGGTTTGCTCTTTGTAAGCAATCTTCTTTAACCTTGTTGGTGGCATGTTCAGCATTGTGGAATGATTACGCTGTCCCCAACAGAGTTTCTAATTCTGTTCGTGTTAAAAAATGGATCGTTGCGTCAAATATTGATAGAATGGAAGGTTGATGAAGACTCATCATCACCTTTAAGATCTACAAGATGAAAAATAGGTCATTGTGAGGCTTTGGTGGCCTTCATGAGATCTTTTTGATGCCTAAGTTAGTAAATAAGTTTAGAGAAATGAAAATGAGAGATTTTTTTGAAAAAAAAAGAAGAAGATTTTTGAGTTTGATTGTGTGTACTTACCCTTCTGAGAATGATTCTCCTTTATGGCTTGATTCCTTATGGCTTAACTTCCCTAAGACATGAATACCTCACTCAGGATGTGGATGTTTATTGATAGGTTGGCAAACAACCATATATGTATACAACTGTCTAGGTGGTTATTTTAGTAGATGGTTCTCACTTGTCCCACTTTTTAGTTAATTGCCTTGTGGGGGTATGGTTGTTCTACGCTTGAGGTTAGTTGGTTTGTTCGCCCATGTGCTTTGCATATGGATAACTTGTGGATGACTTGGTTAGAGCATGTATGCTCATCCATGAGCTTAGCATATGGAAGACCTTCTATTAGCTTAATTTTAAAACGAAGATATTAGAGGAAATTTAGGGCCCCACACCTGCCCTAATTTTAATGGTTTTTATCAATTTAAATTAAGGTTAATATTAGGGGTGCACACGGTTCGGTTTTGGCCAGAACCGAAAATTGAACCGAAATTTTCAGTTTTGGGATTTCCAAATCGAAACCGAAACCGAATTGAAATTATGCTTTAATTGAAAACCAAAAATTTGACGGTTCGGTTGCGGTTTTTCGGTTTTAAACCGATTTTTTTTATAAAAAGAATAACCTTACAGGCTACAACAGCAGCACTAGGACGCAGGTGGTGCTCTGATATGAAGAACTGAAGACATGGGAGCTAGGACAGAAGCAGAGCCGTAGGCGCACGGTGGACGCACGGCGCAACAGAGACGAGACTCGAGAGAGTGAGTCTGTGAGACTGTGAGAGTGATGAGTGAGAGTCTGAGAGACGACTTAGACAAGGCCTGACGAGTGACGATGGACGCACGACACAACGAAGTCACAGACTCACAGCGAGAGGTGAGAGTCGAGAAGAGAAGAAGAAAAATGAGGAAGGAGGAGGAGGAGGAGGCGGAGGCGAAGGCGGGAGGCACGCACGGTGGACGACACACAACTGGCTGACGGAGTCACAGACTCACAGGCTCACAGCGAGAGCCAAGAAGATCAGAAGAGAAGAAGAAAAATGAGGAAGGAGGAGGAGGGGGAGGCACATTGGCCGGCGGCCGCTGCGCACGCACGCCGCTCACAAACTCACAGTAAAGAACTGAGGAATGAGGATTGAGGAAGAAGAAGAGGAGGCGGGAGGGGGGAGGCGGCGTGAAATTGAATCAATTGATTGAAAATTGAAAAAGGTGAAAAGTGAGAAGGTGAAAACTGAAAAGTGAAAATATATAATTTAAACTAAAAGCCTAAGCACATGTGTTACCGTGTCCGTGTATATATAATTATATATATGTAAATCGGTTTTTCGATTTTGTTGGTTCGGTTTCAACTTAAAATTGAAACCGAAACTGAATATTTTTATTTTTGTAAACCGCAACCGACACCGAAAACCGAAAAACCGAACCGTTTATGATTTCGGTTGCGGTTTTCGGTAATTTTTGTACACCCCTATATCAATTGTTTTATTTATTTATTTATTTATTTTTTTGAATTACGCACTGGGTATCCACACGTCCGTTTTACGGTCCACGTGACTAATCCTGCGCCCCTTGAAGTTAACCCCACAACTCCAAAGGGAGGGTAAATTCAGGAGTCCAGGGGCGGAAACAAGTCCAGGAAGGTTTGAACACCTGACCTCATGAAAGGCACTCTTACAACCCACACTACCACCTGAACCACACCCTGGGGGTCAATTGTTTTATTTATTTATTTAGAGAGAGAGAGAGAGAGATGGTGCAACTACGGAACTGAATACTTAAAACGGCAGCGTTTTGTGGAGATGTTTCCTCTGTTTACATTGGCGACTTTTCAGTTCTCTCAGCTCCGTTAACCTCTCTCTCTCTCTCTGCCTCAGCTGAATTGCTAGAATGAGTCCACCTCGCCGACTCTCCATTTTTGCATGCCTCATCCTCCTCCTACACGAAGCTCCGCCGACAACCGCCTTGAGCGGCGAGGATTTCACCGGCGGCTATTCCAAGCTCTCAGGCATCATAATCCCCGGCTTCGCCTCCACTCAGCTTCGAGCATGGTCCGTCCTGGACTGTCCTTACTCGCCTCTCGACTTCAACCCTCTCGACCTCGTCTGGCTAGATACAACCAAAGTAAGCTCTCTACCCTCCCTCTTAGCTCCTTTCCCTGTGTTGATTTGATCACGCAATCATATATTTTTACTTGTCTCCTCAATTCTTGTTATATGAGTACATTTGTATTTGAAATTTAGTTGTTCATTGTGGATTTTGTATTTGATTGTTTGCTCCTGTCATTGCTTTCTTTTTATTTGAGGTGTTTGGTTCCTCTCTTTCTCTGCGGGCCAGTTCACCATCTTTATCTTTGTTTTTTCGTGAAAGGTCAATTCACCATCATTATCATAACCGCCTTCTCCTTCTTCTGCACGTACGTTTTCAGTTTATCAATGAATGTTAACGAATATATTTTACCAGATACGACTACATTAGGTTCCTTCTGGTTCTGTGAAAGGATGGAGATGCGTACTTTTACCAAACGAATGTGAAAGAGGAAAGAAAAGGAAGAAAAAAAAAGGAAGAGGAATACTAATTTGGAATCTTTTATAATTTTTTTTTTTTTTTTGGAAGGGGACAGGGGATGGTGGGGCGCATTGTGGAAGCTCAAACACAAGCTGCAAGGAAAAAGAAAGACAAAAGATAACCGTGTCTACAAAAAAAAAAAAAGGGTTCACAAAAAGAGGAGCCAGCTCAAAGGCAATTACTTTTTCCTAGTTAGAGAATCCACCAAGAAGTTGGTCCAATGAGGAATACAGCTGAATTTGTTACTTTTATCCCCACCAATCACCACTTCTTTTTGATTGACATTAGTCGATAATTTTAGAAAGGCTTATAATTCTTTTTGCTGGGGAGGCTGGTGAATGTATCTTCAGGGACCAAAGGTGCCAATCCCAGCCAACAAAATGAAATGTGCTGGTGCACAATGTTGCTGTATGGTTTTAGATAAAAAAAAATTTTCATTAAAGACTAAAACAAGTACAAGAGATGAAGGATAAGACATCCTATGCAAATAAACTAATTACAATAATGTCACCTTTCAATTTATTTGAAAATAAGACAGCAGTAACCCCCAAAGATCCCAAAATAGTGTGCCTAGAAAGAAGCAAGAAAAATAACTCTATCCAAATGCAAGAATGGAGAGGTCATTTGAAACAATGTTGCTATATAGACATGTTAAAAATGTCCGTTAGGACTACTCTAGAAAGCCCAGTGCATGCTCATGGTGAAATAGTAGTCGTATGAACTGGGAGTGGTGTTTTGCAAGGAAGTGGAGAAATAATAAACTCTTAGGTGTATGGCCTAAGAAATGTATTTTTAAGTTTCTAATAATGAGGGTGAGGTTTTGTCGTGATTAAAGCAAGTTTTTATCAAGGTTCTTTGCAACACGTTCTTAATTCAATGTTTTGAGACAAACGTGTCAACTTGAAAGGAGGTTTCTATATCTAAGGGTGGAACCATAATAGTGAACATCTCTCTTTGAGTTGTTCAGTATGAAATAACCCTTTTACCTTGCCTCCACATAGTCGAAATCGCGGCAATTGTTGACAATCCAAGGTACTTGGCCCCTAGACTTTGGAGGATGTAGGGATCGACTTTGACATAGAACGTTGCACATAAGGTAGAGTTGGAAGCTAATATCCCTAGTTGATCCTTCTACTATGGAGGAGGTCATAGGTTTCGACTTTTTTATTGGCCACCATGGCAACACCCCGACAAACTGGGTTCTTTGAGGAAGTCGCTTTATGGATTCAAATAGCTTCTTTCTTTCTTTCACTTCTTTTTTTGGTTCCCTTTTTGGGTTAGGATTGGGGGTGGTGGTGTTGAGTGATGAGCAGTACAATTATAGAGGGGAGAAAGAGTTGCAAAAGAAGCTATTGGATTGAGGTTCCCAAATCATAGTCTTGAAAAGAAGAGAAGGTAGGCATCTCAATTAGTTAAGAAGAGAATCAATTTCCTATTTATATCATATCATACGTGAGTTGAAATTTTAACTTTGTCAATGCCTATTGGATTGGCTTATTTATGGTGTGAAAGCATTCAAGTATCATTACTAGCAACCCCTTCAGATCCTTGACTGTGCAAAGACTTGGTATAAATTTAATTTGTTTAAGGAAGTATTTTTCCCTGTAGATCTAGAAAAAAGGTAAATCTCTATGATCTTTTGAGTAAAGAACTATTGAGACCAACAGACAATTTTGTAAAAACTAGCTTTGGTCAAAACAAATGGAGCCTGAAGTTATTTTAATGTAGATGTGGAAATTCTTTGGTGATATTTTTGCATACTTTTTGAATAAATCCTTTATTTACTACAATGAACACCCATATGACCTTAAAGTGCCTTAAGGTTTGGTAGAGTGGACTTATTAGTGAAGCTACTGCTTGATGAAATGTTGAGGTTCATGTTTATTTGTGCTGTTCTTCTAGAGTAATATTCTATATAGTGGTGCTAGTTTACAGATTTATCTTTATTTTCCACTTAAATATGTCAGCTTTATAGCAAGGGAAGAAGATCTGGTTTGCCAAGGTCTTCATCATCACATAGATTGTGAGGGCTTTTGTTGTTGTGTCATGTTCATCATGGTATGGTTGTCTACAAGGTCTTAAATTTCGATTTTGACTCAAATTTTGAAGCTCAAAAGTACATAAATTTCGTTGGAAATTTTGACTTCGATGTCAATTTTAATTTCGATTTGAAAAAGTAATGGAAATTAGTAGTAAATTATGGAATTCTTTCATAAAACTTTAGAAATAGTTAATAGACGTAATAACATAAGTTTTAGGACTAATATATTACAAGTTAAATGCATCTATGTTGTGTATGAGGGGAAAAGTTGTAATATAATTTGTGTATTAGATAATGTGCATTAAAAATATTTAGTTAATACAAATGAAATTCCTAAATGATTTAAATATTATTTATTATACAAATAGTGATAATTTAGACATGAATGCTTAGATAAAAAATGTTGTTGTAAGTTTATTTTTTCATATAATTTCAAAATCCCTTGTAATAATCTTTTTGTTTCAATAAAAAAATAAAATAAATTCAGAGAGAAATTTCACTTCGCTCCTAAATCTCTCATTTGAATTCAGAGGAAATTTCATTTTATAGTTAAAATTTCGACAAGTTTCACTAAAATTTCGAGATTTCAATAAATTTCGAATGATTTGTTGAAATTTCGATGGAAATTATGTAAAATGGAAATCGATTGCCATTTCGATTTTGAGGGTGATGGAAATCGTAAATTTCAATGGAAATTTTGAAAATTTTGTGGAAATTTCAGACCTTGGTTATCTATACTAACAATTACTACTTTTGAGAGCTCTAGGTTTATTTGTATTTTCTACGCTCCAACAACTAGGTTTGTTTTATAGAACTGAGAAAGCACTAAGGATGCATTTTTTGCTTCTAAGTGGAGGAAATTCAGTCCTTTAACTGAATACTTTGGCCATTTTAAGTTCCCAATGTGTTATTTAATGAACTAAATGGAGGAACTGCTAGAAATGTTGAGTGTTATTTTTTTTTTTGGCACTTTTATGGTTATCAAAAAAGTTTTAAAGGCTGGCTTAGCATATGCCAAACTATGCCATGAGAGCCCAGTTTTTCCTGTGTTCCTGCTCCATATAGGTCTTGTCTTGTTTTAGCTTATATTTTTTCAAACTTTAGCCATGGCTTGAAATAGTTATGTTTTGGTCAACATTCATTGTGATCAACTAATTTAAATGGCTCATTTTAGATGGCATAGTTTTCATGGTCCTTAGTCCTTACTGCCTGTATTAACTGTATTATTGTTATTCTTGTCTTATCAGGAGCTAGAGAATCAAAGTTGCAGTGTTTTTTCTTTTCTTTTTCATTCCTAGTTTTTGTGTTTGAAATAAAAGGTGCTGATGTTGTCAAAAGGAGTTAATATTGTCTTATAATAGTTGGTCTCAGTATACCATATTCACGTGTCTTGCAGCTTATTTCTGCAGTGAATTGTTGGCTTAAATGCTTGGCGCTGGATCCGTACAATCAAACAGATCACCCTGAGTGCAAGTCACGACCTGATAGTGGTCTTTCTGCAATCACTGAACTTGATCCAGGTTATATAACAGGTATTCTACTCAATTTTTTTCCTGTTTTCATCATTTTTGTGTTCTATTAGTATCCTTCATTCCTTCTCTATCTCTCTCTCTCTCTCTCTCTCTCACACACACACACACACACACACACACAGAAGGTAAAGCTGAACTGATCCCCACCCCCACTCCATGCACAATTTTTTTTTTTTTTCTGTGTGCATCCATTCCCCTAAACCATCTTGAACCACACACACACACAAAAAGGCAGTGCTCCGCTGATGCCTAATCCTCAGTGATCACCACTGGCGCCTTCATCATGTTTTTTTTGGGTGTGATTGTTCCCCCTATCATCTCCCACCATCATCACCCAAAATTTTTGAAACTTTAATTTTTATTATATAGCTTTAGTTAAAATTTTCTTAGCAATACAAAAATAGGATTTAATTTCTGATTCAGGGATATTTTTGAAATGAAACTTGTTTTTGAGCGAATTTGATTCTGAAAACAAAATTGAGTGTTTGTGAAGATTGGAGGTTATGTTTAAGATAAACATGTGCATTCTGTTCTTATTTGTTTATTTTGTGTCTGAAGTGTTCCTCTAATTCATAGCTATGTGAAATCCTGGTTGTCATATGGAAGAGATTTTAAATCTCAAATACCTAAAACTGCTGTCTTCGTTATTTCCCTGTGGCAAAGAGACGTGAAGTTGTGGCATAGCTATTAGTTTTTTCACCCGGGTACTTTATTTTCCTTGTCTATTAGCGTGACTGTCATCATTTTATTTTAAATTTTCATATGCATGCCTATCTCTGCAAATGTGCAGTTGTTACTTCTTTTTTGTTCTGCAAATTAGAAAGTTATCATGTCTCTTCATGAAGGACTACTGACTTGATTTTCAAATTTTAGAAATATTCTGACTAATTGTTAGGAAATGAACCTATTGCTGAATCATTTCCAAATTTTTCATCTTTATTGAGAGAAGTTCTACCAACCATTTTCTTGATGTATGAGTTTGATTTGCGGGTGTGGCATGCTTACTCTGCCCTGAGAATTACCATTATCTGAAGAATGATCCGTGGCATGCAGGTCCTCTGTCTTCAGTATGGAAGGAATGGATTAAGTGGTGCATTGAGTTTGGTATTGAGGCTAATGCAATCCTTGCTGCTCCATATGATTGGAGATTGTCACCATCAGTGCTTGAGGAACGAGACCTTTACTTTCACAAACTAAAGTTTGTCCTATTTATACTTCCTATACATCTCCATGAATAATGTCGTTTTTGTCTACGATGCATGTTTCTGGATAGACTGCTTCATTACCATAGAATTGCCTTTCTATGAAGCTTTCTTAATGAGTTAAACATACTGTAAGTGAATATTTTCCTTTTCATGATGACTCAATGCCACAAGTTTTCCTATGTGATTGTTGTTGGTTTTTAGAGTTGCAACATTGATAACAAGAAAGGACTAATAATATTTCTGTTAGTGCAGTAAAATTACTAGCTCAAATCAATGTGAAAACTTTGAGAAACACACTCAAATTGTTGATTTCTACTCAAGCATTGGCTACCGTTTGGGACACTGAAATATTATTCAGGAAATATGATGCAGGATAGATAACATGGTTAAATAAATATGATTGACTATTGAAGCCTCAATTGAAGACTCTGGGTGGCATGACCAACAAAGGGCCTTTTTGCCTCAAAGGAAAATGCCATCATTGAGTAGGATGAAGAAATAAGTAGCTGTTTATTTTGTATTCTGTTATTCTGTTATTAATTTATTTAGGATTACTTCTTTTATCTTCTTAAGTTGGTGGCTCTAGTTTTATTAGGCCAAAAGGCTGAAAAAGCCTGTGTAGTATATTATTTTAAGCAGAGTGTATCTTCTGGACTCTTGAGAATTGTGTGAGTGCTTCTTGGTGATCCCTTGCAAGGATAGCCACTTTATTTTCTCTTGTTCCTTCTTCTTTTCTATAACTCACATGTGCGCCGTCAATTATAGTTCTTTGGTGAGCCTCTGATTTATACTTTGTAGTTTAACTGATTTGAATTGAGAAAAGATGTTGGACTGGAATTTCTCTTTCTTTTGTTGGCATTATTGGCATAAGTTTGAATCACAATTATTATATTGATGCTTTTGAGTCCTGATTCTTCGCCTAGC
The DNA here is from genome assembly GCF_029873635.1 of Malania oleifera. NCBI lineage: Eukaryota > Viridiplantae > Streptophyta > Magnoliopsida > Santalales > Ximeniaceae > Malania > Malania oleifera. The sequence continues at coordinate 42,217,814 of NC_080421.1, read as the reverse complement.
AGCATCACTTTCTTTTTCCTTTTCTTTTTCTTTTTATTTTTTTATATATTTTCCACTCCTTTTTGTTTTTTTTTTATTGACCAATAACCCAGCACTGATTTTTTTTTTTTGGCAGGGTGTTATATTTGCCCTATGCTATTATGTTTGCCCTCTAGTAAATATTTTGCAAGATCTTATTGTCTTATAGTATCTTTTGTTTCTATTACCCATCCGCCAAGAGATTTTATAAATAAATAAAGATCTTTGGTATCATCTTATACTGAGATGTAGGTTAAGACCAATAAGCTTATTCGAGATTTCACTATCAACCCTTTGGCTTAAAAAAAGAAATCATTCTCGATAAAGTTGATTGATTAGGATCAAATTGTATTCCTTAGGAGCTGTACATGCACCTTTTGATGCATGCAATTCAAAAAAAATTGCGAAAAAAATCAATGTATAGATTCCAACCCTCTTTTTTCATAGCGAGTTCTTTCGCATCTCTAATGAAGTTTTCTTCCATCTTTCAAGAAAAATGAGTTTTAGCCCCCTTCCTTAGAACCCATAATATAACCATAATATTAATAATATAAAAAGAATGCCCTAAACTTATCGGACTAACTTCTCATTGATATATTGTTTCATTGACCAAATTATGATGTCATTTTCTTGTTCCCAAATGGGTCTCCTCAATTTTTTTAGGTTTATGCTCTACTTTGAGTAAAGATTTGCCCAATTTCAATTTGCATAAATAGGACAAATATCTCCAATACCACTTCTTTTTGCTTTCCTACGACTTTTTTTTTTGGTTCAATGCATTTCTTTCATTCATGCCTTTCGCCAAATATTTGACGTATTTGTTATATTATTCGATTGATTAAGAATTTGAGATCACTCCTATTATAATTAGATTAAATTAGAAATAATAATATAAATAGGAATTGTTTATGATACAAGCAGTAATCATAGATATATTGGCAATTGGGTTTTTTTTTTTAAATAGACAGAGCCTAGATACTTCATTTTATTGGTCCGACTAAGCCAACCATAAATTAATTTAATTGAAATTAATTATATTAATCTGGATACCCCCCAAAATGGATCTAATTATACTTCACGCTCCCAATTGTTTTTTTTTTTTTTGACGATTCAATCAATCTTTGTGAGGTGAAACAGAGGATATCTCGATTAGGCAGGTGAATGGGGAAATCTCATATGACCCAATATATTTCACAAGCTGCACTATATGTCAACCCAAGTTGCATATTCCTCTCTGGGGATTCGAGAAGGTACTTTTGGAACACCAATAGGCATTAAATAAAAAAAATAAAAATTAAGTACTGTATTTCAGTTTGATAAGGAAATGTAACCATAGGTTTATTGTCTTCATAATGTTGGCCTTTATCATACCTTTTCCATAGAATAGATTTGAAAAGTTTAGAAAGGTAAAGGAAGACATAATCAATACTAATAAGTAATAAATAAAAATAAAGGTAAATTATTATGAGATAGATAAAAATTATTATGAAATAGATCTTTCCAATGAAGAGCAAGTATGGACACATTCACTTACAGAAAGTGGTATTAACCTTCCATTGCGAATGGGTACTTATCGGGTATAAAATAGATTTGCTTCTCTTTGTTCCTATGAACATAATTGGTTTATTATTAGTAACAGGATAAACTACAAACAAAATAAACAATAGTTCACATTTGCTCCGAGATAATCCCTTGAAAGGGGGAAATCCATGGCATAGTCTTTTCCAATGCAATTAGGTCAGATAGTATCTATTTGTATTTGATAAAGGGGTATTTCCATGGGTTTATCATGGCATCGTGTTCATACCATCATATTGAATGATCCCAGTTGGTTGCTTTTTGTCCATATAAATGCATAAAATTTTGGTTGCTAGTTGGGCTAGTTTGATGGCTCTATATGAGTTAGCCATTTTTATCTCTCTGATCCCGTTCTTGATCCAATGTGGAGACAAGATATGTTCGTTATTCCCATTATGACTCATTTAGGAATAACCACTTCATGGGGTGGTTGGAGTATCATGGGGTAACTATAACGAATCTGGGTATTTGGAGTTACGAAGGCGTGGCTAGGGTACATATTGTATTTTTCGGCTTGTGTTTTTGAGTATCTATTTGGTATTGGGTGTATTGGGATCTAGAAATATTTTGTGATGAACATATAGGAAAACCCTCTTTGGATTTGCCCAAGATCTTTGGAAGTCATTTATTTCTCTTGGGGGTGGCTTGCTTTGGTTTTGGTGCATTTCATGTAATAGGCTTGTGTGGTCCTGGAATATTAGTTTCCGATCCTTTTGGATTAATTGGAAAAGTTTAATCTGTAAATCTAGCTTTGGGTGTGGAGGGTTTTGATCTTTTTGTTTTGGGGGTATATATTGCAACAGGAACACTAGGCATATTAGTAGTCCCATTCCATCTTAGTGTTTGTCCACCCCAACGTCTATACAAAGAATTACAACAACAACAACAACAACAAAACCAAGCCTTAGTCCCACTAAGTGGGGTCGGCTATATGAATCCTTTTCCGCCAATTTATGCGATCATGGACCATTTCTTTTGATAGATTCAAAGATATTAAATCCTTACTCGCTATCTCCTCCCAAGTTATTTTAGGTCTACCCCTACCCCTTCTACTGCCCCCCACAGTAACTAAGTCACTTTCTCACAGGTGCACTATAAGGCCTACGTTACAAGTGTCCATACCATCTGAGTCGTCCTTCCCTTATCTTATCTTCTATAGGAGCTACGCCTAACTTACCACGAATATGTTCATTCCTTAATTTATCTTTCAATGTTATACTACTTATCCATCTAAGCATCCTCATCTCGGCAACTTTTACTTTTTGGATATTATGTTTTTTCGTTGCACAACATTCTGATCCATATAGCATAGCTGGTCTTATAGTTGTCCTATAAAACTTCCCTTTCAATTTTAAGGGTATTCTACGATCACATAGAACACTTGAAGAACTTCTCCATTTTACCCAACCTGCTTTAACTCTATGCATTACATCATCTTCAATTTCTCCTTCAGCTTGCATAATAGATCCAAGGTATCGAAATCTACAAGTGCTATTTTTTCATCATCATCAAGTTTAACTTTGTCTCCAATATTCCTCCTATCATTACTAAAATTACATTTCATATATTCTGTTTTATTTCTACTTATCTTAAAGCCTCTAGATTCCAAAGCTTCTCTCCATAATTCTAACTCGGCCTCTACTCCATACCTAGTTTCGTCAATTAATACAATATCATCTGCAAACAACATACACCATGGAACCTCCTTTTGAATACTCTTAGTCAATTGGTCCATCACTAAAGCAAAAAGATAAGGACTCAAAGCAGATCCTTGATGTACACCTATGGTAATTGGAAATTCTCTAGTTTCTCCATCTATAGTCTTTACACTAGTCATTACTCCATCGTACATATCCTTAGTGACATTGGTATACCTACAACATACACCCTTTTTTTTCTAAAACCCACCATAGAACTTCCCTAGGTATCCTATTATATGCTTTCTCAAGGTAAATAAATATCATATGCAAGTCCCTCTTCTTTTTCCTAAACTTTTCCATTAATCTTCTTAAAAGATAAATAGCTTTTGTGGTAGATCTCCTAGGCATAAAACCAAATTGATTTTCTGAGATCTTCGTTTCTAACCTTAATCTTTGTTCAACTACTCTTTCCCATAGTTTCATCGTATGACTTATAAGTTTAATTCCACGATAGTTATTACAATTTTGAATATCTCCTTTATTTTTGTATATAGGTATTAAAGTGCTTTTCCTCCATTCATCTGGCATTTTCTTAGTTTTTCTTAGTCTTTGTATATACAAAGAATTACGTATGGGAAATATTGAAACCGTCCTTTCTAGTAGTATGGTTGTTGTCTTTTTTGTAATTTTTTTTTTTTTTTGTTGTTGGAGCTATGTGGTATGGTTCAGTAACTACTCCAATCGAATTATTTGGTCCCACTTGTTATCGATGGGATCAAGGATGCTTCCAATAAGAAATGTATCGTAGAGTCGGTGTTGAGCCAACCAAAAATCAAAGTTTATTAGAAGCTTGGTCTAAAATTCCTGAAAAATTAGCTTTTTATGATTACATTGTCAATTATTTGGCAAAAGGGGGATTATTTAGAGCAAGCTCAATGGACAATGGGGATGGAATATCTTTTAGATGGTTAGAACACCCTATCTTTAGAAATAAAGAGAGGTGCGGACTTTTTGTACACTGTATGCCTATTTTCTCTAAAACATTTCCAATTGTTTTGGTAGACAGAGACGGAATTGTTAGAGCTTATGTTCCTTTTAGAAGGGCAAAATTGAAATATAGTGTTGAACAAGTAGGTGTGACTGTTGAGTTCTATGGTGGCAAAATCAATGGAGTTAGTTATAGTGATCTTGCGACAGTGAAAAAATATGCTAGATGTGCTCAATTGGGTGAAAATTTTGAATTAGATCATGCTACTTTGAAACCCAATGGGGTTTTTTGTAGCAGTCCAAGGGGTTGGTTTACGTTTGGACAGGCTTCGTTTGCTCTGCCCTTTTTCTTCAGACATATTTGGCGTGGTGCTAGAACCTTGTTTAGAGATATTTTTGCTCTTATTGATCTGGATTTGGATGCTCAAGTGGAATTTGACACATTCCAAAAACTTGGGGATCCAACTACAAGAAAACAAGTAGTATAAGACAACATTTCTCTTGCATCTATTGTATCTATTTTCTTTGGGCGATTTGACATTGGGTACCAATACTAGGGAAATCTTGATTTGACATAGATACTGAATGCATTAACTGTAACCGTATAAAATTTTAACATCTGCTTTAGCTTCGCATCTGTTTGTAGCTAATATTTGTCTGTCTGTTGTTCAGGCATGTATATCCTCATAGTCTTAAGTGCTTAAATTGAACTTATTGGGATGTGTTTTGATAGTAAATTAAAGGAATTCCAGATGTTATCAAATGTCTAATTTAGGAAATTTTAAAATAATCATTTTAGAATGAAGTTGGTTTAGTTGTTAAATCAGGGATGCTAAACTATGTGTGTTTTTTTTTTAATTAATTTATTGCAATTGCAGGCTGACTTTTGAAACTGCTCTCAAACTTCGTGGTGGTCCCTCTGTAGTTTTTGCCCATTCGATGGGTAATAATGTCTTTCGTTATTTTCTGGAGTGGTTAAAGCTGGAAATTGCTCCAAAAAAATATATCCAATGGTTAGACGAACATATTCATGCTTATTTTGCTGTTGGTATGCTTGCTTTTCCTGAAACTCATTTACCTTCAAAGTGAAATTATTCGGGATGACTATTTATTTTGACTTTCTCTGCTTAATTTCAGGAGCCCCTTTTCTTGGTTCAACTGAGGCAGTTACAGCAACATTTTCTGGACGCACGTTTGGTCTTCCTCTTTCTGAGGTTCCTTGTCTTGTACCTATTCCTCATTTCTTTTTAGATATTGCTTCTGTTCCAAGTCAAGTTCAGATAACACTCTCTAATGAAAAGAAACCTTAGAATGCTGTATGAAAAATAATGATGGATAAAGAAAGCTTCTGAAATTTGTCTTGTTACTCATAGCTTTTTTCATTCAAATTTAGGCCACATTAAATGCCTTTTACAGTTTAGGTGTATTTCCTAGAGTTCAAAATCAATGAAGGGCATCTACAAAATAGCTTGGCAGGGGGTGCATGATGTTCATGAGCCACTGAATTGTAAAAAGTGGCAGATCTTGTTGATGATAAAATAAAAGAAAGTGCTAAAAATCCGTGTAAAAAACTAACTGCTCGATACAGAATGGGTAGCTTGGCAAGATCAATTTGTTGAATTTTGGAAGCCTTAGTTAAAATTGCAGGTTCCCCATCAAGGATGGGTGATTTTGTTCTATAGGAGAAGGAAAGTGCCTATGGTAGTTTAGGAATAATGATTAGTTGCTTATTCTGTTTATTTTATTTAGGAATTTGTCATGAATTTGTTTCCTAAATAACCCTAGTTTTGTCAAGACAGAAATCCTATATAGGCACATCTACTGCACTGTTTTTAATTATAGCGGAATTTTAGAGTATTTTGTGTCTTTTGGTGATTCTTTGCAACAGTAACCTATTTTTTTCCTCTCTCTTTTTCTCTCCTCTTTAAGAGTGTGCGTGTCAAATTGGTACCAGGGTTCAAACCACCAAGCCATTGGCTCTAATCTCTACCTTTCTTGTTCTCTCATTCTTTTTTCTCTTCACTGTGCACAGCTAGAGTTGTTCGTGCCATAATCACCAACCACTGAACTCAATTGACTGAGAGTCTGAGACCATGTTGGTCAACCCCTCCTTGTTGTCTTACCACCAGTTGCCACCACACGTGCCTCATGCTTGCCTAGAAAGTCTCTAGTGCAGCTGCCACATAATGCCCTTGAGCTCCCAGTGTCATAGAATGTAGCCCGCCATTAAGCTCAGGGTCATAGACAGTACCCTCTCGCCCCCCTCCCCCTACCCAAAAAAAGAAAAAGAAAAAAGAAAAGGCTCGCTGCTCTCACATGGTTATGTGTGTGAACCACTTTGTCAGCATGTGTGAGCTACTCTCAGGTGCATACACTGATGCACTTGATGTTCCAGACAATCATGAGCGGCTCCCATGCTGGTTTTGAATGCTCTCGAGCTAGATCTAGTCTGAATTGGAATTGCTTCCCATTATTGTGGTCTGCCTGCAACCTGACCCAATCTGAACCCGATACCCAGCCCTGGTCTGTCCCATTCCAGGGTCCCTCATCTATTTTTATAGTTTTGAGTTTCTCATTTTTAGTTTGAAAGTAAAAAAAAGGAACAAAAACCAAAAGGCAGCAAGCAAAAAAGAAGAGGAAATGTTGTTATACCTTTACAGTATCTGTCTACTATGTGTGAAGTTGCTACAATAAAAGAGAAAGAAATGTTGATTTTGGAAAATAAAGTGGACACCTCAATTGTGACATTGGAGAAGAGGTATGTTGCTACTTAAGCAAAAAGCTTATAGATGAGAGCACAATTCCTGAATTTGGTTCTGCTAGTTTTCATTTGACTGTAGGCTCCTACCTGGCAACTGGTTATTGAGGAGGTTCCACTATTAGCACCAACCATCAGCCCATTTATAGGAAGATCATAGGCTAAAGCTAAGTGAAGTTGATAAAAGTGCCAAGCTAGGTTGATGATAGCAGGTCAGAGACATTCCTTGACAGCTGGTATGGATTGATTGAAGAGTGGAAGCTGTATTTTGTAGAATCAAGCTAAATAGGACAACTTGAGTTTGACGTGTGGAGCATTAGAAAACACACTACCACTATCACACCGTAATAAGACATGAAAAATGTTATGGCCCAATACTTTTTCCTAGAAATTAGAAGCACTGTGTTCATCTAAAATTTGTTTGCTTGGTACAGTATGTCTGTTGAAGAGTACCCTGCTAGGCTACAGCTTGGTGGGAAGACTTGATTCATCTGAATTTCCGTGTAACCAACTTGTCACGTTTGCTATGTATTCGTGGGCATGGTTTTAAATCGGGGTAGCAGGTAGCTTAACATAACGGTAACGGGTGTAATGGGAAGCAGGAGTAGCGGATGTTACATAACGGGAAGCGGGTGTAATGGCCGTGAATTTTTTTGAAACATGCACAACCTTGTGCATATTAGCGTACTTGAATGTTTTAAGCTTTTAGCCCTTCTTAGAAAGAGTTTTAGTGTATTTTGGGTCCTTTAGTTCTAGTTAAGTTATTTGGCAAGGGCAACAAGTATACATTTGTTTTAAACCACCATTGATAGAAAAATTACGTGTGTGTGTGTGTGTGTATTTATACTTCTCATTGTTTTTATCTGTGATAAATTCTTATGTGTGCTAAATTAATTAATAAAACAAAATACATTATACACTCCTTTAATCTATTAGACACATAAGGCATACAAATAATACAAATATAAAATAGCTAGAAAATAAAGAAGGTTGAAGTTGAAAAATATAGAACATAAATATCACATTACTAATATTATCAAAATAAAATATTTTCCTAACAAGTTAGTTTTTTCAAATTGTTAATTAATGCATCCATTGTGAGTATTTAAAGAAATAGTAATTTGTATCATTGTCATACTCATTATAACTTTTCCTCCTCTTGTCACTTGGTATATTGAGAATGATATATGGAAAAAGTAAAAAATAAAATAATTTTTTGGTGTAACAGTCCTGTAGCGGTTACGTAACGGTCGTAGTGGCCTTTACGTAACGGTCGCGGTCCATAACGGCTGCTACGGCCGTGATTTTTCTTCCCACTGATTTCGCGGTGTGTAACAGTATTGGCAACCCAAAAAACTGTTTCGTAACGGCGTTACGTAACGGTCGTGGCCTTTATTTAAAACCATGTTTGTGGGGTTGAGCTTGCTGATTTCTTTTTCCTTACATGCTAGACAATTTATTACCATGGCGGATGCAATTGAAGCAGCTGACTAGATGGAAAACGAACTGTGGAAGAGGATTTTTCATGGAGGAATATGACGACACTTTTTTTAGGTAAGCCAACGCAAGCATCAAGTAAGTTATTGAGTTTCTAGCAAGCTGTTTCCTAGTGTTTATCATTCATCTCAGGCAAGTAGCAAAATTTTAGGACTGGGTGTTTAATTGCTAAGGATATGGTCATCCCTCCTTTAAATTTCATGCTAAGATGGTAGATATGGTTGACAAAGATGCTCAAAGGAGGATAAAGAGGCCCTACTTGAAGAGTTGCCCTTAACAGAGAGGACGTTGATCGTGGAAGTAACAAGTTTTGAATGCCTAGAAGAATTGGTGGGTATTATTTTGTGTCTTATGGCAACTACTTGGAAAAGTTGGTACTTGGCTTATTCATATAGGTAAAAATTTTTAGTCCAAAGTTAAGTGGAGGACAGATTTGTTTGTTGGTGAACTATGCTTGGAGCTGCACTAATGTAATATTTGATGATTTGGTAAAGAAGCTGGGATTGGGGGTTGAGCCAGATCATGAACTGTCTTAATTGGCATGGATCACCATACAAAATTGAAAGTTGATAAACCATGTCCAGTCATGTTCACCAATGGGAGCCTTAAAGAGACACTATGGCATGAATCAACATGCTGGCACTTCTCCCTTGTTTGAAATGCCCTAAAAAAGTGCTTATTGTATAGAGTACTTAAAATATGTACTTCTCCAAAAAAAAGTAGCCTTTGGCTTGCACAAACACAAAATTGAAAGTTGATAAACCCATGTCTAGTCATGTTCACCATTGGGAGCGTTAAAGAGACACTATGGCATGGATCAACATGCAAGCACTTGTTTGAAATGTTTTTTAAAAAAGTGCTTATTGTATAAAATACTTAAAATAAGTACTTCTCCAAAAAAGTAGCGTTTGTCTTGCACAAAATAAGCTATTATTGGAAGAAGTACTTCTCAATAAGTACTGTTGGGGAAGTAACCTAAGATTACTATTTGAAGTAGTCACTGTTCATGGATGGTGGCAAACTCGTAAATTTTAAGAACTTATGGGTGAAAAGGTCATTTTACTTTTTTTTTTTGATCGGTAAATGATAAATTATATTGATCGAATGGAATATGTACAGAAAACTCTGGGCATACGCCGAGAGAGGGGGAAACAAGTCCCCAACACAATTGCTAAGCAATACAATCAAAAAGCCAGCCAAAAGGCCACCTACATCAAGAATAAAGGAGACCTGGTTCCTACTCAAAGTAACACAAAAGTTACACAAAAACCTGGGCATTCCCAAGGGCACAGAGGCCAATCCAAAAAGATACATTCAAGAACAAATGGGAAAAGAACAGCTAAATGAGTGCCCTTGTTCCTTTTCTTACTCGTCGTAGGTGTAGTCAAGGCTAGTACAATCTGTCCCTGCACCTTCTTCCCAATTTCGGTTTGGCTACCCTCTCCATGATTCAGGTCCCTCCTAGTGCAAACAAGAGGAGCTTTTACAGAAAATCCTTTATCAGAATCACTATCCATTGCAGGAGCTTTACCTGGCTGAATGCTCCGAACCATAGCTACCTTAGTGACTTCAGATTCACCAAACATCTCTCCCTGCCCATGTAAGTCTTTACCTTGGATAGTCATCTCATGGCATTGCAGGAAGGAAAGTCAACAGGAATGACATTTGCTTGTTCTTCATTCATCTTGCTCTGTACATGTTCATTAGCAGTACAGTTCTCCTCAACATGGCCCAGACTCGAACAAATTTTGCAGAAACTGGGCATCTGCTCATAAATAACCTCCTGAGAAATTACCTGTTCATTAGGAAGCATGATACAGGCCGTGCCTTGGTGCGATGGCAAGTGCCTCCGCCTTGGTACGAGTGGTCTCGGGTTTGAGACTTGGGAGCGGCCTCTCCAAAAATGGGGGTAAGGCTTGCTGACATCCACCTCTCCCAGACCCCACTCAAAGTGGGAGCCTTGTGGACTGGGTACGGCCGACCTTTTTATTAGGAAGCATGATCTTGACGGAGCCTTTAATCTCTTTGGCAACATCTATCTCAACCAAAACTCTAGCATAAGATAATCTCTCCATATTAGTGGTGATTTTTTTTGACGCACAAGGGCCTTCCCAACTATGAACAAATCTTTCCCAAAGCATATGGAGACCAAAATTCAAGGGGCAGATCTTTAAGCTTAATCCAAATTGGACAAATATTAAAACTCTCTTTCTCAAATTGGAAAAGGTTTGGAATCCTTTTGAGCATAAGAAGCCGTCCATATGCATGATAAGGGCCAACTTGTAGCACATGGATCAATTCCTCCTCTTTTCCCAGTTTGAAAACAATCCAACCACTCTCATGGTGAAATATTTCAATCTTTACCTGGGAACTTACCCACGAAGCGACCAACCAAGCAGTTCTTCCATTGTTCAACAGCGTGTGCTAAATCTTCAGCTTCAAACAGCTCCTACACCATCTGAAACAAAACTAGGGATAGCTCCACAGTTCTGTTTGTGCCCGTTCTTAGCAAATAAATCAGCCTATGGCACCTTCTTGTCCCTTTTCGTAAAGAACTTCTTTTGCTCCTTTGTGGGATTATGTCGAACACCTTGAGTGCAGGTAGTGTTATCATCTTCCTTTGCAGTCCGTTGCAGTACATCACCTTCGAAGTAATGCCCAGAATCTTTAACTGCCCATCGTTGCCTACCTTTCCCATGAATGCCCCCTTGAGACATTTAATCGAGCATCTTGAGTGCAATCTCTAGCATCAGCACTTGTATTTGCCCTTTGATCCCCATCTATCTCATGTATGTCCATTGAGACATATTGTCGAGCACCTTGCATGCAAGCTTCATCATCAACTGAGTTAACCGTAATTCGTGTACTCTTACCCACCAATCTAGCATACTCATCACAGTCGGAATCATCCTCCACCTCCGAAGACTTTCCATCCAACTGTTCTTCATTATTTCCACCATGAATCCTTTGAATCACCATTTTAGACCTCCTCTCAAACTCAGCCATAATCTTAAAATGCTTCTTTTTAACCCAATCATTCCGGATACCACCTTTAATTTCAATGAATTTCTGGGCATCTTCAATCTCCTCCTTCATCTTAGACTCCAGATTTGATTTCCTTGTGTGTTGTTCACAATCACCCTCCGGTTCTAGCTTCTTTGCCGAATTCTGTCTAGCCCTTGCATCGCCCTTTCCATCATTTGCGTTAGCTGCATTCTGTCGAACACCCGGAGGGCAAGCTTCAGAACCGGCCAGAGCAGATTCATCCCAATCAGCATCCTCCTTTGAGACATTCAGTCGAACACCCGGCACATTACCTCTGGTTCGACCTCCTACAGAATCATTGATTCCCGTCTCTTCATTTGATTCACCTTCAGGGTCATCATCCGAAGATGACACACACCCCTTTGAGATACCTGATTTTCCATTGCCCTCTTCATCGCTAAACGATTCACAATCACCATCAGATTCCTCATTCGTGTTGTCATCAGAATCGATTAAAGAATCACCGTTCGATTCTGCAACAGATTGTTCACAAACATCCTCATCCGTCCCTGTTTTGCTACTGTAAACTGTAGCTTTCCCCCTCTGTAACCCTTGAACGACATGAGCAGTCGTACCACTTTGGGTTTGTCGTAGATCTCGACCAGAAGGGCTCCGATGAGGGTTCCTCTTCACCTAGGCCGAACGATACCCCCCCTCTTCCTGTTCATTATTTGTTTCATCAGATTTTCGTAGGAAGGAAAACCGATTAGCAGCAGCAGTAATTCGCGCTACCTCCGCTCGAATCTGCTGCGCACTCTTCCTCACCCAAACCCCACGATTTCCACCGTGGTCTCTTATAAAATCCAGATTAGATTCCCGTTCACTCTTGATGAGCGAAGATTTCATCTTAGCTGTAGAGGTTACAAACTCAAAATCAAGATCAATCTCAAGAATGAAGCATTTCCCAACCCATCCCAAGCGTCCCTCCTAGAGAGGGAAGAGAGCTTCTCTTTCTGACTTGGGTCATTTTACTTTTTATTTATTCATTTATTTGTTTATTTTTAAATCTCTCCCTCTCCCAGTTTCTCATCTTCATCGATGCCGTGTGTGAGCCATTAGGGTCTGAAGCTTGCAGAATCTTCTTCCAAGCGTTCTTCTCTATCCTCTTTGGTTCCAATTTTAAAACCCCCGCTCCCCAAGACCCCCTTCCCATTTCATCTCCATTGTTGCACAAAAGCATATTGTCATCTTGCCTCCCCCTTTCCTGCACTGCTAACACCTCTTGCCTTCCTGTCCGTGCACCTCCATTGCTGGTTGTTGCTGGTCGAGCTACTCGACAGCTCTGTGTGGTGGTGATCAGTTCACTTCTCCACCTATATCCCTTTCTCGCCTCTCCCCCTCTCTGAAATTAAATAGAAAAATTTAATTAAGAATTTTAATTAACTTAAATATTGATTAAATTGTTAATTAAAAATAATTAAAATTTTAGATAAATACATTAATTAGAAAATATAAAGTAAGAATATTTTGTTTATTTAATGGTAATGCTATTAACATAACTTAAAATGTCAATTAACATAATTTAACATAATTAAAATTTTAATTAATTTTTTAATTATGCAATATTAAAAATTAAATTAAAACTCTAATTAACATAAATATTAATTAATTTTTTAATTAGAAAAATATTAAAATTTTAATTAGGAAATACTAATTAAAATGTTAACATAATTAATAGTTATATATTACTTTGTTATGTAATAATATATATTAATTATATGTTGAAATACAATAATATTATTTAAATGATAATAATATATATTCAGATGGTACTTATTATAAAAGTGGGTATCCACACTTAGTTTATAAGTACTTAATTAGTACTTATTTTTAGATAAAACCAAACAGTATTGATGACTTTTTGTATTCTTTCAGTTCAATACTTAATCAGTACTTTTCAAAGTACCTTTTTTTTTTTTTATAAAGAAAAGTTCTTTTTTGTAGATGCTTCCAAATGATTCCTTCAGTGATGGCAAGAAGTACATTTTCACTTTTATGCCAAATATGACAAGACATTGAAGTTGAAAACTCATGGGAATTGAGTTCTTTCAAGTGGGAGGAATGATGTAGAAGAGGTCGCCTTGCTTGATGATATTCATAGATTTGGAAGCCTAATGTGGAGATTGCGGGTCTCATGTCCAAGAAATGTTAATTTTGATCTAAAAGAAAATGTCCAAAGTAGTTTGGGAATAATAATTAGTTATTTTATTTTAACTAGGATTTGGGCTCAATTTTGTTTCCTAAGCTCGTAATTTTAGTTTATTAGGACTAAAGCCTACAAAATGAATATGGTTTGTTATTATTAGTTAGAATGGAGTCGTATTTCTAGAGATCAGGTAATTTGGATGAAAATGTAGTTTGAGGAAAGTAAGGTGAAGACGGTTGTGTTTAGGATGAAAAGGGATAATAAGGCTGTGGGTTTGGATGGATTTAGTATGACATTATTTTAGAAATTTTGGGATTTAATTGGGGGATCTGATGAAGATTGTAATGAGTTTCATTTTAATGTGATTTTGGGCAAGAGAATTAACTCAACATTTATCACTTTGGTGCGTAAGAAGAATGGGTCTCTTAAAGTTGCATGTTGCGGCCTATCAATCTAGTTACCCAGTGTATATAAGATCATTTCTGGAACATAGATTAAGTCTTGTGATAGGAGCCCAATTATTGAGGCTCAAAGTGCTTTTATGGGGGGGGGGGGGGGGGTAGGAAGTGTGTGGATGAATATATTTTAGTAGCTAATGAGGTAGTTCATGATGTTCATAGGAGAAAAGAGAGGGGGGACTATTTTTAAAGTGGATTTTGAAAGTTATGACCTAGTAAGTTGGAATAAGGTTGGTTTTTGGTGAGAGATGGTGTGCTTGAATGAGGGGGTGGTTGTCTAATGCCTCTTTTTCAACCACTATTAATGGAGAACCTAAATTGTGATACAGGGTTTTTTTTGGGGGGGGGGGGTATGCAAGGGGATCCATTTTCTTCTTTTTTGTTTGTTTTTGTGGTGGATATTTTGAGTAGATTGGTTCATAGGGCTATAGATAGAGGGCTTGGAGAGGGATTGAGGTGGGTTGTGGTGCCTCAAATTCAATTTGTGGATGACACTATATTTTCTTAGACCATTATAGGGAGTCCCTTTTAAAGTGCTTACCATTTTACAACTACTTTGAGAAAAATAAATTTGAGGAAGAGATGAGGAGGGGGGGGGGGGGGGTGTAGGAAGAGTGTGGATGAATATATTTTAGTAGCTAATGAGGTAGTTCATGATGTTCATAGGAGGAAAGAGAGGGGGACTATTTTTAAAGTGGATTTTGAAAGTTATGACCGAGTAGTTGGAATAAGGTTGGTTTTTGGTGAGAGATGGTGTGCTTGGATGAGGGGGTGGTTGTCTAATGCCTCTCTTTCAACCACTATTAATGGAGAACCTAAATTGTGTGATAAAGGGTTTTTTTTTTTTTTTGGGGGGGGGGGGGGGGGTTATGCAAGGGGATCCATTTTCTTCTTTTTTGTTTGTTTTTGTGGTGGATATTTTGAGTAGATTGGTTCATAGGGCTATAGATAGAGGGCTTGTGAGAGGGATTGAGGTGGGGAATGAGTGGGTTGTGGTGCCTCAAATTCAATTTGTGGATGACACTATATTTTCTTAGACCATTATAGGGAGTCCCTTTTAAAGTGCTTACCATTTTATAGTTACTTTGAGAAAAATAAATTTGAGGAAGAGATGAATTGCTTGTATTAATACTGTAGATCCTTGGAGTTGTCTTCTTTGCTTGGATATGGTATCCTAGATTGGCCTTCGACTTATCTAGGAGTGCCTTTGGTTGGTAATCCTAGGCCTGTTGGGTTTTGGGAATTTATGGTGGAGAGGTTGTCCAAGCAGATGGATGAATGGAAAGGTGCTTTATTTCTCTAGGTGGGCGTGTCACCCTTATTCAGGCATATGTTTCTAGCATTCCTCTTTCTATTTCTTGTTTATTTTAGTATTCCAGCGGGCATAGCTTGAAATATTGAGTCATGAGAGATTTTATCTGGTCTAGGATGGGGGAAAAGGGGATCATTTGGTTAGTTGGGAGATTGTTTGTGGGTCTAAAAAGGAGGGGGGTGGGGATTGCATCTTGGTAATTTGTTGTCTTCATTGCTTTAGTGGGGAAATGGCTTTGTTGATTTCCCTTAGTAGAAATTTTCCTTTAGCACAAAGTTATTAGAGTAGTAAATTTGGCATGCAAGGTAATGGATGGGATGCTAATATGGGGCTAAGATGTTCCTTTGAGAGCCCTTGGAAGTGTGTTTCAGATTTCTACTCTCTTCATCCTTGCACGGTCACACCAATTAATTGTGGGCTATGGGCATTGCATTTGGTTTGGTGAAGACATTTGGTTGGATGATTCAGCGCTTGAAATTCCTTTCCTCATTTGTATAGGCTTTCCTCATCGTATAATGGAGTTGGCTCTTCCTTTTTTGTTTCAAATGGGGGTGAGTTAACTTGGGACTTACATTTTTATAGGTCTCTTAATGACTGGGAGAGGTTTTAGAGCTGACTTTTTTTTTTGTTGTTGTTCTTTTGGAGGGTAGGTCACCCCTCCATTTGGATGGGCTATCGGCCGTGAGTTCTATTCTTTATTGGAGGACTCTTGCAAATCCTTT
Organism: Malania oleifera; assembly: GCF_029873635.1. Lineage (NCBI taxonomy): Eukaryota > Viridiplantae > Streptophyta > Magnoliopsida > Santalales > Ximeniaceae > Malania > Malania oleifera. The sequence goes on along the minus strand of NC_080421.1, from coordinate 42,201,653 downwards.
TTTAAGCATTTGATCCATGAAAACATGTCTTCTCCATTTGTACCATTTGGGAGGCCTAAGCCCCCTCTAAGATTAAAGCTTTTGTTTGGTTAGATTTTCTTGATAGAGTTAACACCAATGATCTGGTGAAAAGTAGGACTTTTAAGGCTTTATCTTCAGATGTATGTTCCTTATGTTTTGACCGTTTAGAATCTGCTTCTCACCTGTTCCTCTCTTGGAGGGTTTCGAACAAACAATTCGGTTATTTAGAGAGAGTTGGATTTGTTCAAAGTCACTGGAGGATTTGTTGGCTCTCATTTGCTTATTTTGGGAGGAGTATAGAGATTGTTTTGCTTTGTGGAGGTGCAGGTTTTTTGCTGTCTTGAGGGGTATTTGGTTGGAAATGCTTATATATTTATGGAGGAAGATGTCTTGCTGTATGCTTTGGGATAGGGTTTAGTACATGGCATCATTGTGGGCTTTTGAAGCTGGTTGTTTTAGAGGGCTGTCCTTTTCAGATTTTCAACATGATTGGATGGAAGTATTGTTTTGATATTTTCCTCTTTGGTTTTCATCTCTTATAAGGAGTTCTTATGCTCCTTTTTGTTTGTTCTTTTGTCTCTAAAAAAGTTTCTTCTTTTTCTATAAAAAAATAATTAGAGTGAAATGTTGGAGTATTTTGTGTGGCTATCCCCACCCTCCTACTCTCCTCTTTTATCATGTGCCATCACTGTTACATTTTAGATTGAGAAATTGCTTATGCTTTGAAGCAGCTTTGAAAATTTTTAAAAAAATTGAAACGTAAAGTTGGTTTCAATTTGAATTTTTTTTTTTGTTTTATTTATTTTTCCTTTAGCTTCAGTGAAGGGTCCTTTTGGATTCGAGCCTTATTAGAAGACCTTATATGGTTCTCTTGCTTGTTGTGTGTGTGTGTGTGTTTTAATGTGTTATGATTGTAGTGAGGATTATGCTCGTCTATTTTTTCATTTCTCTGTGGCTTCATGCTTATGGGACAAACTTTTCTGTTTGTTGTGGAGATTGTTGGATTTGTCTTGAGTCTTTGGAAGCATTTTTGCTGATCGATTTTGGAGGCTTTGGGAGGCAAAAAATGTGAAGATTTTATGATGCTGTGCAGTTTTTGCTGTTTTAAGGGTACTTTAGTTGAAGAGAGTTGCTCGGATTCTCTGAGATTTCCCTTAATTATTCAATTGGGATATGATTGTTTTCTTCACTTCAATATGGGTTTTATATGCAGGATGTTTTGCCAATGTTGCTTTTTCTGATAACTAGTGTGACCAGTTGGCCTTGTTAGCTTTTCTTTTTTCTTTTCCTTTTTTTTTTTCTTATTGTATTTGATTCATTTCATTTGTATTTTTTCCCTGTGACTCTGTTGAGTATTTCTCATCCTTTATGCATATACTTTTCCTTAATAAATTATTTTCCTATCAAAAATAAATTTTGATATTTTGTCTTTCTGAAACCTGAGCAATAGCAGAGGTACTGGGAATTTGTTCCTAAGTTTCATTGAAAACAATTGAACTATAAGTCATTGAAAATAATTTATATTTTCCCTTGCTTTTATCATACAAATATTTTATCATAGATTGAATAATTAGAAAAATGTTGGTTTTTTTTTTTGGGGGGGGGGTGGGGGGGGGGGGGGGGGAGGGAGGTGTGGTAATGGTGGTGGCTATATACTAAATTTTCTTGAATGTGATAAATGTTAGTTTTAGATGTTTGCTTGATATGGGAAGCTATGCTACCAACATTTCATAAACTTGCCAACTTTTTACATTTTCTTGATGTGGAATAGTTTTCATTAATGCGAATGTGTAAGTGTGTATTTAGTTGGCTTCAAGTTGTTATCTTACAATGTGAATTGATAGATTTAGATATTTGTATTAACACAGGCTTATCACATGTTTTGGCAAAATATCAGGGAACAGCTCGATTGATGTTCAATTCATTCGGTTCTTCATTGTGGATGATGCCGTTTTCCAAGAATTGTAGATCAAATAATATGTATTGGAAGCATTTCTCTGGTGGGAGCCAAAAGCATCATCACACTTACCAGTGTAATGAACAGGAATTTCAATCCAACTGTTCTGGATGGCCCACTAATATAGTCAATATTGAAATTCCTTCAATGCATGGTTAGACTCTAAACTTTGCAGCCTCCTGCATTTATGATGGTGACTGTGTCATTGTTATGACCAGAAATTCCATGGATCTGGTGTCAGGTATTGATGCCTATCCACCACTTTCAGAAGTAGCACAGACTAACTTATCTTCCATGGAATGTGGACTGCCTACCCAGCTGTCTTTCTCTGCTCGTGAAATATCAGATGGGACCTTGTTTAAAGCAATAGAGGATTATGATCAAGACAGCAAAAGGCTCTTGTATCATTTACAGAAGTGGGTACTGTCTTAACAATTGCTATGCTTCATGAAGCTTTCTGCACCCTGTATGTGGCTTTCTAATGTAGAATTCATGAAAATTCTTTCTGTTGTTTTGCACTGCTGGCTGTGTAATGCAATTCCTTTCAGAAAAATTTCACATTAGCATCCAAGATCCCTGTTTTTTTTTCACTGCAACTATATAAACTTCATGTTGCATGTAATTTTTACTATAATTTTTTTGGGACTGCTGTTTTGGGGTGCCCATTCAATGTTGATGCCTGTGTGTGTGTGTTTACATGTTTCCTCTTCACAGAGGTTGGGGTCATGTGTAACTGACTGATGATATAGAAAATCTTCTTATGCATGTAAAGATTTGTGTCTTGTTTGTACATCTGTGTGGATGCTCTTGACATCAGCTACCTTTCTGTCAGAGTTCTGGTTCTTCAATTGTCTTCATACATAGACAGGCTTGTATGGTAGTTGGTGTGCCTGTTTTCCTGTGATTTTCAGAAAAAAAAAACAGCCTCTCCAATGTGGAGGTAAGACTGTGTACATCATGCCCTCCCCAGACCCTGATATGGTGTGGGAGCTTTGTGAACTAGGTGTTGCATTTTTAGGAAGTATTTTCCTGTGATTTTGGTTGCAACTGCAACATAATATGTGTTTTTTCATGGAAATTTTATTATCCAGTGTCTAAATTGTAATTCTTTTGAGTGTCTTCGTTAAGGTATTCAAAATTAAAAATTTATATAGTGCTGGTGAGTATTCTTGGTCAAGGGACTCATTATTAAAAATTTATATAGAGCTTCCGCGAAGTTGATTTGATTGATGTTCCTTATGTAAAATGCTGGTCATACATATAATGCATGAGTAATCATTGTACTGAGGCAGAGTTTCATATTGATTTGAGTGTTTACACAATATGCTTGATTCTGTTTCTTCCATGATACTTTGAGTTGTAAAAGCCTGTGAGTTCTTAATGAATTTATAGCTTTTTTTTGCCTGCCATTTCTTGGAATCTGTTATTGCAAAATCCTTTTTTTTTTTTTTTCATTTGTATGCTTATTGACAAATTTATCTTTGCAATGCTTCAGGTTCTATCACGATGATCCAGTTCTGAATCCACTTACACCTTGGGACAGACCACCTCTGAAGAACATCTTTTGCATCTATGGAATAGATTCAAAGACAGAGGTATAACTGTGTTCTTTGAGGCTCATTGTTTGATGGGATGAAGAGGGGTGGGATGCAGTATGATGTTCTAGTTTTCTACTCGCTTTTATCTCATGTTTGGTTGTGTTCTATATTCAAAGATATTATCTCCCAGTGCATTCGTCATCTGTTTACATGAAATAAAATTATCCCATGGGGAAGGTGGTTTGTGGTAACCTCGAGGTGGTATATTTGCTAGAGAGAGATAAAAAGAGTACAGCGAGTAAAAGAAGGAAAACAGGGAGGATAAGAAAAACTAGAAAACCAGAAAACAAATATAGATCAGCTATATTTTAAAGCAAGTTAAGCAGAGCATCCAAGTTAGTAAAGATTCTGGAATTTCTGTCCATCCAATTACTCCAAAAGATAGCCAAAATTGAGCACGGCCACAAAGTGTTTCTCTCCTTCCCTTTCCAAACCCCTTAAACATCAAAACACAAAACACCTCCAAGGAAAAAGGGTATACCCCATGTTCTCCAAAAATACCAAACAGTTTATTCCAAAGGATCCAAGAGAAATGACATTGTAAAATAAATGTGAACATGTCTCTCCATTCTTTAAGCAGAGAACAAACACATCAGGTGATAAGAACTTGTTAGGTCTGTGTTTGCAAGTCATTGGTATTAATTTTTTCCGAAGTCACTATCAAGAAAAAGGCCTTAATCTAAGAAGGGGCCTCGACTTTCCAAATGAAAGAGTAAGAGGCAAAATGAGTAGCATTAGGAACATGAATCAAATGAAAGGGAAGGGAGGTGTTATAGGGTGTCCTCAGATGAGGGAAGGGAGGGATAAGTGCCTATATAATTTATTCCTGCATAACTAAATGTTGTTCTGGGCACTCTCTTTGTCCCATATTCATGGGATAAAATTGTTTTTCTTTTAATCACACCAAACATAGGATAGATAATATAAAGCATATCCCTTTGGTTAGCCCGAAAAATGCAAACACATTATAAAATTTTTTCATGCGATATATTATCCTGGTCTCCTGGGATAACATATCCCATCATATATCATGTATCATCAGATCTCATCCTATCACTTGTCATCCCCTTAATTTTTCCAAACAAAACCCAGGAAGATACTGCTTGCTTGACTGTTGTAGATATGTGCTGAATCTTGTTCTGTTAATTGCTGTATTTGTATTAAGTTTTCACATCCAACAATGAATTTGGGAATGTTCCAGGTTGCTTATTGTCATTGGTTAGCATGTTTTCCTGGTTGGAAATATTTCATTGTCTGTTTCCCATTTTATTAAAAAAAAAAAACTTTTTTTTTCCCATTCTTTAAGAATATGAGCTTGGTCATTTTATAAAATGATAACATTTTCTTAGTCACATTCTCATTGATATTTCACTTTCTAGGTTGCATATACTTTCAGATTGTTAAAGAAGGTTTACTTATTTCCTTTAATTTGTCAATTACTCAGCTGATTTTGGTAGTCAGGATTAAAGTTATTATTGAAAATAATCCTTGATATACTTTTCAATGGAGATCCACTGAAAAAAATTATCCATAAATAGTTGCACCCCTCTTAATTTTGAGGGCTGGTGAATCTTTTCCTCAATTGGAGGCTTGCATCTTCCATATAACATGCTTTTCTATTACTAGTAAAGATCTCATGTGTCTTGCACATGAATTATATTATGTAAAATATTTTTATAACTTTCAATTAAGTTTAGATATATTTCTTATGAAAACTAATAGTATATTGTCATAATTTGGCTTACATAAATTAAAGTATGAATATTCAAAGTTATTTTTAAAATTTATATTTTGTTTAAAACTATACAAACACAGACATGAGATACTATTATGATACCACGCACATGCAGAGTCAAGAACAATATTTAAAATATAGGATATTGTAGGAATGCTCTAATTAGCATTACCTGAAATATTAAATTTAATATTTACATATCATTATAAATTAAAAATTTAATAAATAACATTTTTCATTATTTTTATTTTATAAAAAAGCTTAATCAGACAAAAATATTAATAAATTTATTTCAACTTATAAATTTTAATCCTTGAATATTTATCATAATTGTTTTTTTTTTACTTAATGATGAATTAATGATTTTAATAATATTTTTGAATAAATTATTTGGGTGTACTTTTAGGTCTGCAATTTTATTTCTAAAACTTGTTATTCAGAAGTTATGTTGTAATGTATTATGTATCTACATGATGTTAGATACTTCATAGTAATTTTAGAAGATGTTAGAAGAATTTACCTATTTTATTTTGACATATACCTTTTTATTTAGTATTTGATACTATTGCCACTGAAATTTGTTGTGCCAATCCAAGGCCTTGATTCCTTGAAAAAGGAGACTGGAGAAAAAACTTGTATGTCCGTATTTCAGGAACCTTTTTGATGCTAGTCAGTGACCAAAGAAGTATAAAGAAATGTGCAGCCTTATAGAGAATATGTTAGTGTGAGATGCCTTACCTGCCCTTAATTCAAAGGGAGTTACAGGAGTTGTACTATTTTATCCCCACTTTACTTGGGGGTTACAAACTTTTCTTGTCCTTCTTTAATCACCGTAAGTTACCCCCCAGGGAGCCCTTTTATCTTCTTATTGTGGATATTTTACACACCATCATTTGCCCACTCCTAAGCTTGAAAATTATTTTAAGGCTTAGGAGTAACTTGCAAAATTCTCTTTGTTTTGTTTTGGTTATTTATTTTTTATTTTTTTACTTGAGGTGAGTGGAGTAGGCTTTCTCCTTTCTTAGCTGACCAATAAATTTTTTTCTTTTTCTTTTTTAAACTTGTGCAGAGTAGACTTTCATTGCACCTCATTTTTTCCAATTTTTTTTTTTCAATATTTTTTTTGCATGGTTGACTAGAGCATTCATTCTACCACCACCCCCCTTGTTTCCTTTCCTTTTCTAGAGCTTTTTAAACCCCTTTCTCTTTTTCTCATTTTTTCTTTTTATCTGCGAGAAGGGCCTTCCCTTTTGTTGCTAACCACACCACCCCCCCCCCCCCCCCGCCCCAATTTTTTTTGTGCTAAGCTGTGGATTGCTGCAGCTAACTGATGGCTCATATATTTTTTTCAAAAAAAATTTATAATAAAAGAAAGTATATTAGATAGGGAAAAAGGAAGGTACAATGTGTAGGGACAAGGAGTCTGCCAAAAAATGAAACAGAAAAGAAAAAAAAAGTAAAAACAAAAAATAACAAAGAACTTGAAGATCACACCATGAAAACTGGGTAAAATAACCAAGAAAACCTGTTTCTGGCATAATTTACTAAACTCTTCAAGTTTGCTATTTCTCTTTGACCCTTCAATTTACGACTTTTGCCCCCATCCAAGCGAACCTCATTTCCTCCAATATCACTTAACTTTAAATCCAACTTATCCAAAAGATCTTGAGCTTCTAAATCCTCCTTGGGAAGTTCTTGCATGGGAGTAGGCAGTATTCCATCCCTACATTGTAAATTGTTGACCATATGTTAATATGAGTGGGGCTCATCTGTCCATGAACATTGCTCATCTATTGATAGGTTCATTTGTCCATGAGCATAGCTCATCTATCTATGTGTAGAGCTTATTTGTTGATATAACCATAACTCATCTGTCTATGGGCAAAGCTCGTTTGTCCTTAGCCATTCCACCAAGCAGGCCTATTTGGCTTGTTCAACTATTCATGCTGCCTTTTTTAGGCCATTCTTTGAAATATATTTCCCTGTATTTAGATATTACTAAAAAAACAATGCCTCGTCATATTATAAACAAAGTTACCTGATGTACACTTGTCAATGGCCTTTTATTTTCTCTAAGTCTAATCATGCTACCATGGCTATCCAATTTGTTCGTCATGTTGAGGTCCTTGATTTCCTGGCTTCCTTGGAGCTCTCACTCATGGTTTGGGGTTGATCAAGTGCCCCCCTATTTCCAATTAAGACTCTTTTGCTGTGTTCTGTTTCTCTTCTCTCATTTGTTGCTATAATCTCATCCAAGTTCATATATTTATGTTCTTGAGCCATCATCTTACTCAAAGTAGTTGGAGGTTTCTTACCTAGTGACATTAGGAATTGCTTCGCATGAAGAGCTGTCATTAAGGCTGCCATAGCTACCCTATTGTCCAAATTTCTACCATCCGAAGTAGCATGAGTAAACCAATGCATTAACTCCATTGATTTCTTTTCACGTTTGACCAAAGTCATGAGGGGAGTCGAGGTTTTTTCTATTTTGCGGCTGTTGATATAGCGTTTGAGAACCACAACTTCAAACCTGCAAAAGTTTGTTTAACCTTGGTTTCAATGCTTGATACCAAGATTGGGCATGCCCCTTCAGCATTGCTGCAAACGCTCTATATTAATAGCATTTGGTGTCCCTTGTAGTTGCATTAACATTTTGAAGGTATCCAAATGATCCACTAGATTTGAGGTACCATCATACCTGTAGAAGGTTAGCATCATAAATTTTGAAGTAAAGGAACTTCCATCACCTCCTTAGTGAAAGGAGGATTTGAAAGTTTGATGGGTTTTTCACCCAATGAGGATTGATCATAGACTTCCTTCGTCATGTGCTCTAGCCGATTATCAATCTTCTTAAACTTTTCTTCGAATGCCAAGGATTGATGTTCTTTGACATCTACGCTGATGACTTCTTTCAGGCTAGGTGCTCTTTTTGCTTGCCTCAAAGTGGTTTTCGGACTTTGCTCCTACTCTGCTAGTGCTTGAATTTCTATCTCTTTTGGTGATGTGGTAACAGGAAGTGATGCTTGGTTTTGTGTTGCCTGAGAATCATTTTTCTGCTGGAAAGTCTCCCCATGCATTGCCTCCACTCTTTTCTAAAAAGATAAAAACTGTTCCATTGGAACCATTCCCTCTTATAATGAACCAAAAGGCTGTGGTGATTGAATTGAAAATGGAGAATTGTTCCCGTCAGAGTGATTGGAACCAGAAGGTCCGAAATTGTGCAAGATCGTCATGATCTTGTGCCAACAATACTTCTTTGGCCTGACAGTGGGTGCCAAACTGTTGTTATAGAAATTTACTGGACCAATCTGTGATCTTGATTCCTTGAAAATAGTGACTAGAAAAAACTTGGAGGATCTGGGGTGTATTTTGGGAGGTCTCTTTGATGCTTAAGTTGGGGACTTAAGAAGTATGAAGAAATGGGTTACCTTTCCGTTGGAGCCCCTTTTATTGTAGAAAAATCCCTGTGACATTAAATACCAAGTGCCCTTAATTCAAAGGGAGTTGTAGGAGTTATACTGCTCTATTACCCGATTTGACTCAAGGGTTACAAAGTCTTATTGTCCCTCTTTAATCGCCTTAAGTTGCCTCCCAAGGAGCCCTTTTGTCTTCTTGTTGTAGATATTTTATATAACATGAAATACCATTTATATATTTTTTTTGGTTAAATAGTTTTTTTAGGTTCAAATCTTAATCTATTGAAAATAAATTTTTTTAAAATGTAAAATTTATCTAATTTTTCTTAAATTTAGTTTTTTTTAAATGCCTTTTCTTATTAAAAAGATAATAACATTTTTGTCTACAAAATGATTTATACTATTCATACTTTAATAAATGATATATATATATTCGTGTCGAAATTTCAGATTTCCATCACCCTTGAAATTGAAATTGCAGTCAATTTCTGTTTTACATAATTTCCATCGATATTTCAACGAATCATTCGAAATTTATCGAAATCTCAAAATTTTAGTGATACTTATTGAAAATTTAACTATAGAATGAAATTTCCTCATAATTCAAATGAGAGATTTAGGAGCGAAGTGAAACTTCTCTCTAATTTATTTTGTTTTTTTGTTGAAACAAAAGGATTATTGCAAGGGATTTTGAAATTATTTGAAAAGTTAAACTTACAGCAACATTTTTTATCTAAGCATTTTTTGTCTAAATTAGCATTATTTGTATAATAAATTTAAATGATTTAGGAATTTCATTTGTATTAACTGAATATTTTTAATGCACATTATTTTATACACAAATTATATTACAACTTTTCTACCTTATACACAAACACAACATAGATGTATTTAACTTGTAATATATTAGTCTTAAAACTTATGTTATTACGTCTATTAACCATTTCTAAACTTTCGTAAAAGAATTTCATGATTTACTACTAATTTCCATTTTGTTTTTTTCAAATAAAAAATTGAAATTGACATTGAAGTTGAAATTTTTGTCGAAATTTCCATACTTTTGGAGCTTCGAAATTTTAGTCGAAATCGAAATTTAAGACCTTGTGTGTGTATGTGTGTGTTTATATATATATATATATATATATATATGTATGTATGTTTATGTATGTATTGCAAGTTTAGTTTGTTTTTTAGTCAAATGAAGTTTCTTATTTGAGGTTTAAACATATAACTTATTCAAAATTTATTTATAAATATAATTTATCTAATTTTGGTTAAATTTTCTTTCTCTCAGGGATGTTATCTTATATTTTAATGTAAGGATATTTTTTCATAAAATGATTTATCCTATTTATGATTTTATTAATTTTTAGTATAGATATAGATATTTATATATACTGTTAGTTTATTTTATTTTTTATGAAGTGAAATTTTCTCTTTCATTTTTCATGCAATAACTTCTAGAAATTTTAAATGTAATTTTATCTAATTTTGGTTGAATAACTTTATAGTATATACCTTTACTCTTTTAGGAAAATTTCGTCTTACTTTAAACAGATAAGGACATTTTTATGCGCAAAATTATTTACACAATTTTCACTTCTATATTTTGTATGAAAATTTATTTATTTTATAAATGTTTTCTCTTGCTTTTAAAAAATTAGGGTACTTTTACCTACAAATTGGTTTACACTTTTCATAGATTTTTAAAAGGTGAAGGCGTAAGGCAGGTTTTAACCCTTAAAAGGCAAGGTGTAAGCCTTTTGAAGATTTTATTTATAGATAAAACTATGTAAATAAATTACATATATTTTAAAAATAAGAAAAATAAAATAAGAAAATCATAAATATAGTGTAAAAAAAATCAAATATAATTTCCAAAATTCTTGTTAGCTGTTCAAAAATTGCTAACTTGAATTCATTTCGTAAATTTTGGCGAGATAGCTATAACGTTGCAGAGTTCAAATTATTTTCAAGACTTAAGATACGACACTATTATTTTGGGAAGGTTGAGGTTCAAGAGTTTTAGAAATCAACTCATAATATAAAATTCCGTTTGTATAAACATGGAGTGAAAATTTTTTAGCCATCCAACTTGAGTATTACACCCAAAATGTGTAAAGCTCAACTAAAAATGCGCAGAAGGCATGCCTTTTGTACAAATGCGTAAACCTATGCAGGTGGTGTGTTAGCCTTTTTGGGATTTGGTATTTTAGATTGAGCCTCAAGGCATTTTAGGCATACCTTGCCTTGAGGCTTGAGGCGAGCTTTGATTGAGCCTTTTAAAACATTGATTCATATACAATATAGAAATTAACTTTTATGATTTTTGGTCTTATTTCTATTTTTGTCCATAAAATAATTTACACTATTCACACTTCTATATATAGTATAAATTAAGATTTTTTTTTTTAAATAAAAAAACAGATTTCAAAAAATATGTTTTATGTTCTATTTTTGAAGCTTTTTGTGTGCTTAGTTGCTCAAATTCCGCTGTTATGGCCTTTGGCTGCTATGCCTTGAAAAAATTGATTATTTGTTTTTAGGCATTAACTTGGTGGACTTTATCAAGAGAATTGTACTAAATCATTTCTCATGGTGCTATTTTTTCACAGTTCACACAACTTTCATGGAATCTCCATTCACTTCACTGGTAGGCATTTGAAGGAAATTACTTGTTCAAGTCATCTTCACATTCTCGCTTCTTAATATAGCAGTCCCCACCCCACTGGAAAATGAAGCACATGCACCCACAACAAGAAAGCCTAAAAAAAAAAAAAAAAAAAAAGGGAAAGAGGGAAAAAAGCACACAATATACCTCCTTTTCTCTCTCTCTCTCTCTCTCTCTCTGCTCAATTTTTTGATGCTCTTCAGGCCACATTGAAATCATTCTGATGTCAGAGCTGTATGCCCAACCTCTTTTTTGGTAGAAGACAATCCTAATAAGGCTCCCTACAATCGAATGTGGGTGGACCAGGATTTCTGTTTTTAGTATTTGTAAGGGAAGATGTTCTATTGCCCATGGGCGAAACATAGGTTTGATTTGCATAGTTCTAAGAGATCTGTTTTGAAACTAAATGGAAGTTTTTATTAGGAGAGAAGAAGTGAAATTGCAAGCTAAAGGACGACAATCGATCCTCAAGAGAGCCAAAAAATACCAAAAACCAAACCAGAACAAAATGGAAAACCTAATGAAAAAACTAATAAAACCCTTTTTAAATCCTTTTCCATCATAACTAATTGATCACTGCAAGTTTGCTTACTCCCATTTGGCCCTTTTAACCTTTGTCTTTTAATAATTGAACTTTTTGACCTCCAGGATCAGATTACCACAAACTCATCATATTCAAATAGGTTGTTGAGCCTCTAATCCTTCTCATTAATCTCCTCCACAGAACAGGGGGTGCCTTCTAAACCTGATTGCTAGCCTGCTGCTCTTTATCCGTGCTATTATCCTCTAAAATAGGAATACCCTCTAAACCATCAAGTGCAGTTGCTGACGCATGGGAAATATGACAAGCAACATCAGAGTAATCTGAAATTCATCCAAAAAGAATCCATTACTATCAAATTCACCCTTGTTATCAAACACATCACCTCAATTTTTAATTTCCTTACCCTTATCTCCCTTACTTCCCCCCTTTGTTACAATCTCCTTTGAAATATTTAATCCTTCCTCAATACAATAATTACTATTCATATTTCTTTCCTGAAAATTTACTCATCCTGGGTTACAAGTACAGACCTTGATGAGCTCTACCTCTAGACAACCCTTCCCGCAAACCAGACTCTTCTACTCCATTATCTCCCACATCAGCATTCCGTACTTTCTGCTCTACAACTGCATTCAAACCTTTGATCCCTTGCACACACAACTCTTTTGCAGAACTCTGGCCTTCCTGATCCCTACAAGTAGTCCCACAATCACCAGCCTCCATTGATGGATGTCTGAAAACTCTCTCAGCATTAACACTTTCCTTGTCCCCTCAGTTGAGTCATTCACTTTCATCTTGAGGAGAAGAGGCAATCAACCTCCCTTTCACCTGTACAACTTCCTTTTAATGTATTCCAAATTCTTATTCTGGACAAGCTCCTTGCTGCTCCCCTTTGTTACATTAGATGAAACCCATTCTGATCTCCATCCTCTGCAACCAACGCTCAAACGAGCCATAGTCTGGGCCTTTGTCCAATCATGGTGGGCCTCCACATAAATACTTAAATCATAATTCTACTCTATCGAAACTTTATTTCAGGCCTCACTAACACTGTTCTGGGCGTGTCCGTTAAGCAAACTCTGCTGGCCAACCTGACATTACATCTCAAGGTGCGGAGAAATCCAATAGAATGGTCAAGCATCCCAGCACACTCCACCCCATCTTTCATTGCAGGACCTGCAACAGAAAACTTTTGCCTGTTGGCACTGAATTCCTACTGCCTCCATCTGCATCCCTTCACCACATTTCTCACATAACCTTGCTCGATCTGCCATTCACTATCTCACTCCATAAAGGGGTTTTTTTGTTTTTGTTGAAATGCAATTCTGTTCTCGCTGTAACCTTGAACCAATGATACCAATGGCAGGAGAAATCAATACAACTGAATGAAATTCTGGCACGAATATACTCCATCCATCCCCTTTAACCCTGCCCTATATAAACGGAGAAAACCACTTCCCATTCCAGCCCAACCCTAACTCAAGAATCTACCCATTTTCACAGTTCTAATTGCCATCCAGTAAATCACCTGCCCAACCCTAGTACTTTGATATCATCTTCCTAATCCATCAAAAACTGAATGCAATCCTTCAGAAAACCACTTTGCTACCATTGAAGAGATCCACAGCCATCGATTTTGAGCTGGGTTATGCTCAAGAATAAAAAGAAACACCCAATCCCTGTCTTTATCCAGCCACAGATCAAGGGATTTCCCTTATATCCGAATTGATTGTTGCCTGTTCCCTCTCCATGGCATGCAACAGCCATCAGCGGCATAAAAAATCTAGAGCACTTCTGAAATGATCACAGGAGGAATCTCCATAATGGCATCCAATTTTTAGCTTATCTCCTAAATAGAATATCTTTCTAAACAGCAATGGAAAAGTATGGTTGGTACTGGTGAAAGCACTCAGATCACTTTGTTGGAAATGATAGACACCCACATAGTCAGGTGCTCACAAGAGATAAGAAAAGAATTCTCACACATAATATTTTTTTTTTAATTTTTTTGAATAAAAAATTAGAATTTTCATTAAGAAAGAGGAATATAGAAAAATGGGGGATAAAAATTCGTCCTAAAATAAATTAAAGGCAAAAAGATAAAGGACAAAATCATGACAGCGACGCGTGCCAAGCCACTGCCCCCTTGAAATATCGGTCTGTGGAAGCTGAAAGAGAAAAGCCATCAACTTATCCTATCCTGACGCAATGATAAAGTCAACTTCTTTCCAGTGAAGATACATGCACTCGTTTCCAGCCAGACCCTCCACAAAACAGCAAAAACTGCTACGTCAACAATCTAATAGCAGGTCTACTCCTCTTGAAGCCTCTAAAAGAAATAGACAAGAAATCTATTAACGACTTTGGACAAACCCCTAGTTCTCTCCAAGAAAAATAACCAACTTAGTTTAAAAACCTAAAGCAAATGTACAGTGCAAAAAGAAAAGGAATTAATCTCAAAACTGTCAATGCATAAAGAACAAACGCTTGGGATAATGCCTTAGAAGGCTTCCTACATTGCAACAGATTGTTGTTGTTGATTATATCAAAAACTACTAACCAAATGTATGCTTTAATCTTAAGAGGGAACTTTAGCCTTCAAAATATGGATGATGAGGAGAAGTGATTACAGTATTAGAGCAAATCAAATGATCAAAGAAAGATTCAAAAAAGTATCTCGAGGCATCCAAGGTTACTAGAACATCCTCCCTATTAGAAGAGACAAACATCCCATAAAGAAAGCAATGAAGGAAGCCCCTCAATATGCTGGTCTTTTAAATTCCAATGAAAGTGAAAATCCTGAGACTGTATGGAACACAGAAACACAGCTCTTACAATGCACACTAGGAAAAAGTCAATTACTCCTTGGCTCTTCCAGTTGGAGAACACTCATTGGAATAGGGAGAACTTGCTTCCTTCTCCAAGTTTCTTCCTAAGACCCAAAACATGTTTCATAAGATTCTAGAGACATTTCTAAGGACATACTTTTTGCACATCTCTTACATTCATGAACCTTCAGCCATGGAAAGTATGGTTTTGTTGGGTAAACTTATGATTAAGGCGGATGCTCAAAAGTTAAGGTTTAAGGTTAAAATAGATTTAAGGGTTTGAAATTAGGCAGGGAGATAACAAGGAAAGAGAAAGAAAGGTTGCAAAAAAAATGAAATAAAATAAAATAAAATAAATCGATGCATCTTACACTAGAATAATAAGAATCTCACTTCTTGAACTGGAATATGTGGAATTCCATCATATGTGAAAGAAGCATCTTAGGACTTGTCATTGTATTTTTTCTGAGCATTATGTTTTGAAGGATTCGTTGAGGCCTATGCTCAGAGAGTTAAATGGGCTTTTTAGAGGAAACCAAGCGAATTAGTTGAGGGTAAAGTAAATCATGTTGTTTTATAGGTATTAAATCTTGCAAAAGCACACTATTGCTTTTAAAACTTTAAGAAATGTACGTATAAGTTCTCAAAGCAGATTTTATATAATGCCCCACTCAATTTTCTCCGTGTGTGACACCAAAAGTTAGACTCACTTATTTGCTTAGAATGACATTTGTTTTCCTCTTATTTGTGCCTTTTTCTTGCACATAGATTCTTAAAAGAATGATCTCCGTTGATGCCTCATCCTCTCTCGTTTATGAGACATGTAAGAGGTAGCAAATCTCATTTGGTTCCTTCCTCGAATATTTCGCACAGGCATCTCTCTCTCTCTCTTTTTTTTTTTTTTTTTTTTTTTTAATTTTTTTAATTTTTTATTTTTGATTGGTGGCGGAATAAAGTATCATTTTGAGTGGAAAAAGATGCCAAGAAAAGCAACTAGGAAGTTCAGACGGAAACTTTTCTCACAAATTGCATGAGAGCATCTATCAACTATAAGTTAAAACTGACCTCAAATTTACAAAATCTACTGAACTAGAACTAAAATATTCTTCTTCCCCAAAATGAAGAGTTTTAACCCATCCTTAACTTCAATATATTTGACCCTTAATTTGGTAGTTTTTTTTTTTCAATCTTTTCTTGTGCATTTCATTGATCATTTTTAGGTTCCTGGGAATTGTTGTGTGTGGGAGTTGAGTTATTACAAAACTGAAATAATGCATATAAATGAAGTTGCATCAAAACTTTTTTTCTTGGTGGTAATTTTCAATGTATGTTTCATTATGTCTTGTCTAGATAGTAATTCCTCGAGAGCAGATCACTGGTTTTTATCTTAAGATATTTATTTTCAATTCACAAGGGGATTGTTTGTTGTGGCTAATAATCATGCTGTAGTGAATGATAGTTTTTATATCTTGGTAATGGCAAAACAGGTTGGTTACTATTTTGCACCAAGTGGCAAGCCTTATCCTGATAATTGGATCATAACTGATGTCATTTATGAAATGGAAGGATCTTTATTCTCAAGGTGTGTGCCGTTCTTACTAGACTGGTAACAGTAAATTCAAATGCACAACCACACACATCCTTTCTATTGGTAGATATCACTATGGTAACTAGAATGCTTGTATTAAGAGATATTGTTAGGGCATAAGAGATATTATTATGGGCATATAGCTCAGGAGGGATAATATTACTGATTCTCTCATATACACTCAGACATGTGCACATAATGAACCTCGAATAGTTTACGAGGTTTTGTTGCTGCTACTTGAAAGACATGTCAATTGCTAATTCAGTACATGCTTCATGAAGTGCACATCACCTCTTGAATCTTTGACTAAGCATCGACTGCAAATAAATTATTTTGTGCTCATAGTCAAATCTCCAGCATGTATGACGAGGAATAGTTCATAATATAGGGAGCTTTGGTGTTATTCCAGTGCATCAAATTATTGTAGATGTGTTATTTGTTTGCGTGTATGACTTGTTTGGTGGTGCTATTTTTACTCCATGGCAACTTTTGGGAGTCAGTATTGAGTTTGGCTTTTATGATGTGGTTGTTTTAGAATTCCCAAATTCTACTCCCAATTTTCAAGGTAGCAGCACTTAAATTGAGTTTGATTTTCACAAATTGAGTCGTCCAGTAAAAATATGCAGGATGAGGTCCTGTCACTAGCAGCACTTGATAAAGGTTTCGATGTGGTTGGATAGTTGGATTACTCCTACTTGACCCTTAGAAATAATGGACAATATTTAAAAAAATAGGCAAGCCCGATTAAATATGCATGGTAATGATCAAATACTCCATAAAGCCTTATTCCATCTATGGAAGGTTGGCAACATAAAATCCTGCTTCATTTTGTGTTGTCAAAATCCCTATTTATTTTGTTTCAGCTTTGTTAAAATTCTATCCTTGTGTGTGTGCATATGCATGCGTGCCTGGAAGATTGGATGAAAATATGATCAAATCCATCAGAAGGCTTTACTGCAGCTTTAGGTTGATGGTATGCAGCTGATTCGCTCAGCTTGTTGAAATCCTCTCACCTAGTCAGGTTCTTATGTGCGACCTTTTTTCTTTTGAGTACCTTCAAGTCAAAATACCAACTGTCACAGGCCGAACACTTCACACTGCATGAATGACTGTGTGGCACTAGTTGTAGCACACAAGCTTAACAAGAAAGTAAACCACATAAACAGGTCACAAGCATCAAATACAAATGAAGCAGAAAGAGAAATAAAAAAATGAAAATAAACATGAGCTACATGGTAAACTGTAAAGCAATTTGTCATGCTGCTATAATTCTTGTGACCTTGATACATGTCAAATGGCTTGTTGAGCAACCTTTTATGGTTAGGGAGTTCTCGTTGGATGGGTTATTGAATGAACCTTGCTTGACATGGATTCAATTATGGAGATGTCATAGGATGTATTATGAGTGTCACTATGACATTGTGGTGGATATGGACAGTTGCTTTGGTCGCAGCTCTCGGGCTATGATTTATGGTCATTAGACCCATGGATGGTTACTTGTTTGTGAATGAGAATGCTTCAGAAAGATTACTCTTGGGAAAACACCAGGTGAGCGGCCTATTTCTGTTGGTATCCTCTTGGGTTCTAAGTGAGCACCCTCAGCAAATGATGTCATGCAGTAGTCTCGGTGAAAGTCTCAACTAGGTGGTTGAGACTACTGCATGACATCACCCTCCAATGAATCGTCCTTGGGATCCTCTATACCACACGGAAGCCCAAGACCTCTGGGGTTCCCATATCCTCTTGGCCCTTGGTTATACTCTTGGGCGGTGTCAGCTCAAACCCGTTTGGACTATTGAGGGTGTTAATCCGTCATATGTTTAACTCAAGTAGCGCATGGTGTCACTTCCCTTAGCCCTAGCTAGTTGGTAGTAAGTGGCAGGTGCTCTTACACGAGGATTGGGCTGTGGGGATGAGCATGGTTCGAAATCGCGGTCGCGGGTAACGTCGCGAAACGGTCGCGGGTCGCGGGAGACGCGGGTGTTACATAACGGGAAGCGGGCGTAACGGTCGTGAATTTTTTTCACGCATGCACAACCATGCCAAAATTAAAAAATAAGCATGAAATCCATTAATACATGATTTTTAATGAATTTTGAAGACTTTTTTTCAACCTACAAATGCTTTTTAATAGGCATTATGATTTTTATATTAATTTTAGTGCGCTGTTTACAAAAAAAAGCATATTTTTTTTATAGTTTACATTACTTTAATGAGTAAAAAGATGTAGAAATGTAAGAATCAATTAATTAAAGTCATAAAGTTACTAAAAATGAATCAATACTCAATAGACTTAATACTCAATATACACATTACACATACATGAATTTAAAAAATGATTAATATCAAATATCAATAAATAGTTGAAAATACATGAATACAATATTACAAATTTGTAACATAACACATGTCACCACCAAAAAGAATGACGTGGAGGGTCTTCATAATTTGCATCTGTATCTTGGGATTGGGATGGGAAATTGTCTCCCCATCCTTGTGGAAATACATAGTTGAATGAACCCAAGTTTACGTCATTTTGTTGTTGCTCTTGAAAATGTACTGGTGATGAAAATTCTCCTGAATAATGTCTATAAGTTGGGGCAGGGGCTGGCTCTGGGTAGTATGTAGAAGAAGACTCACTAGATCCTGAGATTCCTGATCCACTGGGATAAAAATGTGAGTCACGAGATGCATAATGTGGATATGCTGGATGAGATCCATATGATTGTGATGATGAACCATCTAAACCAAAGTCGCCAAAACTACGAACCACACCATATGAATCTTCAGTAGAATCGTTAGGGTCACCACGAGCACTCCTTCTCCTGGGTTGTGAAGATTGGTTCCCTGGAGGAATACCCAAGTCATAATTTTCAGGTATGTCATGTAGTCCATAAGGATCAGAAGGATATATATCCCTTCCAAATGATGTCCCTGTATCATATCCATAATTATATTCTACACCGCCGCCTCCACCACCACCACTGCCACCCCCCCCACCCCAGCTCCAGCACCACTATTACCATCATCATCACTTGGTGGGCTCAAACCAAGATTGTCATCACTTTGTGTACGTTCAGGGCTTGAACTTGAATCATCATGCGCGTTTATTGGTGGTTGATCACCTCCTTCTGTAGTACCACCAACCTCTTCATTTAACCAATTTGAATTGTCCTGACCGTCGAGTAGTGGTGTCTCTCTCTCCTCTAACCATTGACTTAAAGGATCATCTTCTTCGAAAATGTAGTCCAAATTGATAGGATTGAAACCCTCTTCAATTTCTCGTTGGCTTCTTCTCATTGTACGTCTTAACTTTAACCTCATGTTGTAATGTACGAAAACAAGTTTTTGTAGTCTCATGTACTTTAATCTATTTCTTGTTTTCGTATGGATGAGGCTAAAGGTGCTCCAATTACGCTCACAGTTCGAAGCTGATGTGGTCTGGCTAAGAACTCTAATTGCTATTCTTTGGAGTTCAGGAGCACACAAGCCATAATGAATCCACCATTCAGCTGCATTAATAATTAAAAAGAGTTTTATATTAGTATAGCGTATTTCAAAAGTCAAATTTGAACACAAAGAGAGAAAATAGAGTAATTTTCCATTATTTAGCTATATAGTCATATTTACCAGGATTTGTTTGTTTCACTGCCCTTTGAGCCAATGGGGTTCCAAAAGTCTCCTGCCTATCTCGATATAGCAACAACTAAAAAAGGATGATTGTGAAATAAAATTAATTAATTAGATGTATTAATAATTATTCTTGAAAGTATTACAGAATACTAGAACAATTCATTATTCAATTTAATGGAACCAATACTTACTTGATTAATAGCCCGAATTTGAGTATCTATATCGGGTACCAACTTGGTTATCACTTTTTTAACTCCATCCATGACTTCTCTAGCAACTTCAGGAGAGGGTGGGGCACCATAAAGAAATTGTGGGTTCAAAAAATACCCTACAATTAAATTTAGAAACATATTAATCAATAGTTTTCTAATGCAACTATGCATAATTTAAAAGTTAAAATAATGAGAAATTGTATTTGATTTACACTTACCAGCAGCGTGCAAATCTTGGTGCAACTGAAAACTCCACCGGTTGTCAATAATTTTCCAATAATCTTTGTAAAACCGGCAATCTTTTTGAATGGCCAACTTCGCCCTATCAATTGCCTCGTATATGAAGCCCATGGTTGGTTTTTCATCACCATCAACCAATTTAAGAACTTTCACCAAGGGTTCTTGCACTTTAATTATATCAGAGGCCTTTTGCCAAAACTCTTTGCCTAAGATAATTTTTTTCGAATCATATGCTGGGCCTGATTTTGCCATTCTTTTTCCAAGCATCAGATGTAAACATTTCCCTTAGTGCTTGTTTATGCCTGACAATAGTCTCCAAAGCAATGAAATTTGTGGCAAATCGAGTGATGGCAGGGCGAAGTAACTCTCTATTATTTGTGAATTTCTTCATGAAATTCACTGTCCATGTGTGGTTGTAAATAAATGAGGTTATTGTTCTTGCATCTTCTAAGACCTTCTTCACGTTACTTTTCTTACCAATATCTTCAAGAATAAGGTCTATGCAATGAGCTGCACATGCTGTCCAATAGAGATTGGGCCTCTTCTGCATCAATAATTTTCCTCCTGCCTTCATTGCAGCTTCATTATCAGTCACTACTTGAACAACATTCTCCTCTCCAATTTCTTCAACCACCTCATCCATTAATCTGAAATGAAATTATAGATTCAATAATTACTACTATTTAATTAAAAACATGCAAGTCCATAATACTATTTGCATATACAATTAAAATTAGAAAATTACCTGAAATAATATTCAGCTGTTCTGCTTGGCACATCAGAGGCATCAACTGATTTGTGAAACACGGTGCCTCTATCGCAATAAACTAAAAAGTTTATAATGTGTTTTCTAGTTGGTCCTGACCAACCATCACACATAAGTGTTACACCTCTTTCCTTCCAAATTCCAGCAAAAGAAGCTATATAATTTTTCATTTCTTGATACTCTTGCTCCAAATAAATTTCAGATATCTCATAGGGTGATGGACCCTTCACCCCCTTTCCAACCTCTGCAGCAATATCAAGCATAGGTTGCATAAATGGAGAGTCAGCTACATTCGCTGGAATTCGATTATAAATTAGGAATTTTCCAACCGCTTTTCCTAATTTACTTCTTAAACCTTTCAGTAACTTTGTGTTGAGTTTTGGTTGTTTCGCACTCTTGCTTCTTTCTAAAATAGGATCCATTGCCTTTAGTCTAGCTTCAGGGGCATCAGGATTGATCCATTGTCGTCCACTACCTCTAGCTTCTCGACCACTATAAGATCGAGCTCCTGCTCTATTGAAACCACTGGTAGCACCACTGCCAGAGCCACCTCCCTCTTCATAAATATTACCCCTTCCAGTTGTTCTTGCTCGAAATCTTTGTCTTTCTTCCCATTGTTGTTGTGATCGCATGCTTTCTTGTCGAGCAAATCTCATACTTTCTTCTTCTAAGTCTTCTTCATCGCTCAAATTCTCAAAATCTCCTCTAATTTGGGATTCTGCTTCTTCTTGCCTTTTTTGTTTATCTCTTTTCTTCTCAGCATACTGTTGTAGATGTTTCATCATTTGTTCTCTTACTTGTGTGGTCACATTTGAGCATCCAGCTACTTGACCCTTTTTATGTGCCAAGTGTTGTTTCAAGCGTGTAATGCCCCCTTTGATTATCTTCCCACATAACTTACACATAATAACATGTCTATTACCGTCTACCGCAGTACCAAAATGCCATCCAATATCCTCACTAGGTAAGTTTTCATTTCCTCTATCACGTGACATATTGATAGACTTAATTTGATGATCTCTACACAAAATATAAAGAAAATACAAAGTTACAACCTTTCTACAATGACAGGAATAATATAATTAGTAATTTAGTAAATATTAAATAATAAGTACTAAATAGTCCTAATTTTAAATACTTATTACGTAAAAATAAAGTATAATATTTGATTAAAAATAATAAGTAATGTTTATTATTTTTATATTTAAATAAACAAAATTATAAAATATTAGATATTTTATTACAAAAATATATTCCTTTATCTTTAAAAAGATATTTTCATTATTTTTCATAGCTTGATTTTATTTTCATTTATAACTATAAGAAATTAACACGTGAAAAAGATTTTTGCTCTACTTTCATATACATCATAGCATCACAAATAGAGATCCATACATTACAAATTGACTATTTAATTTTTTAAGCATTTTCTCAGTATATGGATTAAAATTAAATTTTTCTATAAATTCCAGTAGTAATTAGTAAAAATCAGATTTATTAATGTATTAACTATTAGGTTAATTTTTTTATTATTAAGTTATCAAATTTTACTTTATTTGATAACTAAAAACAAAAAATAGATGTAAACATTTATTTTACCTAATTTTAAATTTAAGGTCAAAATGATGTATTAAAACTTAAAAAATATTAATAAACAGGGTCACCCTACTCAAGAAATGGCAAGTAGATACACATGTAACATAAAATGGGTGACAGATGTTATTTAATTTTTTTTATTTTATAATATGAACATTATTCAATATTTTTTCAATAGATGGGAGTGAATATGATATCTTCTTTATCAAAATAACCACTTTGTCCAGCTGACATAAATAGTATGTTAGCCAATTGGTGCCATGAATTAATTTTATTTCTATAAGTTTGGCAAATCCTAAGACTAAATATTATAATAATTGTGCAGAGTATTCCTTAGAATTTGGCAAATCCTAAGACTAAATATTATAATAATTGTGCAGAGTATTCCTTAGAATTCTTTAAGAATGGTGAAAAATATAGCTCAATTAAGCCTAGATAATATAAAATGCCATCACATGGATGTCTTGTGTACATACATTATTTTAATGCTTTGTTTAGATGGTGAATGCAGTAGTGGATTATTGATATTCAAATATTATTATAAAAAAGGCTTCAATTATTATTGGTAAATATTAATTATTTACTAACCTTAAAAAATATTAATTATATACTATTAATAATTGCTTGCTATGTCATGGAATTAATTTTCATAATTATCTTTCAAAAAATATAATACAATTAAAATATTTATAAATTAAGAAAATTTTATTTTACATAATTATTAATGATTTCTAATTTTTTACTCTATTAAATTACTTTTTTTTTTTAATTCAATTTAACAAACCTATTTTACAACAAAATATAATTTAAAAAAAAAACAGAATGAAAAGTGCTGTGGGAACAACAAAATATAATTTAAAAAAAAAAAAAACATAATGAAAAGTGCTGTGGGAACAACAAAATATAATTAAAAAAAAAAAACAGAATGAAAAGTGCTGTGAACAACAAAATATAATTTAAAAAAAAAAAAACATAATGAAAAGTGCTGTGGGTGTTGAGTGTTAGTGTTAGAGTGTCTCATACGCTGGGCCTGGTAGTCGACTCAGACCGAGAGAGGGGAGGGATTCGAGGGAGCTCGAAGGAGCGAAGGCTGCGAACTGCGAAGCACAAAGCAGAGATGACGCCAAGCTCCGAGCCTCCGAAGCTTAAAACGAGAGGCTGGCTGGTGGCGACTGCGATGACTGGCGGAGGAAGGTGCCGACTGCGACGACTGGCGGAGCTGCTGCAGACCTTTCGCCGTCGCTGGTGACTCGCCAAGTTGCTGGAACTGCAAGATGAGTAGATCTGCTCGGTAGCCTCGGTGTGCTCACTCTCAGGCTTCGAAGCCTTCTTATTGCTTCCGCCAGGCGCCAACAAATTTTCAAGGTCAGTTTGTAACTTTCCATTTTACCCTTTGAATGGCAGATGAGTGTGGGGACTGGGGAGGGGGAAAGCAGCGCTGCTGCCTGCTGCCTGCAGCAGAAATCCTTCAGCGAATCTGCGACTGTCGGCCATGTAACGGTCCGTAACGGACGTTACGAAGTGTAACGTTGGAGAATCGGCCGTTACGTGCCGTTACGCCTCCGTAACGGCCGTTACGGCCGTGAATTTTTTCCGAACCGCATTATCGGCCCGTATCGGTTTCGGGGCTTCCGATTTCCGTTACGTATCGGCCGTTACGCTACGTAACGGCCGTTATTTAAAACCATGGGGATGAGAGTTACCATCAGTGCTGATGGATTGTGAGTTTAACACCCTTGTTGTTTGAACCATAGATCCTCACTGACAATCTCAACTGGGACAAGGGTTGTTGTTCTGTGAGACTTGGCCACTGAATTGGACATTGGAGTGTTTCCATGGTTGAGGATGAGTACGGCTGGATATGACTTGGAGTAGTCTTGTCTCCACACGGGCTTGACTCCATCATACTTGAGGCAGATTAAGGAAGGGGTGGTTCGTTGTGGCCCTGGAAATCTGCTGCCCCATGAGACAATGTAATTCATTTTTCAGTCCTCCGAAAGCAATGATAGCAAGGAAGGCTGGTAGGCTAAACTTGTTTACAGTAGCTAGCGAGTTTTACAAGATTGATGAACACTCATCACCCCCCACTCCCCCAAAGAGCTGTATGCGATTCCTACTCTAGCAATATGAAACATCATTTTGACTGAAGTGCTTTACTTCCTCTTTCACCAAGGCAATATCCTACTCAAAGAATAAAATTTGCAATCGTATTTTCACTGCTGTTACCCATTCAATGTGCTCAAGACAAGTGATCACAGGCAAGGCCCTGATCTAGCTTGGCAAAGCCCAAGCCAGTATTTATACTAAGGAAAAGTCTTCAGGTAGTGCTGGAACAGCTGTATTTATCTTTGCTTACAATTTTAGTTGAGCATTATCACCATGCCAAGTTTACTCAAGCTGTTTCAGGCTCTATGTGAACTCTTCAATACATATTTCTTGCTTGCAGGTCTGGGAATCTTGTTGAAGGGAACTCTGGAGCTGCAAGTGGGGATGAGACGGTATGCTAAGGACATGATACATGTTATTGGGCTTTCAAGTATATGAATATTCATGTTCTAGCACTTCAGTTTCCTTATTGGAACCTACTTTGAATTGCATTCATGGAATACTTCATTAGATATAGACAATTCTCTTTTCAGGTACCTTACCATTCTCTATCTTGGTGCAAAAACTGGCTTGGACCAAAAGTGAACATAACAAGGGCTCCACTGGTATTTTAGTCAATGCTGTAAACTATATTCAAGTGCCCCCCTTCTTATTCCTGAACTAGTTTTTATTTGTTTACCAGAAACATGTGCTTTTCTAAATGCAGCTGCAAGCCTATAGAAGATGCATGGTGCATGGTCTTACTTATTTCTATAATATGAAATGAATAAGCTTGTTCTATGGGCATTTGGAATATAGGAACACTGCTGGTGCATATTTATGTGAACTGTGCAATCCTATAAATCTATGTTGTTTATTTATTTATTTTTTATAAGCAAAAACATTATTAGGACAAGTAAGAGTGGGGATACAAAGAGGATTACAAGGAATCCATCAAAGGAACAAAAGGAAGAAGAAAATGAGACTAAAAACCAAACAACACCACAAGATCTATGAAGCAGAATTTTCCAATCTCTGCGTGTCTTTTCAGAAAACCTCCCTTAGAAAAGCCATTCATAACACAAAAGCTAAGTGAGAACGATCACCCTATTCCAAACCCAACCTGTAGGAGTAAAAGGGCCATAAGATTCAAGCTTCACATTCCAAATGAATTTTTCACATAAAAATACGAATTGTGTAAATCATTTTTTTAAAAAAAAAATATCCTTATTTTTTGAAAGACCAAAAATTTGTAGTAGTCAAACATTGCTAAAAGAAATAAATTTCTATACTATGGAAGTATGAATAGTATAAATTATTCTGTGTACAAAATTATCCTTATATTTTGACAGTTAGACCAAATATTGAGGAAGAAGCAAATTTATAAACCATATATAGAAAGTTAATTCAACCAAAATTAGATAAAAAATTGCATTTAAAATGTAGAAGTCATTTCTTGAACATAAAAGAAAAACTATCATTTGATTTAAAAATATATATAATTTTAAAAAATGTATACATAACTATATTGACATCTATACTATAAGTTAATAAAGGTACAGATAAGATAAATTATTTCATGGAAAAAATATTTTATCTTTTAAAAGTAAAACGAATCATTCCTAAAGAAAATACATTAAACCAAAATTAGATAACACTATAGTCTACACTTATAAAATATATTTGGGATAAATTACATGTTTGAAACTATTTTGTAGAAAAAAATTAATATTATCTACTATTGTTTCTGAAAAAAAACTAAATTTAAGAAAAAATAGATTAATTTACATTTAAATATTTTATTTTAAATCGGTGAAGTTTTGCTCCTTAAAAAAATCATTCGACTAAAGAAAAGGATATATTCTTTGATGTCCCTTGTAAACTCTTCTTTCTTCTTAGTAACAACAACAACAACAAAAAAACCAAGCCTTAGTCCCACTAAGTGGGGTCGGTTATATGAATCCTTTTTCGCCAATTTATGCGATCATGGACCTTCTTTCTTCTTAGTGAATTTCTATTTTTTTCAAAAACAAAAAATAAAATAAAATAATGGTATTATAAGTTCTAAATAAAAGGTTTATCCCAAAATAAAATAGGTTAAATTCTTCTACAGCCTTCTAAACTTATTATGAATTGCCTAACATCATTTAGATAAATTAAAACATTACTTCTAAAGTCAAATTTTAGACAACATTATACGCACAGAAGTACCCCAAGTAATAATTTTAAATTTACTTGAAATTGAAAAACTCATTAATTGATCAAGCAAGCAAATAAATATTTTAGGTTGCACATCACAATTTAGAAATTGCAATAAATTTATTAATATTTTCATTGAAATAAGTCATATATTGAGATTTTTATTAAAAGAATGAAAAAAAATGTGTTTGTGCGTGTCCCTTTTTTTTTTTTTTTTCTATAGTGTTATGCAAATATTAAAATTTAATATTTAATTTTAATTCGAATGGCTTATCATATCATATCCTATACTTTTTAGTTTTTTCTTCACATTATATCTACGTGGTGTCATAATAGTATCTTATGTCTATGATTGTGTTTTATAATATCAAACAATTTCATAAATAAATTTTATTTTTCTTACTTTTATATTTGTAAACTATATTATGACAATATATTATCAATTTGTTTTGAAAATATGCCTACACTTTATTAAGAATTATAAAATATTTTTAACAATATTACCATTTGCAATCTCATGCAATGATGCAACTAATGTGACACATTACTAGCATATCAAATGAATGCAAAAATTAAAAAAAAAAATTGCCTTCCTGAAGCCCTTGAAACAATGGGGATACAAACCCTCAAGAAAGGTGGAAAATCTATATTGTTGTTTTAATAACTCTGGATGTGGGAAAACTAAATATTGCATACATGGAGAATTTATTAAAATATTAATAATTAAGCAAAGGAGAAACTATGGTGCATCAACTCTTCATTGCCTTTGGTTCTTGCATATTCTCATCTCATTCTGTTATCAAATTTTCATGATAACCAATTTTTTCTTTTCTACTTCTGCAAGAGTATTGCCATTCTTGGGACTTCCATTTTGGGCAGAAATGTTAATGAGGCATAGATTAATAAGTTGACTCTTTTTGTGTAATCTTGCTCTTCTAATGAATTCATCTTATTCTGCTACAAAAAAAAAATAATAATAATAATAAAAATGAGTTGACTCTTTTTAGCAGTTTGCTCAACTCTTTTCATGTTCATTTAGGGAATGATAAAAGGGTTTGGAGCTTAGATCCTTTGTGGGAATTCTCTTGTAAATCCTTTTTTTCCTATCTGACTTGTTACTGTAATGCAGACCCTTTTGCTTTATTTTATTTTATTTTTTTTATTTGGAAAGCTAAAGTTCCCTCAAATCTAAAAGCCTTTATTTGGATTGCAATACTAAGTGAAAACTTTTCTTCAAAAGGGAAAGCCTAATAAGTCCCTGTCACCTGATGTTTATGTCCTTTGTCTGAGGAGTGGGGAGAATTGGTCACATTTGTTTTTTCATTACCCTTTCAGTTTGTCTGTTTGGAATAAATTATTTGGTATATTTGGTGAAAACTGGGTTCCATATTGAAGGTTTTTTATATTATTATGTTCAGTGGATTTGGCAAGGGAAAGGATAGGAAAGCTCTGTGGCAGTACACTGGAATGGCTATTATTTAGTGTGTTTGGTTAGAGAGGAATGCTAGAATCATCAAAATTATGGCCACTACTAACAGATTGCTTTAGAGTAGAGTGGTTTATCTAACATATTGCTTTGGCCACGACTAACATATTACGTCTTGTGGGTGTTGGCAAGTCTTTTTTGTCATGTGTTTTTGGAAGACTTGGATTGGTTGGCTCTGCTTCCTTGATTCATTTAGTTTTTCTATGATCTTGTAGCAGGTTTAATTGTTGTAAAAGGAGGATTTCTTATTCTCCTTGTTTTTTCCTTTTCTATTGTACATTACTACATTCTTCTCTCTTCTAATACAATTCTTTTTGTTTTAAAAAAAAATTATGTGAATCAAATTTTTGAGATTTGAAGAAGCATTGGGGTTGTAGTAGTGTTTAATGCTAGAGAAATGAGTAAAAGAATATTTTAAACATTTTCTATAAGATGCTTTATGATACATTTCTTTTATTGTGCTGCCTAATCTCAATAAGAATCTAAATTACAACAATATTAGAAAAATTTGGAGGTTAACGGGGGCAGTTGCCACCTTTAGCTCTCCCTTCCTGCTGATCCGCCACTGCTACCAGTCTCACGTGTATGGTTGTTGTGAACAATCAGGATGCGTTTGGGCAAGCTCAACAAGTGGTTGGTGAGACCCAACACCCAATGAGGGCACCTCTTTCGTCATTTTTGAGGTACTATATGCCAAATGCCACCACCACCTATGCTGTGAATTCCCCAAACTTCACCAGTCCCACTCACAATATGCCAAAGAGGTAAATCAAGCCCAACAGGTGGCAGGCCAAGTTCAACAAGAGATTGGTGGACCCAACAACCAATGGGGGCACTTTCATCTTTTACTCTTACGACTCCAATTCCTAGATCTGATCTATTATTATTTCATATATGAATCCAAGTATCCATTGGAAGAATCAAATCTTGAAGAAAAAAAACTGTATGTTGCATTTATTAAAAGAAAACCAAGTAATATTTAGCATTCTGAAGAAGTTTGATGACTTGATGTGCCCACATGAGGCCACCAAAAGTGATCTTTACTGTTGCGTTGAAAGTTCATCTCGTGCTAGATTGTCGGTCAAATTTGGGCCCACCCTATGCTGTCTTGTCCTCAATCAAGGTGGTCAAACATAGAGTATTTAAAAAAATATTTTAAAAAATATAAAATTGAAGTAATGTTTTGATTGCACTGACTGGGATCTACTCATTACAGGATTATGCTCAAATTTGGTTGGCAAGTTAGAGTGAGATGAAATTTAAATTTGGTGGTCAAAAATTATTATTTTTTGTAGTACCACATGGGCCCCATAAGAAAAATGTCACTGAACTTGGTGAATTCTAGGTGTTATGGGAGCATTGGTTTGTTTTTGTGTGTATGAGGGGTCTAGTCACACTTTTTCTGTGTATGGGTCTGGTAGTCGGAGGCTCGGAGCAGGCAGTGGATCGATGCTCAGGCCTAGCTTGAGTAAAATTCTCTTGATCCTAGAATCCTATGCTTTAGCCTGGCTCATCCTGCCCATTGCTCAGGTCTACTCTATAATTTATGAAAAAATAAAATGTGCATGAAAATGAAATATTAAAGGGCAGTCCATGAGTACTTCAACGCCCAAATGCTGAATTTTGCCTCAAAATTGTTGACATTTTTCTAGAAATTTCAAATTGGACATTGAATTTTATTTCAGTTTCCATAATTTTCCAAAACAATAAAGGAAATGTTGTCTTCAAGGACCCTTCTGGATACATTCCCTTGGGAAAAGAGGAAAAAAACGAGGGAGCCTCCTTAATGTGCATCCAAATATGGATTTTCCACATTACTATTCACATTATTTTGTTATTTTTCCTTTGCCATAATTCCTACTTTTGTACAGCTCTTGTTGCGTCTTTCTGAGCTAAATTTGACAAACAAGGCACTGTTTGAAAGCTTGTGTTACAAATTACAATCTTGGGCTAAGGAAGACAGGGAGAAGTGAGCAGAACTGGTTATTTGTAATGGCTAATTTACACCAGCTTTGGCCATCAAACTCCCCTCCCCCCCAACCCAAAGAAGACATTGATGCCTCCTCCACATGTTTTCTGAAATTCATCCAATTTTGAGTTTGTTTAGCCTATCAAAATTTCATGTTGCCAATAATACATGTGGTTCCTTTCAGAATCTTAAGACATTTTTGTAATATTACTTTATGTTTAAAAATAGAAAATCATCTTGAAGCTCAACTGGGTTCTGAAGCAACATTTTTTTTTTTTAAAGAAATTGGACCACTCTGCTGCTGGGGGTATGCTTTTGCTGGGGCCTTTGGCTGGTCTGACTCGAGACATTTAGCTGTGATGTTAGCATAACATTGCACAAACACATTTGTTTTTATATACTTTTATAAAACCCATGTCCACTCATATTCTTTTCCAGCAGTTTCACATATCCATATGTTACAAATCTCTCTCACTACTAAGATCTCCAGCATTGCAAAAGCTGATGTGAAGTCATTGAATTTCTTCAGCAATCCTGGCCCAAGAGATCGCGCCATTCTTGCTGATCACTATGTAGGAGCAGATTTGATAAAAATATTTAAAAATGGTTAAGCTGGTCTGATTTTTACTGGTTTTTTATGGTTCCAATTAAGTTTTAATTGGCTCTTATATTTTTAGTTTTAGGAACCTGATCTTCTGTGGGTCCAGTTCTTAGTCAGACCATTCTTACTGTCAGTCTGGTCTGATTTTCAGAAGATTGCTTCAGAGAAGGGTCCTGATGACACATTGCTTCCTCTTGTGAAAAGTAATAAATTGACAAATTAATCGAGCAAAAACATGAATCATTTTTTCTTAAAGTTGCCAAAGAAATTATATAAATCAAAATTTAAGATTAAGAGCTTGGACAAGAGCAACCAGTTATTAATTTACCCCAAACGAAATTAGGCACAGATGTCTTTTGTGCCTAAATGGCTTGCAATCTCAGATTTGGTTTACATGTGATTGTATTTTTATTAGTCGATACTCTTAATATGTCCTCTTTAATGCAATTATTGCACCATACGCATCAAATACTTGTCAATTGTGTCTTTTAGTCATATTATTTTAATTTAAAAAATCATTCATTACTTTATTTTCAACATTTCATAGAGTTGCACATAAAAAATTCAATGTTTGGCAGTAATTTCTATCATTTTTTAATTTGACGATGATTTCTGTCAGTTCTAAAATTGAAATCAACATCAAAAGTAGCATCAAAATTCTGTACTTTTGAAGTATTCCTTGAAATTTTAGATTTCATTCAATCTTATGTGTCTGTTTTTTCCCCCTTTAGTTGATGCAGAGGGATGGTGTTTAAGCCTCATTCATGTTGAGTGTCAAGAATTTTAGGAGGCTTTGGTATTTTTTTTTTTTTTGTTTTTTTTGGGTACTTTTCACACTTTGCATGTATATCTTTTTGTCCAAATGGCAATGTCAGAGGATGTGAATTGGGTCATCTCAAATTAAGCCTCAGAACTCCAAATGGATATTAAATTGCGAACGATTAATTAAGCAGTTTAATCAAGACACAATAAACACATGTAAATATAAAATATAGGAAAGAGAGAGCGACATGCAAATTTATAGTGGTTTGGCTTTGGCTGGCCATGGCGCCTACATCTACTGCTCAATGCTGATGTAGGACAAGAAGCAAGACTTGGGAATATCCTTGCTGGAGAATAGTCAAGAAGAGTTGGGTCAAGGAATTGTTGGGTTTATTTATTAGTTTATTATGTGTATAATTTAATTAGTATAGCATTATGTGTATTTTGGGGACTTGTTTGTAGTGTTTGTGTATTCTAGGGGTATGTTTGTAATGTAATGTAGTTTTAGGGGTTTATATGTAATTTCATGTGAAGAGGCTTTCTTATAAATAGTGTGTGAAAGTCATGTTGTAGGGAGTTGTTGATGAATTTGAATTGGAATTGAATGTGAGTTTCCCCCCTTGCTATCTCCTCCCTTCCCCTTCCTTTTCTAATTTCTCCATGGCTGCAGAACCTTGATGCTGCCCCTGCATCAACGGCTCTTCCTTGAGTTCGACTAACAACCTCCTTCACAGGTGAAGATCAAGCTTTCAGCACATAGCAATTAACAATAGGGTCCCACAATAGGCAAAGATCAACCCTTTTCTACTAAAATTTAAAATCCACAATAGTTTCCACACACTCAAATATGACAAATGGTCCTCTCTCATGGATTCTCACCTCAATTTCAAGGATCACACCCTCAGGATAAAAAAATTTGTACGACGAAACCATGTTTGATGTAGAAGTTCTGTTCAATTTCCAACTAAAGAATGGATATTAGATTAAGTCTCAATTTAATTGGCTCATTTTTTTTTTTTTTTTTTGTGGGTTTGTAGAATTAACCTGCTTTAAGTAGGAATATGAACCTATTGTTTCGCAACTAGCTGTATGAAACTTCAGATTCTGACTATTGGAGAATTCAAATACTTCTAACCACTGTAAAAAATTGATAAATCATTGATTGCAGCAATCTCCATCAGATCATCATATATCTACATGATATTCAATTTGAATTTATTTTGGAATGACCGAATGAGTGCAAAATCAAAGATATTCATTACACCTTGGGAATCTTTAATTATTCCTCCAGTTGGATATCCAATTAATGCTTCAACCATAATGTTCATTTAATGCTTTATGCATGAGTCTACTTGTGTACACATGCCAGCTCATTTGATTCTTTGAAAATTCTCTTTTTTTTTCACAATGAGCTTGCTCACTATTCTGATCAAGGCAAAAAAATGTTCAAATTATATTGGCAATTTAATAAAATATATTCTTCGCATGTTGAACTTCAATTCTTTTAAGCTCTGACCTGGGCACCTGCTTATATTTATAACTAGAACAATAACACTTAGCACAATCATTACGATAACCACAATTTTTTGTTATCGTCAAAACCAGGAGGAAACTATGGGGTAACAACATGCTTTATGCATACTTGGTCCTTACCTTCTTAATGATTCATACAGGAAAAATAGCACCTGCTGCTTGGTGTAACTCTTGTCCAAATATCGCATTGATGTGTTTTTTTATATTGGGAATGTAACTTTAAGAGAGTTTGGATTGCTTAGTTGTTCTTCTGAAACTGCAGTCAGAGCACGATGGGTCTGATGTGCAAGTGGAACTAAATGTAGAACATCAGCATGAAGCAGATATAGTTCCCAACATGACACGGTCTCCTAGGGTTAAATACATAACGTACTATGAAGATTCTGAAAGTATTCCGGGAAAGAGGACAGCTGTTTGGGAGTTTGATAAAGGTACGTGACATTGTTCTAGTGCTCATAGATTAAGGCAGGAAACATCTATTTTTATTTTTATTTTTATACTGGAAAGATATTATTTATTAGAACATCCAGGAAATAAAACTTTAGCTATGTTGGATGATGAATGAGATACCTGGATACATATATATATATGTACGTATGTCTATGTACGTATGTACGTGCATGTATATGTATGTATGTATTAACAACAAAAATTTATTAAGAGAAGAGAGAGATATGATACAATTAGGACAAGGCATCCTCAAAGAAAATAGAAGAAAAAGCAAAAACTCAAAGATCGATAACCACACAACATAAATCTGATGTATATTTTTAGCTATTTAAAACCGTAAGGCTATTTTGATGATGAAAGGGATACCTGGATAATTAAAATTGATAACTGAACAACCTAAATTTGATATTTATCTTTAGCTGCATAAAACAGAACTTGAAGAACCGTTCTGTTTTTCCTACTTCTGGTTACCCTGTATCGACTGATTGCTTCTCACACGTATAAGAAATTGGAGAGATGATGCCTTCTTCTAGTCCTATGGTCAATTGGTTATTAATTGTACCTAAAGAGGCAAAATTTGCCTGTTTTGAATCATTTTTTATGTTTATTTCCTTTTTCTTGATCTGGATGAAAAGGGAATATTGCTGAAATTCAATTTTTTTGTTTTAATTATCTGTATTATTAGTTGGATATCTTTATTTTTTTTGGAAGTTCCTCACATCAAATTTCATGTAGGTTCTCATAGGAACATTGTTAGAACCCCAGCTCTGATGCGGGAGTTGTGGCTCCAGTTGTGGCATGATATTCATCCTGATGCAAAATCAAAATTTGTTACAAAAGGTGAATTACTGTTGCTATTGCTGTTATGGTGATTGTGGTTGTTAGAAAATGCATTCATTTGTAAATTTTTGTGTGTAATAGCAAAGCGTGGACCTCTAAGGAATGAGGAGTGTTACTGGGATTATGGAAAAGCTCGGTGTGCATGGCCTGAATACTGTGAATACAGGTTATATCCTTTTCCTTTCAACTTTATTTTCTGACAAACTCTACTGTTACCCGTTTCACTTGCTGTGTGGTGATGCAGGTATGTCTTTGGAGATGTTCACCTAGGACAGAGCTGTAGATTAAAGAATTCTTCAGCTCATATGCTTTTGAGTTATTTATAGATTTCAAGGTAGTAATTTTTCCTTTTATTCTATGCCCCACTCTTGTCTCTAAGATGTACTCTAGTAGTCATGGGTAGAGCTAGAAATTCTTCTTTAATTTTTTCCATTTGGTTTTGTGCTTCTAGTTGGAGAAGAATGTGCAGATTGACGGGGTGTTTCTTGCCTTTGCAGTTGCTCTGTGGGAGAGTCTAGTTTTCCTTGCTTCCCTATGGTCTTCTGCTGCTGGTTTCTTCAAGGGGGTGTGTATCTCTTGTACCCAGCATGATTAGAGAGTTCTTTTTGTTGAGCTTACTTTTCTTGATTTATTTTTGGTTCTTGTTTCCTTGGGAGGATTGCCTTCTTCTTGTTATACTATTCTTCTTTGTTTAATAGTTTTCTTTCATCTAAAAAAAATGAAATTATACTATATATATAGATATAAAATAACAAACTCTGACACGTATTTATGTTTAAGAGATCAAGAAATTACGAAGTACCTGTTAAAGCTTAATCGCATAACACTTCCCCTCAAGCTGGATTGTAGATATCAAAGTCCAAGCTTTTGCAGATTAAGGGGTTGTTTGGTATCACTATCAAAAATTAGAGAAATGAAAACTAAAAACCAGAAACAGAAACTAAAAATTAGAAATCAACAACCTGTTTAGTTAACATTTACTATTGCAAATTAAAAAATTGTCATTTTTATCTTTAAATAAAATAATATTATAAAAGTATGATTAAAATAATAAAATTACAGATAATACACATTTAAAAAATTACTATAATAAAAATAAAATTTATTAGAATTATTTGACTTAATTGTTCTATTTTCAAAGTTTACTTTACAATCAAAATTTTATTGGGCATGGCTATAGAAAAAATAGTAAAAGTATTTTGTAATTGGCTTTATTATTTTTTTTTTTTGAAATTTTTGTATATTTTTCTTTTAATTATAGTTAAATTCATATGATTATTTATTTTTTTATTTTAATTTGAAAGTGTATAAAATGAATAATTTAATTCGAAAAAACTATTTCTAGATATTAAAATTTCTGGCAATATGTTTCAAAACAATTGAAAACTATAAAATCTGGTTTTCAGTGTTTTGACAAAAAGTGAAAAATCGGCAATAGAAATAGAAAACTGACAACACAATCAAACGCGTTTTTAAAATCTGTTTCTTCACTGTGGAGAATTAGAAACAAAAAACAAAAAACAGTAATGATACCAAACAGGCCCTAATGCAATCATCCATGGGTCCCATGAAAAGTACATTTGCAAGATGCATATCAGATGATATGCATGCACAGCAAATATATCCAGGTCTCTCACATACAAAATGACAATTGATTTCTAATATGCTCAGTTTGCTCATGAAACACCAGATTTGAAGCTATAGGCACCTATGTTTGGTTGTCACAATATAGCTTCGTTGGAATTTGGAAGTGGAGAAAAACCACTTTGCTGTAATAAATGCTTTACTCATATCAATTCACAAGCGGTGTGAGTGTTGGATCTACACTTTGCTTTCATGCTAGATCTGGCACAAATAGTGTTGATTTTAGAGAAGAAAATAATTCTCTTATTTTTTTTTAATGATAAATGTACAACCTGTGTATAATGGAAGGAAGAAAAGTTCCTTTCACTATATTCAGTAACACGATACTAATTACCACAAAATCAGGAAACTAGCCAAATATAGGAAACTACAAAATAGGAAAAAAACTAGTAAAGATATCAGAAATTTTCTAGAATCTCTTTATTCCTAAATTAACGTAGTCAACTAATAATAAAATCAGAATTGCTGCAGTGGTATCCCTGAAAATCAGGGATCAAGTATTTCCACTCCCCCCTCAAGCTAGGCGTAGATGTTAATCAAGCCAAGCTTGGTACTCAAATCTTCAAAATTCTTCCTTGGTAGAGCTTTAGTGAGGATATCTGCTATTTGCTGACTTGTCAGCGTGTACAGAAGACTAACTGTCCCATTTTCTATTTTCTCCTTTATGAAGTGGCGATCTAACTCCACATGTTTTGTCATGTTGTGATGCACCGGATTCTTTGCAATGTTAATAGCTGACTGATCGTCACAAAATACCTTCATTGGTTCATAAATGACGATTCCTAGTTCCCTCATTAGTCTTTCCAGCCATATTCCCTGGCTTCTGCACTGCTTAGAGAAACTACTGGTTGTTTCTTACTTCACCATGTTACTAGGTTTCCCCACACATACGTACAATAACTAGATGTTGACATTCGGTCAGTTATTGATCCAGCCCAGTCAGCATCAGTGAACACTTCAATATCTTTCCTTGTGTTTTTCCTAAAGTACAAGCCTTTACCTGGTGTCATTTTAAGGTACCTTAGTATCCTGTTGACAGCTTCCATATGTTCTTCAGTTAGATTATTCATGAATTGACTGACTACATTAACCGAGAACCCAATATCAGGTCTGGTGTGCAAGAGATAAATCAGCTTCCCAACAAGTCTTTGATATCTGCCTTTGTCCACTGGAACACTGTCCTTATTAGCTCCAAGCTTAGTACTTGAGTCCATGGGTGTTTCAGCCGGTTTGCACCCAAGCAATCCTGTCTCTTTAGGAAGATCTAGTACATACTTCCGTTGTGACACTGAAATTCCCTTTCTTGACTGGGCTACTTCCATTCCAAGGAAGTATTTTAGGCTCCCAAGATCCTTGGTTTCGAATTCTTTGGCAAGTAAGGTTTTGAGCTTGATCAACGCGTCTTCATAATCACCTGTTAAAATGATGTCATCTACGTACACAATGATAATTGCCAATTTTCCTTCGGTTGAGTGTTTGATAAACAAAGTGTGATCTGCTTGACACTGAGAATACCCATACTTCTTCACTGTTTTGTTGAACTTGACAAACCAAGCTCTCGGGGATTGCTTCAGTCTATAAAGGGATTTCTTGAGCTTACATACCTTATTCATAGTTGCCTGTGTTTCAAAGCCAGGAGGAATGTCCATGTAGACTTCTTCTATAAGGTCTCCATTGAGAAAGGCGTTCTTAACATCAAGTTGGTGAATAGGCCAGTCAAAATTGGCAGCCAATGATGGTAGTATCCGAATAGTGTTTAATTTGGCTACTGGAGCAAACGTCTCTTGGTAGTCAATGCCATAGGATTGAGTGAACCCTTTTGTAACCAGTTGCGCTTTAAATCTGTCCACACTTCCATCAGCCTTGTATTTGATGGTGAATATCCATTTACATCCTACTGGATGTTTCCCACTCGGTAAGTCTGAAATTTCCCAAGTTCCATTTTTATTTAGTGCCTGCATTTCTTCCCATACTGCAGTCTTCCATTCCGGAATTGAAATGGCTTCTTGAATGGAGTTAGGAACCTGCACTTTGTTCAGATTTGCCACAAATGTTTGGAAGCTAGGTGACAACCCTTTATAAGAGACAAAGTTGTAGATTGGATGACTAGTACATGACCTTCTACCTATCCTTAAAGCAATGGGACAATCAAGGTCATTA